>NC_141688.1:95625080-96917146 GCF_964263255.1 Lissotriton vulgaris | reverse complement strand
TACCGCTTTATTTAGGTATTTAAATATTTTTTATCTCCCTCCCTAGGTTTTTATTTGGAATTATAAAACAGTCAGTACATGAGGGCATTTCCAGCCAAAGTGTTCTGCCTATTTCGGATCCATTTGACAGGGAAACAAATAAAGGAGAGGCAAGAGAGAGTACCTAAGAGCTGTCTCTTGAAATCAGAACTTAAGGAGGAGTGAGAAAGAGACAGAAAGAGATGGAGGAAAAAATAAAGAGAGAGGAGGGGGGAGGACAGCTGCCAGAGGCAGATCAGGAGAAGTGGACACTGTCCTTGCCTTCTCTGTGTGTGAACAAAGAGACAGAGTTTTTTTCCCCTTCTCTTCCCTTCCCAGAATGCCGAGCCTTACTGCAGAATAACAAAAGGCAGAGGGTGGATGGCCCCTTTAACTCAAGGCAGGTCAAGTGCAGGGCCATTAGGTAGTGCTTACGCGTGCTAATGGCCCTGCGAATAACAGAAGGGAGAGGGGAAGTTCTTTTGTCCACTCGTCCCCCCACCCTTGTCCCCCCGTGTCCCCCCACTCTAAAATCTGGGGAGGATATATCCCCCGTGTCCACCAGGCTTTCTATGCCCATGTTGCCGGCGCACGCGCCGGAAGTAGTTGAACCCTGTGCTCATGCCGGAAGGAGGAGCACGTAGTTTAAATAAAGGGGGGCGGGCTGCGTTTGGCAGTCCGTGCTTGATAACCAATGCAGGTGTGTTCCTTATTTCACTGCGGCATTCCCGCGCACGGCGCCTGGTACTGTATGGCCCAGGGGCCCTCATATGTAACACTGACGACGAGGGATGGAGCGACCTACGCTCCACAGCGCTGCCTGCAGAGAGGAGCTGCAGCACGCCCAGCGCCTGCATCGGTTGATCACAGGGCAGACCCAGCATTAAAGAACGGGGCCCACGACCTACCACGAAGGCGGTGAGGCCTGGCACCCAGCACAAGAACAACACTGGGGAGCCAGCTCAAAAGAGCTGATTTCACCATTCAGCACCAGAGTACAGCACTGCAGGCAGGGCACGCCCACAGCATCGCGGGTGAGTTGCACACGTTGCGCGGTGGCCATACCCAAGCTAGTTGCTACCCAGCAAGGCTTGAGCACGTACCACAAAGCCGCATTCACAAGTACTGACCGCACGGGACGCCAGAAGCGCCATCCATACCACACAAGGTCTCAGAGCTGCTTGTCAGGACACAGCACTCTCGTGGAGAGACCCAGCCGCCTCAACCAGCCAGCACCATGGGTGATCAAGAGGATGGCATGCAGGCCCCAGCAAGAACCACAATACAACACCCTCCCACAGAAGTCCTGCCTCCTTTCAGTGAATCAGCGGACCCTGCCACAGCATCGCCATGGTGGTAAGTCTGGCTTGACCGCCTATAAAATTACTTCACTGCCACCCGAGAAACAGTGTCGTCAAGCGCTCATTGCTTCTCCACTATGCGGGAGAGGAACTCTATACGCTCTTTAAACAACTCCCTAACACCGGACCACCTGAGGATTATGCGGCGGCGGTGGCTGCATTAAATGCACACTTTGACCCTCATCTAAATCCAGACTTTGAGCTCTTCAAACTGAGGCAAGCCAAGCAAAGGTCAGGGGAATTGGTGGACTCTTTTCATGTAAGACTGAGAGAACCCGCTAGTACTCACCTTGTGGGAGAGAGAGCAGCAGAAGAGATCAGAGCTCAACTGATTCTAGGGATCCTCAGCAAGGTCCTGCAAGGTCTTATCCTAAGGCAGCCGAACATACCGATGAATGACATACTGGTGATGGCACGATCCCACGATCTTCAGCCGTGCGGGCGGAGGAAATGGACCTCAGACCGATCCGCAATACAGAAAAGAATATCACCGTCAAGACGGAGCGAGCCAACGCCGTCAGGGTGCGAGACAAGACCTGCAACTTGAGAGGCCATTCACCACCCGATCCCGAAAGGTCAATGTGGGTATTGTGGATACGAAGTTCACCCCCCACAGTCATGCCCGGCACAAGGCATAAACCAACTGTGGTATTGTGCACCACTTTGCCACAGTGTGCAGAAAGAAGGAGCGACGGAAGGAAGAAAATCGTCCCAAACCGATGCGGAAAATGGTCCACCACCTATCAAGCATTGCACTTTCTTCCTCACCAGGGAGAAAGAAGAAGCAACCAACCCTCTGACAAGCTGAGGAATATTTATCTGATGAAGAAGGAAAGACATACCTAGTCTCGTTCACGGGAGCCCACCCCGCTTTTTTAGGTTATTTTGCCGGCGGAAGCCCACTCTGCAGTTTTGTGCCGTGAGGAGATCGCCCGGTGCCTGCTTGGGTGAGCAGGAGCCCACCCCGCTGTTGTGTGCCCACTGAGTGGGTGCCCACCCCGCATTTGATGTTGGCTTACGTCAGAAGCCTACGCCGCAGAGAAGGGAGAGCCACTGAAAAGCACCGCCGCAGCCAGGAAAACAGGCACGTTGCCTGACTCTGGGCGGGGCTAAACAGAAGGAGGGTGACGTTATCACCGACTTCATCACCCCACACGCCCTCCCCTCCGAGGAATACATCCTACTGGGAGACATCAACTTTCACCTGGAAAAGAGCAACGACAGCAACACCACCTCCCTTCGGGACAACCTCGCGAACCTCGGACTCAAACAACTTGTCTCTACGCCCACCCACATCGCAGGTCACACACTTGACCCCATCTTCACCTCCAGCAAACATGTCTCCTTCAGTCACACCACTTCCCTCAAGTGGACGGATCACAGCTGCGTACACTTTTTCTACAATAAAACCACCACTCACAACCGACTTCAACCTACTCTACGAAGAAACTGGAACAAAATCACCATCGACCAGATCTCCTCTTCGCTTCTTCAAAACCCACCTACCCACTCCTCAAACCCCGACCAAGCAGCATTTAACCTCACCCAATGGCTATCCAACAGCGCCGACATCCTAGCACCGCCGAAAAAACGTCAAATCAAACTTGGCAGCAAAAACGCCTCCTGGTTCAATGATGATCTTAAGAAATCCAAGAAACTCTGTCGCTCCCTGGAGAAGGCCTGGAAAAAAGACCCAAACTCCAGCACCAGGGACGCCTTCAAAAACGCCACCTGCATACACCACCAACTGATCCGGACTGGCAAGAAAGCCGCATTCAAAGACCGACTAGACAACAACGCCCACAACAGCAAGGAACTATTCAACATCGTCAAAGAATTCACCAACCCCTCAGCCAACTCCAACGACATCACCCCCTCGCAAGCCCTCTGCGACTCCCTAGCCTCATTCTTCCACAACAAAATTGCAGACATCCACAACAGCTTCGACCTCCAACCCGGAAACCATCCCACCCAATCTTCTGCCGTACCTGCACCCCCCTCGAACATCCTTAACAACTGGAACCCAATCTCCACCGAGGACACCATCCGCCTGATGAACTCCATCCACTCAGGATCCCCCACAGACCCATGTCCTCACCACATTTTCAACAAAGCAGACTCCATCATAGCACCACACCTCCGAGACGTCATCAACTGCTCCCTCAACTCCGCCACCTTCCCGGAAAACTGGAAACACGCCGAACTCAGCGCCCTTCTGAAAAAACCCACAGCGGATCCCACCGAACTCAAAAACTACCGCCCCATCTCGCTCCTACCATTCCCGGCCAAAGTCATCGAGAAAGCCGTCAACAACCAGCTCGCCGCCTTCCTCGAAAGCAACAAATCCTTCGACTCCTCACAGTCCGGCTTCCGAGCCAAACACAGCACGGAGACCGCTCTCATCGCAGCAACAGACGACATTCGAACTCTACTAGACAACGGAGACACAGTCGCCCTCATCCTCCTAGACCTCTCCGCAGCCTTCGACACAGTCTGCCATAGCACTCTCCTACAGCGCCTCAACAACATCGGGATCCAAGGAAAAGCACTGGAATGGATCACCGGAAGAACCCAGAGAGTCCGCCTCCCACCTTTCAAGTCCGAGGCCACTGAAGTCATCTGCGGCGTACCCCAAGGTTCCTCACTCAGCCCCACCCTCTTCAACGTATACATGAGCCCCCTCGCAACCATCGCTCGCCAACACAACCTCAACATCATCTCCTATGCAGACGACACCCAACTGATCCTATCACTCACCAAAGACCCCAACACCGCCAAAACCAACCTACATGAAGGCATGAAAGAAGTAGCAGAGTGGATGAAGCACAGCCGTCTGAAACTGAACTCAGACAAAACAGAAGTCATTATCTTAGGCACCTCCCCCTCCGCTTGGGACGACTCTTGGTGGCCAGAGGCCCTTGGAAAAGCACCCATCCAGACGGACCACGCACGCAACCTGGGCGTCATCCTGGACTCCTCTCTCTCGATGAACAGACAAGTCAACGCAGTCTCATCTTTATGCTTCAACATCCTCCGCATGCTCAAAAAAACATTTCGCTGGATCCCCACCGAAACCAGAAAGACAGTCACCCATGCACTGGTTACAAGTCGCCTGGACTACGGAAACACCCTATACGCCGGTATCACCGCAAAACTCCAGAAAAAACTCCAACGCATCCAGAACGCTTCAGCCAGACTCATACTAGACATCCCACGCAAAGACCATATCTCTAGCCACCTGAAAAACCTCCACTGGCTCCCCGTCAATAAGAGGATTACTTTCCGACTCCTAACCCTCGCCCACAAAGCACTCTACGAACTTGGACCCGAATGCCTCAACACACGACTTTCCTTCTACGCCCCCCCTCGCCAGCTTCGATCTTCCAACCAAGCCCTTGCTACCATTCCTCGCATCAATAAAACCACCATGGGAGGCAGATCCTTCTCCACCTCGCAGCTAAAACCTGGAACTCTCTCCCCACCCACCTACGTCTCACACAGAACCACCTAGCATTCAGAAAGCAACTTAAAACCTGGATATTCGACAAGTAACTCCCTTCCCCTCCTCAAACGCCTTGAGACCCTCTGGGTATGTAGCGCGCTATATAAATTTCGGACTTGACTTGACTTGACTTGAGGCCGCCAATAGCAGTGCAACCGGCTAGAAGACAAGCCAAGTGGCAGCCTGTTGCCGAGCAGGGCTCCCGTGAGCTGGTGGGAGCCTGCGCCTGCGAGGAGCAGTTGAGAGGTCCTGGTGGAGTAGGGAGTGACGAGGCACATTGCCGGTGCCTGTCCCTTGCTGAAAGAAGTCCCCGAAGGAGTCTGGTGAGTCAGACTCTTTGATGTCTGAGCACATTAAGGGAGAGCCCTGGTGAGGGGGGCTCCCATTGGGTCACACCCGTGTCTGCAGCCTACGACCTACAGACCGGAGGAAGCTGAGAACACCAGTGCAGCCCCGGTGAGTGGGGGCTGAATCCAAAGTATTGCGGGTGCCGTGAGTGGCACCAGAAGAGCCCCAGTGAGGGGGGCTTCCCTGAAGCACATTGTCAGTGTCTGAAGCCCCTTTGATGCTCCCTGGGGCATTGCAGTGCCCGGTCTAATTTCTTTTTGGGGACCCAGGAGGCACAGCGGTGCCAATTCTTATTTGTGCCAATCCCAGCTGCCCTGGGAGAGACAGTCAGCTGCAATGTTTGGGGGCCATTTCTCTTTTTAAGGAAGGAGTGAGTTGCACCCCTCGCCCCAGTGCATCTCTGCACTGTGTTTTCGCTGCCAAGGCAGCTAGGGGCCATTTGAGGGGCCTCATTTCACGCCCTGACATTTCTGGACATAGGGCGTTGGAGCCCCAGTGAAAGGTCAGTTGACCTGGAGTCAGCTTTTAAGGTGATATATGCACCTGATCAGCGTACTGTGGTGCACTGCATTTTTCTTGCATAATGTGTTTATGCTTGCGATGCCTATGGCATCATGTGTTTATGCTAATGAGGTTTGGGCCTAATGTGTTTTATGCCTAATGTGATAACGCTGAGGTCATTATTATACCAGTAGTTACTGGTTGTGTTTTATATTTACTACCTGCATTCGGATGGTTCTGACCGTGACCTGATTGGCCTGGTCCTGTATATAATCCGCTGTGAATATTGCCTAGTGCCAGTTTGCACAGTGTATACTGTGTGATTATGATTCTAATGTGGTTATGATAATACAAAGCCTATTTTTGATATAACCTTGTGTGGAGTTTATTTTGTGGTGTGCCTAGTGTGTTGCTGCTGTGTGTGTGTTGCACAAACGCTTTACACATTGCCTCTGGGATAAGTCTGACTGCTCGTGCTAAGCTACCAAGGGGGTGAGCAGGGGTTATCTTCAGCGTGTAACTCCCTTGACCTGACTAGAGTGTAGGTTTCTGCCTGGCTTAGGCACATGGCCTAGCCAACCAGAAATCCCATTTCTAACAGACAACTTTTTATCAGTGCTATGAATTGTGCCAATACCATGCACAATGATACAGTTCAATATACTGTGGTTGCACTATCTTTCTATATCAGTTGTTTGAGTGCATATGATGTCTTTACAGTCCGGTCAACCTTAGGCTGAAGCCATGGTGATACTCTGTTCTTGAGGGAGTCCTTGGGCTTCCCTGAGATGGTTTCTGCACATTTGTTAACCTGCATTATCTGATTTAGCTTTTTATTGTCTAGAACGGGCATATGGGCTTTCCTTTGCGCGAGGGCCTCATTGCCCACAATAACTCTGTCAGTTCATTTCAGATCATGGTTCACTTTGTTCTCACTTTAGCTCTCTTTAACCCAGATGATCATGAGCTTTCAGAAATTGAGGTGGAGTGTTTCCATAGGGGACAGGTGGTTCAGGATGATCAACATGCCCTGGCTGGCACCTTATGGGGGTCAATGTGTTTTTGAGATGGGCTGGCTACAGATGCCTTTCCCCAGCATCAGTGACAGAGCTAGGACTCAAATTCATAAGCATTGTCAAATCTAGCAAGATTGCATGTCACTTTATTATTGTTTCTGTGCTGCATAACTATTTTACACATTGCTCTAAGTTAAGCCTGACTGCGTTTGTGCTTGTACCAAGCTACCACAGGGTTAACCAGAGGTTAATTTAGTGACATTTGTGGTACACCTTGACAGGGAATGTGGCTGTGGTATCACCCCAATCAACCACCTACCCAATTTCTCACAGAGAGATTCTGTTGAATCCTTCTTTCAGAAGACAAAAAGCTCTGAGTGGGACCAAAACAGTTTTCTTGGACACCGAGGTTGCACCTTGGATGGAAAGCCTTGGGTGGTTAATCCCTGTCCTCCAGATGTCAAAGTTTTCTAAGACCCAACTTTTCCAACTTTTTGGAGTAGCTCCTCTTGGTCGCATCTAAGGCTCCCATGACTTCAGGGTTAGCTAGCGCTTAGAGCCCAGTACCCATTCCAGCATAGGCCACTCAAGTCCAAGTCCAATTGCCACTCCAGTGAAACACCTCTTGCAGTTTTTGATGACCCTGTAGCCCCCAAGGAGGGCTACGTCTCCGGTCTTGGGTAGAAGTGGGAGCAGGTCCACCCCTTTAAGTCATCCATTAACCACCATTGATCCAGTCCTAATGTCAGTCCGAATGTCAGCATGAGAAAGTAACCCAATGCAAAAACAAATTCAGAGGAGAAGATGGCAGCACTTGTGTTTTTGAAGGAGTGCCACTGCCACCTCCCCTCATGTTGGTGTTAGGCAGCAGGCTCGCCAAGGGCTTCTCCTTTGCTAACAACAAGGTATGCTGAGGAGAGTGTGTGTACCATGATCCCAGTGGCAGGTCATGCACCTCTGATCTGATATGTTCAACTGCTAGCAGGACCTGCTGGACCTGCTCGAGATTGAGGTGGTGGCATCAACTGGTTGGTGATGTATAACATTTCTATTTTTATTGCCTCACAGGAGGCATTATAACGGTAAGCTTAAGTGATTTTTTCATATATATGCATATATGTGAAAATATATATACACATACACTCAAAAATACAAAGCTCATAGTGATGTTATAGTTGGGTATGGATGAACCTATCATTTCTACAGTGCATCATAAACCACACCAAGAGGTATCCAGGCACACTCGTAAACTCAACTCTTAGATGGTAAAAATGGATTAGGAATGAACTATTACTGATTTTGATCAAATAGGTAAGTCTTCATCTATTTTCAAAAACTTAATAAATTGGTTTGAGATATCTGTGAGAGGGGCATACCATTCCAACATTTAAAAAAGTTATGTTAGAGATATTTGTAGAGCGCATGTACACCGTAAGATTTCACGACACTGACTAGCCAAAGAGAACATAACAGAAGAACCTGCTGTATCAAGAGAATGCACTAGTTCAATCAATCAATCAATCAATCAATCAATCAATCAATCAATCAATCATCGCATTTATATAGCGCACTACTTACCCAGAGGGTCTCAAGGCGCTGGGGGAGGGGGATCTGCTACTGCTCGAACAACCAGGTCTTGAGTTGCTTCCTGAAGGCGAGGTGGTCCTGGGTCAGGCGGAGGTGGGTGGGGAGGGAGTTCCATGTCTTGGCGGCGAGGTAGGAGAAGGACCGTCCCCCTGTGGTGGCTCTACGGATGCGGGGGACTTCGGCGAGGGCGTGGCTGGTCGATCGAAGCTGGCGTATGGGAGCGTAGAAGTTGAGGCGGCTGTTGAGGTATCCTGGACCTTGGCTGTGTATGGCTTTGTGTGCGTGGGTGGGAGACGGCAGGTGATTCTCTTGTTGACCGGGAGCGAGTGCAGGTCTCCCAGGTGTCCGGAGATGTGGCTGCGACGGGGGATGTCCAGGATGAGTCGTGCTGAGGCGTTCTGGATCCGCTGGAGTCTCTTCTGGAGTTTGGCGGTGGTTCCGGCGTAGAGGGTGTTGCCGTAGTCCAGGCGGCTGGTGTCGAGGGCCTGGGTCACCGTCTTCCTGGTCTCGGTGGGGATCCACCGGAAGATCTTACGTAGCATGCGCAGGATGTTGAAGCACGACGAGGAGACGGCGTTGACTTGTCTGGTCATGGAGAGGGAGGAGTCCAGGATGAAGCCCAGGTTGCGTGCGTGGTCTGTTGGTTTGGGTGCGCTGCCTAGGGCGGGGGGCCACCAGGAGTCGTCCCAAGCGGGGGGTGAGGATCCCAGGATGAGGACTTCCGTCTTATCTGAGTTCAGTTTCAGGCGGCTGTTCTTCATCCATTCGGCTACCTCTTTCATCCCTTCGTGAAGGTTGGCTCTGGCGGTGGCGGGGTCGTTGGTAAGGGAGAGGATCAGCTGGGTGTCGTCGGCGTAGGAGATGATGTTGAGGTTGTGCTGGCGTGCGATGTCTGCGAGGGGGCTCATGTAGATGTTGAAGAGGGTTGGACTGAGCGAGGAGCCTTGAGGGACACCGCAGATGACTTCGGTGGCTTCAGATCTGAACGGAGGGAGGCGGACTCTCTGTGTCCTTCCGACGAGGAAGGAGATGATCCACGCCAGTGCCTTCTCCTGGACTCCGACGTTGCTGAGGCGTTGTACTAGGGTACGATGGCAGACAGTGTCGAAGGCCGCGGAGAGGTCGAGGAGGATGAGGGCCGCTGTTTCTCCGTTGTCGAGCGGCGCTCGGATGTCATCGGTGACTGCAATCAGGGTGGTCTCGGTGCTGTGGTTGGCCCGGAAGCCAGACTGCGAGGGATCGAGGGATCCGTTCGTCTCGAGGAAGGCGGCCAGCTGCTTGTTGACGGTCTTCTCGATGACTTTTGCAGGAAACGGGAGCAGCGAGATGAGGCGTTAGTTTTTGAGGTCGGTGGGGTCAGCCGATGGCTTCTTGAGAAGAGCGCTGCGTTCGGCGTGCTTCCAGCTCTCTGGGAAGGTAGCAGTGTCAAAGGAGGTGTTGATGATGTCCCGCAGGTGGGGTGCGATGATAGCGTCGGCCTTGTTGAAGACGTGGTGAGGGCAGGGGTTGGTCGGAGACCCGGAGTGGATGGAGTTCATCGTGCCGATGGTGTCCTCGGTGCTGATCGGAGTCCAGGCGCGGTGCTGATCGAAGTCCAGGGTGGTGGTGGGGGGCGGTGGTTCGGTCGTGGTGATCGTCGGTTGAGTGCTGAAGCTGTTGTGTATGTCCGCGATCTTGTTGTGGAAGTAGGAGGCGAGGGAGTTGCAGAGGTCTTGCGAAGGGGTGATGTTGTTGTTTCCGGCGTTGGGGTTGGAGAGCTCTTTGACGATGTTGAAGAGTTCTTTGCTGTTGTGTGCGTTGTTATCCAGTCGTTCCTTGAATGCAGTTTTCTTGGTGGCGCGAATGAGTTGGTGGTGTTTTAGGGTGGCGAGCTTGAGGGCAGTCATGTTGTCCGGTGTTGGGTCTCTGCGCCAGGTTCTCTCGAGGGCTCGGCAGTTCTTCTTGGAGCTCTTGAGTTCGTCGGTGAACCATGGGGCTTTCTTGCTACCGGGTCTGCTGGGCGGGGTCCTCAGGGGGGCGAGCTCGTCTGCGCAGTCGCTGATCCACTTCGTGAGGTTGGTGGCCGCTTGGCTAGGGTTCGTTGTGCTGGTGGGAGGGTTCATGCTCAGGGAGGACGCGAGCTGGTTGGCTGTGATCTTGTTCCAGTTCCTGCGTGCAGCCTGTTGCTGGTGGTGGTGGATCGTGGTCCTTGCGAAGCTGAAGTGGACGCAGCTGTGGTCCGTCCAGTGGAGTCCGGTGGCGTGGCTGAAGGCGATGTCCTTGCTGGATGAGAAGACGGGGTCGAGTGTGTGTCCGGCGTAGTGGGTGGGGATGGTCACCAGTTGCTTGAGTCCCAGGTTGGCGAGGTTGTCCAGCAGGGTGGTGGTGTTGCGGTCATTGTTGTTCTCCAGGTGGAAGTTGAGGTCCCCTAGGAGGATGTAGTCAGCGGAGCAGAGGGCGTGTGGGCTGATGAAGTCGGCGATGTCTTCGCTGAATTGTGTGCGTTGTCCAGGGGGTCTGTAGATGAGGGTGCTTCTGAGGGTGGTCTTGGGGTTGATGTGGACTTGGAAGTGCAGGTGCTCGACGGTTGCGAGGGTGTCATCGGTGTTGGTCGTGATGCGGATGGTGTTCCTGTGGATGATGGCGATGCCTCCTCCGGTGTGGTTGATGCGGTCCCTTCGGATGATCTTGTAGCCGTCTGGGATGGCGATGGCGATGTCAGGCGCTGAGGAGGCGTTCATCCATGTTTCCGTGAAGAAGGCGACGTCTGGGGCTGTGGTGTCGAGCAGGTTCCAGATGGCGTGCCTGTGGACGGAGCGGGTGTTGAGCAGGATGCATTTCAGGTGACTGCTGCTGTTGCTCGTCTTGGTTGATGTAGGTGTAGTGCAGGTCCGGAGGCAGGTGAACTTGCAGGAGTTGCAGCAGAAGGGTCCATGGGTGCGTCTCGGGGTGGCTCGGTAGCAGCCCGGGACTCGGCCGGCGTTGAGTGCGTTGAGGATGGCGGCGTCGTACGTCCCGCAGGTGGGCTGGGGTATGCGGGGGCCAGGGGTCCTGGCGCTGGGCGCGGTCCAGGCGCGGACGGGTGCAGACGAGCTTACCTTTGGCGCACCTTCGGCGCTCAGTCGGCGCTCCCGCTGCGTGCGTCCGCTGCGCGGTCGCTCTGGGGGCGTCATAAATCTGTAGCCGGGAGGGCGGGTCAGCTGGGAGGCGGGAGCGGGGCGGCCAATGGGCTGGAGGCGGGCGGGGCCGCAGGGAGGCAGCGGCGGGAATCGGCGATGACGGGCGGCTCAGCGGCGGCTGGGTCGCTCAGGCAGGCAGGCAAACAGGAAGGCGTTTGACAGCAGGAGGGGTGACCCGGCCTCATAGAAGGCACAGTGCGCTTGTTGAAAATAGCCAGGCTTTGAGTGCCTGTCTGAACTTTATATAATTTGGAGCCATCTGTATACTGATAGAAAGTGAGTTCCACAGCTGAGGGGCCAAGACAGAGAATCTGGAGCCTCCTATACTTTACTTTTTTAACTTGGGGATGGAAAGGATTTATGAAGTGCAATTGCCCGTAGGCGTCAGGGCGATGTAATCACAGCAGTCCTCTAGCGTCAAATCAAACACTTATGATGCTAAAGAACAGTCTGCTTATATATTGTACAACCAGGTCTTTAATGCCTTTCTGAAGGGCAGTTGCCCTTTCATTGAAGTCAAAGACTGGGGAAGCAAGTTCCAAAGTCTGGCTGCAGTGACTGAGAAGGCTCAGCCTCTCCATCTCTTCTTACGGACTCTAGGCAGGGTAATCAGGTTGCGATGGACTGAGCAGAGATTTCTACCTGGAGTGTACTGATGGAACATCTCCCTAACCCTCCCTAACCCTGGCTGCACTTGCTTGATAGAGAGCCTCTGTACAATACAGATGATATGCTTTCTGATGGGGAGCCAGTGCAGCTCACACAACCCAGCAAAAGCTGATTGATGCTTGGGTGTGTTGAAATTAGCCCTAGCAAGAGCATTCCGCACTACCTGTAATTTTGCCTGCATGCTGATGTTAGAGTCCAGATACAGGGCGTAACAATATTAAATTCTAAACATAAATGGGCAGAGTGACCTGCTTCCGTGCCGAGAAAGAAATGAAGGGGAACATTTTCTTTATCCTTCTTATGAGCAAGAAGCAAGTTGCAACTGTACGATTAGAGATTTAAGAGAGTATTCACTATCTAGAATCACCCCAAGATTTTTGACCCTCTCAGCTGGAACAGGCACGGTGCTTCAGGTTTCCGGCCACCATTTATCATTCCAAATTGAGGCATGTGTTACGAAGAGCAACACCTCTGTTTTCTCACCATTGAGTTTCAGGAAAAAAATTTCCATCAATTTTGCTACAGATGACATATAATGTGGTGTGGTGGCTGAAGAGTTCTTAGGGACTGGCACAATGATCAAAGTGTTACAACACTGTAAAATGTCACAAAAGCACTATACACATGTAGGAATACCCCGCCCCCACCAGCTGTGTACTCTTGTGTGAATGAGCAAGGCGAGTGATGTGTACCAACTTAATGCCTTCTACGACAACAAGACACAGAAAACTTCCAGGGCACTCCCTGCTTGCTGCCAAAAATCCCACAATCGGAGTAAAAAGAGCCCACCCTCGGATTGTAAAATGCTTGACAATCCGAGTCGGTGTCATTAGATTCTGGCATTACCAGAGGCTTCCATTTAGAGGGAGGGTTGGGGGGAGCAGACCACAAACCTAAGATTGTGTGTAAAAGGGCGCTTTATTGAAACATGTGCATATAACAGAATAATTCCTCAGCAAACGCCTTACAAAACTAAACTTCACTAATCAAACAGATACCTGACCCTTGACCCCGCCCCTGCCCCTAAAATTTCCTTGAACCCGCCCCTACCTGTACATTAAAACATTACAAACAATACAAAGCAATGCATCAAAGTATAACCCCATAAATTCAACCCATCCGTTAAACGACCTCCCCTGCCTGCCTCTTTCCAACTGTCAATCACCCAACATGTGTAACCGAACTAAAAACTAACCAACCTACCCTTTCCCTGTCGATATCTCAACTTCAACAATGACCAAAAAACCTCTGCCAACCCTGGCAAACTTCCAATAACCCCCGCGCAGCACCTGTACCAAGCGACAGTACATAGCCAAACCCCTGCTCACATGCCCCAACAGAAGCCACCTAAAGTCAGAAAAAAGGAAAAGACAAAACCCAAAATACCATAAAAAATGGGGAGGGAGGGCAAAAACTACTCTACGCCAAAGTTCCGAGCCACCAGGTCACCAAACCTAAAATGGGGGCCGGGAGCAGGATCCCAAAGAATTTATAATTTGGCTCCAATTGGGCCCCCCCCCTGCCCCTCTCAAACTGCCCGTGGTAGGGACCACCCTGCGGTCGGCTACCCCCTCAAGACCTCCTTCTGGATAACGAAGAGAGAGAAGCACTGCAAAGATTTCCCCTTCCGCCTGCGCTCTAGAAAGCTTAAAGATTTCCAAACTCCTAAACGCCCGAGGCATCTCTCCGTGTCTGGAGAGCATACGGACCTCAAACTCCTCACCCCCCCCCCCCCCCCCCCTAGGCATCTCTCCATGTCTTTGCCTGCGTTCTGGTAAGCAAGTCATTCACAGGCTTGATGAGCTTCCAGTGGCTCAGCGTCTCCTCAACAATTGGGCAGAGTGCACGCTCAGGGGAGTGGTGCATCTACACTCTTCCCTTTTGTTTTTCCTCGCATGAAGGTGTGGGCATATATTCTTGGGCTGCAGCCTAGGACACTACGTTTCAACATGCAGAAGCGTGATACTTTTCCTTTTAATTACTAATTTTGTGGGTAGTGTTGTATATGCACAGGAACACAGCATTTTATACTTGCATGAGCACAAACCTTTCTTTGGGCATTTCTACATGCTTCAGAGAGCTAGCCCTCTGCAGGCTGCCTACCGACTACATTGAGGCAAAGTACTTGGAGCTACGCCACAACTAAGTACTTATGGCTATTGTTTTCTTTCTTGTTGGCGCATTGCTGTTCCTCTGCCCTGCTTATACCATTAATATGACTATATTCCATGGTTACTTGGTGTGTGTAAGGATTGTAACTATGTCTGATTATTTGGCACATACTGACACACTAAGTTTGTTTACTTGTGTTTGTTTTGTTTTACTGCAGAGCACATTTGCCAGGCTGCCTGCCCTAGAAGAATAGCACTGCATCTGCCTTACCTCAGTGGATGGTGCTATTGACTCCTTGCAGCTGCCTTGTTCCCTTTCCCCTAGGTGGTGTCTTTTGACCAAGCTGTGCATCATTCACTTCTAAGAGATACCATCAGGGGGAACTGTTTTACTAGCATTGTACATCGCCCCTGCTGGTCACCTGCTTCAGGTTAGTGGTTATCAATCTTACTTCCTGACAAATTGTCAAGCCAAGATAGTTTTTACAGCCCTGGCTATGGATACAAATACCGTGCTCTCTTCCAACCTAGAAACTATGACTACATTGCGGATCGAGGTTGATGCTTTTCGTAATGAAAATCTAGACTTACACAATGAATTAGGGTCGATACAGAGGGAAATAGTATGGTTGTCTAGGAAAGGAAAAAATGATATCCATGTAGGATCCTCTATACAGGTTGGATCTTACCTCCTCCTTCACGGACCTCAGCACCTAACACCGGACCCACATCACAGGCACCGGTTGGGGGACATCCGGTTTGGTGTACTTTCCTAACTTACTCACCACAGGTGTCACTGCCATGCAAGTGGTTAAACCTGTGCAAATTCCACTAGCACCCCAGAACGCTTCTTTGTGGATCCAAAGAAATTTGGGATTTTTCTGAGTCAGTGCCAGTTGCACTTCCTGTGTAAACCCTCTGTATTCCATAGCGACCAGGATAAAACTGTGTTCATTATGTCCTATTTAGGAGGGAACAGTAGCTGGTCGGTACCCTTGATAGAAAAAGATGATCGCATTCTCTATCACTTCCATGATTTTTGCACTGAAATGTGTAAGCTCTTTGAAAGAAAGGCACAGCTACTATCATTAGACAAGGAACAAATAGCGCTGAAGCAAGTTTCGCAGGATCTGCTCACTTATATAACCACATTTAGCAGGTTCCTGGTAGAAACAGACTGGCCCACGGAAACAAGAACCTCTCTATTTTATCAGAGGTTATGAGGGGAGCTAAAGGATGTCTTATCTCAGGTATTAAATTTGCCAAAGTGCTGTGAAGACTTAATAGACAATAGACCTAACTGTGCAGCTAGACCACCAACTCCAGGAGAGGAAAGGGGATAGGTCAAGAATCAAAGCCAGATACTTCATACCCCATCTAAAACATGTTGTGGAAGAGCACACATGAGGGAACAAAGGAAGAGAACCCATGCAGGATAATGGAATACGAGGACCTCTCAGCCAGGATGAGCGAGAGAAGAGACTCAGACAAAAACTATACATGTACTGTGGCAAGGCCAGGCACTTCATCAAAGACTGTAATGCCAGAACCCGACCCATTGAGAAACCCACCGCTGGAAGGATTCCTGTGGCGGCCTATTCCACAATGGAGTCAGAAAACTTAAAGACTTGAACAAGAAGGAGATCCCTTGGTCGAGATCAGAGGAAATTGAGGTCTCTTCAGCAGTGTCTATCACTGTTCAGACATCTCTGGTTCACATGAACGTTTATGTCACGATATGGTTACCAATGGGCGTTCAGCTGGAATTACATGCCTTATTGGATTCAGGATCTACGTATGCCCAGGAAATAGGGGTCCCTTGCATCAGAAAGGAAGTTCCAGTGCCGGTCAAAGCAGTGGATGGTACTGCATTGACGTCTGGGCACAAGCCAAGTGGGGGATAACCACTACAAACAAATAGAGTTCAACTTGATAGATGCCCCCCATTTTCGTCTCATATTGGGCATGCTCTGGCTAATGAATCACAAATTATGTGTACAATGGTCAGCCCATACCGTCACAATGGATTCCTCTTTTTTCAGGAACACTGCACCAGTGAGAGCATGTCCCAGCAGGATGTCTTGGACACACCAGCTCGCTTTTGTCTACTGGGTGCAATGAGAAGTCCCTGTGTTGTGTTACTATGTTACCTGAAGAGTATACACGCTATCGCTCTGTGTTTAGAAACATGAAGCCAGGCAACGACCACCACATAGGGACGATGGCAGTAGGATTGACTTGATTCCAGGCACCACTATTCCCTGCAGTCGGACCTATGTCCTTAACGAACCAGAAACTGTGCAGCTCCCACAATACTTGGATGAGAATTTGGCCTAAGGATTCATTCAGCCCTGCTCCTCTCCTGCCTCATCTCCACTTTTTTCAAACCAAATAAAGAGTGTGATCTAAGGGCTTGCATCGACTACTGGGTGATCAACAGGGTTACGATTAAGAACCATTATCTCTGCCTCTCATCCCTTTGTTATTAGACCAACTGAAAGGGGCCAAGATATTCACAAAGCTGGATCTTCGAGGGTCCTACCACTTGGTTAGGTTGAAACAAGGAGATGAGTGACAAACCAAATTTGGATTGTTCGAATACCAGGTGATGCCCTTTGGGTTGTGCAACGCACCTGCTGCGTCCCAGTACTTAATGGACAACATATTGAGGGGCCTATTGGATATCTTCTACATGTATGTATGTATGTAGACAATATCCTCATTTATTACTCAATCTTGGAAAAACATGTGTTACATGAACAGTCGGTATTGGACAGACTAGCACAAAGTTCTCTGTTTGGCAAATTGGAAAAATGCCTGTTCCATGTCTCTGAAATAGAATTCTTGGGGTGCATTCTGAGATGCTGGCCTGGTATATGATGTCCACTAATGTAAGTGGGCACCTTGCACCAGTCCAGACAATCCTTATGGTGATTTAGGAGGTCTCAGACAACCTTAGAAAGCTATTCAATTGGTAGCTGTGGAGAGCAGCCTTCAGACTTAGTATTGAAGAAATGTAAAGCAGCTTGTTTTACCAGAATGCAATCTTATAGTATAGATTAAATGAAAAGGTACCACACAAAGTATGTGTAAAAATATGTATTTAATATAGAACACTCTAGTACGCTACAGTATTTCATACACGGAGATAGACACAAAACACACAATACTTTAACAAAGAAATCACAGTAAATAGAACTAGTACACAGTGGCCCACGGGGGGGGGGACCAAACCATAAACTAAGAAAGTGGTATAAGAACCACGACTCGAGTTAGGACAATGTAGAGAGGACGTAGAATTGCTGGGTACCTACAGAGCCACCCAAGGTAGATAGATGGTGACCCACAGAGAGCGTGTGCAGTGTGTGAACACGACTGCGTGCTCTGTACAAGTCTAGGTGCAAGTCGCAGTTGGAATTTTAAAGATTAGGGGTGATTCCCAGTGGACCCCGAAGAAACCCAATAGAAGGCAGAAGGTTGGAGAGCCACCCCACCTGTGGATACCATGGTTCACAAGTTACCTATCCCTGGGAGGCCGGGTGCATAAGTGTGAACTGGTGTCGGAAACTGCTGTTGAACCCAATGAAGGACTTCAGGAAAGTGCCGCTGCTGGCAGAGGAGAAAGTGTCTGGAGGAATCCAAATGTGGGTTCTTGAAGAGAAGTACATGAAAGCAGAGGCGACTGTGTCTATGTCACTCAAGAGTGACCACTAGACTTGGAAGACGTATGCCCTCTGATGTCGGGTGCTTCAGGAAAGATGACCGTGAACTTGACTCTGCAGCTGCGAGGACCAGGCGTTGGTGAGGATGACCAGGACTTGGATGCAAGCTGCCCCACAAAGGACGTCAAGTGCTGAGGGGTCAATGTCTGGCAGGAGCATCAACAAGCCCTGGCAAATGCAACCCATTCAGGAATCAAGAAGGTGCATAGTTGGGACCGCCACAAGCAGGGGAGTCAGAACAGGCCCCAAGCACTCAAGGGAGCCAAGGGAAACAAAGGTGATCCTCAAATGGACCCACAGGCCGGAGACACAGGAGTCCCACAAGGTGGTGTGGCTGAAGATCTTGATGGAAGAAGTTGCGGGAGGTTGGGGATACTTGGAGCCCAATACACTTGTCGTAACGATGACAACAAGCATATGCACTTGTAAAAGTAGACAGTGCACAGGGGTTCAGTTAATGCAGCCCCCATGAGGGATTGTGACCTCAGACTTGGTAAGAGGGCAGCTCGGGCCTTGGGAGACGTAGATAACCACCACCTGTGCTGTTGAACCCTTCGGATCCGCAGGAGCTCAGGATCAGCAGACCAGTCCGCAGTGTTGAGGTGGCTACAAATGCAGGGAAGTGACTCCTTCACTTCAAGGGAGGTTATCTTCAAGTGTCTTGGATGCTCCACAGTTCTTGCACAGATCCTGTATGGTGCACAGGCACAAACGATACTGCAAACTGAAAGGGAGACGAAGTCAGGCCCAAACGAATTCCAGCGAAGTCCAAAGTGCCCAGACAGTAGAAGTGCAGTTGTTTCAGTTCTGAATCTTGTACACAATGAATCTAGGGACCTTCACCCAGGTAAGCCCTTAAGTAAGCTAAGGAAAGGGTTGGGAAGATTCAGGGCCCCTCCCAGGGCAGGATGTGGACAGGGGGGAGGTTACTCCCATGTCCTTTGTCCAGTTTCATGCCAGAGTGGGAGCCGTGGCCCCTAGGACTGGTTTGAACTGGACAATGCACAGGGACACCGAATGTGCCCCTCATGCAGACTTTAAGGTGCTGACAAGCACACCCACCCAGCTCATATACATGAAATCGTGTCTGGGAGGTGGTCACACCTCCTTCCTTTGACAGGATGCCTATTGTTCTGCTTTCCCCTGCTCAATCTTGGCTCAGCAGCTGAAGGGCAGATATGTGTCTCTGGTCGGCAACCATTTTGTGCTGGTTGGGACTACAAGGCTGGTACTGGGAACACAGAAAGCCTAACGGAGGGATCTTCCAGTGCTTGGAATCATACCTTCTACACAGTTTAAGGTGTGGGGGTATAATTCCAACATGTTTGATACTAAACATGATAGGATTCATTGCAACCATTTTCAAGATGATTATCGATACCCCTCTATATAGTATATGGCTGCTTCACTGACAACCTGGTAGAATGGACTCTGTCGGCTGCTGGGGTGTCCTTCTCATGCAGGGGCACCCTCTCACTTACAAACCAAGCACCCTGCCCTCAGGATGCTAAAGGCCTGCTAGAGGAGCGACTTATAGGTTTTAAGTGCAGTGACCCTTAGATATAATAAACCTAGATCTTTTGTAAGTGGTACATGCACCAACTCACACAGGCTGCAATGGAAGGCCTGTAGTTCCATTTTGAATGGTCTCTCATGGGTGGCACAATACATGTTGCAACCCATGGAAGAGCTCTGCGGTACCCATGCCCTGGGTACATGGGTACCATATGCTAGGGACTGGCAAGGGTAGCCCAGTTTTCAATCTGGGGTGTACCTAAGTACATAACACACCAGTTTAAGAAGAAAGCAGATAGACTGGGGTCCTGATTAGCAGGATCCTAGTCAGCATCACATCAAGCAAAAAGTGGGGGGAACCATAAGAAGATCCTACTTTCCTACAAAACCCCCCACACCCCAAACATAAGGAGATGAGACTAACCTTGCCCAGTTGAGTCTTCATTTTCAACGTGGAAATATCCGGAAAGGCCATCTACATTGGCATGGTTACTCCCATGTCTATGTTCCACTGTATAGTCCATCCCCTGTAGGGAAATGGACCACTTCAAAAGTTTGGGGTTTTCACCCTTCATCTGTTTTAACTGTAAGAGGGGCTTATGGTCTGTCTGAACAATGAAGGAGTGCTAAACAAGTATGGCCTCAGCTTGTTCAGCGCCCAGACCACAGCAAAGGCTTCCTTCTCTTTAGCTGACCGACATTTGTCTCTGGGAGTCAACCTTCTGCTAATAAAAGCTACTGGTTGATCCTGACCCTCTGCATTAAGCTTTGACAACATAGCCCCTACCCTAAACTCAGATGCATTTGTTTGGACAATAAATTGCTTGAAGTAGTCAGGACTCTGCAGAATGGAAGCAGTGCACATGGCCTGCTTGAGATCATCAAATGCCTTCTGACGGCTAACTGTCCACTGAACTTACATAAGCTTTTTCTTGGAGGTGAGATCATTCAAGGGAGTCCCTATGGACCCACATACTTTACAAAATCTCCTGTGATACCCAGTCAGGCCCAAGAAAGCTCTGACCTGACTATGGGTAGTTGGAGCAACCAGGTCCATTATGGCCTGAATTTTGCTCTGTAGTGTAGTGAACCTGTCCTCCACCCACAAGGTGGCCCAGGTATACAACCTTGCTCTGCCCTATCTGCCACTTAGTAGCCTTGATAGTGAGGACTGCTTTCTGCAAAGCCTTCAAAACATTCTACAGGTGGACCAGGTGATCCTCCCGAGTGGACCTAAAGGCAACTATATCATCAAGATATACTGCATGTTAAAACTGGGAATTCTGGTTGGCTAAGGCTTGCACCAAAGCCAGGCAGAAACCACCACTCTAGTCAGGGCAAGGGAGTTTCACGCCAAAGATAACCCCTGCGCACCCCTTTGGTAGCATGGCACGAGCAGTCAGGCTTATCCCGGAGGCAATGTGTAAAGCATTGCGCACTCACACTGCAACAACATCCCAGGCACACTACAAAAGGAACTCCACACAAGGTTATATAAAAATAGCTTTTGTATTCTCATAACACATCAGATAGTAATCACACAATATACATTGTGCCAACTGGCATGGGCAATATTCACAAGGGATTATTTACACAGGACAGGACCACGTGGGCCACTGTCAGGATCAACACTTAGCAGAAATTGGTACAAGTAAAAAGAGATCATAAACCTGCAACCAGTAGCCACTAGTAATCACTGTACTCCACCTCAACCTGTAACATAACTTTATATCAGGCACAAATTACATCCTGCGCCAAACTCACTAGTCTAAACACATTAGACCCTACCTCCTAAGTATAACTCACATTTAGGGGCAAAAAGCACAGAGTGAAGTACAATCTCACAAACCCAAACCAACATAGGTAAAACAACCTCATCTTCATAATAGACCACCGTTTTAGAGGTATCAGATACAGGGTGCGTAAAACATACTAATTGCATTACATTTCCTAGCACCACAATCACTTCAGCACATACATCACATTAGGGGCTTGCACCCTATCCACATACCAGCCCCCCTGGCCAACTGGCCATCCAAGAAGGGACTCAAATGCCCTGTGTCCAGAATGCCATGGCGCGATGCTAATGCAGCGCCAGTCAGGGGTGCACCATCTGCGCTAACCTAAACATTGCAGCTGCCCACCACTTGCTGGGCAGCTGAAATCAATCACTGGGAGGCCTAAACGCTGCAGCTGGCACTTAGTACTGAGCAACTGTGGAAGTCCTAGCACCTCTGTGCCACTTCTTTCCCTCTCAGGGAATCTCACTGGAACTGCGCCTAAACGGAGCAGCTCCCCACTACCTGCTGGGCAACTGTGGATGCAAAACTGTGCCAAATGCTGGAGCCCACTAGGCTCAGGAAATAAACAGAGTGCGCAGCGTTGGTGCCCTCGGGCTCTGCAAATGCTGGGCACATTGGGAGCCCTCTGGCTGTGAAAATAAATGTGCCCTGTATTGGAGCCACACGGGGCTCTTAAACAAAACATGCCCATCGTTGGAGCCCTCTGGCTCTGAGAACAACTCCGCCCCCTGTGGGACAAGAACACGGGCCCCTCTGACCCCCATAAACGATCGTAACCACGGTGCAGCTGCCCTCAAAACGCTGAAGCGTTAGTGGAATGGGCCCCTAGGAGCCACTAGGGCTCTAGAAATAACTTTGTCCCCTTACTGGGGCACATACCATGGGACCACAGTCTGCTCTGTCCAAGAACAGACTGTCCAAAGCCCCCCTGGGCCCTCCCAACAATAAGGGGCCCATGGTAGAGCGGCCCGCTGCCAAACAGGGTCGCTCGGATACTGCCTCTCCCCCCGGACTCCCTCGTGAAACTCACTGGTGGGGGGGGGGGTGGAGGCAGGACTCTGATCCCGGTCAGCGAGGCATGCGCGGGGCTCTCCCTTCAAATCAGTAGCCCTGCCGACTGGAGACAGCGCTTCTCCCTCCCTGCTGGCGGTCCCGGTGCTCTCCACAACTCACGGGAGCCCTTGGCCGTGGGGGACCATCTCTCGGCCGGATTCTCGTTTTCTCGCAGCAGCGGGCGCAGGACTTCCTCTTGAAAACCGGAAGTCCTGCCCGCCGCCAGGCACTACAGTGCCTGACTTCTGGCTTCGCCGTGGCTGAGGCGGCATCTCTTTTCGGGTCACAACGAGGGGTAGGCTCCTTTGATCAGCCCAACAAAGGTAGGATTAGGATGGGCACCCGCTCTGGAATCCTGGGCAAAGTCGCGGGTGGGCACCCACGCAATCAAGGCACCATAAACACGGGCAAAAGGCAGGGTAGGCACCTGCCTTCAAACATCGAAATAAGCGGGGTGGGAACCAGCGCTGCCATCAGAAAATGCAGCAATGAGGGGTAGGCTCCCTCAATAACAGGGCAATTCAAAATAAAGTGCTTCCCAGGCGCCAAGGGCAAAAGAAAACTCAGTTCAACAGGGTAACTGAAGCAACTGGGGTCCCAAGAAGTCCTGGAAGCAAAGATGGAGCAAGCAGCTCTCAACAAGGAAATTCCTCCAGCATCCAGGGGCTGGGCAGGGCCCAGGGAGTCAAGTTTTCCCCTTGGCCCCAGCAGCAGCACGCCCCTGGTAGATTCGAGTACAGGACAAGAACATAATCATGGGCTCACAGCCCCTCTTTTATACACAAAATCCCTTTGTTTCCAAAGGTGCAGGCAAGGGGCGAATCAGATGCAACTGGTTCTGGAGCACTTTGTTTTGCTCAGCTCCTCTGCCTATTCACAAGGTGGGTCAGGCACATCAGACACACCCCAGGGGGTGATGCTAGCATTGTGGAGGGAAGTCCCAGCCCTATTCAGGTCCCAGGTGCACTCCTCCCTCCCATCAACATGCAGATCTCTCCATTCACCACCGGGGCAGACCCATCCTGACTCCTGGAGCCAAGCTCACCAGCCAGCTCCAGCCAATCACAAGCCAGATAGTCAATTCACATTTACTGCACAGACATGCCGACTTCTAGAAGTGACACTTCCACACTAGTCACCATAAATCCACACACATCATCGAGGAGCATTTAATCTCAAGAGTTTACACATACCAAACTCGCCCCTGCACTCCCCACACATCAGGAACTACCATGGACACACATATTCCCCATGCATTCCAATGGGAGGACAGGCCAGTCTCACCACACATACACAGAGAGCGCACAGTGAAAAAAGTGCGCAGAGGCCTAAAATCACCAACACCAGGTTACAGAAACGGGCTACACAAATGCAAAAAGTTTCGGGGTGAACCTGCCAAAAGGGCCAAGTCCAACACTGCACTATATGCTTCCAGACCTGTGAGAACGTTTTCCACCAGCCTTTGGAATGTGGCAGATGCATTTTTCAAGCCAAATGGCATCACAATAAACTGATAATGCCCACTAGGGGGTGAGGATGCTGTTTTTGGTTTGGATCAGAAAAGGGGGTGGTGATGAACAGAGTGTCTGAATTAAGCAGACCACTCTTACCCAGTCCAAAGATCAGGGCTTGATCCATCACCGTTTTTTAGCTCACTGCACCATCCCAGCTCAGAACTTGGCTATATGCAAATTAGTCTGACCCTGGCCCAGTGCATCATGGGAACAGGGCAGACCAAACTACCAAGCCAATTCTTATACTGGGAAGAAAACAAGCTTCCGGGGACCGGTTTCTGGCATTTCAGCCGTCTTCGGCCCGGCTTGCTTGAATCCTGATGGTGCAATGAGCAAGGGACTCACATCTGAGTATACCCTTCCACGCTTATGGTGGACAAAAATGATTCAGAAAAGGGGGTGGTGATGAACAGAGTGTCTGAATTAAGCAGACCACTCTTACCCAGTCCAAAGATCAGGGCTTGATTTGGCATCCTCAGCTAGTCTGATTTGCCAATAGCCAGCAGTCAGGTCAAATGTGCTCAAGAACTTGGCTGAGGCCAAAGTGCCTATGAGCTCATCTGCCCAAGGAATTGGGTGAGCATCAGTCCTAGTGACTGCATTGAGTCCCCTGTAGTCAACACACAACCTAATTTCTCTCTTACCACCTTGGGCATGAGGGTTTGGTGCCAAGATCACTGGACTAGCCCAACGGCTATCTGAGGGCTCGGTTTCTCCTTAGTCCAACATCTTTTTGATCTCTGTCCTGATGCATTCTCTGACATGGTCAGGCTCCCTGTAGATTTTATTCTTCACAGGTAGACTCTCACCTGTGTCAACTTCATGGGTACACCGGGTGGTTTGACTGGGTGTCAAAGAAACCATATGCCTATACTGATTGAGGACCCTACTGCAATCAATCTGCTGTTGGTCAGTGAGGCTGCCCGTCAAGACTACACCTTTAACTGACCCATTACCAGGGTTTTGTGAGAGGAGTTCAGGGAGAGGATCACTCTCCTCCTCTTGTTTCTCATCATTTGACAGGAGTAATCCCATGTCAGGCCTGTCTACAAAAGGTTTGAGCCTGTTCACATGGAGCACCCTGTGGGTGTCCCTGAGAGTGCCAAGGTCCACCAGATAGGTGACCTCACCTTTTTGCTCAATGATAATGTGGGGTCCACTCTGTTTATCTTGGAGAGCTGCTGGGGCCACAGGCTCCAACACCCTCACTTTCTGCCCTGGCTGGTAAACAGTCAGGACAGCCTTTTGGTCATACCACGCTTTTTGCAATTCTTGACTGGCCTCCAGGTTTTTGCTTGCCTTCTTCATGTACTCAGCCATCCTGGAGCGGAGACCAAGTACATAGTCCACTCTGTCTTGTTTGGGAAGTTTGAGAGGTAACTCCCATCCCTCCTTCACCAAACACAAGGGACTCCTAACTGGATGCTCAAACAGAAGTTCAAAAGCTTTGTAGCCAACCCCCTTCTGAGGGACCTCTCTGTAGGCAAAGACAAGGCAGGGCTGCAGAACATCCCATTTTCGCCTGAGCTTTTCTGGGTGGCCCATGATCATGCTCTTTAGGGTTTTGTTGAACCTTTCAACCAACCCATTGTATTGAGGATGATAGGGTGTGGTGAATTTGTAACTCACACCATACTCTTTCCACATGAAAGTAATATACCTTCGCATGAAGTTTGTACCTCTGTTAGTTAAATCCAAGCTAGGAAAGCCCACCCTGTAAAAAATTCCAAAGAGAGCCATTGCCCCCACAGGAGCTGTAATGGTTCTAAGGGGAATGGCTTCTGGGTACCTAGTGGCATGGTCCAGCACCACTAGAATGTAATTGTGCCCAGGGGCTATAGGAGGGTTCATTGGACAGATTATATCAATCCGAACCCTGTCAAAGGGAATCCTCACCACTGGAAGTGGCATCAGGGAGCCCTTTGTGGCGCCACCTGCCTTAGCACTGGCTTGGCAAGTGGCACAGGAGCGACAAAACTCCTTGGTGTCTTCAGACATGTGAGGCCAGTGAAAGAGAGGGACAAGCCCTTACTTTGGCCTTGGTGTCCTACTAGGAGAATGTCATGTGCAAGGGTGAGTAGGAAGCCCCTAAACTTCAGAGGCATAACCAACTTCCTAATAGCACCAGGCCTGGGGTCTCTACCTTCTGAATAAAGGAGTCCCTCATCCAAGTAGATCCCGTGGGACTCACTGACATTCCCAGCAGCCTCAGCAGCAGCTTTCTGTCTGAGGGGTTCAAGAGAGGGGCAGGTTTGCTTCTCCAAACTCAAGTCTGCCCTATAAGAGCCCCCTCTCCCCAAGAACTCAACTTGATCAGGCTCAAGCTCATCTGGGATAGTTCCTTCACAGGGACTGAGATCATCTCCCTCAAGAGACTATCCTTTCACTGAGTCTGGGGGGAAGACACAGCCTTACCCCTCCTGCTCCATCTCTTGGAAGGCACCTGGTCAATTATTCCAGGATCCAGGTCCTGTTCAGTGGATGTCAGTTTGGCTTGTGACATGGTCACTGTAAACACATCTGCAGAGATGCCCAACATTGCTCCATGAGTCCTAAATTCAACTTCGGCCCAGGCTGAAGTTTGCATATCATTGCCCAACAAACAATCTAGTGCTAGAACCGAACGTACCACAACCTTTTTAGGGCCTGTTACCCCTCCCCAGCTGAAATTAAAAACTACCAAGGAATGGTCAGTCCTGACATTGTTTGCATTGGTCACTTGGTACATCTCACCAAGTATTTTCTATCCAGGGGACACAGGTTCTTCTGTCACCATGGTGACACTGGCCCCTGTGTCCCTGTTGGCCATTGCCTCTGTTCCATTGATCAAAGGCTGTTGTCTGTACTTGCCCAGTTTACTGGGACTGACAAGTAAGTTGGCAATATCCATGCCATCATCACAGACTAGAACAGCCTGAGCTGGAGTTCTGACTAAGCCAGAATCTACCCTAGAACCTAAGGTCAACCCCACTAATACCTTGTTCCCTGTACCACTTGTACTTGTGCTAGGGGGAGCAGTTGCCTCAGGGGAAGTGGTGGTAGGAGTAGTTTCCTTGGCCTTTGGACAATCAGCATCTCTTGTCCAATGGGTCTTCTGTTCACAGAGATGGCACCAAGGTTTCTTTTTGCCGTTTCCCTTGTTGGATTTTGACTCTCCCCCAGATGCAGATTTTTTGGGGCCCTGATGAAGACTCTTTGTCTTTAACCTTGTCCCCACCCTTATCTTTGAAGAATCTTGCTTCTTTTGGTCACTGCCATGGTTCTGATTTTTCTGTTTCACCCTGGTCCCTGCCCATGTATCTGCATTCTTTCCCAATTCTTGGGGAGAAGTCAGATCTGAGTCCACTAGGTATTGATGCAATAGCTGAATATGGCAATTATTAAGGATCTGCTCCCTCATAATCAAATTGTACAGTCCATCAAAATCATGCACTTTGCTGCCAAGCAACCAACCGTCCAGAGCTTTAATAGCACTATCCACAACGTCTACCCAGTCCTGATTCTGTGTCTTCTGGGTGTTTCTGAACTTAATCCTGTACTGTTCAGTGGTTAACCCAAACCCATCAATGAGAGCACTCCTCAGAACTGAGTAATTATCAGCATCCTCTTCTCTAACAGTGAGGAGATTATCTCTACCTTTGTCAGCAAAGGAGACCCACAAGATAGCTGCCAATTGCTCCTGAGAGACCCTCTGAGCTTTACAGGCTCTCTGTAAAGCTGTTATCCAATTATGGACCTCATCTCAACACAGTAGGGAGGGACAATCTTGCTCAGGATCCGATTGTCAAAGGAATGTTCCTTACTTCTAGGGACACTGTTGCTGCCACCATGGGACTCTAGTCTCAATTTCTTCCCTGACTTCTGGACTTCTAGGGACTCTCTGTCAAGGACCAACTGCTCTTTCCCGAGCCTAAGCCTAGTATTCTCAAGCTCAAGCATTTGGTACTATCTATCCAAAGAGGTCCCTCCTTTACTAGAAATAGAGGTCCCTACCGACTGTCTACACGTTTTGGACTTTGCAGAGGAGGATCTAGACCTCCTTGGTCTACTCTGAACCTTTCCAGGAGGATCAAAGAATGCATCCTCTTGTCCCTCTGTGTTCTCCTCTGGAAGGTCTGAATTGTCAAGGTGGGAGCCATCAGGCTCCCCCTGGTCATGGTTTGATTCTAGGTCAAACAGGGGTTATCCTCATGCCCAATCTTCATTGCCTGCCCCACCCACTCTGTTCTGCTCATCTGACCCAGAGGCTTTCCTCAGGTCATCCAACAGTAACACCTCTGCCAAGCATTGAGTGTTGGCATTTCTCCCTGTCTCCAGCCTTCAGGCTTAGTCTTGAAGGACTGTAAAGCAGATTGTTTCACCAGAATGCAATCTTATAGTATAGATTAAATGAAAAATAACTACACAAACGGTCTATAGAAATATGTATTTATTATAGCACACTCTCTAGTATGTTACAGTATCTCCTAAATGGAGATGGACACAAACCACACAATACTTTAACAAAGAAATCACAGTAAATAGCGCTCATACACAGGGGACCGCAGGGGGGACCAAACCATATACGAAAGTGGTATAGGAACCACGACTTGAGTCAGGAGAATTTCAAGTGGATGTGGAATTGCTGGGTACCCACAAACCACCCACCCAAGGTAGGTAGATAGGGACCCCACGGAGAGCGTGTGTAATGTGTGAACACGACTGAATGCTCTATACATGTCCATGTGCAAGGCGCAGTTGGAATTATAAAGATTGAGGACCCTTCTCAGCGGACCCTGAAGAAACCCCATGGAAGACAGAAGTTTGGAGAGACACTCCACCTGTGGATATTGTGGTACCCAGTGCTCTCCCACTGGTCGCCTGCTTCAGGTTATTGGTTATCAATCTGCCTTCCTGTAACTGGGTGTCGTCAGTGTATGATATCGCATGTAGCTCGTAGAAGTGGATAAAGGTGGCAAGTGGAGAAACAGAGAGAAAAAATAACATAGGGCTTAAAGATGAGCACTGCGGTACTCCACATGGCAAGGGTAAGACATCATAGTGGCACTGGTTCAACATAAACCTCTGGGAGCGAAGGAGGACAGCAGTGCCAGGGCCCTATCTGTAATGCCCATTTCTTGTAATGGTTCAATCAGCAGAGAGGGGGAGCTGGTATCAAAGGCCACAGATAGATCCAACAGTATCAGAGCTTCTGAGATGAGGACTGTACTGTCCTATTCAGGGTATGTTTCATAATTCTGAAGTTTATGAAGACGATGTATCAATGTTCACTGACGTTGACTTATTTTGAGTTTCCTTGATAACTGAAGGCGATCTTCTTCCTGTTATAAGTTTATTATATCCATGGATGCAGAGTACTTGAGATGCTGATCTCAATGTTCGTGATGGCACATGGCACAAAAAGAGGGAGCACATATAGTTGACTTTCTGGGATCATGGAGCACTTTATAGCATTGGCAGAATGCCTTAAAAAGGCTCCTACTGGCAACTGTCAGGCATGGCACTAGTGAAAATTAGTTGAGGTTGAAGCTTTGTGATTCACTCTATGACCAACCTTGCAGTCAGTTTGTACTACTTGAACCTTCTGAGTCAGGTATTTTGGAAGATCCACCAATAGTGAATTACAGTAGTCCAGCTTAAGCTCAATCCACTGTGATTCAGGGCGGTGCTGAAACAGATGCAGGATTTTCTAATGACTCAACTAACACTTACATGCTCAAAGTCAAAGTCAAAACAAGCTTTATTTGGTATATAAAAAATATCCATAAATGCATTCTACATAATAAAAGCAAGCTGAAAAAGATAATATAACAGTAAAAAGATTTCATCGAGTTACAATCCCCCGATTCCCCCCTCATCAAAAGATTTAGAGAAATACGTATTTCATCAGTGATAAATAAACACCATGATAATCGATAAACATTTCATGGGGCACATAGAACTAAAATGGCCTCAAAAAGGTACTTGAAATATTTAAAATACAATTTGGTAAACTAATCAGCCTCATAGACAAGTGATTCCAGGTGTGAGAGCATTTTCCTTCGATTAATGGCTAATTGGGTGAAGGCAATTACTGCATTACAAAGTGAAATATGATTTAAGTTACAAATAAAATAAAAAGCGGTTTTATAGGTGTATAACTTGTTGGAAATAAAAAGTGGACGTAAAATTGATTTTCTGAGATCCCTATAGAAGTTACAGAACAGTACAAAGTGCAATATGCCTTGGGCAGATTTACCATCACAGGGGCACATTACAAGGTTTGCGCTCCATTTGCCCATCTTAGGAAATGCTATCTGAAAATGCAGTGTTCTTAGCCTTAGTCTAGTGAAAAATAATCTGTGTTGCGTATTCCTGATAAATATAAGATAAGGTTGGGTGCCCAGTGAAAAGGGCCCTTCACAATATAATCCGACATTATAATTAGTACACAACCCGGCTTCCCTTTTTATTTCCCTAGACCCAAGGAGTCTCTTTTTAAGCTCCCATTTACTAAAATTCTCGATAATCATTGGGTCTTTAAAATCAGGATTTACATCACACTCAGTAAGGAGATCATGGACATATTATAACCATGGTATTTTCTTCGAGTGGTCAAGACTAAGACAGTCATATATTATTTCCTTGGTAAAATGGGTTTCTTCCTTTGTCCAAATTCGATACCATAAATTTATAGTGGATACACTAATCAAATCACTTAAAAAGGGACATCTGTATCTCTATGGACAATATAGGTAGCCGTGGAATTAGCAACTGATAGCACTCAACGTAAAAATGTATTTTCCATTGTTTGCAATATGGAGGTATCTGCCATCCCCCAAAGGGCACCACCATAGCATACCCCAGATATGCATTTACTCCCATAAAGTTTTAAAATCTCTCTCACAGGCTTATTACCTATTTTTGTATATATAGCGTCAGTATATGTGGTTTAAAAGTTAGCTTTGAGTCAAATCCAAATTTAAAATGAGTGATTTTATAGTAAGGTGCTGAAATGATATTAAAAAAATTGTTCAAAAACCACTGAAACTCACAGGTCGTAGTTTACTGAGCTAACTATAACTTGACCTTCTGTCATGCACTAATTATTGCTTAACCTATGACAGCATTGATGAAATCACTGATAACATCTCTAATGACAACTTGAGCATACTCCCAATGGACTTGGACAACATACAACCAACACCTTCAGCCACATGCAGCAGGGGGTTGGCTGCAGGGCCTACCCTTTAGCCAAACCATGTATTCAACGCACCACAGGTGGTAAATACCCTGTTGCACACAGCTTTCGACACAGCAGGGTTTGGGCCAAAGGGCCTGACCTCTGATCAAGCCCTGCGCCCAAACTCCCAACCTGCATTTTCTTCTCCTTCTTTTAATATGTTTTTGGGTACCACAGTGCTCCCTCAGTGAATGTGTAAATGTAAATGTGCTTCGATTTATATAGCGCGCTTTAACCCAGGGGTCTCAAGGCGCTTGCTTAGAGAACCCGTCCTGGTATTCCCCTGTGAGATGCCCCGGCCGGGTATCCACAAGGTGAAAGCCAGGCATCCTGCCGCGAGGGGCCGTAGTGGAGATTAAGCAAGCTATTGCCCAGAGTCGCAGAGAGTGAACCCATGAGTCGAGAAGGCACCGGAGCGAGAATTATCGAGCCCGTGGAATTTTGAGCCCGAGACCTGCCGAGGCGGGGAATCGAACCCTGGTCCACGGCCGATCTCAGCTTCCGGGTCTGCCGCCTCTAACCACTGAGCCACGCTTCTCCACACCATACAATCTTCCACTCCACTTCATGGTATCACAACATCATGCAAGTTTCCCTAGTGAAACTTGAACAGTATCCTTATCCATAAGGCACAAGGTTGAACAGGGTACTTGTGCCGAAGTACCACAGAACCTTACTGGAAGTCTGTGCTGGTTCCCCCAGAAGTACCCACACCCAAAATTGTTTTCTTTCTAACCTCACGTGTACTCTAGAGAGGCTTGCATTAAGGTCTGGGTTTCCCTCTGTTATCCCCTTATGCTCCCAAAAAAAAATGTCCAAGACACTAAGGGGCCCATTAGGATGTCAGGCGGATCGCCACCGCCATGCGGGCGGTGGCGATCCGCCCGACATCCTTGCCCGCCCGCCACCCGCCCGCCACCCATTTTCCCCCCGCCATATTACTATGGCGGGGGTGGACCGCAGTGGACGGAAACACTGTCCGCCGCTTTTCTGCGGAAAAGGTTTAATATGGTAGCATGGGCTTTGGGAGATGCCTTGCCGCCACGGAAAGGCAGGCGGTCTTCACTTTGGGGCCCCCTGCAGGCCCCCATGGTGAAGGCGAGCGGTGCCCACCGCTTTGTGTATGCAAATGCATCACATGCATTTTTAGCATTGTGGCAGGCGTTGCTGAGAGCACCGCCCACCACAATGTTAAAAATGCAGGATGCGCCCGCCACTGTGGCGGGCGCATCCTAATACCCCCCACGGGACCCCCGCCCTTATGGCGCGTGGTCCTGTAATCTGATAGGATGGCGGGCAGACTAAGTCCGCCCGTCATCCTAATGAGACCCTAAGTCTCATTGTCCTGTAATGGCAGTTGCAACATTTTCTTCAAAGTTGTGGCTTGCCACTGGGATCACTCAGTACTGGCACTGGTATCACAGTACCTAAATGGACGATAGGAAAAAAGCTCTATCAGCAAATCAGATGGCCTTTTAAAAAAATAGAATTTGGTACCACAGGACCCCGCCAGGCTAACTGTTGAGCCACACTTAACTTTTGCACCTCTATATGACACACCTCTGCCGAAGGGTGCGGTCATTACCTCCGCCACCTGACCAGACTACTGTCCAAAATATTGAGAGATCACTTCTGGCCCTGCAGTGATCACTGTGGCTTTGGAGGAGCCACCACTGTTGCAGCTTCTGCACTAAAAGTTTGCTTAGCAGCCGCCATGTCTGCAAAACTTTTTACTTTAAAAATCAAATTCCTAAAGACGCAGTTTGTTTTTGAAAGTAAAACACTAATGAGCCTGACACCATGGAAGTTTTCTCCTGTCGTGTGGGATAATTAAAAAAAACATTCTAATGGGTAACACAGGGATTCTCTGAGAGTTCTGAAATGAAAAAAGGTACATCAGATCATCAGTTGTAAAGAGGGCTGATGGTTTTGAGCACCTGCCGTCAGAGTACACTTTCTGCCATTGAGCCAGTGGAGGCACAGCTGTTGGAAACATGGCGGTCCACTGGCTAAAAACAAATGTACTAAACAGTATTTTGGTGACTAGGTTACTCCACTGCTTTTGTGGCAGAGTAACTTTCTGCCAAACTCTAAATTAGACTCTAATCTCTTACATATTCATATATTCACTAATGACTTCCATTACGCATTTGGCACCTCTTGGAAGATTTGTTGTGTACTCCAAACAGTTTTTTGTTTGCTAATAACTTTGGCGCTATTTGACGAATCTTCACAAATTGTTCAAAATTAGTGTGCCAGTCACTTCAGCTGCTATCTGGAAAGTTTTGGGGTGATCTGTCAACTGGGAGGTGAGAAAAAAGTAGGGTCCCAAAGCATGTTTTCCTCATGCAGTTTCCCATTGGGATTTTAGACACAACTGCATCCCAAAACGCTGAACAGAATTACACCAAATTTGGCATAAAGCTAGATATTGGCCCAGAAATAGTGCTATTTGTAATTTGGTGAAAATCAGTTCAGTAGTTTTGAAGTTATTAAAATAAAAAGATTAACATATGTCTACAAATGTGATTCTGCTGCAGATCTGGACATATTTGTGGATCAACGCGCCAACAGCAATGGCGTAATTGGCAGCCACAACCTAAGAGGAAATATGGGGCTAAGTCACAAAAAATCTCTAGAACAGAGATCAAGAGCCCAGCTATTAAATGATGTCCTATTCGCAACGCTCACTGGGGTTGGAATAGCGTGTATAGTGAAAGAAAAGGAGAGATTGCTCTTTTTCTTAGTGTCCCCTCACTCACCAGGGTTGCCCCATGGTGACATGCTTCATCATGGGGGTCCTCCCAGCCCTCTATGGACAGGGGCGTGCTACGACTTGCGAGTTACGTAGGAGCGCTTTAATAATAGACTATGTGTGGTGCAAGGTTGTGATGTGGTGGAGAGGATTATGTGTGAATGAATTAAAATTACCTGCCTAGTAAGCTCTAAACAATTTTTATTCTAGCTCCTAGGTGGTATAGTTAAAACCAGGGTAGAATGATTACGGTACCTAAATATCAATGAATCCAGGTGTACCTATCAGTTCCTATCTGTCAACTAGTTTTGTGCGTACTTCCTCAGGACTACACAGGGACCAGCCCTGTGTTCACCACTCCTACTAGATGCTTCATTGAGCAAATGAGAAAACAAATAAATAAATATAACAAATATAAGGAAATGCTGCAAATAATAAAGCATGCATATGATACCTCCGTAACAAATTGTATCACATGGTTCCTGTAAGAAAAAACATAGTATACTGGTTACGGGGTCTCAGAAACCCCACTGTGTGCACCAAACACTACATATGTAGCACACAATCTGCGTGTGGTAATCCACAATGTCCCAGATACCGTGTACGTGTTTAAAAGGTTTCTCTGTGAAGAAAGAACGTGGTTAGCACCCTGTGTAAAAACCAGTCAGTACACACACATAAACACATTTGGTTACATACATGGAAAGGGGGCTAACTGTGCCCATGATCTCGAAGGGGTAAGTATCCCGTCTTTCTAGTGAGGAGAAAAATAAACTAACAAACGCCGTGTTTAGCCTTCTGAGCATAACTGCTCTGCTTAGAAAAGAAACGTTGGATCAGCATGTTTGCCCATGTTAGTGATCCGGACCTTCTCCTGGGCGTCGCGGTGCATCAGGACCAACGATTAGTACTGCACTTACTTGATAAGCAGGATACCTCCGGCAATTACACCTATTAATTTGCCCTCCGGACCGAATGTTAATGATTGGGCGTCCGTGGGCTGTATGTATAGATGCATTTCCGCATTGTCATTGCGGTGCCTAGGGCATACGGGGCTGTGCGTCCCGTTAGGTGGCCATCTTGCGAGTAGGGTGATACTGCTCCTCGAAGTAAAATGTAGTGGCTGCCATTTTGCGCAGCAGGATATTGTTCCCAGGGGATAAAATAAAATGTAAAAGTGATGGAAGCGTCGGGGATGAGGAGCCCTGACAACTTCAGCCTGGTAGAAGGGTCTGTGAGGGACCACCATGGGCAAGAAATTGTCCCAAACCTTTTTTCAACGGATTCAGGTGGATTAAGACCCCAATGAAAAAAAACATAACCACCCACTCACACACCGACTCGCACACTCACACACCCACTTAAACACCCACAAAACCATTCACACACCCACACAGCCACTCACACACTTACTCACAGACCCACAAACTACTCACACACCCACTCACAGACACACACAGCACTCACACACCTAGTCACATACCCACACAACCACTCACACCCATACAACCACTCACACACCCACCCGTACACCCATTGACATGCTCACTCATACACCCATGCAGCCACTCGCACACCCCCTCACAGGCCCACAAAACCATTTCCACACCCAGGCAGCCACCCACACATCTACTCACACACCCACACAGTCACTCACACAGCCACTTGACACACACACACAGGCAATGATTCACTTATAGAGATTGGAATAGCATATTTTTGTATTAAATATGTTGTTGTTTTTGTAATGAATGTGTGCAATATAACCAGCAGACCCCTTATTTGCCCGAGTAATAACAAGCAACAGTGGATCCAGAAAAAGATTTTTTTTAAAAGAAAGACTTGGTGCACTGAATTTATTCAAAGACTACATAATTGACCTTACCTTTATATAAACATTTTTAGTTTTAAATATGTAATAAGAATGAATGTTGACAAAACATATTTATAAACTTGTGAAAATGTATATTAGAAAATTTAATTTATGGGTCAAATTGTGGTACAATTTATAATTTAAAAAAATTGTATAATTCACCTAAAAACCAAAAGTTATAAATAATTAACTCAGAGAAACAACTCTCCTAATATTAACAAGGCCCACTCTATGTTATTTTATCTTGCTTAACAAATTGAACCACTTGAATCCTAGTTTTGGTTAAATATCTTTGGTTAAAACAAATACACATTAACAATGCCATGGTTTCAACCATATATGTAGATGTGCAGAGTAAAATATGATATTTATTAGCAGTATTACAGGTGTGAAGGGACATATTGGGCCACTCAATGCTTCACCTCTTGTGAGTTGTAGGCAATCTCTACATTCAACAATGGTAATAAATTAAATTTTGATATAGATATATATCTAATATTTACATTACACAGTGACAGTCACCACTGTGTAGTAATGGATAGAACCAGGTTTCCATATGAAATTGACTTTATGGTTTGCTAATAACTTTGGTTTCCTTTTGACAATTCTTCCCCCAAAAAAGTTCATCCATCTAGGATCCTTCCTGGAAAGTTTGGGGTGGTCCATCAAGTGGGATCAAGAAAGAAAGGAGGTTCCAAAATGTGTTTTCTACTTGCAATTTCCCATAAGAACTTTAGACACTGTGACCTAGATACACCAAATTTGGCAGAAACCTTGTACTTGATACAGAAGCATATGTTTTGTTATTTGGTGAAAATCCATTCAGTAGTTTTGAAAATGTAACGTTCAAAATGTATAGATATCTAGCAATGCAGTACTACATCTGTATCACAAGCACAAAGCTTGTGATTTGATTGGCAAGCCGCAACATAAAGACCATGATGGGGCCGCAGTTTTAGGACTCAGTCCCTGTGTTCTGAACAATAAACAAAAAAAAACAGGGGGCAGGGTAGTGGAATCCAAATCCATGGTCCATTTTGGGGCCGCATAATTGTTTTTATTTTTTTTTAGCTGTGGGAAGGTACTGGTGTGGCCCCTGTGTAATAGCGCGTAAAATAAGTATAAGAAAAAAGTGATGGCTGGATTTCTTGAATTTATCTCAGCCATTGGTAAATACTCGCACCGTATCCCAGACCACCATTATTTTGCACACCATTCCACCACAGATGGACCTTTCCATTTGCAAATCAGTCTTGACGATGCTCCAATGCTCCATTAGGAACAGTCCAGGCTGAACTGACAGGCAAGGTCATCCATACAAACAATCCAGGACCGGTTTCACCCTAGTTAGGGCTTTTCAGACAGGTATTGCTTGACTCCAGTGGCACAGTGTGCACAGGACCCACATCTGGACATACCCCTCCCACGTAGTGCAGCACACTAAAGTATAAAAAAATATGAATGGATGGAATGCTTTAAGAAATGCATTAAAGTAGTCAAGGTCAGGCATTAGGGCTTTACAAGACCATGGGGGGTGGTGAGCAATGAGTCCTTGAGTGTCAATGGGGGTTGGGCACAGAGCCAGGACAAATGACATGTCCTATAACTAACATCATGCACTGGTGAAGGCCATACACAGAGGGTGGTTGCCCACCCGCAAGGGGTTGGGCTCACAGGCTTCATGTTATGTATGACTGAATGTAAATGTGGTATTATAGTTAGGTGAAAATTCAAAGATATCATTTCTTTCTTTTTTTTGCGTCCTCATACATGCCACCAGTAGCTGTTAACTCTAGATGAGCTTACTCCAGGCCACTGACACAAACCAACCTTTCCTGCCCTTATGTTTGTGGATAGCCATTGGAGATTGCCCAGAGGTAGGTCAATTCCAATCCAACTCCTTTTCACGTTGTTGCTTGCCACTTTGGGAGGATAGGACCACTTAAATCTCTGGCATAATCATTGGACTTATGGGTATCATTTCTCACACCATGCATTTAGTGCAAACCAGAGCTTGATAGAATTTAGCCCACCACACAACAAGTCTAAACGGCTCACTGCCATAATATTTCTTAAACAATCCGCAAACTTTGGAGGGTTTTCCGATTTCCACTCCTTGCAAATCTCCCTCCTAGCAATGACAACTACGTAGAAAATAAACTGTGAGGTGCAACCTTTTATATCATAATCATATGGGAGGCCAAATAAAACTAATCTAGGACTGTAAATTATTGGTATTGACAACACTTCTTCAAGAAACCCGCACACCTGCCTCCAGTAATGAGCTATTCCTGGGCATTCGACAAACATATGTCCATCATCTGCTGCTGGATATTTACATCTTGGGCATAAATATTCTTCTGTTGCAATTTTAGAAAGTTTCGCAGGTGTCCAATATGCCCTAAACAACTTGAACAAATGGTTTCTTCTGAAAGTTGATGGTTTTATGATTTTTTGAGACAGAGTAAAAGAGTCCGTCCAAACTTTTAGCAGGTCTCCTTCAATCTGTATTATAGAGTTATCCCATAGCTTAATGGTTTCCGCCTCTAGATTGTCTCTGGTTCCCACTAATGTCCTATACCACAAAGCAACCTCACCTTTCCATCCCTTCTCTCTACTAATTGATTCAAAAATAGAACTCTCCTCCTCACCAGACCAGTTCTGATTTCCCTACCAGGCAGATAACTGATAGAATTTAAATCTAGTCATGGTCCCTCCTGTTAGATTTGATAGGGATTCCCAACTTAATAAAGTTGAATTATTACTCAATTCTCCCCATTTCATGAGACCTGCTGTTTTCAGCGGAAGGGCAAGTTGGTCCTGTAGACATTCCGGAGTACCAGGGGAATCCCATATTGGGGCCTGGGAATGATAGTATGAAATGTCTAAGGAACAGTCCAGGCTGAACTGACAGGCCTGGTCATCCATGAACTGAAACACAAACAATCCAGGACCGGTTTCACCCTAGTTAGGGTTTTTCAGCCAGGTATTGCTTGACTCCAGTGGCACAGTGTGCACAGGACCCACATCTGGACATACCCCTCCCACGTAGTGCAGCACACTAAAGTATAAAAAAATATGAATAGATGGAATGCTTCAAGAAATGCATTAAAGCAGTCAAGGTCAGGCATTAGGGCTTTACAAGACCATGGGGGGTGGTGAGCAATGAGTCCTTGAGTGTCAATGGGGGTTGGACACAGAGCCAGGACAAATGACATGTCCTATAACTAACATCATGCACTGGTGAAGGCCATACACAGAGGGTGGTTGCCCACCCGCAAGCGGTTGGGCTCACAGGCTTCATGCTATGTATGACCGAATGTAAATGTCGTATTATAGTTAGGTGAAAATTCAAAGATATCATTTCAGATGTATTGTAGTTAGAAATGATTTCATAGAACATGTGAGTTCATAAGCATTGCACAGTGAGTTCACAGGTTACAGTTACTTCAACTAACGACAACTGGTGAATATCAGTATTTTTTGTTTAAAATGTTACATTTAAACTGATATTTTCACCTAACTTTAACATCACATTGGCACTTGTTTTTTTCAGTGAATTTTAAAGATATTTTAAACTATACAGTGAGATATTATTTCCATACCTAAATATAACATCACTTTAAGCCTTGCTTTTTCCATTAAATTTATAGTGCTTTTTAAACGTGAAGTAAGATTTTATTATGCTGCATAACTATCCAACCCCACATTAAAAAGCCTTGGACAGTGAGCAGCATGGGGTTGGGTTCAGGTTTACCCTGTGCAGCCAAACACACAATAGTCCTAAAAATCCTACCATCAAGATATTTATACATTTTTAACACTAATTTCTCAAAAACTACTAGGTTTTTATGGCCAAATTGTTATAATTCTGTGAAGCCGTTTTGGCTGTAGCGGCATCTAAAGTTCTATATTTAAATTGAATGAAAAATGTGCGTACTGGGAGCCCCCTTTTTTCAGTCCAGGCTTAATGGATCACCCTGAAACTTTTCAGGAAGGAGTTGAGGTAAATTAACTTTTTTTGTGAATGTATTTAGAAGATTTGTCAAATGGTCCAACATTAAGGGGGCGAATTTGATGTCGGGCGGAATTGCTTCTGCCTGACATCGACTCGGTCCTGGGACTGACTGACCTCCAGTTGGCGGTCCTGACTGCCTCATTAGGATGTGACCGAACACTGTTCGGTCACATTCCTGCTTTTCCCTATGGGCCATAATACATGGTCTCATAGAGAAATGGAAGGTGCTGTTCATCCCTGCACCCCGTTGCAGGCACCCAAGGTGCCTGCCACAAGGTGCATGGACCAACAGGGGAGCAACAAAGGTGCCTCCTCGGTCCCCAACCAGAGGCCGCATGCCCTAGGATGCCCTGCTATGGGCCCCAAACACGCTTTCCCACAGGCCGGCATGGAAACCATGTCAGAAACTGTGCATCGTAATCCCAAGGGCAGAAAGGCCCGCCCTTTGGGATTACGGGTCGGCTCTGACTGGCACACAGGCTCCATGAGCCCACCATAAGCCAGCCGGAATGACCGGACAGTTTACTTTCCGACCGCTAGCATCAAAATGCAGCAGTTGGAAAGTAAACCGAGCAGCCTATTATGATGACGCCAGGTAGGCTTCAACCACATCGCAATCGGCCCCTATATGTAGAAACCTTTGCTTACTGACAGTTGCATTTGTAAGTGTATTTCATTACTATTGTCACATCTCACTGTACCATTACGATATGTAAGATGTTGTTGATGAACTGTTTGCATTTTTAAATATATAACATTGTTTGAAATTTTGGCGGGGAAGTTTATTTACACCTTGGAGAGTAATGTGATAATAACTCTTGTGTTACAGCGTTGTGATGTTGTACAATGTTATGACATGACTGTCAATCCTTCTTTAATTTATAAGTATTCAATATTTTACTGTACTTAATTTAATATAAGGTATGCTACCCACGCTGCTTCTCCCTGATGAATATTGGGACCTGCAGTTAGTATATATGTATTCTTTACGATCTGTATAAATTCAAATATGGGCTGCCCAAGATACACAAGAACGTATCAGATCCTCCGATGAGCCCCATTGTGAGCAGCTTGAATTCCATGCTTGAACCCTTAAGCAAGTATGCAGATTTTTTTCTTAAAACCATTGATGCATAAACAAAGATCTTATTTGAAGGATTCAGCACATGCTATATCAATCTTTGAGGGACAGGGCTTCAATAGGTTGACCCAATGTTCGGTCACCCTAGATATTGAAGCCCTATACACCAATATACCCCAAGATGACACCATCAGAGCAATCTTGTCAATTTTAGATCAAGAAAAAATTGAATGGTGGGAACAAGGATTTTATAATAGCATGTATCACTATGGTCCTTAAAAACAATATATTCCTACATAAAGATGAATTATATAAATAGATTAAGGGGACCAGTATGGGGGCCACATGTGCCCACAGTCTGGCTTGTTTGTATGTGAGTCAATTTGAAAATAGACACTTATAAAATGAGCTGGCACCCTACTGTGAAAATGTGTCCTGCTGGCACCGTTTTATTGACTATATCATCTTTGTCTGGAATGGTGTCAGCAGTGAACTAGATTCATTATTTGAATGGCTCAATTTGGGGGACAGAATCTTGAAATGTACAGCTCATTACAGCAATTCAAGTGTTGAGTTTCTTGATATCGGGTTGAAATGTGTTGAGGACGAACTGCACTTTGAGGTACTCACTAAACCCACAGACAAGAATACTTTACTCTTATACGACAGTAATCATCCCAGAAAAATAATATTCCCTTTGGGGAATTTTTGAGATTGCGACGCAATTGTACGTCCCTTAAAGACTTTTACTACCATTCTGATATAATGTCCAAAAAATTGCAGCATAGAGGGTATTCAAGGGAACTCATTAAACAGTCCCTCAAGAGGTCACAGATGTATTACCGTGACCATCTACTGAACAATAACAAAGAGAAAAAAGATAAAGGAGCTGAGAGAATTGTCTTTGTGACCAATTTCTCCAATACAAGCAACATGGTTAAGAATATAAACAACAGATATTGGATGATTCTCAACCATGGGGCAAATGTGCAGATGCAAAAAACGCTTTTTTCCTTTAGGCGGAATAAGATCATTAGGTACTCTCTAGCGAGAACATATAGATCAGAATCTGGAGGTCAAAGGACATTAGATGGACAGAAGGCCGGAGGCAATTATAAGTGTGGAACAGGCTCTATATGCCCCCACTGTATTAAAGGCAAGGGCATTACGTTTGCATGTAAAACCATAGTGACAACAACTCTGAATAATTACCGTAGCGAAAATATCCTCTACCTACTGACCTGTGCGTGTGGAGTAGGTTATGTCGGTGAAACCAGTAGGGAACTACGTGTTCGGCTACTTGAACATAAATCGGCAATAAGAACTAAGAAAATCAATGCCCCGCTTCTCTAAATCGAATCACGATTGTGAGCAATTTAAATGGTTAATTCTGGAAAAAATCAGCGTAGATAGAAGGGATGGAGATTTGGACAGCAAAAAAAAACCACGAGAACAGTGGATGATGTGTCATCTAAACACAATAGAAAATGGTTTAAATATACATGAAGACTGGATGAAAATAGTGGCCAACCAATAAGCAGAAGATAATTTAGATCTGTAGGTATTGTATGCACAGCAGATAGTTACAGCAATGGGGAATCAGAGATTAAGTAGGTTGTAAATTTGGACATTAATTTATAAGGGTTGGCTAAAATTAATGGGAGAGTAAAGTGTCCAGTGAAAGTGTCACCCACTACCGATTTGAGTGGCCATGAGACAGCGATTCAAAACTAGACATCGAATAAAGTATACTATTGGGTATAAATGGATCGATTCTGCAAGTAAAATCTAGCAGTATTAGCTACATTCATGAATGTAGTGCAATTATATGTATGGGATCCCTTGAAACCGAGCTTGAATTAGATGTATTCATACAAACAAACGAAGTTGCATTTGTACAAATAAATAAAGCTGGTGTTATTCTCGAAAATGTATGGGTTCCTTTGAGACCCTTTTCCGATTAGATGTACGTATACGAAACCAATAAAGTTGTATTTAAACAAACAAACAAAGGTGTTGCTGAAACCCATGAAAACCATGGAGTTAGCTTCCGGGTTAGGTGTGGCAGATCAGCACAAGCAGTGAATGCGGGCCATGTGGTTTGTAGAAACCAATGAGAGATTGCGAGACAGTATTTAAACGAGTACTATGCAGAGGTCTCCAATTCACATTTTCCAAAAGGACGAAGTAGGACGGGGAATCCATGAGCTTATAAGGTGAGATAGGAATCCTATAAATTAGATGAGATAGACATACAAACAGCCTTTTTGAATGAATTTCCCTCTCCCACATTCATGGTTGTAATACAATGGGGTTGTTTCTTTATTTTATAGCGCAACGTAAGCGCATCAGCAGGTGAGGAGGTGTATGTATTAAAGCCCCTTTACCTTGGACTTCATATGCAGATTTTCTGGACACAGAACTGGAAATCTGGGGTTCTGGTTTGAACCGTTCAAGAATATACAGTAGTTGAAACAGCGACTTTTCAAGTCCTTTTAAGAAGGTACGACAAAAAAGACATAGGAGGAGAGGCACTGCAGGGTATTTAGTTAGATTATATGGCAGACATTCTCCGGTACAGCAATAGTAATACACAAAATACTCTCTATTTACTAGGGGTTCACTAGTAGACCATTCTTCGAGTCTGCAAAAGAAGTACAAGAATAAGTGCAATTATCATCTCTCTTTCATTCAGGGTATAGCAATCAAATATACCACAAAGAAAAGTGAACGTAATGACTGTCTTGATAAAGATAGAATAATCAGATACCCATCGAAATGCGTTGATGCTTTTCTGTACATTATCCCGAGGACAAGCTGGACCTGTAGATACAAAATAGAATATATGTATCTAGGCTAATCTTACTAATCTTGCTAAAATGATTCCTAGGGAACTGTCGAGCTAAAAGACAAAGTATACTTTCTATCATTGTTCTTTTCCCTATTTTTTTTCGGGTTCTCTGTGGTAAAAGTATTTTAAGATGTTATGTTATGTCCTGACTTGATACATTTTATTGTTATTAATTATTTTGAACTGATGCATTGTGTTTTATTATAGGTGTTTTATTATATGAATTGTGTTTTAATAATATTCATATGTACTAAAGAAATAAATTGACCTTTCTGCACTGTATGTTATAGTGGGATCATTGTTTGAGTGTTTCAGGGATTTTGAGTGGAACAGTTTTTTTTAAAGTTTATTTATGTGCTGTATATGAATTAAGAAATCCACTATTGATAGGGTGTTCTTGCTGATTGAGTGAATAAAGGGACAATTTGTTTTTTGGTACTGATAGTACTCCACTCCCTTGGTTACTGACAAGGGGTCTCTCACTGTTTAAACAATCTACATTCAAAGATAGCCTAACCTTTTTCTAGTTCTTGAGCTGTATGCCAGAAACAAATCTTGCTTACCTGTGATCAATGTGCTGGGCAGTTCGGCAGCAAGCTGTATAAACCTCATAACTTAAACAATTGGGACAATCGAATTCTTGAGGCAAGTGCATGTCCCCTACATGCGAGTGTACCAATATGGATGCAAATAACCTTTGTTTTTTTTAGTGAATATATATATATGTGTGTGCATGTGTATATACCAAGCCGTTAAGTTATAAATGCCGCAAACACACAATCCTCCTAAAACACCATATTCATCAGGGTTGAAAATGTGTGTTTAAAATGTTAATAAAAATGTAGAGCTATTATTGAGATTTTAATATCAAATTTTATTCTAAACGCACCACACAGCTAATATTGCTTTACACTTCTGACAAAATGTGTGAGTGGTTTTATCCATCTTTGTTGTTTTCATTCACATATTGCATAACAAGGTGGCCATTTTTATGAGGTTATTTAAATACGTTAAAATTATTTTTAAACAACATACCCTTTGAAATTTACTAATAAAATAAATACTGTGATCACCACATCTGGCAGGCATTGCTGTAATTGAAAATACTCTAAAATACATGCTCTGTAGGCACGCAAGTTATCACTTCGAGTAATATATGGTCCCTCAGGGCAATGTTTACTAAATTAAAATCATCAAAACTTTCGCTTCATCTTCAATATTAATATTATTTGCTTTTGTGAGTTTTGCCGAAATCTAGATAATTGTCTATTGACTAAAATCTACCTGTGCCAGAGTTAAAGTGGCTAGAAGTGAGACTTCAATGAAAAAGCTTCTTTCAGTGCTGGTCTGTGTTAGTTTGAGAGAAAACAAGGCTATCTTTGAATTGGTGCATTCTCCAGTGGTTCAATGCACGAAGGACATAATTACAGCTTTTGAGATTAAAAAATATTGACTTAGTCTATGTTTTTCTCATTATTTGAGATTTCTTCCAACTTGCGGATCGTATTTTCTGTATTACGTCTCCCTCTCTATACTGTGAATGTGGCCACCTAGAGTGTGGTACTTTTTGCTTACTTTTAGTGCTAGTCATTTGCTTGTTCACAAGTCGGGCTTCCCATTCAAGCTGTTTGTTCATGCATTTGGTAAATGCTGATGTTAAAGAGCCCACTATATACTTTGTGATGATTGCAGCAGGTGCTTTAATATAGAGCTTGGAAATTTAAAAACCTTTTCTCAAGGAAGGCATAACTCTTCTAAACAAGCTTAAAACAGAGTCATCGAACCCTATTTCATAATAACATTAGCACAGTGAGAGAATAGGGGTCTGTCATATATGCCCTAGTTACCGTAACATTCCCTATAGAGGGATAGGTTGCCATATGTTTTAATGCAGTCTTAAGTGAAACTTGACAATCACTTTCCCATTTTTAAGGGCCCCTGCCAGTGAATGGTCATCAGATATCAAGGTGGACATGGTATTAATGTGTCTCTCAGAAATCATTAGTATTTAATTGAACTTAATGCGTTGACTATTGACAATTGTGTTATTGTCCACCTTGCTTGGTGCACATCTTAGCAAAGGGAGTAGCTATCACCCACCATCACAATATATGCAATATGTTAATATTGTTAATATTGTTGCATATAGGATATACTAGTATTGTGATTTTTTTATGCTTCTTAATTTTCCTATGCAAATGAACTCTGTAGAGTCCTGGGGAGTTCTAAAAGTATTCTTTTCTTCTGACGTTATCTAAAAATAGTTGAAAATCTGATAAGTGTCACTGGTGGCCCTGGCTTTGTTGGTGGCATAAATACATCACAGTTGCAAACGGGGATAACACCTGTGAGGAAATCCTGCCAGGAGTAACTCAACCTTCTGGTCATGTTTAATTGCAAACTTAGCCTCTGTTCCAATAAATGTATGCTAGGTGCGGAGGTAATGGATTGCTTTGCATACAACCACTGTATCCCCTTTTAGATCCACCAACTGAGCCAGTTTTACAGTAAAATTAGAAGTATGATTGTTGGTGAACATCTCCCCCAAGGTAAGGTGATATAAAAGTACTTTGTCTCCAAATGTATTTCTTCCATAGAGAGCCCTATACTCATATGCCCTTTAGAGAGACAGCCGCTACACAACAGATTCTTAGGCCCTCCCTGCTCTTTGACTAAAACTTGTTTGTTTGACACTTTGTTGTTTATTTGAAAATGTTTTGCACCTTGTGGACCCTGAGTGGATCAGCAGGCACATTGTGTAACTCCTCACTGTAGAAAGAACATGTAACCTCTTCCCCATCATAATCTTTTAAGTGGTAATTATATGCTCCTGTAAATATTTCATCATTAAAAGTATGTTGGTAACCTTTTGCAAAGACATATTTCAGCTAAGACACCCTAATGTGATCACCTCCTTTTTGAAGTTTAATGTTTCAAATGAAGGTAACTTTCTTTACTTTTGCCTTGAAATGATTGCTATACATAGTTCTCCATAGGAATAAAGAATTGAATGGTAATATCACTTTTGGGGTTGTTTTGATGGTACAATCATAACTCGCAATATAAACATCTATAAATGATTGTAACCACCCGCTCACACACCTACTCGCACACTCACACACCCACTTAAACACCCACAAAACCATTCACACACCCACACAGCCACTCACACACTTACTCACAGACCCACAAACTACTCACACACCCACTCACAGACACACACAGCACTCACACACCTAGTCACATACCCACACAACCACTCACACCCATACAACCACTCACACACCCACCCGTACACCCATTGACATGCTCACTCATACACCCATGCAGCCACTCGCACACCCCCTCACAGGCCCACAAAACCATTTCCACACCCAGGCAGCCACCCACACATCTACTCACACACCCACACAGTCACTCACACAGCCACTTGACACACACACACAGGCAATGATTCACTTATAGAGATTGGAATAGCATATTTTTGTATTAAATATGTTGTTGTTTTTGTAATGAATGTGTGCAATATAACCAGCAGACCCCTTATTTGCCCGAGTAATAACAAGCAACAGTGGATCCAGAAAAAGATTTTTTTTAAAAGAAAGACTTGGTGCACTGAATTTATTCAAAGACTACATAATTGACCTTACCTTTATATAAACATTTTTAGTTTTAAATATGTAATAAGAATGAATGTTGACAAAACATATTTATAAACTTGTGAAAATGTATATTAGAAAATTTAATTTATGGGTCAAATTGTGGTACAATTTATAATTTAAAAAAATTGTATAATTCACCTAAAAACCAAAAGTTATAAATAATTAACTCAGAGAAACAACTCTCCTAATATTAACAAGGCCCACTCTATGTTATTTTATCTTGCTTAACAAATTGAACCACTTGAATCCTAGTTTTGGTTAAATATCTTTGGTTAAAACAAATACACATTAACAATGCCATGGTTTCAACCATATATGTAGATGTGCAGAGTAAAATATGATATTTATTAGCAGTATTACAGGTGTGAAGGGACATATTGGGCCACTCAATGCTTCACCTCTTGTGAGTTGTAGGCAATCTCTACATTCAACAATGGTAATAAATTAAATTTTGATATAGATATATATCTAATATTTACATTACACAGTGACAGTCACCACTGTGTAGTAATGGATAGAACCAGGTTTCCATATGAAATTGACTTTATGGTTTGCTAATAACTTTGGTTTCCTTTTGACAATTCTTCCCCCAAAAAAGTTCATCCATCTAGGATCCTTCCTGGAAAGTTTGGGGTGGTCCAACAAGTGGGATCAAGAAAGAAAGGAGGTTCCAAAATGTGTTTTCTACTTGCAATTTCCCATAAGAACTTTAGACACTGTGACCTAGATACACCAAATTTGGCAGAAACCTTGTACTTGATACAGAAGCATATGTTTTGTTATTTGGTGAAAATCCATTCAGTAGTTTTGAAAATGTAACGTTCAAAATGTATAGATATCTAGCAATGCAGTACTACATCTGTATCACAAGCACAAAGCTTGTGATTTGATTGGCAAGCCGCAACATAAAGACCATGATGGGGCCGCAGTTTTAGGACTCAGTCCCTGTGTTCTGAACAATAAACAAAAAAAAACAGGGGGCAGGGTAGTGGAATCCAAATCCATGGTCCATTTTGGGGCCGCATAATTGTTTTTATTTTTTTTTAGCTGTGGGAAGGTACTGGTGTGGCCCCTGTGTAATAGCGCGTAAAATAAGTATAAGAAAAAAGTGATGGCTGGATTTCTTGAATTTATCTCAGCCATTGGTAAATACTCGCACCGTATCCCAGACCACCATTATTTTGCACACCATTCCACCACAGATGGACCTTTCCATTTGCAAATCAGTCTTGACGATGCTCCAATGCTCCATTAGGAACAGTCCAGGCTGAACTGACAGGCAAGGTCATCCATACAAACAATCCAGGACCGGTTTCACCCTAGTTAGGGCTTTTCAGACAGGTATTGCTTGACTCCAGTGGCACAGTGTGCACAGGACCCACATCTGGACATACCCCTCCCACGTAGTGCAGCACACTAAAGTATAAAAAAATATGAATGGATGGAATGCTTTAAGAAATGCATTAAAGTAGTCAAGGTCAGGCATTAGGGCTTTACAAGACCATGGGGGGTGGTGAGCAATGAGTCCTTGAGTGTCAATGGGGGTTGGGCACAGAGCCAGGACAAATGACATGTCCTATAACTAACATCATGCACTGGTGAAGGCCATACACAGAGGGTGGTTGCCCACCCGCAAGGGGTTGGGCTCACAGGCTTCATGTTATGTATGACTGAATGTAAATGTGGTATTATAGTTAGGTGAAAATTCAAAGATATCATTTCTTTCTTTTTTTTTGCGTCCTCATACATGCCACCAGTAGCTGTTAACTCTAGATGAGCTTACTCCAGGCCACTGACACAAACCAACCTTTCCTGCCCTTATGTTTGTGGATAGCCATTGGAGATTGCCCAGAGGTAGGTCAATTCCAATCCAACTCCTTTTCACGTTGTTGCTTGCCACTTTGGGAGGATAGGACCACTTAAATCTCTGGCATAATCATTGGACTTATGGGTATCATTTCTCACACCATGCATTTAGTGCAAACCAGAGCTTGATAGAATTTAGCCCACCACACAACAAGTCTAAACGGCTCACTGCCATAATATTTCTTAAACAATCCGCAAACTTTGGAGGGTTTTCCGATTTCCACTCCTTGCAAATCTCCCTCCTAGCAATGACAACTACGTAGAAAATAAACTGTGAGGTGCAACCTTTTATATCATAATCATATGGGAGGCCAAATAAAACTAATCTAGGACTGTAAATTATTGGTATTGACAACACTTCTTCAAGAAACCCGCACACCTGCCTCCAGTAATGAGCTATTCCTGGGCATTCGACAAACATATGTCCATCATCTGCTGCTGGATATTTACATCTTGGGCATAAATATTCTTCTGTTGCAATTTTAGAAAGTTTCGCAGGTGTCCAATATGCCCTAAACAACTTGAACAAATGGTTTCTTCTGAAAGTTGATGGTTTTATGATTTTTTGAGACAGAGTAAAAGAGTCCGTCCAAACTTTTAGCAGGTCTCCTTCAATCTGTATTATAGAGTTATCCCATAGCTTAATGGTTTCCGCCTCTAGATTGTCTCTGGTTCCCACTAATGTCCTATACCACAAAGCAACCTCACCTTTCCATCCCTTCTCTCTACTAATTGATTCAAAAATAGAACTCTCCTCCTCACCAGACCAGTTCTGATTTCCCTACCAGGCAGATAACTGATAGAATTTAAATCTAGTCATGGTCCCTCCTGTTAGATTTGATAGGGATTCCCAACTTAATAAAGTTGAATTATTACTCAATTCTCCCCATTTCATGAGACCTGCTGTTTTCAGCGGAAGGGCAAGTTGGTCCTGTAGACATTCCGGAGTACCAGGGGAATCCCATATTGGGGCCTGGGAATGATAGTATGAAATGTCTAAGGAACAGTCCAGGCTGAACTGACAGGCCTGGTCATCCATGAACTGAAACACAAACAATCCAGGACCGGTTTCACCCTAGTTAGGGTTTTTCAGCCAGGTATTGCTTGACTCCAGTGGCACAGTGTGCACAGGACCCACATCTGGACATACCCCTCCCACGTAGTGCAGCACACTAAAGTATAAAAAAATATGAATAGATGGAATGCTTCAAGAAATGCATTAAAGCAGTCAAGGTCAGGCATTAGGGCTTTACAAGACCATGGGGGGTGGTGAGCAATGAGTCCTTGAGTGTCAATGGGGGTTGGACACAGAGCCAGGACAAATGACATGTCCTATAACTAACATCATGCACTGGTGAAGGCCATACACAGAGGGTGGTTGCCCACCCGCAAGCGGTTGGGCTCACAGGCTTCATGCTATGTATGACCGAATGTAAATGTCGTATTATAGTTAGGTGAAAATTCAAAGATATCATTTCAGATGTATTGTAGTTAGAAATGATTTCATAGAACATGTGAGTTCATAAGCATTGCACAGTGAGTTCACAGGTTACAGTTACTTCAACTAACGACAACTGGTGAATATCAGTATTTTTTGTTTAAAATGTTACATTTAAACTGATATTTTCACCTAACTTTAACATCACATTGGCACTTGTTTTTTACAGTGAATTTTAAAGATATTTTAAACTATACAGTGAGATATTATTTCCATACCTAAATATAACATCACTTTAAGCCTTGCTTTTTCCATTAAATTTATAGTGCTTTTTAAACGTGAAGTAAGATTTTATTATGCTGCATAACTATCCAACCCCACATTAAAAAGCCTTGGACAGTGAGCAGCATGGGGTTGGGTTCAGGTTTACCCTGTGCAGCCAAACACACAATAGTCCTAAAAATCCTACCATCAAGATATTTATACATTTTTAACACTAATTTCTCAAAAACTACTAGGTTTTTATGGCCAAATTGTTATAATTCTGTGAAGCCGTTTTGGCTGTAGCGGCATCTAAAGTTCTATATTTAAATTGAATGAAAAATGTGCGTACTGGGAGCCCCCTTTTTTCAGTCCAGGCTTAATGGATCACCCTGAAACTTTTCAGGAAGGAGTTGAGGTAAATTAACTTTTTTTGTGAATGTATTTAGAAGATTTGTCAAATGGTCCAACATTAAGGGGGCGAATTTGATGTCGGGCGGAATTGCTTCTGCCTGACATCGACTCGGTCCTGGGACTGACTGACCTCCAGTTGGCGGTCCTGACTGCCTCATTAGGATGTGACCGAACACTGTTCGGTCACATTCCTGCTTTTCCCTATGGGCCATAATACATGGTCTCATAGAGAAATGGAAGGTGCTGTTCATCCCTGCACCCCGTTGCAGGCACCCAAGGTGCCTGCCACAAGGTGCATGGACCAACAGGGGAGCAACAAAGGTGCCTCCTCGGTCCCCAACCAGAGGCCGCATGCCCTAGGATGCCCTGCTATGGGCCCCAAACACGCTTTCCCACAGGCCGGCATGGAAACCATGTCAGAAACTGTGCATCGTAATCCCAAGGGCAGAAAGGCCCGCCCTTTGGGATTACGGGTCGGCTCTGACTGGCACACAGGCTCCATGAGCCCACCATAAGCCAGCCGGAATGACCGGACAGTTTACTTTCCGACCGCTAGCATCAAAATGCAGCAGTTGGAAAGTAAACCGAGCAGCCTATTACGATGAGGCCAGGTAGGCTTCAACCACATCGCAATCGGCCCCTATATGTAGAAACCTTTGCTTACTGACAGTTGCATTTGTAAGTGTATTTCATTACTATTGTCACATCTCACTGTACCATTACGATATGTAAGATGTTGTTGATGAACTGTTTGCATTTTTAAATATATAACATTGTTTGAAATTTTGGCGGGGAAGTTTATTTACACCTTGGAGAGTAATGTGATAATAACTCTTGTGTTACAGCGTTGTGATGTTGTACAATGTTATGACATGACTGTCAATCCTTCTTTAATTTATAAGTATTCAATATTTTACTGTACTTAATTTAATATAAGGTATGCTACCCACGCTGCTTCTCCCTGATGAATATTGGGACCTGCAGTTAGTATATATGTATTCTTTACGATCTGTATAAATTCAAATATGGGCTGCCCAAGATACACAAGAACGTATCAGATCCTCCGATGAGCCCCATTGTGAGCAGCTTGAATTCCATGCTTGAACCCTTAAGCAAGTATGCAGATTTTTTTCTTAAAACCATTGATGCATAAACAAAGATCTTATTTGAAGGATTCAGCACATGCTATATCAATCTTTGAGGGACAGGGCTTCAATAGGTTGACCCAATGTTCGGTCACCCTAGATATTGAAGCCCTATACACCAATATACCCCAAGATGACACCATCAGAGCAATCTTGTCAATTTTAGATCAAGAAAAAATTGAATGGTGGGAACAAGGATTTTATAATAGCATGTATCACTATGGTCCTTAAAAACAATATATTCCTACATAAAGATGAATTATATAAATAGATTAAGGGGACCAGTATGGGGGCCACATGTGCCCACAGTCTGGCTTGTTTGTATGTGAGTCAATTTGAAAATAGACACTTATAAAATGAGCTGGCACCCTACTGTGAAAATGTGTCCTGCTGGCACCGTTTTATTGACTTTATCATCTTTGTCTGGAATGGTGTCAGCAGTGAACTAGATTCATTATTTGAATGGCTCAATTTGGGGGACAGAATCTTGAAATGTACAGCTCATTACAGCAATTCAAGTGTTGAGTTTCTTGATATCGGGTTGAAATGTGTTGAGGACGAACTGCACTTTGAGGTACTCACTAAACCCACAGACAAGAATACTTTACTCTTATACGACAGTAATCATCCCAGAAAAATAATATTCCCTTTGGGGAATTTTTGAGATTGCGACGCAATTGTACGTCCCTTAAAGACTTTTACTACCATTCTGATATAATGTCCAAAAAATTGCAGCATAGAGGGTATTCAAGGGAACTCATTAAACAGTCCCTCAAGAGGTCACAGATTTATTACCGTGACCATCTACTGAACAATAACAAAGAGAAAAAAGATAAAGGAGCTGAGAGAATTGTCTTTGTGACCAATTTCTCCAATACAAGCAACATGGTTAAGAATATAATCAACAGATATTGGATGATTCTCAACCATGGGGCAAATGTGCAGATGCAAAAAACGCTTTTTTCCTTTAGGCGGAATAAGATCATTAGGTACTCTCTAGCGAGAACATATAGATCAGAATCTGGAGGTCAAAGGACATTAGATGGACAGAAGGCCGGAGGCAATTATAAGTGTGGAACAGGCTCTATATGCCCCCACTGTATTAAAGGCAAGGGCATTACGTTTGCATGTAAAACCATAGTGACAACAACTCTGAATAATTACCGTAGCGAAAATATCCTCTACCTACTGACCTGTGCGTGTGGAGTAGGTTATGTCGGTGAAACCAGTAGGGAACTACGTGTTCGGCTACTTGAACATAAATCGGCAATAAGAACTAAGAAAATCAATGCCCCGCTTCTCTAAATCGAATCACGATTGTGAGCAATTTAAATGGTTAATTCTGGAAAAAATCAGCGTAGATAGAAGGGATAGAGATTTGGACAGCAAAAAAAAACCACGAGAACAGTGGATGATGTGTCATCTAAACACAATAGAAAATGGTATAAATATACGTGAAGACTGGATGAAAATAGTGGCCAACCAATAAGCAGAAGATAATTTAGATCTGTAGGTATTGTATGCACAGCAGATAGGTACAGCAATGGGGAATCAGAGATTAAGTAGGTTGTAAATTTGGACATTAATTTATAAGGGTTGGCTAAAATTAATGGGAGAGTAAAGTGTCCAGTGAAAGTGTCACCCACTACCGATTTGAGTGGCCATGAGACAGCGATTCAAAACTAGACATCGAATAAAGTATACTATTGGGTATAAATGGATCGATTCTGCAAGTAAAATCTAGCAGTATTAGCTACATTCATGAATGTAGTGCAATTATATGTATGGGATCCCTTGAAACCGAGCTTGAATTAGATGTATTCATACAAACAAACGAAGTTGCATTTGTACAAATAAATAAAGCTGGTGTTATTCTCGAAAATGTATGGGTTCCTTTGAGACCCTTTTCCGATTAGATGTACGTATACGAAACCAATAAAGTTGTATTTAAACAAACAAACAAAGGTGTTGCTGAAACCCATGAAAACCATGGAGTTAGCTTCCGGGTTAGGTGTGGCAGATCAGCACAAGCAGTGAATGCGGGCCATGTGGTTTGTAGAAACCAATGAGAGATTGCGAGACAGTATTTAAACGAGTACTATGCAGAGGTCTCCAATTCACATTTTCCAAAAGGACGAAGTAGGACGGGGAATCCATGAGCTTATAAGGTGAGATAGGAATCCTATAAATTAGATGAGATAGACATACAAACAGCCTTTTTGAATGAATTTCCCTCTCCCACATTCATGGTTGTAATACAATGGGGTTGTTTCTTTATTTTATAGCGCAACGTAAGCGCATCAGCAGGTGAGGAGGTGTATGTATTAAAGCCCCTCTACCTTGGACTTCATATGCAGATTTTCTGGACACAGAACTGGAAATCTGGGGTTCTGGTTTGAACCGTTCAAGAATATACAGTAGTTGAAACAGCGACTTTTCAAGTCCTTTTAAGAAGGTACGACAAAAAAGACATAGGAGGAGAGGCACTGCAGGGTATTTAGTTAGATTATATGGCAGACATTCTCCGGTACAGCAATAGTAATACACAAAATACTCTCTATTTACTAGGGGTTCACTAGTAGACCATTCTTCGAGTCTGCAAAAGAAGTACAAGAATAAGTGCAATTATCATCTCTCTTTCATTCAGGGTATAGCAATCAAATATACCACAAAGAAAAGTGAACGTAATGACTGTCTTGATAAAGATAGAATAATCAGATACCCATCGAAATGCGTTGATGCTTTTCTGTACATTATCCCGAGGACAAGCTGGACCTGTAGATACAAAATAGAATATATGTATCTAGGCTAATCTTACTAATCTTGCTAAAATGATTCCTAGGGAACTGTCGAGCTAAAAGACAAAGTATACTTTCTATCATTGTTCTTTTCCCTATTTTTTTTCGGGTTCTCTGTGGTAAAAGTATTTTAAGATGTTATGTCCTGACTTGATACATTTTATTGTTATTAATTATTTTGAACTGATGCATTGTGTTTTATTATAGGTGTTTTATTATATGAATTGTGTTTTAATAATATTCATATGTACTAAAGAAATAAATTGACCTTTCTGCACTGTATGTTATAGTGGGATCATTGTTTGAGTGTTTCAGGGATTTTGAGTGGAACAGTTTTTTTTAAAGTTTATTTATGTGCTGTATATGAATTAAGAAATCCACTATTGATAGGGTGTTCTTGCTGATTGAGTGAATAAAGGGACAATTTGTTTTTTGGTACTGATAGTACTCCGCTCCCTTGGTTACTGACAAGGGGTCTCTCACTGTTTAAACAATCTACATTCAAAGATAGCCTAACCTTTTTCTAGTTCTTGAGCTGTATGCCAGAAACAAATCTTGCTTACCTGTGATCAATGTGCTGGGCAGTTCGGCAGCAAGCTGTATAAACCTCATAACTTAAACAATTGGGACAATCGAATTCTTGAGGCAAGTGCATGTCCCCTACATGCGAGTGTACCAATATGGATGCAAATAACCTTTGTTTTTTTTTAGTGAATATATATATATGTGTGTGCATGTGTATATACCAAGCCGTTAAGTTATAAATGCCACAAACACACAATCCTCCTAAAACACCGTATTCATCAGGGTTGAAAATGTGTGTTTAAAATGTTAATAAAAATGTAGAGCTATTATTGAGATTTTAATATCAAATTTTATTCTAAACGCACCACACAGCTAATATTGCTTTACACTTCTGACAAAATGTGTGAGTGGTTTTATCCATCTTTGTTGTTTACATTCACATATTGCATAACAAGGTGGCCATTTTTATGAGGTTATTTAAATACGTTAAAATTATTTTTAAACAACATACCCTTTGAAATTTACTAATAAAATAAATACTGTGATCACCACATCTGGCAGGCATTGCTGTAATTGAAAATACTCTAAAATACATGCTCTGTAGGCACGCAAGTTATCACTTCGAGTAATATATGGTCCCTCAGGGCAATGTTTACTAAATTAAAATCATCAAAACTTTCGCTTCATCTTCAATATTAATATTATTTGCTTTTGTGAGTTTTGCCGAAATCTAGATAATTGTCTATTGACTAAAATCTACCTGTGCCAGAGTTAAAGTGGCTAGAAGTGAGACTTCAATGAAAAAGCTTCTTTCAGTGCTGGTCTGTGTTAGTTTGAGAGAAAACAAGGCTATCTTTGAATTGGTGCATTCTCCAGTGGTTCAATGCACGAAGGACATAATTACAGCTTTTGAGATTAAAAAATATTGACTTAGTCTATGTTTTTCTCATTATTTGAGACTTTCTTCCAACTTGTGGATCGTATTTTCTGTATTACGTCTCCCTCTCTATACTGTGAATGTGGCCACCTAGAGTGTGGTACTTTTTGCTTACTTTTAGTGCTAGTCATTTGCTTGTTCACAAGTCGGGCTTCCCATTCAAGCTGTTTGTTCATGCATTTGGTAAATGCTGATGTTAAAGAGCCCACTATATACTTTGTGATGATTGCAGCAGGTGCTTTAATATAGAGCTTGGAAATTTAAAAACCTTTTCTCAAGGAAGGCATAACTCTTCTAAACAAGCTTAAAACAGAGTCATCGAACCCTATTTCATAATAACATTAGCACAGTGAGAGAATAGGGGTCTGTCATATATGCCCTAGTTACCATAACATTCCCTATAGAGGGATGGGTTGCCATATGTTTTAATGCAGTCTTAAGTGAAACTTGACAATCACTTTCCCATTTTTAAGGGCCCCTGCCAGTGAATGGTCATCAGATATCAAGGTGGACATGGTATTAATGTGTCTCTCAGAAATCATTAGTATTTAATTGAACTTAATGCGTTGACTATTGACAATTGTGTTATTGTCCACCTTGCTTGGTGCACATCTTAGCAAAGGGAGTAGCTATCACCCACCATCACAATATATGCAATATGTTAATATTGTTAATATTGTTGCATATAGGATATACTAGTATCGTGATTTTTTTATGCTTCTTAATTTTCCTATGTAAATGAACTCTGTAGAGTCCTGGGGAGTTCTAAAAGTATTCTTTTCTTCTGACGTTATCTAAAAATAGTTGAAAATCTGATAAGTGTCACTGGTGGCCCTGGCTTTGTTGGTGGCATAAATACATCACAGTTGCAAACGGGGATAACACCTGTGAGGAAATCCTGCCAGGAGTAACTCAACCTTCTGGTCATGTTTAATTGCAAACTTAGCCTCTGTTCCAGTAAATGTATGCTAGGTGCGGAGGTAATGGATTGCTTTGCATACAACCACTGTATCCCCTTTTAGATCCACCAACTGAGCCAGTTTTACAGTAAAATTAGAAGTATGATTGTTGGTGAACATCTCCCCCAAGGTAAGGTGATATAAAAGTACCTTGTCTCCAAATGTATTTCTTCCATAGAGAGCCCTATACTCATATGCCCTTTAGAGAGACAGCCGCTACACAACAGATTCTTAGGCCCTCCCTGCTCTTTGACTAAAACTTGTTTGTTTGACACTTTGTTGTTTATTTGAAAATGTTTTGCACCTTGTGGACCCTGAGTGGATCAGCAGGCACATTGTGTAACTCCTCACTGTAGAAAGAACATGTAACCTCTTCCCCATCATAATCTTTTAAGTGGTAATTATATGCTCCTGTAAATATTTCATCATTAAAAGTATGTTGGTAACCTTTTGCAAAGACATATTTCAGCTAAGACACCCTAATGTGATCACCTCCTTTTTGAAGTTTAATGTTTCAAATGAAGGTAACTTTCTTTACTTTTGCCTTGAAATGATTGCTATACATAGTTCTCCATAGGAATAAAGAATTGAATGGTAATATCACTTTTGGGGTTGTTTTGATGGTACAATCATAACTCGCAATATAAACATCTATAAATGATTGTAATATATTCAGGTACTTGTATGTGTTGTAAGCCATGAATTATCTACACATTTTAAGATTTTAAGATTCTGTTATGTTATTGTTAGGATTTACTTTCTATACTCTTGGACCCACTACTATAGCGTATGCCGCCTAGCTCTTGGGCTTTCCAATATTCAACCAAGGCTTCCTGAACTTGTGCTACTTTATGTACAGACTTCCAGACTCTGGATCAGTTTTCTGAACGTACTTTTCATTTCGGATTTTAGTATTGCCAGAAAGCTATTCCTCCAAAACACCAATGGGGTTGAGGTGTCCCAACACCCATAGATCATATAGTCCCAATTTCCCTCAGAGTACCCCTGTTACATAATACAGTAAATTATGGAGAAATATTTGTTCTTTTAAAAGTGGAGACGCCAATATGTTCCTGTATATATATTGGTCAAAGTACTGTATTTAATGTCATCAAGTTTGAACTTTATGAATAGCTTCATGAACTTTGACCCAAGAATCATCTGTGTTGTTTAAACTTATTGAAACTATTCACTGAAGGCCCAATTCACAAAGGGTCTCTGCATTAGTGGAGAAGGCCCCACAGTTGTGATAGGGGCCCGCACTTATGATTTGGGGCTTCTGACACGAATTTAGAGGCCCTTTGTGAATAGGGCCCGAGTCTTGTCTCAGCAGACAATACCTTTGTTTAATGTAGAGTTAGGAGCCATTGTATGGTGTTTTTTTCTTGTTTGATGATAAAGCATTATTGAATTACACAAAATAAATGTAATTTTATTCAAGGTGAAATATTAGGTTTCACATCCGAGAGAAATCAAGTCTATATGAACTGTGGGCTTTGGGACACCTCAATCCCCTTCAGGTCTTTTAACTTGTCAAAGTCCCACAGTTCCTTATAGAGCAGACCACATCTTTTTCATCTAGATTCCTCTAAGAGGCTACATTTTCAAGAACCCTTGATCTTGTGATATATAGTACTACTAATTAACTGCTTCTAGGAAATCGTTCTGAATTTAACTCCCATTACAGATCCATGTTGGGATTTGTCACACCCTGTATATTTTTCCTGCCAGGCTGTCATATAGTTACTGCTTTTCTATATATTGTGTTAAGTTAGCATGAGTTTATTAAATGTTTAAACAACATATTTTCCTTCGGCTTCAGTTTGCACACGACACATAATTGTTATTGTAGCTTTCAACCTAGACGAAAGATGTGATTTATTTGAGAATAATATGTTATTGCTCAGATATCAGTTGTGCTTGGTACACTTGGTACACTGTCTGCACACTGAGAGCTGAACCCTCTAAGAATAACCTAACACAAGGTTGCTGGGAGGCCTGATCCTCGCTCCACATTAGACATAACACAAATAAAGGTGCTGCCAACATTGGGCTCTAAGCGGGTTTAAGATAGAGTTACTGAGAATGCAAAAACACACTTGATGGTGCTTCGCATGCAGAGAGCTGGTAGCTGATGATGTGATCTTCTCCTACTGACATTTAGAGGTATGGGCCCGCCCTGCTAAAACCCAAATGAGACCTTCTTAGATATAATATAGTATGCTAAATAGGGTGCGCAAAATATAGGTGATACAGATTTCCATAGATTTTTGCATTATAATATGCTATCACCGTTCGCTTACTATGGATTAGTGACTATGCTGATAACTCTGATTTTTATAATATGTATTCTGGTATTATATAAGATACTGCGTTTGAGAACCTTGCATTGAAAAATAAATATTTCAAACTTGCACGTGTGTTCTTTTACTCCCCGTTGTGGTTTGAAATGATTATAGAACGGAAGAGTGTTCATGTGTTCCACGATACCTGAGGTAACCCAAGTTCATGTTCTGGTTTGTCTAAGTCATTGGGAGTTTGTTATGACCAATGATACACTGTAGCTAGTTCGGTAAGGGGATTTTGGATACTAAGGTGGGTTTTGGGTCACCCTAATTCACCGAGGTTCTAGATCTCTGTGCACAGTTCTGTGGGAGAACGGAAACCCTGCTACATGGCGCCTATACGTTGTTGGCCTTATATCATGACACTAGAGTAGTATATCATTCCCGTTTCCGGAAAACGGCAGTGTCGGAAAAACCTACCTATTTTTGAAATAGGTCTTTTCAAGCTTGAATCTTTCTAAAACGGTTTCCTTGAATTACTACCCAGTTGTGCTACAAAGTATTCTTTGTTTTTTCACGTTCCTGTGCAATCATGGCACAAGCCGTGGACATCCCGCTGCATAGTCGCGTTGCGGTGCATGTTCATTTGCGGACTTATGATGTACCTGCTGAAGGCTTGGCTGTGGTTCTGGTGGTGAGTGCGGAACATGCTTACCCGTATGAACTATTTTATTTGTGGGTGACATTTCCGGCAGTGGACGCAAATTCTGGTGTGTTCCACTCGTACACTGCGTCAGCTGTACCTGCTGAATATGCTCCGTACAGAGCACAGGAAGTACCTATTGATGTTTGGCAGCATGGAGTTTGGTTTGGTGGCGCCCTACCCCACTCTTTAACCGCTCTGAGGTTAGGTCCTTTGTCCATTCCGGGCGCAAATTGGCCCGCTTTGGCTGGATTTATGCCTCACCCTAATCACGCCACTTGTAACGTGGGTGACCTTAGGCGACTTCATGTTGTCGCCATTGCCGTAATTAGGGCCCTTGTGCATTACACAAGTCGTAATGTTCATGGGGCGGCCCCTAGAGGTGCAGCCCTTCCGGAAGGGCAGGCTGGTTTGAAAATCAGTCCTGTCATGGTGAATTCCGTTATGGGCAAGAAGCCCCTGGATAAGGATGATTTTCCTTTCTGGCTTGCCGAGAAATTTGACCAGCTGGAGGCGGTGTTTCCTAATACGACTCCTGGTGAAAAACACTGGATTCTTACGCTTAGTTTGCCGAAAGATTTGGCCCCTGAACTTGTTGACTGTGAGACCTGGGGTAAGACTTTTGGGCTGTCTATTCGAGATGCTTTGGCTCCCCGTCTGTGTCCAATCTGTCTACGGTCCTTAAACGTGTTCAAGATGATCACGGGCCGGAATCGGCTGTTGAGTTGGGTATGCGCCTATGTGGCTCCTTTGATGTGGTTTGCGATCTGATCCTTGCGAATGTCAAGGGGGATGCAGTGAACTTTCAGGTTGCTAACGCTTTGGCGCTGGTTCCCAATGCAGAGAAAGCCCGACAGTTAGCAAGGATAATTGTGGCGGCTTATAAAACCGTGGGTCGCAATAGTAAGGGTAATAAGCCTTTTTCTACTAAAGAGAAGAAGCAGCCCCAGGGACAGGCTTCGGAAACTGACGTTCAACCCAAGTCCAAAAAACAAAATTGGCCTAAAAAACAGAATCAGGGTAAGCAACAGCAACAATAACAAACACAGGTTTCGCGCCCTGCGTCTCCGTTGCCTGCGCAGTCGGAACGAGTTTATGATTAAATCACCTGAACGTTTTCAGGCTTCTGACCAACGCTCTCCTCGTTCCTTTCAGGACTCATCGGTTCCGTCAACCGGTGGTGGAGGGGGCGACAGGGGCCGGGGTGGCCAGCAAGGACGTGGTCAGCATCGCCCGCGCAACGGTGCAGACAAGCAGGAGGGCTCTACGCCTCAGAGACCGCAGTTTGCCAAGAAGAAAGTCGCAGCCTTAACGGCGCATCGATATGCCCCAGATTGTGAGAACGCGGCTTCGGAATCTGACTTGGGCTCTGACCTTGCTGGACAGCGCGGCGGAGATAACCATAGTGAGAGAGGCCCTCCGTCCACTACTGAAGGTGACAGCGACTGACACTTGTGTTGTGATTGAAACAGCTGATACCAGAGTTGCTCCCCCTGATAGACTTTTTGAAATTGTCCTGTTAATTGAAGGTGACATACAGCGTACCATAAAAGGGGTATTTTGGGAAAATCTTTCGTCTACGTATGACATTTTGCTTTCGGAGGCTGACTGGCCCCCACCTTTTGTGCTCGCAGCTCCACGTGGGGAGGAGGTAATCCTCCCCAGTTTCGCGAACACTGTTTCGAGAGTGGAAGCGCTGCACTTTGCAGAAGAGTGGGCTCTGGCGCTTGCACCGGCTGTGTACTGCAATCGGTGTGGCTGGGATAAATTGTCCCCGAGCCACGAAATTCCTTTACGGTCTCAGCCGCAGCCTCAACCTCAATATCCCATACGACGTGAAGCTAAAGCTTCGGTCGCAGCGATTCTTGAACAATTGCAATATCAAGGTGTAATTGAAACATGTGTGTCACCAATGAATAACCCCCTTTTTACTGTAAACAAGCCGGACGGCTCTTACCGTTTGGTTTTGGATTACCGGCATTTAAACTCGCATTGCCGTAACTGTGCAGTACAGAATACTCACGGCTCTGCCCTTGTAAATAGTCTTGTGCGTAATCGGTTTAAAACCACGCTTGACATTTCCAATGGTTTTTATGCCCATTCATTGGACGGTCTAAGGTCCCAATGGACTTCTTTCACATGCGGCGGTGTCCAAAAAATGTTTCGGCGTCTCCCGATGGGCTATAAGAATAGTCCTGGAGTATTGTCCGCCCGCATTGTCTCTCTGTTGGAGAGGGTCGACCCAGATGCTTGTTCCTATGTGGATGATATCTATCTCAAAGACGAACTTTGGGAGCATCTGTGTCGAGTGAACAGTATAATTTGTAACTTTGCAGACATGGGTTACAAATTTAATTTTGCAAAATCGCACATTGCAGAGTACACAGTGTTGTTTCTAGGCTATGAACTAACCAATGAGGGAAAAGGCTTGGCTCCTCACTTCCTTGAGAAATGCGCACAGTTGCGGTCTCCGACAACACTGAAAAAATTACAATCTTTACTGGGCTTTTTGAATTTCGGAAGAACATACATTCCGGAATATGCCCAGCGTATCAAGCCTTTGTATGCTTTGATACAACCATCTTTTTCCAAATCATGCTGGCTGCCTGAGCATTCAGCTATTCTGCAGTCTTTGCAAGCTGATTTGCTCGCTTCTGAATACTTACAGACTTGTGATAACCAGACCAACCTGGTGATAAGAATTGTCCCTGGGACGGTAGGTTTCACATACCTAACTTTTAATGAAGGAGATACAGTACCTATGGCTTACAAGTCACACTTGTACACTTCGGCTGAAATGCGCTTTTCTACTGTGGAGAAAGTTTTAACGGCTGTGCAGATGGCAATTCTCAAGGAACGTGCCCTGTCACAGGGAAAACGCATGTTGGTTGTTACTCCGTGTCCTGCCTTGGAGGCAGTTACGAAAGCCAGTGTACCGAATTCCAAAGCTTTGCACCCTCGGTGGATTCAATGGGCTGCATCCTTGTCATCCCAGGATGTCACGTTTATTTTTGACGCCACTTTACGGTCGCAGGAGTACTTACAGTATGAGTTTGTTCATCCTGCTCCTTTAGCAATGCGGCTGTTGGAGGATTTCCATTGCATCATTTACACTGATGGTTCGGCGCAGGTTGCGCATGGCTCTAAACATGCCTACGTTTCCGCTTGCGCCATTGTGGTCGGTGCCATGGTGAACGATGAGTTCAAGTCCAGTGTCGTGCACACGCAGACGCTTGGGGACTGCACCGCACAATTGGCAGAGCTTCGTGCTCTGATGCTTGCATTGGAGTACGATGATCCTAGTGAGACGACTTTGATCGTAAGTGACTCTTACTACTGTGTCCAGTCTTACAATGAAAACTTGTTCTTTTGGATTCAGAATGAATTTCATGATTCCAAAGGTAGCACAATAAAACATAAAATGATCTGGGTCCGAGTGGCGGAACTCAAAGAAAAGTTGCCACTCGTGTTTGTGATTAATACTCTTGGCCATCAGCGCGTGGGAGTCCACGCTGTTGGTAATTCGCTTGCTGGTGAAGCAGCAAAGTCAGCAGTATCTAAATACTTAGTTGCAGCAGTCACGAGGTCCAAGAGTAAGATAGATGATGACATCTTGGTGGCTGTTGCTGCCACTGAGAAGGGAGGTAAATATCCTTCGGGGTTCCCTTCAAAGTACACATACCACTTAAGTCCCGATAAGGTTCCTTATGTGAAAATTCCTGAAGTTGGTGAACGTTTAATTCCCAACTCGGATCGCAGAGCTACTTTGATTACAGCGGCTCATGAAGGTGTGGCGTCTGCGCATGCGGGCGTCTCGGCCACTGTAACTCAGCTACAACAGAGGTTCTGGTGGCGGGGACTGTACAAACAGACGCGCGATTATGTACTTCAATGTGACATTTGCCAGCAGATTAAGCCTTCAACTGCTGCGCGTCCGCCTCAGACACAGTTGTACATTTCTAATAAACCACTGGGATGCGTTTATTTAGATCACTGCGGTCCTTTTTCTTCTGATACTGCGTATAAGTACATCTTAGTAGCAGTTGATTCATGCACAAGCTTTGTGTGGGTATGGCCTCATCGGAGCGCTGATTCACGAACTGTCATTAAGGATTTGCGAGTCTTTGTAGGGATTTTTGCCTGTGGTACCTTCCATTCAGATCAGGGTCCGGCTTTCGCCTCTAAGGCGTATAAGGATGCCATGGTTTCGTTGGGGGTCCAAGTCAAGTTTTCGTCTCCGTACAGACCCGAGGGAAACAGTGTAGTGGAACGAATGAACCGTGACTTAAAGCAATCTTTGACAGCTCGAGTTATAGGCACTGGCAGAAACTGGTTAGCCCACCTCAATGGCGTGCAGCGTGCGCTTAATAACCTTCCTAGAAGGTCTCTGGGTGGGCGGACCCCATACGAAATGCTCTTTGGTATCAAGATGTACGTCCCTGACCTCGACGGTCTAGACTGCAAGGCCCAGGCCGCGGCCTTTGACGTAGATGAACATTGCAATGTTTTACAGGATCTACAAAAGACCAGAGACAGTCTAGCAAAGGAACATTTGCCCTCCACATCGGATGATGCGTTGCAGATCCCGGTAGTTGGCTGGCTACCCCAAGTTGGAGAACTGGTTTGAGAGAAGATCGATAACAAGAAAGAGTTTGGTCCCTCATATCGTGCACCGGTTCGAGTTCTTGGAGTGAAGGGCACGAGAACAGTCATATTACCACCACTTCTAGGTCGTAAGGAAAACAGATTTATCTCTTTTGACAATGTCAAGACACACAGGGTGGCCGATTCTTCATAGCATGACACCGCCTGTATCCTGTCCTTCCATGGTGAGGCATTCTGTGCTGGCTATTACTTCTGGTGCAGAACCGGAGGTGTCCCTCGAGATGCCTGCTATATCCAGTCCTTTATTAAATACTATTCCTGTTACTAACATTGATGAGCTGAACTACACCTATCCTGCTGATTTATCAATGCCAGATTTGCAGACACGTTTGGCCGTCCAGTCCAGATTCTCTTTTGACTCTGTTTCGGAACTTTCAAAGAAACCCTCAACTATTGCAAAATATGCCACCTTATTTAAAAAACATTTTTTAATTCCCCCTTGGACATACATTTGGTTGATTCTATTTTCATTTTACCTTTTTATGTCAATTGGTTTTGTGTTTTATTTTTTCCGCCTGATCGATGGCCACTATGTCAAAGAGAGAACAGGAATTTGGTACCTTAATGGAACATTGGCCCCTCTTTCCTCTTCACATTCAGCACACAGACTGAAACGAGACTTGAATACAGTCAACATTACTGCTTGGCCTGTTCTTGATGGGATTATGTGGGATGCGGTTAGATTTCAGATACATGGGCCCACTGAAGTGATTAATGTTCCGAATGTGCTTAGAGTAAACATGGGGGATGTGATTTAACAAAATATACGTTCTGATGATTGGGATATTCAGGCCGCAGAAGCATTATTTTCTGATTTAAAGTATTTTGCTGCTTTTGATGCTGAGGATTTATATTTAGATTCTGTTAATTATGGTGATTTGTTTTGCTTCCAACATTATGGTAATCATTTTCTGCATAAGACGAATTCCAGGAGGGTTGCTGTAAATTACACGCAGTGGGAACATTGCCCGGCTCCATTGGGAGGCAGCTCCAGCACATTCCCGAAAAAATACACTTATTTTACAGACTTTAATCAATCAAATCCTGAGTCATTTTATTTCAAAATGACACAAAAGTCCATGTCCAAAGTTAGACTTACGGATACAAAATTACTGTATTCAAAGTCCTTTCTAGACAAGCTAGCTGTAGATGGCTACGAGTTATGGAAAGGAACAATTGACCTTAAATCGGTTTGGGGTACCAAAGATTGGCAGGTACAAGGCACTGAGGCTTTGCACCGTGCATGTCTCATCCCGAATCACATGTTGTTTCTAAATTCTACTATTTCCCAAACAACATACTTTGGATTGGCTACTTCTAAAAAATTAAATACACCAATTATCCCCGAATTGGAAGAATATTCAGGTTGGGGTAATTATACTGATTTGTCCATTCGTGAGTTACAAACTCTATTGCACAATTCATCCTTTAATGTATCCAGTTTGGATCCGAAGGGTTGGCTGATGTGGCATAGAAGTGCTGATTCTTGCCAACGTCGTTTTCTGGGTTTGGCTGAAGGGTTCACACAAGTCAGACCTGATCCCCGTTTTGAGACTGATTATACTGTCACTACTTACTCTGGGGGGAAACTGTGTCAGACTTGGTTACAACATTCCACGTTAGCTGCAGTTAAACTACATCTGTCTCAGTTAAATGATAATGTGGACTTAAATGATTTTATAAAATGCCCTGCTAAGGGTAGGTCTAAACGGTGGATTTATGCGGTTTACAATGAAATTTGGAAATTTTCGCAAATTGAGGCTGCTAAGCGCCTAAGGGCGATTGACCAAGCAAATTTGGAAAAAGTGCTTGCAGTTGTCGATAACAGTATTAACATGCTTTCTTCCCGAATTTACACGTTGAACAATATTGTCTCTTCTGTAGTTGACATTGTAAATGATGAGGTGTCTGTATTGTACCATGGTCAAAATCAATTGCGTTCTGTAATGCAGTTTGCATGGACACTACAGACTCTCAAGGCGGGTCGCGTGCCCTGGAGTTACATGAACGTGTCGTCCCTATTTGCCCCATTTAATGTGACTGAGAAGCAGCGCATGCTTTCCATGCGAGATGCATCGTTTTCTATGTTACACATTGAAAAATTAGAATCTTTGCCATTTTCTGTAGCTGAAGCAGCTGCTGCTACATGGCTTATCCATGGCGTTATTATGTTACCATTTGCTTTGTACAAATTTACTAATTGTATGCGGTATATTGCAATAGGGCGATATGAACCACTAGGAAGTGCTTTCCTCCATGAGGCATGGTCTTTACCATACACGTACAGATGCCTGAAGGATGGAAAGGAAGTGAATCTGAATGGTGAAGAATGCACACAGTCGCCTGTTCGTTCACTGATATGCAGACACATCCAGTTGCATGGTTCTTGTAATCAGGACCGGCCTAATTTAGCCTGTGTTTTAAAAGGCACACCAGTTCCTGCAATAGTTCCCACATTCACTTTATTGACAAACGGTAGTTATTTACTTTTGAATAACGAGGAGTGTTGTGGGTTAATGGTCGGTATCGCCTATGTGGTTACTGTATCAGAACGTGTGGTGTGTTGCAAGAACGTGTTATATCCACCCACGCATGGGAATTCAGATATTTCCATCTGGCCGCGCATCCCAACCTTGAAAGCGGAGTTCAATGGTATGAGCAGAATAAGAGCTCTTTTGTCTCAAAAGGAAGTGGCCCTCAATCAATCAATCAATCAAAGACATTTATAGAGCGCACTACTTACCCGTAGGGTCTCAAGGCGCTTGGGGGGGTGGGGGGGGGGCGTTACTGCTCGAACAGCCAGGTCTTCAGTTTCTTCCTGAAGGAGAGGTGGTCTTGGGTCAAGCGCAGGTCGGGAGGGAGGGAGTTCCAGGTCTTGGCGGCCAGGTAGGAGAAGGACCTTCCTCCTGTTGTCGCTCTTCGGATGCGGGGGACGGCGGCGAGGGCGTGGCTGGCTGATCGGAGGTGGCGTTTGGGAGCGTAGAAGTTGATTCGGTTGTTGAGGTAGCTCGGGCCTTGATCGTGTAGGGTTTTGTGTGCGTGGGTGAGGAGACGGAAGGTGATTCTTTTGTTGACGGGGAGCCAATGCAGGTCTCTCAGATGTCCGGAGATGTGGCTGTTTCGTGGGATGTCGAGGATGAGCCTGGCTGAGGCGTTCTGGATCCGCTGGAGTCTCTTCTGGAGCTTGGCGGTGGTTCCGGCGTAGAGGGCGTTGCCGTAGTCCAGTCGGCTGGTGACGAGGGCCTGGGTGACAGTCTTCCTGGTCTCCGTGGGGATCCACCAGAAGATCTTCCGTAGCATGCGCAGGATGTTGAAGCACGACGAGGAGACAGCGTTGACTTGTCTGGTCATGGAGAGGGAGGAGTCCAGGATGAAGCCCAGGTTGCGTGCGTGGTCCGTCGGTTTGGGTGCGGTGCCCAGGGCGGGGGCCCACCAGGAGTCGGCCCAGGCGGAGGGCGAGGAGCCCAGGATGAGGACCTCCGTCTTGTCTGAGTTCAGTTTCAGGCGGCTGGTCGTCATCCACTCGGCTACATCTTTCATCCCTTCGTGTAGGTTGGCTCTGGTGGCGGCGGGGTCGTTGGTCAGGGAGAGGATCAGCTGGGTGTCGTCAGCCCGTGAAACATATGTCCTTCACATAGCTAACACACGCACAGAGGTGCTGGGACTTTTAAATACTGACTTGCCGTTTCATTTCTGCGAATTAGTTCATCAAATCTTTAATGCCTCCTCCACGTCTGGCTTGGCTCATTTTTTTAAATTGGTTAGCAGTGGTCTTGTGACTACATTTGAAAAGATTTTTGGTGTCATACCCGCTTTCTTCCATTCAGTATTTTCGAGTCTGTTTGGAGGATTCCCTGTTTTGCTGGCTTTAGCTGCAGGCGTATTGATATTATTCTGCTTCCTAATACATGGATGCCCATCCTGCGCAAGAAGCCGCTCAGCCCCTTCTGGCACTGTTTCGCAACCGGTTGCTTGATTACTATGGCACCCTGCCGCTTGCGACCTTAAGCTCGTTTCGATGTTCCTATTTCACATGTGTCCAGCCTGTATTTCATTGCCTGAGCTGCGGTTTCACTGGGCCATTGATTTGTGTCTCTGCTTGCCGTTATCTCCTGAAGTCGATTTTAATCACCTGATGGGCCCCGTAGTTGCTCACGAGTTGGTTTGTTCTGGCGAAAGGATTATGGCCTTGGCAGCGATGCATGGACTAATGGGTCAGTGGGACATACCCGCATCGGCGCATGAGTTTCTGGCACATAGCGTTCTTGAGAACCCACCGACTTGTCTCCTCTGATGTTGTTAGAGGGTCCGGTGCTGGAGGAGCACGTATGTTCTTTCCCATAACTTAATTGGATGGCTGAACTGTTTTCGGATGATGACAGTGATTTCATGTTGGAAGCTGTTGCTACCTATTTTGCATATTCTATCCACCCATGAAGTGCTTTGGAGTCTTTCTTTATAATGGCACGTGGCTTTTTAGTAATTCTGAATGGTGCCTTTTTCTTACGACATTCAACTTCATATGTTCTAGGCCTATGATTTTCTATTTGGCCTCAAGTTCAAGACTTTTATTACATTTTGCTTGGCCACTATAGGCAGTCATACATATTTTTGTATTGTTGTTTTTTATATACATCTACATACATTTAGCTTGGCTCAATATTGTTGAACTCTGCTTTCATGTTATGCCTTTATTATATTATTGGCTTGTTTTTTTTTGACCGTCCTCGGATCATTGGGGGGGTGTCATATAGTTACTGCTTTTCTATATATTGTGTTAAGTTAGCATGAGTTTATTAAATGTTTAAACGACATATTTTCCTTCGGCTTCAGTTTGCACACGACACATAATTGTTATTGTAGCTTTCAACCTAGACGAAAGATGTGATTTATTTGAGAATGATATGTTATTGCTCTGATATCAGTTGTGCTTGGTACACTTGGTACACTGTCTGCACACTGAGAGCTGAACCCTCTAATAATAACCTAACACAAGGTTGCTGGGAGGCCTGATCCTCGCACCACATTAGACATAACACAAATAAAGTTGCTGCCAAAATTGGGCTCTAAGCGGGTTTAAGATAGAGTTACTGAGAATGCAAAAACACACTTGATGGTGCTTCGCATGCAGAGAGCTGGTAGCTGATGATGTGATCTTCTACTACTGACATTTAGAGGTATGGGCCCGCCCTGCTAAAACCCAAATGAGACCTTCTTAGATATAATATAGTATGCTAAATAGGGTGCGCAAAATATAGGTGATACAGATTTCCATAGATTTTTGCATTATAATATGCTATCACCGTTCGCTTACTATGGATTAGAGACTATGCTGATAACTCTGATTTTTATAATATGTATTCTGGTATTATATAAGATACTGCGTTTGAGAACCTTGCATTGAAAAATAAATATTTCAAACTTGCACGTGTGTTCTTTTACTCCCCGTTGTGGTTTGAAATGATTATAGAACGAAAGAGTGTTCATGTGTTCCACGATACCTGAGGTAACCCAAGTTCATGTTCTGGTTTGTCTAAGTCATTGGGAGTTTGTTATGACCAATGAGACACTGTAGCTAGTTCGGTAAGGGGATTTTGGATACTAAGGTGGGTTTTGGGTCACCCTAATTCACCGAGGTTCTAGATCTCTGTGCACAGTTCTGTGGGAGAACGGAAACCCTGCTACAAGGCCATCCCATTCCTTGAATTCCCTGCACACTGTTTCATCTCCAGCGTTGCAGGCCAAGGATGTGTGGAGGAATCAGCACACCTATTGCTGATAAGTGCTAGCTTAGTCATACCTGACGCGTGCGATTATTGGTGAACTCCTTTAAGTTTCTTTTCAATGCTGGTCACTGTACTGGTGTTCCTCTTTGGCTGATGCTTTGTTTACAAGGTTTCTAGCTACTGGCCTATTGCTAAATTATTGTTTACAGATGATTTCCGATTTCTGCTCAATCGCCTAATTCTTCTTCCCTGATCTACCACAATTCTGCAGTGCTTCCCTGGTTTCTGAGGTAGCACAATTTTAGTGCATCCTTTTTTCTTGAGCCTCTTCTATTTCAGTTACCAATTTCCAAATTCCAGCCTTCCTTTCCTCTCCCTTAGTTGACATTTCCAGTCCTTCCACTCCTTATTCCAGATGTCTTAGCTGCCAGTCCTAGTGTGATTTGTTTGCTTGTTTACTGCTAAGTGTTTCCTTTGTTTTCCCTTCTTTCTTGTTGAGCACTGCATCTCTCTTGCTCTTTGTGTATTCATTGCTGTTACAACCTTGTGTGTTACGATGTGAGCACCAGGATGCATGGGAACATCTAACAACCTTGATGGTCTTTCTTCCCCATTGTGAATATTGTCTTTAAGTTCCTTTATAATATCACCAAAGGTATCAGCTCAACAGACCCTGCCGTCATATATATTCTACATGTGGATATTTGCAGTCACTATCTGTAAAAACAATTGTGGGTGAGGAACTTACTGAGCTTCAGGCCTATTGTGTGAAGCTCTCAAGTGCTTCACCCCACATCATTATTTGTTGATGCTTTTTTATGTATGTCTTGCACATACTGGGTATTAGTTATTGTGAATGCTGATTTGCATCTAGAATCTCTGTACCTTCTGAGCTTTGACTTTCTTATCCTTTGTAGAGCTTCCCCACTGGATCCCCGCCTCCTTGTGGCTCCCTCTGTGACACTGGGCAGCTCCATTACCAACAGTCTCCTCACTCTATCTACCCTACCTTCAGACCTTGCTGGACTCTTAACAGTTACAGCATTTTCATCTTTGTGTGCATAATTTAAATGATGAATAGAGTATTGTTTTTGTAATCTCTGAAACAGTTTGTTTAAAAATAATTTTAAAGCATCTGTTTGTAGTTTTTGAGGGATTGAACATTTACTGAATATGGCCTTACAACCCACTGAGACCTATCTTGTGTTTCTTCTGCTAAGGCATACATGGACATTACATATGACAGTCAATATGTCTTGCGCACCATTAATATGTCTGGAAAAATCATGAGGACTCATTCCATGTGTCTGCTGTTGACAATCTGTATGTTTGCGACAGTTGATCTCCTAAAGTGTGTACTGGTTGCTTTGAGGAACAAATACGCTTTTCCCTAAATAATTGCTACTTTACCAAAGTTCTCTCAAAAGGCTCCTTTTTAATTTGGGTCCTTTTAAACACATCTTTAGCACATCCAAAACTTTCAGCCTAACTTTTATAGTAATAAATCTACCATGATATCTACATGTGGTTGCATGTCAAAAAATTGACTACAGAAACATTGTGCCACCAAAATATTGTGAAACAAAAGGGGATGATGGACGGAGCGTTTGAGAAAATCAAACACTCACCGCCAGTCAACTGATCTGGGTTTACTCCATCACCATTCTTTAGCTCACTCAGCCACCCCAGTTCAGACATGACCATATGCAAATCCGTCTGACCCTCTGCCTCATGGGAACAGTCCAGCCTGAACTGCCAAGCCATGTCTTCCCTGGACCGGAAACACGCATCCTGGGACCGGTTTCGGATTCATAATCCTCATCAGCCAGGCTATCTTGAATCCAGTGGCCAAGTGAGCAAGGGACTCACGTCTGAGCATACCCTGCCACCTTAGGGCGAACAAAGCGAAACAAAAGGGGATGATGGATGGAGCGTTTGAGCAAATCAAACACTCACCTCAGTCAACTGATCTGGGTTTAATCCATCACCATTCTTTAGCTCACTCAGCCACCCCAGTTCATACATGGCCATATGCAAATCAGTCTGACCCTGTGCCTCATGGGAACAGTCAAGCCCGAACTGCCAAGCCATGTCTTCCCTGGACCAGAAACAAGCATCCTGGGACCGGTTTCGTATTCATAATCCTCATCAGCCAGGCTATCTTGAATCCAGTGGCCAAGTAAGCAAGGGGCTCACGTCTGAGCATACCCTGCCAACTTAGGGCGAACAAAGCGAAACAAAAGGGGAAGATGGATGGAGCGTTTGAGCAAATCAAGCACTCACCCCCAGTCAACTGATCTGGGTTTAATCCATCACCATTCTTTAGCTCACTCAGCCACCCCAGTTCAGACATGCCCATATGCAAATCAGTCTGATCCTGTGCCTCATGGGAACAGTCCAGCCAGAACTGCCAAGCCATGTCTTCTCTGGACCGGAAACAAGCATCCTGGGACCGGTTTCGGATTCATAATCCTCATCAGCCAGGCTATCTTCAATCCAGTGGCCAAGTGAGCAAGGGACTCACGTCTGAGCATACCCTGCCAACTTAGGGCGAACAAAGGGAAACAAAAGGGGATTCAAGATAGATAGGGAGAAAATATAGGTGAAGGGTAATGAGTTTACTACTAGATGGACTAGACACTTGTAGGCAAATAATTGAAAAAACATTAGTTTCTCGTTGTGTAAATTAAATAGCAGGCGGCTAATAGAGTCATTGCCACATCCCAGTTGTGAGAGTGGCAGCAGGCCTCAGCATCCAGCGCTCTTAAAGTCGCTTAAAGTCGCTCCAGAATAACTTCTTCTCAGCTCAGCTCCCAAGGGCTTTTGGGCAGCATGGCTGGCGCTAGCCGCTTCCGGGACGCTGACGGGCACAGAAGGGCTTGCCTTAGGCATGCCTTCAGCGCACCAGTGGCGCACCCGCTGCACGTCCATTCAGCGTGCATTCAAATAAGCCTGAGTGCCAGAGAACTAGAACGCCGACTAACAAAATGGCGTCTCTCTGCGGCACCGCGGGATTACCAGGAAATGAGCCTAGCCCCCTCACCCCGATAACAGCAGCAATGAGAGGAAGTGCAAAATTAATTAGAGAATTCAAAGTTTTTAAAGTGCGGATGTGCGGACAGAGCAGGAGAGCAGAAGCTGAATGTGCAAAAAGCAGTCTAGCAGCAAAGGTATAATTATTAAATAGCAGAATGATTTCAGGTGATTTTTAAAATACAGGTATACAAACAGAGCAGAAACAAATGGCACAAATAACATAATTAGTAAATAATTAAAAATTATTACTAACCAATAATAAATAATTAACAATATATTATGTACCACAATTTTCAATATAACATGTAAAATATATAAATGTTAAATAATTAAAAATATAAATACATTATTATTAAATTACTTACCACCCTACTCCCCTATAAACCCACAACCCACTCCTAAAAAACTAACACAATGTACACATTTACCAATGAATTATTAATGATTATCAAACAATACATAACTAATTAATAATACATTATTTACCACAATTACTAAAAAAAAAATATTAAATAATTAAAAATGATTAACTAATTATAATTAAATTACTCCCCACCCTATTCCCCTGTAAACCGACAACCCGCTCCTAAAAGAATAACATAATTAATGTATTTACCAAATAGTTGATAATTAACAACCAATTAATAACTGATAAAACAATTAATTAGCACAATTCATAATATAAAATATTAAGGGCCAGATGTAGGTAATTCCCATTTACCGATTCATAAATACCGACTCATAAAGAATCGGTATTCCTGAATCGGTAAATGGTATGTAGGTAAAAAATTGGTAAAAGTTACCGAATCGGTATGACTCGGTAACCCAAATCGGTAATTACCGAATCGGAAAAATCTGAGTCGGTAAATTCCGAGTCGGTGAAACCCAAGCATCCCTATGGGCCTCCTGGCCCATAGGAATGAATAGGATTCACCGAATCGGAAAATTCTGAATCGCAATTTACCGATTCGGAATTTACCGAATCGGTAATTACCGAATCGGGAGTGTGAAAAACGCCATGTGAGCCTGCCAACCAATCAGGGACAGCCTACACACCCCACAACCAAGGCCCTGTGAATCCAGCCAATCAGATTGAAGCACCCTCCCCCCACCCCCCCAGTACCTGTGAGTGGCCACACCCATGCAGGTGCAAACCAACAGAACAAACAATTCAGCAGAGGTGAGAGGAGCAGAGCATCCACAGGCAAGCAGTGCGACAGAATGGAGTCACATGAAGGCCAAAAGGATGGTGGGGAGAGAGAAAGGAAGATCAAGTTTAGCCCAGAGGAACTACAGGTGGCTGTAGATGAAATTGTAAGCCACTACAGCCAAATTTTCGGGAGACAGTCTCTGCATGTTGCAGAGACTGTGAAGAGCAACATTTGGATTTCAATACAGGCCAAAGTGAATGCCATTGGTGTGACCCACCGGGAGATTGAGGACATAAAAAAGAGGTGGTATGACCTGCGCATCGTGACAAAAAAAAAGATTGCTGCCCAGAAAAAGGATGCTGGTGTGACTGGAGGTGGCAGGAGCAAAGCCCCAAAGCTGACACCGATTGAGGAGCTAGTGGAAACCACCATGGAGCCAGAATGCATCCATGGGATAGGAGACCTGGATAGCTCAGCAAAAGCTACAAAGAAACAAGGTAAGAGGCATGTACCCTTATCCACACCCATCAACCTGACCCCATACACCACTGTGTACAAACATCACACTGCATAACAGCTCAGACTTGGTGGCAGCAATGCATCATGGTAGACGTAGTCATGAATACATAGATACAAAGTATACAACACATGACTCAGCAAGGCATGCCACACACATCACCAAACACACAATGTGCACTGTGCAAAGGTGTCTAGACTATTTAATCAGGAACTGCACACAGATGAACAACAACATTGACCCTATGTCAATTTCATTCCACAGGAAAGTCGTCACGCAGTTCAGCACCACCAAGGGAGGAGAGGGCACCAGCAACTAAGAGAGGGGAGAAAGAGAAGAGAAAACCTGGTCACAGCGCGGTAGAAGGAGGCAACGACACCACCCAGGAGGCCTCATCTCCAGACCGACCCACAACACCTGTTCCACTTTCCCCTCTGTTGTTTGGATCTCCTGACCTGTCAAACACACCCATTGCAATGTCCAGGGTGTCCATGCCGGGAGGGGCAAGTAGGCATGCGGAGCCACCTCAGAGGATCCTGCAAACCTCTGATTCTGAGGATGAGGATGATGTCCCCCAAGAGTGCACCTATGGTTGACAGGCCAAGACCACCGATTGCATCAGGCGCTGCGCGCACCAGTGTTCTTGGCAGGAGGGCACGTGAGGGTGGGGAGGGGCAGGAAGGGGAGAGCGTCTTCTGTGGCCTGGAGGGCACAATGGTAAAGGTACAGCTCCAGCAGGCCAAAGCACTGTTAGCCTTGCATAGGAAGGTTCGCTGCATGAACAACAAAATGTCCAACATGGACAAGGGCATAGGCCACATTGCATCGAGTCTGGAGCAAATTTCAAAGGGGATTACAGACATCTCCACATACATGGGAGTACTGTCGGATAAGTTGGACAGGGATCATCTACAGCGTGGCAGGGAACGACAGTATATGCGCCAACAAACAAAGGCCATGAATAGGTTTGCAACTAATACAGCACTACTGTGCAGACGCTCTATTTCCATGCAGGATGCAATAGTGCACTGCTGCACAGGCTTGACACAGGGCATGGGAAGAGTGACCTCTGCGATGGAGCAGATGCTCAACACCAACACAGGCAATGCTGGTGACACAGGTGTGGAGGAGACAGAGGGGTCAAGCAGCAGGAGTGGCTCCAGCACACCTGTACCGGAGGTGCGCAGGAGCGGCAGGCGCAGCCATGCTGAGTCAGGCACCAGCAGGGAATCTGAAGGCCAGGCACAACAATCCCGCAATGTAGTGCGTGGACGCAAGCACTGACCTATGCGGCAGATTGTCTCAACTGCACACAGTGACGGCAACTGAGCAGGAGCAGCCAGAGACATTGACTTGGATTAATGGATCCTCTTTAGATGTGACAATGATGATGTAGTGAAGATTAAACTACACTTGTCATAAACTACACCTGTCTATGTGTCATACATTACCTAGAAATATCGTCTTGTAATTTCTGTCCATCTAGTGCTGCTGGTCCTGTTGCCTGGGGCTCTGCATGTTCTTGGTCATCATCGATGTTCTCGTGATGTGTCAACTCCACCTCTGTGCCTTCCTTGGTAGCAAGATTGTGCAAAATGGCACAGGTCACTATTATCTTGCAACACAGGATGGGGGTGTACTGTCGTGCACCTCCACTCTTGTGGAGGCAGCGGAACCTGCTCTTGAGGAGTCCAAATGTTCGCTCCACTACGTTGCGAGTAGACCTGTGTGCCACATTGTATCGCCTTTCTGCTCTGTTGGTTGGGTTGAGGTACGGTGTGAGCACAAAGGAACGCAGGGCATATGCACTATCACCTGGGAGGGAATGAGAGGTACATGAGTTACATTCACATTGCACATTCAGCTGACATTCATTTCAGGGTTTGTTACACTTTTTTACCTAACAGATATCCATCTCCAAAATCTCCAGCAACTAGCCGTGTGTATATTCCGCTGTTCTGGAATATGTAGGAGTCGTGTGTGCTCCCAGGGAATTTGGCAACTATGTCGGTGATGATGTTCCCTGCATTGCATATCACCTGCACATTGATGGAGTGCGTAGACTTACGGTTTCTGTATATGTGTTCGGTGGCTGCAGGTGGGCAGAGGGGAATGTGGGTGCCATCAATGCAGCCTATCACATGCGGGAAGTGTGCCAGTCCATAAAAGTCAGTTTTTGTTTTAGCAAGTTCCGCAGGTGTGTCAGGGAACTGGATGTAATGTCCCATTCTCTGCGTCATGGCATCCAGGAACTTCCTGAAAAAACGGGACAGACAGCTCTGGGATACACCTCCTACTGCAGCTATCACACTCTGGTAGCTCCCAGAGGCCAGCAGGTGTAAGCTACACAGCACCTGGGCGTGGGCCCTGGGTGTTGGCTGATCCAGGTATGGGTGGAGGTCCCTTATTAGGTCCATGATGGTTGTGGGGTGCAGCCTGTACCTCTGGAGTATCTCAGGCTCAGTCAATTGGAACAGAGTGATCCTCTGCCTGTACACCTGCTCCTCCCTTTGCCATACCCTCAGAACTGCAGCCTGTAGCCTTCGCCTCCTCGCAATCACATAGAGTGCCACCATTTTTCCAACACTGTTGCATTTTGGGCCCTTTTTTTATAGCATGCACATGGTTACCACCTGCTTTCAGTCCATGGTAAATACCGACTGTTAAATACCGAATTTCATTGAATTCAGTATTTTTGGGCTTTCCAACATCTCGATGGGCATTTTTTCTCGATTTCTTATTTACTGATTCGGTGAATAAGGACTCGGTAAATAAGGTATCGGTAAATAACGATTCAGTAAATATGTATTCGGTAAATACAGAATTGGTATTTTACCGATTCATATTTACCGATTCGGTATATTTTTGACACCTACATCTCTTTTTCTCAATACCGGTCGGTAACGGCTGATTTTACCGATTTTCGGCCGTTACCGACCGGTATTTGGCTACCTACATCTGGCCCTCAATATTGAAATATTAATTAATACATGATATTAAATATGTAATGATAATTAAATTACTTCCCATCCTATTCCCCTGTAAACCCACAACCAACTACAGAATAAAAACCGCAACATTTAATTAAAAATAATAACTTCTAAAAATTATTATTACATTTATTGTAATTAAATTACTTCCCACCCTATTCTCCTATAAACCCACAACCCGCTATGGAACTAAAATGCAAAATTTACTTTAAAAAAAACGAACTACATGTATTGAAAAATACAAACAATACTTAAAAAATATAGAAGACATACATTTAAAATACATACTAAAATACATAACACTAATATAAACATTGATATTATTGTCAACAATATTTTTATAAACGATATTACTCTCTTCGATTTAAAAAAAACAATATTTCTTACCTTACTGTCGATATTCTTGTCCACAATATTCTTGTACCTCGATATTTACAACTCAATATTTTGGTAGTTCGGAAAAAAAACTTGAAAGTCTGTCTGTTCACCACACATGATGGACAGAAGGTACAAGATTTCATTCATGCGCAAGGGAGTTTTTTTGTTCCCACTGTTCCTTTACAACAACCAGCTATGAAATGATGCCATACACATTTGCTAACTAGACATCCAGGTGAAAAGAATACTGTAGAACTCCCTAGGAGGTATTCTTGGTGCCCTTCTCTCCCTAAGGACACTCAGCAATACGTACAAGAATGTAGTACATGTGCCCAAAGCAAAAGTTACCAACAGGTGCCTGAAGGGTTACAGACACCTTTACTCACACCTCCTGCCCCTTGGTATATCATTTCTATGTACTTAATTGTAGCACTGCCAAAACCCGAACCAGGGTACACCACTATTTTAAAAGTAGCGGATCTGTTAACTATAATGTCTCATTTTGTCCCTAAGAAAGGGCTACATACCATGAAAGAGTTATATATTGCCTTCTGTACGTTTGCATGGCCTTCCTTCTAATATTTTTTCAGACAGGGACTCTCAATTTGTCTTGAAGTTCTGGAAAGGCCTGGGGATCTCCTAACAGATAGATGTTTGATTGTCTTCCAGCCATCATCCCCAGACAGATGGCCAAACTGAAAGGGTAAAGCAGTGCCTTGAACAATATTTACATTGTCAGTTGTTGAATACTGCTAGTGATTGGGATGAATATTAGTGTGCTGCAGAATTTGCTTTTAACCCCTTCCATGCTCATGACGAGCTCAGCTTGTCACGAGGCACACTGCTCGTGTGCTCATGACGAGCTGAGCTCGTCATGACCACACCCGTTTCTATTGACCTTCAGCACAGCAGGGGGATATCTCAAGCAGCCAAGGTGTTAATAATGGCATGCATTATCCACACAAATGTCTCCTTCCTATTGTAATCATGGGTTTCATCTGTTTTGTGCTCCTTCCTACTCCACTTACATCTTGTGCTCTTGCAGCACAAGAATTGGTTATGGTCCTGAGGATCTGTCTTGGGAGCCTGCTGGTCATGTACGTGCCCCCAGTTTCTGTAATATGTTCGACTTCGATCGAAGGTTCCCTGATAAAGGAAAGCTGGTAAGGGACATTGTTGGGGTGGTGTACTATCATAACATAACACGAAGGAACCACATTCTGGAACCATTCCGGCTGCACAGCCAAGACCTGGGCTGTATGAATCCAATAAATCAAATATACCCATAATTTTCTTTTTACTCCTTATTTATACCATGTCTTTCGTCAACTTTTCACCTTGTCAATTTATTTTAATCATTCATCTGTCATGCTGTGAATGATGACTCAAACACAGGAGGAGCTATCACAGCTTTATTGGCATCACCCAATGCATTTTGGGAATTTACCTTCCCTTCATCAAGGGTATCTACAAAGCAAAAAAAGTAAGCACCACCATCAGTATACTATTGCTTCTTGTTGGTATAGTCATACCTATGGACATAAAAACAACACAAGGAAAGAAAGAATGTGTTGGGACTACTTATAAGGAAGTGTTAAGAATAATACAGTTTCTATTTTAGTAACACAGTCCTGTAATTTTGTTTTACATGTTTGAGTATGTTTAGGATTACATTCATAAAGACATCCTGCGAGGAATGGGTGTCTTTTCTCCAATCATTATTAATTAGATTGTGGGTCCTATTTTTCGTGGTATTCAAACAAAATATTGAGTAAGAAATATTGCCATACCAGAATATCGAGTCTAAAATATTGGGATATGGAAATATCACTAGTAAGAATATCGATGCGAAGAATATTTTATCCCTCCGCTATCCAACACTTTCCCTACTGTTGCACTCAATGGAGTGGGAATAGTAAATGTTACCCCTCCGCAATCCAACACATTCCCTACTGTTCTACTGACTGGACTGGGAATAGTTAATTTTAGCCCTCCGCTATCCAAGGTGCAGTAGCATACTACCATATTCCAATGGAAGCTTGTGCTATGGCTGTAAACCGGCCATAGAACAAGGTCCAATAGAGAAACAGGGGAATCTGTTTATCCCTTACCCTAAACCTAAAGGTGCCTGCCACGAGGTACAGGGATTAACAGGGGTGCACCATAGGTGCCCCCTCGGCCCCCAACCAGAGGACGCAAGCAGAAAGGGGTCCTGATAGGGACCCCAAAGTCGCTTTCCATGTCAGAAAGCCTGACATGGAAAGCCTGCCGAATACCGAGATTGTTATCCCGACTGCAGAAACACCATCCATAGGGATTAAGGTGGGGCCTCCGATTTACCGACGGGCTCCTTGAGCCCATCGGAATCCAGACGGAATGACCGGATGGTTTCACTTTCAACCACCTGCATTGTAATGCGGCAGGTTGAAGTCAAACCTACGATGTGACTCGGAAAGCCTCCCACCTGCGGTTGTAGGCTTTCCGAGTCGAATCGTAATGAGGCCCTGAATGTTAACGTAGGTGGAAACATACAAAGACCATAATTAGGGTAATGATCATTAGTTTTCCTCACCTTATACATATGTGTTTTATGTATTTTAGTCAAACACCAGCAAAGATTGTTAAACTAATTTTCTGATTCTATTGACAAGAGGGAGAGGGGAGTTAATGAGGTATATGTGCACAACCTTTTTTTATTACTTATTCCCACAACACCAAAAAGCAGTCTCTCACTTTCCTCTTTTCATAGGAAGAACATTACCGTGCTTGAGTAGACAGTCGCACCCTAGAGCAGTCTGCTAGGAACAATTGTTTTAACTCTTCCCACCCCCTCTTCCCCATCAGGCTCAGTAAACTTTGACTTTGTAGGGTTTCCAAGCTCGATGGAGAAATGGGGAATTATCTTTGTGGCTACCTGTCACTCCTGCGGAAACGTACGCGGTGAGAACCTGACACCAGCTCTTTACAGCTCCTCCTTTTTCTGAGGAACTGATCCACCAGAATGTTGTTGCGCAGTACATTCGATGGAAAGCTATTGTCAGATAATAAGAAGTTACTGGCCACAGGTTTCTTTCACAGTTCTACCATTAGGCTATAGTAGCGGATCTAGAAAAAGAAGCCAGCACTTGCTGTATTCACAGGTGAATCTGAGATTGTTGTTTATAGTATTGAGCCACTCCAAAAAGGCACTCAGCATCATCACATTGCCCTTCCAGATGACGAGGATGTTATCTATTTATCTCTTCTATAATTTTAGGTTCATCTGGACGGGATTGACAGCTGGATAGATGTGTGTGGAGATTCACCAAGCTTGGAGCAAAAGGACTGACCATTGAAGTCCCAGTGACCTGCCAATAAAGTTGGTCTTCGAACAGTAAAAATGTTCTTTCATGGCTATGGATGCACAATCCATGACAAAGGATGTTGGAGACAGGTCAGTTCATTCTCTTTGCTCCAGAAGTCCTTTTACTGTCTGAAGTGTATCTTCTTGTGGAATGTTTGTGTAAAGCAAAGCGATTTAGCATCAAAAGACCTCATTTGGTGTATTTGAGGATCAAACTGGACATCAGTAAGAAAAGAGAGTATATGCTTGATATCCTGTGGATACGACAGCATCTCAGCCACCACTGATCTGATGAACCAATCAATAAATTGGAAAACGGGTTAAAGAGTGAGCCAATTCCAGAGATAATAGGTCTTCTTGGGGTTAGTTGTCTCAGTTTATGAATCTTCTGTAATATATAGAAGTAGGGTGTCCTAGAGTGGGCGTTAATGACAAAATTCTGCCTCACCCTTTGTGATCCATTCTGCATCTCATGCTCTTTCTACCAGAGCACTAATGGTTCTCTGCAGTCTGGGTGTAGGGTCCCTTTGTACTGTCCTATAGTATTACGTATCACTTAGTTGTCAGAGACAAACTTCTTGGTAAGTGTTGGTGTCTAAAATCACCATGGCACCACCCGTAAATACCGGTTTTATGGCAATAGCCTTGTTTGACCCCAAAGATTTAAGACACTCTGTCTCTTCTCTGGACAGGTTAAAGAAAGGATGTTTCGCTTGAACTTTCAATGATTCATAGTCCTTGAGGACCGCTTTTTCAAAAGTGGATACTTCTAGAGGAACTAGATGTGGTGGAGGACTGAAGGAAAACTTGTTTTTTTAATCCAGTATTCAGATTGGCAACTGAGGTGGTATTATCTGCTTTGTCAAAAAATAAAGACAAGCATATTTTCTGAAAGAACTGAGACAGCTCTTTATGTAGTGTGAAACCATCTCCTAGATAGATTAGACAAAGTCCAGATTTTAATTTAGAAAATTTTCTTCTTGTGTAGTCAAAGTCCATGTGCTCAGATTCATGATGAGGCTGTCATGCTGTTTGTGGAGGGTGTTGGTTCCTTGGTCATATTAGGTGTCAGTCATTGTTCTATCGATGGGTCCTAATGGACATGGCTCCTCTGTATAAGTATAAGAGTAGAGTATAAGAGTATTTTATTTGCACAATTAATTAAAATCATTGCAATTCGTACAACAACAAGTTAAAAACGCTGTCCATGTTCTATTCAAAAAGAGGAATTCATGAGAGCATAAGGGGATCATAGCTGGCAGGGCAAAGACTCTTGGCGGTCATCTACTGGTAGCACGGGATTGATCTCAAATATGAATTTTACAAAATGGGTGGCCATCTGAGCTGAGTCACCCCTCATACACTCTTTGAGAACTTCTTAGCATATCTGGACATTCAGGATCCGCCAAATTGGGCGCAGGCAAAAAGTTTGCAAAGGGAGTAAGGTTCTGCAGATGCACAGGACGTGGATTACATTTTCTTCCCGTTTGTTACAAAAACGGGAATGTGTGGGCACATCTTCCTTGTACCTCCGGACATACTTGTAAGCCATCAACAGGATTAGGCCAAAACGTAATCTCATTAGGTGGTGTTTCATACGTGGTGTCCTGGATGATGACAAGTAGTATGGCAGGGTTTATGGGGTATAGAGTTTTGACACCCAACTGCCATGGGAGAGATTTTTCACGGCTAGCGCATCATGTTCCAGTGACAAGATCTTTGCTTCTTTGGTCAGTATTTTTGCAATCGACCCTATGGGCAGTGAGCTTGCCCATATAGCTTGAGCCTCTAGTGCGTCCAGGTAGAATATTAATTTGGTTTCCCGGGTGCTCTTCTGTTTCTTCTTCTTACTTGTCTCCCATGGCCTTGCCCAAAAAAAGGTGGTTTGGCAAAAGCCGGGGGTTGGAAAGGTGGTGTTGGGAAACCCCATGGTTTTAGGGGTCACTAGGGCATCTGTGCGGAGAGGCCTACAAAAAAGCCTTGTCCCCCGTATTGTCTCATCGTATTCCTGCCTGAATTATTCGCATCACTGGAATTTGAGTCTTCAGTACTACTCCAGTCATCTGAGTTGGAGATCCATTTGTCGGTCCCTTTTGAATTCATAATCTTTTGTTGTGTTTTCTTTATTTTAGTATGATGTTTGTCCCTGCGATTGAGACATTGTGGTCATTCTTCTGTATCATCTGACCTACTTGTGTGAGGCCGGTGTCAGGTTTTTATAACTATAATAACAGAGTGACTGTAGTAATTTGGTCCTGACAAATGCTCATGAACCCCTTTGAGGGTCCTTATAGGGGAGAAACATGTTGACCTCATAGGGAGGATTTTTTCCAAACTCCATGTCATTCTTATCTTTTTAATCCTGTCCACTTGGGTCAGAAGAATAAAATGTATTTTAGCCTGCCAAAAGACAGTATTAATCACACACATAAAAACCTCTTTTTTGCTCATATGAGATAGCACTCTGTCCGTCACTAGAACAATATCTGCTCATCCAAACAAAAACACATCTTCTCCTCTCCATTGTATAGTTGTAGCCCACACCAGGCACCTTGCGGTGCAGGTGTGATGAAGGAACCCTATGATGAAGCATGTCACCTTCGGGTGAGTGAGGGTTCTCGTCCTAAGAAAAATCATTCTCTCACAGACTACAATTCCTAGAGTTTTCCATTCCCTTATATGTACCAGACGTACTTCTGTGTGTATTCTACTTAATCAGGGAACAGTACATTTTTGATTATGTTTCTTTCTCCCTTAAGACTTCCTGTGTGTCTTAAAAAATGTTTACTAAACCCTAGAAATTCATTAAAGCAAGCAAAGGTTATAGTGACTTTATAGTTAGGTCAAAGCATTACATTTTATGCTTATGAAAACATCAATGCGATATCTGAAATTACATCTTTGATGACAACACTGTGCATGGCGAGGTTTCAAATTATTATTACTTCCCACTTTCCCCCCTATGGTGTGAGGAGCTTTCCGCTTTTTTCATTAATAAAATAAAATCCATTCAAGATAGTTTGGGATCGCCTGTGGTTGTACAGAGGATCTCTTAATTCATAGCATCCCCGCCTTGTAAACTTACTAGCCCTTTGTTTTCTCAGTTTTCACAGGCAGAGAACTCTGAAATCCTTGCTATTCTCAACTCTCTCAAGTCTGGTTCCCCTTTGGACCCATGTCGGGGTAGCAGAGATTGTTTGCTTGGAAGCCGCTGCTATCATTAACTGGTCGCTTCAGTCTGCTACGGTACCAGCACAATGGAAACAGGTCAAACTTCTCCCTCTTCTTAAAAAACCTACTATTGCCCAATTTCTCTATTGCTGGCGCTGGCCAAAGTGTGCGAAAAGGTGGTTTTCCACCAACTTGAGACCTTTGTGGAAACATCTGGGGCTCTTCACCCAGCCCAATCTGGCTTTAGAACATCCCATAGCACAGAGATAGCACTGGTGGAGATGGCAGAGGCGGTCAGGGAGTGCTTGGACGGGGGCGGCAGAGTGGCTACGGTCTTGTGGGACCTCTCTGCCGCGTTCGACACTGTGCCTCACCAGCTCCTTCTTGCCCGACTCTCCTCCATTGGCATCTCTGGTGCAGTATGGGCCTGGTTAAAATCTTTTTTGGGTGAATGCACCCAGCATCCTCTGCCAGGGAGTTATCAACAGGAGTCCCTCAGGGCTCCACTTTGAGTCCTCTGCTTTTTAATATCTATTTGACTCCGTTGATCTGCCTGGCTGAAGAGCTGGGTGCTAAAATCATGGCATACGCCGATGACACCCAGCTTCTATTTACTTGGAAAGGCTCCAACCTGAGTACTGGGGTTGCACAGAGGTGCCTCTCAGCCGTGTTTACATGGCTGGTGCAGGCAAAACTAAAGTGCAACGAGGGGAAATCTGAGATATAGTTGTGTGGCCAATTTCCTCCACTTTTCAGAGAATCCCTGTGGCCTCCGGATTTCCCCTGCCCACTATCTGAGGGTGGCCTGGCACAGAACTTAGGGGTATGGTTCGGAGAGGATCTCCGGTTCTCTGAGCATATCAAGAGACTCACGGTGGTCTGTTTCGGCACACTTAAGACACTGAGTAGGTTTTTTCCTATGCTACTGCAGCCGGCGAAGGAAATGGTAGCGCGGTCACTTATCCCTTCCCGGCTGGACTATGCCAACGCGTTATTCATCGGTATCCCTGGATACTTGATGAACAAATTACAACTGATTCAGAGTGCGGTGGCCAGACTCTTATTTAACATCTCTAAGAGATCCAGTGAGAGGTTACATTTACGTGACCTACACTGGCTTCCCGTGGCCCAGCGGTTGAAATTTAAGGCTCTTACTTTAGCCCATAGAGCCCTGCATGATTCAGGACCTTCCTAGATCAAGAAGCGCATGGCCTTTTTTACAATTCTCGCCGTTCTCTATGCTCTGCTTCTCACCGTCTGATGATTACTCCCCGGTTCCGCCATTCTAGGATGGGGGGCCAGTCACTTTCAGTAAAGGTAGCCATTTTATGGAACAGTCTTCCTGACTTACTGTGGCAAACTCAGGATTTCCGTATTTTTAGGAAATAACTTAAAACTCATCTTTTTAACCAGTCCATTTAATTATTCTCTGCCCTCAGACCTCAGTTCAATTCCGCGCCAGGACAATCCTGAGTATTTGAGCGCGCTTCAAGTCATATATAAAATAACCTAACATAACTTCAGTTAAGTATAACTGGGGATTTTCACCTTATTTTGAGTTTAAAATGTTATGTTTTAGCAGCCATTTTAACCTACCTAAACTTACAACATAACTTTAACCTTTGTTTCTTTTCAATGAATATATATGAATATATATACATGAAAATGTATATATAAAACAGTGATCGCACTTGTGCCAGTGGTTTCATGGTTAGGTCACATCTTCAAAAGGAAAGGCATTAATTGTACTCTTACAAACTCTGGCGCCGTTCAATGAATCTGCACTTTCATGCCATTTCCCATTTCAATTCCCTAGCAAGGTCTGGTTTCTGATACAGAAAGACAGCTTACCAAAATTACACCAAAGTTGCCATAACGTTAGCACTTTATTCAAAAATTGTGCTTTTGTTGGTTTAGTGTAAATCCATTCAGTTGTATAAAAGAAATTAGTATTTAAATAGAGGCTTGGGCAGTAAGGGGTCTCATTTAAGAAAAAGTTAGAGATAGCTTGACAGTGAAAAATATAGGGATAGTCTCCAATCCCAAAATTCAAAAATTAACAAAAGCTTTTGTTCAAGAGAGCGTTACTCCCATGAACTATTTCAAATCCAAAGATTCTCAGTAGGATCTATGGATTTAAAAGGTTTTGAATAGCCGAAACCAGCATTGAAAGAAAATGTTGTGGCAGCTACTACAGGACTTAAAGTCCTGCATCCTGTAAAAAAATTGAAAAGGCACATCAGGGTGGAGGGTGAGCACACCCTAACCCATGTCCTAGGTTTTCTAAAATGTAAAAAGAATGGCAGTTTGTCACAAAATCCAAGGATACAGCAACTAGATTTGCACATCTGCTGAGGCCCTACAGTGCGGATTTAAAGGTATATATCCATCACAAAAAGAGCGTCCATTTGAGAAGCCACACCCAGAAAGTTTAAATTGCCTTTATTGAAGAAAACAGCATCGTGACTTTCAGCACGAAGAATGTCTTCAAACAATGCCTTGTGGCACTCATTGATGGAGGCAGAGCTTTATGAATACTTACCAAGGTGTTGCTCGAACTGTCAGCCTTTCCAGTTCCCTTTCTCTGTGAGCAAGAACACTTCGCTGTTCGAAACGCGTTGGGGATCATTGTTTGAAGACATTCTTCCTGCTGAAAGCCGCAATGCTGATTTCCTCAATAAAGGCAATTTAAACTTTCTGGGTGTGGCTCCGCAAATGGACGCTCTTTTTGTGATGGATTTATGGCGGCCTTGTCCCGTCGCGAGGTTGCCCTGCTACTTATTAAAGCGGATCCAGCGCCCGTTACCAGCGAGCGCATGTGGAGCAGAATGGCTGCTTGAGGTCTGTTTAATTGATGCATGGAGGCACACGCATGAGGCATCTTCGCCCACTGGGGTGTTAATCATGGACTAATCGTCTGAATTTGGCTGCACCCACTAAGGTAATACAGCGAGAACTATAAGCCCCAGCATGCCTTGTGGCACTCATTGACGTAAGCGGAGCTTTACGAATACTTACCAAGGTGATGCTCGCACTGTCAGCCTTTCCAGTTCCCTTTCCCTGTGAGCAAGAACACTTCAATGTTCGAAACAGGTTGGGGATCCTTGTTTGAAGACATTCTTCCTGCTGAAAGCCACAATGCTGTTTTCCTCAACAAAGGCAATTTAAACTTTCTGGGTGTGGCTCCTCAAATGGACGCTCTTTTTGTGATGGATATATATATATATATATATATATATATATATATATATATATATATATATTCACAGAAAAAACCATAGGTTATAGACCATATATAGTTAGGAATTTGCATTTACAAAACCTTGAAAATTCACTGAAAAAACCATTGGTTATAGACCATATATAGTTAGGGATTAGCCTTTTCAAAACCTTATTTTACTCACACAAAACCATTGAAATTTCATATATAGTTAGTTGCACTAACTATATATCGCGCACCCGCAATCCACTGCTGATGATGTCACATATTACATCATTCATGACATGGTTAGTGACATCACTGATGACATCACTGATGACATCTCAAATGACATCACTGATGACATCACTGATGACAACATCCAGTGACTGTATGTTTCTGTAAAGTTAAAATATGTCTTACATATTGAAGAATGAGTGGATGTATAAGTGTCTGGATGAAGGATTTAGTAGATGCATGACTGACTGTATGAGTGAGTGATTAAATGTGTCTCACTGAGTGCATGGGTTAGTGACTAAACTGTTTTAATTTGTGCATCATTATATCTGTTGTTCTACAAACTGCTGCATATGTTGATCAGTAGCTATATGAGTAACTGTATGGGTTATTCATTGGTTGTCCAAGTATGGGAAACTGAGTGTGTGTGTATGGGTGGCTGAAAGGCTGAAAGGTGTGTGACTCTGTACATAGATGTGTGAGTAGTTGATTCACTATATGTATGGGTTCAAAGTGCATGTGGAAACAGCTGTATGTGCGGTTGACTGTGCATGAGTGTATTAGTGAGTGAATGATATCTCAGTGCTACATGTCAAAGTAAGTACATATGTAAAACACAGTACATGTGAGAGTTGACATATATAAATAACTGTGCATAAGAGCCAGTGAATGTGTGAGTGGCTGTATGGATCATTGTGAACATGTATCAGGGATTGTATAAGAGAGTAAATATGTGTTAGTATATGTTTGAACAAGTAAGGTGTGTATAACTGTATAATTGAGAAAATGGAGGTGTGATTGATTTTTTGCATAACTGACTAGGTGTGTGAGTAACTCCATGGATGAGTGACAGTCTGTGACTGTCTGTTTACACTGATTGTATCTAAGGTTATATTAGAGTCTGAAGAGGTTCATGGTATTATCACATGAATGATATCATCTGTGATGTGATCAGTCATGTCAAATGAGATGTTATCAGTGATTTTATCAGTGATGTCATTTGAGATGTCATCAGTGATGTCATTTGAGATGTCATCAGGGATGTCATCAGTGATGTCACTAACCATGTCATGAATGATGTAATATGTGACATCATCAGCAGTGGATTGCGGGTGCGCGATATATAGTTAGTGCAACTAACTATATATGAAATTTCAATGGCTTTGTGTGAGTAAAATAAGGTTTTGAAAAGGCTAATCCCTAACTATATATGGTCTATAACCAATGGTTTTTTCAGTGAATTTTCAAGGTTTTGTAAATGCAAATTCCTAACTATATATGGTCTATAACCTATGTTTTTTTCTGTGAATTTCAATGGTTTTTTAATAGCAAATATCAAAAGCTGTAAAATGTCAAGTACGTGATAGGTAAAAACTTTTTCGTGTTTATGCACGCTGATGTGCTTTGAACGCTGCCCCCCCCCTCTTTTCTCTTAGCAGTACTCTCTCTTTGCAGATAGTGAAGAGTAGTTAATGCAGGCCTTTACCCCCGTTGTAATCCGTCGTGCCTGCTTGTCTCTCCATTTGATTGATTGTTATCCAAGCATTTACTGTTTTACAATTGATTCTCTTTGGTTCATTCTCTATTTACAAACAAGCACAAAGTCGCAATACTCTGTTTAGTCTTTGCAGATAGTGAAAAATCGTGAAAAATCGTGTAAAAAAATAAAATTAATCGAGCAAAATCAGTAGGCCACTAATTGGATCTCTTTTTGACCTCGCTAAAATAGAAATATTAAGAACAACCCTTCATGAGAAATACGAAAATAGTGAGATGAACTTAGCTCCACACCATGATGGCTGCAAGACAGCTCGACTCCGCCGCCCACCCCACCCCACCCAAAATAACGACAAACCCTATGCAAATATTAAAAATATATACAACACACCAGCAAAGAAACAGGGTAAAACATTTTATTAAATAACTATTTACATAACTATTTTATACTTTTTATTGCCCGATCCGGCTAGCTCAATCGATCGAGCATGAAACTCATGCACTCTGATAGCAAGCGTTGCTACTGATGCTATGCAGACCAAAACTGGTTTTCAGTTTGTACATTTTTCTAGATTTTTCCATCCAAGGTTGGTTCAGTTTGTAGAACGATGGCTTCAGATTTTCAACATACGGTGTGGTGGCGCGGACTGGGAGGGGGCGGTTCGCTCCTGCCCCCTCCCCAAGTAAGATTTTCATACGTGAAAGTACGTTAATGGTTTTGGTCCCTGAGTTGCTTCGATGTCACTGCCATTCTCAAATGGCATAAGTTCTGGATGTTGGGTGCCATAGTTCAGAGTTCTGAGCAGCGCTTGTAACACTGTCTGAAGCTTATTTCCACCTACTGCAGCTTCACTATTCTCAAAGTAAGTGAGGGTCGTTTGTGGACCTGACTGCATTTGAAAACAATGTGATATGGTACCTCCCTAAACCGCTTGACGGAGGCCCCCGAGGGGCGGTGTGATGGCACGGACTCGGAGAAGACGCTTGGCTCCGACCCCCTCCCCAAGTCTTATAGCACCGGTTTAGCCTGAGATCGCCCCCGACATAGGCGGCCGGCTCCCGGGATCCGGCGGAACTTTTTGCCTTTTGATGACTCTTCTATTCTGGACCTTGTCCCACAATCCGTTTGACCTGAAGACACGCTGTAGTGGGGCGCCCCTTTACCGTTTTAGTTGCCATTCCGCCCGCTTTTGCTACACTGTGCCTCTTCCGCCATTCAGCTGTTTACCGCCCGCTCTTGCGACTACAGCGTCTCGCTCACCATGTAGTTGAGTTGCTCCCGCTCTTGCGATGCAACGATAAGCGACTGCCACAGGACTCTCAAAATGGCGGCCGGCTCTTCAGATTTGGGCGTGGTCCACTAAAATGGCCCTGGGACACCTTGGAACTCGGACGCTTCCCTGATAGGGCTTGGGTCCCATTCTCGAAAGCGTCCCCTCAGCCGTGAAGATTCTACAAAAGTCTTGGGGGCCCCCGACTCCCGCAGGCTTCTGGTGGGGAGCGGCTGCCATGTTTGCTCGTGGAATGGCCACGACGGACCTACGAGATGGTAGTGCTCTCATGCTGACGCCAGCTTTAGTCTGAAACATCCAGAAACAAGGTGGGGCTTTCATCGTTTGGGAAAAAAAATGTTCTAAACCAATGAAAAGTGTTATTTTTAGGTCATATGACCAAGCCTTCCATCTTTAGGAAACCAAAAGTAAAATGAACCAATGAAAAGTTTTATTAACAAGTCACATGACCTGTTATGCGGCATAGGGCTACAAAAAGCGTAGAAAATCCGTTGGCACGTGAGGCGGCGTCAGTAGCGGACCGATGTGCGAATAGGCCGAGCTTTTCATTATTAAAATAACAAAAGTAAAATGAACCAATAAAAGTTTTATTAACAAGTCACATGACCTGTTATGCTTACGTTACGCGCTGCGCGCCGCGCCCCGGATCACTTCCGGGTGCGCTAACGCGGCGTGTCATATAACGCATTACGCGACAACGTAGGTCAAGAATATAGTCAAAATGTCTCCACCAACCAGCGTTCGGAACACAACCCCTTTCAGCAGTCCAAAAAGTTCTGTTAAATGACAACAGAGGGGACAGGCAACAAGAACCATCAGTCAAAGAGGGGAGGGCAAGTTCTTTTCTACCGGGTCATGTTGGGGCGCTACCGGAACTGATCGAATTGGTAGTCTACAGTGTTTCTGGATGTTTCAGACTAAAGCTGGCGTCAGCATGAGAGCACCACCATCTTGTGGCTCCGTCGTGGTCATTCCGCGAGCAATCATGGCAGCCGCTTCCCACCAGAAGCCTGCAGGAGTCGAGGGCCCCAAGACTTTTGTAGAATCTTCACGGCTGAGGGGACGCTTTGGAGAATGGAGCCCGAGCCCTAGCAGGCAAGCGTCCGAGTTCCAAGGTGTCCCAGGGCCATTTTAGTGGACCAGGCCCAAATCCGAAGAGCCGTCCGCCATTTTAAGAGTCCTGTGGCAGCCGCCTATCGCTGCACTGCAAGAGTGGGCGGAAGTCAACTACATGGTGAGCGAGACGCTGTAGCCGCAAGAGCGGGCGCAACTCAGCTGGATGGCCGCCACCTGGGGAGGCCCGTTCACGCCGCCTCCCCCACGCCCCCCCCGGGCCGCCCCACGCCAATTTTCGGAGCAGCATTGTAGGATACCAAAACCAGTGCGGCAGTTTACTGGACATCACCTGGGTGCCATCCACATCTCAGCGCGTTCTGCTGCCTTGGAACTATTCGCACAACAGACCGCTACTGACGAGGCCTCCCCCCGCACCACCCGGGACGCCCCACGCTGTTTTTCTGAGCTGCATTGTAGGAAACCAAAAACCAGTGCGGCACCCAGGTGACATCACCTGGGTGCCGTCCAGAACTCAGTACGCTGTGCTGCCTTGGGACTATTCGCACAAAAGACAGCTTCTGACCATTGTTGCTTTTTTTTGTCAAAAAATGTTTAAATGTATTTACAGTTTTTGTTGCGTTCGTTATATTTAAAAGTTAATAAAGTTTTATAATCCTACTTTGTTGGAGTGCTATATATTTTTAAAAAATCGGGTGAATGGGGCCTTGAATCGGGTTATTGTCATGTGTGGGCTTTGCAAGTGTACTGCTACAGGATCGGACATTTCAAACTCAAATGCACGTTCTTTTTCTTACCTTTCCGAAGCATGGAGCGCAATAGCAGGCAGAGAAAGGGTGATGCAAGTGTTGAACACTGCCTGGCCTGGCAAGTTGCTGGCAGTGCCCCCCCCCCCCGCCCGCTCCTGAAAGAGGACACACACACACCGCCGCCCCGAGTACTTCACAGATCTTTAAAAGACCATGCGCTTGTTCATGAGGCTTAAATGGTTTATCACCCCTTCTAGAACCCCTGCATCGACCCTCTGACGTTTCCTGGAAGAATTACCACGTAACACAATACCAAGCCCTGTCACCTGAAACCCCCGAGGAATCGTGGGGCATATTATCAAGGGGGTTTATCTCCGCTTTTTTGGCTTTAAAAGCCAAGAAAGCGGAGATAAAATTATCTCCCTATTACCAAGCTGTCGCTAACACCAGTTAGTGACAGCTAAAAGGAGATAGCGACCATCTTGGGCCCCGCTTTGCATGTCAGTGATATTTATCACTAATGACATGCAAAGTGGGCGTGCCAAGATGTTAGCGACTGGAAACAGTCCCTAACATCGCTATCTCCTATTACCAACTTTTGGAGATATTCGCGCTAAGCCCGAATATCTCCAAAAGCTAACACCTGCCCTGAGCAGTTCTTAGCCATGTTATCCAATGGGAGGTGGATAACATGGCTAAGAGCATTTGCTCGATAATGCATGAATATCGCTGACTTTTCAGCGATATTCATGCATTGCGGCCGTTTTTTATCGCATTTGCGATAAACCTTGCTAATAGCAAGGTTTATCTGCGATAAAAATCGCCGATGTGCGGCGATAATTTTTGTCTCTAAACAAGTTAGAGACAAAAATTATCGCTAGTTGTTGGTAATATGCCCCCGGGTTTTTGCTTGCAGAAATCGGGAGGCGGGAGACTAGCACTGAAATCAGTAGTCTCACGCCTGAATCGGGAGGGTTGGCATGTCTGGATTCTCTACAGCTGGAGCCATAAACTACATCCGCAGGGCTAGGTGATAGCCTGGGACCGGCCTGGCATCTAAAATGGCTGCCGTGCACGACAAAATTGTGGCATTGGAAAAAAGGCAAGATGGCGCAGACAATGTTTATCAATAAGGATTCATTTATAACAAAATATTTTATCGCACTGACAAATTGGCGGTCAACACTTCCTGATTTCCATCGAATCGAACGTTAACAGACGTCACGCAGCAAAAAAAAAAAGAAGCTCACGCACAGCCGCTGGAAGACATGTATCAACATATATGAGCCTCCTCAGCCACCCTCAGAAAACATAAGGGATCAGGATACGTCTTCCGCACCCCCTTATACCTAGTAATTTAATTAAAACAAAACACAAAATGGCAAATTCCCGTTTCGCTACCAGTTTGCGGCCCGGGAAGCGCTTCTACCGTGAAAAATCAATTTTTTTTTTCCCACGGGACCCTTTAATAACCCCAACATCATTCCTAGGGGATCAAGAGGGGAATACCTTGCCCCCTTTCATTAAATTCCCCCTTCGTTTTTCACCTCTTCTTCTCTCTCGATCCTACCGAGAGACAAGATGGCGCACGCACAGCCGCTGGAAGACATATATCAACATATATGAGCCTCCTCAGCCACCCTCAGAAAACATAAGGGATTAGGATACGTCTCCCGCACCCCCTTATACCTAGTAATTTAATTAAAACGAAGCACAAAATGGCGAATTCCCGTTTCGCTACCAGTTTGCGGCCCAGTTCGCGGCCCGGGAAGCGCTTCTACCGTGAAAAATATATTTTTTTTTATTTTCCCCACGGGACCCTTTAATAACCCCAACAACATTCCTAGGCGGTCAAGAAGGGTCTACCTTGCCCCCTTTCATTAAATTCCCCCTTCGTTTTTCACCTCTTCTTCTCTCTCGATCCTACCGAGAGATAAGATAGCGGCCGCTCCGGACTGTTTAGAATGTTGACAGACACCGGGGAGCCAATCAGCTTCGCATCGCAAAGTTCCGTTTCGCGAAAAGTAAGCCGACCGGAGTGCAGCCCGGAGCGCTGTTACAGATATATATCTTGTTTTGAACGTTAATTTCTCAAAATCCACTGGAGCACATATATTGAGACCTAGCAAAGGCACATCGGGCTAACAGTCCCTACAATTTTGCCAAGTTTCGTGCAAATCCATTCAGCCGTTCGAGCTAAAAGTGAGGCCAACCGCCCTATGGAAATTAACATGGGGAAAACGCGTTTTGGGACCCCCCTTTTTTCTCGGCTCCCCCTTGAGGAAACCCACCCAAATTTTCAGGGGCTGCTCAGAAACAAAATGTGCCATTTTCCTGAAAATTTCAGCCGATTCCGTCCACAAACGCCAAAGTTATTAGACATAGAATTTTCAAAAATCCTAACTATATATACCTACTGGCGACCGCCAGTAGGTAATATATATATATATATATATATATATATATATATATATATATATATATATATATATATATATTCACTTAAAAAACCATAGGATTCATGTCATATATAGTTAGGAGTTAGCATTTAAAAAACCTTTGAAATTCACTGAAAAAACCTTAGGTTTCAGGCCTTATATAGTTAGGAATTAGCATTTAAAAAACCATTGAAATTGCTCCGATATAGTTAGATGTACTAACTATATTTCGCGCACCCGCAATCCACTGCTGATGATGTCACATATTACATCGATCATGACATGGTCAGTGATATCACTGATGACATCTCAAATGACATAAATGATGACATCACTGATGACATCATCCAGTGAATGTGGTTTGCTTCGTTATTTAAATATGCATTATATATATTGCAATTTGCATTGAAGTATGAGTGGATATATAAAAATAAATATTTGGATGGAGGACTTTAACAATTTATAGTGTCTCACTAAATATAGTGGATAGTGATTAAACTGTGTTGAATATCTGTATCATTTTGTCAGTTGTTGTGTAAACTTGTTCTCCAGTTGGTTACTAGCTATGTGAAAGTCTATATTAGTTATTGATTAGTTAACTGAGTATTTGTATGGGAGAGTGAATGTGTGTATGGTTCGGTGGAGGGTGTGTGACTGCCCAAAGATGTGTGAATAGTTGATTCAGTAGATAAACTAGAAAAATAAAAGGCAGTGTATGTGTCAATTGTTGTATATAAATAAGTATGCATAAGACTCAATGATTGTGTGTGTGACTGTATGGATAACTGTATACTTGTTGTAATAATGATTTTATTCTACACTAAATTTGACTTACTATCTAAATAAATAGATGAAGTGGTGTTTGTATAAGTGTGTAGCTAAGTAAGTATGTAAGTATGATTCATTGTTTGCATAAGTGAGTAGGATAACTTCATATGTGAATAGGTTGTGTTTTGGTGTGTAATGTCCCACTAGTTTTAGTCACCCCCACACCGTTTTATTTAGGTCCTGAAGAAAGCCAGCATATTCATAAGGCACTGGCTGAAACATGTCGACCCACCACTGGATGTGAGAGGTCGTAACTCGCCTCCATCATCCAATAGTCTTATTTTTTAACCGCTGACGGAGGCCCAGGTATTAAAGTTTAATTTACCCTTGGGTACTGGGACCCCTGCCAAGCCGTTTTAACATCACTACCCTGACACTCCTCACTGCACACTCAGCAACATACCTGTTCCGCTGTAATCAGGCGTCGAAGCACACCCGGGACACGCTAGGTGTCACTGGGTGGGCCCGATGATGAAGCATGCCACCAACTAGGTTGGTGGGTGAGGGCTTCATGAACACACCTACCAGGTGTTCCCACCCCCTGACGAAACATACCCGAGTCCTTTACTTTCGGTAATTTTGTAATAGATGAGCTAGTCTCCTTTTGATTAATCATATATAAACTTTGGGGATACGGACTAGCTATCTGGTCCTCTCTCTCTCTCTTGATATGCTTTCATTAATTCTGTTTGTTCACAACAAAACTTTAAAGTGCTCAATGAACATAGCAATAAAAGTAGGACTACCTGTCCCAAAAACAAGTAATTTCATTTCTGCATGGCAGCCATCTTTAACTTACTTTTTCTGTGAATTTGTTATCCAAGTGGAAATAAGGAATCATACTTTGCAAATATGAACATCACAGTTTTTCAGTTCATTAAAAAATTAAACATTGTTGTTATTTGCATTTACACATATGAACTTGTGCTTCAGTTGTTTGATTATTCACTCATTATTTACAATTCAGCCCCAGTGGGCAAAGTAAACTGAACCTAATTATAAAAATTAGATGTTATTCATGTAATTTTAGTATATTCCATTATTTCATTATTTAAACAATAAATCATACAGTCTATTCTTTTCAATCAGACTTTCCTGCTGTTCTTTCTCTTGTTTAGCTGACAGTGCGTCGCCTACAAAAAATAAAAAACATGTGTGACCACCGTGAAAAAGTACTAATAGAAAAACAAACCTATAGCTTCTCATAATGACACAGTACAGTACTATATACATCTGGACACAAAATATACAGCAATTAGTCAAAGATCATTATACTGATTCAGCCTAAATGGATTGACATCTCCTCGTCCTTATTCAATCCTGACGGTTGAACTGTATCACGTGGTCACACATATTTTTTATTTTTTGTAATGCTTACAAACTTCACAGATGCAGTAGTGCTACAGCCATCCAAACTGTACACCACCAATAGGTGCAAGCTTTACACACTTAAGGGTTCCAACTGCATCGGGACTAGTCATGCCCACCCAGTACACCACCACAAGGTGCAATGAGTGTGGCTGCATGGGACTAGAGCCACCTGTCTAGTATACCACCACAGAAAGCAAGCTTCACAAGGTCAAGGTGCCCGGTTGCAAACATATTTGTATTTTATACAAACCACCACTGATGCAAGCCCCAGAGAGTCAAGGTGCCCACCTGCACAAGGGTTAAAATTACCCATTGTGTACACCACCAGTGGGTGGTAACTACCGGTATCCAAGATACCAGGTTGTGCACCTGCCTGGTACACCACCACTGCGTATAAGCTTAATAGATTAAAGGGGCCCCTCCTGTTGAGTGGCTAGTATTGTCACCACCACTGGCTGCAAGCTTCATTGATGCAAAGGACTGGGCTGCGAGGGGCTAGTAATGTCCACCTGGTGCCCAACCACCAGGTGCGAGCTTCACAGACTTAAGGGCTGACTCTGGGGGCACTTTTGGGGGTACCACCCACCCGGTATACCACCACCAGTTTCAAGCTTTACAGACCCAATGGGCATGACTGTGGAGGCACTAGTACCACCCACCCCATGCGTCATTTAAAGGCTAAAGCTTCAAGACCCAAGAGGCCTGGCTGTGCAGGTGCTAGTACTGCCTGCCCAGTACAATGACTCTGGGTGCAAGCTACACAGACCCAAGGAACATTGCTGTAGAGGTGCTAGAACTATTCATCCTCTACAAAACCATTGGGTGCAAGCTTCATGGACTCTAGGGGCCCTGCTGCTAAGAGGCTAGTACCATCTGGTCCACTCACGACCAGCAGATGCAGGATTCATGGATTCAAGGGGCCCTGCTGTGGAGTTGATACACCACTACCAGTTGCAAGCCTCCGACTTCCTGCCCACCACCGCAGAGAGTCTAGCACCTCCTGGTTTGTACACCACCACTGGGTGTAAGCTTCATGGATTGAAAGCCCCAACTGCTGAGGGGCTAGTTCTTCCTGCCTGGTATACCACTACTGGATGCATGCTTCAAGGGCTCAAGCAGCTCCACTGTGGAGGCTCCAGTACCACCAGCCCAGTTTATCACAACTAAGTGCAAAACACGTCTATGGAGACAGTACTGCTACCCACCGACTAAATCAAGCCATGTGCCAGCGTCATGTACACAAGGAGCCCAGATGAGGAGGTGCTAGTACTGCCTGAACAAGGGGCCCAGCTACAGGGAAGCTAGTACCACTCGCCCAGTACACCACTACAAGGTGCAAGCTTTGTGGCTGGGCATGCCCAGAAATGTGATATAAGGCTGTACCACTAAATTACCTCCCACCTGGGATACTAACACCAAGGTGAGCTTCATGGATTGGATAGGGCTGACTGTGCATCACCCTGTGGTGAATCCCCACTGTATACTGTTAAAGCCCAAAAATTACAGAGGTTGGACTCCTGCAGAGTTTAGGACACAGGACCTAATACAATGTCAAGACCTGTAGTCTGCTCCTTTTTGCCAAAGGCAGTCAAAAGTGGGGATTGAATGTCCAGTGAGAGTTGGCAAGGCCCTGCACCCAACCAATGCACTGTAAGACTTTAGGACTTTAAGACCATTGGTCTCACACCCACTGCAGACAATAAAAGACCATCCACGGTGGATGTAAGATGCCTATGAAGGATGAGATGCATGGACAGGCCAAAGGTCACATCTGGCACAACCGAAGGCTGCCTGTTGATGTTGGTGTTCAGAGCCTGGCTTGCAAGGCCATGTGGTCTATCCCAACTACATACAGACAAAGGAGTTACACAAGGCAGATTTGTTGTTCGTATAGATTTGGGAACAGCTTCTGTATACACAATCCGAGGTATAGTTATGATATACAGGAGTTTACAATGAAAGCTTCATATGCAGTCAACCCCTGCTAGCTGCTGCGCACTGAGAGGTCGCTCCCCTAGTCTCTCCTGAGAGACCTGGTATCGTTTGCTGCCTGCATTTCAATTTGCTTTCTTCGTGTGTTGCCTGCACTGTTAGTGTTCATATTGTAGCGCTTCGCCTCGCGCCCACGTGTTGCCTGCCTCTGTTGCTGCTAGCGCTTTGCATCGCCTCCACTGCCTTGACTTGTTATTATTATTTAGAGCGAGTTTACCCCCGGCGCTGTGCTCTGCCCTCCCCTCCGCTGCCATTTTGTTTATGTTGGTGTCCTCGTCAGCCCGCCCCGTCTCCCAGCTGAGACGCCCTCCCACTAAGCTTATACAGCGCTCCCGTAGCGGGAAGCGCCGTGATCCCCTCGCTGCTGCGCACTGAGAGGTCGCTCCCCTAGTCTCTCCTGAGAGACCTGGTAACGTTTGCTGCCTGCATTTCAATTTGCTTTCTTCGTGTGTTGCCTGCACTGTTGGTGTTTGTATTGTAGCGCTTCGCCTCGCGCCCACGTGTTGCCTGCCTCTGTTGCTGCTAGCGCTTTGCATCGCCTCCACTGCCTTGACTTGTTATTATTATTTAGAGCGAGTTTACCCCCGGCGCTGTGCTCTGCCCTCCCCTCCGCTGCCATTTTGTTTATGTTGTTGTCCTCGTCAGCCCGCCCCGCCTCCCAGCTGAGACGCCCTCCCACTAAGCTTATACAGCGCTCCCATAGCAGGAAGCGCCGTGATCCCCTCGCTGCTGCGCACTGAGAGGTCGCTCCCCTAGTCTCTCCTGAGAGACCTGGTATCGTTTGCTGCCTGCATTTCAATTTGCTTTCTTCGTGTGTTGCCTGCACTGTTGGTGTTCATATTGTAGCGCTTCGCCTCGCGCCCACGTGTTGCCTGCCTCTGTTGCTGCTAGCGCTTTGCATCGCCTCCACTGCCTTGACTTGTTATTATTATTTAGAGCGAGTTTACCCCCGGCGCTGTGCTCTGCCCTCCCCTCCGCTGCCATTTTGTTTATGTTGTTGTCCTCGTCAGCCCGCCCCGCCTCCCAGCTGAGACGCCCTCCCACTAAGCTTATACAGCGCTCCCGTAGCAGGAAGCGCCGTGATCCCCTCGCTGCTGCGCACTGAGAGGTCGCTCCCCTAGTCTCTCCTGAGAGACCTGGTATCGTTTGCTGCCTGCATTTCAATTTGCTTTCTTCGTGTGTTGCCTGCACTGTTGGTGTTCATATTGTAGCGCTTCGCCTCGCGCCCACGTGTTGCCTGCCTCTGTTGCTGCTAGCGCTTTGCATCGCCTCCACTGCCTTGACTTGTTATTATTATTTAGAGCGAGTTTACCCCCGGCGCTGTGCTCTGCCCTCCCCTGCGCTGCCATTTTGTTTATGTTGTTGTCCTCGTCAGCCCGCCCCGCCTCCCAGCTGAGACGCCCTCGCCCCTCCCCCTCCACTATCCATATATGACAGGAGTTCCCGCGTGCAGCGTTCACGCGCAGCGACCGCGCCCCAGCCGCGCCGAAGGTGCGCCAAAGGTAAGCCCGTCTACGCCCGTCCGCGCCTGGACCGCGCCCAGCGCCAGACCCCCTGGCCCCCGTCCCTCCCAGCCCCCCCGCATTACCTACGATGCCGCCACCCTCCTAGCCCTTAACCCCCGTCGCGCTCCCAACTGCGTCCAAGCCGCCCCTGGACAAACCCATGCACCTTTCTCCTGCTTCTCCTGCAAATTCAGCGGCACAGACAACATCTCCGCTACGACCACACCACAGATTCCCGACCCCAACCACCTACAATGCATCCTTCTCAACACCCGATCGGTCCACAGGCACGCCATTGACCTATGGAATCTACTAGACACCATTTCTCCGGACATCGCCTTCCTTACGGAAACATGGATGAATGCTTCCTCCGCACCAGACATCACCATTGCCATCCCTGAAGACTATAAGATCACTCGCAAAGACCGTACCAGCCACACAGGAGGAGGAATCGCTATCGTCCATAAGAAATCTATTCGCATCTCAACCAGCTCTGACGCCAACCTCACCAACTCCGAACACCTTCACTTCCAGATCCATATCGACCCCAAAACCACACTCAGAGGCACCCTCCTCTACAGACCACCAGGACCCCGCGCAAAATTCAGTGAAGACATCACGGACTTCATCACCCCACACGCGCTCCCCTCCAAAGACTACATCCTTCTGGGAGACCTCAACTTCCACCTTGAAAAGATCAACGACCGCAACACCGCCACCCTCGTGGACAACCTCGCCAACCTCGGACTTAAACAACTAGTCACTTCCCCCACCCACATCGCAGGTCACACACTCGACCCCATCTTCACATCCAGCAATCATGTCTCCTTCAACCACACCACGGACCTCCTCTGGACTGACCACAGCTGCGTTCACTTCACCTACAGCAAACCAAAACCCAGCATCCACCTCCAACCTACCCTGCAAAGAAACTGGAACAAAATCACCACGGACCAAATCTCCGCATCGCTCCTTCGAAACACCCCAGCCCTCTCTTCTAACGCTAATGAAGCCGCCGCCAACCTCACCCTATGGTTATCCAACACCGCCGACACCTTAGCACCACTGAAAAAACGTCAAAGCAAACCTGGCAGCAAGAAGGCCTCATGGTTCAACGATGATCTCAAGAAGTCCAAGAAACTCTGCCGCTCCCTTGAAAAGGCCTGGAAAAAAGACCCAACCACTAGCACCAAGGACGCCTTCAAAAACGCCACCCGCACTCACCACCAACTAATCCGAAAAGCCAAGAAAACAGCATTCAAGGATCGACTTGACAACAACGCCCACAACAGCAAGGAACTTTTCAACATCGTCAAGGAATTTTCCAACCCCTCGGCCAACTCCAACGACATCACCCCCTCTCAAACCCTCTGCGACTCCCTAGCCTAATTTTTCCACAACAAGATTGCTGACATCCACAACAGCTTTGACAACCAACCCGGAAACCAACCCACCCTACCATTTGCTGATCATCTTCCCCCCGTGAACACCCTTAACGACTGGAACCCAATCTCCACTGAGGACACCATCCGCCTGATGAACTCCATCCACTCAGGATCCCCCACAGACCCATGTCCTCACCACATCTTCAACAAAGCAGACTCCGCCATAGCACCGCACCTCCGAGACGTCATCAACTGCTCCTTCAACTCCACCACCTTCCCGGAAGACTGGAAACACGCTGAACTCACCGCCCTTCTGAAAAAACCCACAGCGGACCCCACCGAACTCAAAAATTACCGCCCCATCTCGCTTCTTCCATTCCCGGCCAAAGTCATCGAGAAAGCTGTCAACAACCAGCTCGCCGCCTTCCTCGAAGCCAACAAATCCCTCGACCCCTCACAATCTGGCTTCCGAGCAAAACACAGCACTGAGACCGCCCTCATCGCAGCAACAGACGACATTCGAACTCTACTGGACAATGGGGACACAGTCGCCCTCATCCTCCTCGACCTCTCTGCAGCATTCGACACAGTCTGCCACAGCACCCTTTTACAACGCCTCAATAACATCGGAATCCAAGGAAAAGCACTTGAATGGATCACCTCGTTCCTCACCGGAAGAACCCAGAGAGTCCGCCTTCCACCATTCAAGTCCGAGGCCTCTGAAGTCATTTGCGGCGTACCACAAGGATCCTCACTCATTCCCACCCTCTTCAACGTATACATGAGCCCCCTCGCGGCCATCGCCCGCCAACACAACCTCAACATCATCTCTTACGCGGATGACACTCAACTGATCCTTTCTCTCACCAGTGACCCCAGCACCGCCAAAACCAACCTACACGAAGGAATGAAAGAAGTTGCCGAATGGATGAAACAAAGCCGTCTGAAACTGAACTCAGACAAAACAGAAGTCCTCATCTTAGGTACATCCCCCTCTGCATGGGACGACTCCTGGTGGCCGGAAGCACTCGGAAAAGCACCCATCCCGACAGACCACGCTCGGAACCTAGGCGTCATCCTGGATTCTTCACTCTCAATGAACAGACAAGTCAGCGCCGTATCCTCTTCCTGCTTCAACATTCTTCGCATGCTCAGAAAAACATTTCGCTGGATCCCCTCCGAAACAAGGAAAACAGTCACCCATGCTCTGGTCACGAGCCGACTGGACTACGGAAACACCCTCTACGCAGGTGCTACCGCAAAACTCCAGAAGAAACTCCAACGAATCCAAAACGCCTCAGCCAGGCTCATATTAGACATCCCACGCAACGAACACATCTCTGGTCACCTTAAAGACCTCCACTGGCTACCTGTCAATAAGAGGATCACTTTCCGACTGCTTACCCACGCACACAAATCACTCTACGACATCGGACCAGAATGCCTCAACTCACGACTGTCCTTCTACACCCCCTCCCGCCAACTACGTTCCTCCAGCCAAGCCCTCGCCACTGTACCTCGCATCAACAAGACCACCATGGGAGGCAGATCCTTTTCTTACCTAGTTGCTAGAACATGGAACTCACTCCCCGCTTACCTTCGCCTTACCCAGAACCACCTAGCATTCAGAAAGCAACTTAAAACGTGGATATTTGACAAGTAATCCTCCTCCCCCTCCTAAGCGCCTTGAAACCCTCTGGGTATGTAGTGCGCTATATAAATTCTATGACTTGACTTGACTTGACTTGACAATCCATGTTCTGTAATGGAGAGGGGTCTACAATGGTTTTCAATAGACTGCAGCTACATCCTACCAGTCACAGCCAAAATGTGTCCAGATCAATGATTAGAATTTAATTGAGATTGAAGAGTAAAATACACGTCCACGCTGAATACGATAAAACCACGTAGAAATAGACCAAAAATCGCAAAGCGTAAAGTGTAAGTTACGGTTAGGTTTGGTCACAACACTGTAGTGTATATTCAAAACGGTTCTTGAATTTACTGAAAATCCAAGGTTGAAGTGCAATTATGATTATAAATCTGAAAATTGGCACCTATAATTCAGCAAAGCAACCATATTTTGCACCCCATAATGTACTGCTTATGACCTCAAATAATGCTTAAGCGTTAAATGATATAGTTGATTACATCACTGATAACATATCAAATGGCAGCAATAAACACATCACTGATGACATAAAATTATAACAATACTCTGTCATTGGCCATGTGTCCTAGGAGTTGGGCACTAGGCCAATCCTGTGCTTAGTCCTCTGTGAGCAACCAATCTACAATGCACATAATTGTTGGCAAAGTGCAGCAAAGATTGCCCACTGAGTTTGTGCCTTCAACCCGGCCCTATTGGCAACCATCCAGATTGAGTTAGCACACATTTCTTAAAGTCCTCAGATGTGCACAGTGGAGTTTAACTTTAGGACCAGTCCTGCAACCAACTGTCCACAGCTAATAAATACCCATTTACTCAGTTTTTGTCCATAGCTTTGAGCTTTGACTATATAACACAGTCATGTAGCCACCTCTCTGAAGGCAGGCATCCCATTATGCACACACCATTTGGCTTTCTCAGGGGTGGTTGGCAACAGACTTTAGCTTTTATCCAGAACCCACATTAAAACGTCTCTCTGCAAACTTGTTTGACATTTCAGCCATAAGGTGGTCTTCCTCCCAAAGTTTTGCCTTACTCCTCAATTTTTTCTGATCTCATTTTTGCTGGCCTTAAGACTCTGAGCACTATACTACTGCTAACCAATGCTAATGTGCATGTGCTCTCTCCTCTAAATATGGTAACATTGGCCTAGACGTAATTGGTATATATTCAATTTACATAAAAGTCCCTAGTAAGTGGTACTATATATACAGGGCCTGTAAATTAAATGCTACTGGTGGGGCTCCAGCACTGAGGATGCCACCCACTTTTGTAGCCCTTTAACCATGCATCAGGCCTGCCCTTGCATAGCCTGTGTGTGCAGTTTTAAACTGCCATGTCGACCTGGCAAGTTATACTACTTACCAGGCCCAAGCCTTCCTTTTTATTACGTATAGGTCACCCCTAAGGTGGGCACTGAACAGCCCATGGGCAGGGTGCAGTGTATTTAAAAAGTGGGAGATGTACTTTTGAGTTTTACATGCCCTGATAGTGAAATACTCTTAAAAAATGTTTTCACTACTGCAAGGCCTATCTCTCCCACAAAATATAATAAGGATTGCCTTATTACATTAGAAAAACACAACTTATGGTGAAGTTGGATATTACATTGCAATTCCGAAAATGACACTTTTAGAAAGTTGGCATTTTCTTACTGTAATCAATTGGTGCATTCTGTCTGACTCTGAATACACGTCTGGGATGGGTGGCAGCTGGCTTGGTGCATTTCCTCTAGATGGCCACACACAAAGGAAGGGTAAGTGCGACTGAGTGACCACCTGCATCCTGATGGGCCACCCTTGGAAGATAGAAGGGAGGAGCTATCACACCTGAAAGGGCTGTGCCCTGTCCCCACGCAAAGGGTTGCCTACCACCCTATAGTGAGTCCAGAGCCAGGACAAAAAAAGGACTTGTACACTTCAAAGGCATTTCTTTTATGTTTCCCCACTTCAACGGCACAACTGGGTATAAGTACTGGGCCTCTAACACAACCAACTCCGAACACTTCTGGAACTGAGGATATTATACCAGGAAGAAGGACTGCTGTGCTGCTGGAAGGACTGCCACTCTGCTGAACTGCTTTGCTGTGTTGGCCTGCTGCCCTCTTACCTGGGAGTGAGAAGGACTGGATCTGCATCTCTACATCCCAGAACCTAAGTATCTCTAAGGGTTTGTTGACTTGCCTCCTATTTTCTGAAGTCTCAGAGATGTCAAAGGCTTTTATTTTCAACAGTACCAAGACAATGTCTGCTGTAAATCCTTCTCTGTCAATTGGTGCCAATTAAGTCCTAGGCCCTTAGATGTGAGCTCAGAGTGCTGCATCTGCTAGAACCCACGCATCAACACTGTTGCGCTGATTCAAACCGACGCATCACCACCGTTATGGGAACCAGATCCACGCATCGCACTTGGAACTGCTGCGGCGCCTCCAGTACCACCACTTCAGAATAGATGCATCGATGCTGCTGCTTGGAGACACCTGGTGCATTGCATTCGGAACCACCATACCTGGTGTATCTATCTGTGTATCGCTCACGGGGCTGATGCATCACAGCCGTTGCATGGAGAAATCTGGCACATCTCCCCAAACTGCATGGGGATCACCAACGCATCTACCTGTTTGCAACCAGGATCAAGGTACTTTTGCTCAGCAGGTCATGCGTGGGTCCTGTATCCAGTCCGAGCTCCATTGCAGTCTGCCTGAACTCTAGAGTATGTCCCGGTCCAACATGATCAATTAACTCTCTAACCGGAGACTGCTTCTCAGCACTATTTTTGCATTTACTCTTTATTAAGATATTTGTTGTGATAAAAATTCATACCTCAACTTCTACTGATTGAAGTTTTGTTGTTTTGGTCTTTTTCATTTCTAAAATTCTCTGTTTTTCTCAATTGGTTTTGAGACTTTTTGTGTTGTTTTTATTGTGGGACTGTTGGATGTGTTGCACAAATTAAGTTAAGCCTGACTGCTCTGTGCCAAGCTACCAGAGGTGTACATCTTAATTTTTAAGTGTGTTACTGATTTACCCTGACTAGGATTCTGATTTCTGCTTGGACAGTGTGCATACCTCTGCCAACCAGAATCATAAATTCTAACAGTGTGCTTATTAGTACAGTGTATTATTGGTCCACGTTTTTCAATGGCATAAATACTCATATTTTCATAATTGTCTCATTGACAATGGAAATTGTAATGTGATATATCATTTTACTTGTTAGATTGTTTATGTCATCTGCAATTGGCATCAGTCACATCAAGAGTGAGGTCATTTGGTATGCAAATTTTAGTTTATATGGCAGGAGTGCATATTATACTGTGCAGAACAGAGAACTTTCAGAGTTTTTAATACTTTTCAAAGGTTCATAATGGAACTTAAGTCTAGTGTTTTCAGAGAATGTCAAAGGTTATGGGTTTTTATATCACTGCATTTTTAGCAATATAAACACTCAAACATGTATTGTAGATCTATAACGTGTTTGAGTGACTTTATTGAACTAAACGCAGAGATAGAAAATATTTCATGGCTCCCTGTAAAATATGGGTTTCATCAAAGACCCTAAACCACTCTGCGAACTTTACAATTGGCAAGGTCATGAGGATTATGTGGCTAGGAGAAACAAATCATGATCCAAGGTTATGTAAACTATGCAGTTTAAAGGGCAAATAATGCAGCATATCCTCTGTCAGTGTTACTTTCATCATAGCATTTGAGCTAGAAATAAGTTGCTTTGTGAAATCCGCATATTTATATGATAAATTATGTATCAAATGTAATTGGCTCAAGATGGGGAGACATTTTTTTCTGCCATCTTAAAAACCGCAGTTCATGACAATAATATGATTTTAACTCTTTTTGAAAAAAAATGCCTCAGCAAAGTGAGAGGCCTCTGACTAGGTGCCCCTCACTGACATGGAAACTGGGATAAGGAAACAGAAAGAAACTATGCTGGCATCGAAAATTTGCAATTTTCATGAAAATAGTGATCATGTGGCTTTCAGTTTCTATTCAGAATGAGGCACTATTTTCATGAAAATCGCGATTTTTAATAAGTAAAACATAGCTATTAGCCTGGTACGATAGGATTCAGAGGCAGATGTAAAATGTCTGGGTGAAGTTCAGGCCTTGCCGCCAACCACTGCTGCACATGGCCAAAGGCCTTGAGCAGCGGGGATTGGATGCCTGTGGGGGGTTGGGCACACAACCAGAAACTGTGTCCATACCACACTGTTTACTCCTGGAGGTTGTGCACAGTGAGGGGGTTGACTGGCGTCGTGTGTAGGACACAAGGCCCGCAAAGTCCTTGTGCAGTGTGGGTTGACCGCCTGAAGTAGATTGAGATGCCGGGCCGGGCCAAAGATCTGGCCAGTGGCTATCCCGAACGGTGCACTGCAGGAGGCCATGCCCAGAGGGGAGGTTGAGTTTCTGCGGCAGGTTGGGCACAGGACTGGCCAAAGGCCAGGCCCTACAGCCAGCGCATACTGCCAATAACAAGCATTTGCAATGTAGACGATCTCCCCTTTGGGGCCTTATATATATTTAGCTATGCAGCACATTAGCCTGGGTGCTGAAACATCAACTGTTCTTTAACATGGAGGGAAAGTAAGCACCAAACTGTGTGACACGCCAGGTATGGGAACACATGGAGAGAAATATTACCTTTCAGCAGGAAATGGTATAGTCCAAAGCTCTGTTTTTAATATAAAACCATGGCCTTCAGTGGTCATATCACTGAAAATACAACATTTGAAACAATATATTGTCTACAGGTGCTTGTGGAAGACAATTTCTATGGACTAGAATCTAGAGAATGCTAAAGTGATTCTGGTATTTTACTGACCCCTGCTGGTCGTTTTCCATCAAGAAAGTTAAATGGAGGCAGTTGCCAGAAAAATGTAAAAAAGAAAGTCCCTCAGCAGAAAGCAATTCTGGTATTTTACGGGCCTCTACTGGTCGTTTTCTATCAAGGCAGTTAAATAGAGGCAGTTGAACAAGCAGAATGGAAAGGGAAGACCACTCGGTCCCCCCGAACGTATGGACGGGTGCCCCGATCCCCCTGGGAAACCATTTTGGGCGGGGGGCGTGGTTCGGCTGGTATGCCCAAAGCGGCGTAGCCGGAGCACGCCCTTCCGACCCAGATGGGGTTGGCCTAGACACCCGCCCGGAAGACCGCGCCCAGTGGGCGTACCTGAGGAGGGTCCGCGCCCTCCCGCAGACGGATAAATAGAGCGGGAATCCAATGAAGCGTCCTCTTGTTCCAGCGCTCTGAAGGCTGCACCACTCGTTGCTCGTGAGCCCTCGACGGAACAAGCGGCAATTTTGAGAACTTGTAATCTTTGTTGTTTCTTTTTCAGTATCCTCGTCGATCAACTCGAACGGAGTGAGCGAAGCCATGTCCGGCAAAAAAGCGGGAAAGAGCTCCGAGTTGGAGAAGATACTGAGCACTTTGTCGAACCGAATGGCGGTGATGGACCGAAAACTGGGTAAAGTGGATTAGATCGGTCGGGGCTTAGCTGAGGTTAAAAAGCAGATAGCAGCCCAGAACAACCCCTCGGGGCGGCCTAAGAAGGTGATAGGACCGGCCTTGCCGGGAGTCGCCGCGGAGGGTAGGGGGAAACGTAGTAAGAAGAGGGCGGGTTCCGGGGAGGGCCCAGTCCCGGAGGTACCCCCAGCAGGCCCAGTCCCACCGGTGGACAGCCCGGTACCAAGTCCGGATGTGGGTTTGCCAATCCCCGTTGTAATAACTCCGGTTGAGGATGATCAGATGCCCCCAGAACTGGCCCTTCAGTTAGCGGCAGTGTTACCCTGGCTTAAGAAGAAAACAGGGGGGGCAGTGGCTGCGGGGGACCCGGCCGAGGAAGCCAGATTAATAATCAAGCAGTTACGGCAGTCAAGAGAAGCCGGGACGGCGAATGTTCCTTCTATTTCCCCACAGGTGGCACCGGGAGTGATGACGGTGCGCCGAGAAAAGACAGCAGACACGGCGGTTGAACCCGGTAAGACCCCATTGCCAATGGTAGGGGAAAGTTCAGTTCGTTCAAGGCGCGAAAGGGTAGCCCAGCACATCCCGGCGGCCACGAAGGAAATGATATGGGGGGACAAATATGTTAATATGTTTTCACTATTGACCGACCATCGTGAAATAGAGTACGCAAAGACCCAGAAAGATTTATGGCACCCCAGCGTATGGCGGGCCAAGATGGCGGAATTTAGGGTCGACGAGACCGTAGCGAATTGGGTGAAGGCCTTCTCTATATTTACGGCAGTAATGGGGGAACGTAAACCTGAAGTTAGGGTGGGCGTAAAATCCGTTTCGCGGGCAAATTTGCGGATTTTCAGCGATTTCGCGATCCGCGAATCTCGCGAAATCGCGGTAAAATCCGCGAATCAGCAGGGACGAATTTTCAGCCAAGCAAGGGTTACAGCAGCAGGTGCAAAAGTTGAACCTACTTTCTTTGTAACCTTTTACAAAAGGGTTACAGACAAATTAACTTCAACTTGGACACCTGCTGCTAATTGCTTCCTGGCGCCTCGTTGCCTACTTGCAACTATTCTCTGACCCTGCTCTGACCCTTGAAGCAGGGTCAGAGAATAGTTACAAGTAGGCAACGAGGCACCTGTCCAAGAAATTAAACCTCATCAGGAAGCACTTACAGATATAAAAAACAGAAAGAAGGGAGAGGATGGCAAATACACCCATTTTGAGTTGTCAGGAGGGGTTAAACTAAAAGAGACCTTTACAGCACAATTTTCATATGCATTTTGCTAAAAATAAAAAGCTGTATGTTCTGTATGGGCAACTCAGGAATCTGGCCCTTCAGAGATCCGGCCTCTCTTTCTTTCTCTCGTTCTCTCTCTCCCTCTCTCTTTCCCTCTCTTTCTCTCTCTTTCTATCTATCTATCTATCTATCTATCTATCTATCTATCTATCTATCTATCTATCTATCTATCTATCTATCTATCTATCTATCTTTCTATCTATCTCTCTCTCCCTCTCCCGTAAACAACTGCATGGGTAACTTCGCTATGCAAGCGGCTCGCGAAGATGCAAAAAACCCCGCGAACATGCAAAAAACCCCACGAACACGCAAAAAAAAATCCGCAAATTCGCACAAATTCGCGAATTTTGCGGATCGCGAATTCGCAAATCCGCAAATTCGCAGATCGCGAATTTGCAAAATTCGCCCATGCTTAGCAGTGAGAAGGTTCTTGGTATTACAGTCACATGCTGCAGTGAGAAGGTTCTTGGTATTACTGGCGTGTGCTGCAGTGAGAAGGTTCTTGGTATTACAGGCACGTGCTTCGGTGAGAAGGTTCTTGGTATTACGGGCACGTGCTCCAGTGAGAATGTTCTTGGTATTACAGGTCCTTGCTGCAGTGAGAAGGTTCTTGGTATTACAGGTGCATGCTGAAGTGAGAAGGTTCTTGGTATTACAGTCACATACTGCAGTGAGAAGGTTCTTGGTATTACAGGCGTGTGCTGCAGTGAGAAGGTTCTTGTATTACAGGTGCGTGCTGCAGTGAGAATGTTCTTGGTATTACAGGCGCAAGCTGCAGTGAGAAGGTACTTGGTGTTACAGGCGCTTGCTGCAGTGAGAAGGTTCTCGGTGATACCGGTGCATGCTTCAGTGAGAAGGTTCTTGGTATTACAGGCGCCTGCTGCGGTGAGAAGGTACTTGGTATTACAGGTCTGTGCTGCCGTGAGAAGGTTCTTGGTATTACAGATCCGAGCTGCAGTGAGAAGGTTCTTGATATTACAGGCGCATGATGTAGTGAGAATGTTCTTGGTATTACAGGCGCGTGCTGCAGTGAGTAGGTTCTTAGTATTACAGGCGCGTGCTACAGTGAGAAGGTTCTTGGTATTACACGTGCTTGCTGCAGTTAGAAGGTTCTTGATATTACATGTGCGTGCTTCAGTGAGAAGGTTCTTGGTGTTACAGGCGCTTGCTGCAGTGAGAAGGTTCTCGGTGTTACTGGTGCGTGCTTCAGTGAGAAGGTGCATGGTATTACAGGTCCATGCAGCAGTGAGAAGGTTCTTGGTATTATGAACACGTGCTGAAGTGAGAAGGTTCTCGGTATTACAGGTGTGTACTGCAGTGAGAAGGTTCTTGGTATTACAGGCGTGTGCTGCAAGGAGAAGGTTCTTGGTATTACAGGCGTGTGCTGCACTGAGAAGGTTCTTGGTATTACAGGTGCGTGCTTCAGTGAGAAGGTTCATGTGCTACAGGCGGAAGGTTCTTGGTATTACAGGCGCATGCTGCAGTGAGAAGGTTCTTGGTATTACAGGCTCGTGCTTCAGTGAGTAGGTTATTGGTATTACAGGCACTTGCTTCAATGAGAAGAATCTTGGTATTACAGGCGCGTGCTGCAGTGAGAAGGTTTTTTGTATTACAAGCCTGTGCTGCAGTGAGAAGGTTCGTGGTATTACAGGCGCGTGCTGCAGCGAGAGGTTCTTGGTATTACAAGCACGTGCTTCAGTATGAAGGTTATTGATCTAACAGGCGCTTGCTTCAGTGAGAAGCTTCTCGGTATTACGGACACATGCTGCAGTGAGAAGCTTCTTGTTATTACAGGCGCGTGCTGTAGTGAGCAGGTTCTTGGTATTACAGCCGCGTGCTTCAGTGAGAAGGTTCTTGGTCTTACAGGCACGTGCTGCTGTGAGAAGGTTCTTGGTATAATAGTCACGTGCTGCAGTGAGAAGGTTCTTGGTATTACAGGTGCATGCTGCAGTGAGAAGGTTCTTTGTATTACAGGTGCGTCCTGCAGTGAGAAGGTTTGTGGTATTACAGGCGCATGCTGCAGTGAGAAGGTTCTTGGTATTACAGGCACATGCTTCAGTACGAAGGTTATTGATCTAACGGGCGCTTGCTTCAGTGAGAAGCTTCTTGGTATTACCGACACGTGCTGCAATGAGAAGGTTCTTGGTTATGCAGGCGCGTGCTGCAGTGAGGAGGTTCTTGGTATGACAACCGCGTGCTTCAGTGAGAAGGGTCTTGTTCTTACAGGCACGTGCTGCAGTGAGAAGATTCTTGGTATTATAGTCACGTGCTGCAGTGAGAAGGTTCTTGGTATTACAGGTGCATGCTGCAGTGAGAAGGTTCTTGGTATTACAGTCACATGCTGCAGTGAGAAGGTTCTTGGTATTACAGGTGTGTGCTGCAGTGAGAAGGTTCTTGGTATTACAGGTTCATGCTGCAGTCAGAAGGTTCTTGGTATTGGCGCAAGCTGCAGTGAGAAGGTTCTTGTATTACAGGTGCGTGCTGCAGTGAGAAGGTTCTCGGTGATACCGGTGCATGCTTCAGAGAGAAGGTTCTTGGTATTACAGTCACATGCTGCAGTGAGAAGGTTCTTGGTATTACAGGTGTGTGCTGCAGTGAGAAGGCTCTTGGTATTACAGGTTCATGCTGCAGTCAGAAGGTTCTTAGCATTATAGTCGCAAGCTGCAGTGAGAAGGTTCTTGTATTACAGGTGCATGCTGCAGTGAGAAGGTTCTTGGAATTACAGGTGCAAGCTGCAGTGAGAAGGTACTTGGTGTTACTGGCGCTTGCTGCAGTGAGAAGGTTCTCGGTGATACCGGTGCAGGCTTCAGTGAGAAGGTTCTTGGTATTACAGGTGCCTGCTGCGGTGAGAAGGTACTTAGTATTACAGGTCTGTGCTGCAGTGAGAAGGTTCTTGGTATTACAGGTCCATGCTGCAGTGAGAAGGTTCTTGGTATTACAGGCGCATGATGTAGTGAGAAGGTTCTTGGTATTACAGGCGCGTGCTGCAGTGAGTAGGTTCTTGGTATTACAGGCGCGTGCTACATTGAGAAGGTTCTTGGTATTACAGGTGCGTGCTGCAGTTAGAAGGTTTTTTATATTACAGGTGCGTGCTTCAGTGAGAAGGATCTTGGTGTTATAGCGCTTGCTGCAGTGGGAAGGTTCTCGGTGTTACTGGTGCGTGCTTCAGTGAGAAGGTGCATGGTATTACAGGTCCATGCTGCAGTGAGAAGGTTTTGGTATTATAAGCACGTGCTGAAGTGAGAAGGTTCTCTGTATTACAGGTGTGTACTGCAGTGAGAAGGTTCTTGGTATTACAGGCACGTGCTACAGTGAGTAGGTTCTTGGTATTATGGGCCTGTGCTGCAGTGAGAAGGTTCTTGGGATTACAGGCGTGTCCTTCAGTGAGAAGGTTCTCAGTATTACAGGCCCATGCTGCAGTGAGAAGGTACTTGGTATTACAGACGTGTGCTACAGGGGGAAGGTTCTTGGTATTACAGGCGCATGCTGCAGTGAGAAGGTTCTTGGTATTAAAGGCTCTTGCTTAAGTGAGTAGGTTATTGGTATTACAGGTGCTTGCTTCAATGAGAAGAATCTTGGTGTTACAGGCGCGTGCTGCAGTGATAAGGTTTTTGGTATTACAAGCCTGTGCTGCAGTGAGAAGGTTCATGGTATTACAGGCGCGTGCTGCAGTGAGAGGTTCTTGGTATTACAGGCGCGTGCTTCAGTACGAAAGGTTATTGATCTAACGGGCGCTTGCTTCAGTGAGAAGCTTCTTGGTATTACGGACACATGCTGCAGTAAGAAGCTTCTTGTTATTACAGGCGCGTGCTGCAGTGAGCAGGTTCTTGGTATTAGAGCCGCGTGCTTCAGTGAGAAGGTTCTTGGTCTTACAGGCACGTGCTGCAGTGAGAAGGTTCCTGGTATTATAGTCATGTGCTGCAGTGAGAAGGTTCTTGGTATTACAGGTGCATGCTGCAGTGAGAAGTTTCTTGGTATTACAGGTGCGTCCTGCAGTGAGAAGGTTTGTGGTATTACAGGCACGTGCTGCAGTGAGAAGGTTCTAGGTATTACAGGCACGTGCTTCAGTACGAAGGTTATTGATCTAACGGGCGCTTGTTTCAGTGAGAAGCTTCTTGGTATTACGGACACGTGCTGCAGTGAGAGGGTTCTCGGTGATACCGGTGCATGCTTCAGTGAGAAGGTTCTTGGTATTACAGGCGCGTGTGCGGTGAGAAGGTACTTGGTATTACAGGTCTGTGCTTCAGTGAGAAGGTTCTTGGTATTACAGACGTGTGCTACAGGGGGAAGGTTCTTGGTATTACAGGCGAATGCTGCAGTGAGAAGGTTCTTGGTATTACAGGCTCGTGCTTCAGTGAGTAGGTTATTGGTATTACAGGCACTTGCTTCAATGAGAAGAATCTTGGTATTACAGGCGCGTGCTGAAGTGAGAAGGTTTTTGGTATTACAAGCCTGTGCTTCAGTGAGAAGCTTCTTGGTATTACGGACACATGCTGCAGTGAGAAGCTTCTTGTTACTACAGGCGCGTGCTGCAGTGAGCAGGTTCTTGGTATTACAGCCGCGTGCTTTAGTGAGAAGGTTCTTGGTCTTACAGGCACGTGCTGCAGTGAGAAGGTTCTTGGTATTATAGTCACGTGCTGCAGTGAGAAGGTTCTTGGTATTACAGGTGCATGCTGCAGTGAGAAGGTTCTTTGTATTACAGGTGCGTCCTGCAGTGAGATGGTTTGTGGTATTACAGGCGCATGCTGCAGTGAGAAGGTTCTTTGTATTACAGGTACATGCTTCAGTACGAAGGTTATTGATCTAACGGGCGCTTGCTTCAGTGAGAAGCTTCTTGGTATTACCGACACGTGCTGCAGTGAGAAGGTTCTTGGTTGTGCAGGCGCGTGCTGCAGTGAGGAGGTTCTTTGTATGACAGCCGCGTGCTTCAGTGAGAAGGTTCTTGTTCTTACAGGCACGTGCTGCAGTGAGAAGGTTCTTGGTATTATAGTCACCTGCTGCAGTGAGAAGGTTCTTGGTATTACAGGTGCATGCTGCAGTGAGAAGGTTCTTGGTATTACAGTCAACTGCTGCAGTGAGAAGGTTCTTGGTATTACAGGCGTGTGCTGCAGTGAGAAGGTTCTTGGTATTACAGGTTCATGCTGCAGTCAGAAGGTTCTTGGTATTGGCGCAAGCTGCAGTGAGAAGGTTCTTGTATTACAGGTGCGTGCTGCAGTGAGAAGGTTCTCGGTGATACCGGTGCATGCTTCAGTGAGAAGGTTCTTGGTATTACAGGCGCCTGCTGCGGTGAGAAGGTACTTGGTATTACAGGTCTGTGCTGCCGTGAGAAGGTTCTTGGTGTTACAGGTCCGAGCTGCAGTTAGAAGGTTCTTGATATTACAGGCGCATGATGTAGTGAGAAGGTTCTTGGTATTACAGGCGCGTGCTGCAGTGAGTAGGTTCTTGGTATTACAGGCGCGTGCTACAGTGAGAAGGTTCTTGGTATTACACGTGCTTGCTGCAGTTAGAAGGTTCTTGATATTACATGTGCGTGCTTCAGTGAGAAGGTTCTTGGTGTTACAGGCGCTTGCTGCAGTGAGAAGGTTCTCGGTGTTACTGGTACGTGCTTCAGTGAGAAGGTGCATGGTATTACAGGTCCATGCAGCAGTGAGAAGGTTCTTGGTATTATGAACACGTGCTGAAGTGAGAAGGTTCTCGGTATTACAGGTGTGTACTGCAGTGAGAAGGTTCTTGGTATTACAGGCACGTGCTACAGTGAGTAGGTTCTTGGTATTATGGGCCTGTGCTGCAGTGAGAATATTCTTGGAATTATAGGCGTGTCCTTCAGGGAGAAAATTCTCAGTATTACAGGCCCATGCTGCAGTGAGAAGGTACTTGGTATTACAGGCGTGTGCTGCACTGAGAAGGTTCTTGGTATTACAGGTGCGTGCTTCAGTGAGAAGGTTCTTGGTATTACAGGCTCGTGCTTCAGTGAGTAGGTTATTGGTATTACAGGCACTTGCTTCAATGAGAAGAATCTTGGTATTACAGCCGCTTGCTGCAGTGAGAAGGTTCTTGGTATTACAAGCCTGTGCTGAAGTGAGAAGGTTCTCTGTATTACAGGTGTGTACTGCAGTGAGAAGGTTCTTGGTATTACAGGCACGTGCTACAGTGAGTAGGTTCTTGGTATTATGGGCCTGTGCTGCAGTGAGAAGGTTCTTGGGATTACAGGCGTGTCCTTCAGTGAGAAGGTTCTCAGTATTACAGGCCCATGCTGCAGTGAGAAGGTACTTGGTATTACAGGCGTGTGCTGCACTGAGAAGGTTCTTGGTATTACAGGTGCGTACTTTAGTGAGAAGGTTCTTGGTATTACAGACGTGTGCTACAGGGGGAAGGTTCTTGGTATTACAGGCGCATGCTGCAGTGAGAAGGTTCTTGGTATTAAAGGCTCTTGCTTAAGTGAGTAGGTTATTGGTATTACAGGTGCTTGCTTCAATGAGAAGAATCTTGGTGTTACAGGCGCGTGCTGCAGTGATAAGGTTTTTGGTATTACAAGCCTGTGCTGCAGTGAGAAGGTTCATGGTATTACAGGCGCGTGCTGCAGTGAGAGGTTCTTGGTATTACAGGCGCGTGCTTCAGTACGAAAGGTTATTGATCTAACGGGCGCTTGCTTCAGTGAGAAGCTTCTTGGTATTACGGACACATGCTGCAGTAAGAAGCTTCTTGTTATTACAGGCGCGTGCTGCAGTGAGCAGGTTCTTGGTATTAGAGCCGCGTGCTTCAGTGAGAAGGTTCTTGGTCTTACAGGCACGTGCTGCAGTGAGAAGGTTCCTGGTATTATAGTCATGTGCTGCAGTGAGAAGGTTCTTGGTATTACAGGTGCATGCTGCAGTGAGAAGTTTCTTGGTATTACAGGTGCGTCCTGCAGTGAGAAGGTTTGTGGTATTACAGGCACGTGCTGCAGTGAGAAGGTTCTAGGTATTACAGGCACGTGCTTGAGTACGAAGGTTATTGATCTAACGGGCGCTTGTTTCAGTGAGAAGCTTCTTGGTATTACGGACACGTGCTGCAGTGAGAGGGTTCTCGGTGATACCGGTGCATGCTTCAGTGAGAAGGTTCTTGGTATTACAGGCGCGTGTGCGGTGAGAAGGTACTTGGTATTACAGGTCTGTGCTTCAGTGAGAAGGTTCTTGGTATTACAGACGTGTGCTACAGGGGGAAGGTTCTTGGTATTACAGGCGAATGCTGCAGTGAGAAGGTTCTTGGTATTACAGGCTCGTGCTTCAGTGAGTAGGTTATTGGTATTACAGGCACTTGCTTCAATGAGAAGAATCTTGGTATTACAGGCGCGTGCTGAAGTGAGAAGGTTTTTGGTATTACAAGCCTGTGCTTCAGTGAGAAGCTTCTTGGTATTACGGACACATGCTGCAGTGAGAAGCTTCTTGTTACTACAGGCGCGTGCTGCAGTGAGCAGGTTCTTGGTATTACAGCCGCGTGCTTTAGTGAGAAGGTTCTTGGTCTTACAGGCACGTGCTGCAGTGAGAAGGTTCTTGGTATTATAGTCACGTGCTGCAGTGATAAGGTTCTTGGTATTACAGGTGCATGCTGCAGTGAGAAGGTTCTTTGTATTACAGGTGCGTCCTGCAGTGAGATGGTTTGTGGTATTACAGGCGCATGCTGCAGTGAGAAGGTTCTTTGTATTGCAGGTACATGCTTCAGTACGAAGGTTATTGATCTAACGGGCGCTTGCTTCAGTGAGAAGCTTCTTGGTATTACCGACACGTGCTGCAGTGAGAAGGTTCTTGGTTGTGCAGGCGCGTGCTGCAGTGAGGAGGTTCTTTGTATGACAGCAGCGTGCTTCAGTGAGAAGGTTCTTGTTCTTACAGGCACGTGCTGCAGTGAGAAGGTTCTTGGTATTATAGTCACCTGCTGCAGTGAGAAGGTTCTTGGTATTACAGGTGCATGCTGCAGTGAGAAGGTTCTTGGTATTACAGTCAACTGCTGCAGTGAGAAGGTTCTTGGTATTACAGGCGTGTGCTGCAGTGAGAAGGTTCTTGGTATTACAGGTTCATGCTGCAGTCAGAAGGTTCTTGGTATTGGCGCAAGCTGCAGTGAGAAGGTTCTTGTATTACAGGTGCGTGCTGCAGTGAGAAGGTTCTTGGTATTACAGGTGCAAGCTGCAGTGAGAAGGTACTTGGTGTTACTGGCGCTTGCTGCAGTGAGAAGGTTCTCGGTGATACCGGTGCAGGCTTCAGTGAGAAGGTTCTTGGTATTACAGGTGCCTGCTGCGGTGAGAAGGTACTTAGTATTACAGGTCTGTGCTGCAGTGAGAAGGTTCTTGGTATTACAGGTCCATGCTGCAGTGAGAAGGTTCTTGGTATTACAGGCGCGTGCTGCAGTGAGTAGGTTCTTGGTATTACAGGCGCGTGCTACATTGAGAAGGTTCTTGGTATTACAGGTGCGTGCTGCAGTTAGAAGGTTTTTTAAATTACAGGTGCGTGCTTCAGTGAGAAGGATCTTGGTGTTATAGCGCTTGCTGCAGTGGGAAGGTTCTCGGTGTTACTGGTGCGTGCTTCAGTGAGAAGGTGCATGGTATTACAGGTCCATGCTGCAGTGAGAAGGTTTTGGTATTATAAGCACGTGCTGAAGTGAGAAGGTTCTCTGTATTACAGGTGTGTACTGCAGTGAGAAGGTTCTTGGTATTACAGGCACGTGCTACAGTGAGTAGGTTCTTGGTATTATGGGCCTGTGCTGCAGTGAGAAGGTTCTTGGGATTACAGGCGTGTCCTTCAGTGAGAAGGTTCTCAGTATTACAGGCCCATGCTGCAGTGAGAAGGTACTTGGTATTACAGGCGTGTGCTGCACTGAGAAGGTTCTTGGTATTACAGGTGCGTACTTCAGTGAGAAGGTTCTTGGTATTACAGACGTGTGCTACAGGGGGAAGGTTCTTGGTATTACAGGCGCATGCTGCAGTGAGAAGGTTCTTGGTATTAAAGGCTCTTGCTTAAGTGAGTAGGTTATTGGTATTACAGGTGCTTGCTTCAATGAGAAGAATCTTGGTGTTACAGGCGCGTGCTGCAGTGATAAGGTTTTTGGTATTACAAGCCTGTGCTGCAGTGAGAAGGTTCATGGTATTACAGGCGCGTGCTGCAGTGAGAGGTTCTTGGTATTACAGGCGCGTGCTTCAGTACGAAAGGTTATTGATCTAACGGGCGCTTGCTTCAGTGAGAAGCTTCTTGGTATTACGGACACATGCTGCAGTAAGAAGCTTCTTGTTATTACAGGCGCGTGCTGCAGTGAGCAGGTTCTTGGTATTAGAGCCGCGTGCTTCAGTGAGAAGGTTCTTGGTCTTACAGGCACGTGCTGCAGTGAGAAGGTTCCTGGTATTATAGTCATGTGCTGCAGTGAGAAGGTTCTTGGTATTACAGGTGCATGCTGCAGTGAGAAGTTTCTTGGTATTACAGGTGCGTCCTGCAGTGAGAAGGTTTGTGGTATTACAGGCACGTGCTGCAGTGAGAAGGTTCTAGGTATTACAGGCACGTGCTTCAGTACGAAGGTTATTGATCTAACGGGCGCTTGTTTCAGTGAGAAGCTTCTTGGTATTACGGACACGTGCTGCAGTGAGAGGGTTCTCGGTGATACCGGTGCATGCTTCAGTGAGAAGGTTCTTGGTATTACAGGCGCGTGTGCGGTGAGAAGGTACTTGGTATTACAGGTCTGTGCTTCAGTGAGAAGGTTCTTGGTATTACAGACGTGTGCTACAGGGGGAAGGTTCTTGGTATTACAGGCGAATGCTGCAGTGAGAAGGTTCTTGGTATTACAGGCTCGTGCTTCAGTGAGTAGGTTATTGGTATTACAGGCACTTGCTTCAATGAGAAGAATCTTGGTATTACAGGCGCATGCTGAAGTGAGAAGGTTTTTGGTATTACAAGCCTGTGCTTCAGTGAGAAGCTTCTTGGTATTACGGACACATGCTGCAGTGAGAAGCTTCTTGTTACTACAGGCGCGTGCTGCAGTGAGCAGGTTCTTGGTATTACAGCCGCGTGCTTTAGTGAGAAGGTTCTTGGTCTTACAGGCACGTGCTGCAGTGAGAAGGTTCTTGGTATTATAGTCACGTGCTGCAGTGAGAAGGTTCTTGGTATTACAGGTGCAGGCTGCAGTGAGAAGGTTCTTTGTATTACAGGTGCGTCCTGCAGTGAGATGGTTTGTGGTATTACAGGCGCATGCTGCAGCGAGAGGTTCTTGGTTTTACAAGCACGTGCTTCAGTACGAAGGTTATTGATCTAACAGGCACTTGCTTCAGTGAGAAGCTTCTTGGTATTACAGACACATGCTGCAGTGAGAAGTTTCTTGTTATTACAGGCACGTGCTGCAGTGAGCAGGTTCTTGGTATTACAGCTGCGTGCTATAGTGAGAAGGTTCTTGGTCTTACAGGCACGTGCTGCTGTGAGACGGTTCTTGGTATAATAGTCACGTGCTGCAGTGAGAAGGTTCTTGGTATTACAGGTGCATGCTGCAGTGAGAAGGTTCTTTGTATTACAGGTGCGTCCTGCAGTGAGAAGATTTGTGGTATTACAAGCGCATGCTGCAGTGAGAAGGTTCTTGGTATTACAGGCACATGCTTCAGTACGAAGGTTATTGATCTAACGGGCGCTTGCTTCAGTGAGAAGCTTCTTGGTTACCGACACGTGCTGCCGTGAGAAGGTTCTTGGTTGTGCAGGCGCGTGTAGCAGTGAGGAGGTTCTTGGTATGACAGCCGCGTGCTTCAGTGAGAAGGTTTTTGTTCTTACAGGCACGTGCTGCAGTGAGAAGGTTCTTGGTATTATAGTCACGTGCTGCAGTGAGAAGGTTCTTGGTATTACAGGTGCATGCTGCAGTGATAAGGTTCTTGGTATTACAGCCAACTGCTGCAGTGAGAAGGTTATTGGTATTACAGGCGTGTGCTGCAGTGAGAAGGTTCTTGGTATTACAGGTTCATGCTGCAGTCAGAAGGTTCTTGGTATTGGCGCAAGCTGCAGTGAGAAGGTTCTTGGTATTACAGGTCCGTGCTGCCGTGAGAAGGTTCTTGTATTACAGGTGCGTGCTGCAGTGAGAAGGTTCTCGGTGATACCGGTGCATGCTTCAGTGAGAAGGTTCTTGGTATTACAGTCACATGCTGCAGTGAGAAGGTTCTTGGTATTACAGGTGTGTGCTGCAGTGAGAAGGCTCTTGGTATTACAGGTTCATGCTGCAGTCAGAAGGTTCTTGGCATTATAGTCGCAAGCTGCAGTGAGAAGGATCTTGTATTACAGGTGCGTGCTGCAGTGAGAAGGTTCTTGGTATTACAGGTGCAAGCTGCAGTGAGAAGGTACTTGGTGTTACTGGCGCTTGCTGCAGTGAGAAGGTTCTCGGTGATACCGGTGCATGCTTCAGTGAGAAGGTTCTTGGTATTGCAGGCGCCTGCTGCGGTGTGAAGGTACTTAGTATTACAGGTCTGTGCTGCAGTGAGAAGGTTCTTGGTATTACAGGCGCATGATGTAGTGAGAAGGTTCTTGGTATTACAGGCGCGTGCTGCAGTGAGTAGGTTCTTGGAATTACAGGCGCGTGCTACATGAGAAGGTTCTTGGTATTACAGGTGCGTGCTGCAGTTAAAAGGTTTGTGATATTACAGGTTCGTGCTTCAGTGAGAAGGATCTTGGTGTTATAGCGCTTGCTGCAGTGGGAAGGTTCTCGGTGTTACTGGTGCGTGCTTCAGTGAGAAGGTGCATGGTATTACAGGTCCATGCTGCAGTGGAAAGGTTTTGGTATTATGAGCAGGTGCTGAAGTGAGAAGGTTCTCGGTATTACAGGTGTGTACTGCAGTGAGAAGGTTCTTGGTATTACAGGCACGTGCTACAGTGAGTAGGTTCTTGGTATTATGGGATGTGCTGCAGTGAGAAGGTTCTTGGGATTACAGGCGTGTCCTTCAGTGAGAAGGTTCTCAGTATTACAGGCCCATGCAGCAGTGAGTAGGTACTTGGTATTACAGGCGTGTGCTGCACTGAGAAGGTTCTTGGTATTACAAGTGCGTACTTCAGTGAGAAGGTTCTTGGTATTACAGACGTGTGCTACAGGGGGAAGGTTCTTGGTATTACAGGCGCATGCTGCAGTGAGAAGGTTCTTGGTATTACAGGCTCTTGCTTAAGTGAGTAGGTTATTGGTATTACAGGTGCTTGCTTCAATGAGAAGAATCTTGGTATTACAGGCGCGTGCTGCAGTGAGAAGGTTCTTGGTATTACAAGCCTGTGCTGCAGTGAGAAGGTTCGTGGTATTACAGGCGTGTGCTGCAGTGAGAGGTTCTTGGTATTACAGGCGCGTGCTTCAGTACGAAGGTTATTGATCTAACGGGCGCTTGCTTCAGTGAGAAGCTTCTTGGTATTACGGACACATGCTGCAGTGAGAAGCTTCTTGTTATTACAGGCGGTTGCTGCAGTGAGCAGGTTCTTGGTATTAGAGCCGCGTGCTTCAGTGAGAAGGTTCTTGGTCTTACAGGCACGTGCTGCAGTGAGAAGGTTCCTGGTATTATAGTCATGTGCTGCAGTGAGAAGGTTCTTGGTATTACAGGTGCATGCTGCAGTGAGAAGTTTCTTGGTATTACAGGTGCATCCTGCAGTGAGAAGGTTTGTGGTATTACAGGCGCGTGCTGCAGTGAGAAGGTTCTAGGTATTATAGGCACGTGCTTCAGTACGAAGGTTATTGATCTAACGGGCGCTTGTTTCAGTGAGAAGCTTCTTGGTATTACGGACACGTGCTGCAGTGTGAAGGTTCTCGGTGATACCGGTGCATGCTTCAGTGAGAAGGTTCTTGGTATTACAGGCGCGTGTGCGGTGAGAAGGTACTTGGTATTACAGGTCTGTGCTTCAGTGAGAAGGTTCTTGGTATTACAGGTGCATGCTGCAGTGAGAAGGTTCTTGGTATTACAGGCGAATGCTGCAGTGAGAAGGTTCTTGGTATTACAGGCTCGTGCTTCAGTGAGTAGGTTATTGGTATTACAGGCACTTGCTTCAATGAGAAGAATCTTGGTATTACAGGCGCGTGCTGAAGTGAGAAGGTTTTTGGTATTACAAGCCTGTGCTGCAGTGAGAAGGTTCGTGGTATTACAGGCGCGTGCTGCAGTGAGAGGTTCTTGGTATTACAAGCACGTGCTTCAGTACGAAGGTTATTGATCTAAAGGGCGCTTGCTTCAGTGAGAAGCTTCTTGGTATTACGGACACATGCTGCAGTGAGAAGCTTCTTGTTACTACAGGCGCGTGCTGCAGTGAGCAGGTTCTTGGTATTACAGCCGCGTGCTTCAGTGAGAAGGTTCTTGGTATTATAGTCACGTGCTGCAGTGAGAAGGTTCTTGGTATTACAGGTGCATGCTGCAGTGAGAAGGTTCTTTGTATTACAGGTGCGTCCTGCAGTGAGAAGGTTTGTGGTATTACAGGCGCATGCTGCAGTGAGAAGGTTCTTTGTATTACAGGTACATGCTTCAGTACGAAGGTTATTGATCTAACGGGCGCTTGCTTCAGTGAGAAGCTTCTTGGTATTACCGACACGTGCTGCAGTGAGAAGGTTCTTGGTTGTGCAGGCGCGTGCTGCAGTGAGGACGTTCTTGGTATGACAGCCGCGTGCTTCAGTGAGAAGGTTCTTGTTCTTACAGGCACGTGCTGCAGTGAGAAGGTTCTTGGTATTATAGTCACGTGCTCCTGTATGTATCAGCTTCGCAGGATCAGGAAGGTCGCTTATCTCCTGTCCCCCGAAATTCTGCTCCAAGTCACCCTGGCCTTGGTCCTCTCCCGTTTGGACTTTTCAAACTCTCTATATCACGGTCTACCCAAAACCCTGCTCTATAGGCTGCAGACCACTTAGAACCAAGCGGCACGGCTGGTCTTCAGGACTCCTAAATGGCAGTCGGCCAAGCCTCTCCTTGCCAAACTGCACTGGCTCCCGGTCAATCTCAGGGCAGCCTTCAAGATCGGCTGCATAGTATTTAAATCCCTGACCGGCCCCTCTCCTAGGTTCCTGAAATCCCTCATCACTCCATATCGCCCCTCTCGCAATCTCAGATCTTCCCACCTTCATCTCCTTGCCACCCCCTCCTTCAAACTCGCGAGGGTTGGAGGTCGGAGTTTCTCACATCTTGCTCCCACACTCTGGAACTCTTTTCCCCTCTCTCTTAAATCTGCTAACTCTCTCACTCTTTTTCGTAAATCTCTCAAAACCTGGCTTTTCCCCCAATCTGGCTAATCTCTACCTGCTACCTCACTGAAATCCCAATCAGCGCCAGGAAACTCACGGTGTCAGTGCGCTCTAAAAGAACCCCCCTAACATAACAGTGAGAAGGTTCTTGGTATTACAGGTGCATGCTGCAGTGAGAAGGTTCTTGGTATTACAGTCAACTGCTGCAGTGAGAAGGTTATTGGTATTACAGGCGTGTGCTGCAGTGAGAAGGTTCTTGGTATTACAGGTTCATGCTGCAGTCAGAAGGTTCTTGGTATTGGCGCAAACTGCCGTGAGGAGGTTCTTGGTATGACAGCCGCGTGCTTCAGTGAGAAGGTTCTTGTTCTTACAGGCACGTGCTGCAGTGAGAAGGTTCTTGGTATTATAGTCACGTGCTCCTGTATGTATCAGCTTCGCAGGATCAGGAAGGTCGCTTATCTCCTGTCCCCCGAAATTCTGCTCCAAGTCACCCTGGCCTTGGTCCTCTCCCGTTTGGACTTTTCAAACTCTCTATATCACGGTCTACCCAAAACCCTGCTCTATAGGCTGCAGACCACTCAGAACCAAGCGGCACGGCTGGTCTTCAGGACTCCTAAATGGCAGTCGGCCAAGCCTCTCCTTGCCAAACTGCACTGGCTCCCGGTCAATCTCAGGGCAGCCTTCAAGATCGGCTGCATAGTATTTAAATCCCTGACCGGCCCCTCTCCTAGGTTCCTGAAATCCCTCATCACTCCATATCGCCCCTCTCGCAATCTCAGATCTTCTCATCTTCATCTCCTTGCCACCCCCTCCTTCAAACTCGCGAGGGTTGGAGGTCGGAGTTTCTCACATCTTGCTCCCACACTCTGGAACTCTTTTCCCCTCTCTCTTAAATCTGCTAACTCTCTCACTCTTTTTTGTAAATCTCTCAAAACCTGGCTTTTCCCCCAATCTGGCTAATCTCTACCTGCTACCTCACTGAAATCCCAATCAGCGCCAGGAAACTCACGGTGTCAGTGCGCTCTAAAAGAACCCCCCTAACATAACAGTGAGAAGGTTCTTGGTATTACAGGTGCATGCTGCAGTGAGAAGGTTCTTGGTATTACAGTCAACTGCTGCAGTGAGAAGGTTATTGGTATTACAGGCGTGTGCTGCAGTGAGAAGGTTCTTGGTATTACAGGTTCATGCTGCAGTCAGAAGGTTCTTGGTATTGGCGCAAACTGCCGTGAGGAGGTTCTTGGTATGACAGCCGCGTGCTTCAGTGAGAAGGTTCTTGTTCTTACAGGCACGTGCTGCAGTGAGAAGGTTCTTGGTATTATAGTCACGTGCTCCTGTATGTATCAGCTTCGCAGGATCAGGAAGGTCGCTTATCTCCTGTCCCCCGAAATTCTGCTCCAAGTCACCCTGGCCTTGGTCCTCTCCCGTTTGGACTTTTCAAACTCTCTATATCACGGTCTACCCAAAACCCTGCTCTATAGGCTGCAGACCACTCAGAACCAAGTGGCACGGCTGGTCTTCAGGACTCCTAAATGGCAGTCGGCCAAGCCTCTCCTTGCCAAACTGCACTGGCTCCCGGTCAATCTCAGGGCAGCCTTCAAGATTGGCTGCATAGTATTTAAATCCCTGACAGGCCCCTCTCCTAGGTTCCTGAAATCCCTCATCACTCCATATCGCCCCTCTCGCAATCTCAGATCTTCCAATCTTCATCTCCTTGCCACCCCCTCCTTCAAACTCGCGAGGGTTGGAGGTCGGAGTTTCTCACATCTTGCTCCCACACTCTGGAACTCTTTTCCCCTCTCTCTTAAATCTGCTAACTCTCTCACTCTTTTTCGTAAATCTCTCAAAACCTGGCTTTTCCCCCAATCTGGCTAATCTCTACCTGCTACCTCACTGAAATCCCAATCAGCGCCAGGAAACTCACGGTGTCAGTGCGCTCTAAAAGAACCCCCCTAACATAACAGTGAGAAGGTTCTTGGTATTACAGGTGCATGCTGCAGTGAGAAGGTTCTTGGTATTACAGTCAACTGCTGCAGTGAGAAGGTTATTGGTATTACAGGCGTGTGCTGCAGTGAGAAGGTTCTTGGTATTACAGGTTCATGCTGCAGTCAGAAGGTTCTTGGTATTGGCGCAAACTGCCGTGAGAAGGTTCTTGTATTTCAGGTGTGTGCTGCAGTGAGATGGTTCTCGGTGATACCGGTGCATGCTTCAGTGAGAAGGTTCCTGGTATTACAGGTGTGTGCTGCAGTGAGAAGGCTCTTGGTATTACAGGTTCATGCTGCAGTCAGAAGGTTCTTGGCATTATAGTCGCAAGCTGCAGTGAGAAGGATCTTGTATTACAGGTGCGTGCTGCAGTGAGAAGGTTCTTGGTATTACAGGTGCAAGCTGCAGTGAGAAGGTACTTGGTGTTACTGGCGCTTGCTGCAGTGAGAAGGTTCTCGGTGATACCGGTGCATGCTTCAGTGAGAAGGTTCTTGGTATTACAGGCGCCTGCTGCGGTGTGAAGGTACTTAGTATTACAGGTCTGTGCTGCTGTGAGATGTTTTTGGTATTACAGGTCCATGCTGCAGTGAGAAGGTTCTTGGTATTACAGGCGCATGATGTAGTGAGAAGGTTCTTGGTATTACAGGCGCGTGCTGCAGTGAGTAGGTTCTTGGAATTACAGGCACATGCTACATTGAGAAGGTTCTTGGTATTACAGCTGCGTGCTGCAGTAAGAAGGTTTGTGATATTACAGGTGCGTGCTTCAGTGAGATGGATCTTGGCGTTATAGCGCTTGCTGCAGTGGGAAGGTTCTCGGTGTTACTTGTGCGTGCTTCAGTGAGAAGGTGCATGGTATTACAGGTCCATGCTGCAGTGAGAAGGTTTTGGTATTATGAGCACGTGCTGAAGTGAGAAGGTTCTCGGTATTACAGGTGTGTGCTGCAGTGAGAAGGATCTTGGTATTACAGGCACATGCTACAGTGAGTAGGTACTTGGTATTATGGGCCTATGCTGGAGTGAGATTGCTCTTGGGATTACAGGCGTGTCCTTCAGTGAGAAGGTTCTCAGTATTACAGGCCCATGCTGCAGTGAGAAGGTACTTGGTATTACAGGCGTGTGCTGCACTGAGAAGGTTCTTGGTATTACAGGTGCGTGCTTCAGTGAGACGGTTCTTGGTATTACAGACGTGTGCTACAGGGGGAAGGTTCTTGGTATTACAGGCGCATGCTGCAGTGAGAAGGTTCTTGGTATTACAGGCTCTTGCTTCAGTGAGTAGGTTATTGGTATTACAGGTGCTTGCTTCAATTAGAAGAATCTTGGTATTACAGGCGCGTGCTGCAGTGAGAAGGTTTTTGGTATTACAAGCCTGTGCTGCAGTGAGAAGGTTTGTGGTATTACAGGCGCGTGCTGCAGTGAGAGGTTCTTGGTATTACAGGCGCGTGCTTCAGTACGAAGGTTATTGATCTAACGGGCGCTTGCTTCAGTGAGAAGCTTCTTGGTATTACGGACACATGCTGCAGTGAGAAGCTTCTTGTTATTACAGGCGCGTGCTGCAGTGAGCAGGTTCATGGTATTACAGCCGCGTGCTTCAGTGAGAAGGTTCTTGGTCTTACAGGCATGTACTGCAGTGAGAAGGTTCCTGGTATTATATTCATGTGCTGCAGTGAGAAGATTCTTGGTATTACAGGTGCATGCTGCATTGAGAAGTTTCTTGGTATTACAGGTGCGTCCTGCAGTGAGAAGGTTTGTGGTATTACAGGCGCGTGCTGCAGTGAGAAGGTTCTTGGTATTACAGGCACGTGCTGCAGTACGAAGGTTATTGATCTAACGGGCGCTTGTTTCAGTGAGAAGCTTCTTGGTATTACGGACACGTGCTGCAGTGAGAAGGTTCTCGGTGATACCGGTGCATGCTTCAGTGAGAAGGTTCTTGGTATTACAGGCGCGTGCTGCGGTGAGAAGGTACTTGGTATTACAGGTCTGTGCTGCAGTGAGAAGGTTCTTGGTATTACAGGTCCGTGCTGCAGTGAGAAGGTTCTTGGTATTACAGGTGCATGCTGCAGTGAGAAGGTTCTTGGTATTACAGGTGCATGCTGCAGTGAGAAGGTTCTTGGTATTACAGTCACATGCTGCAGTGAGAAGGTTATTGGTATTACAGGTGTGTGCTGCAGTGAGAAGGTTCTTGGTATTACAGGTTCATGCTGCAGTCAGAAGGTTCTTGGCATTATAGGCGCAAGCTGCAGTGAGAAGGTTCTTGTATTACAGGTGCGTGCTGCAGTGAGAAGGTTCTTGGTATTACAGGCGCAAGCTGCAGTGAGAAGGTACTTGGTGTTACAGGCGCTTGCTGCAGTGAGAAGGTTCTCGGTGATACCGGTGCATGCTTCAGTGAGAAGGTTCTTGGTATTACAGGCGCCTGCTGCGGTGAGAAGGTACTTGGTATTACAGGTCTGTGCTGCTGTGAGAAGGTTCTTGGTATTACAGGTCCGTGCTGCAGTGAGAAGGTTCTTGGTATTACAGGTGCATGATGTAGGGAGAAGGTTCTTGGTATTACAGGCGCGTGCTGCAGTGAGTAGGTTCTTGGTATTACAGGCGCGTGCTACAGTGAGAAGGTTATTGGTATTACAGGTGCGTGCTGCCGTTAGAAGGTTCTTGATATTCCAGGTGCGTGCTTCAGTGAGAAGGTTCTTGGTGTTACTGGTGCGTGCTTCAGTCAGAAGGTGCATGGTATTACAGGTCCGTGCTGCAGTGAGAAGGTTCTTAGTGTTACAGGCGCTTGGTGCAGTGAGAAGGATCTTGATATTACACATGCATGCTTCAGTGAGAAGGTTCTTGGTATTACAGACGTGTGCTACAGGGGGAAGGTTCTTGGTATTACAGGTGCATGCTGCAGTGAGAAGGTTCTTGGTATTACAGGCGCGTGCTGCAGTGAGAAGGTTCTTGGTATTAAAGGCGCGTGCTGCAGTGAGTAGGTTCTTGGTATTACAGGCATGTGCTGCAGTGAGAGGTTCTTGGCATCACAGGTGCGTGCTGCAGTGAGAAGGTTCTTGGTATTACAGGCACGTGCTTCAGTACGAAAGTTATTGCTCTAACGGGCGCTTGCTTCAGTGAGAAGCTTCTTGGTATTACGGACACGTGCTGCAGTGAGAAGGTTCTTGGTATTACAGGCGCGTGCTGCAGTGAGGAGGTTCTTGGTATGACAGCCGCGTGCTTTATTGAGAAGGTTCTTGGTCTTACAGGCACGTGCTGCAGTGAGAAGGTTCTTGGTATTATAGTCACGTGCTGCAGTGAGAAGGTTCTTGGTATTACAGGTGCATGCTGCAGTGAGAAGGTTCTTGGTATTACAGTCACATGCTGCAGTGAGAAGGTTCTTGGTATTACAGGCGTGTGCTGCAGTGAGAAGGTTCTTGGTATTACAGGTTCACTCTGCAGTAAGAAGGTTCTTGGTATTGGCGCAGGCTGCAGTGAGAAGGTTCTTGTATTACCAGTGCGTGCTGCAGTGAGAAGGTTCTCGGTGATACGGGTGCATGCTTCAGTGCGAAGGTTCTTGGTATTACAGGCGCGTGCTGCGGTGAGAAGGTTCTTGGTATTACAGGTCTGTGCTGCAGTGAGAAGGTTCTTGGTATTACAGGTCCATGCTGCAGTGAGAAGGTTCTTGGTATTACAGGTGCATGCTGCAGTGAGTAAGGGTGGGCGTAAAATCCGTTTCGCGGGCAAATTTGCGGATTTTCAGCGATTTCGCGATCTGCGAATCTCGCGAAATCGCGGTAAAATCCGCGAATCAGCGGGGACGAATTTTCAGCCAAGCAAGGGTTACAGCAGCAGGTGCAAAAGTTGAACCTACTTTCTTTGTAACCTTTTACAAAAGGGTTACAGACAAATTAACTTCAACTTGGACACCTGCTGCTAATTGCTTCCTGGCGCCTCGTTGCCTACTTGCAACTATTCTCTGACCCTGCTCTGACCCTTGAAGCAGGGTCAGAGAATAGTTACAAGTAGGCAACAAGGCACCTGTCCAAGGAATTAAACCTTATCAGGAAGCACTTACAGATATAAAAAACAGGAAGAAGGGAGAGGATGGCAAATACACCCATTTTGAGTTGTCAGGAGGGGTTAAACTAAAAGAGACCTTTACAGCACAATTTTCATATGCATTTTGCTAAAAATAAAAAGCTGTATGTTCTGTATGGGCAACTCAGGAATCTGGCCCTTCAGAGATCCGGCCTCTCTTTCTTTCTCTCGTTCTCTCTCCCTCTCTCTTTCCCTCTCTTTCTCTCTCTTTCTATCTATCTATATATCTATCTATCTATCTATCTATCTATCTATCTATCTATCTATCTATCTTTCTATCTATCTATCTATCTCTCTCTCCCTCTCCCGTAAATGACTGCATGGGTAACTTCGCTATGCAAGCGGCTCGCAAAGACGCAAAAATCCCCACGAACACGCAAAAAACCCCGCGAACACGCAAAAACAAAAATCCGCAAATTCGCACAAATTCGGGAATTTTGCGGATCGCGAATTCGCAGATCCGCAAATTCGCAGATTGCGAATTCGCAAAATTCGCCCATGCTTACCTGAAGTGTTGCCCGATCTATCCTGTTACCAGAACAGGATCATGGATTTTTATAACATGTACAGGGGGAATGAGTGGAAAGGTTATGATGTACACTTTCGAAAGTCTACAGAGTTTGATGTAACTTTAACGTGGGACTGCCTCGACACGGTATCGTGGCTCAAACAGCTCTTGCCTGGATCGGCGGGTACGTCCTCGCCGGGCGGGAGCGGGTCTGGGACAGCTCAACAAAGGCCGGCGCAGCCCTTTCGAGATAGCGCCGGTGGGGAATCACAACCCAAGACTGGCGGGAATGGGGGCAAGCGCTGGGTTTGTTGGGGTTTCAACAGAGGTAACTGTAACAGGCCCCAGGGAACATGTAGGTTCCGGCATGCTTGTGCGGGCTGTGGGAACTCCTCACACCCGGAAAGTAGCTGTAGATCCAAGAGCGGTAGTTCGGGAGGAAAGGGGGGATCCAAGCAGGATTGAAGTGGTGCTTGGGAAGCAATCGTCTTCACCCATCGACATCATTGCTTTGACTCCATGGCTGAACAAATACCCTGATCATGTATCCGCCGGGATTTTGAGGAATGGTTTCCTATATGGCTTCAACATCCCGGCGGGAAATTTTCGGGGGAACCCCTTTTGTAAAAATCAGCTATCTGTTCAACACAACCCGGCAGTGGCAGCCAAGAAAATTACCAAAGAGGTCAGCTTGGGACGGGTAGCAGGACCTTTTCCATGCCCGCCAGTGGCGGATTTCGTGTGTTCACCTCTAGGAGTGGTTCAGAAGAAAGACCCAGGGGAGTATAGACTCATTCACAATCTGTCGGCCCCGAGGGGGGCCTTGGTGAATGAAGCCATTGACCCGGATGTCTGTTCAGTTCGGTACGCATCGTTCGACGATGCCGTTGCCCTACCGAATCACCTGGGCCCCGGTGCTCTGTTGGCAAAATCAGACATCGAATCAGCATTTAGGTTGCTCAAGGTACACCCGCGGGACCAGCGCTTGCTAGGATTTACGTTCCAGGGGAAGTATTACATGGATAAATGCATGCCCATGGGCTGCTCAATTTCTTGTGCTTATTTTGAGATGTTCAGCTGTTTTTTAGAATGGGCGTTCACCGAGGCCACAGGGCATAGACAAGTGATGCACTATTTGGACGACTTCCTGTTCTTAGGGCCGGCCGGCACTGCGAAATGTGCACAGGCACTGCAGGACTTCTGCATTCTCATGCAGGAGTTTGGAGTCCTATTGGCACCAGGTAAGACAGTGGGGCCATCTACTTCACTGGAGTTTCTGGGAATTGAGCTCGATTCAGTGGAATGATGCTTCCGTTTGCCAATGGAGAAGGTGGACAAGTTCAGGGCTTCCTTAATACAATGCCTGGGCAAAGAAAAAATGACCCTGCACCAGTTACAACAAACAGTGGGTCAGCTTAACTTTGCCTTGAGAGTAATACCGATGGCTCGCCCCTTCTCACGTTCCATTGCACAGGCTATGGCCGGCCTCAAGGAGGGACACCGCCGCACAAGACTGTCGGCAGAGGTTCGCCAGGATATGCGCATTTGGTTGGCATTCCTGGCGGACTTCAACGGTCGAGTGGTGTGGACCAAACCCCCAGCATCGTCGGACGAACTGGGTTTGTGGACCGACTCAGCCGGGAGCGTGGGATTTGGCGCCATCTTTGGTAACCGATGGTCGGCGCAAGTATGGCCGACGTGGTGGCACTCCAGTGGCCTAACAGGTAACATTGGGTTCTTGGAGCTATTTCCCATTTGGGTGGCTCTGTTGGCATGGCCAGAAGATTTTAGGGACCGCTCAGTTGTGTTTTGGTCAGACAATATGACAGTGGTCGAGTGCATTAATCAGCAGGCAGCACGCTGCAGGTGGATCTTGAGACTATTGAAAGAAATTGTATTGCGTTGCATGAGATTGAATGTACAGTTCAGGGCAAAGCATGTGCCGGGTGTACTGAATAATGCAGCTGATGCACTCTCTCGTTCACACATGCAGGCTTTCGAGGCTATCTACATACAGCGGATCTAGTGGCGGCACCGTTCCCCGAAGCACTATGGCTGATCGGTGCCCCAGATTACAGGACCTCGTGGCAGCCAGTTTAGCGCCCAGGACGAGGAAAGCCTATGAGGGAGCGTTTCGTTCTTACTGCGCCTTTTTAGGGCCGGCAGGGAGGCATAGCTGGGGAATCCTTCCTGGGGTTCTTAGTGGCCCTTCATAGAGAAGGCCGATCAGCCGCGACGGCCAACAGACATAGGGCGGCCATATCATTCATGGCACAGCTCCACGGCATACGGGACCCAACGGGTTCCTTTTTAGTCAGGAAGGCGCTCCGCGGTTGGCAACGCCTTGAGGGTCGCAGACAAGATACAAGGCACCCGATTGGTTTAGAAAGATTGTCTCTGCTACTAGCAAAACTGGATGAGACATGCTCCTCCCCTTCCGAGGTAGTTCTGTTCCGAGCGGCTTTCGCCTTGGCATTCCATGGGGCCATGCGGGTGAGTGAACTCGTAGCGAGGAACAAGAAAGATATGGAGGGAGGCCTATGCAGGGATCACGTTCAAATACCGGGTGATTCTATGCTAGTCTCAATAGCCAGGTCCAAGACAGACCAGGATGCTATGGGGAGTAGTGTTGTTGTGCAGCGCGCTCGAGGGAGCCCCAGTTGTCCGATAAGGTATGTAGAGGACTACCTGGCACAAAGGCCGGCGACATGGGGAGGGAGTCTGCTTAGACACAAGGACGGCACCCCGTTGACGAAATTTCAATTTCAGAGGGTGCTGGCGCTTACGATTGCTGCGGCGGGCTTGAACCCGTGCGATTTTGGGACCCACTCATTCAGAATAGGGGCCGCTACTGAGGCTACGGCTCGGGGTCTGGGTGCGGTAGAAGTGAAACAGCTAGGCCGTTGGTCCTCGAACTGTTTCAAGAGGTATGTGCGACTGCACATGTTGTAAAAGACTGAAGAAATGCACTCACGCTTGTTGTCTTTTGTTTGAATTACAGTTTCGCAAGCCTGTGACGCGGGGCGGAATTTGGGATCAACCCATCACCAGGGGACCAGTGGTCGAGGATCACCGACTGGAGAGCAAGTGGTATGGGTCGTGGGCCACTCATACGTGAGGCGCGCCGGGGACGTATTCATGGCAGGTGACGTGACTCACGCATCTGGGGAATACGGGTTCAGAGTAACCTTCCATGGGAAGGGAGGCCTCTGTGTTGACCAATTTCAGTCGTTTATGGAGGGTCTTTTAGGGCGGCAAAGGTCACCGCCATCTATAATCATAGTACACTTGGGGGGCAACGACTTGGTGAGACTGGGAAGACGATTGTTAGTGGAACACATTTTGTCGGCAGTCAGCTGGTTGGCTAAGAGGCTCCCGGGGTGCACAATTGCCTGGTCCCACATGATCCCCAGGAGAGTTTGGCGGGGGGTTTCTCTGTGACGGCGTTGAACCACTCGGTAAAGAGGGTCAACAATAAAATTGGGAAATTGTCTCGCTCCGCGCATTTGCAAAGCATTCCCCATGGGTGTATTCTGGGTGATCACTTTTACTTGAATGATGGGGTTCACCTGTCCAGGGCAGGGAATGATTTACTCATAGGAGACTTCATAGCATGGCTAGTGGGATTGAGGAAGCATGACCTTTAGGAGGTGTGGGGAGGCCGGATAGTCGGTCAACTATCCGGCCTGTGGCGGTAAGGTCATGATCGGTGAGCAGTAATTTCAAGGTCCCTAGGGGGGGCGCCACCCAGAATCGATGGGAGCGCCCGGGGGGAGACGGCCATTGGCCCCTCCCAGGGGGAGGCGGCACCCACTACGGATGGGTCGCCTAGGGGGAGACGGCCATAGGCCCCTCCCAGGGGGGAGACGGCTAGATGCCCCTCCTACGAATTTCCCGGGGGCCGGATATCCGCTCCGGCGGAAGAGAATGTGGGGAAGGGGGGGAGTCCACGCTGTCCTTCTTACAGATACCTCACACGGGAACATGGACGACTTTTAAGATGGCGTAGAGTGAAAGGGGGCCCCCACGACAAGGGAAGTTACAGTTGGCAACAAGGGTAAAGTCCTCTGCGCATGCGCCACTCACACCGTGAGGGCGGGAGTTTGGTAGTAGGGATCTGACACCGGTTAAGACCTTGCCGTTGGCCCTTAATGCTAGGATGTACAATTTTATTTTAGAATGTATGCATTTTCAGGATGCTAGACTCGGCTAGGAAACCTTTGTATTAGAGATCTGTTAAGGTTATCCAAAGAACATGTCTTCATCAAAATGTAATGAAAGTAAAATTGTACATAATTTATGAAACGTTTTAATTTAATGTTTTAAATTTTGTTTCATATTTTTAATAAATACGGCCGGGGGGGTAACTCCCCCCCGCCTTCCAAAAGCTCATACTTGTGTCTGTCTCCTCCCCTTGGGGAATTGGTGTTGGGAGGGGGTGGCGGGCATCCCGGCTATATGGAAAGGGAAGACCACTCGGTCCCCTCGAACGTATGGACGGGTGCCCCGATCCCCCCGGGAAACCATTTTGGGCGGGGGGCGTGGTTCGGCTGGTATGCCCAAAGCGGCGTAGCCGGAGCACGCCCTTCCCGCCCAGAAGGGGTTGTCCTAGACACCCGCCTGGAAGACCGCGCCCAGTGGGCGTACCTGAGGAGGGTCCCCGCCCTCCCGCAGACGGATAAATAGAGCGGGAATCCAATGAAGCGTCCTCTTGTTCCAGCGCTCTGAAGGCTGCACCACTCGTTGCTCGTGAGCCCTCGACGGAACAAGCGGCAATTTTGACCCACCCACCAGGCCCTTCTTGCAATGTTTGTTTGAGTAAAGTAATTGTTGGTGATAATCGAATGTATTAAAGAGATGCAGTCACATTTTACAGCATTGATATATGCCTTGATTTGTATAAATGTGTGTAGGCCTTTTTTCCCTTGTAGAAGAAACGAAAGAGTGTATCACATAATAAAGTTTGTCTTGTGCTTTAGGACTTTTTTCCCTTTGTAGAAATGATAAAGTGGATGAATCATCAAGCTGTGCAGATTAGGCGTATTTTCTTTCCTTAGTAGGTAAAATAACTGTCGTATTTATTTTGGTCGGGCGGTAAGGTCATGATCGGTGAGCAGTAATTTCAAGGTCCCTAGGGGGGGCGCCACCCAGAATCGATGGGAGTGCCCGCGGGAAGGCGGCCATTGGCCCCTCCCACGGGGAGGCGGCACCCACTACGGAGGGGTCACCTAGGGGGGAGACGGCCATAGGCCCCTCCCAGGGGGGAGACGGCTAGATGCCCCTCCTACGAATTTCCCGGGGGCCGGATATCCGCTCCGGCGGAAGAGAGTGTGGGGAAGGCGGGGAGTCCACGCTGTCCTTCTTACAGATACCTCACACGGGAACTCGGACGACCTTTAAGATGGCGTCGAGTGAAAGGGGGCCCCCACGACAAGGGAAGTTACAGTTGGCAACGAGGGTAAAGTCCTCTGCGCATGCGCCACTCACACCGTGAGGGCGGGAGTTTGGCAGTAGGGATCTGACACCGGTTAAGACCTTGCCGTTGGCCCTTAATGCTAGGATGTACAATTTTATTTTAGAATGTATGCATTTTCAGGATGCTAGACTCGGCTAGGAAACCTTTGTATTAGAGATCTGTTAAGGTTAGCCAAAGAACATGTCTTCATCAAAATGTAATGAAAGTAAAATTGTACATAATTTATGAAACATTTTAATTTAATGTTTTAAATTTTGTTTCATATTTTTAATATATACGGCCGGGGGGGTAACTCCCCCCCGCCTTCCAAAAGCTCATACTTGTGTCTGTCTCCTCCCCTTGGGGAATTGGTGTTGGGAGGGGGTGGCGGGCATCCCGGCCATAAGCAATTCTGGTATTTTATTGCCATCTACTGGTCGGTTTCTATCAAGACAGTTAAACAGTGGAAGTTGAACAGAAAAAAGTCCCTAAGCCGAAGGAGACAAGTCCTAGGGCTGACCTCCAGAGCCCACAAAGTACATACACATAGAAGTATATACCAAAGTATATACAAAAGTTCTCGAATGCTCTACCTAAAAAAGGAGGTTTGCAGTGAGGGATGGAAACCCACAGATGTTTCTGTGCAGGGCCTGGTCATAGGACAGTCCTTGTGGCTACATTCAGCTTGGTCATGCCAGTCGAATGCAATACATCATACAAAAAAACTGGGAAAAAAAAGAATTAAAGGTTAGTTGAGTATCCGTGAACATCAACTCAAAAAAGCCCTGAAATTCGCCAGTTATGCAACCCACAATGCATATTGTAACTCACTCCACATGCACTCAGTGCTGGTGAGATGTCCTGGCTGGGGAAGCCACAGCTGGAAGGGCTATGACCACTGGAGAAGTGATGAGCGCTGGTGGGATGTCAGGGGTGAGGGCGTTTTAGTGTGGAGAGGCTCTGGCCAGGAGAGAGAGACTAAGAAACAGGCAAAACGAGTTCAAGGAAAGAGGTCGGGTCTGCACCTTCTGTGTAGCATTTGGGTAAAAGAATAACATCCTTAACTGGTAAAGTGTTTGAAGATTTTGTACTTTTAACTTGTAAGGAAAGATGTTTCTTTATTAAGGGAAGGAAAAGTTTCCAAGGAGCAAATTCGGTTATCATTTTAATGTTCATTTTTGCCATTCTTGATGGTTTGGAGGCATTGTGCTGTAGCACATTGTATTCACTTTAAATGTTGTCATTAGTCACACGCAGACTGTTAATAAGAACACAAACCTGCAGTGGTAAGTGTCCTGCGTGTAGAGGAGTCTCGTACACATTGTTCTCCATGCAGGTCGGTAGTGAGTGTACAAGCAATCATGGCCTTCACAGCATTAGTACCTGCAATGCTAGTAAATGACTTCCTCATCTCGCTCTGTATGCTTTAGCTGTGTTCTACTCCGAGCATCGCCTTTGGCCATAAGTGCAACTGTAGTAGAGCTGTCTAGATAGCCAGGCCTGCATTGACTACCCTGAAGATGCCAGTAACCCAAGGTTTAGCTCCGCAAATATCAGTATGATCAGGAGTAAATGGGGGTGATTGTGGGTACTTATCTTATCAGGTAGCATAGAAAAATCAGCTGTTCGCAGCAATGATGCTTTATTTATGTAACACATCTTTAACTTTAATACATTATTTTGATACTTATTCTGGATGCACCCGTTTTATAAAGTTATCCTGGAGATGGATGCCACACTGAGGCATGAAAGATTGGGTTGTGCTGACAGAACACACCAGAGGTAATCTTACATCTTCCATGTCATGAGTGGGATTTGAACCTGGCTGTAATTACAAATGTATTCAGAGATGCCACTAGGGAATACACATGATTTCCAATCATTTTAACTTACTTTTCATCTCACTGTGTGAACTTTCTGGACCAAGGGCTTTTTAGAAACGTGTTGCTTTTCACTCTTGAAGTCCTGTTGGTTTGCTGAAGCGGTATATTCAAGTCATCATTTCTGAACTTTGTACTTAAGTTGGCAGCCATCACCAACTCTGTCTATTTTCAACTTCACTACTTGCGGGTATTGTGTGTGTATTAGAGCCGTAATTTAAGGTGCAGTCTGCTGTCATGGTATTGCAAGGTGCTGATTGTTGGCTTAGTATTGAAGCAGTTGCTGATTTGCAGATTTAAAAGAGACTGCTTAGAGGAGTGGCTCTTATTGGCTCTAGGTCGCCCAAAAGAAGAAAAAAAAGTGGTTCAATCTGTAAAATGAATGAAACAGGGTGCAGCAGTTTGACATAGAGTATTGATGATTATTGTTGCTTGAGAAGGATTTGGTTGTGGCAATTTATACTTGTGTGTTTGGATTACATTGGATTAAATGTGTGCTTGAATTAAGATGTGTTTTGCTCTGTAGAGAAGTGAGCATTGTGTTTTTGGTTGTTGCTAAATGAGGAGGATTTGTTGTAATTTGTTTCTGTCACTTTGCCTCTGGATGCCATGTCATGCCATGTCATGTGCTTCCTCTAGTTGCTGAGTTTTTCAGTAGTAACAAGGAGAATCTACAGAAAGAATGCGTTGATAAGATCAAGCTCTTAATGGATCAGTGACTCATTAACATTATTACCCAGCTGCTATACTGATCTATATGGTAATATATATTTCTACATATATACCTGCCTGCTTCCTGAGATCTTTGCCTGCATCTTATCTTCTTCAATCTTCCAATCTTCAATTATAACTTTAGGAGATTTAAAAAATGGAGCATTGGGAACGTTTATACTTTTCCAGATGTTTAACAGAAAAAAAGGAAGCAAAGCAATAGGTCAGTAGTTGGTGAGTATAGAAGACTGGGTGTTTTTTTAAGTCACAAGGCACAACTGCTGAAGAAATGGAGCCATTACAGAGCTCGATGAGAACAACACATCTAGATGGGAAGCTGAGAACAGGGGAGCTGGATAAGGGTTGAGCGAAGAATGGAAAGGGGCGACCACTCGGTCCCCCCGAACGTATGGTGGAGTACCCCGATCCCCCGGGAAGCCATTTTGGCCGGGAGGCGAGTCTCGGCTGGTATGCCCGAAGCGGCGTAGCCGGGGCGCGCCTTTTTTCCCGCCCAAGAGGGGTTTGTCCTAGACACCAACACCGCTAGCCACGCCCTGGAGGCGGATTGGAGGTGGGTCCACGCCCGCCCGAAGAAGAATAAAGGGAGCGACAAGCCAAGGACGCATCCTCTTGTTCCTGTGCTCTGAAGCTGCACCTCCCCGTTGCACGTGAGCTCGAGACGGAACGAAGAGCCATTTTTTGAGAATTTAATCTTGTGTTTCTGCTTTCAGTGAGTTCGGAGCTTCCTGGCCTAGGACCTTGAGGAATAGGTGGACGATGCCCAGCAAGAAGGTCGGAAAGAGGGTCGGGACCGATCAGATGCTTCGTATGCTGATGAAGGACATGGCGGATATGAAGAAGCAGATGGCGGCAATGAATGGTGCGGGGGGACCTAAGAGAGTCATCGGTCCAGCATTGCCGGGAGTGGTCCCTAACGGTAGAGGTCAAGAGGGGAGCGTCGGGTGGGGAGGCCCCGGTTCCCGAAGCACCCCCAACGCACCCGGTCACCCCGATCGAGGCCCCGACTCCGGTCCCGAACGCGGGGCAACCGATCCCTGTGGTGGTCACTCCCGTGAACGGGGAGGATATGCCTCCTGAGCTGGCTGCCCAGTTGGCGGCATGGTTGGGCAAAGAGAACGAGGGGGCCACGGCTGATGAAGCCAGGGCGATAATGAAGCAGTTGCGGCAATCGAAAGATGCTGCGAAGGCACTGTGTCCTTTTGTTTCCCCGCAGGCTCCCGTGGAACAACCAGTATCGGGCGTTGGTTCGGCAGGGACTACGGTCACAGTGGCCGGTTCAGGTAAGCAGGCATTGCCGATGGCAGGGGAGGGGGCGGTACCTTCAAGGAGGGAAAAAGTTGTTCAGCATATCCCGATTGAGGTAAAAGAAAGGATATGGGCTGGTAAATATGTGAACATGTTTTCTTTGTTGACCGATCACTATGAGATTGAGCATGTAAAAAATCAAAAAGAGTTTCTGCATCCTAGTGTATGGCGCGCCAAGATGGCCGGTTTCAGAGTTGATGAATCGATAGGCAATTGGGGCAGAGCGTTTGGAATGTTCACTGCAATTATGGGGGAACGTAGGCCCGAATTATTGGTGGAATTAGCCGTGTATCAGACACGTATCATGGAATTTTATGAAACATATGGTGGCAATCAATGGTTTTGTTACGATGGCATATTTTGTAAGTCCAAGGAGCACGACTCATCCCTGACGTGGGATTGTTTCAACTCCATTTCCTGGCAAAAAATGGAGAAGTCAGGCACGGCGAAGGCGCCATCTTTAGGGGGAAACATGGTCGAGTTTTCCCGCCATTCGTCTGGGGCGCCCTTTCGGGCGGGATCAAGCAATGATCAGCACACAAGGAATAATGGCAACTCAGGTAAAAAAGGGGTCTGCTGGAGCTTTAACAGAGGCAAATGTACTAGGCCGCAGGGATCTTGCAGGTTTAGGCATGAATGTGCAGGGTGCGGGCAGTCCTCGCACCCCGAGACCATGTGCAGAGCCAAAATTGGTGATACGGGAAGTAGAGGGGGCGCCAAACAGGTCTGAAATAGTCCGAGGGGCGCCTCTCCCTACCCCGATTGATATCATGGCACTGATTCCTTGGCTGAACGAATATCCGGATCATGTCTCCGCTGGGGTGTTGCGAGATGGTTTTTCGTATGGTTTCCGCATCCCGGCGGGGGATTTTCAGGGTAAAGCACAATGTAGGAACCAACTGTCGGTTCTGCAGAATACGGCGGTGGTACAAGCAAGGATTGGGAAGGAAGTGACCCGAGGTCGGGTTGCTGGACCATATGAAATGCCGCCAGTTGCTAATTTTGTTGGTTCGCCTCTGGGAGTGGTCCCCAAAAAGGACCCAGGGGAATTCAGGTTGATACATAATTTGTCAGCACCAAGGGGTCTTTCGGTGAACGATGCAATTGACCCGGGAGTTTGTTCGGTGCGGTACGCATCTTTTGATGAGGCTGTCGCCATGTTGAATCGCCTGGGGCCCGGAGCGCTGATGGCCAAATCAGACATTGAGTCGGCGTTCCGGTTGCTCCCGGTACACCCAGATGATCAGCGTCTCCTTGGTTTCATGTTTCAGGGACGCTATTACATGGATAAATGTATGCCAATGGGTTGCTCCATCTCTTGTGCGTATTTTGAGAAATTCAGCAGTTTTTTACAATGGGCGTTCACAAGAACAACGGGGTTTACGCATGTTATGCATTATCTTGATGATTTTCTATTCCTGGGGGCAGCCAGGGATATAGAATGTGCACAGGCTTTGAATGAATTTTGTGGTCTCATGACTCGTTTTGGCGTGCCATTGGCACCAGGTAAGACAGTGGGCCCGGCTACTTCGCTCGAGTTTCTTGGAATAGAGCTCGATTCCGAAGAAGGGTGCTTCCGTTTGCCTAAGGAAAAAGTAACGAAATTTAAGGCATCGCTTCAAACATGTATTAGCGAGACGAAGGTAAATTTGCATCAGTTGCAGCAGGCCGTGGGTCCGCTGAATTTTGCCCTTAGAGTGATACCGATGGCTCGCCCCTTTTCCCGCTCTATTGCTTAAGCCATGGTCGGCCTTAAGGAAGGGCACCACCGCACAAGGCTCTCGGCAGAGGTCCGCCAGGACATGCGCATATGGTTGGCATTCCTGGCGAATTTCAACGGTCGTGTCGTGTGGAACAAACCAGCGGTTTCCTCCATGGAGCTGGGGTTGTGGACTGACTCGGCAGGAAGTGTGGGCTTTGGCGCCATCTTGGGTAATCATTGGTCAGCACGAACCTGGCCTGCATGGTGGCACAAGAGTGGGCTGACAGGTAACATTGGGTTTCTCGAACTTTTCCCTATTTTGGTGGCCTTAGAAACATGGCCCGAGGGGTTTCGTGATCGCTCTGTGGTGTTCTGGTCTGACAATATGACCGTGGTTGAGTGTATCAATAGTCAGGCAGCCCGCTGCAAATGGATCTTGAGACTGTTGAAGGAGATTGTCCTGCTGTGTATGAGACTGAACGTCCACTTTAGGGCAAGACATGTGCCAGGGGTGTTAAATCAGGCAGCTGATGCGCTTTCTCGTTCCCGTATGCAGGCCTTCTGGGGTTTTCTGCCCTCAGTGGAACCGGTGGCGGCACCATTTCCCGAAGCTCTCTGGTCTCTCGGTGCCCCGGACTACAAGACCTCGTGGGAGAGAGTCTAGCACCCAGGACAAGGAAGGCTTATGAAGGGGCGTTCCGTACTTATTTGTCCTTTCTAGGTTCAGCTAGGGGGGAGCTTTGGGGCCAAGAGGAGTGTGTCCTGAACTTTTTGTTGTCATTACATCAGGCAGGCAAATCAGTGGCTGCGGCCAATAGGCACCGGGCCGCCATTTCTTTCATGGCACGGGCCCATGGCATACAGGATCCCACGACGTCTTTCTTGGTACAGAAGGCGCTGCGTGGGTGGCAACGCCGGGAGGGTTGCAGAGTGGATGAGAGGCACCCGATAGGTCTGGAAAGGTTGGCCCTGTTACTGTCCGTACTCCCTGCGACATGTTCATCTCAGTCAGAGACAGTGCTATTCCGGGCCGCTTTTGCATTAGCATTCCATGGGGCTATGCGGGTAAGCGAGCTGGTAGCGAGGAACAAGCAGGATACGGGGGGAGGTCTGTGCCGGGAGCACATTCTGATTAAGGGGGAGACAATGGTAGTCTCATTTGCCAGGTCCAAGACCGATCAGAGAGCGATCGGGGACAGCGTAGTGGTTCAGCGGATTCCGGGATCTCCCATGTGCCCGGTAGCATGCGTTGAGGAGTATTTGGCGCAGAGGGCGGCATCATGGGGGGGAAGCTTGCTGAGGCACGCCGACGCCACCCCGCTGACTAGGTTTCAGTTCCAGCGGGTGCTAACGATGGCAATCGCAGCAGCGGGCTTGAACCCGTGCGAGTTTGGGACCCATTCCTTCCGGATAGGGGCTGCTACAGAGGCTACAGCCAAGGGTCTGAGTGAGGAAAAAGTGAAACGGTTGGGGCGTTGGTCCTCGAATTGTTATAAAAGGTATGTGCGGTTGCACATGTTGTGAAGCCTATGTCATGCACTCACGCTTCTTGTTTTTGTTTGGTTTACAGTGTCGCGAGCTTACGAGGCGGGGCGGACTGTGCAGTCGACCCGACACCTGGGAACCAGCGGTCAAAGATCACCGGCTGAGGAAAGAGTGGTGTGGGTCGTGGGCCACTCATACGTGAGGCGTGCCGCAGACGTATTCAAAGCAGGTGACATGATTCACATGGCTGGGGAATACGGGTACAGGGTGACCTTCTACGGAAGGGGCGGGCTCTGTATTGACCAGTTCCAAATTTTTGTGGAGGGTTTGTTAGGGCGGACAAGGTCACCGCCATCTGTAATCATAGTGCATCTTGGGGGCAATGATTTGGTGACCACTGGTCGACGAGTACTTCTCGAGTTGATACTATCCACAGTGAATTGGTTGGCGAGAAGGGTTCCGGGGTGCACGATTGCATGGTCCCATATGATTCCACGAAAGGTGTGGCGGGGGGCTAATTCTGTGTCTGCTATAAATCATTCAGTGAAGAAGGTGAATAACAAACTTGGTAGATTGTTCCGTACAAGTACATTGCATTCGATTCCGCATGGATGTATCAGGGGGGACCATATGTATCTGGAGGATGGAGTCCATTTGTCCCGGGTGGGGAATACTTTACTCATAGGAGACTTCGTAGCTTGGCTAAAGAGTTTGCAGCCATGACCTTTAAGTAGGAGTTTTTGTGGGGGGTCCGGATAGCCGGTCAACTATCCGTCCTGTGGCGGTAAGGTCATGATCGGTGAGCAGGAATTAGAAGATCCCTAGAGGTGGGGCGTCACCCATTATGGATGGGAGCGCCCGGGGGGAGGCGGCCATTGGCCCCTCAAACGGGGAGGCGGTCCCCTCTAAGGATGGGGACGCCGAAAAGGAAGGCGGCCATAGGCCCCTCCCTGGGGAGGAGGGGCTAGGGCCCCTACTGGGAATTTCCCGGGGCCATGGACATCTGCGACGGCAGATGTGGTAAGTTGTGTGGGGTGGGAGGGGGGTCTACGCTACCTTCTAGACACCTCACACGAGTCCTCGGACGACCAATAAGATGGCGTCGAGTTAACAGGGGGCCCCCGCTAAGACAAGGGAAATTGGAAGTTGGCACTGAGGTACAGTCCTCTGTGCGACCGCCCCTCACATGTGAGGGGGGAGTTCTGGTATTGGGGATCTGACACCGGTTACGACCTTGCCGTTGGCCCGTAATGTTAGGATGTACAATTTCAATTTTGAGTAATGCATTTGCAGGATGTTTAGTATCGGCTAGGAGAACCTTTGTATTAGAGATGTGTTAAGGTCAGCCAAGAACATCGGAATGTGTAAATGAAATTGTACATGATATGAAACTGTTATTTTAACGTTTTAATTTTGTTTCATATTTTAATAAATACGGCCGGGAGGGTAACTCCCTCCCGCCTTCCAAAAGTTCAGAACCGTTTCCGTCTTCCCATCCTTGGGGATTGTGTTGAGAGGGGGTGGCGGGTATCTCAGCCATACCAGATTTGACAGTAGTTCAATGGGTAAGTGTATCTTGGAGGTTAAGAGGAACAAATGGCAAAAAGGCATTAGAACATTCAATGTTGACTGCTCCATTGAAGAAAATTAAACAGCAGTTGGCTGTAAACACTGGTATAGTCTTGCTGCTGTCGACTTTCTAGTGCCATAATCTGCAGCCTCTGTCTTTCCTTCTTGCCTCTCTAGGAAATGTTGATCATGCAGGAGAATGAAGGATGCAGAGGTTGATGGCATACAGCAAGTCTTCAGCTCTCCTCCTTCCGTTGCTCTCAGTGTTACTAGAGCCTCGGCAGTAGGAAGGGGGAACTCTTCCTCAGTCCTGTCTCCCCCAGCTCTGTCAAATGTGGAAAAAATGTTGTTAGAGCCATGGAAGATTCAGAGACTTTTTGCTGTCCATTTGTTCTGCAGATGTTTAACAGTTCAATGCCATGATATATGAGTGGCAAGTACCTGTTAGACATGCACAGCAGCTGGGATAGGCTACGGGGGAATAAACCCCCTGGTTTGTACTGAAGGCTTTTTTCAATCAGGACATTCCATCCACTAGGAGGAGAATGTTCTAATGGCCCTATAGCCCTTTATAGGAGGCCATATCAGCTAATAAAAACCTGCTCTCCTGGTCAGTAAGGCTATAGTATTTGCTCATCTCTAGTTGCAGTAGTAAAATAAATAGATAAAAAGACTCAATCCTATTATGAAAAATATTGTAAGACTATTTAGATTTCTTAGTGTTTTGACTGCCTGATAGGGTAGAAGCAGGGCTACCCAAAGCTGTAACTATGCCACAGACTTATTTTAGTCAAGTTGTTTCAAGATGAAAACAAGCATTAAAAATGCAATAGGTCTCGCCTTTCATTAAGTTAAAGCCATTTGCTTTGCTATATAATACCATTAGCAAAGCAAATGGTTTTAACGTAATTAAAAGCGAGACCTAATGCATTTTCAATGCTTGTTGTCCTTCTGGTCTTCCTTTGCCTTTCTCTAATAATCTTTCCATTTCCATTCTCCTAACCATTTTCCCAATGGCTCCTCTAGAACTTCATCTTGTTTTCTTTTCTATGTTCCTTCCTTCTTTTTCCTCCCTCCCCCACACGTCTTCCGGTCTTCATTCCTTCCTCTATTTTGTAAACGTTCACTCTCGCTTTCTTTATTTCCTTCTGTATTTTTTGTTGTTATATTCCTCATTCTTTTTCCCTTTACAGGTGTATCATAATTAGAATTGATATCACTTCCACCAAATCCAGTAGTCGAATTTTGTCGGAAGGTAGAGGAACAGAAGGGCAAAACAAAAGCGAAAAAGCAGACTGGCGCAACGACAAAGGTTGCGTGGGGTTTGAAAAGTAAAGAATAAAAGAAAAGTGGAGGAGGGAGGGGGCTGGGGAGGGGAAAAGAATAGTGAACGCGGATAGAAGTAGCAGTTAAGAATAAAGAGATAGAGATGAGAAGGCGGGAAAGATAAGGCGGAAAACGGGGAAGTATCCAGATAACCAGGGAGGAAGAGGTACTAAGAGAGAACAGACTGACATATCTGGCTTTTCAACATGGAAATCTATAAGGCCGACCCGCAGTGGGCATCGAGCCGGGTTAACAACTGTTTGAAAAAGATCCAACTACTACATCACATCTCCAGTCTCAACGTCACGTTGACCATCATACTAAACAGTACTGCAGTGTGGGCGATATACACTTTGTGGAGTCCGCACGTAGGATCGAGCATGCAACACAGTAGCCCACTCTTAGGCCCGTGGGAGCTGGTTCCCAGCCACACATTGTAGAGCTCCTTGCACTGCTTTCAGTGTCCCTAACATGGCGTTAGACTCTGGTCCACTGTTCCAGAACTCACACGGCCTCTCCCTGCAGGAAGGGAGCACCCACTCACCGTTTGCTCACTTAAGGGCATTCTCAGGTAGCTGGAAGTACAAAGGCATGGTGACGGTGACTACGAAGGGCTCCCCTGGTCCGGCGGAAATCAGAGGGCGCGAGGCGGCAACAGCCGCATGTCCCAGCCTGAGGAGAAAGAGAGAGGGCGGGTGAGGGGTGCTGATGCATCCACGAGGCCGAGGCGCAGATAGATGCATTACAAGTAGGAAACAGAAGCCTCCATGAAATGGGTAATGAATAGAGAATGGCGCTAAAATAACCATGATGGCCGTTCCCACGGTGTACGATTCAAAGCAGTTCCATAGCATAACAGGCTTGTGATTAGAAAAAAAGTGTAATTTGTGTAAAAAAGATTATGCCCTGCAATGCAAATCATATAAAATAGAATTCATATGCTATTTTATTTTAACTTAGTAGTTATATACATTTCATTTTTACATCCCGTGCTTTTTAGGTGCACTACTTTTGCAACTCACAAATGATGATAATATAGGTAGAAGGTTAACCTATTTCATTACTATCTACTCTGCCCTGGGGTTACAGTTAAGGACTCTATCAATATTCAAGTGTGCCAGCGTGGGATAGAAATTAAAGTCCTTCTATTGTTTTCACAACTCGTTGATCGTACACTCACGAGTGCCATGATGTAGACTTTTCTCTTTTTAGGCCTGCTTTCCTTCAGAAGTAAAAGGGTTGTTATCTTTATGGGGCCATGTGTTTGGCCCCATAAAGATAAGAAACCTTTCATGGCAGAAGGAGGGCAGACGAGCCTGTCCAAGTGGGACGGCTCAAAAAGAGAAAAGTCTACGTCACCAAAAGCTCTTTCCCAATGGCTGGCCACCGTTTAGCACAAACGTTGACGCCGGCCAATGGGAAGAGGAGGTGGGGCATACAGCCCGATACTGACACTGACTCAAAAACATAAAATCTCGCCAACGAGACTATGCATGTGCGCAGCCCACGCAGGCGAGACCTAAACAGGCACAGAGGAAGGTAGCATCAGAAAACACAGCAATACAACCTCAACCTCCAAGGGCCCAGAACTGGAGTTGGCACCACTTGGCCGCCTTCAACCCACACAACCTCATCCAACCCGAAAACACCAGCCAAACCATCACGACCTGGTCACCGCTCACTGCCCTGACCACCTCAGCCATCATGTCTTTCATCCGCTCCGGGGTGCCCCCAGAACCCTGCCCCCACCAACTCTACAGCCTCACAATGAACCCAATCAGCATGGGACACACCAGAATCCTCAACACCTCCAGCTTTACAGCAACCTTCCCGGATACATGGAAACACGGAGACATCAGGCCCCTGCTAAAAAAAAGCCTCAGCTGACCCCAACAATCTCAAAAATTATTGTCTGATCTCCCTGCTCCCCTACCCAGCCAAAGTTCTTTAGAAAGCCATCAACCAGCAGCTCACCAATTTCCTGAAACAAAACACCCTACTGGACTCCTTTCATTCAGGATTCTGTGCCAACCAGCGCACTGAGACCGTGCTGATTGCTGCCATAGATGACATCAGGACACTCTTTGAATGTGGACAAACGGTGGCTGTGATCCTCCTCGACCTCTCTTGGGAGTTCAACACAGACACAGTCTACCACAACACCCTCATCAACAAACTCCACAACATAGGCATATGGCAAGACAACTTCAAGTGGATCCCCTCTTTCCTTACAGGATGCACACAGAGCATAAGACTGCTTCCCTTCACCTATTCACCCAAAGACATCATATGTGGCGTACCACAAGGATCATCCCTCAATCGTTCAACATCTACAGGACCCCCCTCACAGACATAATTAGATCCCACGGACTCAACATAATCTCTTATGCAGATGACACTCAACTGATTCTCTTGTTCACCGAGTAACTCCCCAATGCCAAAACCAACTTCTGCAATGCCATGACCACAGTAGCCAAATGGATGAAAGCCAACTGCCTCCAACTCAACTCTGACAAAACTAAAGGATTGACATGGGATCACTGTTGGTGACCTGCAGATCTCGGACCCACACCGACCAGCCATGCACACGACCTCTGCATCATCCTTGACAACCAACTGACCATGAAATGACAAGTTAACGCAGATGCCTCCTCCTACTTCCACACACTCGCATGCTCCGCAGAATCTTCAGATGGATGCCAACCAACACCAGAAAGACCGTCACTCAGGCGCTCATCATTAGACACCCCGATTATGGCAAAGCCCTCTATGCCAGAATCCCTATCTGGCTCCTCAGAAGATTCCAGACCATACAGAAGGTTGCTGCCAGACTCATCCTGGACTTCCCCCAAACGAGCCCACCGCCCACCTCAGAGACCTCCATTGGCTCCCCATCCAGGCAGGGCCGGACGGGGAACTGAAACTGGCCCTGGCAAATTGCTTGGCCGGCCCCCAGGAGGTGGGGGAGTGGCGAGCTGTTTGTTATGGCCGGTTTCAACTGATTTTGTTACAGGGCATCAATATTGAAGGCCCCCACCCTAGCGGCCCACCGGGGAAATGCCGGGTGTCCGCTCCGGCCAGTCCAGCCCTGCATCCAGGAAAGATGCAAATTCAAGATTTTCATGCACGCCTACAAAGCCCTCTATGGCCTGGACCTGCCTAACACAACCATCGACTGAACTTCCAGCAACCCGCTAGAGACTGATGCTCCTTTTCACTCGCCTCCGTACACCACCCGCATATGCCACTGCCACAGCGGTGTTCTCGCCTTCTCCACGACCTGGAATGACCTCCCCACCAGCTGCTTAAGGGCCCAGTGCTGGCAGACTTCGGAAAGGGACTCAAGACCTGGCTATTTGACAGATTCACAGCTCCCAGATACCCGTAGGGGTGACATAGTGCACTTTAAAATGCTGATTGATTGATTGATTGATTGATTGATTGGCAGGTCAGAACTCCCAGCAGAGTAGTCTAGGGGAGCTGCAGATGAAATCTCTGATGGCCCTGAGACTTCCAACAGGAGCAAAGCACGCACAAGCCCTTGGAGAACTTGGAAAGTAGAATTTCAGAAAGCAAAGTCTATTTCTTTCACTACTCACAGGCAGAAGCAGCTGCTGCAGGCTAACCCAGCAGAGCAACATAGCTGTGGGTCAGAACTCCTCCTGACACCTCTTCGGTTCTTCTTTCTGCCAGAGACCTCAGTCCATAAGTGTTCTAAAAATGTGGGGTTACAGGTACAATACTAATACCCCTTTCTGCCTTTGAAGTAGGCATACTACAAAGGATAGTCTTTGTAGTGCACAGATCCAACCTTGCCCTGACCTGGCTTAAGACACACTATAGGGGAGTGGAGACAGCATTGTGCGAGGACAGGCACAGCCCTATTCAGGTGTCAGTGATAAGTCCTCCTACCACTCTAGGCCCAGCAGCACACCTCATGTCCCTTTGTGTGACTGTCTAGAGGGGCTCATCGAAACTACGGTCATTCATCTTGGCATCACGTTTTATTTTTCCTCCTGATGGCCACCGGGGAAGATTCCACAATATAACCCCTTACAGATATCTCGGTTCCCAGTGACACTTGGGAAATATTTCCAGTTCAGCATCTCCATAATGATTTAATGCTGAAGTTGTTTTTATTGGATTAGCTCTGACTATATTTATCCTTTCTGGACACATCTTTCCCCGTTTCTTTTGTATCTTAAGTGTGACCCTATCTTTAGGTCTTTGGATCTGCTGCTTTATACGCATGTTGACTCTTGGTGTAATTCTATTGTACCTACATTTTGTATCCTCTTCATGCCCTTCGCTGTATATTGTTCCTGAGACAGTCTTTAGAGCCCTGCTTATTCGCTTTACTATGTGTATCTTGAATGTTGATGGCTTTACCATGGCCACAAATTAAAATGATGAAGTCTGCGCCCTGATGAAGGAAGTCTCAAGCAGTGGCATTTCCGAAACACGCGTCAGCGCTTTCAATTTTGTTGTGATATTTGTGATATGTGTTGTATTGTTTTTGTATTTTCTGGAAAATGTTATTTGTCTTGCTATGTAGTTTTTTAATTTCATATTGATGTATTAATGTTTAGACTTGGTCTTTTTATTAGTTAGCTGTTTATCTGTATAGCTTTGCCTATTCTCTCTTTTTTCAAGGTTCTTCTGTCTTTTAATTATTTGCTCACTGTTTACATAAATGTTGTTATTTATTATGTGTTCACACTCATGTACCAAAAATATGTATGTAAAAATTTTTTTTTAATAAAAGGAAATGAACTTTGAAATTATGATGAATAAATAACTGTGATATTAGCTTTTCTGTGGGTGACATTTGTATATATTTGGAGTTACTGCCCATCTAAATTGCTTGTACTGGGGGTAGGTTTTCACTGTCTAGAGTGGCCACTCTTAACATAAACAATAGTTCTGTCTATTATTTGTTACGTTGCTGTATTACTTGCTCTGAAACAACAAAATGCAAATCCAAGACAACAGATAGGTTATAAAAAACTATTTTATGAATTTAGTGTCATTCATAATTACCCTGTATTCAACATGTACATTAAACTTTAAGTATATTTTACAAAACGGCGCATCAGACTAAGATGATCGTGATATTGAGTGCAGTGATCTATCCCGCAGTGGTGAAATAGAGCCAGTGACTTATATACAAGTGAAGGAAGGGAGGAGGGTAAATTGTTGGCCAAAGCGGTGTTCAATAGGAGATATTCCTCTGTGCCACTATGGTGGCGATTTCTATGGAATACTCTCTGTTGGTCCAAGGGTTTCTTTGTCGATGTTTCGACCCTAGTGACGCCCAATTTGCGGGTCAGAGCAGGTCTTCATCAGGACAGGGGGTTTGGAGGGGGTGATGTCGCCTTTTGAGTTAATTGATATGGTACCAGCTGCGCGAGGCCGATGGACACACTGCAGTCTCCATTCTAAGAAGAAGAGACACGCTGTTGTCCTGACAATAGTGACTTCGCCTTCTGTGTCCCCCAGCAGCACTCGCTATCACAAGGAGCTCAAGTAAGTGATACAAGGTGGTTAGAAGCCCTTCACGAGTCCACATGGGTACTTTGCCACACCAACTGCTCAGAAAACTTTTGCAGACACAACCACAAACTGTAGTTCAGTCCTCCAGATTCTCTGGGAATCAGTATTTTCATTAGGGGGAAGATCTGATCTAGAGATTGAATTGCAAACTTTGCAAAATACTGACTAGGGTTCTCGTCTCTGGACCTTAAATTATAATACTCAGCAATGCAAAAATATCTAATATTAGAACATAACCTAGAGAGTACCGTTTCACGAATTGCATTTTCTTCATCACTTCTGGATTTTGTTAATCTGATTTATTTGAACATTTAGTAATCACACACAAACATACAGAATTAGATTTGGTCATGAGACCGCTTTAACAGGCTCACCAGTCTCATTTAAAAAACAAGTGTGCACATCGTGCTACAAGTGGGAGGGGTGGGGGGAGTGCGAGAGCACCCAAAGCGTTTCCCTTGGGAGAGCGAGCCAGGGGCACCATGTGTTTGTAAGTTAATTACCAACCTATGGTGTCAAGCTCACTCCAGCAAGGGAATCGCCAGATGTGCACGCGTTGCAATTGAAGGCATTGGAACGGGTGCACGTTTTTAGGGCAAAAGCTGCATCAATGGCTAAAGGTCTTAGGGCAAAAGCTGCATCAATGGCTAAAGGTCTTACGGCAAAAGCTGCATCAATGGCTAAAGGTTAAAGGTCTTTTCCATGCAGTGCATGCGCGCTGCTATGCGAGACCTAAAAAAATAGCAAAAACGAAGTCCGACATACAGTCAAAAAATGCAGGAGGTAGATGCAAAAAGAGAGGGGAGACCATGCCAAGGATGCCAGGTCAAACCAAGATGAAAATTCTTGGCACAATCAGATTCTTCACCCTTTCTTGGCCATCCTCCTGACACATGCTGCAACAACACATCATCTTTCACAGCCTGCATCCACTCCTCATGCAAAGCCCAACCACCAACTATTGCCCTTACACCAGCCATCATCCAGTCATCTTCGCACTCATCACTCACTTCATGACATGTACACATTCCGTGACACATAGATGCAATGCCTACCTTATGCATATTGGAGACAAAAGTATAATATTTCCTCTCACTCTGGTGCCCTGGGTTTTATGTTTTTTCGGAATCTCCCCAGGCCTGACACATATGAGTAGTAAATCTAGAGGGCAATTCCGTCTTCCTGGCTTTGGTCCTTTTGCATCCTGTCTTTCTTCCTGGGACCACTCACGGCTTTCCCTGGGATTGTGCAGTGCCCCTTGATGTCGAATGATCTCCAGCCCTCGGCCTTTTCCCCTAGTTCCTACTCCACAAAAAAGGGACATTTGGTGGTCGCCCTTTCAGGTATCAAAAACCTGGCTTTGGAAGATGAACAACCACCTGGCATTCAGAAGGACTCTGTAGGCACTTCTCTACCTGTAACTCTACTTCCTTAACTTTCGTGCTCTCCTGTCCTAATGCTGCATCACCTCCTGTTGTCGGAATTTGAGTTTTACCACCATGAAGCCTTTCATGAGACCTGAGTGCGCTACCAATAATAATAAACTCATCTTTATAATATGGAAAAACAAGAATTATATAGGTTTTTCTTAATACCTGGGAAACAGTAATAGAGGACCATGTCCCAACTATCGGGGACGAGTGTAACTATGAATATTGCAGCAGGTGCAGTAGGTGCAGCAGCACCGGAACTTATGGGTGTGATGGACTCACTTCACCCAAAAAATGGCTTTTTACTATCAAGCCAGCGAACAAGGGATCCATTTTCCATCCATCCTTTGCGCGACACTGATTGGGCAATGGCGGAGGGATCACGTTACTATTGTCTGTTCGTGAACAAACTTGCCAGACATCATGTTATTGTATCTAGAACAAAAACATACATTTAGGATAAGTCGTTTCCTGCCCTTTTCCTGGTAGTTAATTCCTACCAGAATACGAGAAGGGGGGACAAGATGTTATTTTTTCTGTGCTAAACGATCTTCGAAATAATCAGACACTGAAGAGATGAAGCACTTCCTACGACTTTACATTGACTGTGCTATTACAGAGGCAGTGCTCTTAGGAATGATTAATAGAGCCATCATTAAAAATTGATGGGCTAAAAATCTTTGAACATCACTTACTTGAAATGGATGCTTTTGCACATTGTATGTGAACATGCAGCGTTCTTGCAAAGTGGGGCTGCACTTTGCACTCAAATTACACAAAAGAAGAATATTAAAAAATGAATAAAAATAGTGTGAACCCTTTTAAAAAATTGTTTACATTGGGTGTCTCTTCAAAATATTCTTACGTTAACACAGCAGTCAAAATATTAGGCAAATCAATACACCATGGTCTTCATTATAACTTTAGATTAAATACTGATTCGAGTGGCAGTAGGAGTTTCCCCAGACACATTTCTCCTTTGAAAAACAGGCCGCATTTATCTGGGTAAAGGTGCTCAGTAACTTCATGTGCAGATTGGTGCCCAGACGCTGGTTTTCCACACTTATATGATTTTCCTCCTGCAAGAAAATCAGAGGATGACAATGGAAACGACAGAGATATTTGACACATAGAGATATTATTAACCCCACAGTTCCAATATGGCTTTACTTCAGATAGTCGACAGAAACACTTCCTCAATAAATTCGAAATTGAATGCACTGCCGGGGTCTATCTTGATAGTGGAGGGAAGTGTGACACAACTGGCAATTTCTAGTTAGCACTGTTTGAAGAATCTTCTTCAGGGTCTCCTGCACAATAACATTAAATCTCAAAGGCAGTGCTTAATTTGAGCCAGTGATTTCTGGTGCTCAGCACCAGCACTTATGACAGTCTGCCACATGGTGGCATACTCTGTCTAATTTAAGAGATGAGCAGAGCAGAACAACAGTTGTTCACCAATTCAATATACATTAAAAATGACTAATACTTGGCACCCAAGACATTCTTATAGCCTTGGGGGCGTTGGAATAGTTTGAATTGTCACATGTATATAAAAAAATCTTTATCCGGCTTATTCACAATGGAAAAACCATAAAAGAACACAGAATATCATACACTGTAAAAATACACATGTTACAAACGTTTCAGATAAAAATCATTTCATAATTAAAAGAAGGTTAATCAAAATGTGCAAGGTGCCGCTTATGATGGATATAGCATAGTTTTTAGAGATTTTTTCTATGTTTCATGATACACTTTAGGAAACTACTAACAAAATAACAGACATTCACTGTTTCCAGCATTTGCAATCTTAAAAGAGCAGGTCTGCACTGTCTCAATCCCCAAGATTTGAGTATCGGTAAAAGCCAGATCTTTCTATGGGCTTGATGGTATTTGCAGAGCAGGATCACATGCAAGTTCGACTGCACTGATAAACCGTCACAAGGACAAGGCGGCAGTATAGCGTCCCAACAATTTTGTGACGGAAAAGTGACCATTCTAAAAAAGGTGTTTAGCCTAAATCTTGTGATTAACATTCTCTCGTAAGTTGATATTTGGAGTTCCAAGTACGGATGAATGACGAAGGCTACTTGGATCATGTTTGCGTGGATCACTGCCGTTTTTAGGGAATTGGATGCGAGTCTTAACGATTCCAGGTGACTTAGTGCTTTCTGTTTAAGATCTTTTTTTGAAATGTCCGTAATAGATGCCGGGTCTAAATAGTAATTCTCAAGGCCTAGATCATTAAAAAAATTCCTAACATATAAAAGCCACTTTATTTTTGCAGAATTGTCCATACTCATTGAGTCTGCAATTATAGCTTGTGTCAGAGCATTTTTGTTTGACCTCCAAATGCGGCGCCACAACATCAGAGGTTCTATTTTAATTAGATCCTCTAGGTAAGGGATAGCAAATTCTAGGTGCATTGCGTAGGTTGAGGTGCCTTTGGGGGTAGCTAACAAAAATCTTAAGAAGGTGTTTTCCACCTTCTGGATGGGACTGATGTCTGTATACCCCCAGACTCCTGCACCATATGTTGCAATTGCCTGGCATTTGGCATTATAAATCTTGAGGAGCTCTACTGGTGGTCTTTTGCCTAATCTCTGAGAGAAAGTTATTAGAGCGGCAATTGATCTCCTAAATAGAAGTGCCCTAGTGTTCACTGCTTGCTTCCAACTGAGTTGATCATCTATCATGACCCCCAAATAGGGATAGTGGGGGGTACGTTCAAGCTTTTGGTTGTTCAGCAGTGTGGGATATGTTCTTTTTTGGCCTCTGCCAGCTGTCATGACGAACGTTTTTTTCACGTTCACCTTTAAGTCTAAGTTGCCCATGAAGGACGTGTATCTGCTCACTGCTTTCTGGAGTTCTCTGGGAGTTCGTGCTAAGATAACGGCATCATCCGCGTAGAGCAGGGCAGGGATCAGGCGGCGATTTATGCGTGGGAGGTCCTGGGCCCCCCTCAACATCTCCTACTCCAGGCCATTAGTGTAGAGTGAGAAGAGGAAGGGGGCCAGGACGCATCCCTGCCTGACCCCACGCCCTACGCTAAACGGGGACGTCAACTCTCCGTTTACGCCAAAGCGTACTCTGGCTGTCGCCCCGGTATAGAGCTCTCTGAGAAAATCTAAAAGGGGTGGATCTACTCCCAATTGGGCTAAGACCTTCCACAGCTTTGTGTGTGAAACGCAGTCAAAAGCTGCGGAAAGGTCGACAAAGACCATGTATATCTTGGTAGGGATGGCCTGTGTATATTTCCCCATTATTAGGGTAAGGTTGAGGACCTGCTCTAGGGTGCCAAAGCCTTCACGGAAGCCGAATTGGATATCCGAAATTATGCCCCGATCCTCAGTCCACTGCTGGAGACGCTCTAGAATCACTCTCCCCACTACTTTCCCGAGCGAGTCCAGCAGTGATATGGGCCGGTAGCATTTTACGTCTTGCCGGTCCCCCTTTTTAAAGATGGGGACCATTATTGATTTTGTCCAAGAGGTTAGAATTCCCTCACTCGCTGCCGCTGTACATACTCTAGTTAAAATGGGGGCCCAAAGGTCTTGGTTGCTTTTAAAAAAGTCCACCGGGACCCCGTCGGGTCCTGGTGCCTTGCCTGATTTGCTGCTCTGCAGGGCGTCTATGAGGTCTGGAATGTCAAAGGGAACCAGAATAGGATAATTCACCTTGGGGGGTGGGGATTCTGTTGGTAGGGTGTTTTTAAAAATTTCCTCGAAGTGGGAAACCCATGTGTTCTCGTCGATAGCGACTTCTATTTTCGGGGTATCCTTTTCTGTAAGGTATGGGGTTCTGACTGTACGCCAGAACAGCTCACTGTTTTTTGAAACTGCGCCTTGGTGGAGATCGTCCCATAGTTTTTGCTTAAGTTGGGCCGTTCTCAGCTTTCTTTCCCCTGTATATTGGCGCCTCAGGAGCTGGATCTGGGCCGCATCGCGTGGGTTATTTTTAAGTGCAGATTTTAACTTTGATCGGGCCGCTGTGCAGTTATGATTAAACCACTTTGATTTTATAGCGCGGTTTGATTTGGATTTTGAAGTGAGTAGGTCCTTTACGGCATCTAATATTAAGTTAAAATTTCTAAGGACTTCCTTATGGCTAGTTGTAAGATCCAGGCATTTCACTATGTTTGGGTAGGACCGAGTTATTAATTTTTTCATTATGTGAGATGGGTTGATTTTGGCCCATTTGATTGGTAATCCATTACGTTTACCAACCTGGATCTTGTTCTGCGTGAGGGTAGTCGCCATCTCCAATTTATGGGAGGCATTGGCTGGCATAGACAGTGTTATTGTTAAAGCTGCGTGGTCGCTGAGGGGAGTGACAATGACCTCAAAGTCTTTAAGTTTAGTCATTAGGTTTTGGGAGAGAAATATAAAATCTACTGTGGTCTTATGTCCTCTGCCCACATAGGTCGGAATAAATTCATTCGGGTCTGCTTTTAGATGATTGGCGATCTGAAGATCCAGATCTGATAGGGCGATGTTAATTATATTTCCTAGTTTAGTGTGAGCGAGGTGCGCTAGTGGGACGTTGAGTTCGTCCACTATCCCACAGCACAGTAAATTAGGGGCTGTGCAGGGGTGGAGATTAAAATCACCTCCCCAAATTAAATAGGTTGCCTTATTTGCAGGGCTCCGGTGATGAGCTTGTTTCAATTTGTCGGTTAGGGTAGTAAGAAGAATTATGAAATTTTCTTCCGACAAATTGTTATATATGTTGGTCAAGATAATTGTATCCTTATTGGGAAGGATTAGTGATAGGATTTGGTGGTTAGCGTCCTGGGAGAGTGTAACCACTTTATTGAGGGGTAAGGAGTTTGAGATGTAGGTTGTAAGCCCACCTTTTGGTCTGCCCATTGTACTGGTTAGAGCTGGGACGTTATAAGTTTTATAGCCTTGTAGGTGTAGTTCTTCTACAGACCATGTCTCCTGGAGACAAATTATTTGGTATGGGGTTAGGAACTTCTGCGCAGAGCCATCCTCGATTTTATTTCGTAGGCCCGCAATGTTCCAATAGGATGCTATGATAGATAGAGAGTCGACACCAGATTCTGCTTTTAAGGTTATGGGATCCTTGTTACCAATGGCTTGGGAGGTGATAACGGACTGTGACGGGGAGGATAGTTGGATGCCAGTGGGAGGGATTACTGTTGATGGTCAGTCGACCATTTCTAGGCCGCTATACCTATTGTTTAGCGGGATGTTATGCCATGGGTCCCATCGTGATTGATCTCTATGTGGGGGCCATTGTGTGTAAGGTCTTCTGTCATCCCACCTTCCTCCCTGGTGGCGTTGTCTCACTGTGTGCCAGGAGTAGTCTGGCTCGTAAAGGTTAGGAGGACCATGATATCTGATGTTTAATTGGTCATCCTGCCTGGGGAATGGGACGGACCAAGGAGGTTCCTGCTCCTGTATGTATCCGTCCACTTGCCTAAAGGGATAAAAGAAGGAGAGTGACTTGATCTTAATTCCTCCATTTGGGGTAATGTCTTCCCAGGCACAAACATAATCCGCTATTCGAGGGTCCTCGAATGTGATTGTTATGCAGTCCCCAGGAATGGTTTTTCTAGTGTTGCCCACCCACGGTACCCTAGCTACAGATCTGATTCTTCCACGCCAGGAGGATGGAATTGGGCGGTTGGTCTGGAGCCAATGCTGGGCTTTATTTTTTAGAGACCAGACCGGTTCTGGGGTAAGGTCTGTTAGTTCAGGAACTCCAGCCATGACCACCACATAGGGTGAGGCCTCAGGGGGGAACTCTGCTGGGAGTCTTGGGGGACCAGGATTCCTCGCAGTATTTCTCTTGGGCCTATCCGCAGGTGTTTTTGGTGGTACGGGTGGAGGGGGTAAGGTTTTCGTTGTTGTTTTATTCATATTTTTCCCTGGGGTTTTATTGGCTGAACTACTAGGTGCCGTCGGGGTCGTGGCAGTAGTAGCAGCCGCTGCTGGAGAAATCAAAGTGTTTGTCTGTTGTGAGTTGCTGGTGGAACTTTGGGCTGCTGCTGTTTTTGTTAATTTGGTCGAATTAATGGAGTTGTTATTATTGGGCAAATTTGGAGTAGTTATTCGGAGGGTCTTTTGTTGTGGATTGGGCAAAGATGGATTGGCATTAGGTGCATTGGTATTACTTGGTTTTTTACTGTTATTTCCGCCCGGTTTTTGAGGACATGGCGGAAAAGATGGCTGTTGATTTTTTAAAAATTTGGAAATTTGCGATTCTATAACTGCTAACCGATGTTCTAGGGGTAGTAATGCATGTTTGACTACATTGGCTATGCTAGAGAGAGTTAGTTCCTGGGCCTCAACAACATTCAAATCCACTTGGGCTTGTTTAGTGGGGTGAGGGTCCAAGACTATCGGGGAAGATGGTTCCTTCTCTACCTGGTGGACTGATGCTAGAATCTCAATATGTGACGCCCTATCATCTTGGATTTGTGGGATGATTGGTGGTATTGTCAGATTTTCTGGTGTTGTGGGGTTTCTGGGTACCCTTTTTTTGCTAATTGCTCCCTCCCTCCTGCCCCTTTCTACTCTTTTTTCTAAAGAGGAGATTTGCACAGGTGTTGTTGGAAGCAGTTCTGGAGTTTTTTCTAGATCAAAGCTAAGTTGAGAGTCCGCTAGCTGAGATACTGACAGATCTACTGTATTTGGTAGGCTGCGTCTCTCTCTAATCAGCGCCAACTCAGCGTTTGAGGCTCCTAGTGCTGGGGATCTGGCTTCCGCCAAGATACCTAATGAGGATCTTTTTGCGAATGCCAGGTCTAGGGAGACCCTTTCTTCGATAATTGATATGCTTTCGTCTATAAGAGTGTTGGCCTTCGCTAAAAAGTCATCCATAGGGCCAAGCAATTTGCCCGCTGCGCTGGGGGCTTTGGTTTTGGTTTTGTTCCCTCTCGTAAGGACCATTACTGTTGCTATTGAGTTATGGGTCTGGGGTAGTGCGTAAAATGATACAGTGGGGAAGGAACAGATAAAAATATAAATATCAGGGGGGTGGCCCAGTCCAGTCTCTACCAGCCTCTAACGGCCTAAAACGGCCCGGTCTTTGCCAGGGTCTTCGCCCCGGGCTGCGACCTGCGGCGCGACCCGCGGCGCGTTAGAGACTGGCTAGATATGGAGGAGGGAAGGAGGGCGTGGCCGCCGGGGGAAGAGGCGCCGGCTGCAAAGAGCGGTGGTTTCTGGGCCTCGCAGTCCCCCGGTAGGCTTTTCCAGGGCACAAGCAATGCACTGCAACCTGGGCGGGTCGCGCTGAGAGCGAGATGGAAAACTGCCGATTGCAGTAACGCTCCCACCAGCCGACCTCTACCTCAGGGAATGCGGTTTGGGACTTGGACAAAAAAAGCAGTTCCTCAGTTCAAGGCAAATGAGCAGGTCAGTGAGCGGCACCCGCGCAGCGGGTGGCGCGAAAGGTTTTGTAGCAGCGTTCAATTCAGTGGGCGTGGCCGCCGGGGGAAGAGGCGCCGGCTGCAAAGAGCGGTGGTTTCTGGGCCTCGCAGTCCCCCGGTAGGCTTTTCCAGGGCACAAGCAATGCACTGCAACCTGGGCGGGTCGCGCTGAGAGCGAGATGGAAAACTGCCGATTGCAGTAACGCTCCCACCAGCCGACCTCTACCTCAGGGAATGCGGTTTGGGACTTGGACAAAAAAAGCAGTTCCTCAGTTCAAGGCAAATGAGCAGGTCAGTGAGCGGCACCCGCGCAGCGGGTGGCGCGAAAGGTTTTGTAGCAGCGTTCAATTCAGTGGGCGTGGCCGCCGGGGGAAGAGGCGCCGGCTGCAAAGAGCGGTGGTTTCTGGGCCTCGCAGTCCCCCGGTAGGCTTTTCCAGGGCACAAGCAATGCACTGCAACCTGGGCGGGTCGCGCTGAGAGCGAGATGGAAAACTGCCGATTGCAGTAACGCTCCCACCAGCCGACCTCTACCTCAGGGAATGCGGTTTGGGACTTGGACAAAAAAAGCAGTTCCTCAGTTCAAGGCAAATGAGCAGGTCAGTGAGCGGCACCCGCGCAGCGGGTGGCGCGAAAGGTTTTGTAGCAGCGTTCAATTCAGTGGGCGTGGCCGTCGGGGGAAGAGGCGCCGGCTGCAAAGAGCGGTGGTTTCTGGGCCTCGTAGTCCCCCGGTAGGCTTTTCCAGGGCACAAGCAATGCACTGCAACCTGGGCGGGTCGCGCTGAGAGCGAGATGGAAAACTGCCGATTGCAGTAACGCTCCCACCAGCCGACCTCTACCTCAGGGAATGCGGTTTGGGACTTGGACAAAAAAAGCAGTTCCTCAGTTCAAGGCAAATGAGCAGGTCAGTGAGCGTAAGAGGGTGATTGTTGGTACTGCTATAGGCAGTGCGGACATTACAACTGGTGGTGCAACTACAGCGGCCTCCTGACGAAGGCCTTGGCACTAATTTATTTACGAGTTAAACACATCTCAAAGGGATATCAGAGGATTAATGAACGACCCTGTAAAATGACTGAGGAGGGCATGTGTGAGGAACAATTATCTTGAATCAATGGAAAATGTACTCAAAGTATGGACACTTAAGAGCAGATTTATCAAGACATTTCACCACTGCAAAGTCGCGCTGAGCAGCACATAGCCTCGATAACTATTTTACTTCCCAGTGCAAAACTTGTTTTGGCACTGGAAGGTTACCCTGACCTTTTTGTAATGCAAACAGCACTTTGCCTTTAGCCATGCACAGTAGGGGTTGGCCAGAGGGATCTGCCGATGGCCAGGCCTTGTACCCAACCATCCATTTGGTATGGCTGTACACACTGCCTTTAACCATGCATAGCGGGGGTGGGATGCAATGCTTGACCTTTGGACTGACCAGGCGTAGAACCCTTGGCAAGAGGCCAACACCCCTCGGCACACAGACTCCAGCCAAACTCAGTGAGGGTTGACTGCAGGTGGCCTGATCCTATGCCCAACCAACAGCAATCAGCCAACCCAGCTGCACACAGCCTTTGTGCTGTGCACAGCAGGCTCCGCGGCAGACCCTCGAATGCGGCCAGACCATGCTCTAAATCCGATGGGCAGGGCCGAACTGGCACCCGAAACCGGGCCTGGCAAAGATCTCGGGTGGCCCCGTGGGTTGCTAGCAGTACCGAAAGCTTTGTGCCGCTTCTGTTGCTGGGGGCCATTATTGCAATTACCCCCGGAACCCCCCCCCCAGGAGTCTAAAATAACCTTGCGGCTCACCGGTTAAACGTCTGGTACCCGCTAAGGCCTGTCCGACCCTGCCGATGGGGCACCGCCATGTGGCCATTCCTCAAACATAGCCGTAGTGCACTAAATACATTTTTGTCCATTATTTTATGGCGGGTTCTGGATCCTGGTGTCCCAGGAATATCCGTGGGAAGGTCCGTGGGACCAAGGCAGGGTCCCAGAATCGGGAATCCAGCAATATTACTTATTTCATTACCAGTGGGGGTGTACCACTGGGGCCCCATACTTAGGCCTGAGGGAAAAGGTACCCACATCCGTCTTTTTTTTCCCGACATGGTGCTCGGTTCATTGTGTTGGATAATGGTGTCCACAGCAGCAGTGTTTCTGTGACAGCCAGGTAATCGGAGCATGGCCAACTTGTCTATATCTGCAGCCACATTTACAAATTCTCAATGGATAATAGAAGAAAAAGATGCCTAGTCCCATACTGTGTCTTTATTATTTTAATTGGATTCATAAATCCCAGGGGATTAAAAGTCCAGAAATTGCTTAAACGTAAACTCTTCACGCCTAGACAGAACACTTTTTAATTGGCAATTTCTTCCAAACAACTGATTGGATTTGCGGTAAACCAAGCAATGGCACTTTTTTTTATGTACACAATAACGGTGGTGTAATTCCATTTAGCAGATTTTTATGCATAGAGGAGCAAAGAATCCCATTGATGTTAATAATAATGATGATGCGATTTATAAAGCGTATGGTAACACCTTACCATGTGTCCTTGCGCTAGGGCTTGACCTACCAGATAAAAACAGGAGAGCAAAAAAACTGAAGGGGGTGGGAGGGGTGGGGGATAGGGGAACTCCCCTAGGTTAATCTAGGGTGATTTAAACAACCAGATCTTAATTCCAAGTGGGAAGGTCACTTCATTTATTTATTTATTTATTTATTTTTGATATTTGTAGAGCGCATGCAATGGCCCGTGGGCGTCTCGGCGCTAAGTATCTGAATATTTACCCTGAGGAAACTATGGATGATTTATTGATTAAAGAGCCAGGTCTTAAGTTGTTTACGAAAAGACCATAAAGATGGACTGGCTTTAATCATTGGTGGCAGAGTGTTCCACAACTTGGGGGCTGATACCAGGAATCTTCTATCGCCCCATGAGACCGTTTTTGTGCGGGGTATAACAAGATCTCCTGAACAAGATGAACGTAATGTTCTGAGCGGACGATAAGGGGTCAGATTGCGGGTGAGATGTGCTGGTCCTTGGTTATGCAACGCTTTATACACAATGCACAGGGTCTTGAACTTTATCCTGTTTTTAATGGATAACCAATGCAGCTCTTTGATGGTTTTAGAGGCAGAGTGATGTTTAGGGATATTTCCAAAAAGCCTCGCAGCAGAGTTTTGTATTGTTTGCAATTTATTCAAGACTCCTTCCTGTGCATTGAGGAACAGGGCATTGCAATAATCCAAGGTGGACAGCACAAGGGAGGTGACAAGAGTTTTACCAGCTTTATCAGGTAGAAAAGGGAGGATTTTTTGATAAGCTTCAGTTTGTAAAAGGCTGAAGAGGTAATCTGGTTGGCATGTGGGTGGAACGTGAGGCGGTCATCAAAGATGACTCCCAGATTCCTCACTTTGCTGACAGGCTCGGGGGGAGAGCCTAAGGAGGAAGGCCACCAATTGGATGACCACTCAGGTGTAAGTTGTCCAAAGATGACTACCTCTGTTTTATCCGAGTTTAACTTTAAGCAATTGGAGGCCATCCAACTCCCTATTGCCATCATGCCAGCTCTCAAGTGCACTGGTATGGAACTCCAGAACTCAGCTGCCAAGTGGCTAAAAGAACGGGTCCCTAATCTGACCCAGGGCACCCTCACTAGGTGGGCACGTGCAGATCTTAAGTTCTGTGGAGGCAGGTAGGGTTACACCATAGGGAGCATATATGTGGGGCCATTAATAATTTTGTGGCAGTAACACATGGCTTTGAAGGAGATTACTGGGAGCCAGTGAAGAGAAGCAAGGTTTGTCAGTAGTCAATCTGAATAAGAAAGGCGCCCACCTAAGAAGAACTGAGCAGGTCTGGGAGTAAGGGGGAATAAACAATTACACCATAAAGAGCCTCCCACTTGGCCTATATTTCTTTACTACTGGCTAACATTTAGCAATACAATGGGTCATCTCTGTTACACAAAATGTCTCCAAGCATTACTTATATCGCAAAGCTCATTTCTTTTTCTTTTTTTGTAATTTAGTTTAAGTAAGGAGAAACCATTTTTTCATTGCAGTATATAGTTTGAAGCAATACTCCTCATTAACAAAAATATATATGTGCATAATCAATATAATTCTGTCATTTGACAAACATTATCAGTGCATTATATATAAATCTAATATGCAGTTGATATATCGTCCTGGAGGACTAAAATCCACTCTTATAAAAAATAAAACAGAAAGCAACCCCATACTCACACCTCATTCATGTACTCGTCAATCGTATCATTGACACATACTTGACACACTCATACACACCCCAGTACAACACTGCGTGCACAGATGGAATCAAATGGGGTTAAACATAAACCCTCAGTGGCTGTGCTGGTAAATGGGATGTCACACTATCCGGCCGACGTACGTTTCAATGGAAATAACCCATGATCTCCATCTTCATCATCAGGACCAATAATTCATAAGTTTATGCGAGTGTAGGGTTGGGGATCTGCTAGCACTGATCCAGCGGAACTGTGATATAACACTCCAGCCGAATGTATGACGTTACAACGCATACATTCACAAGGCATACCACCACAACGCTACTTTTACAACGCAACATCCATTACAAGGCATGCTTTTACAGTGCATGCCATTACATCCCAGATGCTATTACAAAGTATTCCATTACAACGTAAGTATAGTTAAGTATTTAATTTTATTAATATGAATTTATTTTTAATATAATTAAAAACATTTTTAATTTAATTTAAATTAATTATTAATTTTATTTAATATACTTTTATTTTCTATTCTAACTCCTGGGGGGTGTAATATTAGGGTAAGTGTTGGATAGTGTAGGGGTTTAAATTACTATACCAACTCCAGGGGGTGTAATAGTAGGGTAAGTGTTGGATAGTGTAGGGGTTCAAATTACTTAATTAAAATAATTTATATTAAAATTATTTAATATTTTTAAAATAAATAATTAAAATAATTAATTTAATTAATTACAACTAAATTAATATTAATTAATTAATATACTTACCCCTACTTACGTTGTAATGGCATGCGTTGTAATAGCATCTGGGATGTAATGGCATGCGTTGTAATAGCATGCGTTGTAATGGCTGTTGCGTTGTAAAAGTTTCATTGTAATGGTAGAGCGTTGTTAAAGTTGCGTTGTGATGGCTGTTTCCCCTCCAGCCAGAGTGTTTAAAAGTGAGGGCGACGCTTGGAATCACATGCTGCTTGTGCCTTTGGTTTGATGTGGATCTCAAGAACAGAGCTTCCCAACGGGAGTGTCCAATGTGCAATTAACGCTCCTAGTTCTTAAAGACTGACCTCTGACATGGTTCACCGATCTCTCATATTGGTCTCTCAGTCCGGGTTCGTTCATGTGTGAATACAGGCTTTATCGAGTCCTATGACATCTGCCTCTTCCAGGAAACCATGCCCCCCCCCCCCTCCATTGTTCAGGCTATCTAAAATATCATATTCCAGCTATTTGAGGAGTAAAAGGCCGCCCATCAGGGGGACTGACAATATAGGTCCGACAAAAACCAGGCTTTAACATTCAGGTACTCCTGCCCCGACATTGTGGCCTTAAGACTGCATATGGGTCCACAAGGGAACATAGACATTTATAATATTTACGTGAGAGGAACCAGGGGGAAGAAGGCAGAAGTTTTAGCGGCTCTCGATGATCTTTTTGATCTATATTCGGGGAGTAAGGGGGATTCCAATGTTTTTCTTTGCGGGCGACTTTAAATCGTTGTTTGAGCCCCTCGCGAATGAGTAGTGCTATCTCATAGATGAGGAAGATGCCCAGTGGGACATCCCAAAGTTGGAGCTTGCACCCATAAAAAAATGGATGGATGTGGCAATCCAAATTAATTCCATTTGTCTAGAGAAAGGCTTATGAGCGGCAAGAAGAAGATCCCCGCCAGACAGACTTGGTGCGAATACATTTAATAATGGATTTAGTGCTAGGCGCATAGATGACCTATTAATTAGCCTGAAACTATAGCATTCTTTTGGAGACATGATTGTGAGTGACTGGCTAGAGAGTGATCACAATCCTCTGTGTGCGTCCCTGGGGTTATTATGGCAGAGGGCACCTACATAAATAGGTAGTGAACTGCTTTCTCGTGATGTTGTACCCACCATATACAAGAGACCCCTAAAATGGGTGAAGATACTAGAGAAGCCCGAACTCATAGCTAACATCACTTAAGACATCAACCATGCTATATCTGAACTAGAGGCCAGCACAGCTCAAATCGAAGTACCCGAGTTCACTATTCATACTCATAACACAGTTTTTGCCCTTTTGCACACGTATTTTATTAAGCAGTGCAAGTCGAAAAACATTTTAAACTTGAAAGTCTGCCATTGGTTTAACAAGGAATGTAGAGTGGCACATGAATCTCTAGGGCAAGCTATTAAAGCAGGTATTCCTGCCGAAGTGCGGGCAGCAAGGCAATTATATAGGCGCACCCAGAAAATGGCCAAGAAAGCCTGGGATGAAAAAAGATGGTAGTACCTCAAGGAGGCTTCTGCCATGAGTAACACTAAGCACTTCTGGGACATAATAAAATGTAACAGAGGAGGGCAGCCACAACAGCCAAAAAAACATGCAACCCAGGAATATTGGGTTAATCATTTCAAACCCCAATGCACCCGCATCTCATCTGAGATAGAATTGGTTGAGCCTACTTACTCGTTCTATCAAGACGAGGCTTTCTGTAGGGCCGATGTTGACGTAGCACTTAGATGAGTAACCGGTGGTAGAGCACCAGGTGCAGATGGCATCCCAGTGGATAACTGTTGTGGTTTCCACACTGGGGGGCAAAGAAAGTACTAAAATGGCCAACGCTCAGGGGCACGCATGCGCGATGATGGGCCAGAGAGTTCATAGTGCAGCCTCCCCCTAACGGTAACACTTCAAGTTCCGGTTCTGGGAATGTTGGGACTTACCTAATGGATCATCTAGGCATTTCCGGATCCATGGGGGGAATCCTCCTCATCCTGCTCCATCGGGGTTGCTCTTCTCCTTGGCGCCTTTCTCTGGTTCCCCGCTTCCGCCTAATTGTGACCGCGCTCAAGAGTCTTCACCACTTCCTGCTTTGCTGGGGGTTGTTCTTTTCCTCTCTCGGTGTTCCTGTTTCGGTGTCCTGACTCCTCCAGGTGAAATGTCGTCATCTCTGATCTCCATTGCCCTGAAAGACAAGAACAATACAAAAAGCTGCATTACTGGCATGGGGGTAACAGCGCTTTGCGCTGCCATTTATTTCAATTAACCTTGCCCATGCACATGGTAGTGGAGTGGTGTGGCTCACTGGTTAGAGGCGGCAGACCCGGGAGCAGAGGACGGCCCGAGACCAGGGTTCAATTCCCGACGCGGCAGGGTCGTGGACCAGGGTCAGCGGACTCGATAATTCTCACCTCGGTGCCTTCTCTAACCAGGATCACACTCGGCAACTCTGGGCATTAGCTTGCCTCATCTCCACAACGGCCCCCCACAAATGCCGGGGATGCCTGGTTTCACTTTGGAGATACCCAGTAGGGACTATCTCACAGGGAAAGCCAGGATGGGTTCCCCAGCGGTCTATGGCGCAGAGATACTCCTTCGGGAGTCGATTCTAGCGTGTTATAAACCCGCAAATAAATAAAATAAAATAAATATACTTATCTGATCTTGTGTCCTGACGTTGTGGATATCCGTTCCCTTTATCTGGGATTTACCAACCTGAACAAAGAAGAAAAAGAACATTAGATATTGCACCTAAATATTAAGGCTACTTTTATTTTTGGTCTTTGGAAACTTTATTTTGTTGTGAAGCATAGTAGGCACAGACGTTTTGCTGCAGAGGTAGGTTCTAGTCTAGAGTTGTGTTAATTTTATTTATTCTCCTTTATTGTTTTTCCCTCTAACTGGTGGTTCCCTCTTTTGTTTAGAAACAGACACATGCCAGACAGTCCTACCTCTTTGAATTAAAAAGAAGGGAAATCTTCAGGTATGGAATATCCCATTAGAGAGAAATAGAGATAGATATACCCTATTACATACTTACCAGTTTTCTGTTCTTTTGTTTTGCATACAGTTTGTTGTGCCTTGTCCTTGCCTGGTCCTGTTGCAACCTGGGGTTCGACGTGAGACCCTTACCTCTCCTTGTTTTTTTCCCATCTTCCCCGGGTTACCATTGTCACTTTTACCTTGATGGGTGCAATAGGTGATTTAGGGAAGTAGTGGATCTCTCTTCACGTTCATTACGTTCCTGCGGAAACATAGATGAGATTTTGACACTATATTCCTTCATGATAAATCCAGATGGTGTCGGTATATTCTCCTGTTGGCTAATGCGGTTGCTCATGGTGCACCAGTACCCGATTCATGGAAAGGGGCTGAAATGATTGCAGTTTTTAAAAAAGGGGACAAATCTCACCCAGGTAATTACAGGCCCATTAGCCTAATCGACTCCTTACAAAAGTTATTGGGGTGGCTAGTTTTTAACAAGGTTCAAGATTGGATAGACAAATATAGTATTTTATCCCCTCTGAAGGTGGGCTTTCGGGCTCACATCAGTACCATCGACCAGGTGTTCTGTTTTATCTTATTATACTGGAAGACGGTGGTCCTAGGTAAAGGCAGCTTGTATGCTACCTTCGTTGACCTAAAGTCAGCATTTGATCTCGTCCCCAGTACCAAACTATGGGTGGTTCTGCAAGAAATGGGAATGCTTCTTAAACTGCTAACCCTCATTATCAGACTACATGGGGATAATTATGTCCAAATTCGATGGGGTTCACAGGGTAATGTTACCATCCCCTCTCCCATTGAAAGAGGTGTGTGACAGGGCTGCATCATGGCACCCACACTATTCTCCTTGTTTATCAACAGAATAGTGAATTGTATGGAATCTACTTATTCTCAAACATTAGCAGGTGTAAAAATCCCTATTTTAATGTTCGCAGATGACACATTAATTATCTCAAAGACCCCGAGTGGTCTCCAAAGAGCCCTGACAATTTGAGGAGTTTTGCTTCATGCGGGGGCTGGAAGTTAATGTGTCAAAAACGAAACTTATGTCTTTTAGTCCACATAGAGCATTTAAGGGTGTCATTTTAATGATTAACTGCCCCTTGGAGCAAGTCAATGCTTTCACTTAATGGGGGTGAACATACAGAATGACTTGAAATGAAACCAACAGATTGATCTGGCAACATTGAAGCATCGACAACTATCAGGAGTGTTTCAATTTGAGTATAATACCTCACTCACAAAACCAATTAGTCTTGTGCTTCAGATATATATCAAAATGGTCAGCTCAGCCCTTTAGAGGGCAGAACAATGGGGATGTGAGAATTTGTCTAATACTGTAGCAGAAAAAAGGTTCCTGCGCAAGATTACCAATCTCCCACAAAGTACTCCAGTGTGCCCCCTACTTTACGATCTTGGTGGAAAACCATTGGCTGACACAGCAAAATTATACCCTTTACTATACTGGCGTGGAATCTGGAGTACACCTGAATTGCCATCATATGCAGTAGGCTTTAAAGATATAATAAAGGCTGATACCTTCCATTGAATTAAATGGCTACAGGAGGTTAGAGCCTCCTTAATAAGCATTGGCATGACAGTATTGTGGGACGAGCCAACAAGCTCCCTGTTCCCTTTGAAAAAGATCCTAAAAGAAAAATATTGGGACATGATAACACCCAACACGCTGAGAAACAGTGAGTCATCCTCGCTAACTAGTGTTCTTTTGGAAGTTAAATTATCCCTTTACCTAGAGCAATATTGGAACACAATAACAAAACCGGATGATCAGAAGTTATACTTCCAATTTAGGGCGGGTTCACTGCCAATAAGAGCTTTTACTGCTAGATGGTTCAAATCAGGTATCCCGTATGCTAGGCCAATGTGGAGTCAATGGCACTTTTATTTTTCGTCTGCCCAGCATCTGTTGTCCCACGATTAGGGGTGGGCGTCAAGTTCCGTTCCGCTCGCGGAAATTACGATATTTTGACATTTTCGCATTCCGTGGAGAACGCGAAAATGCCAAAATTTCCGCAATCTGATTTTTTCCATGCTCGCGCTTTGAAAATACATTCTCGCGCGCGTGAATGCCTTATCTGGATCCCCGCGTCCGCCGACGAGTTTTCCAATTCTTTCGCGTGCTCCACGAGATGTTGGTAGCCGATCCCGCTCTCTCGCAAGAGTTCGCGACTGCGATCCCGTCATTCGTCTCGCCATCAGACATCGCGAGAGTATGAGATCTTGAAGACGTCATTCTCTACCGTGAGCAAGAGCGTGAGGACGCGAACACGGCTATCCAATGCAACTTAGAGCGTGAGAATGCCAACACGTCATTTTGGACGCGCCATCGACATCCGGCAGAAGTGTGGTGAAGCTCGAGAACTCAAACACGTAAAATTTTCAATCTGGAGAAGAATATTATCTCTAGCGGCATAAAACCATCTGTAAATGATGATTTGGATGAAAAAAACTCCTCACATTTGGCTGTCCTTTTTTGTGCAAGGAGTCCTTTTTTAAAATGGAGGAGAGGGAGGAAGTGCACAGACTCTCCAACTTCCTGTTCCTGTCCAGCAGGCTCCTCCCTGTGCTTTGTCCATTTCCTGTTCTTTCTGCCTTTGGATTTTGAGCTGGAAGGATACAGAGTCACTGGTGCTAGTGCTTATTTACCGAGCCCCTCAAGCAATGCCCACCTACCCCATCTCCCTAAGTGAGCAAATGACCACCCTAGTGGTAAATCATGTTAAGGTTCTACTCGTCGGATGTCTCGGGCGGGCCCCATACTGCAGAACTCTACGAGCTTCTCTCCAACTTGAACCTGGCCCAGCATCTACACACCCCCCACTCATGAAAAGGGGCACACTTTGAATCAAATATGGTCTCACAATCTCCCACTATCGACGCCCATAATCACTCCATGCATTTGGTCAGATAACCACTTGATACAGTTTACAACTACTATCAGTGGTCATAACAAGCCCATTACATTGGCGGCAGGTGTGACAAGGAAGAGGAAATCCCTAAAAAAGTCGGATTTCATCAACACCTTGGCAAGCTCTCTACCCACCTTCAGCCCTGACGTCAATTCCATGGAAGAGAATATCTGAGTGGCTATTGTCGGCAAGTAATGTCCCGCTTGCTAAATTTTACCTCGCCCGCCACTCGGACGCCCACAAATGGTTCACCATCAATCTCAAAAAACAAAAACTCGAGCTGCGCCAAATAGAGAGAAAATGGAGACGAAGATACTCCATTGAAGACAAGGAGCAATATTCGAAAGCTCATAGAGAGTATAAAATAGCCATTTTGGACACTAAAGCGGCTTACTTCTCTACTAAAATACTAAATGCCCACAACAAATTTAAAGAAATCTTTAAAATAGTGAATGATTTTTGCAATGACGAGAGAACATCGCCTACTCAGGCACATACTCAAGAGCCCTTCAATTCCCTGAACAACTTTTTTTGGGGACAAAATCTCCTCTACCAAAGCCAGCCTCCCTAACACCGCCAGCTTGGAACCACTGGAAAATATGTCCAGCAACCAATCTACACTAGACCTCCTTCCATTAGAGCTAATGACCGGTGTCAAATCTGGGTCACCTAATGACAGTTGTCCACCTCATGTCTTAAAAGACATCTTCTCCATCATGCCTCACAGTGTACTCCCTTTCCTTAACGAGTCACTCACTCAAGGCAAGGTTCCCAGCGCCTTCAATAATGCTATGGTTGTTCCCCTTATTAAAAAACCAGGGGCCGACCTCGCGAAATCCCTCAAACTACCGCCCTATTTCTCTCTTCCCCTTTCTGGCCAAAATACTGGAGGCCCATGTGGCCAGCTGCCTGTCCAGCTTCATTGCACTATCAGACTACTTAGAGCCAAATTAAGCCGGCTTCCGACCGGCGCACTCCACTGAGGCTGTGATCCTTGCAGTCCTAGACAGTCTCAGAGCAAATGCAGACAGGGGTGTCCACCAGGGTCTGGTGCTCCTGGATTTGTTGGCCACATTGGACACGGTCGACCATAACATCTTTTTGAACCGTGTCGAGCAGGCAGGCCTGCGAGGACCCGCACTCAGCTGGATTAAATCTTTCCTCGCTGACCGTATTCAAGCAGTAAGGCTCGGAACTCTCACCGCCCCAAAGCTCACCTCCACATGTGGGGTCCCACAGGGCTCCTCGCTGTCCCCGCTACTGTTCAATCTTTATCTCAGGCCCCTGATCCACTTGCTAAAAAATAGAAAGATCAGAATTCAGTTTATATTCCCACCGGACTCGCCTGACTCTGCTGCTGAGTTTCAGGCCACCATGCTTCACATTCAGCGCTGGATGGATCCGAACCACCTGAAACTCAACCCAGTCAAGATGAAATTAGTGCTGCCAAGACGAAATTAGTGCTGCCTGGGAAGAGTGAAATCTGCTGGGGTCCGCACTACTGGCCACCAGAACTGGGGCCACCTCCCCCTCGGTAAAAAGCCTAGGAGTTACCATCAATGCCGATCTTTCGATCAGAGGACAGGTGGGAGAGGTGATCTCCACAAGCTTCTTTCAACTGTGTAAAATCAAGAAAATCGCCCACCTGCTGACTCACTCAGCCCTCATACACGTGGTGATAGCTCTGGTACTCTCACGGCTCGACTTCTCAAATTCAAACTACCTCGGCCTGCCAGCTTGTCTACTAAAACGCCTACAAATCGTCCAGAATCAGGCAGCAAGACTTATCCAAAAACAGCCTAAATGGCCACTGGCTACAGATGGCCCAACGGGTAGCCTTTAAGACTGGATGCTCAGCCTTTAAGGCCATGCACGGTAAAAACCCCAGATTCATTAATAGTATGATCATAAAGCCCACCTCTACCTGTTAACCATCCCCTCCTTCAAACGGAAACGGCAAGGAGGTTGCCGTTTCTCCTACCTAGCCCCTAAATTCTGGAACTCTTTTACCCTGTCACTCAGCAGCTGTGACAACCTCCTGGGCTTCAGGAAAGCTTTGAAAACCTGGCTTTTTGAGCAAGCCCATGCATAGTCACTCCGCTGCGACCCTCCTCATGTTTAGCCCAATGAAACCTAGGGTGACCATGCGCTTTAGAAGTTGTTATTAACATATTATAACATAACAAGGATCACTCTTTGTGTCTGTTGCATCATTATCATTGGATTTGAGGACTTTTGAATTTGATATTTTACAAGTAAATTGGTGTTGTGTCTGTTTGATTAGGGGCAATGCAGTTGCTGCAACTACACTTTTGGTACTTATCATTCCTTTTTTAAATTGTTGTGGGTAGTAGTAGTCAGTAGGCCCAGAGCTAGTCATGACTGGGTGCATGATGAAGCAATTGTTTCTTTGGTGTGTGTTGAATGTATTTCAAGCATCATTTAGGGCATGGATGGCATTGGATTGAGTTGGGAAATGTGTTTTTCGGTGTCTTTAAAGAAATGCCTTTTTTGTGTGTGTCTGGTGTGTTGGTGTACATGCACCCTGCAGACCTATTTTTTGGCCTGTGTATTTCTGTTTTTGCATTTTATTGCATAAAAAAGGCAAAGCAGTGTGCTTTAGCAGGCATCATTTGCCGGGCTTTTATAGGCCTTTTGCCAGTTCATTGTGTTTCCCAGGCCTCCTGCTTGTTGCTTGTTATTTTTGAGTGCCCATGTGGCTGGTGGCCTTTTGTGGTGGGAGTTATTTAGTGTGCTGCTTTTGCCATATAGGCCTGCATGGTTTTCCTATTGGCTTACTGCTTCCATCTATCCATTCCCTTTGCCAGCAGCAGCTCCCTGAATGATGTGATGCTCAAATAATTTAAGGCCAAACAGGGGTCACCCCACTTCCATTACATTTGTATTTTAGTTGTTGTTCTTATTCTCTTTCTTATCCTTCCTGAGAGTGTAGTGTGTACACAGTAGTATACCATAGCCCTTGTTGACACAGTCTCAGAAATGGCTATCTTTTATCTGTTTGTTTGTTTGTACTAGTACAGTAGTAATTGAACCACAACAACAAATGCAACATTTCACTGATGTTCTTTTCCTGGCTTATTTGCATTAAGTGTGCACAAAAAGACAGAGGTGAAGGTGTCATCATCATCATCTGTTATACTGCCAGACTGAAGTCCTGCTGTGCACCACATCACGTCCATGTGTGACCACAGACATCTCTGCAACCTGTACACCTGCGTCCTGCCTGACATCTGACAAAGAAGGCCCCAAAGAAAGGTACCAGGTCCTCCAGTACCAAGAAAGTTGCCTGTGAGAAGAAGGAACAGAAAAGGAAGTGCCATTAAACACGACTAGTGTGCCGGCCAATGTGTTTTTGGGACCAAAAAAATTTCGACTGCTGCAGCGTTGTCCGGGAACTACGCTGGGAGCAGCACCTCCGCACCTGCGGGCCAAGCCTACAAACCTAGGCCCCATCCCTTGTGTCGCAGAGGTAGCCAGATTACTAATAAGCAACGATGTTGAAATGTTATTATCTCAAAGTAGTACACAATCAACGCAGGCGGAAACTCAGCAGATAAGTATGCAGCAGCAGCCGCAAGAACAGTAAGAGCCACAAGAACAGCGCAGCCCCAAGAACAGCAGCAGCCGCAAGAACAGCCTACAATAGAAGTTGTTGCTCCTGAAGTAGAGGCATTTCTTGAAATCAAGCTTCCTGTAGACAGAGTGGAGCAAAGCACTGTTTCAGAAGATCTATTGTCTTCCAGACCACCAGCAAGGAAAAGGAGGGCTAGTCCATCATCTTCTTCTTCAAGCCCCACTTCTGATGACCGTAATGCCACTTGGAAGTCACTAGCTCAGTCTGAGAGTGATGCATGCCACAAGATGAGGCTAGTGTAAAGGAAGGTTCCAGAAAGACTTTGAGTAATGGAGGTAGATGTACAAGAGGAAGATGATGATGATGAGCCAGTCATCACGAACATCACTCCTGTCCCAAAGGGGATGGAGACCAACATTATTATCTTATCCAAAAAGGCTGCTGAGCGGGATGTAGCACGGATCCCACCAACACAGGTTACACCACCACGATCTCCAGCTTCCATATTTGCAAAGGCCCATCAGGGACCTACATCCAGCTCAACCACCATCTCAGTAGGTAGTGGTAGAAGTCACAGTCTAGCTGCACAGGGTCACATTCCAAGCACACCCTCCAGTTCATCTGGTATTGAAAGTCAAAGCACTCACCCAGGAGGTGGCAACATGTTGGAACTTAACTTATTACATGCTTGACCGTCTGTTTGAGCAGTGCAGGTCACTCAATGAATATGTCATGGGAAAAGGGGATGCTACTGTGAAAGGCATGACCCTTCAGATGGACCAATGGTGCCTAGTTAAATGCCTTACTGAGATGCTTCTTCCTTTTGAGGTCTTCACATGTGAAGTCAGCAAGGAGGACTGTACTATGGGCCTAGCTATCCCATTATTGCAAATGCTAGAGCATCAACTGAAGGCAGTGTCTGAATCATACAAAGGTGTAGAGGAAAAAAAAGAAACCTATGAGTTGGTGGAGTGCTTAGCCTGTCGCTTAGCTGATAATATAAGGGTGCAAAATAAGATTTTGTCACAAGAACATTACATTCTTGCCACAATTCTGGATCCACAGACAAAATTGGCACTGAAGACATTAATTCCTTTTTCAGAGATGGATGTTGCCCGCTACAAAACTTGGATAGCTGAGTCAGCGAGTAAGTTGGAAAATTAACGTCTGCTAATTAAAAGCCCACTAGATCAACCCACAACAAGTACTGCAGCAAGACATACTGCATCAAGTGCAACTTCGGAGGCCGAGAGCAGTGCGTTTGACATAGAACACTCACCATCACTATCAACAACATCAATAACTGGATCATTAGGCCCAGTAACAACGTTACTGGATTGGTATTTACATTTAGGCATTGGTAAAACCAGTGAAGATGCAAAGAGAAAAGAGCCCGAAAAAAGTTTAGCACCCCTGAACATTGAGCTGATGGTTCAAGCGTCAACAGAGGTGTACATTGATCAAAACCCATTGCGGTATTGGTATATAAAAAGGGCCCAATGTCCACTGCTCAGCAGGCTGGTGATAAGCTATCTGGCTTTCCCTGTCACAAGTGTCTCTTCTGAATGTGTTTTCAGTGCTGCTGGTTCCATTGTAACAGTGACACATCCAGCAGCACCAGAAAGTTCTCCTCCCTAGTTTGGGACTTCTTTTCGGTTAGCAGTAAGGAGAAGAACGTTGCTATATGCTCAATTTGTCGACATGCTGTTCGGCGGGGTAAGCTTGGTACAAACTATGGTATCGGAGGCCAAACAAGTCATCTCAAAATACACCACACTATCATGTGGGAGGCTCACTTACTTCGCTTAGAGCAAAGTAAAACTCAACCCATTGCTGTTGGGCATGAAGAATCAGGGGACAATATTATCTCGGTGGAAGCTGAACAAGAGGGAGGCATTTCTAGCCCTGTCCCCAGTAGTGTAGTGGTACCGCCCACATCCTCCTCAGTAACATCTCAGTGGCACCGCAGTAAGAGCCATACTCAGAGTCATGCTGAGACACCAAGGCGGCCGAGTACTGCAATGAAACAAAGTGCGTCGTTGAGCCTAAGTGGGTTAAAGAAAACAACAGCACCACAAAGGAAAGTAATCCAGCTTACCATTGAGAGCATGCTTAGGTTGGAGGGACAGTACAAATGCAACCACCCAACGGCACGGTTGTACAATGCGAAGCTGGCTAAATTATTAGCGTTGGACCCTCTCCCTTTTTCATTTGTGGAAGGGGTAGATTTCCTTGAATTTGTGTCAGCCATCTGCCCTAAATGGAAGGTTACCAGCCGTTCCTATTTTGCAAGAATTGCTGTTCCTGCACTACATCTTGATGTGCTGGAATTGGTTGGATAAGCTTTGCAGCAGAGTGCTGTTCGCAATATCCACCTGACAACAGACATGTGGACCAGTTGCCAAGCTACTGATTACATGTACATCACTGCACACTGCGTCTCTTTTGTGGGGGTTAGAGATAAGATATCTGAAGTAGGTGCTCTTGACACAGCTGAGATATTTAAAACTACTCAGAAACATGCAACTGTAGCCATGTTCACCATGGAGAAATCCCATACTGCTGTAAACATTTTGGAAGAGTTTCGCAGTAAGTTTTTTGAATGGCTGCACCCAAGAGGGCTTATTATTGGTTTTGTTTTCACAGATAATGGCAGTAATGTACTTAATGCCATGGAGCTTGGTTCCTATTTCAGGGTTTCATGCTTTAAGCACTGTATTAACATTATAGTTCAAGACTTTCTGAACAAAGAAGCCATAGTCAGCAACTTACTGACCACCTGCCGAATAATATGCACTCATTCCAGCCATTCTTTTAAAGCTTGGATGCAGCTGAGGATCATTCAACGTGACTATAGAATGCCAGTCAAAACACTCATCCAGGAGGTGGCAACACGTTGGAATTCAACTTATTACATGCTTGACCGTCTGTTTGAGCAGTACAGGTCACTCAATGAATATGTCATCCGAAAAGGGGATGCTACTGTGAAAGGCATGACCCTTCAGATGGACCAATGGTGCCTAGTTAAATGCCTGACTGAGATGCTTCTTCCTTTTGAGGTCTTCACATGTGAAGTCAGCGAGGAAGACTGTACTATGGGCCTAGCTATCCCAATATTGCAAATGCTAGAGCATCAGCTGAAGCCGGTGTCTGAATCATACAAAGGTGTAGAGGAAAAAAAAGAAGCCTATGAGTTGGTGGAGTGCTTAGCCAGTCGCTTAGCTGATAATACAAGGGTGCAAAATAAGATTTTGTCACAAGAACATTACATTTGTGCCAAAATTCTGGATCCACAGACAAAATTGGCACTGAAGACATTAATTCCTTTTTCAGAGATGGATGTTGCCCGCGGCAAAACTTGGATAGCTGAGTCAGCGGGTAAGTTGGAAAATGAACGGCTGCTAATTAAAAGCCCGCTAGATCAACCCACAACAAGTACTGCAGCAGGACATACTGCTTCAAGTGCAACTTCGGAGGCTGAGGGCAGTGCGTTTGGCTCAGAACACTCACCATCACTATCAACAACATCAATAACTGGATCATTAGGCCCAGTAACAATGTTACAGGATTGGTATTTACATTTAGGCATTGGTAAAACCAGTGCAGATGCAAAGAGAAAAGAGCCAGAAAAAAGTCTAGCACCCCTGAACATTGAGCGGATGGTTCAAGCCTCAACAGAGGTGTGCATTGATCAAAACCCATTGCGGTATTGGTATGTGAAAAGGGTCCAATGGCCACTGCTCAGCAGGCTGGTGATAAGCCATCTGGCTTGCCCTGTTGCAAGTGTCTCTTCTGAATGTGTTTTCAGTGCTGCTGGTTCCATTGTAACAGTGAGAAGGACCAGCCCCCAGGCTGTGTGACTTATTGAGGTGTGACTAAATTAAATGTACACCAATAATTTATCACATGCTTGCTGGGGCGGATGTGGCAAAAGCAATAGTACTTCAATTTCAAGGCAGGGCGAGGATCTTCTGCTTGCCCACCCATTAGCAGTATATTTGTGAGGTTATTTTTTTTTACCCAAGGAACCTATACATCCGCATTAGTTGCCGGCATGGATTGGATTTGTTGTCATCTGTTGTATTTAGCCTGTCTCTTTTCTGCCTGTGGATTTCACTGTCATACACATGATGTCACCACTAGATCCTTTGGTGACATCATGGAGTGTTTGGGGCTTAGCCTGGCGACAACTGGCAGTTGGAACCAAGCAGGCTGAGTGGCAAGCTGGTCACTCCTGGTGGGTCTGCTTTATATCTTATTATCAACATCTTGAAGACTTGACTATAATGAATAAAGCAACCTAAATGATACCAGGCTCCAGGCATCTATTTACAACATCATCCTCCTACACAGCACTAATGGTTATGCTTGTGTCCAGTGTACTCTAGGCCTAGTCAAGTGACTCGACACAACTATAATTTATAACTCTATGTACTAGGCTATCCCCACCAACATTATGTTTTATATGATTCGCAGTAAGTTCTGTACTGTACTTCATTCTACTACTCCTCGAACAGTCTCACTCAGGTAACTGAGTGTCTCATTTTTTTTGTTGCAAATGGCTCTGCCAGTGTCCACTACTACTACTACTACTACCACCACAACCATAGCATGTTAGGAAAGGAAACCATCATCACCCACCATGCAGCCATCACTGTGCCTAAGTTAAACATCAAGCAAAGGTAAGAGAAGTTTGGGGGAGGCATAATTAATAATGGAAATTTAAATCAAACACTGGCTATGGGCGGCCCTTTACCAGCAAGGAAACAGTGTGATGTAAAACAGTTACCCCACCCACAAAACATTAACAACATTGTATGTAAAGCAGAAATATTGATTTATTACCCTAACAAAAATAAACTATCCAAAAAAAACACAAAACCTGACCCACCCCTCTTCCTAACCCCAACCAATGTTCGTAAAGAAAAGTCCAACCTAATTGTACAATTGTCAAAAACATGAAACACCAACACCTGATTCCCACCAACCAAAAGAATAAATAAAAAAGGGGTAATGAACAGGGTCTTTAGGTTCAGAGGGCTCGACTTTGGAAGACACGCACTTGCTCCTCAAGAAGGGCAAAACAGCGCTTCAAAGCGCAGCAGTTGAAGCCACAGTGGGGGGCCACCAGTGATGCTAAAGGAAGGGCGGCGGCGGGCGGCTGCCAAACGTTGGCAAAGTACCACTGGAGGGCGGTGACGCACTAGCAGCACGTGACGTAACAGAGGGGGCGTCACGCATACCACTAAAAAATTACAAACTCATACTAATAAGTAACTAAACCTAAGTATCAATCCACCCCTATCTCTTAGTGACAGGACAAAGGAAGGACTAGAGTCACTATAGCATTACGTAACTTAAGTTCTCCAAAATAAACTCTTACATAATCAGGCTAAGTGAGCGCAAATGCAAAGTTGCAAACAAGTAAGATTAGTAGCACAGAAGAGCACCTGTGTCATAACAATCACAGAAGACTTTTAAATGTAATTTACCTGTAATGTAAGCAGCAGCATTCTAGCTGGTTGAAAAAAAAAGATATTCGCAATATATAACAGAGCAGAAGAACAGACACAAAGTAGTAATAATTAAATAGTTACTCACCAAGACCCGGGACCTCCACTTCTAGCAGGTCCAGCAAGTCCTGCTCCCGGTCCAGGATATCCGACCAACGGTGCGTCAGCTGGTTCTATGTGCGTCAGACACCAGAGCAGCGAAAAACTGCACAGCCCACCTTTCCCCACCGCTACCAATGGTCCTGGAGCCAGTACCCGGACCCAGGCCTGCCGCCTGCTGCCAGGGTTAAGGGAGGGTGGCGCTGCACAAAGAAAACCATTGCAGCCAACTCCATCTCCCCAAATGAGACCCGTGCCTGCACCTCTTGTGGGAGCCGCCTTCCACAACGAAGGGGGTCGCGACTTTGGCTATGGCGTCAAGCCCTGTGTTCTTTTGACATGGTTCTGGGGTAGGCGGGGGCGGGAAAGAAAATGTAAAAATTATAAAAGTAAGTAAAAGAACTGAAAAAAGCTGGCAATTGAAAAAGAGTGAAAAAGTAGTTCAAAAACACACAAAAAGAAGACAAAAACAAAAAATATAGAATCAGGAAAATAATCTTAGAGATAATAAATAAAAAAGATCAAAAAAAAGTTTACACAAACAAAGGATTGAAAAGATACAGAGAGGATTGAAAAGCAGGCCCCAGAGCCATAGCAATAGAGTGAAAAACAAGATGGCTTCACCCATTGCGACCGCGTGGGCAAGTTGGCGCGATATATTTTTCCCCCAAGCACGCAAAAAGCGTTGCGAACAGGTAATAGCATTCCCGAACAGGAAATACATATAGCGAATGGACGCGAGCATGCATTGCGCGACCCAGAACAGGAAATAAGCATTGCAAACAGCGGGACATGTGAAAACAAGATGGCCACGCCCATAAGCGACCACATGGACAAGTTGGCGAGACATCTCCAACGCAATCACGCAGAAAATATCGCGAACAGGCGGGAAAAACACATAGACTTCTTCGCCATATTGCCGCGTGTTTGCAGAGATTTTTGTCATTTTCGCAAAGAGTTGCGTAACACGATTACGCAAATTCCGCTCACCCCTACCCACGATGTGCATGGCTGGTGCCAATTTGCAAATCACTAGGCACTAGAAGGAGTGGTGAAGCACTAAGTATACTACGTACAGACACATCAACTCCTATTGTTATTGCAATAGCTTAATTCTTGGGGTGGACCTGGGCCATAAGGTTTCATTCTCTCCCTGCGAAATACGGTTGAGTCTGATAGTGCTCATTTGCGCATGTACTAGGAGAGTTGCAAGCAACATATTATGAAATGTATACTACAGTTCAAACTAAATGCTTGGATTATTTGCCAGCGGCCAAATTATTGTACCCCTTTGGCAATGAATTTCAGAGAAAGTTGTTGATTTATAAATTGAGTATATATAGTTGTTTTAAATGTTTTACTGTGTATTATGAAATATTTATGTATCATGCTTTTATGACTAATATGTTGAATAAAGCATGTTTGGATTGGATTGGAATACAGGCTTGGGTTACAGGCTTGGGTTTAAAAAAAACAATACCCCGACAGGCTGCTCGGTCCTCAATTACTTTTGGATGGTGTCCCTGTGTCCATCCTGGGTTTGAAGTATGCAGTCTTTCCTTGTGCTTCGATTGGTTACGAGACGTCTGCCCCTCCATAGAGAAATGTTTTTTTTATAAGGGTGAATGAATGAATGAATCAAATAATTTTGTAAAGCGCGTTACTACCCTGAGGCCTCGTAGCGCTATGCACGGACAGAGCAGGGGCAAGGTGAAATCGGATTAGTAAGGGTTCGTAAAGAGATGAGTTTTCAGAAATCGATGAAAGATTTGGAGATTGGATTCCCTGCAAAGAGCGGAGGGCAATGAATTCCAGAGCACAGAGGTGTTCCAAGAAAACGAACGCCCACCCCATCTGGATTTGTGGACCTTCCTCGTAGTTGCAAGGAAGGCCGTGCTGGAACGTAGATTTCTAGATGGTTGGTAGGCAGTGACAAGAAAGTGAGTGAGGGCAGGTCCAGTAAAAAGGAACGGAGCCAGGTAATGGCCAGGCCTGTCACTCCGAAATTTTGTAGGTGCTCAGCTAGGATATTATGGTTCACAGTGTCGAAGGCGGCACTAAGGTCCAGCAAAATAATTGCTGCTGCGCCGCCCTGATCTAAGAGTCTCCTAGCTTCTTCTGTGAATGCTACGAGTGCTATCTCCGTCCCTAACATGGGATGGTAACCTGCCTGGGAGTTGTGAAGAAGATTGTTGGGCTCAAAATAGTGAATTAAGCTGGAATTTATATGTTTCTCAGCTAGCTTGCTTAGCCAAGGGAGAAGGGAAATGAGGCGATAATTAGCCATATTAGAGGTGTCTGAGTTTGGTTTCTTTAAAAGAGCTCTGACTTATGCATATTTCCATGCCAAGGGCACCTTTCCCGAGGAGATGGAGGTATTAATAGCATTTAGGATTACCGGACGGATAACATCGGTGACTAATGTGAGAAATTGCGGCGGAGCTGGGTCCACAGAAGACCCTGATGTTACCTGCGCGATGAGTCTGTTTAACAAACTTTCCTCTAGCAGGGGAAACTCTGTGAGAGAACACTGAGGGTCAGAGTAGAGACTCTCGTTATACAGAGGAATATACCCAGTCTGGTCAGGTATAAAGGTTTGGGATATGACCTGAACAACGAGCAGACAGCTCCCCTAGTGAGTTATTTTTTAGAATACAAACACTCCCCTGCAGATGTTAGGTGGCGAATTCTGGAAAGAATGCATATACCCAATGATAACGGTGGAGAAAAAATTAGAAAGAAAAAAGAGGTATATTGGATATATACCCTTGGCACTTTTTCCCATGGGCTGAATAATGAATTACAGTGGGAGAATGCCATTATATGAAGCTCCTCGATTGAAAGATAACAATGGCTCCTCAAACAACTTTGTTCGTCCTGTTCTATCTCTACTTTATCTTTCCTTGCCAATTACTGAAGATGAAGACTAAATAGGAGAAAATAGAAATACGGTATTTAGTCCTCCGTTCTTTTTACGATCACAAAAATGTAGAAATATAGGACCGTTGACGATTTAACCTCTCTTTCTAAGAAAGAGGTCATTTTAACCACGTTTGCTAGGACTGTTTGCAGTCAGTCATGTAGCTATTATCTTGCCTTTCAAAGTGGGAGTAACCAAAACTCACATCCAATTGTGAGGTTGTATATATAAACAAACCAGATTAGCTCTTTCTAACCTTTTCGAATTTACGAGTTACCAACGACCAAATGTCAGGCGCTCCACCATTGCAGAGCTTTCATGAGGTACGTGCACACTAGATGGACAACGCGGTAAACCAACCCCCCCCCCCCCCTTTCCTCCTTCTACCCTCCCTTTTTTTCTTAAAGATTCTGCCGATTTTATTGACCCTTAATATTTTATAATTATCTTCCGGCAGATATTTGGAAATATATATCCGTTTCTTGCATCTGCTGAACTATCCGACAAACAGCCAAAAAAAACTCACGCTGCCAGCATAACAGACTTACCACATTGACAGGTAAATCTTCGCGACCACACGATATGCAGAAACATGCAAACTTAGTTTAGTCACGCCACCTAACAACTGATTACCATTTTACCTTCAGGCAGTTAGGAGTACGAACTCCGTCCTTCAGCCAGCCTTTCATCACGGAGACAGCAAGCAGCCGTAGATCCTAATATCGTACACCGCTCTTTATTCTTCCAGGTGACATGCTCTACCTACATTGCTGATATTTAGAGAGTCATAAATCCGGTTAAGCATGAATGTATAATATATTACGCCCATTTTACCTCAGGTGGCCGGAAGCACGAAGATGCTTTTTAACTTATTTTAACACCACATAGAGAGACTTCCAACTATGCGAAGGGCGCCTCATCTATTCATCACGGATTTAAGGTAAATCTCGCGACTTTGTGAAAACTTTAAAACATTCAGACTGTATCACAACGCGAACTACTTATTCTTACTGCCTCGTTTTTATTAATGCAGAATAGATTCAAAGCTGCTCTAATTCGAAGGTATCCCAGGCTATAATCCAGAGATTACAGAGAAGAGCTGGAAATAGACGTGTAGACAAGAGCAGGTACTCCCCATTTTTGTGAAATATCATACTTTAATTAAATAGTTTTAACAAGCCTTATATACGAATTGTGGAAATTTGTTTATCAATAGAATCCCACACAAGCCTTGAATGCCGATGACGTCGCTGTCTATCTCCTAGTGTGAAATCTCAACTCACGTTTTTTTTAAAAATCAGGTTATCTTAAGAATGATGAACAACTAAGTCTGTGTAGAAAATGGAATACATGAACAAGCGTAGATTATTTTTACTTGCAAAGGCAAATATGCATATAAACGATGCTGCATTGTATGAACAGTATTAAAATACAGCTTCACCTGTTAATAAGTATTTCGGAAAAACAATAATGTATTTACCAGAAGATACTCTTACTTATGGATTTTCCTTTTGTCTTGCATTGTTTATTCATAATGCAGATATAAAAAGTTCTTTTAAACATCGTATCCTGGTCCTTATAACATAATCCTTCACTTTTTATACTAAAGGTAAGCTACATCATTCCAAAACTGCTACATAGGAGAAATTAATGAGAAAGTGTCTAGTCAAGCAAACCCTAATATCGTCTAAAATCTTAAATTAAATAAAATTTATGATGGCTTCGAAGTAGCTAGAACATAGTACTACAGAGAAGCCCTATAATTAGCAATATAGAAATAGGTTATTAAGGAAGTGACATTCATTGAAAAGTAACAGCCCGAGATTTTAATTAGATATCATACCAACACCAGTAACCTACTGACCACCTTTTTTTTCTTCTCATTCTTGTTTCTGCTTCAAACTCATAAAAACCCTTTTCTTATGCACAAATAAATTGTAAGTTAGAATGTATAGGTCTATTATCATACTCTGTAGAACGGTTTGGTTCATCATTTACCAGATACGATGTCAAATTATAGCGGTGCATCATGTTAAACTATTAGACATCTGGCAAGAGTTTGGAATACAATTACGATGTATTAAACCAACTGTACTATGTAAATATAAGGATAGCATGTCAAAACATTATCTGTTCAATTTTAGAAAAATGCTGACATTGTCCTGATGAATACACGTTGTACATGTCGAAACGCGTTTACGAAAATCAGCTTCTTCTTCAAATTCTGGGACGAAACAATGTTCCAAGATTCCCTGAATTCTGTATATCAATTTGAATGAAAAATTCCCTTTTTTAATACTTTTTATCACTAGAAAAAAATGTACTAATGCATTTCTTAGCAATTTAAATTAAATCATTTTTGCTATCATAGTTCGTTGGGTTTTCCTGTCTGTATTATTCTTTGCCAGATATTATATCTTGCCTGGGTTTTTACTCTTGCTCTGAATTTTTTTGTGGACATATTCTGCCTGACTATTACAATGGGATTGTGCGTCTTCTGGATTGAGGGGTTTCTGTGGAGCAGAGATAATCGATTTGGCAATGCAGAATATTTCCTTAGGAGCGTTTGCAGCAGCGCTGATTCTGTCCCCAAAAATGCAGATTGCGCGATCTTAATTTCGGCCCTATAATTCATGATGGCTTCCCTGTATGCCTTCTTTCTGTCTTCTACCAAGTTTAGTCTCCAGCTCCTTTCAAGCTTGCTACAGAGTTGTTTGAGCTCTTTTAATTTAGGAGAGAACTAAGGTGCCAATTTGTGTTTAGAGTTTATACGGGGGGATTCTTTGGGAGTAATGAGTCAAGTGACTTTTGTATCCATAGATTGTAATTGCTGTTGGCCGTGTCAGGATCAGAGTCCGGAATGGGGGAAGAGGCAGCTAACAGTGAAGACTGAAAGATTTGACCACTTCCTTTCCAACAGTGGAACGGCACTGTGTGCAGTGGGGGAGGCAGCAGCTTCCCAAGCTAGGGGGACTAGCAGGTGATCAGTCCACGGAAGGGAGATAGGGATGTCCATTAAGAGGTTCTGATCATACTGAGCACAAAATCAAGAAGGTGCCCTTTGATGTGTGTAGGGGCAAAGCCCTTTTGCATGATTTGAAGTGCCAACAGACTGGATAGAAGTTCAGCAGCTGAACGGTTGGAAGGGTCGTCCAGATGGAAGTTAAGGTCCCCTAGAACCGTTAAGTTGGCTGGACTCAGGGCCAGTTCTGCAACACGCATCGGGAGTGTGTTCAGAAATTGACCTAAGGGTCCAGAGGGGGGCGATAGAGTAACAAGCCGGAAAAGGTGCTGGTAGGTGAAATGTCTAGTGAGAAGGTCATGACTTCACAATCAGGTATTTCCTGAGCAGCGGATCGACAACAGAAGTTGTCTTTAAAAATTATGGCTAGACCGCCCCCTCTTCCCGACTTACAGTCCACTCTCTGCAATGAGTACCCCAATAGTAGGATCTGAGTGATGGCTGGTTCTTCTTCCTCCTGTAACCAAGTCTCGGTCAGGAATAGAGCATCCGGCTTGTGATCCTCCAACAGGAATGTCAGTTCCAGTGGATGTTTAGGAAGGGAGCAACAGTTTAAAAGAAGAAGTTTTAATGGAGGTATAGTCGCTGGGGCTTCCTTACCATAAAGAAGAGGTTTGAAGTTGCAGTGAGAGCAACTGAAAGAACTACTGACAGAGGACAGTGAGTGTAAACAGTTGGGGCCTGGAATAGCTCTTAGAGTCATTAAGGTTTGCGCACTATAAATGAGAATGTTATATAAACTACCAGGGGTTCTGGCCCCTGGTCCTGGCCAGGTGCACGGGCGCAGACGGGTTTGCTTTTGGCGTGCCGCCAGCGAGTCCACTGCACGTGCGCATAAGCACAGAGCTAAATAGTGTTGGGGGCGCGAAGGCTAGAGGGCCAACCCAACCGGAAGTGAATTGCAGCTCCCAGGAAGCCCTCCGCACAATCGGCACTCGCCGCGTCGGACCGGGGCTGGGGAGAAGAGTCAGGTGAGGAGCACCGAGCAAAAGCAGAATAGCAGTATTTTCAGTGATTTTAAAAAAACAAGTTAAATACGTAAGTGCGTCGCAATTAGTATCTGCTTACACACAAAAGAGTGGATTTTAGTCCTTCAATACAATATATCAACTGCATATTGGATTTATAAATAATGCACTGATAATGTTTGTCAAATGACAGAATTATATTGATTATGTACATATATTGTTTTGTTACTGAGGAGTATTGCTTCAAACTATGTACTGCAATAAAAAATAGTTTCTTCTTTTTAAACTAAATGACAAAAAAAGAAAAATGCTTGGAGGCATTTTATGTAACAGGGAAGCCCATTGTATTGCTAAATGTGAGCCAATAGTAAAGAAATATAGGTCAAGTAGGAGGCTCTTTATGATGTAATTATCAGTAGTCAGTGTCATTCCAGAAAGATTCGGAAATTAGGCGCACTGGCACATTTTGAATCAGTTGGAGTTCCTTTTAAGGTATAAAATGTTGCACTTGCAATAATTATTATTATCAATTTAATTTAATTTTATACAGCGCAACAGCTACCCGAAGGTTTCCCGGTGCTAAGAACGCTAAAGATATATGAAAGGACCAGATATAAAGTGGGCATAGTCTATTGGTTAAAAAGCCATGTTTTTAAGTCCTTACGAAACTTCTGGTATTGTGGTTCGATACGCAACGAGAAGGGCATTGAATTCCAGAGTACTGGGGACAAATAGGAAAAAGAACGTCCCCCCATTCTTGTTCTTTTGATCCTCAGAATTTGATAGTTGTGTTGATTAGCAGAACGGAGTGATCTCGAGGGGTGATATTGATGCACTAGCGCCTGAAGATAGTGCGGTGCCACTCCTGCATTAATCCTATGCATGTAGCAAAGAGTTTTAAACTTAATGCGGTTCTCAATCTTCAACCAATGCAAATCACGTAGTGCAGCTGAGGCAGATGTTCTAGCTGGGAGACTACAAAGCAGTCTGGCGGCAGCATTTTGGGTTACCTGTAACCTGTGTAATACTTCCTTTCCCACTCCTAAATATAGAACATTACAGTAATCGAGCCTGGATGTAATGAGGGCTTGGACTACCCTTCTTTGAGTGGGCAAAGGGAGCATCCACAGGATTTTTTTCAGCCACTTCAATACGACAAAGCAGACAGAGGCTACCCTGCCAGCTTGATGCCTCATAGTTAGTTGGTCATCAACTATGGAGCCAAGATTCCGAGCTGATAATCTATCTGAGAAGTTACCATTGCATGAACAATAGTTTTTTCTTGCCACTATGGGGAGCAGGTCCAGAGTCTTCCTCAGGATTTTAAGGACCCCAAAGTATTTCCCCTCAACACTACTTATCTGACTGTCAATAGGCAACTTGGTGTCGAACCATATGCCCAGATTTTTGGTTTTGGATTTGGGGGCAGGAGTATGGGGATTTACCGACTATCAGTATCTCAAGTTTATTCAAAATGAGCTCAAAACAGCTCTTAGCTATCCGAAAGGCCAGTTCCTCCAGATATGATTTAAACTGTTACGAGGCATCATCCCCATCATGAGAGAGTGTTACAATAAGCTGCATATCGTCTGCATATGGCACAATTGTCACATTGTGTCTTTGAAGGATCTCAACTAGGGAGCAGATGTATACATTTAATAGAGTAGGGCATACAATAGAGCCCTGCAGCATGTCTTTTGATATTTTATTTGTCTCAGACATAAACGGTCTATGAGTGACTTGAAGATGCGGATTTGGAGAAAAAAGGCTATCCAACGTAGCACAATGCCTCCAGCAATGCACCGCACAAGCCTCTGTAAGAGAAGACCATGGGATACGGTGCTGAAGGCTGCACTAAGATCCAGCAGGATTAGGGCAGCAGCTTTCCCTCCATCTGCATACCGCCTTATGCTGACTCTGTGGAATTGGATCCCCTGAAGCCTGATTGAGAGGGATGTAATAAATTGTTCGATTCAATTAATCTCATTAGTTTAATGTTCACATGCTTTTTGGTAATTTTAGCAAAGAAATTTGCAAGTTATGGTATGGATCATAATTTATAACTTGCACAACAGCCATTCAAACCATGGTTCACACTGGTGACAATAGCATCCGTGTAGCAATGGGTAGATCAGAGTTTCCATTAAAAAGGCTTTTCTGTTTTCCTAATTATTTTGGTGTGATCAATCTGCATGAAACTTGCGAAAAAGTATGTCAACTTTGAGTTCTTTAAGGCAAGTTTTGTGTAGATCAATAAAACCAAGGCCCAAAAAGAAGTGGGAGCCCAAAAGGTAAATTTCTCATTTTAACTTTAACTTTAACTCCTTATCTTTTCTGGAACGGGTCTTGGCAATAGCAACACCCTACATTGAAAGCTGTAACAAGTTTGCCTCCTTTTATGCCTCAATCAATCAATCAATCAAGAAATTTGAATAGCGCGCTACTCACCCGGAGGGTCTCAAGGCGCTTGGGGGGGGAGGGAGGAGTCCGCTACTGCTCGAACAGCCAGGTCTTGAGTTGCTTCCTGAAGGAGAGGTGGTCTTGGGTAAGACGGAGGTGGATGGGGAGGGAGTTCCAGGTCTTGGCTGCATGGTAGGAGAAGGATCTTCCTCCCATGGTGGCCTTCGGATGCGTGGAACGGCGGTGAGGGCGTGGCTGGTCGATCGAAGTTGGGGGTGGGAGTGTAGAAGGTCAGGCGGTTGTTGAGGTACCTGGGGCCTAGGTCGTGGAGGGCTTTGTGTGCGTGGGTGAGGAGGCGGAACGTGATTCTTTTGCTGAGGGGGAGCCAGTGCAGGTCTTTCAGGTGTCCAGAGATGTGGCTGTGGCGGGGGATGTCCAGGATGAGTCGTGTGGAGGCGTTCTGGATGCGTTGGAGTCTTTTCTGCAGTTTGGCCGTGGTTCCGGTATAGAGGGTGTTTCCGTAGTCCAGTCGGCTGGTGACAAGTGCCTGGGTGACCGTCTTCCTGGTATCGGTGGGGATCCAACGGAAGATCTTTCGGAGCATGCGTAGGATGTTGAAACATGAAGACGAGACGGCGTTGACTTGTCTGGGCATCGACAGGGAGGAGTCCAGGGTGAAGCCTAGGTTGCGTGCGTGGTCCGTTGGTTTGGGTGCGCTGCCTAGAGCCGGGGGCCACCAGGAGTTGTCCCAGGCAGATGGTGATGGTCCAAGGATGAGGACTTCCGTCTTGTCTGAGTTCAGTTTCAAACGGCTGTTCTTCATCCACTTGGCTACTTCTTTCATCCCTTCATGCAGGTTGGTTCTGGCGGTTGCGGGCCGTTGGTGAGGGAGAGGATCAGCTGGGTGTCGTCGGCGTAGGAGATGATGTTGAGGTTGTGTTGGCGTGCGATGGCTGCGAGCGGGCTCATGTACACGTTGAAGAGGGTGGGGCTGAGTGATGATCCTTGTGGTACGCCGCAGATGACTTCGGTGGCCTCTGATCTGAACAGGGGGAGGCGGACTCTCTGGGTCCTTCCGGCGAGGAATGAAATGATCCACTCCAGTGCCTTCTCTTGGATTCCGACGTTGCTGAGGCGTTGTACTAGGGTGCGGTGGCAGACAGTATCGAACGCTGCGGAGAGGTCCAGGAGGATGAGGACCGCTGTTTCCCCGTTGTCGATCAGGGTTCGGATGTCGTCGGTGGCTGCGATGAGGGCGGTCTCGGTGCTGTGATTGGCTCGGAAGCTGGACTGTGAGTGGTCGAGGGATCCAGTTGTCTCGAGGAAGGCGGCCAGCTGTCTATTGACGGTCTTCTCGATGACTTTGGCAGGAAACAGAAGGAGCGAGATGGGGCGGTAGTTCTTGAGGTCGGTGGGGTCTGCTGATGGTTTCTTCAGGAGGGCGCTGAGTTTGGCGTGTTTCCAGCTCTCCGGGAAGGTGGCGGTGTTGAAGGAGCAGTTGATGATGTCCCGGAGTTGAGGCGCGATGACGGAGGCGGCCTTGTTGAAGACGTGGTGGGGGCATGGGTCGGTAGGTGATCCGGAGTGGATGGTGCTCATCGTGCGAATGGTGTCTTCAGTGCTGGCCGGGGTCCAGTGGCGGAGGGTGGTGGTAGGGGGGCGTCGATTCTGTGGTGGGGTGCGCGGTCTGTTCACGGAAGCTGTTGTGTAAGTCTGCGATCTTGCTGTGGAAGAACGTGGCGAGTGAGTCGCAGAGGTCTTGTGAGGGAGTGATGTTGTTGTTTCCGGCGCTGGGGTTGGAGAGCTCTTTGACGATGCTGAAGAGCTCCTTGCTGTTGTGTGCGTTGTTGTGTAGTCGTTCCTTGAATGCTGTCTTCTTGGTGGTGTGAATCAGCTGGTGGTGTTTGCGGGTGGCGTGCTTGAGGGCGGTCATGTTGTCTGTGGTCGGGTTCTTTTGCCAAGCATTCTTGAGGGTGCGGCAGTTCTTCTTTGAGTTCATGAGGTCCTCGTTGAACCACTGGGCTTTCTTGCTTCCGGGCCTGCTGGGATGGGCTTTCAGGGGTGAGAGGTCGTCGGTGCAGTTGGTGATCCACTGTGCGAGGTTGAGGGCTGCTTGGTTGGGGTCCGTTGATCTGGCGGGAGGGTTCTGATTCAGTGATGTGGTGAGCTGGTCGGTGGTGATCTTGTTCCAGTTCCTGCGGGGTGCCTGTTGCGGGATGTTGTGAGTAGTGGTCTTTCTGATGCTGAAGTGGACGCAGCTGTGGTCTGTCCAGTGGAGTCCGGTGGAATGGCTGAAGGAGATGTGCTTGCTGGAGGAGAAGATTGGGTCAAGCGTGTGTCCGGCGTAGTGGGTGGGGGTGTTTACCAGTTGCTTGAGTCCGAGGTTGGCGAGGTTGTCCAGAAGGGTGGTGGTGTTGTTGTCGTTGTTGTGCTCCAGGTGGAAGTTGAGGTCCCCTAGGAGGATGTAGTCAGCAGAGGGGAGGGCGTGTGGGCTGATGAAGTCTGCGATGTCTTCGCTGAATTGTGTGCGGGGACCTGGGGGTCTGTAGATAAGGGTTCCTCTGAGTGTTGTCTTGGGGTCGGTGTGTATCTGGAAGTGGAGATGTTCGGCGGCTTTGTGGGTGTCTTCGAAGTTGGTTGTGATGCAGATGGTGTTCTTGTAGACGATGGCTATGCCTCCTCCAGTCTGGTTGACACGGCCTCTCCGGGTGATCTTGTATCCGTCCGGGATGGCTATGGCGATGTCGGGTGCTGAGGAAACGTTCATCCAGGTCTCCGTGAGGAAGGCGACATCCGGAGATGTGGTGTCGAGCAGGTTCCATAGTTCAATGGCGTGTCTGTGGACGGAGCAGGTATTGAGCAGGATGCACTTCAGGTGGTTGCTGTTGGTGCTTGGCTTGGCGGGTGCGGGTGGGATGCAGGTCCAGATGCAGGCGAACTTGCAGGAGTGGCAGGTGAAGGGTCCGTGGGTGCGTCCTGGGGTGGCTTGGTGGCAGCCGGGGAGGCGTCCGGTGTTGAGTGTGCTGAGGGTGGCGGCGTCGTATGTCCGGTGGGTGGAATGGCATCTGCAAGGGCCAGGGGGTCTGGCGCTGGGCACGGTGCAGGCGCGGACGGGCGTAGACGGGCTTGCCTTTGGCGTGCCTTCGGCGCACAATTGGCGCACCCGCTGCACGTGAACGCTGTGCGCACGCGCAAACTCTGCCATAAGTGGAGAGTGGAGGGAGCGGAGCGAGGGAGGAGCAGCTGGGAGGCGGGAGCGGGGTGGCGAGTGGGGAGGGGAGCGGTGACGCTGGAGGGAGTGGGGGTGGGGCCGCGGGGGAGCAGCGGTAGGGAGCGGGGTGGGTCGGCGGTGGAGGCACAGGAGCGAGCAGGGGCACAGCAGAGGACAGATACGGCACAAAGAAATCAGGGGCACAGAACACAGGCAAAACAGATACGGCACAATAATATCAGGGGCACAGAGGACAGGCAAAACAGATACGGCACGATAATATCAGGGGCACAGAGGACGATGCTAAACAACAATTACGGCACAATACTTGTCAGGGGCACAGAGGACGAACTGGCAGCGGCAATGGTGGCGGATACCGGGACCCTCGGGGTGGGCCACGCGGTGGGAGGAGCGGCCGGCTCTATCCAGGTCAGGTCAGGTCACAGCTCCCCGCCTCACGGACACCACCTTTTGAGTCCAGTGGGAGGGAGGAGCAGCTGGGAGGCGGGAGCGGGGTGGTGAGTGGGGAGGGGAACGGTGATGCTGGAGGGAGCGGGGTGGGGCCGCGGGGGAGCAGTGGCAGGGAGCGGGGTGGGTCGGTGGTGAAGGCACAGGAGCGAGCAGGGGCACAGCAGAGGACAGATACGGCACAATAAAATCAGGGGCACAGAGGACAGGCAAAACAGATACGGCACAATAATATCAGGGGCACAGAGGACAGGTAAAACAGATATGGTACGATAATATCAGGGGCACAGAGGACAGGCAAAACAGATACGGCACAATAATATCAGGGGCACAGAGGACGATGCTAAACAACAATTACGGCACAATACTTATCAGGGGCACAGAGGACGAACTGGCAGCGGCAGTGGTGGCGGATACCGGGACCCTCGGGGTGGGCCACGCGGCGGGAGGAGCGACCGGCTCTGACCAGGTCAGGTCAGGTCACAGCTCCCCGCCTCGTGGACACCACCTTTTGAGTCCAGTGGGAGGGAGGAGCAGCTGGGAGGCGGGAGCGGGGTGGCGAGTGGGGAAGGGAGCAGGGATGCTGGGTGGAGTGGGGGTGGGGCCGCAGGGGAGCAGCGGCAGGGAGCGGGGTGGGTCGGCGGTGGAGGCACAGGAGCGAGCAGGGGCACAGCAGAGGACAGATACGGCACAATAAAATCAGGGGCGCAGAGGACAGGCAAAACAGATACGGCACAATAATATCATGGGCACAGAGGACAGGCAAAACAGATACGGCACGATAATATCAGGGGCACAGAGGACAGGCAAAACAGATACGGCACAATATTATCAGGGGCACAGAGGAAGATGCTAAACTACAATTACGGCACAATACTTATCAGGGGCACAGAGGACAAACTGGCAGTGGCGGCAGATACCGGGACCCTCGGGTGGGCCACACGGCGGGAGGAGCAACCGGCTCTGACCAGGTCAGGTCAGCTCTAAAGTAGCCAAACGTTATGTAATTTGTCACTTCCCTACCAGTTTTCCATTCTTTGCAAAACACTTTTGATGCCTACTTTGTCAATCATCGTGCTTACTCCAAGGGCTCCATGTTAAATGTATGTCACATGCAGGTACTAAAAACCAAAATCAACCCCGGAAAAAAATTATATCAACTCACTTCCACAGGCGTGGTTGAGTGATAGAAGCTCACTGCTCAGGCTGCTCTCAGAGCTAACTGTGAAAATTTCAGAGTGGAAGCATGGCTAATCCAGTCTCGGTCAGATGAGTTTAAAGTACGTTTGTCTATAGTCTCCTTGCTGATTACTGACCATTAATCAGAATGTGTGCATGGTACTTTGCAGAAATTATAGTTGTTTGAGAAGAAATCAGTCATTGGCGTCTATCTCTCCTTTAACTCATCCCAAACCTCATCTTATTACTATGATCCCCCAAATAACACTCTAGACTTTTACCTCTCCTATCCCTCCAATATCCTACTCATTCCAACTAACAGCCTTGCATGTCCACAGCTCAAATTAGCTCATATTTCTCTATACTAATCCACCACTAATCCTGTTTTGGGTGCCGGAGTAGTATTCTACTCACCAAAAAGTGCTATGACGCCGCTTCAGAGGTAGTTAGTGATATACAAATACAATTGCAATTGGGCTCTTTGGAAAGACAACATCGTCACTTGCCATCTCTGGCTTTCACGGAGCACATTCAAAGCTGGGAAGCTTGGCCTACAAAGGTCTGGCCTCCGAGTTAATCCTACCTACATGGGATGATCAAAAGGAGCCGTAATGGCTGCATTCTTTTTTTCATAACAAATGATCATTTCTTGCCATCATACTCCCCGAAGGACCACATATACATGTACATATTATTGCATACATCAGCATAGCATTGCACATTGGTGTTAATAGACAAAACAGTACAATACGCTGCGATATAGCTAGTCTGTGTCTCTCTGAATCTTTTCCAGACTGTGCCCAATGTACACGGGTGAGGTTCCATACAATACATCACATATCTCGACCATAGGACGACACTTCCACATCTATGGTGTTGGCAATCGACAATGAAGGATCTAGAGTGATGCCTCAGTAGTCTGCCCACCACTATCAAATCTTCGTATATTTTGGCAGACATCCCTGTGCTCGAAAAACAGACACCTCCAACCCGATACAAAATTCCATCCCCCTCCTCCAGGCACTCATCAGGAGGGGCATATCAGACCTTCATAGTCTAGCTGTGTCTCGTTTAGCAAGTGTGAAGCCCATAAATAAAAGATGGTGCTTATATCTATTACCGCTTATCTATTATCTCCTCTGTAACATGGAGCAGGGTCAGTCTGGGAGACCTAGGAGTGGAAAAAGCTCTGCAGAGCGGAGTTTTTTAAAACTCTGCCTGTTCCAAAGAGCACGGAAAACTCTGCAAACTCTGCGAACGGAGCGGAATTTGCCGCCCAGATATACTGTTCATTCGGCCAATGGATGTAGACCACTTAATCTATATATATAAAAACAAATGTATGTCTGTCTGTTTGTCCTTTATGCATTACTATGCATGAAACTTTGGGAAGTTGTTGAGTACACTCCGGCAAAGGTTTCTGGCAAAAAATAATAAAAAAAAAATTATTAAAAGTTGTTGAGTACACTCCAGCAAAGGTTTCTGGCAAAAAAAAAAAATTATAAAATGTTGTTAGAATCAAGATTGGAAGCCGATCGAATACGCACTGCTCAAGCCCGTTCTTCTCAAACAAACAAGCAACGAGAATCAAGATTGGAAACAGATCGATTACGCACTGCTTAAGCCCACAAGAATGAAACAGGAGAGCAACGAGAATCAAGATTGGAAAACGATCAATTACGCACTGCTCAAGTCCGCTTGAATGAAACAGGAGAGCAACCAGAATCAAGATTGGAAGCCAATCGAGGACGCACTGCTAAAGCCACACTTAGAAATGTTTTGAAAAATAAAATGAATATGTTTCAATAACAATGACACAATGTAAATTTAGTGTTATCATAACGAGTTTCCAAGAATTTCCTTTCTTCTGAGATCGCAGCAACTCTTGACGGGTAAGCTAGTGTGTGTATAAAATTTATGATTTTTTTGGGGAAAATTAGTGTAGGAAGATAGGTAAAGCAGTCTTAAAGGCCTGATGTAAAAAGGCGGAAGAGACAAGGATGTTATTTGTCTTCTACAGTTCTGTAACATTTTATACTATTCAAAGAAGGATAAACCCTTGCCATTCAGCTGCTAATCACTTTAATTAAAGTCCATGCCTAAATTCCGTCCATTTGCCAAGTGCATTCAAGCGCAACCCGTATTCTATGCTAGTAAATGTTTGCACTGAGGGAGCACATCTTGGTCCACAAGGTTTCGATCCATGCTTCGAAGAGCTTTCATAAATGTCAGTGGAAGGCCCTCAGAATCTGACGATCCCTTCTCTTCAAGTATTGGTCAGATTATCTGACACTAGACAATTGAATAGAGAGGCGGGGCCAGCATCAGACACGCCAAAGGTATGGCGGTCGAGCCGGCCCCTGCTGACCAAACAGGGGTGTGCCTTATCGCACACAGTAGTGACGCGATGGGCCCGTCTCGCCTACCATTGGTCTAGGGTGTCTGGGACGGGCCCCAGAAGTGATTACAATCACTTCTGGGTCACGTGTCGGGACAACGTCAGGCCGGTACAAACCATCCTGGCCTAAGATATGGGGGGACAATAAAAGGCTGGGGAGCGGGAGAGTCTGCCTCTTTGCTCTTTGCTCCCCAGCCCGCCATAAGCACTACCAGTCTCGCTAGGAGGCTGTCTCTTAATTTCTCGTTCTCTTTTTTCAGGTGGCGGCTCGAGGATTCGATAAGGATCGGAGGAGCAGGACGGGCACCGTAGAAGTTTGGATTGGATGGTGGTCACTGAGTTTTCTTCCTTCCTTGGCCTACAGAGGGCCGTGACCCGCTCCTGCTCTTGGGGGCACAGCGGAGAATTGGCGCAACAATTTGAGGTTTGGGAGTGCGTGAGAACAGTGATCACGAGCGGTACTTTATACCAGTAACGCAGCGTGTGGGTTTTCGAGCACCGGGGGCGCTGGTTTCAATACCAGGTGCGCTTTAATTGAAGCAAACGCTTCCACAAGGAGGAGCGCCACGTACCTGTGTGGGTTTTCTAGCACTGGGGGCGCTTGGTTCAATACTGGGTGCGCTGCAATTGACGCGAGCGCTTCCACAAGGAGGAGTGCTGCGTACTTTGGGCTGTTGCTGGTCTGTTGTTTTCTGCTGAAAAGTAGCAGGGAGTGGGTGCGGGTGGCTGAGTTTACTAGGGAAGCTCCTGTGAAATTTTTTAAATACTGTACTTCAGCGCATTGGCAAGGGGGGTGTGCTGTTCTGGCTAGACCGGATTTACCGAATGTAATAATTGAAGCAAGGCAGGTTTTGTGTGGTACTGCAGTGCTTTGGCATAAAAGGGTACACGTGGTAAAAACATAATTTTCAGCAAAAACTTTCAGCCTCAATTAGAAACTTCACGTGATTAGTTTTTTGTATTACTGACGCAGGAGTACTTTGTGGGTCGTCAACGGAACAACAGCTGTGATTCTTGGGACAAGTAATACAGTGATCACCAGGACATAGGGCAACCTGGTTGGGGACACAGACAGGCCTGCATTCCACAGTATCCGGGAGCCACGCGGGTTTGAGAATAATCCCTGGCCCACTGGATTAGCTGGTGTAGAGTGGCTCTGGTTGCAGGGGTGCTTGTGGCCTGTTCTGTACCACCTACGTGTGTAAGGTAAGGGCTTGGATGGGTTCCAGGTCATTGGGTGTGTTAAAGCGCTTCATATTTGTTGGTGAGCACTAACATATTTTTAGTAATTATTGCCATAGTGTTGTGATATGAATAATGGCCAGTAAGGCAAAACGAGGTGAAAAGCCTTCTTGCATGGAGAGACTAATGCAAACCATGATGCGCAAAATGGTGAATATGGAAGATAGACTAAAGAAGGTGGATGAGATGGGGTTAGCTCTGGCGTATCTTAAAGACAAATTAGATGGACAGGAGGGGGTTGTAGGATAGGCCAAGGCGCACTATAGTGACCCCTAAGCGTTTCCCTCCACCCTTTAAAAAAAAGAGTGGAGCCAAGAAAAGAACGGAAAATGATCCTATTATACCAGGGGCTCCTGGGCCTTTGTCGTGCCCCAGAGAAGGACAGGAACCAGGTCCATCATGGGCAGTCTCTCCGTTGGAGTCAGGTGGGCAGCCAACAGCATTGGTGGGTAGCCCTCAGGCCCCGGTGGCCCCTATGGGTGAGCTTCCTATTGGTAGTAGCCCGCAGACCCCAGTTGCCCCTATGGTGGGAATCCCAAGTGGTAGTGGTTCAATCCCTCAGGATTTGGTGTCCAACCTGGCAGCGGTTCTCCCTTGGTTACGGAAAGTGGGGAATTTGTCTCCAGCAGCTGGGGCATCTGTTACTGGTGAGAATTTTCTCGCTAAGGCTAGGCAGATAGTGGCCCAGTTGGATGGGGACAGGGACACACACCAGTGAACGGCCTAGGCACACCATCCCGGTCATCCTAGTGGGAGGGGCTGCTATGGTGGAAGCTAACAAGGAGCTAGCTGCAAACAACACATGTGTGGACGTAGTGAAGAAGAAGCTGACAGCCAGCTTGGGCAGCTCCAGTAGGTAAGCTACAAACACTGCTGTTTTTATGTGTGGGGGAGGCTCACACCCCCAGGGAACACTTGACTAGGCATGTCACACAAGAGGTTAAAGAAAAAATATGGGAAGGGAGCTATGCCAGTTTGTTTTCTTTGTTGATGGATGAAACAGAAAGGAAAGAGGCCACGAAAGAGATAGACTGGATGTTTCCAAGGGAATGGGCTAATGAATTACTGAAGTATAGACTTGAGGAGACTTTAAATAACTGGGTCAGAGGTTTTTCAATTTCTATGGCAATCATGGCAGACCATTTCCCCTATATGCAGGCAGAAGTGGCATGATACCAGAGCAGGATCACAGGGGCGCATGACCAATATGGTGGGGTAGGATGGAAAGAATATGACAAAATTTTCAGGAGAGCAAAAGCATCTGACCCCTCATTGTCTTGGAATCAAATTGATATGATTGTTTGGTTAGACACTTTTGGCTGTGGGTCGCAAGAAATTCCCAAGGTCCAATCATTTCAGTCCATTCAACCCTTTCGGCCACACCCCCGGGGGTTCCCCTGCTAGTTCCAGCAGTGTGGGGGGGGGGGGTTGGGTGGGGGGGAAAGGAACATGTTTGGATTTCAACTGGTGAACATGTACAAGAACCACAGGAATGTGTATATTCAAACATGCATGCTCTTTCTGTGCAAACCCATCTCACCCTGAGTCCCGGTGTTTCAAAAAGACAAAAGGAGAAAGAAACAGTAGTAAAGGTAACACGCCACAGATAGCCTGCACGCCCATTAGAGTTATGGCATTGACATCATGGCTAAACAGAAATCCTTATCATTCAACCTCTAAGTTGTTGCTAGAGGGTTTCAGTTTTGGTTTTGGAAACCCAGCACCAGATTATGTGGGAACTCCAGAATGCAAGAATCAGCTCTCTATAAGGGATAACCCAGGTGTGGCGGCAACAAAAATTGAAAAGGAATTGGATTTGGGCAGAGTGGCATGACCTTTTGACTGCATCCCAGTAAAAAATGCTGTCTGTTCTCGTTTGGGCATGGTTCCTAAAAAAGAGAAGGGTGAATTTAGGTTGATTCATAACCTATCAGCACCTAGGGGGAAATACTTGAATGATGCTATCAGTGAAGAGTTGTGTGGTGTAAAATATTCATCTTTTGACCAAACTGTGGAGATGCTCAGGGGTTTGGGTCCAAGCGCATTGCTGGCAAAATCGGACATTGAGTCAGCGTTCCGCTTGTTACCGGTCCATCCGTCAGACTTCCACCTGCTGGGTTTTTAGTTCCAGGGAAAATTTTACATGGATATGTGTATGTGCAAGGGATGCTCAGTCTCCTGTGCATATTTTGAGAAATTCAGTTCATTTTTGGAATGGGTTTTTAGGCAGGTGACAGGGCACCAATATGTTTTGCACTACCTTGATGACTTCCTTTTCTTGGGGTCACCGAGCTCCCAGGAGTGTGGGTGGGCACTGCAGGAATTTTGCACGCTCATGCAGGCTTTTGGGGTCTCTTCGGCACCAGGGAAGACAGTTGGGCCAACAACAACGATAGAGTTTTTCGGGATTGAGCTCGACTCCATACAAGGTTGTTTTCGGTTGCCTGAAGAGAAGATCACAAATTCAGGGCAGGGTTGCAGCAATGCTTGGCTCAGATAAAGTTACCTTGCATCAGCTGCAATAAATTGTAGGGCAGCTGAACTTAGCTTTGTGGGTTATCCATATGGCACAAGCATTCTCAAGATCCATCGCACAAGCCATGTCAGGCCTCAAAGAAAAACACCACTACACCAGGTTGTCAGCTGAGGTTCGGCAGGACATGCAGATTTGGTTGGCATTCCTGCAGGACTTCAATGGCATGGTAGTTTGGCCCGGTACGCTCACCACTTCCACAGAGTTGGGTTTAATGACTGACACTGCAGGCAGTGAGGGATTTGGCGCTATACTCGGTACTAAGTGGGTAGCACAGCAATGGACGGCATGGTGGGTGCAGAGCCGCTTGACAGACAACATTGTTTTTTTGGTACTGTTCCCCATCTGGGTGGCATTGTCAGTGTGGCCAGAACAATTGCGTAATCAATCTGTGGTGTTCTGGTCAGATAACATGACTGTGGTGGAATGCATCAACTAACAAGGTGCACAGTGTAAGATGATCCTCCATCTGTTGAAGGAAATAGTCTTGTTGCATGAGATTGATTATGCAATTTAGAGCTAAACATGTCCCAGGGGTACTGAATCATGCTGCTGATGCACTCTCTCGCTTCAAGATGCAGGTTTTCAGGGCACACCTCCCGAATGCAGCTGAGAACCCCACACGCTTCCCAAAACTGCTTTGGCAGATTGATGCCCCCAGCTACCTGACCTCGTGGCAGCCAGTCTAGCAGGAAAGCATTAAAGGGGCATTTTGGGCATACTGTGCCTTTTTGGGAAGGGATGGGTCTGTGAGGTGGCATGACTCAGGGGCGGTTCTTGCTTACTTGGGGGCTTTGCATGAGGGAGGGCTTTCAGCGGCGGCTGCTAGGCGGCATATGGCTGCAATCTCTTTCTTTGCACAGGTTAAAGGAGAAGGGGATCTCACCAATAGTTTCACGGTCAGGAAAGCTTTGAAGGGGTGGCAGCGCCTACAAGGAGCTGAATCAGATACAAGGCGGCCAATAGGAGTGGATATTTTACTATCTTTGCTGGAAGCCCCACACCATATTTGCCACTCCACGGAGGAAGATCAGTTGTTCAGCGCCGCCTTTACATTGGCGTTTTACGGTGTGCTTATAATTGGGGAGCTGGTAGCAAAAACCAAACAGGATGAGCAGGGGGATTGCAGCTTGACCGTGTAAAAATACAGCATGACTCCTTAATGATATCTATTAAGAGGTCTAAAACTGATCAGGAGGACTTAGGGGAGGGGGTGATGCTACATCAGGCACGTGGTAATCCTTGCTGCCCCGTCACAAACCTAGAGACATTTCTGAAGGGGAGATCCAGGGACAAGGGGAGGTGGCATTTCTAATACATGCTGATGGTTCCCCACTCACGAGACTTCAGTTCAAGAGAGCCATGGATATGGCAGTACAGAGGGAGTGTCTGGACCCAAATCACTTTGGAATTCATTCATTCAGGATAGTGGTGGCCACTGAGGGGGCAGCAAGGGGTTTTCACAGGAGTGACGTGCACATAATTGGCAGGTGTCCTCCAATTGTTGCAAGCGCTGTCTGCGGTTGCATATGCTATGAGTATGACATGGGTCTTGTTCTGATGCTTGTTTTCTTCTCTGCTCAATTTTTCAGTTTCTCAAGCCTGTCACGCAGAGGGGAAACCAACGACAGCACAGCAACAGCATCAATTTAGCCACAGGACAAGTACACGCCCGCAAGGAAGGGCCACCGGTTGTTTGGGTGGTCGGTCATTCATACGTGAGGCGCTTGAATAATTTTTTCTTTACAGGCAATTATGAGCACAGAGCAAGGCAGGCAGGATTTAAGTTGTCATTTCATGGGCATCTTGACTGAATTCAGGAATCTGGTATTAGACCTGCTAGACAGTAGAGGTAGTCTTCCCAGTATTATTATCCTCCATTTGGGAGGGTACGATCTGGTAAACCTGGGTTGAAGGGGGCTGGTAGAGACTCTACTTACGGAGGTAGGTTGGCTATGGAGGACATGCCCGAGGTTCACCATAGTTTGATCACACATGGTGCCAAGATTTCAGGGGTGGGGGTGAGTCTGTGAGGGCACGGAATCATTCAGTAAGGAGGATTAATAATAAAACAGAGATGCTTTTCAGGGCCCCGCATTTGCAAAGATCGCTCATGGGTGCATCAGGAGGGAGCCATGCTTCTTAAAAGATGGCGTTTATCTGTCTAAACTGGGTAACCAAATCTTCATGGAAAATCTGCTAGCTTGGATGGGTAGCTTTAGAGATAGGTCATGACTGTTCAGTGAACATAAAGGGGGGCCTGATAGTTGGTCACCTATGCAGGCCTGTGGCGGTAAGGACATAATTGGTGATCAGTAAATTTAAGGTCCTTAGAGGGCGGCGCCATTCTTGAAGGGGGTCGCCCAATGGGGAGGGACAAGTGGTCTCTCATAGAACTCCAGGGGAAGTTACAGTTACAGCCGGTTGGCTGGATAGGTGCGGGGGAGTGGGAGTTACACTTTCCAGTAGGCTGGTTGGCCACCCCGCACGTGCACAATGGCACAAGTAAACGGCGCATAACTGCAAGGGCCCCTTATGAAGATAGTCTACAGAGCGTACGGGGGTGTCCGGGGAGGGGGGTGGAAGTACCCTCACGGTGAACAGGCCATCTGTGCTGCACACACCAGTTGGAGGGCGGGCACAATCTGATAAGGATCTGACACCAGTTATTGACCTTGCCATAGGCTCAAATAGGGATACGCAGAAAAGTAAATGCTAATGTTATTATTTTGAATAAGGTATGTTTAGATTCAGATAGGAATATCTTTGTATTAGAGATATGTTAAGGTTAGCAATCTGACATCTGTACCTACCAATGTAATCAATGTAATATGTTTTCTGCGTATTATGTAAATAATGTATAAAAATGTGTTTTGAAATTTTTGTTACGTTAATAAATACGGTCAGGGGGTTTCGCGACTCCCTAATCCAAAAACTCAATTGTAGTGGTTAATGTGTTACTATCCAGGGTACTGAGAGGGGAGGAGGGGGTCTAGGCCGTACCTGGTCATAAGGGTGTGTGAGGGTAGAAGTCATGTGAAATGTCTCCATCTGAAGCCTGTGCAATTCAATCGAGCTTCACCTGGGAATATGCAGACAGTAAAGCAAAGCGTGAGTTTTAAAATAAAATTCTGCTTAATTTATCCTGTCAGTATCTGGCAAGACCTTTGAAAAACAATAGTTTAGCTACTCTAGCAGAGGTAATCAGTGTAATTGAATATAATGACTAATTAAGGGAACTACTCATTAATCAGAATAATCTACGAGCTTCTTCGCGCATCTACACTGGAAAGAATCTCTGTGATTTTGCACAATACAGAATTATAAACCCGCAGGGATGCTCCCCTCGGAAAATGTTCCATAAATCACCTTTTTATTTTTTTTTATTCACATAAAGGGAACGATCCACATATGTGCAGAGGCAAGACTTCCTTTACAAATAAGTGTTTACTAGAAATATGGCTGACAAATATCACTAGCCTTCGCACTTACGTCATTCTTTAGCCTACGTGTCTGCCATGACACAGCGCGTATTCTTCAACTTGCACTAAAAGTGCCTGCAGATTTGAGCTGGGCCTGCCACGTCATTGTCTTTGCTTGCACACCTACAATTAGTATAGTGTATTGGCAAAAGCTTTACAAACCTGTACAACTTCGCCAAAGCGAAGTTTACCAGCCCGCACCCGTAGTCCCTGCCCTTTGCCTGAAAAAAGGGCATTTAAAATGTTCACATAGGGAGGGGGTGAGAGGAAGGAGAAGAAGATGGTTTTCTTATGCTTTTTGGTGTCACACACGTTCTTTTTTTGGGAGGAGCTGTACTATAGGCAGGCAGCGTCTCTGCCCAGTTATTTGTAGTACCTCGACTGCCAGGGCATTGATGTGCCCACTGCACAATCATGGCCATTGCTTCCAATTGGCTAGAACGGATCTGGTAGATTAGCTATTGTTAATTCAGTCCCAGTGATGGGGGAGTGATAGTCATGCCAACGTCAAGGCAAGTCAAGGTAATGGTGATGTCAATGTTATGGTTTGAGGTTGGTTGCTCGCTCACCCATGGCACGTTGGCGTTCTAAAGTCCCCATTGGCCTTGTAGTCTAAGATCCTCATTTCTAGTCCTACACTAGCATTGGCCTGGTCAGAGCTGATAATTGGTCATAGATGATGGTGTTATTTTTCATTTGAAACATTGTCTCTAGATTCTGCAACTGAAATGTTTAGGTCTGGGATAGCCAAGACATTTTGAAATTACTAAACCTTCATGTATAATATGCTTACTTTCAGCCAGCTAACTTCAGCCTTCGGTCTGTTGCTGTGTCGTTCACATTCTGCTTCTGCCTGCAACAGCATCACGCATGGGGGATTTGGGTCAGCTTATTTTATTCAACCACTGCCTAATTTCACTTGAAGTTACTGCATTTTGCTCTTTCAGAAGCAGCACATCTACATAAAAGGTAGTTCCCTTCAGTGTGTTGTAATGTGCTTATTACCATTTCAGTCTCTCCACTGTGGTTCTCTCTCTGCCTGCTCAGCCTGCGATGATGTCATGTGGAATGTTGGGGTTGCTTTGTATGTTGAGAGATTCAGTTGGTGTGATGGGCTGAGCAGAGTGGACCTTGCTCCTGGTGGGGCATTACCAGAGACTACCTGATTTGCTATAGATCTTCTTGTAACTGAAAGGCTGTAATTTACTACAAGATTAAATCTACTCTTTACATCTACAAGACATGTCTAAGCCTCCTACTTCATTTTAACACTGGCGACGATTTAAAGAACCCATGGAGCTACCTTGGATGGACTTGACTTTTGAAACTGAAGTAAGTGAAGCTGATTAAGTAGATGAAGAAGCGCTTTTAAAAAAGGATTTAAAGTTTTGGAACTTAAAGACTTCAAGTAAGCGGAATGGAAGATACTAGGCACCCCATATGCCCCACCAGTGACCCTGTCAACGGTCGCCCTTTGACTAGATTGTGCCAGTTTCTGTTTGTCTGCTTGCTGCCTTTGAGAAATGACTGAAAGTCTCTGCTACATTATCCCTGCATTGACTCTGACTGACTCTTCAATGGATTGGCAGCTATGACAAGTGCTAAAGGAAAACACTTCAAATAAGCTGTTTTAAAGTGTATGCCTCATCACCCCAGGACTAGAAAGTAGCGATGAGTGCTAGGTATGGATATCTGTCTGGAAAGCAGTGATGCGCCTTAGGTATTGTCTGCACTAAAAGATGCAGCGATGTGTGCAGGCAGGACTTGCTTTCACGTGAGGATTTCGGAGCGTTTTTTTTTGGGATATATAACTTCGTTTGGATTGTTAGATAAATAGTGACTTTCTCTACTTTTCATGAAAATCGCTTGTTAATTCATCTTTACTTTTGTCTACACCTCCGTGAACTTTGTCGCATTGATTCGGAAACAAACCAAGGTAACGTTTTTCTTTTATTGTTTTGGGAAGAAACCGAATTAATACAGCTAATGTAAGCCTTTATTAACCTTGATTTATAACGGTTGTTCTTACCGTTCTTGAGCGCGCCTTGCATGCTGTCTCGCTCTCTTCTTGCTCGCGCTGCTCCGTCTCCTCTACGTTCGGCCATTCTTCTTACTCACGCTGTGGAACTTCTCTGACTGCCTGGCTGTGCGTATGGCGTGTGATGTCATTGCGCTTAAACATCATCTGAGCACGTAAGCCGCCATTTTGTGTATCCTTGGTTACTGGACTCAACCGGACACAACATCGTTCACGGAGAGCTTTGAGGTTTGTCTTCGTTTCTGTTTTATAGCGTTGCTTCGCCCAGACTTTCTACGTTTTGAACTATTTTTAGACTTACCTTCGATTTCTCATGCAAACTCTACACAAAGGATACCTTCTGTGAATATTCAGAGTTTTGTGATTTATCTACGATTTCCTCCTACTGCAGTACACTTTATGGTTGACGCTTCACATGTTTTTTTATTTTTATTTTAGACTGCGATGTTCTTCATGTTTTATGATTTAATTCATGATTTCCACAGGGCAAGTAAAGATATATAGAAGACTCTTTTGTTTAGTGTTTTTTTTGGATGGAGATCCTCGGGTGAGATGTCGCTCACCGGTGTTTGAGTTTATTTGTTTTATGTACATTTTAACATATATGTTTTGCAATGTGGGGGCTCAACGTGTATTGATTTATACTGTGATTTGCTTTGTTTTTTTTATTGCTTAACATGTTTAACATGCAATCTTTTGTCATTCTTACAGCTTAAAATTGTCATTTTGAGGGTGGTGGCTGTTCCAATTTTTCGTTTTGCATCTCCATACCTTTTCAGAATTTGTTGTTTTGGGTTGAGACATACCCATAGAGTGCTTGCGAGAGTTGGGTTGGGGTTTACCAATAGTTTTAGCCAGCGTGTCATGGGTTTAAGGATACCCATAGTTTAGCGTGAGTGTCATTGGTTTAAAAGTTACCCTGGATTTATTTTGGGTTAAGGGATACCCTAGGTTTTGATTGTGTGTGCATGCTGTGTGTGATGGCTACACACGTGGGGTTAAGGGATACCCTAGGTTTTTGGTTGTCTGGTGTTATGTTTATACGTTACTCAGACTGTGTGTGACTGGTACACACGTGGAGAGTTACCTCAAGTGTAGTCTAACTCCTCTTATCACACTTGTTACCCTTGGTTTTTGGGATTTGTGCAGTTAGGGTTGTAGATCCCTGTCTTGCCCCAGTTTATGCTGGTTTAGTATTGTGGTTGATGTGTTTCCGCAGTTTTTCTACTGATTTAGTGTATGGCACATTAAGTATTGTGTGTGGTTTTGGATTTATTGGTTTTTAAGATGGTGTTTTCTTGTTTTGCATTTCTTTTGTTTATGATCATTTTCAGGGAGAAGGAGGTATTATATTGTTTTGATACTGTGTCTTCTTCTTTCTGTCAAAAGTGCGTTTTCCATCTATGCATTTTTTGTGCTTATGATCATTATCAAAGGGGAGGGATGTGTTGGTTGTATTTATTAATGCATTCTCATCTTCTCCTTTTCTTTTGTATGTTTAGGGGATGTTTTGGTTTCATATATTAATACATTCTCTTTTTCTTCCTTTCCTTTGATTGTTTAATTATTAAGGAGGGGGATGTGTTGTAATGTGCTTATTGCCATTTCAGTCTCTCCACTGTGGTTCTCTCTCTGCCTGCTCAGCCTGCGATGATGTCACGTGGAATGTTGGGGTTGCTTTGTATGTTGAGAGATTCAGTTGGTGTGATGGACTGCGCAGAGTGGACCTTGCTCCTGGTGGGGTATTACCAGAGACTACCTGATTTGCTATAGATCTTCTTGTAACTGAAAGGCTGTAATTTACTACAAGATTAAATATACTCTTTACATCTACAAGACATGTCTAAGCCTCCTACTTCATTTTAACACAGTGCCAGTGTTTTTGTTTTTTACTTTATATTAGAGTTGGTGAAAGATTTTTTGAATAATACAGGGCTTTCTTCATTCCCTTTTATTCAGTGTGTTCGGAGGCATCCTTTAGGTGTAATTCCTCATTTTTACCCTATTTGTGTTTCTCCACAATGAATGTTCCATTTCAAAGCCTGCTGGAACCACCACCAGCCCAGCTGTACAGTGAGCACGTGCTGAAATTCTTAGAAATCCCTTTGCTCCAAGAACTGAATGCCGCATGGTCATTCCAATCTGTCTGGTTAACCTGTGTTCTGCTTGTGTTCCATTTCCTGTGGTGCCCCTTTTAATAGGCTTTGGATTCATGCCTAACTCTGCAAGTGCTGGCTCCTGTGGACATGACCTGATGATGAGTCCTATAATGACCCATTTTTGTAGTTGTCCCATAAACTTATGGTTGCTTCAAGATGCAGTGAATGAGACACTCCCTCAAGGAGGGGACGGGTGCTTTAGCACCAGGATTACTGAACTCTGGCTCTCTTAACACGGATGCAGGGCAGCAGGCTACTGTCATGAATAGGCGAAGATAGGCACATGGGGCACAAAAAATACTGCATTGTATGAATGGTTAAACACAAACTACATCTCACAGAATCCTCAGAGGAGACTGGCCATGGCACCTGAATGAGACTACTTAAGCCCCGCCCTGGAAGTGCTCGAGGCTTGTGAGTATCTGATTTAGGAGAAGAACCTACACGATACTGCAACGCTGGACCTAGGGGCACATGCATCAACCTATTTAGGAAGTGCAAACGGTGCGAATCGGTAAATTCGGCCGTTTGCACTTCCTAAATATGTGTTTGGGATGCATCAAGCATTTTTGAGTAATTCGGTATTTTTACCGAATTCCAAAAATGCGATTGCTTTTAAGGAATTGCAAATTTGCAATTCCTTAAAAGCTATGCATCATTTAAAAATAATTTGCGATTATTCAAATTGGAAGTGCAAATTACCACGAGGTTCAACCTCGTGGTAATTTGCGAAATTGTTTAAAAATGCTTAAAAATGCATTTTTTAAACTGTCCAGTTACAGACACATATGTCCTTAGGACATGTGTGTGTGAAACATGCACTTTCAAATGCATTTCAGGGGTGCAGGGGGGGGTCCTTTGGACCCCCCCCCCTGCACCCATGAAATTTTCTAAGTGCCACTCGCAATTTGCTACTGCCTTCCAATTGACTACATTGATTCCTATGGGCCTCTAGGCCCATAGGAATCAATGTAATGCCATTCCTTAATTGCACTTCGCAATTAAGGAATCACAATTTCCGAAAATTAAGAAATCCTAAAAACTTTTAGGATTTCTTGATGCATAGCATTTTGCATTTCCTAAATAGCGATTCCTTAATTTTCGCTATTTAAGAAATGCAAACTCCTAGATTGATGCATGTGGGGGAAAATGCTTAATCTTTGAGGTTGTGGATTCTTTATGGCATCGGACTAGCGTCTGCTGCCTTCATACCTTTTGTTTGTGCACAATAGGCTTTGCTGCGTGCTCCGTGTCAGGGGAGAGAAACCACCAATGAGCAGAGCGCCTCGCGCTCATTTAAAGAATCCGTCTGGAACACCCGGAAGCGGTGTGTGTTTGGAAGTACTATACGATTCTTTGCCTCTGTTCGTTGGGCTAAACTGAGACAAGATTGCACGTTAACAAGCAGAGAAAACGATTTTCATTTGGAACTGCTCAAGTTCCAGTATTTGACCTGGACCTCAAACCTGTGTGAGTGACCTGGAGCAGCATTTGAGTTTACCGCATAACAGACAACAAGGGTCCTTGCTAGGAAGCGCTTTTATATTGTTTCATTAAAGCACCGGATTATTGCTCAAAGGAGCGAGGTTAAATTGGATAATTTACTTTATTAGTATTCTATTGCCTCCAGAGGGCTATTGCTTCAGCGCCAGGAAGCGCTTTATTTTTGTTCTTTTGTCACACTTGCTCAGACGCTCTGGAGAGTAAGACAGGCTGGATAATTACTGCAGTGTAGACCAGCCATACTAGGGGGCACTGAACTGCCAAAAAGGATTGCACAGTCACCAGCTTTGGGAGGTTTATCTACAGTCAGATAAGTACCTCATTCTTAAAGTGGACCAGGACTGTTTGTTTCTATATTTTCTTTATTTTTTACTTTGTGCCTTTTTACATTGGGAGAAGCACAGCTGTATTATAAGTGAGTACATAACACATAGGGGTATATGGTGGGTCTGTGAATGAAAGCGGGGTGTAATCTCATGTGTGTATTGTGTCTTCACTTACAGGGCAGGCGGGGTGGAATTCAGGAGAGTGAGATCTGTATCTTCAGAAGACATCCCTATCCTAAGCCTAACAGCGGCAACGTTATTGTTTCTTTCGTCCCTTTTTTTTTCCCTTCCCCCTACGGTGGTGTTGTTGGTGCAGTGTGTATACATATACTCATTGGTATCTCCATATAGGGGAAGGGATTAACTAGCTTCACCATCGTTTCTGCTGTATCCGGCAATAAGGCTAGTGCGTAACCCTACTCTGTCTGACTGCTACTTCCTCAGCATCAGCTGATAATGAAGATCATATCTGTACTTCAGAACTTTTAAACTGGACAACTGCTGGGTCATTGTCTGTGGAGAGGGAATACGGTCTGGATTCACTTACCATTGTACTTGTAGAAGAAAGTCTAAGTGCCTCTGGTTCACCATAAATGTGCCCACCATTTTCAAAATTGTCATGTCATGTTTTAATTTTTATACAACCGTAATTGTTTTTTTCTCGCATGATTTATTTAGTCACATCACTTTGAATTTGCTTGGCTAGTTGCTAAGTGCCATTTCCGACCGAGGAGGGGGTGTAGTGAGTTCCTACTTAGGTCCACTGTAGTTTCCCCTTATTTTAGCCTAACTGCACGTTGTTGGCCACATTTGCTTTGCACAGCCACACGTAACACATTTATTTTTGTTCAATGATAATATTTTAAAAATAGGCTGCACATGTTATTGTTATACAGCACTTCTTCTGGTGTTCAGTGGAAAAATTTCGTACAAGGTCTAACAAAATTGTGCTCTGTTTTTCTGTGCTCGATAAAGTAACATCCCCTAACATATAGACACAACAAAAGTGCAGCTCCTGTTTTCCAACACAGCACTTCTTATCAGACAAATCGAGATATGCCCTTTGAAAAAACAGAGAGGAGGATTCATGCAGAAGGAAAAGGTCTTGGAACGGGGGCACCAGCCTTGCGTAAGCTGAGTTTACACCTATGATGCGGACCACCTAATTAAAATATAACAAACATGGGGTCTGGCGCTAAGCGCAGAGATCACTGATATTGATCTGTGCTCAATTAGGGGCATATTTACAAGGGAGTTATCTCCGCTTTTTTGGCTTAAAAAGCCAAAAAAGCGGAGATAAAACTATCACCCTATTTACAAGAGAGTGCTAACATGCATAATCGCATGTTAGCACCCTTTTTCTCAAAGCTTCCCGTTGCATCTCTAATGAGATGCAAAGTGGGCATCACTGGGCGTACCCCGGATGGACAACCTTGCAAATATCGCTGATGTTCACATCGCGATATTTACAAGGCTGCCCCAGCATTTTAGCACACATTAATTTTTGGAGAAAACTGCTGTTCTCTCCATGAACTAAAGTCTGCTAAAATGCAGACTTACCTATCTCTAACATTGGGGTGGATTATGCTGATACGACCCTGTGGGTCGTATCAGCAAGGTTATTGCCGTTTTGCAGGGAACATCGCTGGAAAACGGCGATAACCTCGCTATCTCTGGAATTTATCGCCCTGTAGAAACACGTTCTTAATAACGCGCTACCAGGGCGATGAATTCCAGAGATAGCCTGCGATAATAAAATTATCGCTAAGCACGGACAGCGATAATTAATCGCTGGCCGTTGATAATATGCCCCTTAGTGAGGGTAGTCTTAAACAGACATATCCGTTATCATGATGGTTTATTTTGTTGCATATAGTTTGTTCGTAATGCTAATTCCTCTGTTCAGTTGATATGTTTTCTAATTGCAGTACACTTGGTTCATAATAGACAGCAGTAGTTTCAATAAATATTGTAAACTTTTCTCCTGTCATTCTTTATTATGGACTTGCATGAGAGAACAAAAGGTGAGGATCTGTGACCTCCGGTTCCTCTGAGGGCTAGAGAGTTGTGTTCAAGGTTGCCAATTTACCTGTTACTCTGGGAAGGTTAGAAGGGCAGGCAAGGCACTATGAGCCAGTCAGACTAGGGCCCATAGGTACTTATGTGGTATTTTTTTTTATTTCAAACAAGTTTTTTTATTTAGAAGATTTCCAATACAGTACAGTAGTAATGAAGGGGGGGGGGGGGAGGGGAGTGTACAGCAGGGGGGGGGGTCTTGGTGTTTCACTGGTTACATGTTTGCCCCGAGTATACATGGTTAAGCGGCTGATTTCCCCCTGGAGAAGGTGAAAGAAAAGAAAAAGCAGGGGGGGGGAGGGGTTTGGCTAAGTTGATGGGTTGTGCGTTGCGTTGCAGTTTTACGGGGGTTTGTGTGACTCCAGGTGTGCATCTAGGGCTGCCCAAATCTCATTCTTAGCTTTGTGGCTGGGAGAGAAATTCCCAGTGATGTTATCTGCTCCTCTGAGGAAGGTGACCCAGTTTATCCAGCTCTTGAATGTTGCTTTGGCTGTGTCTTTCCAATTTGCTAGTATGGTTTTAACTGCTGCTGTAAGTAGGATGTCTACTAGGTCACTCTCCTCCTTGCTTTTTAAGTTTGGTAGCCCTACAAAGCCTGGTTTTATGTTCCTCCCTACGACAGTGTTGATCAGGTTGCTCACTCTTGTCCATTATGTTCCGACCTTTGGGCATTCGAAAATGAGGTGTTCTAGGCTGCCCCTTTCCCTTTGGCAGTTCCAGAATGTGTCACTGTCTCTTATGCCGGCTTTTTCAAGTTTGGCAGGGGTCCAGAAGGCTCTGTGTAAGAGCCAGTATTTTGTCTGTGCGAGTTGTGGCGTGACTTTATTTGTTGTGGCTGACTTCCATAGCCTACCCTTTTCTACCTCACTGAGGTGTCTTGTGTATAGTGTCTCCCAGGAGTTTGTTGTTTTTGCATTCAGTGTAGATGTTTTGGAGCTCAGGAGTTTGTAGATCTGCGCTGTCTGGTGTCCGGCCTTGTTGAGATTGCTCATGTACTGTATGATGGTGGGCTTTTCTTTGTTTAAGTTCGCCTTGGTGATGGCTGTTCTTATTTTGAGGAACGTGTACAATTTTATGTCCGGTAGGTTGTGCGACTCTTGGAGGTTCTGGAATGTGATTGGGGAGTGTTTTTTTTCCAGTTGCGCTGGGGTGGTGATCCCTTTTTTGGTCCAGGCCTCGTTGTGCATCACCTTCCCTTGGTATTGGACTCTTGTATTAAACCAGATTGATTCCCAGCTGGTTCCTCTGATCCGTTGTTCCATTTGTTTGTCTACTCGCAGCAGGGCTGTTTTGGTGTGCTTAATGATGGGGTCATGTCTAGCAGGGTGTTTGCTCGCTGTGAGCATTCCTATTGGGTTCATCCCCCTTAGGATGTTCCTTTCAAGTGTTAGCCACTCCGGTTTGTAGTCCTGCGCGTTGGTGATCCAGAACATTCCTTGTTTGGCTAGGCAGGCGGACTGGAAGTTTTTAAAGTTCATCATGTTCAGTCCCCCGAGTTCTTTGTTGAGCCTCAGTTTTTTTAGGCTGATTCTGGTTTCTTGTCCTTCCATATGAACCTGTTTATCAGTTTGTCAAGCTTTTTGTGGAAGTCTTCTGTCATTGTCAGGGGCAGCATGCTGAGCGTGTAGTTGATAGCTGGTGTCACCATCATCTTGATTGTCTCCACCCTACCCCACCAGCTGATGTATTTGGGGGACCATAGGTCTAGTCTTTCCTTTATTTTCTTTAGGATAGCTTCCTCGTTATGCTCCAGGGTTGTTTTGAGGTCTCTACCGAAGAGTAGGCCCAGGTATTTAAGGGGTTTTGTTTGCCATGCCAAGCCTGAGTTGCCTAGTACCGCTCTTGTTGTGTGCACATTCATGAGTTTGATGATAACAAGGAGGTAAACAAAGGCACCGTTTGGGATGCACTAAAGGCTACACTCGTGGCAAAATTCTAAGCATCAAAGCCAGAATGAATAGGAACAGAAACAAGAAAATAGCCGAACTAGAAGAACAAATAGGGGACCTAGAGAGAGAGGACACTGCGCTTACCTCACCGACAGGAACACACTGACAACACTAACGAAGAAAAAGTAAGAGCTAAACAAGATTCTGAGCGAAAGAGCGGGCACATGGATCAGCAAATTCAAAGCCATAAACCTCTGCTCTGCTAACAAAGCAGGGAACCAGCTAGCATCATACCAGAAGGCGAAACAGAGGCAACATTCAATTGCAGCGATAACGGATAAGAAAAACAAATCGCAAACAACCAACAAAGGAATCCTAGAAGTCTTCAAACAATTTTACCAGGAGCTATACAGCGCCGACAGGAACCTAGCTGCGGACGGGGGAGCGGAGCTACTGAGCAGAATTACTCTACCAACACTGACAGCGACCCAGAAAGAAGCACTAGAAGGAGACATCACAGACGCAGAGATAAACACAGCAATAACAACGCTCAAAGCGAACAAGGCACCAGGGCCCGACGGGTACACAGCGGCGTTCTACAAGAAATTCCTCGAACAACTGAAACCCACCCTGGCAGAGGTGTTCACCCACTGCATCCGCGAAGGTCACATGATGGAATCCATGGCGGAGGCCAACATCATTGTGATACCAAAAGAAGGGAAAGACCCCCAACACCCGCAGAACTACCGGCCAATATCACTCATAAATGTAGACTGTAAAATCTACGCAAAAATACTAGCAAACAGACTAAACACAGTCCTGCCCCACCTCATTCATAACTCACAAGTAGGATACCTCAAAAACAGACTGTCCCAAGACAACACGAGACTACTCTGCCACCTCATTAACCAAACAACGCACAGTGCAGATCCTGCAGTAATGATAGCGCTAGATGTGGAGAAAGCCTTCAACAGGGTCTCCTGGCCATTCCTCAACCTGTGCATGGAGAAATTTGGTCTAGGCACCAAGTACCGAGGCATGGTTATGGCACTGTATAACAGACCGAAAGCAAGGGTTGTTGTGAACGGCGGCACATCAGAGCCACTAACTCTGGAAAGAGGTACAAGACAGGGCTGCCCTCTATCTCCGGGCTTCTTCCTACTAGCCCTAGAGCCGCTACTAACAATGATAAGGGAGAACCCGGACATAGCGGGAGTCCAAATTAAGAGCAAGACAGTGAAACTGGCAGCGTATGCAGACAATGTGCTAATCACAACAAAGAACCCAGCCACATCCATTGTGGCATTGATTAATTCCATAGAAGAATACGCAAGAGCATCAGGTACTTATGTGGTATGGTGACTCAGTCCCAACATTCTGACATCCTGTGATCCGACCCATAGTTCTGTTTCCAAACAGAATCCAGGCAACATTGGCAGCTTCCCTAACCATAAGGTTTGCAAAAACCATGACATAACAAAAGAAGTATTGCCAAAGCCGAAAGGCTGCCAGCTATTGCTTTGCCTGTGCGTGTTTCCGTTTGGGAGCTAGAGCCCGTTCTTGTTCATACATTTCTACATAAATCTGCAGTCACACTAGGGTTATACTTTAGTTCGATATTGTACAGCGTTTATGACATGGTTTATCAGAATTTCAAGGCATGCTTGAGCTAATGTAAGATCTGACAGTTCCAAGATTGCTTTTCTGCCTCACTACCTACTGGTACCACTCTTGTAGAGGCCAGATTCTCTTGGGTGGAGTACTAAAGCCCACTTCCACTGTCAGAGACTGTTACCCTTCCAATCACTCTTCAATTGCATCCTTGCCTTTGACCTTGTACAACAGTCCAATGTATTTCATCTAGTTTTACGCTGTATAAACACCTCATGCGTTCATACATAGATGTATACATACATGTATACATACGCAGATATATATATATATACATATATATATAATTTAGCTCATGTTGTTAACATGGATTTATCCTGTTAGAGTTTCATCACCGACTGCACAACCTATAATCTGTAGGGGGTATTGGATTCATCCAATTATAAGTGAATTTTTAGATTCATAATGGCAGTGAATATTGTTTTAAAAAAGTGATAATTTTTACAACAACAGCAAAAACAGTATGCTTATATTTATATATTTTTAAAGCATTTTCATAGACATGTGGTTTTATCAAACTGTGTCAGCGTTTCCCCCATAAGCTACGAGGATTGTTATATATTGCAGTCTGTGTTCTATACATACCAACAGGTGACCTGTGATGTCCTGCAGGGGGTGTGGTTACTTGTACTTTTAAATGGTAGATGGTGGTTTCACTGTGACACACGTGATCAAGGGGTTTCCAGCTCGAAACGCGTTGTGTGTGGGTTCGCTTGAATAAAGAAAAGAACTGCCCAGAAAACTACGAGGTCTGCGCCTCTTTCCTCGCCGAAGCCGCAGCACGGCAATTGGAAGTGGTTTGAGTGTTCGGAATATATATATATATATATATATATATATATATATATATATCTTAAAACTGTCAGCTCTCCTCATGGACGTGGTGCTGCTTATTGCTGTGCGTAGCCTCGCGGTTGAGCTACACTGCAAATATTTGCCAAGCTTCTTCCTTTCGGGAGAAAAACAGATCACATTCCGGTGATGGTGTTCAAACTTAAATTAGTTTATTTCATTCACTCCAAAACGTGAAAAACACACCTACGCATTTCGATCTCCCCAGAGATCTTGATCATGGTAATGCCCTGTGTTTTTTACTACACTTATTAAGTGTTGTCACTCTGACATCATTTCCTGTAGCTACTAAAACAGGGCATTATGGTACTTGTAGTGACATAATGAAAACATAAATAAAACACATTGCATTGAAACATTTTAACCCAAATCTTTGCGTAAATTCCATAATAGTTTGATGCCAGCCTCGTATTTTTATGACCTAATATTAAACATTTGGTACATTCAATGTTCTGTTTTAACGGGGTGCCAATTCTTCTCTCAACTAGATCTTTTCACCTCTCAATATCTGACCTGTCTGCAGACATAAATGTCCCTAGTGGCATATTACACCTTTTCAATGTTTTCAATAAGTATCTGCATATTTGCAATATTTCCAACAAGTTTTCTATAACATTTCTGCCCCAGTGGCCTAGAAATCAGGCTTATTAGATGATGTTGGTCATTAGATTTTGAAACTGTTCTCATATGGCCCCCTTACGATTGTTGTTTCTGGTCTTTTCAAACTACTTCACTTCAGTTAACTAACAAAATTATTGTGAAACCCAATATGACTAAAAGAAATAAATATAAAAAATACATTTCTTAAAAAGTCTGATTTTCCGAGTGTTATTAGACTGAACATTGCTACTACATCATCTTTTCCTGAAGGAAAATAGAAATTTAGAAAAACCTTACTTAATTGATTTACCCTGACAAGTTATGTACAACATTTATAAATGTATGTATATTTCTTCACTCTGGTTCAATCGATGCGGGGTCAGTGAGCTTAAACTTAAAATGTATCTTGATTCTTTCTGTCTCAAAGTCCTTTCTCTGTCTCCGCCTCTCGTCTGCTTCTTCCCTGTATCAATGCCGTAGAAACTTAGAGCTTTCTAGTTGCTGTCATGATAAAATTTTGTCCGAGTACACACATGGACATGGCACAGACGAGCATTGACTTATACAAGTATATAAGAAAAATCAAATTGGCAAAAGTCTTCAAAGAAAAAGAAAAATAAATAAGCAGCAAAAAACTAATGATAACAAAGACAAAACCAAGCTCCTCTTTATTGGCAAGAGACTCTGAGAGTTACATAACGCTAATAATTGTAAATGTGCAAACGGAATAAGAACATATAGCTCTTGATGAGGCATGCACACAGCTAGGAACACTTAATAAGTGTAGTACAAAACACAGGACATTACCATGATCAAAATCTCAGGGGACATCGAAACGTGTAGGTGTGTTTTTCACGTTTTGGAGTGAATGAAATAAACTAATTAAGTTTGAACACCATCACCGGAGTGCAACCTGTTTTTCTCCCGAAAGGAAGAAGCTTGGCAAATATATATCTATATATATATATATCTATCTATATATATATATGTATATATATATATAATGGCGCAGAAATAAAGGGGCAGATTTACAAGCCCCTTGCGCCTCTTTTACGCTGCCGTTGCGTCACTTTTGTGATGCAGCAGCGGCGCAAAAGATGCGCCATGGTGCCGGGGATTACGTTGTAAAGCCCTGCGCCATAAGGAGGCGTTCCGGCGCAAGGGGAAGGGGGCGTTGAAATGTACAAGATTTCACTCAGTCACTTTTAGGCCAATGTTGCTTCAAAACCCTGTGCCTGCTTGAAGCAGGCTTAAGGCTTGACACAGCATTGGACAGATAGGGCCCTCAAAACCATTGCTGGAGCTGCGTCACACTTGCAACGCAACTCCAGAAATGCACCGCCTTTACGGCACAGATGCGTGACGCATCTGTGCCGTTTTTGCCCCATGGTGCGCCGCATTGTAAATGCGGCGCACCATGGGTGGCGGAGCTGCGGCGCACAATAACTGGCGCATCCCTGGGGATGCGCTAGTTATTGTAAATCTGCCCTATATAGTTTAAGGGAATCCTGTGCGGTCTGGTTAACTAGCAGCTGCAAGTCACTTTTGTCCATAAGTTGGACGTAAACTAAAGAATGGTATCCTTAACAGATCTGCATGTAAACACTCCAGCAATCAAGGAACCGCAGCACAAAACTCCAGCAGGACTGCAGATGGCAGCACCAGCTCAACAAAAGATGCTTTCCTTGTTGAGAGTGATATTGTTTGAAGTTCCTTTCCGTTCTGTAAGGTGGTTTCAAGGAGCCTTCTTCAGAATCCCTCTGTGCTGATGGCGGTCGGTGTGCTCTCTATGGTACAGGATACAAGTCCCAGTGAGGTCATAAGAAAACCACCATAGAAAAAAACACACGCTCAAAGTCAGAATGAAAAAACATATACAGCTTTTTCTGCTGGTAATTATTCTCAGACCTGATATTTTCATATCAGAAAAAAAAATCCACCCAGACCTGCGCCTGGTCTAGAGATGCTCCCAGCACCAAGAATAACTCACCCTCTCTGATCATGATAGTGACATTTTTTTGCTGTGCCAGATTTCCTGGCGAAATTCCCGAATGTTCAGTAAAGTCCGTGACATTTTTTGCCATTTCGTACAACACAATTTTTCCGGTAATGTAGGCTATCGGTAGAGTGAGTTCAGTAGAAAAGATCTGACTGATCGATATTTTATCCACGAACAAGAATTTTCCCGCGCGAAGGAGCCTTCAGCTGTAAAACATAACCTCTCAGAGAAAAATGTCAAGATATCAGCACATCGCATTTCACATAATACGCCTAATTTCACACAAATTGTATGTTTCTAGCGTGATATGCTTAATTTCACGCAATTTATATGTATAATGTAACTATTTAGTGGAAGAAAATCACACATTTCCCACACCCCTATTTTTAAGTAAGAAAACAATACTACAAATGCCACGCATGTAATGAAGATTTTTCTGCTTTATTACAATGTTCTGACAGCGCTCGGAGTCTGACACGACTTTAACAAAACTTCTTTAACAGGCCCGTTAGTCTTTCCTTTGTAGGACGACAGAACGTCACCACCATCTTCATGATAGCATCTCCCTAGCACATCTTCGCTTCAGAGGATTTAAGCACACCTTATTATGATGTCTTCACGCTCCCACTATCACCTGTGTCGATGTTCAAAGGCAGCTCTCCTGGTCCTCAGACACCCCCAGCAAACATCAGCAGTTCTGGGTTCAAACGGGGCACCAAGCCTTATATTGTTCATAGAAAGTTGCCCTGAACACACTTGTCTCAAGGACCTTCACCGCCTCCTTCCTCTGTGTCTAAAAGGCAGGGGCTGTGAAACATTCGACCAATGTGGCTCCTTTCGGTGGAAAAACGACCCTCAAATGCCCAGGAAGACATAAAGAACTCGGCATTCAACATCTTACCGATCTGATTCTCCTTAGACCCCTTATGTTATGGCGATCAATCTGGATAAAAGAAGAAACATCTCTATGTAGAGCCATCATCAATGACTGCCTCTCAATGGATAATTATTCTAAGATCCCATGGATTAAATACAATCTAGATAGTTTTCAGGCGATCTATGGCCTCGATATTAAACTAGATAACTGCTGGGACTCTGATCTATCTAAATCCGAAATGAAGAAGTCCTTCTTGAATCTTCTTTCTGAGAGGCGGCTTAGTAATAGAGGCAACCTATCCACTTGTGTGTCATATTATGGTTTGAATGAATTTGTGGGCTACCAACCATATCTGACCCAAGTGACTAGAACATCCCACCGGTTTGTATTAACAAGATTAAGGATCGGGATTGTCCACAAACTGGTGGCTTTCCCTTCCCAGAAAAGGCACCCGGTTGGACCATGTCTGTGTGACAATACTTCAGCACAAAGCACTATGCACTTTCTTCTGTTATGTCAATTATATAGGTATTTGGGAATTGTTTATTTAAAACCTATTTTTGTGAAGTTCGGAGTGAGGACTGTAAAGGACTCCATGAAACTGCTTTTTAACCTGTATCATCCTGATGTTTGTTTTTTTACGGCTACCTTCCTCCTTAAAGCAATCAATGTAAGGAAAAGTTTGAGTTTTTAATTATTTATTAACCCTTTGCCTGTATATTTTTTAAATGTTTTTTATTGTGCTTTTATGGACATTGTTCTTTGTTCCGAATAAAGCCTTATGAAAAAACAAATGACATAGACCTGCCATGAACATCAATCACTGTTAACCCCTTCGATGCTGATGACGAGCTCAGCTCGTCATCAGCCACGGTGGTCGTGTGCTGATGACGAGCTGAGCTCGTCATGTAACGCGGTATTTCTAAAAATGCCGCACAGCGGAAAAATAACCGCCGCAGCGATGCGGTTAAATCAGCTTTTCATCTTCCCTATCATTGCACAGTTGACATCATCGGAAGCCGTTCCTGTTACTCTCTAAGAGTTTGTGTTGGGATAGGATTTGCATTTCACTTTCAGTTCGTCCAGTAAAATGTATTAATCCAGGAGTTTATGAACAATACAGGAGAGCGATCTCTGTGGTTTATAGATTAAGTCAGAGAGCTATTAGGATCTGAAGGCAATCTGATCTGAATAAAATAAAAATCAAGAAATGAAAAATGTAATCATCACCCTTACACTGAATACAAAGCAAGAAAGTTCAGCTGACTCTAGGTCAACAGAAGCACAGAAGTGCCAAGAAAAAATTTGGGGACTGTTTTAAGCAGCGGGGAAGTTGTTAAAGAGACGGGTTCACATTTGACACAGGTTTTCCTTCAGATTCCACTTCATAAACTTACTCCCAAGTGTCTCTTTTTTAGCTAATTTCAATTATATTTAATAAAAAAAACACTTTTAAAGTTTTGATTTTAATGTTTTGAAAGACAGCAAAAGAAGGATGTTGTCAGTACATGCTCATTTCATTTGCTCATTTAAGAATTTATTTTAAGGCATTTCAGCTAAACATTATGAGAACCGAGAAAACCCCACCAATGACTAAGACCGAAAAAAAGGAGAACTACATAAATAAGAATTGACCTCAAAAGTGTCCCTCAAAATGTTGATTTCATATTTTAAAAATTGACATGAGTTTGATGTGAACTTTCAATAGTGTGAAAAATCCCCTTTCTATCACTATTCAAACCAGTGGAATTTATTGCAGGAACCAGAACTGTTCAGTCCCAAACGTGCAGGGCAACCGGCAATGAAAGTGCAAGAGAACTGTACTGGCAAAATAGAAACAAACATCTAGAAAGACATGATGTTATCTCAAAATATGCCAAATGCAGAGTTTAATTATGCTTGAGCAAGCAGATGTCCCATATCTCTTCCTTCTAGATGGGTAGCAACCAATATTAATTCATTATAGCACGACATGTACATAGGGAATCTAGTTGTTGCAAAAAGCCGAAGGTTTTCTTGTGCTGTATAATATTTGCATTTAGCAGAACTGGAGGCAAGAAGCGTTTCAGATGGAGCTTGTTATATAGTATGCAAAAAACAAAGTGTGCTGTGCTCTGTTATGAACCATTATCGCAGAGACAGCTTGGGAGATTTGGAAACCAAGATCCCCGAGTTAGAAACGTGGCTAAGAAATTAACCGTATTAAATCACATGTGGGTTAGCTAAAACCTGTTGATAAATTAATAAGACAATGGTCACTTCATGATTTCATTTTCTGTGATTCCCTTGCTCTAAAATTGGATCAAGAGTTGATAAATAGGTTTCCAACCATACGCTTGGATCCACCTGCAATACGTTCTGGTTTACAGAAACAGTCTAGTATCCCCAAAGGTGGTGAAAACTAATTTAATGTACGCCATACAAGGGATAGTGGTTACATTTTCAAGTGAGGGACAGTGGACTAACATTTACCTTGAAAAGTGAACTTTTGGGGTGCGCAACACCCTCAGCCGCAGTAGCTGCGGACTGAGTTTGATAATACCTTCCAGGTCGCACAGCCTCTGAATGGCATATAGAGGTAGCTGTAGATTTTGGTTCTGCCAGCAACATGCAACAAAATTGGTTCTCTACCGTTTGCAACAGATCGACACAGGAACAACCCCAGACCTCCTCTCCGTAACTCCCTCATGTGATAATCTTGCTATTGCAGATACTAATGCTCTGCCTCACAGGTCTGTGGCCCAATGTCCTTGTAAAGCTAAAATCAGACTCAATGGATCCTTGAATTTGGATCACCCAGGATTTGAGTAGATTGCCCCAGTCCATATTGGCGGAAAAGGGGATGTCTAAGTATGTAAACTGATGCACTTTGACTAGCTTGGTCCCACCATTGTGAAACTTCTTTGGTTTAGTTTTTATGGGGCTTGGTTTCTTGACAAATGATTTACTCTGATTGGTTTTTAGTCCCAAATCATTCATAATATTACTAAAAGCGTCTCGCAGGCTTTAAAGCGCGTTTGCAGTGCTGGATAATAGGACTTTGGCTCCGCTTATAGTGGGACTGCAATCGGATGATTTCCAATCTGTGCAACATCTTTTCCTGCCAAGCTCAAAAAATGTTTCAAATCAGACTTCTATGGTTTATCTAATTTCAGGGGAGAGTTTGCAGTTCGGTCCATATTGGATTTTAGCCACAGTATCAAAGTGCAATCAATGCAGCAAGTCTATCAGTGCTTTATCAAAGCCAACCCCTCCATAATTGGCCGAGTTTTGAGTCGTGGACCATGTCAAAGGCCCGGGAGAGGTTGAGACATTGTTGAAACATGCCCAGGCCGGAGTGAAAGCTTTACAACACCTATGACCAAATCTGGTGTTCCTCCACCATGCCTCCAATTTTCCATTTACAACTCTGTCAAGTACTTTAAAAGTACTGTCTAAATGTGAAATTGGGCATCAGCATCAAGGAAAATGTGTATGCCCCTTTAAAAATAGTGTTCACAACTGCTTCTTTCCAAGATGGTAATAAGGGACCAATTATTGAGGCTTTGATTACATTGGTTATCACTGGTGCCCAAAATGGAAATGTAGCTTTAAAAGGTCCATAGGGATGCCCTCCAGTCCTAAGGCTTTCCCAGCGGGGCTTACAGTGAGAGCCCTTGTGACGTCACTAAAATCAATACACTGGCTATGAGCTGTGGCAGAATCATGATTGTATGATACTTCCTTGCAATTTGCTGGTTCTGCCTCTATACAATATGGATAAAAAATGTTAGAAAAATGTTCCAACCAGCTCTAGACTGGTATAATAAAGTTCAAGGTTGGTTTTTGATATTCAGAAAAATCGGTGATTTATTGACTTTCCATAATGTTGTAGCATCTTTCAATTTCCAGCCTGTTTCTAAATCTTTTCAAGCGTTTTTCCTAACTTTTGCTCTTCTATTTTCTAAAATGACTTTATAGTCCTGCCTAGCAGTCTGAATGTCGTCCTTAATGCATGGTTGAGTACTAAGAGCCAACCTATGGCGTTTATGGGCTGGTGTGCAAGGATGATTTACCCAGTCGTGTTGAGGTTTGGTTTTAGGCAGTTTGTATACAAACAATTGTAAGGAACTAGAGGTGCACATGGATTCGTCTTGTTACTGCCTTGCCTGATGGGATTTGGACCCTTGCTGCTGGCGTAGCGCACTTGCGCTGTGAAACCCTGTGTGCTCCCAATTTGAAAAACGCTGCTCCTCGCCGGACCCGCTCCGCGGGTCCCGCTCCGTGGTGTGTGACTTTTGGGTGCAGGTGACAGAAAGGATTGTTGTGGGCGTAAGTGTTGCAGGGCTGCGAGCGTGTTGGCAACTGGACTCCAGTTCCCAGGAGTCCCTGCTGTTGCTGACCTGCCCGAGTCACCTGGGCAGCTCTCCCTGTTTGGACACGCCCCCAACAGCCTGCTCAAAATCACCGGACCTGCTAACTTCGTGGGATTCGTCTTGTTACTGCCTTGCCTGATGGGATTTGGACCTTTGCTGCTGGCGTAGCGCACTTGCGCTGTGAAACCCTGTGTGCTCCCAATTTGAAAAACGCTGGTCCTCGCCGGACTCGCTCCGTGGGTCCCGCTTCGTGGTGTGTGACTTTTGGGTGCAGGAGACAGAAAGGATTGTTGTGGGCGTAAGTGTTGCAGAGCTGCGAGCGTGTTGGCAACTGGACTCCAGTTCCCAGGAGTCCCTGCTGTTGCTGACCTGCCCGAGACACCTGGGCAGCTCCCCCTGTTTGGACACGCCCCCAACAGCCTGCTTAAAATCAACGGACCTGCTAACTTCGTGGGATTCGTCTTGTTACTGCCTTGCCTGATGGGATTTGGACCCTTGCTGCTGGCGTAGCGCACTTGCGCTGTGAAACCCTGTGTGCTCCCAATTTGAAAAACGCTGCTCCTCGCCGGACCCGCTCTGCGGGTCCCGCTCCGTGGTGTGTGACTTTTGGGTACAGGTGACAGAAAGGATTGTTGTGGGCGTAAGTGTTGCAGGGCTGCGAGCGTGTTGGCAACTGGACTCCAGTTCCCAGGAGTCCCTGCTGTTGCTGACCTGCCCGAGTCACCTGGGCAGCTCTCCCTGTTTGGACATGCCCCCAACAGCCTGCTCAAAATCACCGGACCTGCTAACTTCGTGGGATTCGTCTTGTTACTGCCTTGCCTGATGGGATTTGGACCCTTGTTGCTGGCGTAGCGCACTTGCGCTGTGAAACCCTGTGTGCTCCCAATTTGAAAAACGCTGCTCCTCGCGGGACCCGCTCCGCGGGTCCCGCTTCTTGGTGTGTGACTTTTGGGTGCAGGAGACAGAAAGGATTGTTGTGGGCGTAAGTGTTGCAGGGCTGCGAGCGTGTTGGCAACTGGACTCCAGTTCCCAGGAGTCCCTGCTGTTGCTGACCTGCCCGAGTCACCTGGGCAGCTCTCCCTGTTTGGACACGCCCCCTATCACCCCTCCCCCTATAAATTGTGTTTGTCATCCCCGCTGCGTGGGAGCGTCCCGGGAGAAGCCCGGGACAAGGGCGGGACCGTCTAAGGCCGTCATAGGCCGGAGTAGGCTGGGCAGGGCCTACCCTTTTGCGTTAGATACCTGAGTTCTGGTCCTATCACCTGTTATAGCTTCCCACACACTATCACCTTACTTAAGTAGAAATGCCTTCTCCGGCAAGGGAGGGTACCCCTATGAAGCAGGGAGGGGTTAAAAACAGGACCCTAGATAACTACTTTCCCCGGGCCGTGGGAGATGGGGATAAGGAGAGCACCCTAATCCGGCTAAGGGCAGAGCGGAGACGCTCTATAGATAACCTGAAACACAGGCCTCTTGGTGAACATTCTATCTCACTCAGTGAAGAGCCGTCTTCTATAGACGATGTCCCCTTCCTGCTGAGGGATTGTACCAATACCCCACTAGTCCCATCTACGAGTTTAACCCCATCCATCTGCCCAAGCCCAAGCAGGGTGACCATTGACTTAATTTCTCAACCTCCCCAAGCCCCTAAAGCTAGGAAAGCCAAACCCAAGCCAGCCGCTGCACAGGGAGTACATGGGCCCCCCCCAAACAAACGTAGGAGGAAGTCGAGGGGCGCCCAGGGTAAAAATAAATCAAAAATCCCTCACTCAGAGTTTGGGAGGACATCAAAACTCCCCCCACCGACTGAGAAATCAGTGGATAAAGTACACCCCAAACCCACTGTACAGGCTGCCATTGCTCCCGCTCAGATATAAGATACTGGAAATAATATAGTTAATGTCCCCCTTTCTGTTGTCCCGCTAGGTAACCTGGAATTTCTGCTCAGGTCGTTACTACTACCAATTAGCGAGAGCATCAAAAAGGTCGAGATCAGACTTACTATCCTGGAGGCCACATTAAGCAGTATGAAAACCCCGGCTGGCCTCCAGGGAAGATCTCCGGAGCTCATTTCCCCTCCTACGGTCACCCAGCTGCCAACAAATAGCGTAGTGAGCTCAGCCCCCCCACAGGCTGCGAACACAAAGGCTCCTCCACAACCCCCAAGGACTAATTTTGGACCAACCAAGTCACTTAATCCCAATGGGTCGGCTCCCCCCGTAGACCCTGTCCCTTTAATGCAACCTGCAGACAGTGCTGCTCCAACACCTCTGATAAGACCCCCCCCCCCCAGCCCACGTAGGCCTAACCTACCCCCAGAGGCAAATGATTACATGGTAGTCATGGCGGGAGTCCCCCCACTTGAAGCGGGTGAAGCTGAGGACTTTTGCTCCTTGAAAAGCAGGGTAATCAAGTGGCTAAACGTGAACAGACCCCTCCCGGTTCATCTAAACAATGAAATCATAATGGTTAGAAGGGTGCCCTGGGTGGGGAGAACACACAAATCCATAATAGGGGACTGTATATTGGTGAGCTTCAGGGACGCTGGAACTGTCCCTTTTATATGTCAAGGAAAGAATAGATCACGGGAATCAACTATTCAAACTCTTCACGTGTCTTTCTTCTTTCCCCCTACCCCTGCCCCTGTACACCCGCCTCAAGCCTACAATAACTGGACGAGGGTGGGTCGGAGGGGAAGACATTATGAACTTAACCCCAGGCCACTAGTTAGCCGTCCAGAGCCACCCTTCCACACTTTCAACCGGTTTACCTGTTTGAATGGCCTTGAGGGGGTCGATTGACAAACGGATACTGTCCCTCTGGGAGTTGGGAAAAAAGGGGCCTTGACAGAGGAGCTGGAGCAGCAAAGTTCCCGGGCACAGCAAACTTCATCTAGCTGGGTCGGGAAGTCTGTGTTGGATGGGCCCAGGGTTATAGATAATGAAAGTATAGGAGGGAGACAAGGGGTCAGAGACTGAGACGCAAGTGGGGCCTCAAGCGGGAACAGAGCAGAGCTGTGAGGAACTGAGAATGATTTCTTGGAATGTAGCAGGTTTGGCAGCCAAATTCAACAACAAAGAGTGGCTTGATTACATTAGAAAATTTCACGTAATCAGCCTGCAGGAGACATGGGCCCCGGAAAACAATTTCCACTTGCAGGGGTATAAGTGTTTCTTTGTACCCGCGCTAAAATCTAGATCAGGGAGAGCCATGGGAGGACTATCCATTTACATAGATTTAGACCTCCCGGGTAGTTGGTCTTCCCCAGATTGGAACTTCCAAGGGATTCAAGCAGTTCGGTTCACCGGGAAGGGGCTAAGATTCACTGTTTTTAACATCTATAACAACGAGTTCGCGGGAGACCACATCCCACTGGTAGCTGAATTGGATTATAGGCTGGGTCAGGAAAAAATAGTCCAAAAAAAGGGGCAGCCACATGCGCTGATGGTCATGGGAGACTTTAATTGCCACCTTTGTCCGGCATTGGCCCCAACAAACACAGACTGGTCCCAAATCCCCACGGAAAAGGGGCCGCATTTCTCCCACACGCCGACAGGGTCTGCTTTCAGTACGCTCCGGCTCAAGTATGACCTTGAGCATACTATTAATATGATAGGCACACAGGAGGATGGTACACTCCCACCCACATTCAAGGGCAGAGGATGTTCATCCGTTATAGACATGGGCCCCGGAAAACAATTTCCACTTGCAGGGGTATAAGTGTTTCTTTGTACCTGCGCTAAAATCTAGATCAGGGAGAGCCATGGGAGGACTATCCATTTACATAGATTTAGACCTCCCGGGTAGTTGGTCTTCCCCAGATTGGAACTTCCAAGGGATTCAAGCAGTTCGGTTCACCGGGAAGGGGCTAAGATTCACTGTTTTTAACATCTATAACAACGAGTTCGTGGTAGACCACATCCCACTGGTAGCTGAATTGGATTATAGGCTGGGTCAGGAAATAATAGTCCAAAAAAAGGGGCAGCCACATGCGCTGATGGTCATGGGAGACTTTAATTGCCACCTTTGTCCGGCATTGGCCCCAACAAACACAGACTGGTCCCAATGCCCCACGGAGAAGGGGCCGCATTTCTCCCACACGCCGACAGGGTCTGCTTTCAGTACGCTCCGGCTCAAGTATGACCTTGAGCATACTATTAATATGATAGGCACACAGGAGGATGGTACACTCCCACCCACATTCAAGGGCAGAGGATGTTAATCCGTTATAGACTACATCCTGGTCTCAAGATCGCTGCTAAATAAGATAATTAGTGTAGGGATAAAATGGAGTAGTTTCAGCGACCATAACCCATTGGTTTTGAAGCTGATGTACAGGGTGGGTTCAAAAAGTAGAGATCACCGCACAATCACGGAGAGGGTAACAGATCAAGGCAGGAGATTAAAGTGGTCCAAAATAGATGGGGAAAAGTTTTATAAGGCCCTGGTGGACGCTGGTAAATCCGCTATTAATGACTGTTTAGACACAGAAGTCCACGGACCAAGGCTACTGGAAGCATTCGGTCAGATTGCCAATCTGATGGATGGCCTATTAAAAACTAGTGCGCCCATAAGGAACCATGGTAACCCTCGATGGTTTGATAAAGATTGTTCAAAAGCATTGAGGGAACTTAAAAGCAGCATTAAATTTAAACCAAGGGACCACCAAAAAATTAAGGCGTGCAGGGAGAAATACAAGAAAGAGACCAAGAGGAGGAAACTCGCTCTGCAGGGAGAAGCGTGGGCAGACCTAAGAGAAGCAGGGGAAAGAAAGGATTTAGCAGGTTTTTGGAGAATCATCAACAACCCCACTTTCCAGGAAAATGACACCCCGGAGATAGGGTTTAACATCCTTCCGGAACAGTGGGTCACTCACTACAGGGGTCTGTATAATCATGAGCCCGGTACTCCCGTAGAGCCACCTGATATTCCAACTCAGGCTTTAACGGTTGTATTCACTATCAAGGAGATCACTGCTGGGATAGAGGGTTTGACCAAAAACAAAGCCCCTGGCCCTGACGGAATCCCCCCCGACCTGTTTCTGAGCAGCATAGAACTCTGGGTCCCCTTAATGACCAGGGTCATAAACACTGCCATCACCTGTGGTCTGCCACGTCCTGGTCCAAAGCTATAATTGTGCTGATTTTCAAGAAGGGCAATAGGGACGACCCCAAGTGCTACCGTCCTATCTCCCTGATTGATGTATCGGCTAAACTCCTGGGTAGGGCGATCCTCAATAGACTGTCCGAGTGGACCGAAGAAAATAACATCTTCTCGGACACTCAATATGGATTCAGGACAGGGAGGTCTACCTGTGATCAATGCCTAAACCTTTACATGCTGACTGCCAAATACTCCATGGCCAGTGACAAATCGATCTACATGGGATTCATGGATTTGGCAGCGGCATTTGATCACGTCAACAGGGAGAAACTGTGGGACATGATGTCTCGTATGGGGATAGAGAGTGGCTTAATCAACATACTTAGGGAACTGCATAGTGACATAGAACACAAAGAGGTTGGGGGAGGGTCCAAGGGGTAAAAATATTTATAGACCACTCATAGCCTAAACCCCCAGTTTAGACAATTCAATAAGAAGAAGGCTTAATGGGGTCTCTGCGTAAGACTGATCTCTATGAGAAGAAAAGAAAGCAAGAAAGTTAGAAACGAAGGTGCAAAACAGTGGAAATGAATCCCATCGGCCCACCCATGTGGCGGAGTCTCGTCATCTGGGATTAGTATTGGGGTCCTGGCACCGATGAGGAGACACACCTGATGAATTGTGTGTTTGTTCTCCAATCATCCAGGACCGCCCAGGCGGATCCGACCTCCAGTGTATAGTGGGTAAGATGGTGTGAGGGCTCAAAGTGAAGAAAAGAAAGTTTGCAGTGTAAAAATTAGTGAAGTAAAATTGACTACCATGTTCAAAGGAAAATTTATTAGGGAATGAACCATGGGGTCAAGATGAAAACTGAAGTGTAAGGCAGTGCAATATAATAACTACCCTAAGAAGGTGATAAAGTGGTCGACATGTTTCTGCTGTGACCAGGGGCAGCTCCCCTGCTTAGCTTTCATCAGGACCAAAACTTAGTTTTTACACTACTGCAAAAATAATATATGAGAACGTGATCTCTTGAAGTGATTCAAAAATGAAACATAATCAATTAGGTACCAAACATTACCTAGTGTTTAATCTGGCAAAGGTTCTGCAGGCAACAAGTACTCACAGTCCAGTAGTGCCAGATGTTTTCTAGGGATTCTTTCCTGTGAAGAGATATAATGGAGAATGGAAACAAAAATACAACTGGTGTGCACCTTATTCTATCTCTCACATCCAGTACTGCAAATATTATATACAGTCACAGTCTACTTGCATCCGTGGTCAAAACACAGGTCAATCAGTGTTGAATAATTTATTACTTACCCCAGTAATCTAGGGAGTAAGCCTCACCTCTCCTGGCGCCAGCTCAGGGATCGGAGGCCCCGCTCTATATATGTAAGAAAAATAGTGAAAAAAGAGGAAGAGGGATTTCGTCATGAAATTCCAGACATTTTTCAACCTATTTTCAAAACAAAAAAATGAAAATTAAGCTGTGCATCAAGATGTTCCCTGCTAGTTTGCAACCTTTAAATGCCAATTCAGATAATCATTGATAATCATTGATCTTTTTATCTAGATCATACTGTAACTTGCACGGAGCCATACTATCACTGGCGTTTCGGCTTGTTTCCGAAAGGTCTCTAAACCTCGCCCCACTGCAGTGAAAAGTTAATTATTATCCAACTTAGACCATCGGCCTCAAAAGGTCATGAAGTTTCAGCTGTAAATATATTGTCTCGCGGTTAACACATTTTTTGAACCGTCTCCGTATATATGGAGTCACTGCACATTTCTCTCGTTATGCTTGCCGAGCGAATCCTAGCATTGTGATTGGCTTAGGTTCGTCCAATGGGGTTAGCGGTTTCATGTGTAGGCCCTATCACAATCCCCATTGTATACTAGCGAGACATCTTTGTTGACGTTCTCCGTGACCGGAGAGCGTTTTGATATATCATTGAATTGCCGATAGTAAGGCCGGTATTTAACTTATGTGTCTTCCGCTTCTGTGAATTCCATATTGAACAGGGGCCGTGTTGCAGCAAACTAAATAAAAAAACTACAAGAACTATAAAAAAATAAAAAAACGACAAGACATAGTTGGGCTCGGATGTCCTAAAAATAGATGACGTTAGATACAAATAGAGTCATTTGGGTTCCTTATAGGTGCACATTAATCCGCCCGCGATGATTGGTTGATTTTGACTCTACAGTAACCAAGAAGAACGTGGGCTCACGCGCATGTGCATTAAGCCATCGACATCTAAGCTGTTTCCTCTCTGGTCCGCGTTTCCATCTAGCCAATAGCAGACCTTCTAGTAGGATATAAACACAGATGAGATGTCCAGTCGGTACCTCCCCCCAAGTCTCAGGACGAGGCTAGAGGTACCGACGGACAGGTAAAAGAGACTCGAAATTGCTTTTTGTGTGTGTCTCCTTCGTGTGCCTCTCTTTCTTTGTAACTACTCTGGCCTCTGCAACAATTTTGGCCTTATGCTTACCTGCTATACTGATGCATTGTTGCTTTGGTCGACTGTTAGTATTGAAATACCGCCTATACCACACTGGGCAGTATTTACAAGTAAAGAGTTCATCCTTAAGGTTTCTTGTCCTGTTGCCTTCAGCATTTACATTTTTAGCAATCCTTTTTAATGCCAATGGTTGGGTGTTGCTCACAAATGAGCACACAAATTTTGTTTTGAAAATAGGTTGAAAAATGTCTGGAATTTCATGACGAAATCCCTCTTCCTCTTTTTTCACTATTTTTCTTACATATATAGAGCAGGGCCTCCGATCCCTGAGCTGGCGCCAGGAGAGGTGAGGCTTACTCCCTAGATTACTGGGGTAAGTAATAAATTATTCAACACTGATTGACCTGTGTTTTGACCACGGATGCAAGTAGACTGTGACTGTATATAATATTTGCAGTACTGGATGTGAGAGTTAGAATAAGGTGCACACCAGTTGTATTTTTGTTTCCATTCTCCATTATATCTCTTCACAGGAAAGAATCCCTAGAAAACATCTGGCACTACTGGACTGTGAGTACTTGTTGCCTGCAGAACCTTTGCCAGATTAAACACTAGGTAATGTTTGGTACCTATTTGATTATGTTTCATTTTTGAATCACTTCAAGAGATCACGTTCTCATATATTATTTTTGCAGTAGTGTAAAAACTAAGTTTTGGTCCTGATGAAAGCTAAGCAGGGGAGCTGCCCCTGGTCACAGCAGAAACATGTCGACCACTTTATCACCTTCTTAGGGTAGTTATTATATTGCACTGCCTTACACTTCAGTTTTAATCTTGACCCCATGGTTCATTCCCTAATAAATTTTCCTTTGAACATGGTAGTCAATTTTACTTCACTAATTTTTACACTGCAAACTTTCTTTTCTTCACTTTGAGCCCTCACACCATCTTACCCACTATACACTGGAGGTCGGATCCGCCTGGGCGGTCCTGGATGATTGGAGAACAAACACACAATTCATCAGGTGTGTCTCCTCATCGGTGCCAGGACCCCAATACTAATCCCAGATGACGAGACTCCGCCACATGGGTGGGCCGATGGGATTCATTTCCACTGTTTTGCACCTTCGTTTCTAACTTTCTTGCTTTCTCTTCTACTCATAGAGATCAGTCTTCCGCAGAGACCCCATTAAGCCTTCTTCTTATTGAACTGCATAGTGACACCACGGCTAGGGTTCGATTTAACAGGGAGGGCGGGCTGACCGACTCTTTTCCCTGCATGAGTGGAGTCCGGCAAGGCTGTATTCTTGCCCCTTTTTTGTTCTCCCTTTATATTAACAATCTGGAGCAGTGTCTGTTGGGTCTAAAGGCAGATTGTCCAAGGGTGGGGTCGCGCCATATTCCTGTTCTGCTTTACGCAGATGACGCGGTCCTGATCGCACGCACACCCAGGAGCTTACAAATCTTGATTGACGGATTTGTTAAGTTCATGGGTGCCCTTGACCTCTCTGTTAACCTGGGAAAATCCTATGTGCTCCTGGCTGGTAAAAAAACTCCTTCCAAATTCACTTATACAATAGGAAGTCACATAGTAGAAGAGGTTAAAACGTTTCCTTACCTAGGTGTAACTTTTGATGGTGCCTTACAGTTTAACTCCCTGGTGGAGGAGCGTTGCAGTAAAATGATCGCTTCTAATGGGGCAATAGCAAGCTACGGCAGGAGGGTAGGTAGATGGAGCCCGGAACAGGTGATGAACCTGTACAGCTCCGTATCATGCTCTAAAGTAATCTATGGGGCAGAAGTATGGGGCTTTGTTAACACCATAAGAATCGAACGGGAGGAAAATAAATACCTCAAATCCATCCTGAGGGTACCCCCAAGTACTGCTGGCTTCATAGCACACAGGGAATTATGGAGGCCACACCTAGCTGATTTGGTAAAACTCAGGCCAATTGTGGCCTGGTTAAAAATCTGGGTTAATCCTGATGCGTCTCTAAGCAGAGAAATTTTATCGGACTGTTTAGAGAGGGACAAATGTATGCGAATTCCCTGGCTCAATTATGTAAAGAATACCCTAGAGGAACTAGGCTTTGGGAACCTCTTCACTAACCCAGAAACAATTGTAGCCCAGCACAAGATACAAGTAAAGAAAATCTTCTTAGAGCTGAAATGTCAACATAGAGCTGAGGGTGAAGGGCTTAAAAAGACAGTGAGGGCTCACAACCTGGTAAAGAGCGTTGAGGGAATGGAGCCATATTTGTACCTTATGCACAATGCACAGGACAGATTCTTGATGTGCCGTTTTAGACTGAACCTACTCCCATTTATGTTGGCATCACCAGCAGGGTTTGCAACATCAATTGAACAGAAGGGATCCTGCGGCTGCGACAACAGGTCTCCGCAGGATTCCCTTCACTTCGTTATACTCTGCCCTTTTTTTACAATGCCCAGGCGCAGATTTCTTGTAAAAGTTTTAAAACAAGCCAAACTGGGGCATGCCAGGGATGCATTAGTCTTTTTACAAAAAGCATCGGACCCTTTAACGCTGTGTTGTATAATGAATTTTATCAAGGTAGGGGTCCGTTTAAGGCTAACTAGGGGAGATGAATGATGTATTCCCTATTTTACTTTTTTTAAAGTGTTACACTATTTCTTTGCTTGTGCCCCATGTAAATTTTAATATTTTTGTATCAGGATCTTGAAAATGTTTAATGACTTTTTATCATGTAATTATGTATGTGCTTTTATGGTGATTTTTAATCATCGGATAAAGATTCCTTGACTTGACTTAAAAAGCATCTACTTTGTTACTGTGACCTCATCAAAGGTAGTATTTAGAGAGATGGTAAACTGGTTGCCTTTAATAATCTTGTGCACAAATTGATCCTTGTCAATATTTCCCCACTAGGTCTGACCCCTTTTTGTTTGTTGAATAGTTTTTTTCCCTGACTCTCTATAGGGGAGCTGTGATTCCCAAAATGTAAGCTAAAGGAAGCAAGAGCGAGTTATGCTTGCTAATACAGCTTCTTAAAGCATTGCTTTCCAAGAGCAGAGGAATCAAATCAGTCGACATTATCACATGATCAATTATACTCCATTAACCCTGCTCCCACGAAGGTGGAAGGAACAATAATTTCAGAGGCCCTGTAGTCAGCAATGAATACCAGATTTCTTAAAACTACTAAGCTATTCAGGACATCACCATCACCATAGGCATCATGCTTGAAGTGAGTTATCATTGACCCTTCTATTTCAACTAAAGCTCAGGCTTCTGTGTTACTTTTGTACCTATGTTTACATTTTGTACCTCGCTGACGGACGGGCGCAGCGGGCGCAACGATGGCGCGCCGAAGTTGCGCCTAAGTTAAGCCCGTCTGCGCCCGTCCGCGCACGACCGGGCCCAGGGGCTTGTCCCCCTGGCCGTCGACTGACATATTCCCCAGGTGAGCTACATCTATTACATTCAAGTACCTATACCCTAAGTTCAACTACTCTGGTCAAGCTAAAGGAGACCTGCATCCTACGGACCAACAGTAGCATGACTATGAATCTACCTACTCTGAAGTTAACTAGCCTGAATACAAGATCGTTACAAAAACATCATCTTGAAATATTTACCCTCCTTCAGAATGAGGACATAGATGTCCTAACTCTCACAGAAACGTGGTTGGGCGACAGCTCACTACCAGATATCATAGCCGCCCTCCCAAACGAATATGACGCTATGTGGCACAATCGTGCAGATAATGTCAGGGGGGGGGGGAGTGGCAATTCTGTTTAAAAAACATCTAACAGTTACCAAATTAATGGCAGAAACAGTTGATCTAGCAGATATACTTGGGGTAAAGATCATTTTAAAAAACACCTGCCTTGCTGTTCTTACAGTCTATCGTCCCCCCAAATCTATCCCATTATTCAATGACTTACTTGCCCCCATCATCTCAGATATTTGTGCACGCTACCAAAAAGTCTTAGTAACTGGAGATTTTAACGTTCACTGGGACAAAACTCATAAAGATGTGGCAACCCGACAGTTGAAGACCACCATGACCACACTTGGTCTCCAACAACTAGTAGAGGCACCCACACATAATAAAGGCCATACCCTCGATCTTATTTGGACCTCAGATCCGGAGGTAGTTCTCACAGGCATCCTACCCTGTATATGGTTGGATCACTACTTAATAAACTGTGATATCCGAATAGATGGGTATCTGTCTCAACCACCACTCCCAAAAATTAAAAAAGTACGTAAATGGAGGAAAGTTGACTCAAAAACACTGACGGGCACCCTCCTTAAATACACACAGTTACCTAATACTCATTGTGATCTAGATCAGAAATATGTGAATGTGATGCAAAATCGTAGTCAGGCCATCGATCAAATAGCACCCGAAAGGAAACAGAAGATAAATGGAGCAGTAAAAGGGGCCCCGTGGTTCAACTCTTCTCTGAGGGAATGCAAAAGAAAGCTCTGCCATTTAGAGAGATGCTGGAGGAAAACAAATTATCACATAGATCGGGATCATTATAAAGCATTTCTTAAGCTGTATAAAAGTGTATTCTGTCAGTAAAAGCAGAATACTATGAATCCCGAATTAACAACGTGGATAACATCCAGAAAGAAACCTTTAAAATTCTAACAGAGCTGAGTAAGAAAGCAGAAAAATCAGAGACCCCGATAAATTGTAACACCTTTCAACACTATTTTCTTGATAAAGTGAAAACTATTCTCTCTGACATCAAGAATACCTCCAGCAGTCACCCCCCATTGCTGCACTCTCAACCCCCCCCCCCCAGAATATACCATCTCTAAGTTTCCCTTGATAGATTCTACAGTCCTCTGGCAGCTTATGAGTCGAACCAAGTCAGGCTCCCCAGCAGACCCATGTCCCCCTAGCGTCTTTCGATTGGCGTTCCCTACTTTAGAGAGTCATATTGTCTCCTTACTGAATAAATCATTAGATACTGGCCATTTACCCTCTAGCCTTAAAGAAGCACGAGTTAGGCCCCTAATAAAAAAACCTGGGGCTGACCCTGCCAATCTAAAAAACTATAGGCCAATATCCCAGCTGCCTTTTCTGTCCAAGATTTTGGAACAACAAGTTTTGATGTCTCTTTCATCATTCCTGGAGTCACACCATCTACTCCAGGAGCGTCAAGCGGGGTTTCATGCACATCACAGCACTGAACTGGTGATGCTCTCAGTGCTGGATGAGCTCAGAGGTATGGCTGACAGTAAGAAGCCGAGTGCCCTGATATTATTAGATCTGTCAGCGGCATTCGATACTGTCAGCCACACCCTGCTTCTGGACAGACTGGCCCCATTTGGGATACAAGACTTAGCCTATCAATGGCTAAAATCCTTTCTTTCTGGGAGAACTCAAAGAATTCAACTAGGGGACTGTACATCAGACCTGGGTACCCTTGAGTGCGGAGTCCCTCAGGGATCTGCATTGTCCCCACTTTTATTTAACCTTTATCTGCAACCCCTAATTGACTCTTTGGTAAACATGGGCTGCAGAACTTTCAACTATGCCGACGATACTCAGTTGCTACTCAGCATTGACAACACGGCATCTGTAGAGATCCAAGCCCAAAATATTCTCAGACACACTGTGAGTTGGATGACAGCGAACTCGTTGAAGATTAACCCGGACAAAACAGAGGTCCTAGTGGTTTCAACTGCCGCTTCACCTTGGTGTGACCTGTTTTGGCCCCAAGAGCTTGGCCCTACCCCGAAACCATGTCCTAATGTAAAAAGTCTTGGTATAAAGATCGACCATGAGCTGTCAATGGCCAGCCAGATTTCCTCTGTTGTTGGGACTTGCACAAATCTAATTAGGCAGCTACGAAAGCTAGTCCCTCTTCTTTCCCCTTCCACGCTTCGTATAATTGTCTCCGCTACAATAATTTCAAGACTGGACTACGGGAATGCCCTTTATTTGGGATTGCCTAAAACCTTGACCAGCAGGCTGCAAGTGGTCTTAAACGATGCAGCTAGGTTAATCTTTAGGCTACCTAGACGGACCAATGCCTCTCCATTGCTGTGTAGGTTACATTGGCTCCTCATAAAGCAAAGGGTGGAGTTTAAAAGTTTATGCACTGCCCATAAGGCAATCAATGGCCAAGCACCTGCCTATATCAAAGAACGTCTCGGGGTTTATAACACCACACGATCATTAAGGTCCTCTAACACACAGTTGCTGTCCTGTCCCCGATACAAATTGGCAACCAAGGGAGGGAGATCCTTTTCTGTGTTGGTTCCACAGATCTGGAACAAGCTTCCAGAGTCTCTCCGCAAAGAATCAAATTTATTGCACTCCAGGAAGTCTTTAAAAACGCTCCTGTTTAGGTAAGCCTTAAGCACAGCATAGTGCCACGGCCACACGCATCTTTTTTCATCTACTCAGCTGTTGTTACCTCCATCTGTCATAAGCGCCTAGAGACCTCACGGTGATTTGGCGCTATGCAAGCTTTAGTTAACAATAACAATAACTTAAATGACAGATTTGGGTGTTAAAATCCCATGTCCAAAGGATAGATACCTCTTTTTTCGGACCATTTAAGAAGGTAGTGATGTCTTCTTTAAGATTATCTATGACTTTGGTACTACTAACATTAAACATTTTATAATAAACATGTATCAACAATATATGAAAAGATCCTGGGATTCCAAATTAATTTAATTTACTTCCACACCCAGGCTTATTTTTGCTCTACCGAAACACGATGGACTGGCTAGACTACACAGTGAAAGAAAACCATTTTAATTAAATCATCCACTACCCATGTCTCCTGGCAGCAAACTATGACATAGTCTTGTATTTTAGGTATTCAAATCAGGGTATTTAACTTTGGGAGCACCCCTGACACAATCTCTGAATGCACTTTAAAATGTTGGTGATAGGGGAGATTGTAGATAATACCCCTCCAGGGGCCACCGTGTGCCCGCAAACAGGGATACCCTTCAGGGAGGCCACTGAAGGGACTGGCAACTGTAACTTCTACAGTAAGTTGATTATATAACAATGCCCACAACAGCAAGGAACTCTTCAGCATCATCAAAGAGCTCTCCAACCCCAGCGCCGGAAACAACGACATCCCTCCATCACAAGACCTCTGCAACTCACTCGCCTGGGTTTCACAGCAAGATCGCAGACATACACAACAGCTTCAGCACACAGCCCACGCACCCTACGATTGATTGTGGATTGATTTGATTTGATTGTGGGTTTTATAGAGCGCACAGCTACCCTAGGGCATCCCGGCGCTGGTAACTATCATCCTGGAGAGTGTGCAATCAAGGGGGGTGATGCTCAGGGGAAAAGGAGGGTCTTCAGTTTTTTCCTAAATCTAAAGTGGTTTTGTTCTTGCCTCAGGGAGAGTGGGAGGGCGTTCCACAGTTTTGGAGCATTGTACGAGAACAAGCGACCACCTGTTCTGGCCCTTCTAATTCTGGGGACTTTTGCAAGGGAAAGGGAGTTAGATCTGAGTTGTCTAATTGATTGTTGGAAGGACACAAGAGGTCTAAGAATAGGAGGGCCTTCGTTGTGCAGTATTTTATGTGCCATGCACAGGGTCTTAAAATTGACCCGTTCTTTGACTGGCAGCCAGTGCAAGTTTCTAAGGGCCGGCTTGGCAGAGGTCCTTGCTGCAGTACCTGTTAGTATTCTTGCCGCCGCGTTTTGTGAACATTGGAGTCTGTGGAGTACAGAGGCTGGGGCCCCCAGATATAGGACATTCCCGTAGTCCAGTCTGGAGTTCACCAACCCCTGCATCAGGAGTTTCCTGGATTGAGGGGGGAGTAGATGGAGAATCTTTCGTGCCATCTTCAGAAGGCCGAAGCACGTTCCCGTGGTTTTCCTCGCTTGTGTTTTGAAGCTGAGGTCCTGGTCCAACCATATCCCCAGGCTTTTAACTTCGGATTTTGGGGGTGGAGGGGATCCCATGCATGGTGGCCAGGGAAGAGGGGAGGGTATTTTGTTAGGGTTTCCCAGAAGAAGTATTTCAGATTTTTCCCCATTCAGTTTTAACCGGGATTCGCACATCCATTGGTGAACTTTTTCCAGGCAGCTGGACAGATTGGAGAGGGCGTTGTCAGATTGGTTAAGGGACACGATGAGCTGGGTGTCATCGGCGTACATTATTGATTTGATCCCAAAAGGTTTAACAACATCCTCGAGAGGAGCCATGTACACATTAAAAAGTGTGGGGCTCAGGGAGGATCCCTGTGGCACCCCACACTTGAGTGCATGAGCCCTGGAGATGGAATGTCCGTCAGTCACTTGAAAAGACCTGTCCTCCAAGAAGGATGAGATCCAGGCCAAGGCGGAGTCTGTCACTCCCAGCAGCCCGAGACGATGGACAAGGGTTGCGTGGTCCACCGTGTCGAAGGCGGCACTCAGGTCGAGGAGGATCACTGCCACCGATCCTCCTCCGTCCAGTATGCCTCTCGCTTCTTCGACCACGGCTAACAGGGCGGTATCCGTCCCCTGTCCAGGTCTAAAGCCAGTCTGGGTAGGGCGGAGAAGATGATTGGACTCTAAGAACTCGGAAAGACGTTGATTTGCCACTCTCTCGGCGATTTTGCTAATTGCCGGTAGCAGAGAGATAGGTCTGAAGTTTGATGGGTCAGAAGGGTCGAGGTGTGGTTTTTTTATAAGAGCCTTTACCGTGGCTTTTTTCCAGTTTACTGGGACTGAGCCAGTTTCGAAGGAGGCATTGAACAGATTAGTGAGAGGGAGGGCTATGGTGGAAGCAACTTGTTTAAGTTTACTGATCGGGGCTGGGTCAGATGGGGCGCCGCTTTTGACTTTGTGCAAGACACTAAGGAACGTTTCCGTAGTAATTTGAGGGAAAGAAAGCAGCCTTGGGGCATCTTGGGGGGCCGGGAGGGAAGAGTCTTTTAGTGCAGTTGTCACAGGCGGGAGGGAGTTCAGGATTTTTTCGATTTTTTTTGAGAAAAAATCGGCCATCTGGTTGCATTTTGCGCCATCCAGGTCAGGAAGGGGTGGAGGTTCCTGTATTTTGGAAAGGAGTTTGACTATCCGGTAAGTCTCTTTTGCGGAGTTGGTTGCGGCTAGTATTTGATCCTCGAAGTAGGAGGCTTGAGCAGTTTTAAGTGCATTTTTGTAGAACCTGATGTGGGCTTTGTAGCCACTTCTGTCATCCGAGTGCCAGTTCTTTCTCCATTGGCGTTCCAGCCTTTTACCTTTCCGTCTTAGTTCCCGTAGTTCCTCGGTGAACCACGGTAGTTTGGAGGATTTCCTATTAGTAGGAAGGGCTTTAAGTGGCAGGACAGTGTCGAGAGAGTTAGTGACCCATTTATGTAGTTGAATTTCAGCTTTGGAGGGGTCGGGGTCGACTGTGGGCAGTGTGGTGAGCAGCGAGCGCTCCCATAGGATGGTATCTAGTTTTTTCCATGGCCGTGACGGGGCCCGGGGGCAGGGAGTATCCGAGATTTTCTTTGGAAGTTGGAGTTTGAGAGGGACCAAAAAGTGGTCAGACCAGGGGAGAGGGAGAGGGGTTTGAGCGGACAGTTTAGAGAGATTAGAGAAGATGGGATCTAGCAAGTGTCCTTTCAGGTGGGTGGGATCGTTGCTAAGTAGTTGTAAATTTAGGGAACCGACGCCCCCCACCACCACCCTCCACGCCTGGACCCCAGTCAGCACCGAAGACACCATCCACACGATGAATACCATCCACTCCGGATCACCAACTGACTTATGCCCCCACCACGTCTTCAAAAAGGCCGACTCCGTCATCGCACCCCATCTCCGGGACATCATCAACTGCTCCTTCAACACTGCCACCGTCCCGGAGAGCTGGAAGCATGCCAAACTCAGCGCCCTACTGAAGAAACCATCAGCGGACCCCACCGACCTCAAAAACTACCGCCCCATCTCGCTCCTCCCTTTTCCTGCCAAAGTCATCGAGAAGACCATCAACAGACAGCTTGCCGCCTTCCTCGAGACAAATTGATCCCTCGACCACTCGCAATCCAGTTTCCGAACCAACCACAGCACCGAGATCGCCCTCATCGCAGCCACTGATGACATCCGAGCCCTGCTCGACGACAGGGAAACAGCGGCCCTCATCTTCCTGGACCTCTCCGCAGCGTTCGACACTGTCTGCCACCGCACCCTAGTGCAGCGCCTCAACAACACCGGAATCCAAGAGAAGGCACTCGAGTGGATCATCTCCTTCCTCGCCAGAAGAACCCAGAGAGTCCGCCTCCCCCCGTTCAGATCCAAGGCCACCGAAGTCATCTGCGGCGTATCACAAGGGTCATCTCTCAGCCCCACCCTCTTCAACATCTACATGAGCCCCCTCGCCGCCATCGCACGCCAACACAACCTCAACATCATCTCCTACGCCGACGACACCCAGCTGATCTTCTCCCTCACCAACGACCCCGCCACCGCCAGAACCAACCTACACGAAGGGATGAAAGATGTAGCCGAGTGGATGAAGAACAGCCGCCTGAAACTGAATTCAGACAAGACGGAAGTCCTCATCCTGGGATCATCACCCTCTGCCTGGGACGACTCCTGGTGGTCCCCCGCCCTGGGCAACGCACCCAAACCAACAGACCATGCACGCAACCTGGGCTTCATCCTGGACTCCTTCCTCTCAATTACCAGACAAGTCAACGCTGTCTCATCGTCATGTTTCAACATCCTACGCATGCTCCGAAAGATCTTCCGATGGATTCCCACCGAAACCACGAAGACGGTCACTCAGGCACTCGTCACCAGCCGACTGGACTACGGAAACACCCTCTATGCTGGAACCACAGCCAAACTGCAGAAAAGACTCCAACGCATCCAGAACGCCTCCGCACGACTCATCCTGGACATCCCCCGACACAGCCACATCTCCGGACACCTGAGAGACCTGCACTGGCTCCCCGTCAGCAAAAGAATCACGTTCTGACTCCTCACCCACGCACACAAGGCTCTCCACGACCTGGGACCCAGGTACCTCAACAACCGCCTGACCTTATTCACTCCCAACCGGCAGCTAAGATCAACCAGCCACGCCCTCGCCGCCGTTTCACGCATCTGAAGAGCCACCACGGGAGGAAGATCCTTCTCCTACCTGCCTGCCAAAACCTGGAACTCCCTCCCCATCCACCTCCGTCTGACCCAAGACCACCTCTACTTCAGGAAGCAACTCAAGACCTGGCTGTTCGAGCAGTAGCGGACTCCCCCTCCCCCAAGCGCCTTGAGACCCTCCAGGTGAGTAGCGCGCTATACAAATGTTATGTTTGATTGATTGATTGATATTTTTCATTGTTGATAATGCTTCACAACTGTTGCTTCTTTCAACATTGTAAACAGATTGGGCGTTTGATGTTTGTATACTAGCTGACAACCTGTAATGGTCTAAGAGCTTAACACCTGGTCTATAAAGATAGCCCAATGGCAAGGATTTTATTGAACCTGGTAAGAAAGACAAAGAGTGAAGAAGGTGGACAATAAGACTCACAGTGAATGGGTTCTTAACATTTATTATCACACAGTCCTCTGGAGACTCCTTTGTGTAGTTTCCTATCTAGGATAATTTTCTGGCTCTTATGATTTCAGATGCTAAGACTTGTGCCCATTTGAAGTTTGGTTTGAACCAAACGTTTGTCTTGTTTTTTTTAGCATAGAATGATCTTTCTTCTTTGTTGAGGGTATCTTTGGGATGTCCTTCAAAATTATTACATATGTGACCATTCAGGGGGAAGTTGGGTGTATTCACAACTTGGATTTGTATGAATGCATGCCTCCATATTCAACTGGGTAGATGTAGAATGACCCGCTGTTGATAGCATCCCTGTTTTTCCCCTGTGGAGACCTTGAAGAGCTGGATATCTTTTGAGGCAACTCTCTTGTAGATTGAACTGGAGGCACTTTACTAGTGATCCTTGGTGCTATGCCGTATATGACAGCCTGACAATTATTGCTACATTAAAAAGAAGCTTTACATTCATTTCATTTACTATCAAAGTTTCCCAGCTTCTCTGACACCGCTATGCAAAAGTCCAATATCAGGCCCTCCAGCATATTAAATCTTTTATTACAACAGTCCTTTATCTTTGACTCCTGCGTCGATCAGCCCATCTTAACCAGATTTCCCAAGGGCATTGGGGTGTTTCCCATGGACACTGCAACCAGCCACTTTTGTGGCCCTCGGGGTGGGGCTTACTACAACTTCATCCACAGATGTGGTATTAGATAATTTCTCTCCCTTTTGGGTGGTGGTGGACTGAGTTATGTAGAAATAACAGTTAAAGAATCCAGATTAAGGTCCAAAGTAGCATTAGGGTTTCCAGTGTGGCCAGTATGTAAAACCGCCCACCGCCCCACTGAACTAGGTCTAGCGTTAACACTGCAATTGACTATCGGGGGGCCCAAGTCCTCTTCACCTGGGATCAAATTTGAGTGATCCCTATCAAGGGCAATTTATTGTCTTCTGACAAAATCTGTCCTCTCCTTGACGAGGCTTAGTTCAGTGCTAATGGGCCCATCACTGAGGTCAAATAGTTGGTAATTGGCTTATTTGCAGGGCCTGCATTTCCCTTATTCTCCCAAGGGGGTAGTACTTTCCTCGTCCTGATCTCGGCTGTGAAAAATAAATAAGAGAAATGGCACACCCATGCATAAAGTGGTGTTTTGTTGACTCGATCCTCGAACCAGGTGCCAAGAAACTAGGCCCAGCCCAGCCTCATACTGATGCGAATAGGTAGAAACTGACCCACTCTTGGCCACGGCTTAGTGTCAGCGTTAAATGCGTCCGATAGGTGCCATATTGGCTACCCCGCCTCCAGGGACACAACAGAGCATTATGGGCCTCAGAATCCTGGCCCTTCCTCTCTATTCGCGTCCCCCAGGTTTAGTGGCAACAATTAATTCACCGACTGACACGATATTGGATGCCCCACCTCTAGGGAAACAATAGGGCTTTGGGGCCTTAGAGTCCGGGCCTTTCCTTCGTCTTTTCGTGTCTCTGGCTGAGAGCTATATAAAGATGGGAATTCGATAAAAAAAGACTCAAAGTAATTTTAATTAATTATGTTAATTTTCAGTATTCTTGAATTTATCTGAAAACCACATGACAAATTGTGAGTGAAATGGCTTGCTTCTTTAGATCTTCCAGAAATTAACAATCTGGAAATAAATGACCCAGCAATAGTTTGTCCTCCTCCTTCGTTCATGCAGGACGTGCAGAATATAAGTTTCAATACCCTTAATACTAGGAGTGTGGAAAATATTAATAGTTTGCTTTCACAAAATTATTTGAAATTTCAGGAATATTATGCGTAGTCACACGAAATAGAAATCTGGCATTTAGCACTATACTTTAGTGCAAAATTGTTCCTTACATCCATTTTTAGAACAAAGACACATTTCATGCAAAAAATACCTCAGTGAAAAAAAGTACAGTGAACAGCAGCTACTAGGGTTCTGGCTGTTTGCCATGAACTGCGGTGTAATTGCGTGATGTGGAGTAATGGAGTTAATAGTGCTTTCCATTTTAGGTATTGTTACATTAATATTAAGTCAAAGGTTTTCTCTAGGAATCCAGTGACTTACTTTTATGTCAATTTGCTGGATATTGAATAACCAATAGTCTACACAAGAGAATATATTAACTTCACTCCCTTGTTAAACATTTAGCTGACAAGGGTTAAGCATGGCAAGGACATCATGCTCAGTATATGTTTTCCACAGCCATTTTAAACCCCACTAAAGCCAGTCCCAATACTTCACATGTTGGCAGTGAGGGGATATGCAAATTGAGCTTCATAACAAAATGGAATGTGGATAACAGAACAGCAAGTGAGATGCGATTGGTGGTGTACTGTTGTCTCTCTGTCCAACAGTTACGTCCCTCCTTCTTCAGTCTCTGGAGACTGATTTCTCTTGAGATGAATTTACCAAGAAGTTAGTGGTAGGTGTCCATGAAGAAAATTGTGTCTGCTGGTATTACTTAAAGAAGATTTCCAAATCCTTATCATAATCAACTATTACATTGTCTCATAATCAGAATTGAGTTTACATTGATTCTGATGTTTTGATGACTTCTGCCATCGCCCTGTCCACAAGTTCCTCTCCCCAAGGCCAGGTTTCTTCCTTGGATGTCGAAAATAGAAAGCTCAAAATCATCTTAGGGCAGGACTATTCTGATTCGGCTCCCAAGTTCAATTCTCTTGTCCATGCTCTCTGCTCTCACGACGGAAGGCTCTCCTTGCTGCCTGCTTTGCCTGACCTGATTCCTGCAGCCTGCCACCCCGCTACAGCGCACCACTCAGCGCCTGGTATCGTTATTAGACTACATTAATTTAATCTTACTTGCACACAGCCACGAACTGCATAGCGGCTAAGAGATTATATTTAGAAGCATTTTCAGACTTCTGTGGTAACATTGTATCGAGTTGAACTCCGGCTGTGCCCCAGTTTCGGTTTATTACCGGGCGGCCATTTCAGAGTGTGTTTACCTCCACCCGTGTCTCCTCCCAGACCCCGCCTCCCAGCTGATCCTCCCACGCTCCGCCCCCTCCACCATCCATTTATGGCCAATGCCCCCACGCGCAGCGTCCACGCGCTACGGCCTCGCCGAAGGTGCGCCAAAGGTAAGCCCGTCTACGCCCGTCCGCGCCTGGACCGCGCCCAGCGCCAGACCCCCTGCCCCTCGCGCTGCCCAGCCCCCCCGCACTACCTACGATGCCGCCACCCTCCTAGCCCTTAACCCCGGTCGCGCCCCCAACTGCGTCCAAGCCGCTCCTGGACACACCCATGGACCGTTCTCCTGCTTCTCCTGCAAATTTAGCGGCACCGACAACATCTCCGCTACGACCACAACACAGATCCCCGACCCCAACCACCTAGAATGCATCCTTCTCAACACCCGCTCGGTCCACAGGCACGCCATTGACCTTTGGAACCTACTAGACACCATCTCTCCTGATGTCACCTTCCTAACGGAAACATGGATGAACGCTTCCTCCGCCCCTGACATCGCCATCGCTATCCCTGATGACTATAAGATCACACGCAAGGACCGCACTGACCATACAGGAGGTGGAATCGCCATCGTCCATAAGAAAACAATCCGCATCTCAACCAGCTCTGATGCCAACCTCGCCAACTCCGAACACATTCACTTCCAGATCCACATCGACCCCAAGACCACACTCAGAGGCACCCTCCTCTACAGACCACCAGGACCACGCGCAAAATTCAGTGAAGACATCACGGACTTCATCACCCCACACGCGCTCCCCTCCAAAGACTACATCCTTCTGGGAGACCTCAACTTCCACCTTGAAAAGTTCAACGACCGCAACACCGCCACCCTCTTGGACAACCTCGCCAACCTCGGACTTAAACAACTGGTCACTTCCCCCACCCACATCGCAGGTCACACTCTCGACCCCATCTTCACCTCCAGCAACCATGTCTCCTTCAGCCACACTACGGATCTCCTCTGGACTGACCACAGCTGCGTTCACTTCACCTACAACAAGCCGAAACCCACCATCCACCTCCAACCAACTCTACAAAGAAACTGGAACAAAATCACCACAGAACAGATCTCCACATCGCTCCTTCAAACCTCCCCAGCCCTCTCTTCTAACGCCAACGAAGCCGCCTCCAACCTCACCCTTTGGTTATCCAACACCGCCGACAACTTAGCACCACTGAAAAAACGTCAACACAAACTTGGCATCAAGAAGGCCTCATGGTTCAACGACGACCTCAAGAAGTCCAAGAAACTGTGCCGCTCCCTTGAAAAGACCTGGAAAAAAGACCCATCCACCAGCAACAAGGACGCCTTCAAAAGCGCCATCCGTACTCACCACCAACTGATCCGAAAAGCCAAGAAAACAGCATTCAAAGATCGACTTGACAACAACGCCCACAACAGCAAGGAACTTTTCAACATCGTCAAGGAATTTTCCAACCCCTCGGCCAACTCCAACGACATCACCCCCTCTCAAACCCTCTGCGATTCCCTAGCCTCTTTTTTCCACAACAAGATTGCTGACATCCACAACAGCTTTGACAACCAACCCGGAAGCCAACCCACCCTACCATCAGCTGACCATCTTCCCCCCGTTAACACCCTCAACGCCTGGAACCCAATCTCCACTGAGGACACCATCCGCCTGATGAATTCCATCCACTCTGGATCCCCCACAGACCCATGTCCTCATCACATCTTCAACAAAGCAGACTCCGTCATAGCTCCGCACCTCCGAGACGTCATCAACTGCTCCTTCAACTCCGCTACCTTCCCAGAAGACTGGAAACACGCTGAACTCACCGCCCTTCTGAAAAAACCAACAGCAGACCCCACCGAACTCAAAAACTACCGCCCCATCTCGCTTCTTCCATTCCCGGCCAAAGTCATCGAGAAAGCTGTCAACAACCAGCTCGCTACCTTCCTCGAAGCCAACAAATCACTCGACCCCTCACAATCTGGCTTCCGAGCCAAACACAGCACTGAGACCGCCCTCATCGCAGCAACAGACGACATTCGAACTCTACTGGACAATGGAGACACAGTCGCCCTCATCCTCCTTGACCTCTCTGCAGCCTTCGACACAGTCTGCCACAGCACCCTTTTACAACGCCTCAGAAACATCGGAATCCAAGGAAAGGCACTGGAATGGATCACCTCGTTCCTCACCGGAAGAACCCAGAGAGTCCGCCTCCCACCATTGAAGTCCGAGGCCTCTGAAATCATCTGCGGCGTACCACAAGGATCCTCACTCAGTCCCACCCTCTTCAACGTATACATGAGCCCCCTCGCGGCCATCGCCCGCCAACACAACCTCAACATCATCTCTTACGCGGATGACACTCAACTGATCCTATCTCTCACCAAGGACCCCAGCACCGCCAAAACTAACCTACACGAGGGAATGAAAGAAGTCGCAGAATGGATGAAACAAAGCCGTCTGAAACTGAACTCAGACAAAACAGAAGTCCTCATCTTAGGTAAATCCCCCTCTGCATGGGACGACTCCTGGTGGCCGGAAGCCTTCGGAAAAGCACCCATCCCGACAGACCACGCACGGAACCTAGGCGTCATCTTGGATTCTTCACTCTCAATGAACAGACAAGTCAGCGCCGTATCCTCTTCCTGCTTTAACATTCTTCGCATGCTCAGAAAAACATTTCGCTGGATCCCCTCCGAAACAAGGAAAACAGTCACCCACGCTCTGGTCACGAGCCGACTGGACTACGGAAACACCCTCTACGCAGGTACTACCGCAAAACTCCAGAAGAAACTACAACGAATCCAAAACGCCTCAGCCAGGCTCATATTAGACATCCCACGCAACGAACACATCTCTGGTCACCTTAAAGACCTCCACTGGCTACCCGTCAATAAGAGGATTACTTTCCGACTGCTTACCCACGCACACAAATCACTCTACGACATCGGACCAGAGTGCCTCAACTCTCGACTGTCCTTTTATACCCCCTCCCGCCAACTTCGCTCTTCCAGCCAAGCCTTCGCCACTGTACCTCGCATCAACAAGACCACCATGGGAGGCAGATCCTTCTCATACCTGGCTGCCAAAACATGGAACTCTCTCCCCGCTTACCTTCGCCTCACCCAGAATCACCTAGCGTTCAGAAAGCAGCTTAAAACGTGGATATTTGACAAATAATCCTCCTCCCCTTCCTAAGCGCCTTGAAACCCTCTGGGTATGTAGTGCGCTATATAAATGTTATGACTTGACTTGACTTGACATATCCACAGAATAGTCTTTTTGAAGCTCTTACTCTGCTACAAAACATATCTTGATTTGTGGGGTAGGAGTGTTGAATCAAGTTCCCGACTCCACTGGTTTTGACTAGTGCAAATTGAAATGCAGGATGTACATTAATCAAATTAGGTAGATCTAATTTGAAAGCTCCCTGACCAACAAATTGATAGCATGGGAAAATAACCAATTCGTTTTGGCTGTAATTTTTTGTTATTATAAGGGAGCATATACTTAGCAGACAACCAAACACTCTTCTTTTCATATGATCTAGCTGCTCTGAGTTTTTTATCCGCTTGATTCTTGTGTGTCTGTTTAGACAAAAGATCATGTTCAAAATGCTAGTCTCTATTGCTGTTAGGGTTTTTAAGGGTAAAAAATGCCTCTCTAAACAATGATCAACCACTTCTATGAAGCTGCATAACCTGCTATTGGTGACAGAACAGTGATAAAATGTACTCACACAGTGTGCCAATTATATGGGTGTTTTGGCAAAAGTTGTAATAGCCATACGATGTATATTTGTTGGGCTTAGCTCTAATATATGTTGTGCATGTGTTTACATAATTGACTGCATCCTGCAGTAAATGATCCCTTAAAAATGCTACTGTAACAATAGCACTGTGTGTGTCTTCCTCTACGTTCAACTAATGGTGAAACATGAAGGTCTTGCAACAATTGGTCTTAAAGGTTAAACTAGTTTATCCTCATGATGAAGGATGCCATTAATCCCTTTTCGAAATTTCTGTTTCTCAATTTCCCTTTGGTGTAGATTAATCTGACTTGTATCCAGTTTACTAGGTATCACAGAGACTTCTGGATTAGTTAGTCACAGTGTTTTGTGTCTGGAATGAAGGATTCAAGAAGGAAACACTGTACACAAGTGAGTGATTAAGCCCATAGATAAACCAGTGATTACAATATTTTGGAGCTATTTTTTATGCCTGCCAACTTATTTTTTTTTATATTACATTTTGCCTGTAAGGTTTTTTATGTTCTGGTTTAGTTAATTTAAGCTGTTTTTAAATATACTTCATGGGAAAGAAGAAGGCACTTTAGTGTACAGTATCCTGAATTTAGTTGGGGCATTAATTTAAGATACTGCTCATTAAATGATGGGAGAGAGTCTGTAGTTTTTTAAAATGTGTGTTCTTCTAGGTTTGCAAATTGAGTGGGTGTTAAAAGTAGAAGAATACGTTTGCTCCATGTTCCCCACCTTCGTCTAATTGCAGAGCCACCATTGTGAAGGAAGTTCAGTTGGTGGTCTAGCTGTTTGGTGGCAGCATGTGGAGCCCATCAGCAGCATATTTAAACAGGCGAGCTGCATGTCGGTCTTAATATGGAGAGAACAGTACCTTTATCCTTAAGGGACGTGTTCCCGGGGAAAGTGGAGTAGACAAACACTTTGTTGGATGAGGTGTAGTAAAGGTGAACAGAAGTTCCACCTAGCAGGAAGTAATGAATGCTACAAGAGGGTAAACCAACCTCTCACGTGGGCCTAAATATATGTTGGTAAATGTGCGATATTACCCCAAATAGCTGAGGAGATTCACTTATTGAGAATAAACGCATTAAATACTCTGCTTGTAACCAAGTCATGGTTGAAGAGCTCGTCGGGTCCTGATATGGCCAAAGCAGTTCCCACGTGCCCGAGGATAGTAGGGAGGTAAATAAAGAGAGGGAGAGGATTTAGTGGTTATGTATCAGGCCAGTCTCTATTTGGTTTTAAGCCAAGGTCCATCTAACAGTCACTTTATCGTTGACTGGGCAATTTATCTACCGCCCTGGGGAAGTCAGCTGACTTTCATGACAAGTTAGTTAATTTGGTTTCTAAGTATGTCACCGAACTTAAGGATTTTATCAAATGGCGATGTTATCTCATGGCTAGAGAGAGATTATAGTTTGAAGACGAAAGCTTTAATGGTGGCTCTAAGACCAATGGGGCTGGAACAACAGATTTTGTGATATACATGTTTTGTGAGTAAGAGGTTGGATAGTATATGTTCTGTATCAGACTAATTTATTTCTGATACTCTATTTGTTTTCCCTTATACTAAATATTTAGGGATTCCAGTTAGCTTCCATGGTGGTCAAGTAAAAGTTTGCCAAAAGCAAAAAGGGTAAGCTACCTCATGTGGCACCGGTCTAGAATGAAAGACAGAAACTTGAATGCGGCTTTGAGTGCACAGTTACAGGATGAAAGTATATATAATAGTACGGAGACTAAAACTAATCAGTTTGAGAAAGAGCTCCTATTAAAGAGACCAGATCCAAAAAGGAAGTCCCAGACAGCACCTTTGTATGCATCAGAGCTGAGAACAGCCAAACAATACTGTGAAGATGGGATTATAGTGAGAATTCAAGAAAGCTTACTGTATGGAACTGAATATCTATAAACAGCAATGTGAACAAGGTAAAATGGTGTTTCAAGCTCAGGCTATGCAATCAGCCACAAACTCAACAACAATGATTTTGGTATGGAGAAAAGGCTTTCCCCCACCCAAACTGGTCTACAAAAATCAAGCAATCTTCTCATTACTCATTATGTGCTTTTATGTCAAGCTTTTTCAAGAAGATAAAGAAAACCGGCCCTGATATTCAACCAAGATAGAAATAGCTAGGGAATAATTATATTATCCTGTACTAAGCATATTTCAGACATACAGCACAGAGGATATAAAGGCCTGTTGTGTAGTGTTAAATCAGGGTCTCCTCAGGTTCTGTGTAAAACAGCGGCCTTCAATTTACCTAAAGAGGTCATTGTTCTCCTGCTTATGGTGCCATGTAATATGTCCCTGGAAATGGGTATAGTACCTAAATCTTGGAAGGAAGCTTTGGTGGTTTCATTATTGAAAATGTCAACAGCATACCCAGAGGTACTCAGCAAATACCATATGGTACCATGCTTCTGTAGCCAGCAAAAGCTCTAGAAAAATAGGGTATACTCTCAGCTATCCACAAACAACTTACTAGTTGTGACTCGGACAAGTTTTGCCTGCCTCATGTCACTGTAGAAAGCTTTGCTGGCGATGACAGAGGAGATTGGAATGTTACTGCTCTGCGGAGGTACAGCTCCATTGGTGCTATTGAACTGAAGTGCAACCTTTCAACACTATCTCACACCATACCTTTTGAGCAAGGCTTGGCTCGCTGGGGTCACTGATTCGGCACTTTTGTGGTTTAAGCATTACATTTCTATAATCTGTCATCACAGCAACAGTGTGACATGCCCCCAATAAATGACGTCTCCACTCTTGAAAGTCTAGTTTTATAGCGAATAATTAATTATCAGGCACCTCTGCTGAATTTAACTTTGTAGAAGAATTAGCAGGTTGGTGCAATTTGCCAGTATCTGGATCTCTGAGAACAGAAACTGCACCCACTGCATCTGCTTCTGCAAAGAATGCTTGGCTTTTATCTGGAGGTTTAAAAATAGGTTCACTGGTAAAACTCTTTTTCAGTCCTACAATGGCTTTTTCTATTACAACAGACAAAAGAAACCTAACTCCTCTTTTTAGCAGGCCTGTGATGGGGCAAACATCTTAAAAAGTATTCAATAAAGCACAGATAAAAACTGACAAAACATATAATACTCTACACTTCACAAATATTAGTGGGTGTAGTAGGCCATTTCACGATAGCATCAACTTTAGCTATTGACATGTTGTGGCCCTGTGGAGAAATATTAAAACCAAGAAACTCTTCTTCAGTGGCATGAAATTTACATTTTTCTGTCTTCAGAGTGAGAACCAGTTGTATGTCTTTCAGGTGTTCCTCTAAGTTTCTTGTGAATACCAGAACCAGAACGCAAAAGCATCCAGGAAGAATATTGCTGACATTTTCTTTATATGCTGCTGGAGTTTTAAAGACCCCAAAAGACAATACACAATAATCAAACAACTAAACTTAGATTTAAAGGTGGTCTTCCATTAGACCACAGATTTTATTTGGATTGAATGATATGGCCCTCTCCAATGTAGTCTAATAAAATCTGAATTAATGGCAATAGGTATATGTTCTCAATTTTCACATAATTTATAGCTCAATAATAAATACAAGACTGTAACTCACCCTTTTTTTAAGGAACAAAGAAAAGGGGTGATGATGCAGGCGATTTCAATGGTCGTATAAACCTATTAGCCAGATACCCATCTAAAAAGTGTCTTAGATGGGAACTTTCTTTCTCAAAATATAAAGGAGATAAGTGGGAATAGGCGTGCAAGGAATTAGATCAATTCAGAAATTCTAAAAATGATTTGGTGGTAGTTTCCGTCTTCTTTTTTTTCAAAAAAACATCAAATAAAACATGATGTACAGCAGGCATTTTGTTTTGGACTTTTGACCTTTCCTCCACTAAGTTAAAGACTTGTTTTATGGACATGTTATGTGTGTTTTTAGAAACTATGTGAATTAAATACATTTTTAGACAAGTCTATAAAAGGATAGTGTTTAAAGAATAGTAATTCTAAAAAAGTTAATTTTTTTAAAGAGATCAATTAAATCTAATGTTAGTCATTCAGAGTGCCTTGAAGGGAAAACTAAAGGAAAGGTATTGGTTCATTGTGATATTGGGCTAGAAGAGTAGTCGCATTCACTGCTCTAACCTGTGTAAATTGCTGCTTTGACACTGCTTTAATCCTATGTCTCGTGATTTGATTAAAACTGTTATGTCTTTGAATTCCGTATCTTTTTCAAATAATTACACAGTGATTTTCAGATGAGCTGAATCACCGGTTGATAACATATATTTAGAAATTGCGACTAATAATGGTATTTCGAATGGTGGGATCAACATGTGGATCTCAACAGACCTTGAGCTGGCTAATTTTCTGATGTCTTTAGGTGCTGTTAAAGGTATTGCAATGGGAGAAATAAAGGTCTGTTGTTATACAGGCATTGCTGTCCTTGGGCCCACCATTTCTGATTGATGCGAGGTCATTGGTGCTGCACTTGTTACTCCTGGGCTTCTTACTCCACCACTTCTTTGATCAGAAGATGAAGGCGGAAGGATATATTAACATTCTCAACATTAATCTTTCCTGAGTATTCATATACATATCACACTTATCAAGCATAGAACTTTCATTAGCCCATAACCTCTCAGTGGAGAATGTAACAATATAAACTCGGATTCTTTTCCAGGAGGGTTTAGACCAGTACATTATCTGGGTCACGACAATTCATTTCAAAATGATTTGCCTCTAGAAGCTAAACCCATTGATCCAGGCAGATGAGTCATGGTTATGTTAGACACTCACAATGCATCCCTTCATATTCAGATTTACAAGGAACATCAGAGCTTTCTTTGATTTGTGGTTTATAAACACCAAATTCAGATTAGCGTTCTTCCTTTCGATCGGAAGTCAGCAGCAAGGGATTTTACAAAAGTTCTTTCTTTGCTGGTGGCATTCTTACAAAACCATGATATAGAGTTGCAGTAGAATTTGGATGATTGGCTAATTCGTTTGCCTGCAGGATTTAAATAGACTGATATTTCAAGAAGGTGGTTTCCCTTCTTTTGGTGGATTTAGACGGATTAGGGGCTGCACACATCACCATTGCCCATATTTGGCAGGTACCAGTAAGAGTAAGACACTAGGAGAATTAGAGCCTATGTCCTACAGCCCATAATTTAATTTTGGGGACTCATAGTCACGTTTGTTCCCACATGGTAGACTTTGCTTAACGGGTCACCTACTGTTATCACACTAGAGCCCAATCCAAGATGGCACCTGCTGCTATAGATCATGAAATCTCTTCCTGTTTCAGGTGATTTTAGGCAGAGACACTATAAAAGGCACCGAGATGTAAACACTGTTTACCTGGTGCCTTGGTTTCTACAACTCTTGCAGAGAATATGGCAACCAAGTCATATCTAAACAAACATCTTCTTATAGCTTGGCATCACAAGCAGTCATGATTTTCCATTGGACAGAGCAAAATGTATCGTCTCTTTATGCCAATTGCATCATGGGGTTAGAATATATACCATTAGGCAAGCACAGAGGGGTGTTCCCCATCACCCCAGAGCTGTTGTCTGAACCCTCTCGTTTTCAGAAAGATTCGCAAAAAATATGGTTGTCCAATGATATATCTGTTTGCCTGCAAAGAGAATACTTTCTGTCCTACGTCTGTTTCCAGATCAAGAGAAATCAGAGCTAGGGTGATAGATGCATTGACATGTCAGTGACCTCAGGGCTTCTCTATGCTTTTCTTCCCTTTACTCTAATTCGATGGGTTTTAATGAGGATGTCAATGGAGAAAGCTTAGGTGTTGATAGTTGTACCTTTTTGATCCAACCCATCATGGTTTTCTGTGCTTCATCTAATGGATATATTGGAATCTTTCTTCTCTTCTGTCCATTGTTGGTAGCCAGACACAATTGTCACGCTGAGGTAACAGCAAAGTGTCTAGTATGCCAGCATAATCATTCGCCATTTCAATAATTTTGTATTATACCTGTTTCTAGAAATTACTCTAATACAACACATCATGTAATTATGTGCCATTGGAGTGAGCACATAAGAACAATGTGAAAACCAGAACGCAATCAGCTGTTATTTGCAGTGCTCACGTTTTTTGTGCTTTTTTTTGTTGTTGCATGAAATGCTTCCTTGCACACAAAGTAGAAGTAAGGACGTACTAATTCTTAAAATATAGTGCCAAATACCAGTTTTACATTTTGCGTAGTTACACATAATTTTGCTGGATTTTCTAAAATATTGAGGAATTACCTAAAAGCAACATTACATGATTTTTGCACACCCCTAGTAATGTCTAAACTTGACAGCTTGGAGGTTGAAAGGTTAGGCCTTCGGCGGAAAGGGCAGTCAAGAAAATTGGTGGCACAAGCTTCTAGGAATCCTACCTTACAATCTTAAGATCATCACTGGTCAATATTTTATAAATGAGTTAATAGAATAATATCAATGCGATATCCTGTGATGAAGTTAATAATTCTTTCTTTCTTGCAGTTTGTTTTTTTCTAGGCCTAGCAGTTGCTAACTTAATGCTTCAATGGTCAGTTGTTTAGTCATTTAGGGAACACACAGGTGAAATTAGGTCTGTGAGAGCTGGGTGTTTAGATTACTCTCTCTCTCACTCTTCAGTGAAGAGCTTATTTCCAGACTGGGATAATGTATTGGTTCTAGTCCCTCTTCAAAAGTATCCTTTTAAACCTTGAGATTTCTATCTCTGCTATGTTTTTAACTACACATGTGTTCTTAATTTTGGCTATTACTTTGGCTAAAGGTTGAGAGATATGGGTTTGCTTTTGTGTATCCCCAAGAAATGTGTTTGCTTTTGTGTCTCACCCATACTTAAGAGGTTCCCCAAATCAGTTGGATCTTAGATTTGGTCTTTCCTTTGTTTACAAGGTCCATCCATCTTTCCATTTAAATCTAGAGATCATTCTACTAAAGCTTGCAAGTAATAATCCCCTCCTGGAACAGGACGCTGTGCATTGTTTAGATGTCAGAGGGAGGTTTTGATACATTCGGTGTGCATGTCCCCCTTTAGAAGGGTGGACTCCTTGTTTGTTAAATTTAGACCAGACAGAAGAGGTTTGAAACCCTCTATTCCCTCTTTGAGCACGTGGGTGTGCTCCACTATTACAGCAGTTTATATATAAAGGAGAGTAACTTGCCTTGTGAGGATGGAGTTCAAGAAAAGTCAACCAGTATCATAACAGCTTCTTTAGCAGAAGTTCAGCATGCTTCCATTCTGGCATTGGAAGGGCAGCAGTTTTGAGCAGTGCCCTCAACTTCTTTATAGCAATATAGGCTGAAATCTGATGATATGGCATACTTTCTGCTGTGGTATAATTACATTTTTGATGTTCTTTTTTTCTCAGTTCCCAGCTGCTTGAATTGTTTACATCGGCTAGGGTATTCCTCAAGGAGAAATAGCTGGAATGAGGATGGACTAAGAAGTCAAGTTACAATAATCTAGCATTGATATCTTTAATCCGAGTCCTTTCTTCCTTGTTCCAGTCATTAAGAATTGAGGAAGGAACCAGCAAATGCAGGTCATTTTAGTTAGAATGCTTAGTAATTTACAGGATTTCCTGAATGGGTGTTATATTTTAGCTACCATGGTAGGTGGAGGTCTTACTTTTCATTTTGGGCTTTTTATGTTCAACAAGAACTAGAACTTCTGTGAACAAAGTGGACACTACTCAATGAGTAATGATTGGAACCAGGAGGAAAGGGCTCGGACTAATGGAATCACTTTGAGAGGTCTTAGTTTAGCTCCATCTCTTGAACTATCATGGAAGTCCTGGGGCCCACTTTATTGAGGACAATGACTGTGGATCCTCCACTGTTCCTCACTAATCGGCACATTTCAGTTATACCGTTCCCTCTACCTATTCTTGAGAGAGTAGTAACAATGGAATTTCAGGACCATCTTGAATAAAGTATTATGCTCAGTGATCCACAATAAGTCTTTCACCTAATGAGAGCCATGTAACACATTGCTTAGGGCCTAGATGAGCTTGAGTTTGTTGGATCAATCTGCTGCTTATAATACCTTTCATCATAAATATAATGCACCTGCATCTTTTCTAAGCAGCATGAATATCAGCAATGCCTATTACCCAATTTTTTTTATTACAACCACACTACTAATCTTTGGACAGATAGAAGGCAGAGTTGGCCTATCCAGGATTAAAACCTATGATCTGCAGACAACCACTAGTTTCCGTGGCAAACATTCAAATCATTGGGCCATCCTGCCCAATGACTAGAGGTTGCAAAGGTACTAGGTGTAGCTGGTAATTAGTTACCCTCTTTCCTGGCTGTCCATCAGACCATATCCACTAATGAGGTTTGGTTCTAGCTGTAACGACATCACCATCATCCCAGGTGCCTATGTTTAACTACTATTGTTTAACATGTATGGTCATCAACCTCAGGAACTTCAAATGCATGTGGCCTACAGGTCCAGATATTACATAGGCAATCAGGAGGTCTTAAGTTCATATTTTTTTATAACTCAAGTATAATCAAGTTACACAGACATTTAAGAACGGATGAACTCTAATGGTTACCAATGTGAACTAGGAGTTCTTACTGTGTTGCACAGCTTATAATTGCAATGACATCTCCAATAGCTGCTCAATCATTCTCTTGCAAGGGTCTGAAAAGACTACTGCCTAGAATTATAAGCCCCAGGGAGTACATGTTGGCTTTATTATCACCACAGAGTCTCAAATAATGTAGTTATGTGCACTTCAAGCTATTACGTGAAGCTGTTTTGGTCTATCAACACATTCTTCTAACAGTAAGACAAGGTGATAGTTGCATAAGTCATCATCAGAGTCAAGCTTGATTATGAAAATGTACTATTAAATAGTGTCTTACCTAATCTTTTCCTCACCCTCAGTTATTGAAGAATCAAATAACTAGAACAGCAGTACACAAATGATGACAGTCCTCTGGCTTCTTTGGCTCCTAGACAAGTCTAGAATTGCTCTTAAGACCCTGACACTGATCAAGCAAGCATGATATGGAAATACCCAAGAGAAAGCAGGAATGGGACCTATCTTAGTATATATGTGGCATTTCTGTCCTATCACATTGATGCAGCGCAGTACAGCAAGTTGTCCAGCTGTTCTATGCTGCAGGAAATTTGGATAAATCTAGGCCCAATGAACTTTGTGAAGTGTATGGATCAACTCTTGGATATTACATGCCCATTCATTTTGAAACAAAGAACGTGAACACAAGCACTCTCTGATGCAAAAGTACACAGCATAACTGGCAATTATCTGGTCCCATGAAACCAGGTGAAAGTTTAAAGGTCAGCAGGCCAACTGCGATGGAGTGTGGACCAGATACAGGGATTAGGTTAGTCTTACTGAAAAAGTTACCTTCTAAAGGCCAGCGCAAATAGTTCCATCGTGGTGGTGGAGGCTGCAAGGAGTGTGTCGCGGATGAAGGCGTTGTGGATGGTCATTGCTGGAGTTTCGCATTGGTGGTCAATGCAGGTTGTTGATGCGCTAGTGAGTAGTTCAAATCTCACATTGCCAGTCCTCATTGACGGTCACTGTAGTGCAAAGATGCGGGTTCACCCTAGCTTTCAATTGGCAGTTAGCATTGGCAGCAACATCTTGGCGCAAACTTCTTTTTCTTCAAGGAGGAGTTGAACTGAGACCACACTGAGGATCCAGGCCTGGGGTCACCTATTGGGGCAAAGAACTCACTCATTCAGCGGCCAGCAGGGCTCCGGCAGGAACACATGCAGGTCCAAGCAGATCAGCTGGAGAGTTGCAGGGAGATCTCTCAAGCTTGTTATGTCGCTGTAGCTGTTCCAGTGTGGCAGAAACCATGGCCTCAAAATAATGATTAAAACCAATACCTGTCCTACCCTGAGAAATGGCTGCACAGGACAGAAGAGAAATCTGACAATAATGCCTACCAAGGGCCAAATGATTGAATGCGCACACACTGCTGAAAGGAGGAAAGTGCTGGTAAGGAGAGATGATGATAGGAAATTATGAGAATCAGGCCGCTGTCAGTAGTGGCCACTGACATGATGTCTACACAAACAAGAGCTGGTCAATGTCTTTTACAAAACCCTATTTTTTGTCTGTCTATCTAAAAGCATTCCTCATTCCTGAAGCAGACCAACTCTTCTTTGTGAACCTTAACCAATTTAGGTGGACTAATGGGAAATACTGTACTAATATTGCATTAAGAATCTGACCAACAGCTTTACACCCAAATGGTTCCCAGGATATGTGTATCAAGAGCCTGGGCTTGCGTGAAAATGAAGGGATTCTTTTGTTCCCAGAACCATGGATATAGTTTGTTTGCCTCTACCTTTATATGCACATGGAATATTTCCAATGTATCTTCAAGCTTACAAATCACACATCAGTATATCAATGTCACAATACAGAGTACAAAAATGACTCACAAGAATACACACATATGGGTCACTGTGCATAATGCTTATTTTGTGTTAGTTTAACCAATGGCAGGTTTTTGGATGAGAGGCCCATCAGGAGTGCACATATGGGCTTGATCTCTGCTTCTTCAGGCACCGCTGTGAAATACTAGCTATGAGACCGATGCCTCGCTTTGGTCTTGATTTTTGGTGTCTTGATGCTATAATTGGCAGCCCTACATTTGGAGCCCCACTTCTTAAATGAAATGGCCACAAGTTTGCTTTTATATACACTCTGCATACACATCACATTGGAACCATTGGCCATGAGATATGTAGTACAAGAGGTCTTATTTCTGCAGATTCTGGGCCAGCAACAGATCCCAGACCAGTGCTCTGAGCAAGATCTATGGCTACAGCTACAAAGATTTATTGTAGCCTGTGCACGGGGAATCTTGATAGATTTAGAACTCCAAAATGACCATTACCATAGTTGGGGCATAAATAGATATGTACATTTGTTCACTGGCCACAGAAAACTTTTTATTTAAGTTTAAAATGCTTTATTGAAGAAAATTGAAGAACAAAAGGCAATTACATTAGGTAAAAATACATTTGAAGGTCAATCCATGCCTATAAATGAGCATGTAATATATGGTAATAAAACTTTCCAACAATATAAAATAGATAATGAACGTATAAGAATTGTACAGAATAAACATATTTTATAGTAATGAATTATAAACATATTAAACTTAAAATTAAATACATAAGTGTAATGCAAACGCAAATGCATTTTAATTATTTGAAAGGTTGAAAGGAGAAAAACAACAAAGAAAGAAATGAAAGAAAGAAAAGACTAAGTAAAGAAAGGGGAAAGAAAGAAGGAGAGGGGAAGATAGATTGAAATGTTAAGTTAAACAAGTGAACAATTAGCAACTATGTGATATTATAAATGGATATTAGTAAATAGTACAGATCTTAAGGAGGTTCATAGTTACGAACCACCATATACACAGGTTGAGTCGTACATCTAGATAGAAAATAAGTAAGGGGTGACCATAATAAATCTATTTTTAATCTTTGAAGGAAGAGGGGTAGCATGAGCACGATCCAAACGATGATGGCACAAAAATTCCACCATGTCATGTAGGATATTTTAGATGTACCAATTAGTTGTGATTATTTAAAAGGCCAAAGCAAATATCAAATCAACAAATTTCCCAATCATATGCTGAGAAGTCAAAAGGGGTGAAGTTCCCCCACAAAAATGTGAATGACATCAAAAGAGAGACATACTGACATAATTTTGTTCAGTTTATCCAAAACTTGTGACCAAAGCTTTTTAACATGAGGGCATTCAAAAGACATGTGTAACAGGTCACTATTATCATGACGACAGGACCAACAATTCATAGTAGGAGTGTTTAATCTTATATAAACTCGTGGGGGTGATATATAATCTATTATAAAAATAATATAATTTTTGTGTTTTGCTTGCCAAGCAGGATGAGGTATGAACCTTGGCCCATATAGATTTCCATGTGTGAGCTGAAAATTCTTGATGTAGTTTTGATTCCCATAAGAGCTCTGTTTTAGACTTTGTATTCAAATTAGAAGAACCACACAATAATACATATATGGTGGAGGCCTTCAATTGTAGAGAAAAGTATTTCAGGGAGTGAGGAGGTTGTATGTCTGGAGCTATATCAGGTTGTTGAGATATGTAGAGAAGTAGAAGAGGGTAAAGGCGCTCAAAGTGAGAAGCATATTTGGTAGATATGCTGTATTTACCCTGTATGTCAGAAAATCTAGCAGAGAGCCCCCTGAAAATAACTGTGTAATAGTTATAATACCCTTGTTAATCCACTCTTTCCATCCAACAACTGTATTATTTAATTTAATGTTAGCTTTATAACACATTGGGCTTTGTAAAATATTTTTAGAGGTGGAGTTGGAAGAGGTGACCAAAGGTCTAATAATAGCAATAGAATGGGTAGTTATTGGGGAAATAAAACCTTTTTGGGGTTGGGTGAAACAGACCACTTCCTTAAAACCAAAGGGTAGGAATTGTACGTGTACTAATTGCCCCTAAACTGTTGATGAGTGTGTATGAGTGTCAGAAAGGGAAGTCCAAACATGTGAAGGCTGAATCATATGTTCTAAGGTTAGGAAAATTAACTCCACCTAAATCTTTAGATTGCTGAACATGGTTTAAAGCAATTTGAGGTTTATGTTTGTTCCATAAAAATTGAGTTAAAGAACGATGAATGATTTCTTTTTTTAAGTATAAGGAAGGGATAATGGCAGCATTGACAGATAGAAATTTACAATAGGTAACAAGATCATTTTATTGGTAAGGATGTAGTGGGATTGGATATATATAAATATAAAACAAAATCTCATCTGCATATGCTGTGTATTTTGTATTCAGATTTTTTAAATGAAACCCGGGAAATGTAGATTGGCGATTTGTTTCCAGAAAGGGTTCTAATTATAAAATGAAGAAAAGGGGGGACAGAGGACAGCACTGCCTAGTACCGCTATGAAAGGGGTAATAGTAGGATTGTTTACCATTAACACAAATAGAGGTAGAAGGTTCGGAATATAATAGTTCAATGTATTTTGAATAAAATGAGGACTAAAACCATGCCATTTCAGTGCACCAAACTTAAATTCCCATTTAACTGGGAGACCCGGATAATGAACACAGGAATAATGCATAATGGGATATTCAGGTGTCATATCACTACAAATATATCTTGCTGCACATTTCTCATCCACAAGTGGGCCTAACCAGAATGATAACATAGGACTAAATACACAGGATAAAACAAAAAATTAGTAAATGGATCACTACTATGTGCAAGGGTTTTTGTGTTTACGCAATTGGGCATATTGAGTTTTTTTTATTGTAGAGCACATCGCAAGAAATGTTCATTTGCTTTGAAACATTCAGTGACTTAGCAGCCCGTGAGCGCTGGATCCAATGTACATCTCAATGGGTATTTACCATTGCTTTGGGACATACACAATTACATGGTTTTTCGGCCATTATCGGCGTTACCAAATCGGGTCGGAGAGCTGGGACGAAGCGGAAGTAGAGTGTGCGCTCTAGTTGCATGAGCAAATATGGGAGGAGACATTATAATGGACGTGCGGGTGTTTTCACCGACTTCCGGTTTTGAACACACCATTTGAGACAGAGGCCGGATTCTCGGCAGGATGGTAAGCTGTGGAATTGGCCCTTTGAATAGGATTGGGAGGTAATCCATCATGATTGCAGGGATCGTGTGATAGTGATAATGTTTTTCGATGTTTTTTTAGATACTACAAATATATCGAAGATAAAATTTGGAAACACGGCATAAGTTGAGGAGCGGATTGGTCACATTTATAGTAAGTGTGTCTACCTTACGGCATTTGTGACTTCGGGCTATTTGTCTGGGTAATATTGTAAATAAGTATATTTGACATTGGCACAGGTCAGATCAAGTTCGATTTCAGTATTTTGAGAGTCCTGTTCCTCCTTTCATCCCTTAAGGGATGACACAAGTCCTGCTACTTACACAGGTGAGCAAGTCATGAGGAACACTAAAGTGCGAATATCAGGAACGTAACTGACCTAGCAGATACGCAAGTGGCGAAATAATAATGGGAGATTATTCATCGATGCTTTGTGAGCATCATGATGTGATTGTTGATTTATTAAAAGTTAATGTGAGACACTATAGATCGGAACAGGCCTGTTCTTTTTTATCTAGTATGAATGTTCCCTATTCTTGAGGCTTAGAGGACATTATTTGGAAGACTAAGAAATTTCAGGAAAGTCATCCGGTAACCTCTTGTTAATTAGGCCGTCTTTCATTGGTGTAACTCTTCACCAATACACATTATGATATCCAGAGATCATGTGGTCATGAAGGGGAATAACTTGGTCTGTTATATATTTCTATTGCATATATCCTCCTATGAATAATGGCGACAACAGTGGAAATACCTGGACAGACTCGAGCAACAGAAACAAATGGAGGACTACCCTAACCGGGTTGGAATTATCACCAGTCTAGTGGTAAGCGTACTTAACAACAGCGCAACACCGATAGGGGATAGTTTGACCAGGGGTCATAGATTCATCCCCACACTAACATATTGCATTTACTTGATTCAGGAATTACAACACACACCTAGAATAGAAGGCAGGTATGTACCTGCATGCATATATTGGAACATTCTCACTGATCAGCACATAAGAGCACTGGTGGGGGTTCTATATCTTCCATCTCTCTCCGCGATTTTCGGGACCCGGTTTTTCCTTTTGTGGCCTTTGGTACTCACCTTTTATGCACGTAATATTTCCACTGAGAATTTTGTCATTTGTGTGTGCAAATGTTACGTTTTTGTAAATTATGTGCTTTAACCATGTTTTAAAAAAACAGTCAAATTGTGGAATTTGGTAGCTCCAATGCACCTAGTTCGATTAACATTTCAATTTCAGTCACAACCTTCCATTTCCTGCTTGCTCACATAACTTCTAAACCAGTACGCAGTAGAAAGTAATGTATCATTGATACACACATGCGGCAAACTATTTGCATGCGCACGATAATATTCTCAAGCTTTTCTTTGTGGGTAACACTGTGCACCCAATGATTGTAACTTTCTACAGACATAACCATTGGTGATGTTGTGTAATTGTGATATCGTGTAACACCGGTCCATCTATCCAGATGGGTGGTGTAATGGATATTCTGGACAGGGTATTCAGTATTGTATATATTTTGTTTTAATCTCCAGCCCTGAAGAGTCAAAGCGACCTATACTTTGATGAAACACGTGTCGTCTGGCGCGGTGTAGCTTGAGCATTAAAAAGAGAAAATCTCAAAGAGAAGAAGTGGACAAATATTTCATGTTTTGACCTAACATATTATTGTATTACCTATATGTTTGATTGAAATGTGTGTGCATAGGAACTAGTCTCAAATACAGGTATTGTGCGAACAATATCCATAAAGGGGTTGAGAGGGTCACCCCTTTCCTGTGGCACCACTACCTTAAATCTTCAAGCCTAACAGGCATCTTTCAGAAATATAGCGGAGCGCAACACGTCCCTGAGAACAAGAACCCTGCCCTTTGTATGTATTGAATAAATTCCGAATTCACATGTTCCAAAGCCTTCTCAGCATCAAGCGTTATGGCAGCGAGGGGAGAGTTAGTGTTTAGCAGCTAGCTGAATAATTTTAAGGAAAGTTCTAGAATTGTCTAAAATCGATCTTCCCTTCACAAAACCTGACTAATGCCCATCAACTAAGTCCGGAATAACAGAATTAATATGGAGAGCCAGTAACTTAGCAAAACTCTTACAATTTGTGTTGATTAAGGAAATAGGCCTATAATTGCTACATTGATAAAGATCTTTATCTTTCTTAGGAAGTAAGCAAAGCATAGGCTGAGTGGTGGAGCCTTGTGTCCGTTTTGTTTTTAAAAAAAATTATTCACTAGAAGTAATAACTTGGGAATTAAAAGTTGTTTGAAATGGGAATAAAATCCTACATTAAAGTCGTCAGGCCCAGGAGTTTTATCTTTGGGGAGTAGATTTATGACATTTAGTAGTTCTTGTTCAGATAGAGAAGTCTAGGAAAGATGAATCTATGTTACCATTGGGGTTTTTAGGAATGTATTGGAAAAAGCTATAATTGTTCATTAGATGGAGATGTTTCCGGTGTTTATAAATTAGCTTATATTCAGAGAAGCATTCTAACATTTTCAAATCGCTAATATGCTGAACCCCAGTCGAGTCAGTTATGGCTATAATCTTGGCTTTCTGTTTTTCAATTTTAAGGTAATTTGCCAACGATTTACCAGCTTTGATTCGACCCCATATATTTTCGCATTGAAACAAAGTTGGGTGTAACAAGCATTGTCCCAGGATTGTTTGTTGCATTGCAGTTTGGTCTTAATGAGTTTTGACAATGTGTCCTTACTATTGGAAGAGAAGTATTCCTGCTCTAAAATCTTAATTTGCTTTAAGAGTTGCGTGGAAACCCTAAGAGCTCTTTTCTTTTTCCAAGCTACAAAGGCCATAATAAATCCTCTTGGGGTTGCTTTGAAAGCATCCCAGAAAGTATTGATTTGTGTATCTGAGGGAAGATTGTTTAAGAAAATTATTGTAGGAAAACTGTGAACTGTTCTGTGAATTGTTGATCCAATAGAAGAGAGTTGTTAAATCTCCATCTACAAGTGGGGGAAACGGGACTGAGATAGTCAAGGTGTACAATAATGGGAGCATGATCCGAGATGAGCGTTGAACCTATTTCCACGCGAGTTAAAAATTTAAGTGTATGTTGGGTAAAAAACAATCTATTCTGGAATGGGAATTATGGACAGGAGAAAAGAAAGTGAATTCAAAAACATCAACCAACCCTCTCGCGGATATGGCTTTCTGAAAGGCTTTATGCATTTTAGTGGGAACAAATCTGGTTTGAGAGCTGCAGTCTAGACAGGGGGTCCATAAGTTGATTGCAATCACCACCAACTACAAGGTTTTCTGAAGCGTGGAAAGATAGCAAGGAAGAAAAATCATTCCAAAATGATAAATCAATTCCATTTGGACAATATATACATTACAGATCATAAATTGTGTATTATTTATCTTCACAACTAATAAAATCCATCTTCCAGCATCATCTTTAAATTTGTTTAACAATTTAATATTTAATGACTTGTGAAACAATATAAGAACAGCATTTTTGTTATTTACAGCAGGAGAGCTAAAAACATTCACCACTCATTGTCTTTTAATAGTTTTATGTCTTGTTCTTTATAATTAGTTTCTTGTTCTAAAGCAATTTGACAGTAAAATTTTGATAAATGAGACAATACCCTCTGTTTTTTTTTAACCGGGTTACGAAGACCTTTGACATTCCATGACACAATACGTACGTTACTCATGAGGAAAAACATTATTGAATTTTGAGAACAGAATGTAGGACTTTATAACAGGACATAGATGAAGCCTAATGTAAGTAAAGGATTTAGACAACCAAAACAAAAAGGAAAGAAAATAATGCATATCTAGATAAACATGAATGCTGATAAGCAAGGAAGTTAAATGAAAGTAGAGTAATTAAAAGGACATGAGGAGAAAGATAGAAAAGTAAACTAAATAATCAACATATTTTCCAAAACTGGTCTGACAAGGTAGAAAATAATAGAGAACCACAAACATCATTTGTTAAATAGAAAGGGTTGCTATAATATGCTGAAGAAAAAAGAGGAAAGCAAATAGAAGAGAAAAAAAGATACATAGTGAAAAAGGGACAAGAGGAAAAAAAAGAAGAACATAATTTCCTCTGAAATATAGAAGCAAAAAAGATGACAAAAAGCCATAGGGCTTTAGCCACAACCTTCACAAACCAAAAAGATTATAATGTTAAGAGGGGGGACGAAAAAGACAGACACCACTCCAATGAGGAACACAGAGAAAAAATAGATGTAATATCGATAATTAAAAGGAAGGACAGAAATTAACAGGAACAAAACCAACACAGCGCACAGGGACTTACCAAACGATGGGTAGGCAATGCAACCAATCAGAATACAGATAAAGAAAAGCTTAGACGATGGGAACAAAACAGCAACATCAAACAAGATATGAATGAGAACCTGTGGAATAAAAGAGAGAACAATTAGTTTTTACTAATCTCTATATCTTCTGTCATGTGCTTGTGGATACATTTCTTGAGCTCAGCAGGATCCTTAACGGTGAATGTTCTTTCTTTATATGTTACTTTGAAAAAACACAGATGGATAAGACCGTAATGAGCATTTATCGAACAGAGTGCAGGTCTGAGGTCTAGAAACTCATTTCAGCCATTACCTGTGGATTTTGAGACATCTTGGCTAAAACAAATATTTTGGAACAGACCAAAGCCTCTGTTTACGCTGCTTCGCTGCTTAAAGATCACCATTATATAAGAATACAAAAAGAAGTAGGCAATGATTCCTCGTGGTCTTTTTGAACCAACTCTGGTGCGAGGACCTATCTTATGCGCTCTCTGCACATTGAGATCTACAGATTTAGATAGGCTAACTCTTTGTGGAATATGAGCTTTCAGAAAAGAGATCGTGTCAGTGCCCTCAGAACCTTCCGGTATACCGTAAATTCATAGGTTGTTACGTCTGTTTCGATTTTCCAAATCTTTGGATGTTTTCTTCAGTTGAACAACTTCTTTAGATAAAATATCCACTTGAGGGACAACATCCTGCGCCTCACTAAGCTTTTGCTCAACATCAGTAAGTCTTGAGTCCAAACTAGACCATTTCTCCTCAATCCTCTGAAACGTTGCAGTGGTGTCCTCCATAATATCTTCTAAGTTTAAAGGTAGAGGTGATTTGTTTGGAGAGGGAGGATCTTTTTTAACCCTTTTATTAGTGCAGTTGACAGATTATTTGTGTCCTTTGGCATTCAAACCAGAAGTTCCTTGAGATGTATTTGAATGCCGGAATCCATATTCAAAATAGATGAAGGTAATTCTATATATTATTTAAAGGTCTCTTAAATTAGAATGCAACTAGATGATCCAAATGTGCCGGCGTCGATGGCGGACGCGTGAGCCCTCGGCTCCTCGCAAAGCTCCAGAATTATCCTGCTTGACTATCCTTGATGTGCTCAAATTGGCTATAGCTTGTCTGGAACCATCGGCTGGCACCCCGGGCAGTGATCGATGATCTTTTTGGACGGCTGCAGGGCGTGAATTCCTGAACATCCCGGGGCATTGTGCCTGGTGGCGCGCCTGTGGCGGACTAGGCCGAAAGCAGCGGGCTATCCTGGAAAAGAGGCCGGGCGACGTCACTGTGCGTGCGGCCACATTTCCGGCGGCTGTCGCACACCGTGCAAACCAAGGCGCGATTGGAACGGACCCTGGATTGCAAAGCCCTCCACCTCCTACCCCTCACTGCCCCGGTGGGACAGGGGACTGGAGAAGCAGCGGAGCGGTGGAGCACACTAACTGAAGCGCCGCGCCACGTGGTGGGGCGACACCGAGCCCGGCGCTGCAACCTGGCTCACTTGCACAGATCGCATGAGGCTCTGCCATCTCCCCTTATTCTGCTGAGGGACTGATTATCTGGGACAGCTGAGAAGGACCTGACCCTATCTGGTACTGGGCCGTTCTGGAACCTGCGGACAAGGAAGTACTACCCGCCATTGCCGCCGCCATTTTCCACGCATCGGATACCTGACCGCTGGCGACGAGGTATCGAGGACCGGAGTAGACACCTGACCGGCCAGTGCGGCGAGCTTCTTTGCCCGGTGCTGCCACGCATCGTAAATACCATGGGGAAGAACGAGGCGACCCAGGGGAAGATCTCCTTTGAACGGCGCCGTCTGAAGGGCTCAGAGGTCCCGGCACCGGACACATCGCCGAAGGGTGCGGCAGCGGCGCCGACCCAGGCTCAGACGGAGCTCCGGGACATGTTGGCAGCCATGGAGAAAGGCATTCAGGAGAGTATAGCGGCGGTGGGCACCAAGATAGATGCTCTGTCGTACCGCATGGACCGTATGGCAGAGCGTGTGGACAAACATGCGGAGCGCCTTGACATGACGGAGCGCCGGCTCACTGAGGCCGAAGAAGCCCAGATGGAGTGGGACAAGGAACGCAAGCAATTCGACAGACTCCTGACAGTCATCAGGGACAAGACAGAGGACCCGGAAGCACGTTCTCGCAGATCCAACCTCCGTATCACAGGAGTGGCGGAATCCACGCAAACGGGGAAAATGGAACTATTTGTGGAGAAACTCCTGAAAACACTCCTGGGAGAGGAAGTCTTTTCCCCCATGTTCATTGTGGAACGCGCCCACCGCACACTGGGCCCGCAGCCCCAGCCTGGCTTGCCACCTCGCCCCATAATCGCGAAACTGCTCAACTATCGCGATCGGGACACTGCCCTGAGAGTGGCGAGGGAGAAGGGCAAACTCCAGCATGAGGGCATGAACATCTCCCTCTATCCGGACTTCACAGCCAAGGTGCAGGAGGAACGGCGGCAGTTCGCGCCATATAAGAAGCAACTCAGAACACTAGGCCTGGATTATGCAATGATGTATCCAGCCAAACTTCGGATCAATACAGGTGGGAAATCGTACTACTTCACGGACCCGAAAGAACTGCATAAGTCCCTTAAGACCTGGACTCGGGAAAGGAAGGAGAACCGGAGTGGCCGGGAGGACGAGGAGGAGGTATCTATGGAGGAACAGGACTAAAAAGCGGCTGAAGAGAGGGTTGATCCTCTACACACTGATCGGATCACGGACCCGGATAATATGGGTGCCCCGGCCTTGCACTGGCACCTGCTCCACGATTTGGGGATGGACAACTTGGTTACCCTATGGCGCTGGTAAGGGGTTGTGTGCTTCGTGGCAAAATACACTGTGCCGGGGGAGCCAGTCAGAGTGGGTCTGAGTAACACTTTCTGCCATGCCTTGAGCATTGACTCTTGAATGGAGCTGAGAGGGGAGCGGTACTTGCACTCTCTTGGAACAGTTCGGGGTGTACTGCATTGGTGCGCTCTGCCCTTGAGCTTTTGGTTGTTTTTACTCACTGAGGGGTTGGTGTCGGACTATTTGACACTACACCTGTAGGGGGTACATGGGGGGGGAGAGTGGGGTCTGTCTGACCAGGTTGGGGGAAGTCGGCTGTGGGTGGGTTGCTGTACTTGGGGTGGGAGCTAGACTCGGGGAGGCAAGGGGGGGTGTTTGGTTGGGGTTGTTGACGGGGTTTGACTGTGAAGTGTGTGAATTGAAGTGTTCTGCTGTCCCTGTTCGCGAGCGCCGGAGGGCGATTATGAGTTGGGGTGTCCTACTGTGTCCAGCACTATCCATCCTTACGGTCCATGCTCTGAAACCACTTAGCAATGGCTGATGCCACACCGACTTTGCATGCACATGCCCGGAATGAGCTGAATTTACTGACTTGGAATGTGCGGGGCCTGAACGACTTCCGCAAAGTGAGGAAAGTCCTTAACTATCTTAGCAGACACCACGTTGACATAGCACTGCTGCAGGAGACACACCTGCCACTCTCCAGCAGAATGCTCAAATCCAGGGGTTTGTCGGGGAACACAGTGGCGGCGGGTTACACTACACATGCCCGAGGGGTGTTAATTTGGGCCAATCCAAAGTCACAGTTGCGGCTCATTCCGGTGCATTCAGACCCAGACGGTAGATATGTCCTGGCGAGGTGTGTGGGTAAGGGGATGGACATACTAATAGTGAACGTCTATGGCCCTAACTATGACCACCCTGAATTCTATAAGACCCTGTCAGCTATGGCAAGAACGCATGCTCAGCCCTGGATGTTGTGGGGCGGGGACTTTAACTTTGTGTTTGACCCATCAATTGACCGCTCCGCGGGCCCTGCCCGGAGACCTGTGGCCTCGGCCACGTACATGGCGGCTGAAATGATCAAATCTGACTTGCTGGATGTGTGGAGGGAAAAGCATCCGAGGGCGGGTGGGTTTACACACTATTCTGCATTTCACGATGTACACACCAGGATAGACTACTGGTTGGCACCCCCCCTGGTACTTAACAACATTAGCACATGCACAGTCCTCCCACGCACGCTTTCAGATCACTCCCTTATTCTCCTCCGCCTCGCGACGCCCAGGAGGGGGATCCCAGCCTTCACCTGGCGGTTCCCGCCTTTTGCTCTGCTTGACGAGGCCTTCCGGGGGGAACTAGCAGAGGAAATAGAGCAGTTCTTTACTACAAACATAGGCACAGTGGATGACTTCTTTACGGTGTGGGAGCCATTTAAGGTTTACATCAGGGGGGTAGCGATGTCGAAACATTCCAGTGTGTTACGATCCATACGGCGAGACCTAACTACTCTGGAAACGAAGATGGCGGATCTTGAGGCAGAGCAGCTGCGGCTGGGCGGCGAGGCGGGAGACGGGGCGCTGTCCCAACTCCTGTCTGAGTTTCAGGCACTGGCGGACAGAGAGGTCCTCTACATGGGCAAATACGCCACGGCGAGACAATATGGGGAGGGTGAGAGGCCCGGGGCGCTTCTAGCACGCATGGTTCGCAGCACCAGGCGACCGCTGGTCATAGAGGAACTGAGAACTCCGGAGGGAGACACAGTGACGGACGAGGAGCAGGTACTTCAGACGTTCAGGAGTTATTATGCGGAGCTATACCGAGCTAAAACACAGGGAGTGGAGGGTGAGATGGAGGACTACTTAGACCATATAGCCATGCCGTTCCTCAAGAACTCGGACAGGGAATTCTTAATGGCCCCCTTCCACCAAGACGAAATATTAGAGGCACTGGCGGGCATGCACTCGGGTAGTGCACCGGGCTCAGATGGCCTCACGGTGGGGTTTTATAAGGCATTTAAGGATCTGCTGCTGCCACACCTAATCACCCTGTTTGACGCCATCTGCGAGAACGGTGAAATGCCGACCACCATGCGGGAGGCGCTAGTCATCACCATACCCAAGCCGGGTAAACCCCCCGATCTCTGCGGCTCGTATAGACCCCTTAGTCTCCTTAATGTAGACGCCAAAATCTATGCCAAGGTCCTGGCCACTCGCCTGGCCCTGCTAGTACCTGGGTTGGTTGCCCCAGAACAGTCCGGGTTTGTCCCGTGCAGGAATTTAACCTACAATATCAGAACAGTGTTAGGCGCGATGCAGCATATCAAGCAGGAGAACAGCGCATTGGCTATATTCCTTGATATGGAAAAGGCGTTCGATTCGGTTGAATGGCCCTTTATGGTTCGGGTGTTGCGCAAGATGGGATTGGGCGAACAGTTCCTTCAGCAGATTGGCGTGCTGTACCATCGACCCTTCGCTAGGCTCCGCCTGGGTGACAGGGTAACGGATCCGATTGACATAAGCAGGGGCACTCGACAGGGCTGCCCATTGTCGCCGTTGCTTTACGCACTGGTGGCGGAACCCCTGGCGTGCGCCATGCGGGAGTACCACAGCCTAGAGGGGGTTAGCTTCCCTACATATAAGATCGGGATATCAACATACGCTGACGACACGCTGTTGTACGTCAGAGAACCGGAAGTTAATTTGCCTGCGGTGCTCCGCGAAGTGGTCCGTTTCGGCTCGCTATCGGGCCTGAAAGTGAACTGGGACAAATCGATCGCGTTCCCGCTCACCCCGGTGACACGACAGTTCGACATGGACTACCCACTGCACTGGTCCGCCGACTCAGTTCGCTACCTGGGCATTCAACTCCACTCGGACCCGGAGGTCCTTGTTCGAGACAACTACGGAGTGGCCTATAACAACCTAGTGGATGACGTAGATAAGTGGATCCGTCTCCCGCTCTCCCTCTCGGGTAGGATTGCACTAATGAAAATGGTGGTACTCCCCCGATTTCTGTTCCTCTTCCTGAATCTACCTGTGGTTTTATCCAAGACCTTCTTCCGGCAGCTCACCTCGGTGTTGGTGAAACTAGCTTGGGGGGGGAAACAGCCCAGGGTTAGTTGGAAGACTTTGATTCTACCTTGCGAAATGGGGGGGCTGGGAGCGCCGGACCTAGAACGGTATTATAGAGTCGCCCAGGCATCGCACTTATACTCATGGGTGCACGGTGACCCTCGGACCCCGCACCTTATACTGGAGCGGTTGTTCGCGGACCCGCTCCCTCTGCCTGCTACTGTCTGCCTACCCACAGACCGCGCCACTGGCCGGATGGTCTCGCTGAAGGCGACCAACCACGCCTGGAATTGCCTAGTGCGCTCTCGGGGCTGCACTCTGCTTTACTCCCCACTGTTACCGGTGGAGTGGGCCCTATGGCTCGACCCGCTCGGTGAGAAGGGAGTGGTCAAGGCGCTGAGTTCTCTTGATGTAACGAAAATGGAGGACCTGTTTGAGGGAGGTGTACTCAAAACCTGGGATCAGCTACTAGTTGCCGGGGCAGGCCACACTCTATTACAAAAATTCCAATACCACAGGCTCCGCTCGGCCTTTCGTGAGCTACTGGGCCCGGATTTGGAGGAACCTGAGGAGATCCCGGAACTAACATATATACTGAAATCCACCTCTGCGGCGAAACTCATTACACAGCTTAACAAGCTGGGTGTGACGCACCAGCGTCTGCAACAGTCGAAGGCCAGAGAGGCCTGGCAGGCAGACCTACAATCCCCCATAGATGATGGAATGTGGCGCTACTGCTGCACAAGCACGCGCAAGATATCTCTAAACGGACGGCACCGCTTGGTGCATTTCAAATATTTACAACGAGTGTATTACACCCCGGCTCGCCTCCATCGCTATGGCCTCCGCGCCTCGGCCGAATGCGAACGCTGCCGGACTCCGACAGCTGATTTCTACCATTTGGCATGGCAGTGCCCAGGAGTGCAGGCATTCTGGGGGGAGGTCTTTGCGGAACTCGATCAAATACTGGGGGAGCCTTTATCTCGTGCCCCTGCTTTGGCGCTACTCGGTTATTCGAAACCACTAGCCCCGGGACTGCGTCGTCTGGTGGACATGGCGTTGCTCCTTGCAAGGAGGGTGGTAGCGACCTGCTGGATGAGGGGGCCCCTCCCCACCAAAGCTAAATGGCTGAGGGACCTGCAGTACTGCTGTACCCAGACAGAACTGTATAGCGACCTTCTTCCGCCCAGAAGCAGGCCCAAGAATTTTTGGGACCTTTACAAAGAGTACGAACAGAGGAGTGAGGAGGACGGCTCTGACACCGCTGAGGAGGTGGAACTGCAAGATAGAGTAGAAGAGATCGAAGCCAGCACTGCACACGGTGACACGGGGGAGGTGGGAATGGGGAGGCCTCTGGTTGACTGAGGGTGGCTGTGAGAACTCGGAGATGGGCTGCTGAAGGATAGTAGGGTAAGGGCAGGTTTATAGGGGGGGGCGGGGTGGGGACACGGGGTAGGAACACTCGGGTGATTGTATAGTCGGGACGGGTTAGGCAGACACACAGACACACACCGGTGGGTGGGGGTACAGTTTGTTGGGCATTGTTTAATTTCTTATAGTGGATATGACGTTGGATCGCTGACTATCATGTGGACAGGTTGATTGCCAGTTGTCACACCACTACAATACGCTACCTGTGTTGGGAGCCCTCGATTGGCATGGTTGTGCTGCTACTTTACTACCTCGCCGCCAGGCCTCCGGGATGCTGGCACTAAGGCTGTGTACGACTTACATCTAGCAGTTTCTGAGAAATTGACGCCGATCCCGGAGTTAATTCATGCACATGTGATAATGCTGGTGATGTCAATGGCTTTGCTGTCAATAAAGATCTTTTGAAATAAAAAAAAAACTAGATGATCCAAATGGCCAGCATAAGCCAAAGAAAAACTACTGGAAGGAGGAGTTGGCACGAAAGTGAGCCAATATGCTCTCAAAAACTGAATGTGCTTATCTCAAAGCGTATGAAAATCACCCAAAAATGTAAAAAGAGTTAGGGCTAGTTGGTTAATAGTTACATTTAGCAGTTATAAGTCCTGTTACTAAGTTACCGATTGGGCACTGTGAGCGTTAATTCTGGGGAGACAATAAGTACTGGGCTCTCAAAATGGTGGCCGGTGAATAGAATGTTCCAGTATTGAAAAGAGAAAAAGTAACAAGCCGCCAATAAGGTAAAAAAAGGGCTTTAAAAATGACTCTCCGCACTCAGCGCTCTCCAATAACCTTATAAAGTGATAATACGCATAGGTTCTGCTCACTCCTTGTTGAAACATTAACCACCTTTTCCTTCTCAAAAGAAGATATCCATCTCCAATTTAAAGCTGCATCCAATGAGCAAAAATATGGGTACTGTGAGCAATCATCATCCTTGAATTCAATTTTATCGGCCAAAAGGCTTTACCAGTGTTTCTTCATCTGAGGTAAATTGCAAGCATCAAGCTCAAAAAATGGCGGCCGGGACACAAAGCGCCCTGAGAACAAAGGGAAGAAAGCAGTCGTTATGTACCTAGACCGATTCTAGGTCTAAAAACTTGCCTTTCTGCTCTAGAGGGACTCCAACATGCTTTCCCATGCCCCGGCCGCTGCATTACAGCATACAGATGTTCCTCCATGATCGCAGTTCCTTGGTGCCGCGGAGGGGCTCTAAGGAGCAGCCATCTTTTTTCGCTGCCCCCCAGAACTCCACAGAAAACTACTTTCTTTTGTATGATGATCCCAAAATTAGCAACCTTAGCATCCCCTACTTTTATAACACTATGAATCTAAGGCCTTTTGTCTTTGATAGTTTCAGGCAGGAAATGCATTACAATGAGCTTGTGGTTGCATACTCCAGTAGATTGCACTGATACAGCAATATTGCTATGCACATGCTCCAAGAGCACATAGAGAGATCGAAGATGGCCGCAGGGACAAAGGTTTGAATACAAACCCCTCAGGGTACAGGATCATAATTAAGTGCAAATCTTAAAGTACCCCTCCATACCAGTCTCCCTGCGAATAATCAAGACTCACCTGATCATATCCGTCAAAGAGGTGAACCAGAACTGTGCTGCTGAACCTCCACCGAGACATAGATCCACACCTCGCTGCCGCCGCCTCGTACAGGTTTCCCCAGGTGAATGCCTCAACAGAAGGTCCGGGAAAACACTGATAGGACACTCGAGAGCCCCGCTGAAACTGCAATCAACACCGAATCACTGATCATCTTTTTATTACAAGTGCTGGAACAGCTACTGAACGACTGAAAGTTGCTGTTGAAAACACTTCTGAAAGCCTTAGCATAAGGAGAAAAGGGAGCTCGTCACCGGACTGCCTGGCCCTAAAATGGCACCTGTGGTGCTGCAACTATGAATCCCCGTGCTCCTACAAACCACTTAATCCTCTCCAAGAGACCGAGTGTTTCTCCCTAGTACCTCCGACCACCCTACAACCGGGGATATCTGAAACTACTCTTTGGGTCCTCGTAAACTCAGTCTCATCACCGGACTGCCTGGTCATAAAATGGCACCCGTGGTATTGAAACGATGAACCCTCTTGCGTCTGCAACCACATAACCATCTCCAAGAGACAGAGTGTCTCTCCCCAGTTCCTCCGACCACCCTACAACTGTGGATATCAATATCTACTCTCAAGGTCCTCGCAAGCTCACTCTCCAAATTGAGCCAACTCAACATTAGGATACAAGGGGCTCATCACCGGACTGCCTAATCCCAAAATAGCACCTGTGGTGCTAAAAGCACCCTTATGCACCCTTTAAACGCCATACTACAAACAGTCCACCACCAGTACATTCCTTGCACACAGTAAGCAGTCCTTCTGACTCCACTCGAAACAGAGTTTGTAATTCCTTTTTCAGCTCGGGTGAGGTCTGATTTCAGCCTGGCTGAGGTTTGCTATCCCGGCAAGACAACATCACGGCTAATTCAGGCAGCGTGTCAATGTCTTGCTTTTTTGTGGCATAGTGCTCGAATGCATCTCTCTGGCACTACAACACAACTTCTTCCAGTACAACCAGACAATCTACCTGCAGACCCATGGCACCAGTATGGGCAGTACTTTTGCTCCTAGTATAGCTGGACTATACGTTCACCACCTAGAGCAGAACAAGATTCTACACTCGGACAATCCATATAGACCCCACATCAATACCTGGAAAAGGTATATTGATGACGTCTTCATCATCTGGGACGGCGTTTTGGAAACTGCATCCAACTTTGTGATCTGGCTGAACTACCAGAATGCATACTTGAAATTCACTAGCACAATCTCAAGTCAATCAATGGTGTTCCTGGACTTGAATATCGATGCCGAAGGTAACAGACTCAAGAGCACCACACACTTCAAACCAACTGCCAGGAACTGCCTCTTGAGGTATGATAGTTTTCATCCCAGACATCTTAGGGAGAATCTGCCAAATGGACAGTTTTTACGGTTAAGACGCAACTGCACAGAACTGAGTGAATTTAAGACACAAGCTGGTGATCTGAAAAAGAAATTGTTGCAAAGACAATATCCCGCAAGGCGATGAAAAGAGCCAAGAATAATCATAGGGATGGACTGCTGGAAGAAAAACCACAGAGTAGAGATGACAACAAGAGACAAATATGCGTCACAACCTATTCCACAATATCCAATGAGGTATCCAGGATCCTAAATAAACATTGGAGGATACTAAACTGTGGAAACATGAACTTGGAGAAACCAATGCATGCACACCGTCGGGCAGGAACCTCAAGGACTTACTGGTCCACACAAGACCCAAACAGAATCTTCCGATGAGACAAACCACAATTGGGCTCCAAGGACACTTTCCCTGTGGAAACTGCAGCAGTTGCCACCTAACACAAAAAAGCAAGACATTGACAGTCAGGAATGGCACAACTTGGGAACAACGTGCTTTCACAAATTGCAACACGAAAAACGTCGTGTACATGATCACATTCCCTTGTGGTCTAGAAAATGTAGGAATGACGACAAGAGCTGTGAAAACAAGAGTGGGTGAACACAAAAGCAATGTACGCTGCAAAAAATCCACTACCAAAATGGCGTCCCACTACATGGAAAAACAACACTGTGTAAATGATTTTCGATGGACAGTAATCGAACACATACCATCCGAATCAGATCTTTTTCTGAAAGAACAAAGATGGGTATTCCGCTTGGGTACTCATACCTATGGTCTCAATGATGATGTCCCCTGGAGCCAGCTGTCAAACTCACACTAAATCAGAATATGTACCATACCTTTCCCATAGGCTCATCATCGATGTGTTCCCCCAAGGTCCCATGTCGACCCCCTTTCATACATGCTCACATAATTAATGACCAAGCTCCTACCGACACAGTAATTAAATTGTTATATCCCCTATGCTACAATACAAGGCTTTTCTGACCTCCTGAGCCTTTCCATACCAAAGGGATCCTGAAATTTAATCACCCTCGATGGTTTAACATAACCATTTTCACATCGAGCAGGCTGTCAATTCATTTGCAGGCTATTCACGCTGCTTAATGCGGAGCGTCACCACGCATGCGCACGAGAGAGCACCGAAAATCTGGCACGGACGCTTCTCGTTCGCGCATGCGCTTTCTAGAAATACCGCACGCAATGACTAACACCCCTCACACGCATGCGCTCACCTAAGCAACTTCACGCATGCGCCCTTTCAGCTCTGTCCTTCAGCCGACGGCTGATTACCATTACGAACCGGACATACCAAATAAGGGATACAATTTAACTGGTGAGCCAACGGATTACCCTTATACGAGCGTAAAACATATTCGACAATTAACCAATGACGGGATAAACAATTAATTACCTCGAGCATAAATACGAAAGGTTGAGCTCCCTTAGCCATTACCAGCGGAGCAGCGTAGGGGGTTACACAGAGGTAATTCCATCCGGAGCCTGTAAGTATTTGGTACACAAAACACCATCTCCTACCTAAACAGTGGGTACTAAATACTGAAATCTAATCTCTGTCCATCCAGGTTGCGAATTTAGCAACAACACCCCCAACGTTCTTATGATGCTCATGAAGCAAGAAAACTTTATACAATAGGTATGACCAAGTGCCTCTTTGACTTAATATGTGTTATCTATGTTGTGTGTTATGTGTGTCTTCTTCTCTTTTACAGGATCAATGCATCTTTGGTGCTCCAGGTGACTGCACCTGTTTGAGCTAGCCCATTCTGGGCAACCAAATTCATTCCTTTTTGGCTTTTTGTTTTTATCTTTCTAGGTCATGCAACTGCATGTTCCTCCACCGCTGTAGGCACACTATAGCCTTAGTTTCCCTTTAAAAACACTGTAAATAGTCTTTCACTTTTTGGTTAATTATACACCAATTAGTAAAACGTGAGCAAGGTGGGGAAGTTGTGCCCACATCCTGAAGAAGGAGCACCAGCTCCGAAACATGTCGACGCACACCAGATGTACTGTCCATAGTCACGACAGCTAACTACCTCAACCTGCACTTCTTTTACTAGTACCAGCCCGAGGTTATGAATAAAGTTTTTTCTCGGACACCTACGAGCCAGGTACTTTTTAATCTTCACTATATCCCACCACTCACATTTTTGTAAATACCCAACCACTTCCACCACACGCACCACACATAGTCTCTACTACCAGTGCTCCCGCGTAGTCGTAGGTCTCAGCACGCCGCATCCCGTTAGAGGGGTGCGAAGGCCCCAATGATGAAGCATGACACCAAGGGGCCTGTTGGTGTGTGAGGGGTATTTTACAAAACACTGAATGTCCCCACATTTGTGGTCGACATTCCCCTTGTCCACTGTGAGTAGGATTCTCATTAAGTTAATGGTCACTGAAAAAAATAAAGAGGTCTCCCTGCAGTAGCAATGGCGAATCCCAAAATAAGGAAACCAGGTAGGACACACCCACCAGGTCCATGTCAAACATTTTTAGGGATCTGATGAAAACAGATTATGTGACATCGACGCCTGACCTTAAAATGCCTGAGGTTGACTAACTCACCCCTCGCCAGCACACCACCTCTTCTACCTAACTTGTAGCTCGGATCCTTCACCGCCCTCATGCAGGAGATCCATGGCCCCAAAAAAGGCAGCCGGCTTCCCCTTAACCCCGTTCTATTAGAATAAAAACCAGACCATTTCCCACTTTAACACACCATCCTTCACCCACACTAACCATACTAGCTCCAGTGCTCTAAACTTCAGCCCGTTAACCCCTAACCCTTATCTATGGAATAAACAACAGACCCTCCTCACAGAAACGCACCTCCTACACCGACACAGACCACACAAGCTCCCGTGATATATCCTACAGCCTGTCAACCCTTCAGAGGCCGGTATTTAACACATTACCTGGTCCACAGTAGGCGGTTTCTTCGCTCACACTTCATTAGGAAGACCATTAGGAAAAATACTGTTCCCTAGCCAAACAAACCACATCTAAACACCCCCAAACAGTGTTCCTACATGCTCCCAAGAACTGTCTGACTACCACGCCTGCCTCAGCAGGTTAGAGGCACAGATGACGTAATCCAAGTACAGGTCCCCAACAATACCTTGAGGCCTGTCCACTAGCTGGCAACCTCCAGTTACCCCCCCTCTTTACTTGAGACAAAGCACTGATCCTTAGACCGATTTCCCCATTAACCGAAACACCCAGCAATACTCTCAGCCTCTGCAGGCACAGCTGGAATGCCCCGGATGCTGGTCCCCTACGAGACACCTATTGTGGAAACTTAGTTTAGCCACCCCCGTTTCCAACTTAGACAAAATGTTACCCGTCACTCCAACCTCACCATACCCTGACACACATAACCACCTAAAACCACACAGCCCGAACTCCTTCTCCATTGCCTTCCCCTCAACCTCTCCCTTAAAACCAAAAAGAACTTCAAACATAGACAACACCCAGAAACTCTAGTCGTGGACATTTACCACTGCTCCGCCAAAGGGCAGTGGAAAATGGACCTCATTTTCCATACAGAAAGACTGGAACAATGGAACATCATTCTTAGAACACATCTCTGCGTAAACAAAACAACTGCCACCCTCCACAGCTGTCAATTGATGAGCACAATCCCAAACCGTCTCACACGGAGTGGCCCCACCTCGGTGACCCTATACTCCAACGGCACAGTATTGATCCAATCCACCAACGACAACCTAGATGCATTTGACTCACTCTTCCCCTCACTACGCAATGCCCCCTCTCACACACAGCATCCCAGCCCGAATAACTTCCTCCCTCCGGACAGACTGACCAGTTGGATTCCACCAAAATCCAGTCGCGTTCCCGGTGCCTACTGCACAAAGCCCCCTGAAGTGCAGTAGGGCTCCCCATACCCCCTTCAAATATTAGCAAAAGGGATGGCTCAAGTGAGGCTCCCCAACCCCGTGTAGCCTGAAACCTTCCCCCTCTCACCTCACTCTGCCCCATCAACAAACAACCAGCACCACCAACCCTCAATCTAAGCCACCCAGCTCCCCCTCGCTTCCCACACACAAGTTGAGGCCTCCAAATTTTCGATGTAAACCCTCTCACCCCTTACCCATGACTACCCAAAGAGACAATACTGACAATAGGGAACAACAAAACCCACTTTATCAACAACAAGCTCCTGCTGTCTCGAGACATCCCTCCCTAAAACACCCCCATACCTCCTACAGGGGAGATGGCGTGACGTCTCACCTTGCTAGAAAGCCAACTAAAAAAGGTATTACTAGGCCTCAAAGAAATCACAATGAACCTCTCCTCACTCTGCAGACCCAACCAACACCCGAACCCCCACCACTTCCAACAAAAAACACCCAAGGCCCCCCAAGGGTCCCTGACCCTGTTGGAACATAACCCCTCTCCTTGACCCGGCACAAAGACCCAGAAGACAGACCTTCCAGTTTATCGCGATTTCGCGATTCACGAAAAAATCGCGAAATCGGCAGACTACCGCGATGGCCGCGATAATGACCATATTGGCCGCGATATTTAGAGAAAAGTGTCTCTACCGGGAGATAGCAAAACAAACAATGCCTTTTATTGGCTGTGCGCGCCCCTCCCCACTCGTGTGTGTCAGCAGTTTCCCGGGCACACACAGACAGTCAGTTTTTTAGCTGCCAGCCCCACCCGAGTACTTCACAGGTCATTAAAAGACCTTTCCCTTGTTAATGAGGCTTTGTGTTTCACCCCTTCTGTTCCCCCTCTGCCTAGGGCTGGAATAATTAATCACGGGCGATCACGATGTTTTTCAACTTTATTGGAGCCTTATCTTCCCCGACTCCGAAAAGAGGGAAACAGATAAAAAAGAAGGAAACTATAAAATGTACGAAATTGAAAAGGATTTATTAACAAGCAATTAAAATGCTTTAGTTGGGTCAGTGCTCGTTGTGGATTGACTACCTTCATTAAATAGATAGGTTAAGCATGAATGTATATATTTGTTTGATGGTTTGTTTTTCCCCTATTCACAAACCTAAAATTATACTGAGAGAGTGCCCTTTTCAGCTAGAGATTCAAAAGTACCTAAAAACACTGCCATGAGGGTGTCTGTGCAGTGGCAAGCCTCTTAAACTTACCGAGTCACCTTTCAGTTGCTAATTGCTGTATTTACATGCTAAACTGACACTCAGGATATCAAACCTTTGCCCAGACCACGTTAATTTGTAAAAAGAACAAAATCATGAAGGAATGCTGCCACAATTTGTGCAGCATTGCACCGCATAATTTGTCTTATCTGCTACATAATTTAGTCAGTTCTGCACATAATTTGATCCTCCATGCAGTGCTTAATTTGAGTAGGTGTTCACTGGTGCGTGACAATAGCACTTAAATCTCAATAATGGCACACATGACAGTAAACCGCGTGGTGGCACTGTTTAGCTGTTTCTACGGTGTGCACATCAACAGGATTTTATAATTCAATATACATTAAAAAAAATTATACCACCTCTAGCCCAGGACATTTTCTTAGCTTTGGGTGGCCTGGGATAGTACACACTGTCACTCCTGGAAGAGTGTGATGAAACAAGGATCATCCATAAAGTAACCTGGCATGTGTAAAGTAAATAATTAGATGGTCTGGCCTTAATTTAAATTGAGTGGTTGCACTAAGATGTTAACACTGTATATATATATACATCTGTATTGTAAATGCTATAGACCCTCAAATACAGAAACAGAAACTGTATTGTAAATAGCTGAAATTAATGTGTGTGTATGATCTGTTGATACATCTATATTTTTTGTCTTTGTTTTGTTTGTTTAGGTTATATCACTTTTTCTATTTATATAAAATGTACGAATGACGGTCACCTGACGAAGGCCTTGGGCCGAAACGCGCGTAGTTCCATTCAACCGCATTGCCTTCACCAATTATTCCAACGACTGAATATCTCGTATATCACTGGGTTAATTTGTTTTTGAAATTGTGGTTATGTAATTTTTCTGTTTTCACTTATTGTCCTTGTACGTCTTTAGTTATAAATAACCAATTTCTTGTTTGTGTTTCAACATTATGTATTATATACAAATGTTTTTTAAATGTGGAAAATGAAATAAATAAGTAAATGAAATTTATACAAAGGATAAAAATAACAAACAAATATACTATAATCAAAATAAAAAGATTGAAGAATTTTTGTATAACTCGCTGTTTCAGCACACATTTATTTGAATGTTGTGGAGGGTCTATCATTTTGTTTAGATTCTGATCTAGGGATTATCTATGCCCTTGGAGTTTGCTACACTTTTTTTCTCTACATAGTTCACTGGTGCGTGACAATAGCACTTAAATCTCAATAATGGCACACATGACAGTAAACCGCGTGGTGGCACTGTTTAGCTGTTTCTACGGTGTGCACATCAACAGGATTTTATAATTCAATATACATTAAAAAAAATTATACCACCTCTAGCCCAGGACATTTTCTTAGCTTTGGGTGGCCTGGGATAGTACACACTGTCACTCCTGGAAGAGTGTGATGGTTTGTAGTTATATTGGAACTGGCAGAGCTTTAGTGGCAATGGGCGGTGCAAGCTGCAGTGGCTTTCTGAGAAGGGCCCTAGCACTTTTTTTTTAAACCAAAAAAGCACTGTCCTGCCCAGACAAAATTCTAGTGACCACAGTCAAGCTTTTCAAAACCTAAATAGAGTTAAGCTAAAAAGAATGTGAAACCTAACAAGATTCTGGGAATCGGAGTACCCATTTTGACATAAATGTGGTAAAGTATTCTGAATAAGACACCATGACACAGGTGATACTTTAATGACTGAATAAAGGACATTACATAATTACATTTAGTGAATTGTGCGGTCTACCTCCATAATATAAGGACTTCATACAACTATTGTTGACTTTAGGGCAAGTCCTCCAGAGGTACCAGAATAAGAAATTACAATATCTGTGTACTTTGGATGAATACCTTTTATAGCACACTAGCTTACCCGTCGGGCGTTGCTGCGATCTCAGAAGAAAGGAAATTTATGGAAACTTGTTATGATAACATTCAATTTACATTGTGTCATTTTTATTGAAACGTATTCATTTTAATATGGAAAATATTTCAAAGTGTTGTTTTAATTCTGTTTTTTTATTCGAATCCGCTGTGATGTTGCTAGGAACTCACATGACTGTATTAGCATAGCTCCCCCAGCACGGATGTGTGATTGCACAAAATGTAGTGGCTTAGCTGACATTGCTTTCAAGATTGCACTGAATTCAAAGCTACCTTATGATGGGCTTCATCAAACACACATTGATTTGAAACATGATTATTCAATTAGGAATAGTGAGAGGCAAGAGCGGGTAAGCAGTATTTCTTCCATTATCCTGGTACTAAGCTTCCTGCTAAGCGGTCGGAGCTGCTTGGAATTGACTAACCATAATACATCCCAGATCACAAACGTCTTGTGTAAAACATAGAGCTATTGTGGGGAACCTCGAATCTAGCATCCTCAGTTAATGTTGGCAGATGCACACAGTGCAGTTGATGAGTTTCATTTCAACCAACGCTTGCATTAACAGTTCTTCTTGCTAAGTAGAAGCAGGTACACATGTTTGCATATATTTATCATGAACGTGCTGTAGCCCTACTAGCTCGTGACCACACCCTGGCACACATAATTATGCATGTGTGGTACTAGACACTGTTCACATTCTGGGTGGAAAATCTACTCTACAACACTCAATGCCAACTCTATGCCACTCTACAATACTATTCCACTCACCACTATTCTAAGTAATTCTGCAGCATGCCCAGTGTGCGGCGGCCCTGGGGGGATTGCTTTTGGGGCATTTATTCATTAGTTTATGTCCTATATGCAGCCTTGAAGCCAAACAAAGTGTCTACATTGTAAATAAACCAAAAATACATAGCTTCATGTTGTTAAACAACTAAAAAAAGATGATATCTGTGTTTGTTGTAGGAAAAACCACCAAATAAAATGCCGCTAAATTGCCGCTAAATTTCCATATTTGTGCCGCTAAATTTCCATTTTTCTGCCGCTAAATTTGCTAATCCATGCCGCTATATCCTGGGGGGTCTGAGAAGAGCAAGAGCTGCAATGTCCTCATGTGAAGCTTTAGATCTTGCCTCCTCTTACGCTACTTCCCTGACTACCACCCCCCAACCTTAAATCCACGTCATCACTGGAGTTAGAAGAGATTGCTCCCCTCCCAGATCTCCAAGACCCACAGCATGCCTCGCGATCATTCCGAGGGCCTCCCCAGTGAAGAAACCCAAAAATGGAGAGACCAGCACTAACTGCATGCTTATTAACTGTAGATCAGCCATCAAACATGCCACAGGGCTGGCTAAAATCATCCTGACCCATGACATAGACATCACGTTCATCATCAAAACTTGGCTTAACGAGTTCTCCTCCCCAAATCATGGACACGCTCATGCCCCCAGGCTTTGCAATCATAAACAAAGATAGAAAAATCCATCACCGAGGGGGCATAGCAATCATACACAAGAATACCATCTCCGTGACATAAACTGAAGCCCTCAAGTACAACAATTTTGAATGTCTTACCACCAACATTAAGACGAGGGAAAACAACACAATATCCTGCCATCTCCTTTACTATCCGCCAGGCAACAACACCCCATTTGGAGAACACCTATCTGATCTGATATCTAACTGCGCACTCCGGGACGCCAGCAACCTAATTCTAGGAGACCTCAACTCCATTGGAACGAGGTAAACAATCTGTTGATTCAAAACCTGAACAAAATCCTACACAGCAACAACCTCACACAACACTGCTCAGAGGAAACCCACAACAAAGGATCGACCCTGGATGTCATCATTGCCCAACCTGACGCAGTCACGATCGACCGCATCATTCCCGTTGACTGATCTGACCATCATATCATCCTATTTCACATCAACCATTCGATCCTACGCAAACCCCCAATCAGGACCACCCCACTGGGTAAGAAATATAAAGCAGATCCTCATGAACATTTTGGAAGAAAGGATAAGCGGTCTCCTCTCCATCTCCTCTGATGACATATCCACTACAGAACTCACCTCTCATTAAAACTCCACTATGATCAACATTCTGGACCAAAAAGCACCCTTAAAACAAAAAAGAGCCAGTGCCACTCCTTCCAGATCCTGGTTTAACACAGATATAAACACCGAAAGAAGACAACTCAGAGCAACAGAAAGATTCTGGCAGAACAATCCGTCCCCAATACTCCTGGGCCAAGTCAAATCAACAGGCAAGAAGTACAAAAACCACATCAAGCGCGAAAAAACATCCTCCTTTAAATGCCCTTGAAAACGCTAAAAACAGACCCAATGAGCTCTTCACCCTCATCAGGCTACAAACTTCCAAGCCCCCGTATCCACAACACAGGCCTCTAATGCCCTGTGTGAGAACTTTACCAACTTCTCCAATGACAAAATCTCCAAGATTGAGCTCTCCCTGGATGTCAACGGTAACCTTGTCCATAGGAGCCCGGCCCCAGGAGCAGATGGTTACACACCCAATCACCCTCCTAACCAGTGGCAATCATTCAACCCTATCTCTGAATTAGAGATAGTCAAACTGATCTCCACCTCTAAACCCTCTTCACACGCCTTGGACCCTATTCCTCCACAACTGGCCAAAAAGCTAAAACTCTCCCTAGCACTGTTCTGGACCAGGATCATAAACAGCTCCCGGAGCTCCGGAGTCATTCCAGACTGCCTCAAAGTTGGCCAAGTCATGCCACTACTGAAAAAAACAGGCTTGGACACCAATGATTTGAACAACTACAGACCCGTCTCCAATCTACTACTCCTGGCCAAAACTTTGGAAAAGTGCATTCTCCTCCAACTGACACAACACATGGACAGCATCAACCTCCTGGAGCCCCACCAATCGGGCTTCAGAAAAGGGTGCAGCACAGAGACAGCGATCCTAAATATGATGGATAATATACACAAGTCACTCGATTCAGACCAATTATCCCTACTCATCCTCCTGGACCTATCAGCAGCCTTCGATATGATTGACCACCAACTACTCATTAAGGTACTCCAAGAAAAGTTAGGGACTGAAGAGGTGGTCTTACACTGGTTCGGCTCCTTTCTCCAGAACCGCTGTCAAAGTGTCAAATTCAACAACTTCATGCCTGACCTTCACCCTGTCAGCAGAGGAGTCCCCCAAGGATCAGTCCTCTCCCTGCAACTATTCAACATGTACATGGAACCCCTCACCACTATACTCAAAAGATCCAGCATTCCCTTCCACCTCAATGCGATTGACACACAGATCTATCTCGAAACCTCCACCATTGAAGACATCCAGAGACTCAACGACAATCTTAGAGAAGTCCAACACTGTTATGTTATGTTATGTTATGTTATGTTATGTTATGTTATGTTATTGGTTTTTATTGTGCGCACAGCTGCTCCAGCAAAGGAGCGTCCTGGCGCCACTAACAAGGTAGAACATAACACAGCAGATGGTCAAGACAGCCAAAGGGAGAGACTAAAACAAGAATGTTTTAATGGCTTTCCGGAAAAGCATGAGATCTTCCAGAAGACCAATTTCCACCGGGAGGGAGTTCCAGATGGTTGCTGCTTTAACACCAAAAGAGCGTCCACCGGCACGACAAAGCCTGAATCGAGGGACCATGGCGAGGGCCTGGCCCAAGGAACACAGAGCACGTGTTGGAACATAGAAAGACAGGAGATTAGACAAGATCTGGGGGCCTATACCCTTCAAAATTTTAAAAGTCAAACAAAGAACCTTAAAATGGATTCTCTTCCTCACTGGTAACCAATGCAAGGAGCGAAGAACATTGGACACAGGACAGTATCTGGGCAGGCCGACTATCGCTCTGGCAGCGGCATTTTGTACCCGCTGTAGGCGGGTGATTTCTGCCTGATTGGCACCCACCAGGAGGGAGCTGGCGTAATCCAGGCGAGACATGACTGTAGCCTGAATCACCAGCTGCCTAGTTGGGGCATCAAAAAATTTAAGAACGGGTCTTAAACCCTGAAGAACGCCAAAACAGCAGCCTGCTGTTTTCTTCATATGGGCCAAGTCAAATCAACTCCCAGGTTTCTTAGCTCCGAGACTGGAGTCGGAGTCGGTCCCAGTTCGGATGGCCACCATCTGTCACCCCAGAGCTCCACTCTCTTGCCGACAATCATAATCTCTGTCTTGGTGGCATTAAGCTGGAGACAGTTCGCTGTCAACCAGCTGGCCACCGCCTTCAGTCCATTCTGAAACCTTGGAGCGCCTTGTTCCGCATCCCCACTGAGGGTAACCGCCAGCTAAGTGTCATCGGCATATGAGACCAAAGTTAGGCCCCACTGCCTAGCGACCTCAGCCAGCGGTCTCACGTACAGATTGAATAACGTGGGGCTCAGCGAGGATCCCTGCGGAACCCCCATGGCCAGAGGCTGGAATTTGGACTTGAAGAGAGGGATAGCCACACAGAAAGAATGATTGTCGAGGAAGGAGCGGAACCACTGGCTCTCATTCAACCGCTTGAAATTGAATCAAGACAAAACGGAAATCCTCCTCCTTTCCAACAAAATGGAAAACCCCCGTCACAGAATGGCTAAAATCAATTGATGCTCTCACGACAATCTCTAACTGGCCGACTCCATCAAATTGCTGGGAATCACCTTGGACCCTAAACTAAGCATGGTCAAACACATCAAGAACACAGCAAAGAGTGCCTTCCTCAAGCTAAAATTACTAAACAAGATAAAACCCTTCATCCCAACCAATGACCTCAAACAAGCGACACAATCCTTGGTACTTTCCAGATCAGACTACGGGAATGCAACCCTCACAGGCACAGCAAAATCACACATAGCGCCCCTCCAATCAACCCTAAATGCAGCTGCAAGAATGGTCACCGGAGTAAAAAACATATGACCACATCTCGCCCCCACAAAGTGAATCTAAGAGGCTTCAGGCCTGATGGTGCTGTGCTTTGGTGGAAATGATAAAGGTTCAATATCTGAGACAGTACAAAGGTGGGTTCTCTATCAAATGGCAAACCTACATTCTGTGAATGACAATGAGGAGGGTCTATGAAAGGGGCAATTAGTTAAAAAAAACAATGTTGATCATGACTGACTACAAAAGAGATTTGGTAAGGGGCAACCAAAATGCTTAAAACAAGCCTATATCTTGGATTTCCAAATACTAAGAGGATGAGTAAAGGGGTATGTTATGTGTGAGAGGTGAGCATGCCCAAGATCTGACCTACTGAAACAAGTCTGAGTTATTAGAGCAAGTTCTAGCCTGCTCACAGTTGAATATGTATTGGATGTTGAAGCATGCTTACATCTGTGAGATGTACTGCTACTGAGAAAGTACAAGTGCTAAGTAGCCCATGTCTTATCAAGTGACAAGGATGACACTGGTGATGTTTTGATGGGGTGGGCAAGAAGCTCAGTGATTCACTTCCAGAAAACTAGCTCACTGAGTTAAGCATGTGCCAGTGGCATCTAGTGCCGGCTGATGGTAAGTGACTTAATGGTGGTTAAGCCAATGCAGCTTACAATATCGCCAAGGCTTGAGAATTGAGTCAAGCTAAATTAAATAGAAGTAACTCATTTTCTGAGTATGTAGGAAGCATTTGATACCTAGGACCACCACAATCTCCTAGCTCCGAAAGCCAAAATCTGTAGTGTAAGCATTCCCTGCAGCTGCTGATACCAATTTCACCTGTTCTTTATGACACTTCACCTACTGTCAGTTATAGTATGGCCAGTCAGCAGCTGTATACTCTGTACTTTCCAACATCTACACTAAAATAATTTTACAAGAATTAGCAACAAGATGTCATTCTAGGGAGGACACCTAGCAATGACACCCAACTCCTTCAAGCACTTGCACACAACACTCCACATGAATGCAACTTGGTTTGTTACAGATTGCACAAACAGAAGTGCACAAATTTGAATTCTTTACTCTAGGTTCTCCTGATGACTGAAACACCTCTTTTGTGCCCACTCCTACCCTGAAGCATGTCTTAAATGATGGTTGATTAATCACAAACTTTACAAAAGTTTTTTTAAAAAGCTTGGAGGAAGACTCAACCTCACTCCCAATGGAAACTTAAGTGTAGGCTCAAAGGTCCCTGTGCTGTAACCATGTACCACCCTGCACCTCATTTGCTTGTTCTCCCAATCTAGTATTTATTTCTGTGGAGGAGTGTTTGACTTGGCCCCTTTTCCCAAAAATGTTTTGCTTTTCACCCCCCTGTTTAGGATGTCTCCCCCATTGTAAAGATTTTTGTATAGGCCATGTGTGGATTGAGATGCCCAGTTTACGATGACTATTTAATTCAATGGTGTGAGCACTTGTCAATCCCCCATCAAGAAAATGTACCCTGGTGAACTGCTAATTTTTCAAATGGATGCCATGGCTATGTGCCCCCTTTGTTCTTTTTTCTTTGCCACAGTGATTGTTTTCCCGCACTCAAGGGGATACTCTCCACAGATTACACAGGATGTGTTAGGATCCCTCGGACCTACCTCCCTGTAGGGGTAATAATTTTCCCCCAGATTACGGGGGGGCCCTGAGAGAAACCGAATGCGAAGGTCCTGACGAAGACCGGAGTGACAATACAGGCGCATCAAAAGCGGTCGAAACATGTTGACTCTGGCAGTGGTAGGAGGGAAGCCTTGAGGTTCCTAAATATCTCCTGAAGGCAATTTCCCATCCTCTGTTTATTCATCTTTTTAATCCTGGTAGAGGTGCCAAGTAACGTTTAATAAAGTTGTTTTTCTAGTTGACACCTTTAACCAGTCTTAAATTCACTCCCTATACTGCACTATTTCTTTGTCGCACTTTTCGGTTTTGAAAACACAAGGTGTTTGCACTATTTTCACCACAGTGGTTGTATTAAGTGTTGTGTCTGTTTAGTTTGTATGATTATATGTTGTGTTAAGTGGAATTTATTATTTTTCCCCCTCCCTTATGCTCCGTCCTGTGTGGGGTACACCAGGGCGTATTGTAAGCAGGCCCGATGATGAAGCATGTCACATACCTCGGTATGTGAGTGAGGGCAGTTTTTCCAAATAGAGCGATTTGCCCTATTGGGGCTGACTCTATTCTTTACCATATTAGTATATATGGCATTATTATTTACTCTTTCCACCCCTTTCGTGTGTACACTAGTGTTCTCTCGGGGGTCCCGGGGTGGCGGAGTATAAATTGTCTTTAACCCTCGCCCCTTCCTTGTGATTATAGTTGTTAGAGCGGCAGCCTAGCCGCAGGGGCAACAGTTCTGTTCCCTTCCTTTCTTGTCCCTTTGGGTGGACACTACGGTGCCTACCTATTTTGGACCACTTTTACAGTACACTTACCTACCCTACTGACATTCTTAGCAACCTAGTCCTCCCTCCATATACAGCTGGGGTGATCCACATTGTTCTTATTTGTCTGAATACCCGTAAGCACCAATACACTTACGTGGGGACATTCTCTGGCCCCTCCGAACTAGGTTTTGTAATGGCACTAATCCCTGGCCTCTCCTTTGGGGATGATATTGTCACCGACATTCTAGCGGGGCCCTCTCTACTGGGCGATAGCACAGTCACTGCAGTACTAGCTCAAGGGGAGGGTTGGGACACCTTATTGGAACTAAAGAAAAATCAGGTTAAGACCATTCTTCATGGTGCAATACTCACTGAATATCTAAGGGTAAATGCCACTCCTAGGGGTTTACTTGTGACCAATGAACCTCTAATCTTCTTGGAAGATGAAGAATTTAGACGGGACTGGGCTCTGGTGTCATGGAAATGCACCAGAGACTGGCTCGTGCTAATCATTCGTACTGCCAAGAGATTGGCGGATGCTTTGCTAATCAAAATACAGATGACTGAACGGGGCTTACAAACTGATATCGTCATGGTGACATTCGGCCATAAACTAGACCAGATTAATACTCAACTTGCAGAGTATAGGGATCATTTGATACATTCGAAGATCTCCAAATTACAAAAAGATTTGAAGAACTTCTCACGAGAAAAGGCTTACCTATATACATCAGATGAGTATGCGAAACAAAAAATAGCGGAAGGGAATAAGACCAACCAACAAGGCCGACCTCGCCAGTATACCACCAGCAGTTCCAGTGAAGATAGTGACAATGAATCCTACCCTAGGAGAATGGGAAGAGGACGTGGAAACTGGAGGGGTCCTAGACCCCATTTTTCCAACAACCTTTCCAACAATTCCCCAACGAAGCATTCAATTGGCCTATGATGGGTTTTCCCCCAACAGGACAATATCCCAATCAAGGATTTGGGAATCCACGGTTCCAGAACTCTGATTTTCAGAATCCGCAGTTCCAAAACTTTCAGGGTCCTTTTTTAGGGGGAGGCCGCGGAAGGGGTCGAGGCAAGCAGAAGACACCTGCGAGGGTCAACTGGTCATATCAGGATCCAGAAATCACCCACCGCATCACCAGGAGCATGGCACAGGGAACTACACCGAGCACCAGCAGCGACAATTACTAGTGGTCAATTTGTCCTCTCACCAGCTGACAGACCTCCAGGAACAGATCCTTAATAAGGGTCTGGGCTTTGTCCCTACGAATTATCCTGATTTATTTAAATTGCGACAGGATTTGGCCATATTTTTCAGGAATGTGAGATTAAGAGTGTTCTTTGAACAGCAAGACCCTCTTGAGAGACATAGGGGCGACACACCCTTCCGTCCAAAATCATCCTTCACACCACAATTGGCAGCCCTCCCGCCACAGATTGCGGCTTTTGAGGCAACAGTGATCCATGATTTGGAAGCAGCTAATTTGACAAATTTTGGTAATTTTTCGAACCTTTCAAATAAAGAAAAGGATTCTCTTAAGACTCTCGCATCCAACAAAAACATCATCCTGAAGCCTGCCGACAAAGGCGGGGCTACCGTAATCATGGATACCGAGGCCTACCGCGGAGAATGTCTACGCTTGCTGGCAGACCCACGAACGTACCGAAAATTAAGACAGGACCCTACAGAGGAGATCACCACAGAGATCGGAATTATGGTAGAGGAAGCAAGGGCTAATGATTTGATCACCCAACAAGAAGCGGAGTTCCTTGTACATAAATCACCAAGGACTCCGTACTTCTACATTTTGCCCAAAATCCATAAAGCAGTGCGACCCCCTCCCGGGAGATCTATTGTTTCCGGGATGGGGTCCCTGCTAGAACCCCTCTCGGAGTTTTGCGATTTCTACCTGAAACCCATGGTCCAAAAATTACCAACTTATCTGAGGGACACCTTAGATGTCCTCAATCTATTGAAGGAGATTCCGTTCAACCCTGAGGAAGAATTCCTAATAGGGCTTGACATCGAAGCCCTGTATACGAACATTCCGCAGCGGGAAACCCTCAGGGTATTGGAAACATTATTGTTTGAACGTGAGTGGCCGTATGAAACACCGCAGACCTTCATCCTACATTTGGCCGAAATTGCCTTAACTAATAACTTTTTGGAATTTGAGGGGCCCATCTACCTCCAAACCCATGGGACCTCAATGGGGAGCGTTTTCGCCCCCAGCCTGGCAGGGCTATATGTAGACGCATTTGAACATCTAACCATATTGGACAGGAATGGACCATGGTGTGACAACCTCCGACTATGGCGTTGTTACATCGATGACGTCCTAATAATCTGGAGGGGGGATAAATCATCAGTAGACGCTTTTTGGAATGGCTCAATGCCCAAAATCTTTTCTTACATTTCACCTCTACCATCACCACAACACAATTACCCTTCCTAGATCTTATGATTGAAGCTTCGAATGGGACCCTCAAGACAAAGGTGTTTCACAAACCCACGGATAAGAATTCCCTGTTGGAATTTGGGAGCTTCCACCCCCGCTCCCTGCGGGAGAACTTACCCGTGGGACAATTTTTCTGTTTTCGGAGAAATTGTTCAGCAATAGAAGATTTCCAATCTGAATCAGAGATTCTGACCAAGAAACTCCAACAAAGAGGATACCCACCCAAAATAATCAAAAAAGCCAAGAAAAGGGCCCTCAACACGAACCGAGAGGCATTACTTGTGAAAACTGTAAAACCGGAAATGAACAAACCAGTTTTCGTGTCAACCTTTAATACGGCCTCACATCACATCAAACGCCTGGTGATGCAAAATTGGAAAATCTTGAACACAGGGGAAATGAATATTCCATCACTTCTTTTTCATTCAGACGGAGCCAGAATCTAAAGGATTTACTGGTACATACCAGACCCAGGGAGCTGGGGGGAGCGAAGGAGACCAACATACTACCAGGTCTACCTAAACTGACTGGCCACACGAGGTGTGGGTCATGTAGTGTTTGCCACCTCACACGCAATTCCAAAACCATAGATCTAGGCCGTCGCACCCCCTGGGAACAACGTACTCATACCAACTGTAATTCCCAGGGGGTAGTATACTTGATCACATGCCCTTGTCATTTAATGTATGTAGGGATGACAAGTAGGAAGGTACGTGTAAGAATCACTGAACACCGCAGTACAATCAGGTGCGGGAAGACCAATACCCGTCTCACAGCCCACTTCCAGGAAAAGGGTCATTGTATAGATGACCTGGAGTGGACTGTTATAGAAAAGATTCAAATGGGGAGATACCAAGTAGACGACCAGAATCTATTGCTCCGGAGGGAGCAAAGATGGGTGTATCGTTTAAAAAGTCACCTGGTAGGACTGAATGATGATATTCTGTGGCAAGCTTTAAGTAGGCAATAGCTCAGAATACAGAGATCAAGCTATTCATGCCCCAGAGTAGAACCTGTCAGTACCAGCAACATGGCTGGTTTTATTACTAGAGGGGTCTAGATATCCCAGGCAAATCCACATAGGGCTCACTGAATATGTTGATGCGCTCTTTAGAACTGACTGGAGCATCCGCGCTAAGACCTATGTTGAATTCAGAAAGACGAAGAGGGTGTTGAACCTGTCCAATAGGTTCCACCATTGTATGTATTCTCCCTTTTTGGAACCCCTATACAAGTTGATCTAGATGTATATGAGCGGAGGCATGGGACACCACTTAGGGGAGTACTCGCAATAACCATAAACTCCTCCTTAGAGACTCACTTGTTAATTATCTGAATGTAACCTGACTTCCTTAGAAGTATTTCGGATTTCCTCTACATTTCTTACGCCATGATTTGGGGAATGTGAATGGCCATCATCACCTTATTTGAGGTAATTCATGCCTTATTACCAAGGGCAACACTAGGACATTTTTCCTTAAATATTACGCTAGTTGAATGAAATTGCCTTCCTCTGCTCCCATAGAAGCCTCGAACCCGGGGCTCTGTGTGCTATGGGTGTGTGAAACTACACTTCCCATGATCCCCGGGGCACACGCGGGAGACGCGTGGACGCCCGTCGACGTGATCACGTGGGACGCGAGTGCATCTCAGATCAACAAGAAGGCGGGTGCACCACCGGGTACTCCATCTACGCGATGCCACGGGTTGTACCAGACTTGTGGAGGACAAGCTTGCAGAACGGTATCGTGGGGATCTAACTAGGAGAAAGGGGATTATTACTATAGGCATAAGCGGCTGCTTTTGAACTGATAAGGGCAATCGTGAGTGCACGTGTTTGGATGGGTGAACGCTTCTGACATAAGCGGTTTTTAAGGTGTAACGAGGGCAATTGGAGCGCTGAGTTGCGAGTGGGGATCGCTCCTGGCATAGGCGATTTCTCCACTCATGAATAAGCTGACAATTATACTGGAATAAGAACACGGGAGAGTGTTTGACATATAAGAGGGACATATATTTTCCACCTCATTGTTCCCTCTATATGTATATGGGTGAACGCTTCTGACATAAGCGGTTTTTAAGATTTAACGAGGGCAATTTGAGCGCTGAGTTGCGAGTGGGGATCGCTCCTGGCATAGGCGATTTCTCCACTCGGGAATAAGATGACAATTATACTGGAATAAGAACACGGGAGAGTGTCTGACATACAAGAGGGACATTTATTTTCCACCTCATTGTTCCCTCCATATGTTTATTTACAGATTGTGTTCTCTGGCGTCCTGTACACCGGATACCAGTGCGAGTATTTGTAACACATAAACTGGGTAAGTTAATTGACAGTGTGCTACACCTATGCAGGGATTTTACAACAGTTTTGGTTGCTGTTGTTTGGAATCGGTTTTTGTACTGTATATAGTGTTTTCTTAGTACTTGGGACTGCTGTCTGTACTAAGACAGTTAAATGGTTTATTAAAAGGGATGCATGCCTAAAGATCCACAGACTACACAGGGATTCTTAAGGTTGTTTTTAATAGCCTATGCACGACCATGCATCTGGGGCTTTCTAAAAATCATCAGACACACCATTTAGTGGCCAAAAAAGTACATTATTGAAAGTTGGAAAGGGTGGATATACATAAGGGTCCTCATCCGCCCCCTTTGTTCTTTTTTCTTTGCCACAGTTATTGTTTTCCCGCACTCAAGGGGATACTCTCCACAGATTACACAGGATTGGTTAGGATCCCTCGGACCTACCTCCCTGTAGGGGTAATAATTTTCCCCCAGATTACGGGGGGACCCCGAGAGAAACCGAATGCGACGGTCCTGACGAAGACTGGAGTGACCATACAGGCGCATCAAAAGCGGTCGAAACATGTTGACTCTGGCAGTGGTAGGAGGGAAGCCTTGAGGTTCCTAAATATCTCCTGAAGGCAATTTCCCATCCTCTGTTTATTCATCTTTTTAATCCTGGTAGAGGTGCCAAGTAACGTTTAATAAAGTTGTTTTTCTAGTTGACACCTTTAAGCAGTCTTAAATTCACTCCCTATACTGCACTATTTCTTTGTCGCACTTTTCGGTTTTGAAAACACAAGGTGTTTGCACTATTTTCACCACAGTGGTTGTATTAAGTGTTGTGTCTGTTTAGTTTGTTTGATTATACGTTGTGTTAAGTGGAATTTATTATTTTTCCCCCTCCCTTATACTCCGTCCTGTGTGGGGTACCCCAGGGGGTATTGTAAGCAGGCCCGATGATGAAGCATGTCACATACCTCGGTATGTGAGTGAGGGCAGTTTTTCCAAATAGAGCGATTTGCCTTTTGGGGCTGACTCTATTCTTTACCATATTAGTATATACGGTATTATTATTTACTCTTTCCACCCCTTTCGTGTGTACACTAGTGTTCTCTCGGGGGTCCCGGGGTGGCGGAGTATAAATTGTCTTTAACCCTCGCCCCTTCTTTGTGATTATATGTGTTGTGCCACCTGACTGCAGTAGGTTAGCGGTCTAGTTGTTTGGTACCCAGCTGTCCCAGTATTTGGAGGGAAAGCCTGGCACCCAGGGTTTACTCCTCCCCCTGAGCCAGTTAGAACTAGTTTGCCTGAGAATTCTAGAAGCTTCTGGCACTGCCTGGAAGGTGGGGTGAGGGGCATATAAATAAGGGGGTTGTGCCACCATGTGCTGAGACAGAGGAGGGACAGGAACGTGAGGGGACCTGCTTCCAGGGGATATCACCACTTGGGCCTGTGTGCTGGACCCTGCACCTATCTAGAACTCCTCTGTTGTCCCCAGGGCAAGTGGAAGTCCCACTGCCGAAGTTCAGGCTGCTCTATAGGAGGAGGGCCACACCACAGTGGAGGATGGTTAAGGCCTACCACCCTGTTTTGATGAGTTCCCACTAGCTGTTGACCTGGCCCAGTAGTGCCTGCTGCTCTGCCACCCCGCCCCCTGAAGAAGGAGGGCCCCCCTAGGTCACTGAGGCTGGTGGGACCTGGCACCACACAAGCGCTGCACCTGAAAGCGCCTGAAGAGGAAAGCAATATATTGGGGCTGGACTGGACCCCAGGAGGTGAGGAGTGTTACCCTGGGGCACCTGAGGCTTGCTGTTGGGACTGTCTGCCCCCCCCCTTGTGCTGTGGGCTGGAAGTGCTGTGCCAAGAGGAACTGCGCCTGTCAAGCGCTATACCTCAAGCTCCAGAGAAGAGGAGCTGAGGCCTACCTGCCTAATCGCTACGTGGAAGGTACTGCTGGTATGCCCCCACGTTGTGTTGAGTCAAGCGCTATACTGCCTGTGAAGTGCTGCCTGGCCGAGGAGAACTGGTTATTCTAAAGCACTGAGGGAGCCCACCCCGAGTAGTGGCAGCGCTTTCTATGCCGGGTATGTAGTAGTAAGCTTTATTTCGATATAGAAACATATCATAAAAGCAAACATGACAGCATAAAAACAATAATCGAAACAAAGCAGTTTACAATTCATATTACCGTTAAAACATTCATATTTACACGAGAGAAACGTAAAATTTATACAAAGGAAAAGGGACACTCAACTGTATCATCAGTTGTTTAGCAGATCTTATGCGCCAGGCCCAGCCTAGGAATTTAGCCAAACAAATAGCAAAAAAGGGTCTTGTGTCTGAGAGCAGAATTCTTAAAGCTTCCAGATGCGAGCGAGTTCCCAGGCTCCTGCAAAGAGGCTTCAACCACCTCCGTCTAGGGGCCATATAAACTTGACACTCAAATAGAAAGTGTGCAACAGATTCAATTTTTAGCTCGCAGAATGGGCAATGCGGTACAGTTTGCAATGGTGGTTTCCAGGTGGAGGTAAACTGACATAAAGGTAAGACCCCAACCCTGAATTTGAAATATAATGCCCTGTCATGTGAACTGTGAATCAAATCCAAGTATTGTTCTCTGGAGGGGATATCTTTAACCATTAAGAAATTGGCAACAGATTTTGGGTGATTTGATTTACCAATTCTCTCATTATCCACCCAAGACCAGTAAGCCTTCTTCAGTTCTTGTTTGGGAGGTGCTGTTTTATTTTCCCACGCAGCTTCTAGACCGAGTTTGTACAATGCCCTCTTAACCTCTCTGAGCCAGGCGATCTTATGCCAGCCAGGTAAGGACAGTACATCTTTTAGGGCGTCTGCATAACTGTGTAGCTCGGGGACGTTCCAGATTCTAGACCATAGAAGTAAGGGGCGTAATTTTGCTTGTTCGCAGATTGGGCGAGTACCTGCGTCAAGCAAGATGGGGATTGTGGGGGTGCTCTGGGGTAGCCTCATCAGATCTTTATGAAATTTATTTTCTAGGTGGGCCAAAGTATCCACTCTCTGGGTACCCCAAAGTTCTGCACCATACAGTGCTGCACTCACAACCCTACCCCTGTAAATATCAAGAAGTGCCCCAATAGGTTTTATGGAGGAAGCACGCTGCTCTTTTAGTAGAGCACCAACACTCCTCTTATGGGTTAGAAACACTTTTTGGTGATGGGCCTTCCAGCTCATACTATCACAAAGACGTATGCCTAGATAGTCAAATTCTCTGACCCGTTCTAATGCAACAGAGTCTAGAGTGGGGGGTTTAACAGATTTCTTAGGGGGGTTGAGGACAAGAAATTTGGTCTTGCCGATGTTTATGGCCAGTCCCTTGGTGTCACAGAAGGCCTTAAAGCTGGAAAGTAGTGACTGTATGCCTGCGGGTGATTTCGAAATCAGGAGGGTGTCATCCGCAAACAGAAGCGTCGGGATTTTCCTTCCGGCCAGGGATGGTGCATCTGCAGGATGTTGGAGAAGGTGCTCCACCACTCCATTGACGTAAAGCGAAAACAGAGTGGGGGCAAGCACACACCCCTGGCGGACGCCTCTGTCTACTGGAATACACGGGGTTTTTTCGCCCTGGGCACCCCATCTGATTTGGGCAAAGTTGTTTTCATGAAATTTTATCAGCAAGGCCAACAGGTAGGGAGGTAGACCTAACTCGTCGAGGACCTTCCACAATAACGCTCTTGGAACCAGGTCAAAGGCTGTTTTTAAGTCTATGAAGACTAAATATAAGCTGCCCCCTCCTAGCACCACTACCTTCCAATAGAGCATTAAAAGGCGGAATGTCTGCTCGACGGTGCCTGTCCCTGATCTAAAACCCGCTTGGAAATCAGACAATATCTGATTTTCTTCCACCCACTCCAGAATCCTGCCCAATACCACTTTCCCCGCTACCTTTTGCGTTGAATCCAGCAAACTGATGGGGCGGTAATTGGCTGGGTCCTCCCTGCTACCTTTCTTGAAAATGGGGACTACTTCAGCCCCCCTCCAAGAGTCAGGGAAAGACCCCCCCCCCCAACACAACCTCATTAAGAAGAGCAGCAATTAATCTGCTCCAGAATGGGGGATTATTTTTTATCAGGTCGCCCAGGATCCCATCAGGGCCTGCCGCTTTGTTAGAAACGATGCACCTGATTGCCTTCTCTACTTCCAAGGTGGTGAATGGGACTTCATTTGGTGGGAGATCTGTGGAGCTGAGCATTGGGAGCGGGTCTGGTTTCGAAGGCCCTGTATGAGCCAAATACAATTTCGAAAAGTGGGCAAACCAGGCAACACCAGGGATATTACAGGTCAGTTGTTGATCAATGGGCTTGTCTCTTGATCTTAGCAAGTCCCAGAACCCCTTAGCATCTTTCCTTGTGCTCGCCTCCGTAAGATCGCGCCAAAAATTGAAATCATATGTCCGCTTAGCCTCAGTCACAGTTTTCCTATAAAGTTGCCTTGCAGACCTGATGGTAACTTGGTCTTTTCCTTTTACTGCAGCAACAAGATTACCCTTAGCAAGTCGACATTTGGCTGTGAACCACTTTTCACTTGTTCTCAGGGTCCCCTTTGAAGCAGTTCTGGAGCTGGGTTTGGGAATGATGAACAGCCCACTTAGTGCCGTTACAGTCTCCGTGAATAACGATAAAAACATCTTACTATCGCTATTAGTGATGTCAAGCCTAGGTTCAGCCTTTAATAAGATGGTTTCAGCATGTGACATCCTAGCCTCATCCGCTGAGACTCTTGCCCATTTAAGACGTCTGCCACAGTTTGAGGGAAGAATCTCATGTGAAGCTTTCCATACCCGGTTGGTAGGTTCTTGAGACCCAGATTGCCAGGGGGCAGAGATGGTTAAAGCGAGAGGGTTGTGGTCACTGTCACAGGTCTCTATAACCTCCATGTCTTGGTGATATGGCCAGAGGTTATAGTTGAGCATAACAAAGTCAATTCTGGATGAGTGGCCCGTCCTATTATATGTATGGGCACCCATAGGATCTGATTTGGAACGCCCATTCGTTGCTCTCAAGTTATACTCCATGCAAAGAGCATTTATGTCGATCGCCTTTTGTGTCCATTTAGGGATCGGTTCAAGATTCAAAATAGGAATGCCCCTCCTGTTGTCCTCCTCATAGGTATCCAGAATGTCATCTTTGGCTAAAGGCTCAAAACAGCAGTTAAAATCGCCTGCCAGCAGGACAAAAGAGTTGGCGTCACAGGCAGAAAGGTTGTTACTTAAGCCTAAAGAGTTTAGAGATCCTCCGTTCCTGTTGCCCCTTAAGTAAAGGTTAAATAGTTCTAGTTTCCTTCCTCCTTTATAATGCAGTGTTAGCCATTGTAGGTCAGGTGTTTCGGTGGTCCTTTGTGAAACACTGAGGTCTAGTGCAATGTTAATCCAGATAAGGAGACCGCCAGATGGACGTCCTTTAGAACCTTGGTGACATACAGCCGGTACATAGAAGGTCGAAAACCCCACTCTGTGTCTAGGTTCCTGGCACCATGCTTCCTGTAGCAAGCAAATGTCATAGGGTGCCAGGAAAGTAATCCATTCCGGGTTGTCAAAGTTACGTGCAAGGCCAGCCACATTCCAGCATAAGACCCTCAATGAGGGATCACCTGGAGAGGCAGTACTAACAGGCAGGTCGATCTCCATGGGATTAGGTTGTACAGGAAGAGGGGAGATCGAACAGGGGCTATCTGGCCTCGTTTCCACTCTTTTGTAATCTAAATGAGCCATTTTGGTTGTTTCCATGGCCCGGGGCAGGAAAGTCAGAAGCCCGTCTTGGCTTGTTGGAGGGCCGTTGATTGGATTCCCAACTATGTCTGTAACCTGTGGAGACGGTACTTTTACTAGTTGTGGGCATGCTGGAAACATAAAGAGTCAATCGACCTCCTCCAGGCCTCCATATCTATTGTAGGTTGAGAGGCCATTCCAGTGCAGAAGTGTATTCGTTTGCCTCGTGGGGTGGGCGTTCCATGGATGGTGCTGCACCAAAGACCAGTTATCCCCTTGGGTATGCACTGGGCGTGGGGGATAGAAATAGGATAGCGGCCTTGGTATAACTAAGGAATCTTCGCTGGTTGGCCAGGAACAGATGTGGTGCGCCGTGTGTGGGTCTTCGAAAGTTACAACTACACAGTCCCCTTGCTTAGATTTCTTGGTTGGGCCCACCCAGGGTATTCTACGGACCATCATCACTCGGCTTCTATTGCCATTGGGGATCGGTCTGTTGACGTTAAGCCAGTGCATAGTTTTGTTTTTCAATGACCAGTGGTTTTCGTGTTGATCAGTGCCGATCACAGGGACGCCTGTCAACACGACCACGTAGTCATTGGCCTCTGGAGGAAGATCTATATAACCTCCTCTAAAATTTTCTTTTGGGCGAGAACCCTGAGTTTCGGCAGAATGGGGTCTGGAGGGTGCTACCAGATTTGGATTTGCTTTTTCAGGCTTAGAGTTCCATGTGGGAATCTGCGGTTTGGTGGCCTGAGGTTTAGCGGTCATGGAAACTTGGTCCACAGCCACAGTCCTCGGCTTAGGAACAGGCCTTACAGCAACAGGTACTGGTGGGGGGTGCTGCTCAGCTTGCGAAACAGGTGCTGACGAATGTGGGTCAGATAAGGACACGCCCTGGTTTTCAAGACTTCTCAGACCAAGAGTGGCCAGAGCAATAATGCTCTTCTCCATCTCGAGTAGATTGTTTTCAATCCTAGACAATCTTAAGTCGAGTGGTGAGAGAAGTTTTTTTAATGTTTCCCAGACTTGGTCTATAAATTCCTTATCATTCCTTCCCTGGTCCTGTACCTGTGCCCCCCCATTGTCTTCTGGGGTTGTGTTGGCTGGACCCTCTCCCATACTTTGGCATACTAACTGCGTGCTCGGGGAACCCTCAGGTACAACATTACAGGCCTGAGCGTTGGTCATTGTAAGCTGGTGGGAGACTGCCACCTTTGCCTTTTTACGAGAGTAAGCTGAGCGTGATTGGCGTTTCCTTTTGGGTTGTGCGCCACTAACACGGGAAATAGTTGGGAATACTTGGGAAGGGGGATTAAGGGTGGGAGTCTGGACGTGTGAAGGTGCAGGGAAACTTAGCTCATCTGTAATACGTGGTTGTTCTAAGGGCGGAGTGAGGTTAGAAGTAATCGGGGGCTGGTGTAAATCAACCTGGGTGGTAATACTATTTGGACGGGCGGGGCGTGATGGCGTGACAGCAGAGGCTATATGTCCTAGGGATGATTTTTTCGAAAGGGCAATTACCTCAGACAGCCTACGTGCAGCTACCAATTCTAGGGATACCCGGGATTGAAGTTTGGATATTTCCTCATCAATGGCTATATTTGTGCGGGTGATGAAGTCGTCCATAGGGCCGCAGATTTGTGAACCGCCTTTGGAGACTTTGCTACGTGTCATCCTAGTACTCATTGTGCTTACGATGTTATCTAGATCGTCACTGGCCTTACTAAATAGGGATCTTTAGTTTAAACTAACCTGTCTCAGCACGGTGATACAATAACAAGCAGGTTAGGAGCAATAAGGGGGGTGGGCCGGGGCCGTACTCTGCCGTCCTCGAACGGCCTCAAACGGCCCGCTCTTTGCCCGGTCTTCGACCCGGCCGTTGCCCCGCGCGCGTCCCGCGTGCGCGTTGCTGTGGCTGCTTATCAGAGAGTGGAAGAGGAGGAGGGGGCGGGGGCGGGAAGAGGACCAGCTGCGGCCGATCAGCGCCGCTGAGCAGGCTGGTCCTCGCAGTCCCGCCTCTGTTCCTGGGGTCAGCTGCCAAGTCCCTCGAAGCGCGTTGGTGCCCTGGTGCACGAGAAGAGACCCAGATGGTGGCTCTTGGCAAAGTCTCTAGCCTACGAGCGGCTCCCGCGAAGCGGGGGCCGCGAGGCGTGGCAAAGTGGCCGGAAAGGCGGACAAGAAAGCAGGCGACGCTCCCACAACAAGGTCAGTGGTGAGTCCCAGGGAAGGCTCTCTCCGTGGTGGTTTTACTGGCAGAGGGGGCGGGAAGAGGACCAGCTGCGGCCGATCAGCGCCGCTGAGCAGGCTGGTCCTCGCAGTCCCGCCTCTGTTCCTGGGGTCAGCTGCCAAGTCCCTCGAAGCGCGTTGGTGCCCTGGTGCACGAGAAGAGACCCAGATGGTGGCTCTTGGCAAAGTCTCTAGCCTACGAGCGGCTCCCGCGAAGCGGGGGCCGTGAGGCGTGGCAAACTGGCCGGAAAGGCGGACAAGAAAGCAGGCGACGCTCCCACAACAAGGTCAGTGGTGAGTCCCAGGGAAGGCTCTCTCCGTGGTGGTTTTACTGGAGGAGGGGGCGGGAAGAGGACCAGCTGCGGCCGATCATCGCCGCTGAGCAGGCTGGTCCTCGCAGTCCCGCCTCTGTTCCTGGGGTCAGCTGCCAAGTCCCTCAAAGCGCGTTGGTGCCCTGGTGCACGAGAAGAGACCCAGATGGTGGCTCTTGGCAAAGTCTCTAGCCTACGAGCGGCTCCAGCGAAGCGGGGGCCGCGAGGCGTGGCAAAGTGGCCGGAAAGGCGGACAAGAAAGCAGGCGACGCTCCCACAACAAGGTCAGTGGTGAGTCCCAGGGAAGGCTCTCTCCGTGGTGGTTTTACTGGAGGAGGGGGCGGGAAGAGGACCAGCTGCGGCCGATCAGCGCCGCTGAGCAGGCTGGTCCTCGCAGTCCCGCCTCTGTTCCTGGGGTCAGCTGCCAAGTCCCTCGAAGCGCGTTGGTGCCCTGGTGCACGAGAAGAGACCCAGATAGTGGCTCTTGGCAAAGTCTCTAGCCTACGAGCGGCTCCCGCGAAGCGGGGGCCGCGAGGCGTGGCAAAGTGGCCGGAAAGGCGGACAAGAAAGCAGGCGACGCTCCCACAACAAGGTCAGTGGTGAGTCCCGGGTATGTAAACGGGTGCCTACCCAGTGTTTCTGCCGCCTTGGTGCATAGACCTCACAGCGGGTGCCCACCCCGCATTTGCCTGCCTCAGAGGCGCTGCTGAGGTACTCACCCCTGCGGCCCCCAGGGCCGCCTGACGAAGCGTGCGCTGCGACCCGGAAAAAGGAGCAGCTGCCCGGGAGACAGGCGGGGCTCCTGTGAGTGATAGGAGCCCGCGCCATTGTGGAATTATAACCGCAGCGGGAGCCCACCCCGCCGGTTAAGTGCCCGCGAAGCGCCATGGCCTCCGGCCTCACCGCAACCCCCGGAGTGGAGGGGGGGAGTGGGAAGGCCGCGCTGGGCCCGAGAAGCAGGGACGGCCGTCACCGGACTGAGGCGCTGCGTCATCGGCTGCACCCCCCGGACCGCCGCGCAGCCATTGGCAGAGACTGACACGACCTCCGCAGGCTGCTCTGGGATAGGCATCTGCGCGCGTGCATCCATCGCTCTGCATTCTGATTGGACCGCGGGCCCGGGAAGGCATCGGAAGGCCCAGGTTGAGCTTGGAGCATTGTGTGTGGGCTCCCAGGAGAGGGAGAGCCCCCCTGAACGACCCAAGAACTGCCAGGAGCCACGGGAGTGATGGGGGGAGAAGTGGGACCTGTTTGGGGGCACTGCGGGTGCCCAGAAAAGCAGCGCTGCCACCGGCGGGGCCTCGCAGGAGAAAGGGGAGCCCCGCAGCACCAGCCCGACAGGATACTGCTCGGAGGCAGAACTAGAACCAGAACTAGAACCCAGGAGAGCCCGGTGAGTGGGGGCTCAGTCAGTCTGTGGTTTGGGGGGTTTGTCGGAGCACATTGCCGGTGCCCGTTCCCTGCGCCTGCCAAGTCCTACGGTCCAGTGTGGTGTTGGGGCCTCCAGCAGAGCCAGGCCTGACTCTCGATTATTCAATGGCCCCATGGGACAGTGGGCAGTTACCGCGAAGGGGAATCATATGCATCTGGGGAATCACGTGCTCTTCCCCTAAAGCTTCTGTTGTGAAAGTTACGCATGGTGATGCCTACATGTTAATGTGTCTATGCCCCAATGACTCAGATTGAGGTCCCAGGGTTTGATGACACATCCACTGAGACTTATGTTCCCAGGTGTGCAGCGAGTGATCATGCTTAGATGGACCGAGCCTGTCCTAATGCATATGTTCTGATACTGTCTATGCCACCAGGCTCTCACTGGATATGCCTAGGCCTATACAAGGAATGTTTTATCTTGAAAGGGTTCTAAGAAATATTTTATAATGCAACCTGGTTACTGCACCATGTTGAGGACCTATGAAATACTGTCTGATTTAACCACTGCTTTATTGACCCTACCGAGGTCCCACGCTGATATGCTTACGCCCATGGTTTACTTAGGCCTGAGGTTTCAGAGGTTTCATGCCCCTGTTAGATGTTAGATGTGTTTTCCTAATGCTAATGCCCCTGAGGCCTGTTATGCCTAGTGTTTATTTGTACGCGGAATGCCTGCCGTTATGGGCCTACTGATGTCCTATGCCATACTCCCTTTATAATGAGAGGTGGCTTGATGTCGAAAGGAATGTTATTGCACATGTTTATCTAAAGGAGTATTACGCGAGTTCCAAGGAGTGCTTTTACCCTGCTCCGATGGTTAAACGTGTCCTAATGAGTTTTCATCTTAACTGAGAAGGCTTTATGATTTTCTATTTCAGTATTGACCCGAATGGACTTACCCTTTTTCTTCTTTTTCCCCTTACCCCTGTAAATAATCCCCCCTGGTATACATTGCCCTGGCGCTCATTGGCGCCCCATTGTGATTACTGTGTTTTACTTTTGCATCTTTAGTACAATACTAAAGTTATTCTTTTCCATCCAAATTGCTGCTGTGTCTCTTTTGTGGTGTGCCTAGTGGGTCGTCTGTGGGTACTGTGTGGATGCTTCACACATGTCCTCAGGAGTTTGGCCTGGCCGCTCTGCTCCATGCTACCCCCGTAGAATTGGCTACCCCATTTCTAACAAGGAGACACATGTGCCAAGTTCCCAATAAGTGTTTTATGCGTGCTTGACTGCTGCTCAACAACAGAGTACTAAACTCTGTTGTGTGATGAGGAACCCAGGGATTAAAAATCCTACGATCATAGGTGTTAGGGGTCCCCAGAGGGCTCGAATCTGCTAGTTGCTAGGGGTGCCCCCAGAGTACTGAACATTTTTGAAGGACACTGGGGTAGCCCCAGTGTACTGTCATCTGTATGGTAGGAGGTACCCCCACTGTACTGGGCTCAGTTGGCTGATGGGTACCCCCAGAGATCTGAACTCTTTTGGGCAATAGTGGGTACCCCCAGCATACTCGATTCAGTTGGGTTATAGGTTTATGCAGCAAGCAGCATTCTACTCCAGAACCCAAATTTAGTTATTAGTAGGTTAGTACAATTTTTTTGTTGTGGTTATTTATTGTGCATTAGTTGTGTTAGGATTGTGCTCTTGCGGTCCACAGACACGCCATTGACCTCTGGAATCTACTCGACACCATCTCTCCGGACGTCGCCTTCCTAACAGAAATATGGATGAATGCCTCTTCAGCCCCAGACATCACCATCGCCATCCCGGAAGGCTATAAGATCATTCGCAAGGACCGTACCGGCCACACAGGAGGAGGCATCGCTATCGTCCATAAGAAATCCATCCGTATCTCAACCAGCTCAGACGTCAATCTCGCCAACTCTGAACACCTTCACTTCCAGATCCACATCGACCCCAAGACCACACTCAGAGGCACCCTCCTTTACAGGCCACAAGGACCCCGCGCACAATTTAGTGAAGACATCACGGACTTCATCACTCCACACGCGCTCCCCTCCGAGGACCACATCCTTTTGGGAGACCTCAACTTTCACCTTGAAAAGAACAACGACCGCAACACCACCACCCTTTTGGACAACCTCGCAAACCTCGGACTTAAACAACTTGTCACTACCCCCACCCACATCGCAGGTCACACACTCGACCCTATCTTCACCTCCAGCAAGCATGTTTCCTTCAGCCACACCACAGCTCTCCTTTGGACTGACCACAGCTGCGTTCACTTCACCTACAACAAGCCCACATCCAACAACCTCCCCCAACCCACTCTGCAAAGAAACTGGAACAAAATCACCATCGACCAGATCTCCTCATCGCTTCTTCAAAAGCCCCCCGCCCACTCCTCAAACCCAGACCAAGCAGCCACCAACCTCACCCAATGGTTATCCAACAGCGTCGACATCCTAGCACCACTGAAAAAACGACAAATCAAACTAGGCAGCAAGAAGGCCTCCTGGTTCAACGATGATCTTAAGAAATCCAAGAAACTCTGTCGCTCCCTCGAGAAGGCCTGGAAAAAAGACCCAACCACCAGCACCAAGGACGCCTTCAAAAACGCCACCCGCATACACCACCAACTAATCCGAAATGCCAAGAAAGCAGCCTTCAAGGACCGTCTAGATAACAACGCCCACAACAGCAAGGAATTATTCAACATCGTCAAGGAATTTACCAACCCCTCAGCCAACTCCAACGACATCACCCCCTCTCAAGCCCTCTGCGACTCCCTAGCCTCATTCTTCCACAACAGCTTCGACAACCAACCCGAAGACCAACCCACCCAATCCCCTGCAGGACCCCCACCCCCCCTGAACATCCTCAATGACTGGAAGCCAATCTCCACTGAGGACACCATCCGTCTGATGAACTCTATCCACTCAGGATCCCCCACAGACCCTTGCCCTCACCACATCTTTGACAAAGCAGACTCCATTATTGCACCGCACCTCCGAGACGTCATCAACTGCTCCCTCAACTCCGCAACCTTCCCGGAAAGCTGGATACATGCCGAACTCAGCGCCCTCCTGAAGAAACCCACAGCTGACCCCACCGAACTCAAAAACTATCGCCCTATCTCACTCCTTCCATTCCCGGCCAAAGTCATCGAGAAAGCTGTCAACAACCAGCTCGCCGCATTCCTCGAAACCAACAAATCCCTCGACTCCTCACAGTCCGGCTTCCGAGCCAAGCACAGCACCGAAACCGCCCTCATCGCAGCAACAGACGACATTCGAACTCTACTGGACAATGGAGACACAGTCGCCCTCATCCTCCTCGACCTCTCCACAGCCTTCGACACAGTCTGCCATAGCACCCTTCTACAGCGCCTCAAAAACATCGGAATCCAAGGAAAAGCACTGGAATGGATCACCTCGTTCCTCTCCGGAAGAACCCAGAGAGTCCGCCTTCCACCATTCAAGTCAGAGGCCACTGAAGTCATCTGCGGCGTACCTCAAGGGTCCTCACTCAGTCCCACCCTCTTCAACGTTTACATGAGCCCCCTCGCGGCCATCGCAAGCCAACATAACCTCAACATCATCTCCTATGCTGACGACACTCAACTGATCCTATCACTCACCAGAGACCCTAACACGGCCAAAACCAACCTACACGAAGGAATGAAAGAAGTAGCCGAATGGATGAAGCACTGCCGTCTGAAACTGAACTCAGACAAAACAGAAGTCCTCATCTTAGGTACCTCCCCCTCCGCCTGGGACGACTCTTGGTGGCCAGAGGCCCTTGGAAAAGCACCAATCCCGACGGACCACGCACGGAACCTGGGCGTCATCCTGGATTCCTCACTCTCGATGAACAGACAAGTCAACGCCGTTTCTTCATCTTGCTTCAACATTCTTCGCATGCTCAAAAAAACATTTCGCTGGATCCCTACTGAAACTAGAAAAACAGTCACCCACGCTCTGGTCACGAGCCGACTGGACTACGGAAACACCCTCTACGCCGGCACCACCGCAAAACTCCAGAAAAAACTACAACGCATCCAGAACGCCTCAGCCAGGCTCATATTAGACATCCCGCGTAAAGAACACATCTCTGATCACCTGAAAAACCTCCACTGGCTCCCTGTCAATAAGAGGATCACTTTCCGGCTCCTAACCCACGCACACAAAGCACTCTACGAAATCGGACCCGAATGCCTCAACACACGACTATCCTTCTACACCCCCTCCCGCCAGCTACGATCCTCCAACCAAGCCCTTGCCACTGTACCTCGCATCAACAAAACCACCATGGGAGGTAGATCCTTCTCCTACCTAGCAGCTAAAACTTGGAACTCACTTCCCACTCACCTTCGCCTTACTCAGAACCACCTAGCATTCAGAAAGCAACTCAAAACGTGGATATTCGACAAGTAACTCCCCACCCTTCTACAAGCGCCTTGAGACCCTCTGGGTATGTAGCGCGCTATATAAATCTTTTGACTTGACTTGACTTGACTTGATTTCTTGTGTGTTAAGTAGAGTTTGGGGTAGGGATAGAATGATAGGAGTGCATTTGAAAATGGTAAGTATTGTGTTGTTTAGTGAGTAGTAATGGTGTGTGCTTGTTAGTTGGGTGGCATGGCTAAAAAGGAAGGGCGCAAGTTTGAGAAGGATGTTTGGAAGTTCATAGCAGTCAGAGGGTTTCAGTTGTGCCAGAGGGAGCAAGGATGGGAAGAACTGAAGGGTTTTTTGTTGTTTTATTTATAAAAAGCAAAATGAAAATAATCTATTCATACATGTGTACACATATGATGCTTGCTAAAGTTTTGTTTGCTTGATTAACCTCTACATAAAGACCCATATGTACATGGAAGCGGCAATATTTACATGGTCTGCTATCCACATTTATCATGTGGTACATCGTTATGTTTTCAAATAACGTAATTAACGTTATATATACATAAGTATACATATGGTACTTACTGTAGCTATTAGTAGCAGGAGTAAAACTCTACATATGCACCCATAAGTAGACAAAAGCAGCAACTCTGACATGGTCTTACATACACATGCATCCTGTGGTGTAACATACCATTTTCCCTAATCTTCTCATAACAGGAGGCACAGTTCAAGTTACAACGACTTTTGCTTGTATAACAACTCTTTTTCACACAGTGTGAATTATAGTTTGTCATGTCTGAGCATAATGTTGTAGTGCATTCTTGAGTTGCGATTATAGTTTTCATGGGGGTAAGAGGCAGTTTTTGACTAATCTTCTGAAGTGAAGACTGTTGTCTGTAGATCCTATATTTGTGTGTGGGGAATTTCTAGTTCTGCTGCCTAAGCAGAGAAAGTTGTTCCACCCATGTGCTTTTTTTCTTATATGCAGGAATTATGAGGTGGGAAGTCCTTCTTTAGTGCGGGTGACTTTATTGTATGTATTTGTTGATTTTCTTCCTGATGAAGAGTTTCTCCTTGCCATAGATTGCTTTGTGTGTGATAAAACGCAACTTCAAGGAGGATCTTCTAGCAACTGATAGCTAGTGTAGCACCCTCAAAGCAGGGGAGAAGTGGGCTTGTGGTTTTACATGTTGGGGTCTAGGGGGAAGCAATCTGAATTATTTGCAGTCTTATAGTTGACACAAGTGAGCTGCGATACAGACCATTACCATAGTCCAGTTTTGCTAGGACAAGAGATGTGATAGCTCGTACCTTGTGTGGGAATTTTAGGTGTGTGAAGAAGCATTGCAGTGTTCTCATCATGGGATAGGTTGATGTGCCCACCTTCTACACTTGTGGATTCATTGACAGTTTGGCGTCCATGGGAATTCCAAGATTTTTACCTCCTTAGATATTTTTGGAAGTTGTCCTAGATCGTGAGGCCAGGCACGGAAAGGTTAGTAGATTTTCTGGTCACCACAGGTGAGTATCTCAGTGGCACCTGATCCATAGGTGTGTGGGGTACAACCCTTTTGAGCTTCACCCATGTGAAGGCAACGCCTAGCGGCTCGCGTAGTCTGTCTTGACTGATGACTGGGCCATCTAATTCCTCCTAGGTGTAAGGGGGTATGAGCAAGATAAAAGGTGCACCTCTAGGTTGGGTTAGGGCCTCTCTTGTATATAACCCCCAGTGTGGTAGGGTGCTTCCTAGTGGTAGTAGGAGCTGCTGTGTCCTATTCTCCTGCATATGACACTGTGTAGCTATTACTACCCTCATCCCCCAGAAACCACTGTAAAGCGCTGTAGATCGTCTTCCCTTCAGAAAAAGCACGTAAAACCTGGCTGTTGTTACGTCAGGTCTTCTTGAATCCTCACAACTATCCCCTCCTCCACCCCTAGGTATGGATTCTCGCAGTTCAATCATTCTCATCTGAGAGACTTACACCGTCTGTTTTTATGGGTTTACAGTTTTCCTCTGATTGGCACTATACTAAACGGCGAGTGGGGGAACTCTTTACGAAGTAAAGGCAGGATAACAAGAGATGCAAATCTAGGGGACAGAATATTAAACATAAGCCACTTAAATACAAGGACATGCAGAAAATACGGAATAACCCACTAAACCCTCTCTGGGGAAAATCAAAGACTTTTGAAAAACAAAAATCAGGTCACAGCATGAAAACCCACAAAGAAGCTGGTTGAAGAGAAGGATAAAGGAGGTAGACATGCCCTTTATGTTAAGATCAAAGAGACCGTTGTTTTGAGTCGGCTGCGTGGTAAGAAGCTAGCATTACAAAAATGCACCATATAATTCTACGTCAACAGTTATTGGGTGCAGCAACCTGCCAAGAAAACAGTTGTGAAAGAGTTAAACCGAATAAATAATTTTATTAAAAAATAGTCTTTTGGTGGGGTCTATGTAAAATCTAACTAGATTAATGGTTCTGCTCTTATATTTAAATTCACTGTTTCCCCCTTTGAATAATCATGGATTACCCTTTCCTGCCCTTGGGCTAGGTTTTCCCCTCTGAATAGTCATGTGAACAAAGCGCTGCTTTACTGTTGGAATGACCAGATGAGAAACCCGCCAAACCAGTTCCATGCTCAGATTACCTGCCTCAGAGCTGTGTGAGGAGCTGTGCGCACCCACCTGCGCCTCCTGCCCGGGATCTCGGTTGGCCAGAAGCCGGGCTGCACCTGGGCATCTGAGACACTCACTCCGAAGGAGTCTCAGAGAGTGAGAGAAGATGCGGAGTCTCGTGCGCGCCGCCTCTTACCTGTTCATCCTCCTGGTCCCCTTAAGCAGCCAGGCGGCCGGCCTCGGGTGCCCAAGCGGGCAGTTTGCCCTAAACAACCAATGCGTGGACTGCCACTCGAGCTGTGAGGAATGCAGCGGCCACGAGCCCTTCGAATGCACCGAGTGCGGAATAGGTGAGAAAACTCCCTTTGTCTTGTTGTCTTTTGTCATCAAAGAACTTGTCACTTTGGAAACTGCAAATCATCGGTTCGGCTAGACCCAGATCTTCCCAGTTCGCCAGTAGCTCAGACCGGCCAGATATTACTCTTTCCCTTCTGTGACTTGTAACCCTCATTTTCATTTATAAATTGACTGCAAATCCCAGAATGCTATAAAAAATATCAACTGGTAGAACCACTCGAGACCACTGTAGTGTAATGGGGAGAACAAAGACTACAAATCCCAGAATGCATTGTGAATTAAGGCATGGGGCTGGAAACCACGACCGGCCACGCACAGGCATCTAGTACAGTAGTTTGTATTGGTGTAGGAGACAGCTTTTTGATTAGTAAAGTTGTGAGCGTTTGATTTTTTTTGTGCTGGTTGAGTGATGACAACAGATGAGCACCTTAACTATAGTTTAAAACCATGCGAACAAACAGGATGGATGTCCATATTTAATTGGAGTGTAGGGAAAAGGCTTATTTACAGGGAAATCATCATTCCCCGATGGAGAAAATCATTGAAAAAGTACACCTGCTAATTGTACCTTGTGAAAGGAACTCTTCCTTTGCACGCCATCCTTATCAAATGTACCCAGGCCAAAAACAATGTGTTCCTGATTCACAAACTTTTTTCTGGATGTAGTCCGGGTTCACAGTGGTGCCTCTGGAAGGGATTTTAAGGGGAGGTGGGAACACATATTAGGTCACAGATAAAACTGGTAAGGCCACCTATAAATAGATAAATAGATCTAACTATCAGCCGCGGCCCTGCAGATAAGAGCGGTGGGGCCGGCTGGAGGGGTGGGGTTGGGGTAGATTGCAGCGGACGATGAAAAGAGAAAATTAAATAAATGAATTTCGTATTCGCCCATCGAAATCCACCCCTCTCCCCAACCCGGCCCCCCTGCTCTAACCTGCACTGGCCGCGACTGCTATCTTTATAGTACTATGGCACTCAATGAGACTCATGGTCTAATGCATTGACAAAATCTGGTATTAAAAAGCAAACGCATATCTAGAGCAAATGGTCTTGATTAGATGTGATTAAGAGCCAGGGTTCTCCAACCAGTGGCTCATGAGCTCACCTGTGTGCAGCACAGCTTATTGAATTAGAAAGCTTTTGTTTGGTTGAATTATTATACATATAACAAATACAACACTAATGTTAATAGTAGCTCTCAATGCGTTTCATTTAACATAAGTAGCTCTCAGTACAGAAAAGTTTGGAGGCCCTTGAAAGATCACACGCAGTCGAAATGCTTTGACTTTTTTTTTGCCCGATTTTGTTACTTCATTAAATAAAATAATAGAACACAAGCCTCTTTGTGTGCCATTATGTTTTTTGGAATTAATTATATGATAGTAGGGGCGGACACAAACAAGGAGTCTTTGGTGACATATATATGTTTTTTAAATGTTGGAAATGACTTTGTGTGTATGTATATATGTTTATATACATTCAAAACAAATACCCTTTCGGGCTTAGAGTGCCACATAAATTATGTAAAAAAGAAGCTGAGAATTCTGGGTAGATCCCAAGTTTAGGTGGAGAGCAGCTCCTGTATCGAACACCCTAAAAACACCAGCAACACTCTGAACCTGCTCACCTTAAATGCCTGGTTTCTCTGGCAAAGTTTTTAAGCATAGAATTAGCACAGTTCCGCCCACGCCCAGCTAGAAAGGGACAAAGTATGTTGCTATTTCTAGAGAAAAGCATTTCACCATATCATTAGCGCAGTGCCATCCATGCTGAGCTGTAAAATAACAGAATCATTTTACCACTCCAGGCACAGTCTTACAGCTTGGATTGGTAAATCCCTGACACGTGTTTCACTATCATTATAGCTCTTCATGGAGGTTTTGCTGTGTCCAGGCACAAGGGAGCATCCTTGAAGACTTTGCAGTAGATATGCCAAAATACTTTGTCCTGTTCTAGCTCAGCATGGATAGCAGGGTGCTAATCCTATACTTACAAACTTTGCTAGAGAAACAGACATTTGAGGTAAGATTCACAGCATTGCAGGTGTTGTAGGGTGCTTTATCCAGGCGATGCTCTCGACCAAACCTATGAACTCTGCTTCTTTTTTACACAAACATAGAAGTCAGACTTAAACTTATTAAACAAATATCACTGCTTTGCAGTGAAAGGCAGTAGAACAAATTACTATACAACAAGTTGCAGTGTTTCTGTGTGGCAGTGGGGCAGAAGGGAATAGGGAAGCAGGCAAATAGAGCTGGAGCACAGGAGACGCTAGGGCTACCTTGCTTTGACCTACTCCTAAAATTCAGAAGTAAGCCAAGAATAAAAGAGTAAGTCACAAATAAATTCGTAACAAAAACGTTTTGAATTGAACCCATTGTTTTTCAGTGCGCTTACAAACATCTCACATTTCCTTCAGGCTCCCACAGACGGGTCCCCCCTTCACTCACCTTTTGTGTACCCACCCACCTCCAAGTGATATGGATAGTAGTACAGAAGGTTTGTCGGTTTGACAGACCTCTCAAATTTCCCAAGCACATACATGAGAAAACATCAAGGGACTACAAATCCCAGAACGGTAAAGAAAAAACACACCACTGAGCCACTCACACATGGACCTGTGAAACCTAGGCGCTTTGCACTAGTTCCGTGTCCAGGCCTGGGTCTGTTTGCCGCAAGGAGTGAGGAGGGCTCGGCATGTTGGGTATTTTGAAAAGAATAAAAGTAGATGTCGATTTTATATAGATATGAACTCAATTTTCTTTAGCATGTTTATCATATCTATATTGCAATCCTGTCTCTATATTATTTTTGACGTTAAAGTGTTGGGAACATTTTGCACATTTAAATGTATTTAAACCTGAAGTAATTAAGAATTTTTATCTAGATGTGTACTTGCAGGATCAATTCTCATATGTTAGTTGTTAATACATATTAACTCCAGTGTCAGTGTTTTCCCTGATGATGTCCTATATACAGTGAGTTTGATACTTGTTGCCTCCTATCTTGCCTTGGTTTGTGAATGCCCTCCTCATCAGCCAGGCTCTTCTTTCTCCTGACTCGTGGGATGTGGTTCTGCGAGCACCAGGTATGCCATGTAATTGGAGCACCCTTTTCCACTGCTCTGCCACAGTGTGCCTTTGTTGGGATGTCCTGTGGACCCAAACAGGCTTCTCATTCAATCATTAGTAATTATATATTCTCTGTCATTACAGTCTAAGGTCCTCGACGACTCTGTGTCGTGAAGGATGCAGTGCTTCAATTCCGGATTTGTTTGTTTAACAATCCTATGCATTCTGGTAATGTGGCCATGGTTCTCTTCAGTCGATCAACTCGAACTAAGGGCTAGTTGTGCAAAGCATTTTTTGCTGTTACAAACAGCCCAGTACGCTTGTAGTCGATGCTGTGTTTTTGATCCCAGGCTTGGTGGTCATCTAGGGAAACCTACAAACCCAGACATTTTTGAAAACTAGGCACCCAGGGGTGTCAGGGATGTTTGGCTTACATGGTTCTCCTATATTTTCTTACCCAGAATCCTCTGCAAACCTCAAACGTAGGTAAAAAGTCACATTTTCCTCACATTTCTGTGTCGGAAGATTGTCAGATCACGGCACCAGCTCAAACTTCCCACCACCCAATGTTCCACTCAGTCTTAAAATAAAAATGATACCTCACTTGTGTGGGTGCCCAAAGCAGAGTCAGCCTAAAATATTATTTAAAAACCTGCCCTTTCGGACCCACTTTTGTTCCCCCATAGTTTTTCATTTTATATGTTTCTAGGTTCTTTGCTTTGGGCACCCACACAAGTGAGGTATCATTTTCATCAGGGGACCAAGTGGAATGCTGTGTGCCGACGCAGTGATTCCACAACTTTTCACACATAAATATAAAAAAAGTGTAACTTTTGTAGCAAAATTTGAGGTTTGCAAGGGATTCTGGGTAATAAAACACTGGCGGATCCACGCAAGCCACACTGTCAGCCAAGTGCCATCTAAGCACACCGCTAGATAAGTGCACACCATCAACCCACCACTAGCCAAGTGCCAGTCCACACACACCACCAGCCAAGTGCAATTCATGCACACCGCCAGCAAAGTGCCATCCATGCACACTGCCAGCCATGAGCCATCCATGCACACTGCCAGCCAAGTGCTAACCACGCACACCACGAGCCAAGTACCATCCATGCACACCACCAGTCAAGGGCCATCCACGCACACAACCAGCTAAGCTCCATCTATGCACACTGCCAGCCAAGTGCCATGCATGCAAATCGCCAGCCAAGCGACAGTCCACACACCCAGCCAGCCAACGCAGACCACTAGCTAAGCGACAGTCCACACACACTGACAGCCAAGCACTAGTCCACATTCACTGCCAGCTAAGCACAAGTCCAGATACACCATCAGAAAAATGCCAGTACATACACAGCCAGCCAAACGGAAGTACACAGAGACCGTCAGCTGAACTCCAGTTTACACACACACACACAAACGTTTGATAGTGTCTAGTGGTTTTTTGCCCCACTCAGGGTCAGATGAGCCTAAAAATATAGCTGATCTGCCACCAAGGGTGGGGGGCAGAAACGGCTAAAAAAATATGTGCACACAAAAAAGGAGAGCAATCTTTGTCTCTGGGACCGGTCTCTAACATACCCATAAAGATATCCCTGGTATCTAGAGAGCTTTCTACCCCTTCCCTGGGGGTGGGGGGGCAGATAGGGTGTAATAACCACCATATGCCCCCTGTGGGGCAGAAACACTGTGCCCATATTTTGGGAGGGGGTGAGGTGAGGTTACCATCATGCCTATTCTAGGCAGCCCCCATCCCAGCTCAAAGAAAAAAATAGTCTCTGGTATCTAGTGGGCTTTCTGTCCCCCCACCCCCCCAGGGGGCAGATCAGGGGCTATTGCCCCCATATTCCCCTGGGGGGCAGAGAGACTGTGCCCATTTTTTGGGTGGGGCCGGTGGCTCTGGCATGCCCATTCTGGCCAGCCCCCACCCCTACACTAAGAAAAGAAATCCCTGGTGCCTAGGGGCAACTCTGCCCCCCACCCTAGGAAGGGCAGATCGGGGGCTGATGACTTCTGTTGCAATTTATTTTGGATGGGGGCATGGTTTTGGCCATTGTGGGCAGCCCTACCTCACTTTAAAAATAAACCCCTGGTGTCTAGTCGGCTTTCTGCACTTCCTGGGCGCAGATTGGGGTAGGTACCCCCTATCTGCCTCCCAGGGTGGGCAGAAAGACTGTCCTTTTTTTGTTTTGGGGGTGGGGCATTGACATGTCCTTTCTGGGCAGCCCTCACCGCTACATATTCCAAAAAAAAGAATCCCTGGGACCTATTAAGCTTTCTGACCTATCACTAGTGCCCCCTTCAGCTCCCCAGGTGGGCAGAAGGACTTCTGTTTAAATGTATTTTCGGTGGGAGTATGTGGGTAGCCACCACCCCTCTTTTATTAAAAAGAAAAAATACCTGGGGTCTAGTGGCATTTCTACTCCCCAGAGCGGGCAGAAAGGCTGTCCCTTTTTTATTTGCGGTAGGGGGCATTGACATACCAAATTTGGGCAGCCCCCAACCCTGCATAGTCCAAAAAAAGAATCACTGAGCATTGTGTGCTTTCTGCCCCCCAGGGAAAGAAGATATGAGGCTATTGCCCCCATCTGCCCCCCAGGGAAGGCAGAAAGCCTGAATTGGCAAAGAAATATGGGGGAACCAAAAGCCTTGCGGCAATCCAATAGGGAAGTGTACCATTGGAAAGGGGAAATTCTACCCTTTCCAATGATACCTCTCCCATCTGCCTAACTGCTCGGGGGGGGGGGGGGGTGCTGAGATAGTCCCGGGGCGATTGTGATTCAGGATACGGTGTCTTACAAGAGGGAAATCTACAGACAACTCTGAGATGGTGTGAGTCATAAACAAATCCACAGTGACCCTTCGAAAGAACTAGCGCAGCTGATACTGCAAACCACACAAAAAGGCCTTGATACAAGTTTCCTATCAGAGCAAGAATTTAAGTTTCTGAACCAGCGTCATCCCCGTTTGGCAACCATCTACACCTTGCCTAAGGTGCATAAAGGTTTAGAAAACCCTCCGGGACGTCCCATTGTGTCCGGATGTGGATCTATGCTGGAACCCATCTGCCAATACATTGATTTCTTTTTAAAACCACTTGCCATTAAGACCAGGACATACCTTCAGGATACCACCCAAGTCATCAACTTGATTGATCAAAGACCTTTTGACTCCAACACTCAATTACTAGTTACTTGCGACATAGTATCATTGTATACTAGTATCCCTCAACTCGACGCTATCGCAATCATGGAAAAGGTACTTGATACAAGGACAGTTCCTGTCCCAGTCCCCACATGTTTTATTTTGGAACTCTTGAGAATTGCAATGATGCAAAATTTCTTTATGTTTCAACAGGAATTCTTTCTGCAAACCAAGGGAGTAGCGATGGGGGCTACATTTGCCCCTAACCTGGCGATACAATACATGGACAACTATGAGAGCAACGTCATTTTCAGTGATACGAATCCATTCGGGGCCCACATACTTATGTGGGTCCGGTATATAGATGACGTGCTGTGCATCTGGGAGGGCACGAAAGAACAACTTACTCTGTTCCATGTCTGGTTGAACACACAAAGCACGGATATCCAATTCACCCTAGAATCAAATAAAGAGAAGATCCCGTTTCTGGATATCACCATCTACGCTAACTCTGAGACCAAAATGTTGGAGACAACTTTATTTCGTAAACCATCTGAACGTAATTCACTATTGGAATACAACAGCCACCATCCGAGGGGATTGCGTGACAATCTCCCTGTGGGTCAATTCTTCCGCATCCGCCGTAACTGCTCAAGTAAAGAGAACTATATGGCATAATCACAGGACCTCTCTGAGCGACTAACAGCACGAGGTTATCCCACACGCCTAGTCAAACGTGCTCGCAAAAGAGCTTGGTATAGTCCTCGAGAAAATCTCCTACAATGTGAAGAAAAAGAAGATCCTTCCAGTGAACGTGTCATTTGTGTTACTACTTTCTCCACCCGCAGCAATGACATCAAGAAAATCATTAACTATCATTGGCGGCTAGTAGCAGATGATATTGGACAAAAGGTTCTCCCACTACATTCCTTCAAGAGAGCACGCAACATCAGGGATCAAGTGGTACAATCTTTTCTTCCATTACCTCGTGACCCAACGATTCAATCATTGTGGCACCTCCCTCCCGTTGTTGGTCACACGAGATGTGGTACATGCACTGCTGTGCCACTACAATCCAGACCAAAGAGCTCACCCACAAGGGGAAAACCTACACACTCAAATCCCACACAAATTGCAACACCACTAACGTCATCTACTTAATCAAATGTCCATGCAATCTGGCATATGTGGGGCAAACCCAACAAAAGGTCAAAGCCCGCATCCTCCAACATGGGAGTAGAATTAGATGTAGAGTACAGGGGGCACCTTTGGTAGACCATTGCACACTGAAAGGCCACACCCCTGATACCTTACAGTGGTTAGTACTAGAGAAAATTAACCTGGGACCCAGGGGCGGGGATATGGCGCGTATCCTAACCCTTGGAGAATCTAAATGGATGATGACTTTAGATACCATTGCCAATGGGTTAAATGAAGCTGAAAGCAGTCACGCACAATTGGCCAGTTTCGGGCGGTGAGCAGCGATCTTCACCCTCATGTCTGAGAGGTGCATCTGCTAAATGTGTCTTCCTATCGGCCTGGCATATATGATTGCTATTGAAATGTGATGCTAAATGTCCACTGGTTGTAATGTATTACACCGTATCAATAACTTGATTTTGACCTTCATGTGTGAGAGGTCCTAGGCTAAGAGTGTTTTACATATCTATGCATACTTATTTTACGCCCACAGATCTTACACACCGCCTCCTGGACTACAGCCTGGACGCAATCTGTTTAAGAGATACACTTGCTACATCTTCCCTTTCATCAAATTATTGGATGTAATTATTTCTGAACCAGTTCTTCAACCTACCATTAAGTTTACTAATTATTATGCTGCATTGACATTCTCTGACCTCGGTTTTGGAAAACGAATTTTTTTTTTGCCAGTAATGCAATCTTATAATTATCGAGCTATGTTATCTCCAGTTTGTAAAGTTTCCTAGTCTTGCCTTTAGTACTGGCCCCTAAATATAGACTCGCGATGCCATAGGGGTTTGTTTATTTATGCACTTAATCGGAAGTGTACCGGAACTTTGTTTACGGTCACCCTGAGCAACGACCCGGTAGTACTACGAGTCCCTTTACTATTTCTAGCCCAAACGCCCATCTGGCAAGAGGCAGAGACGAGACGGCGGGACTCGCAATCATATCCTCTTCAAAATTGTGAGTAAGGGATGCCCATGATATGTAGGCCTGCGTAAATAAAATAGCCAGTTAGCAGGACATTAATTAATCTCCATTCCGCCTGCAGAAGCGGAGACTCGGTGCGATCTTTATCGACGCACGGTAGGGAACACTTATCCGGCCCACCCATTCAACTTAAACATCCATGTGGAAATTTTTCGTAGAATTGTATCAACACCAAATTCTTGGTAAGAGCAATTTGTAGGTTTATATACCTCCGTGTAACTGTCTTACAGTCCTTTCGATGAGATCTGATGGCCGCATTTGTTATTTACAGAATCGACGGCTTACATTTAATGACACGTATTCAGTTCTCCTTCAAGCAGGTATGTGACATTTTTGCTGGTCATAGCATGTCCGTGGTATGCAGGTGTTTTGTAACACTAACCAGAGAGCAGGATTGTATCTAATCCCTATTCCGCCCACAGAAGCGGCGCCTTACTGACGAACATGTGAGACTTCCTGTGACGGCTTTCCTATCCCGTTTCATGCATTTACGGTGAAGCTCTTGATTTTGAGTTCACACCACACAGACTTCGAGGTAAGACCGGGTTGCAGGTTTAGTCCTTATGATTTCCACCTAACCTCCCCTGATTTCTCACAGTTGCAGTTCTTTTTTATAGATACTACCCTATAGTTTGATGAACTATATACCCTGAACCGCCATAGTGTTCGTTACCTTCTGTGACAGGTGAGACTTACCATACTAAGGCTGTAAATTGATCATGTATAGCGTGGTTCCTCAAGACTAGATTTAGTACTTGTATGTTCCTGAATAGGCCCACGCCTTAATTGTGCAGTAACCTTTTCCCTGCACTGGTCAGTTTTTAATATAATGCCATGAGTTGAACTATCTTAGGATGATTTTATGACACTGATTTGGTTCCTCCGGTTGAGTCAGGATTGTTTGTGTTTTTGTCTCTTGGTTTTTTAACATAGTTGAATTAGGCACCATTCAGTGGTCCTCAGTAAAGATTTTTTCAAGTATTAATCACATGTAAAAATCTGATTTTCTCTCTGATAAATGTCTCAATGAATTTAAGATTTACATCATTTCAAATAATTTTCTTTTTAGCGCCATGGTAACTTTTTAAATTGTTTGTTTACCGCTCACTACGGTAACTTGACAATCATGGTCCTTTTTTCTTTATATTGATACTATACTGTTTACATTTTTACAGAAATTGTAGTGCACCCCATATTATCTCTGTCCTGATGAAGACCCCGATGTAAGGCAACAAACACACCTACAACTGTAGCGTGGGGTCGAAACGTCGACGGCTACTTTCCTTTGTTTTTCATGTTGACACCGCCCGCAGTAATTTGAATTCCTTGTGTCAACATAGACTTTTTCTAGTACTATGGGATATGTGATGATCCCTTAATTTGGCTCAGAGGTCTGAAGCCTTAAAAAGATTTGTTGGATCTCGAATGATACATGATATATAATAAATGTCACAAATTTCTACCCTTCACTTCCTTCTTCCTTCACAGCATCATGCTACCTCACTTCCTTCTTTGGGGCACTGTTATTTACTAAGTATATTGTCTAACCCATTGTGATTAATTTACAGTGTGTGGATTTTTGTTACTTTTTCCGTGAATAAAATAAACAATGATATAGTGTTTCACAGGGACCCTTCTTTATGCACTAGTTAGCACCCAGGTCCCATGTGGATTCCATTGGGTAAAACCCCTCTATTAGATACCGATTATCTGAGCAGGTGCACACCTGCGAGGTTTTGTTATTTTTCCTAAATAACCAATCAAGAATTTTTCTTTAAAACCATGGTTGAGAGTGAATTACTCTCATATACGGAAGACTACATTAACACACTCCTGCAAGATCAGACCAACCAATTCTTGTCTAATACCACCCTACAAGTAAATGTCACCCTAAGTGACAAAGTCAGTAGACTAGAAAGATTGGAGAAAAAGCTCATCAAAACACGCTTACACGGCTATTTGTTAACCAAATACCTGCAAGAAAACATCATCCCGATAGGGCTCCAAATTAAAATAGAACCTGCTATTTTTGTTGACGTACCTAAATTTAAAGAGGGATTTAGCTACGTTGCAAATAATTGTTCCCGGCACTGGATGGTGCTGGGGGTGGAGACAGCAGCAGAGCAGGTACAATCCCTTACTAAAGAAATCAATGCTCTTAGAGCAGAGATACTGGGGGATAGCACTTTGACAAATGCAAAATCAGCTTTGGAGACCTTAGATGCCACATTAAAAGAGTTTGATGTTACAACTCAAACCAAGAAATTGGAGAAATTAGCTAAGGATCTCAGAGCTTTTGACAAAAAAAGTGTATACCCATACCTTCAACCAGACTATTACAAACAAGACACCCAAGGCCGGTTTGCTAACCGGGGCAGAGGTGGATATAGAGGGAGAAGAACATATACCAACTTCTCCGACTCGTCATACAGTTCCGGGAGTGAATCGGAACCCTCAACACCGGGACCCCTCATATAATTACCCATATCCGGAATTTGGCTACCCACAGTATCCACCACCTTCACCTCTTTTTTTTAGGCAGAGGTCAGATACAATGAAGCCCTCCCACCCCCCGAGGCCGTGGGAACTGGTCCAACGCACAACCACGTGGACACCAATCCAACATGGAGAACCAGAACGCTGGCCGAGGCCGTGCCCAGAAGCAAGTCACGTTTCGCCCGGAGAATCACGGGGAAATATCGACAAGGTGAAACACCTATCGGTGGTAAACTCAGCACCGGAACAACTTGTCACCAACCCTATAGTGAATATCTCGAAGTACCATCTGTCTGATGAGGAACAAAGGGTCCTTAGTAAGGGACTATCCTATGTCCCCACCACCCTCCCCAATAAGTTCCAATTAAAAACGGAACTCTACAACTTCTTCAGAAAGATCCGGTTAAGATATTTCTTCAAACACTCAACCGCACAGCAAAGATCATCAGTGACTGGATTAAGAGAGCCATCCACCTTCTACCCACCATCATATGCCATGAGCAATAAAATCCTTGCTTTTGAAGATTTAGTCATCCAAGAAGTGGAGAATGCGGTCAACAAACCTAAATTTGTTAGATTCAATCTGACAAAAAATCAAAGATTGGCACTGCAGGGCCTAAAGGACAATTCTGAAATAGTTATCAAGCCCGCCGACAAAGGCGGGGCGATTGTGATTCAGGATACGGTGTCTTACAAGAAGGAAATCTACAGACAACTCCGAGATGGTGTGAGTTATAAACAAATCCACAGTGACCCTTCGAAAGAACTGGCGCAGCTGATACTGCAAACCACACAAAAAGGCCTTGATACAGGATTCCTATCAGAGCAAGACTTTAAGTTTCTGAACCAGCGTCATCCCCGTTTGGCAACCATCTACACCTTGCCTAAGGTGCATAAAGGTTTAGAAAACCCTCCGGGACGTCCCATTGTGTCCGGATGTGGATCTATGCTGGAACCCATCTGCCAATACATTGATTTCTTTTTAAAACCACTTGCCATTAAGACCAGGACATACCTTCGGGATACCACCCAAGTCATCAACTTGATTGATCAAAGACCTTTTGACTCCAACATTCAATTACTAGTTACTTGCGACATAGTATCATTGTATACTAGTATCCCTCAGCTCGACGCTATCGCAATCATGGAAAAGGTACTTGATACAAGGACAGCTCCTGTCCCAGTCCCCACATGTTTTATTTTGGAACTCGTGAGAATTGCAATGATGCAAAATTTCTTTATGTTTCAACAGGAATTCTTTCTGCAAACCAAGGGAGTAGCGATGGGGGCTACATTTGCCCCTAACGTGGCGATACTATACATGGACAACTATGAGAGCAACGTCATTTTCAGTGATACGAATCCATTCGGGGCCCACATACTTATGTGGGTCCGGTATATAGATGACGTGCTGTGCATCTGGGAGGGCACAAAAGAACAACTTACTCTGTTCCATGTCTGGTTGAACACACAAAGCACGGATATCCAATTCACCCTAGAATCAAATAAAGGGAAGATCCCGTTTCTGGATATCACCATCTACGCTAACTCTGAGACCAAAATGTTGGAGACAACTTTATTTCGTAAACCATCTGAACGTAATTCACTATTGGAATACAACAGCCACCATCCGAGGGGATTGCGTGACAATCTCCCTGTGGGTCAATTCTTCTGCATCCGCCGGAACTGCTCAAGTAAAGAGAACTATATGGCAGAATCACAGGACCTCTCTGAGCGACTAAGAGCACGAGGTTATCCCACACGCCTAGTCAAACGTGCTCGCAAAAGAGCTTGGTATAGTCCTCGAGAAAATCTCCTACAATGTGAAGAAAAAGAAGATCCTTCCAGTGAACGTGTCATTTGTGTTACTACTTTCTCCACCCGCAGAAATGACATCAAGAAATTCATTAACCATCATTGGTGGCTAGTAGCAGATGATATTGGACAAAAGGTTCTCCCACTACATTCCTTCAAGAGAGCACGCAACATCAGGGATCAAGTGGTACAATCTTTTCTTCCATTACCTCGTGACCCAACGATTCAATCATTGTGGCACCTCCCTCCCGTTGTTGGTCACACGAGATGTGGTGCATGCACTGCTTGTGCCACTACAATCCAGACCAAAGAGCTCACCCACAAGGGGAAAACCTACACACTCAAATCCCACACAAATTGTAACACCACTAACGTCATCTACTTAATCAAATGTCCATGCAATCTGGCATATGTGGGGCAAACCCAACAAAAGGTCAAAGCCCGCATCATCCAACATGGGAGTAGAGCTAGATGTAGAGTACAGGGGGCACCTTTGGTAGACCATTGCACACTGAAAGGCCACACCGCTGATACCTTACAGTGGTTAGTACTAGAGAAAATTAACCTGGGACCCAGGGGCGGGGATATGGCGCGTATCCTAACCCTTAGAGAATCTAAATGGATGATGACTTTAGATACCATTGCCAATGGGTTAAATGAAGCTGAAAGCAGTCACGCACAATTGGCCAGTTTCAGGCGGTGAGCAGCGATCTTCACCCTCATGTCTGAGAGGTGCATCTGCTAAATGTGTCTTCCTATCGGCCTGGCATATATGATTGCTATTGAAATGTGATGCTAAATGTCCACTGGTTGTAATGTATTACACTGTATCAATAACTTGCTTTTGACCCTCATGTGTGAGAGGTCCTAGGCTAAGAGTCTTTTACATATCTATGCATACTTGTTTTACGCCCATAGATCTTACACACCGCCTCCTGGACTACAGCCTGGACGCAATCTGTTTAAGAGATACACTTGCTACATCTTCCCTTTCATCAAATTATTGGATGTAATTATTTCTGAACCAGTTCTTCAACCTACCATTAAGTTTACTAATTATTATGCTGCATTGACATTCTCTGACCTCGGTTTTGGAAAAAGATTTTTTTTTTTGCCAGTAATGCAATCTTATAATTATCGAGCTATGTTATCTCCAGTTTGTAAAGTTTCCTAGTCTTGCCTTTAGTACTGGCCCCTAAATATAGACTCGCGATGCCATAGGGGTTTGTTTATTTATGCACTTAATCGGAAGTGTACCGGAACTTTGTTTACGGTCACCCTGAGCAACGACCCGGTAGTACTACGAGTCCCTTTACTATTTCTATCCTCAGCCCAAACGCCCATCTGGCAAGAGGCAGAGACGAGACGGCGAGACTCGCAATCATATCCTCTTCAAAATTGTGAGTAAGGAATGCCCATGATATGTAGGCCTGCGTAAATAAAATAGCCAGTTAGCAGGACATTATTTAATCTCCATTCCGCCTGCAGAAGCGGAGACTCAGTGCGATCTTTATCGACGCACGGTTGGGACCCACTTATCCGGCCCACCCATTCAACTTAAACATCCATGTGGAAATTTTTCGTAGAATTGTATCAACACCAAATTCTTGGTAAGAGCAATTTGTAGGTTTATATACCTCCGTGTAACTGTCTTACAGTCCTTTCGATGAGATCTGATGGCCGCATTTGTTATTTACAGAATCGACGGCTTACATTTAATGACACGTATTCAGTTCTCCTTCAAGCAGGTATGTGACATTTTCGCTGGTCATAGCATGTCCGTGGTATGCAGGTGTTTTGTAACACTAACCAGAGAGCAGGATTGTATCTAATCCCTATTCCGCCCACAGAAGCGGCGCCTTACTGACGCACATGTGAGACTTCCTGTGACGGCTTTCCTATCCGGTTTCATGCATTTACGGTGGAGCTCTTGATTTTGAGTTCACACCACACAGACTTCGAGGTAAGACCGGGTTGCAGGTTTAGTCCTTATGATTTCCACCTAACCTCCCCTGATTTCTCACAGTTGCAGTTCTTGTTTATAGATACTACCCTATAGTTTGATGAACTATATACCCTGAACCGCCATAGTGTTCGTTACCTTCTGTGACAGGTGAGACTTACCATACTAAGGCTGTAAATTGATCATGTATAGCGTGGTTCCTCAAGACTAGATTTAGTACTTGTATGTTCCTGAATAGGCCCATGCCTTAATTGTGCAGTAACCTTTTCCCTGCACTGGTCAGTTTTTAATATAATGCCATGAGTTGAACTATCTTAGGATGATTTTATGACACTGATTTGGTTCCTCCGGTTGAGTCAGGATTGTTTGTGTTTTTGTCTCTTGGTTTTTTAACATAGTTGAATTAGGCACCATTCAGTGGTCCTCAGTAAAGATTTTTTCAAGTATTAATCACATGTAAAAATCTGATTTTCTCTCTGATAAATGTTTCAATGAATTTAAGATTTACATTATTTCAAATAATTTTCTTTTTAGCGCCATGGTAACTTTTAAAATTGTTTGTTTACCGCTCACTACGGTAACTTGACAATCATGGTCCTTTTTTCTTTATATTGATACTATACTGTTTACATTTTTACAGAAATTGTAGTGCACCCCATATTATCTCTGTCCTGATGAAGACCCCGATGTAAGGCAACAAACACACCTACAACTGTAGCGTGGGGTCGAAACGTCAACGGCTACTTTCCTTTGTTTTTCATGTTGTCACCGCCCGCAGTAATTTGAATTCCTTGTCTCAACATAGACTTTTTCTAGTACTATGGGATATGTGATGATCCCTTAATTTGGCTCAGAGGTCTGAAGCCTTAAAAAGATTTGTTGGATCTCGAATGATATATGATATATAATAAATGTCACAAATTTCTACCCTTCACTTCCTTCTTCCTTCACAGCATCACGCTACCTCACTTCCTTCTTTGGGGCACTGTTATTTACTAAGTATATTGTCTAACCCATTGTGATTAATTTACAGTGTGTGGAATTTTGTTACTTTTTCCGTGAATAAAATAAACAATGATATAGTGTTTCACAGGGACCCTTCTTTATACACGAGATAGTCCCACAAGCACATAGGCAGTGAAAGTGAAATGAGCTTATTGGCTCATTTCACTTTCAATGTAATGACGTCGGCTCATCATGCGTGCGGATCGTCATTATACTGAAAAAAAAAGTGCCTCGGGCAGCTGGGATACTCTTCCCCAGCTCTAGAGGCTGAAGAAAAGAAAACCCCTCTGCTGCTTACAGCTGGGGGATTTCTGGCTGGTGTGCAGAAGACGTACCGATTACATCCTCAGCACACCAGCACCACAGCTGAGGACTTAACCATTACTTATTAGGCATGGAAGGGATTAAGGCCCATCAAGTCACACCTAAGCTCCCATTGTGTGTGACTGTATTGAGGGAATGCACAAGGCTCAGCTGTAACCCACTCCAGACGTACAGTCAGATACAGGCCAGAGACACGGAATGCTTAAAGGAAGAAAATACAAATTTTCTGAAAGTTTCCTTTTCAGACTTGCAACTTAAAATCCAACTTTACTATAAGTTGTGATTTTAAATTGTCAGTCCAGAGATACCAAACTCGAAATATCTACTTTTCCCAATTCGAAATTACAAGTATAAAATGTAATAAGGAAATCCCAATGATTACCTAAGGGAGAGATAGGCCTTACAGTAATGAAAATGAACGTAGGACTTTTATACTACCTGGACATATAAAACTAAAAGGTACATGCTCAACTTTTTAAATGCACTGCATCCTGCCCTTGGGAATGCATACCGCCTACCTTACGGGTGACACATGTATTAAAAAGGATTGAATGGGCCTGGCCAAAGTGTCAACTTGCCAGGTCCACATAGCAGTTTAAGACTGTGCAAACAGGCTCTGCAGGGGCAGGCCTGAGACATGTTGAAAGTGCTACTTAAGTCGGTGGCACAATTAATGCTGCAGGCCCGCTCGTAGCATTTAATTTTCAAGCCCTGGGCACATGTACTGAACTTTACTAGGGACTTATAAGTAACTTAAATATGCCAATTGTGGATGAGCCAATGTTACCATGTTTTAGGGAAAGTACACATACACTTTATTACTGGTTAGACATGGGAAAGTGCCAATAGTCCTAAAGCAAACAAAAATGAGCTAAGAAAAAAGGGAGGAGGAGGACAAAAAGTTTGGGGGTGACCCTGCAGAAAGCACTATTTCCAAAATGATTACTTCCTGTATCGCACAGCAGAGGTGCCAATCATAAACAAGAAGCGAGATTAAAGTGGAAAAGTAGAGTAGGGTTACATGAGAATTTTGATGGCGATCATTATTCTGCTCTGCTTCTAGAAAAGGTCATATATAGGTCATATATATAATATACATATGCAGAGCGCTTTTGGAATGAAATATATATATATAGATATATATATATATATAGATATATCTATATATATATATATATATATCCTTTACCAAACGGCCCACTTCCAGGCTCCTGGGCGCTCTTAGGCGGTGCGTCCGAGGTACGGCATAGCCACGCTGGTCCAACATGCATTCCTTTTCCCCGAAGGGCTCCCTCGCGCACTCCCGGGTATCAATCAGCATTTTCCCACACCAGCAATGTAGTTCAATTTCTTTAATTCATAACGACCAAGCCAGCAGTAAACTCTACGCGTTTCGGTCTCTACGGAGACCTTGCTCATGAGACTGACAAGAACCACATTTTTTTCGTGCATTTAAATAACATAGCTCAAAAAGTGGCATCACATCCTCTTCAGGGTAGCTAAGCATTCTGGTTAATGTAGTTTGATCAGATTATAATGATTTGTCACCACTAATTGCGCAATAATAAAACCTGTGCATTATATTACAAATTGTATTCTATATCACTTTATATTTTTTGTGTGCCTGCATTCAATCCAATCTGAAAAAGTGTGTTAATTTTACGATTCTCAGAGTTCTTGATGTATATTCTTGCTTTCGCCCTCTAGTGGGTATTAGTGTTATTTCAACATTCTGCCTTGTAGGTACGATACCATTTACTTAGACTAATTCTCGCTGTCTGTCCCTCCAGTGGGCCTGCATCCCAGCTCCCGCTGCTAACTGCAGTACACTATTCCTGTGTTGTCAAATTAACACACTAACTAACTCTACTCTGTTATGCTCTTCCTTTAACCCCTTCGCTGCGGCGGCTATTCCGTCGCAGCGCTAAGGGGGTGGGGCACCCGCGCGGCAGCTCCATACTAGTGACGGAACCGCTCCGTCACGGCTCGCGGGCGAGCTGTGCTTGTGACGGAACGGTTCCGTCACGAACCTGCCCGCCCATTAAAGCGTCAGCGCAGGCGCGAAATCAGCGCCGCGCAGGCGTGGCGAGCGGGCCGTGACTGAACCGTTCCGTCACAAGCACAGCTCACCCGTGGCTTGTGACGGAGCGGTTCCGTCACAAGCATGGGAGGGGTTAAGTTAAGTAGACCAAGTTAAATAAAGGGTATAGAAACAAACTAGATTTTTGAATTACCGTGCTCACCCCAACCCACTAAAATTGGTGACTAATTGTTTGTGTGCAGGTTTGTTAAACCCTAGTGAGTTAAAAACTAATGATAATGGAGAGGCCATTTGTGTCATCCCTATTTCTTTGTCTCTTTATATACAGTACTGAGGCAAGTCCAGATCTTCTACAGGTGATAATGTAACTCCTCATCTTGGTTCAATCCATGGTGGGTTAATGTTCGAAAGTTCAAGGTATGTTTAGATTCTCGGATGGTTCCCCACGGACTCCACAGCATAGAATTTCAGTTACTTTCATCTGCCACCATGGTACTTTTCCATGTGCTTCGCTACAGCATTACTCCTGTCCGTGTTTATAGTAGCTCGTACATGCTCCAAAATGCGATTTTCAACTCACACTTTGTACTCCCCACATATTTCAGTGAGCAAGGGCATTCGATGATATAGATCACAAATTGGCTTGTACAATTGATCAATTGTTGAATTTTCCACGTACGTTTATTTGCCTTCAAGGCCTTCTTCGTGTTTTGGGCAATTGCACACACCTTACAACTGGTGCATTTGTAGAAACCTTTTGGTTTTAGCCATGTTTCTTGTTTTTTAGGATTTTGGAAGTGGCTGTGGACAAATTTGTCCCTTAGATTTTTTGGCCTGTCGGTAGGTTATGTTTGGGTGATCTCCCACTATTTTGGCTGTTGTCAAGTCCATATGTAGTATGTGCCAGTTCTTACGCAGTAGTTTCATCGATTGTTGGTTAGCTGTGGAGTATGTTGTTATCAATCGTTTTTTATTGTCCTTATCTTCCTTAGTTTGTTTTTCTTTTAGCAGAGCGGTTCTATTTATAGACAGTGTTCGTTGTAGTGAGATCGGAATGGCCCCAGAGTAGTAATTTATTTTTTTGTATTCTGCTGGTGCTTGATTTCGATGTTTAATCCAATCCTCTTCTCTTGAGCAGATCCTCTTGATCCTGAGGAACTCCCCGTAAGGGATATTTTTGATCAGACTTGTTTGATGAAAACTTTCAGCATGCAACACTGCATTTGTAGCCGTATATTTGCGGTGCAGGGTGGTTTGTACTTCGTTTTCCAGAATGTCAATTTCAGTGTCAAGAAACACAACTCGCTCTTCACTGATGTCATACGTGAATTTTAACCTGAAATCTGGATTGGTTAATATCGCGAAGTACTCTGCCAATTCTTCCATGGTTCCGTCCCATATTATTAGCAGGTCGTCGATGTACCTTAGCCATGCTATAGTTTTGTTCACATAATGGTCATTCTCATTTTTCAATTATTGACAAATTGCAACTTCATTTAAAACAACGTATATGATAAATTGAACTTTATAGCAATTTACGTTACTGTGCATATGTTTCACATTAACATCGTAGTGTAACTACTGATGTATGGACATTATGCTGTTGCAAAAAAATGTTGAGATTGTCAACAAACCTTGGCAACCTGACTGAAAATTAAGAATATAAACCTTGTTCCTACAATTCGCTCAATCTCGTTATTATGCCCCAGTGGGCAATTGTAATTAAAGAAAAAGGGGTAACCCTGTGTCCCTCAGAACCTGGGTAATTAATGGTTAAACAAAAGAATGGTTCTGTTGGGTAAGACACATTGCTTTGACACTGCTTATTAATGCAATCAAGATTCGGTGCTCTCTGGTACACAAATAATTTGAGAAATGAATGCTCAAAAAATAAAAGGTCATGAGATCAAGAAATTGGTTCATGCAATTTATATCGGAATTCATTCATATTTTGTCTGAATAGCTTCATTCAATGATAACATGTAATGCATGATAAGACCGTCAAAAGCAGGTGCAGTTAAGTGACATTAGGTGAATAGTGCTCAATGAGTGAGAAAATATACAGTGAACAGTTATTTCCTATATACAAATATATACAAGTATATCATTGGCCAAATGCTGATTGGCAACCAAGGATTCCTAGTGTTCCTATTGGGATCTTAGTGGTTCTGGACTTATGACATGCGTCGACGTTTCGACCCTCATGCGCCCCAGTCGGTGGTCGCGGCAGGTCTTTCATAAGACAGGTGAGCGAATAATGTTGACAGTCTGAAATTGGTAATAAAGACTGTGTATCAGAGAGGCTGAAAGTGCACTGTAAATTGCCCCTAGGGATTGGTAGTGAGATTCTGATACTCACCTGTGCTTCAGACCGGCGAGTCTCAGCCTGAATCGGCGCGGCACAGTGGCCAATTGTATCTGTGGAGGAGGGATTGGGAATTCAATACAGCGCACAGTGTATGGCAGAGGGAGCTGTGGGGGGGAAGTGTGTGCTAGAGTTGGGACCCTGACTTGCAGCTAACCGCGTTTTTCTAGGGTGAACTAGCGTGTGGAGCTAACCGCGTTTTTCTAGGGTGAACTTGCGTGTGGAGCTTCTTTATGATTGGAAAGTCATGCGGGGATACGCCCTATGATGAGGTGAGAGCAGTGATTTGCAAGTGATGGAGAGTTCAAATGCAAGAAGCGCCAAGTCTGATTAATCTAGGCGCTGACTACTGAGTGATACTTTCCAGGCCGCTTAGCCCCTAGGTGGAAAAGTGCAGGGAGTGCGAACCCGTCGATTAATTCAAAAGCGGCGCGTGTTGCGCAAGTCGAAGGTTGCCGCTGGGCTGGGCCGAGTGAGGGGAGGGGGAATTCACAACGTCCATTCTGGTACTGATGCATTTGATATGACCCGGCCCGAGACTGTCTAAATGGAGCGGGTAATGTCTACAAGATTCACTATTAAAATATATTAAACTTACGAATCATGACTCATGGAATCACGTTTTGGGGCATGACTTTGCTACGCACACATTTATCGAGAATGACCATAACATATATATCTTATTACTCATTAATTCACAGTTCGAAGACAGGACAGGATCTAGAAGAGGTTAACATTCACACTTCCTTTAACCCAGGGGGTCTTTTCTTGGGCAGCAATCTGTGAAGCCCAATGTATTTAAGAAATAATGCAACTGCAGCATCTTAAAATCAATGACCCCGAACAAACCATTTGAGTGTAACGTTCTAATTTCTCAGATTTTTAAAACCCGCTTTAGCCAGGTGGGGTGAATAAAACACGCAAATAACTCACCAACATTAGAAAGCTTGAATTGTTGCCATCTGGGAGCTAAAGAGTAGATAACTATATTTACATTACGTTTTGAAGCTGCGTTGGTCTCTCTATATATTGGGGACGGGGGTATATTTAAGGTTGTGCATGATCTGATTGATAATTCCTGCTTGAAATAATAAAGTGGTATTTCTAGAACTAGATGGATGGGTAAGTAAATGGGACGCAACATAATCTTGTTAGCTCTGAAGCATGAGCCTGGGAAGGGGACAGGCCTTCCGGACTCACCTGGTGAGGCTGTTGGACAACAGGCTCTCCGTGGGCTGCACGCTGCAGCTGGTGACCATGTAGGCCCCGCCGCAGCTGCCGTCCAGTTTCATTAGCAGGGCCTTGGCGGCGTTCTCGGCTGTCTTCCTGTAGTCGTGGCCCCCTTCAGCATTTGAGTGATGTTTTCATCGCCACTCTGCTCTCCTGTTGGGTGACAGTGAGACTGTTAGAAAGGGGTTTATTCCAAGAAATAAAAACAGCAGCGGTGCTTAATTCTGTCAAAATACCTCTTCACTGGGATGCATTTCACAATGTCGCACGCTACAAGCAGGAAACAGAAACGTAGGATGTTTGATAAATGCGCTTGAGAGGGCATCTTGGCCAATGAACACATGGAGCTTTTCAGGTTTATCGGAAAAACAACAAGCGCGGCAGCAGGAGGAGGATGTGGGCCTGCGCTATTCACTTGCGGGAGCGATAATTGCCACCATATGGTGGCGCTACCGCAAGTGAATCTCTGCATGTGTTGCCATTGAAGGCAATGGAGCGCGTGCACGGTTGTGGGTGAAAAAGGGGAACAATGGCTTAAGGTCTCCTCCTAAGCAGTGCATGCGAGCTGCGTAGGTGAGAACTAAAAACATTTCATTTGGACATCCGTCCACTATTACTGTTACTTTACTGAGGGAAAAGGAATTCCACCAAAATTATAATATGTTTCTTACAGGTGTGTATGCAGATCCTCACTTAGATTTAAGCCACCTGGGTTTTTGGAATTCAGTTCAAGGATATATTGTGATTCTAATCTCCTTAAAGCCTTTTCGCGATTGCCACCCCTTATGTTTTCACATACCGCATCAATGACAAAATAAACAAGACCTTTCGTATCTTGATTATGAAAATCTCTGAAGTGGCGTGCTACTGGGTAGTTTTTGCCTCCATGTTTTATTGCACAGATATTTTGTAATATGTGCTTATGTACTTCAAATGTCGTGCTACCCACATATTTTAGGTTACACGAACATTGCAAAACATACACAGCATTATCCGTCTTACATGTGTAATTGCCCTTGATTTTCTTGGGCCTAGTATTTAAAGCTGTGCTGTATGTTGTGGTGTTTTTACCATGCTGGCACGCCTTACATTTTTAACATTTCAGGAAACCCGGTTTTCTATTTAGCCAAGTCGTGCCGCTGGCTGTTTTAACCTCTCTCAACATATTACTGACCAACGGTTGCCTCATAGAGGGTGCTTTTCTAAATGCTATGGCAGGATTACGAGGAGCCACTTTGCCTAGGTCTGGATCGTTACGTATCAAGTACGAATATTGGTTCATTATCCCTCTTTTGTTGGCCTCTTGAGTGTTATAGCTAGTTATCAGTCCAAAGTGTGACAGTTGATCTTGTTTCGCATTGCCTTTCTTGCTCCTGTCATTGAAGACTATTTATTCTCTTGGCTGTTTCTTAACCTTACTTAGTGCAGTGTTTATCCAATCCTTAGGATAATCTCTCTTGCTGAACCTGGGTTTCAAGGCCAGAAACTATTTCTCTGCCCCTACATTGTCACTGCAGTTTCTTTTCACTCTCAAACCTTCACCATACAGAATACTTCTTACTAAATTGTTTGGATGGAAACTAGCAGTCTGCAATAACGTATTGCCTGCTGTAGGTTTCCTGAACAACTTTGTTTCCAGCCGATCATTGGCTATATATATCTTTGTGATCTAAAAAATCATCACTATAACCGCTGATCTTATTGGTGAAGTGCAGATTTAGCTCATTCTTCTGTATTTGGTTAAAAAATCTTTCTGCCTCTTTCTGACTGCCTCTCCAGATAATAAAAAGGTCTTCAATGTACCTAGACCACTCTTGTAAATGTAAATGTACAGGAATTTATATAGCGCAAATCACCGAGCGGTTTCTAAGCGCTTGCTTAGGGAACCCGTCCTGGTATTCCCCTGTGAGATAACCCCGGCAGGGTATCCGCAAGGTGAAAGCCAGGCATCCCGCCGCGAGGGGCCGTTGTGGAGATTAAGCAAGCTATTGTCGAGAGTCGCAGAGTGTAAAACCCGTGAATCGAGTAGGCACCGGAGCGAGAATTGTCAAGTCAATGGACATTTTAGGACTCAAGACCCCGCCAAGCCGGGAATTGAACCCTGGTCCCGGGCTGACCTCTGCTTCCAGGTCTGCCTCCTCTAACCAGTGCGTTACAAAAGGGGGGTTTTACCCATGCAGTCGCGGGGACCTGGGCGCTAAATGGTATGTGTAAAAGAGGGGCCCCCGCAAGGAGAGCGTGTTACATACAAAAAACCATAACACTAAGTAACAACCAATAATCAAGGGATATAAATCAGATGGATGACAGGTATTGTCCTTTATTTAAACAATACCAACTTACAATCAATATAGAAAATTTCATCTCTAATCAATAACCCCAATAGGAAAAGGAAAGGAAGTGGAGGGAAGGGTGTGCTCAGGGCAGTGTCAAGTCAGGAGAAAGGTACACACAGTCATAAAGAATTATGAATTATAACAGTCTGCAATTCAAAGTTAAAACAAATCTGATATAAAAAGCCTAAATTATTAAAGGCATCCTTTAGGAAACAAGATATATGACAGACATTCAACGGACACAACCACAATTCCAAATGTTCAGGGGCATGTGCCGGAAGTCTTGGGAGAAAGAGGCGTCGACGTTTCGACCCCTAGCCGTAGGCTACATTAAATCCTTATACGGGGTCTTCATCAGGACGAGTGCAGGACGGGGAAGGGTGGGTAGGGGCAATTCTATCTGTGAGATTTAAAAACAGAAGTCAGAATAATATCTAAAATGTCGTCATCTTATTAGACCATTACATTCATTTTAAACCAATTATTTTAAACCAATTACCATGGGGTCTGTGCCAAAACCGGCTACAGAGCATGGAATGTGAGTAAGACCAAACCGATGGTCAAGGTCAAGCTCAACGATATTTTACAATACAGAGGAAAGGTTAACCCATATGGTATAAATCAAAATCAAAGGGACTGTACTATCTAAGCAACAACGGAGTATGGAATTCATGTTGCAGAGCCAATCCCAAAACAAGGCCCTGGTCAGTGCTCCAAGGGTTATTATCTCTAGTTTAAAAGGAGATCATATAGTTCACTTATTACTTACAATAAACACACAAGTGAGTAGCGCTGTTCAACTTGGCATTGAAGGCGTCGTGAATGGTGACAACGTTATAGGTCACTGCGAGATAAGGAGAAAAAATCAGTGTCCTGCCACAACCACTATTGCAACTTATAAGTATCAAGTTTAATTGGCATACCTTTGGAACGTTTTAAGGCCAATTTTTAGAGCATTGTGCTCGAAAATAATTCTCAATTAGCCTGTTCCGTCTATGACGCAGGCCAATTACTGTCTATGGGTTTAAAGAAAGATCAGTTAAATCAGAAAATACATTCAGCAGATCCATACCATGCTGTATTACATAAGGTACAAGGCTGAAAAACGTAGTGCAGCTCGGCACTGTGGGCGTCGTAATTGGAGACTCATTGGTAGGTCACTATAAAATAACACTTTAATAAAACCGTATTGGTGACTGACCACAGATAAATTACAACTAAAGACTCACCAAGGTTAAAGGGCATACCTTTGAACTGATTAGAAGACTAGTTTGTTAGGGCATCATACTGAGTGAAATACACGTGAAATTATCATTTCCGTGTTAAACAAACTTCAACCGTTGGCTGAATCAGGCGCCCCAAATTACGTGCGCAAGCTGTCTGTGACTGAACCTTAAATGGAAAACAAAAGCTTGTTTCAAGACGCGTGATACCGCTCCTCTAGATACACGAATTGAAATTGAAAACGGCAGGGAGGTCACTTACACATTATTCGGAGGCTTGTCTCCGTCAACTACTTAAGGGAGCTGGTTGAATCAGGCGCTCAAGTTTCCACGCACAAGCTGTAATTTGAAAGCCTGCTCCTGTGACGAGATCCTAAATGGAAAGTGTCATTGTTTAGAGATGCGTGAACCCGCTACTCTAAATACAAAAGTTGAAACCGGCAAGGAGATCACTTACACATTATTCGGAGGCTTGTCTCCGTCATCTACTTGAGGAAGCTACGTGAAGTGCGGGGCGAGACCACCAATTGGTGAGATAATTAAATCAAAGACTCGAATAGCACGCTGAAGCTGTTATTAGCCTGTCAGCGAGTCCTGAATGGAAAAAGAATCACTATTTAGGCACGCGTGATTTCGCTGATTAAGATGTGACAAAAGTTGCCGGCAAGGAATTACTTACATCTTACTCGGAGGCTAGTCACTTTCAACTCTGTGAGGCAGCTACGCGAAGTTGGGGGCGGGGCCAATATTTTACCAACTATTCCAAAGGACATAGAAGAGTTATTTAGAGACAGCTACTTGAGATTCGGGACGTGACTCGTACTCCATCATTTTTAAATGGAACCAATTGTTAGATGGAATCTCTGGTAGTAGGATGGGAAACGTCATGCATAAACCATAGTAATTGCCATATAATACGTGATGATGTAACTGTATAACAATAACAAATACCCTCCGCTCGGGCAACTCTCATACAGGAGGTTGTACACGAGTCAGCACATTAATAAATCGCAATTCAGTTCAAGTGGTGGTTACATATTATTTATGTGATACAATTAATCCCATCGCTCTATGTAAAAAATCAAGCACAAATGCAAAACTGCAGTTAGAGAATCGTGCACTACTCGAACATGAGAGTGAAAACGATCCGCTTGCATATTTATTGACATATATCATATGACCCTCTGCACCAACTCGTGCACTTCTCTGAGCATGAGAGTGTGGACGAGTTTGGTGTACATATTTATTTTGTCAATTAGATGATGTTTAAGACATAGGTATAAATGTCTACATTCAAATACTGAATAATATGGGGTATCTGAATGGCCGCAGGGATTGTGATATATTAACCAAGTGCTGCTAGTTGTGCCAGGCTGCTGTCCTGTTCGTTTAGTCCATTATTTATGGAGTCCAGAAGGGACATCCATTTGGATTCACGTGTATTGAGAATGGTCAATAGGTTACCCCCTCTTCTCCCTAGGGTTACCTTCTCGATGACCAACCATTTTAAATCAGACACCATATGTCCTGCCTTTTGCCAATGTTCTACCAGTGGCGCTCCGGATACTTTACAACGTAATCTACTACAATGAGAGGAGATGCGAGATTTGATTTTTTGTTGTGTTTGTCCAACATATACGTGATTGCAAGGACATTGTATGATGTAAATTACACAAGTCGAATTGCAATTGGTGTAATGTTTTAAGGTGTAAACACGTCCATTGTGAGCAAATGTCTTTGTCTGAATGGTAGTGTCACATGCCGTACATGTGCCACATCTGTGGTGTCCAACCAAAGGGGGCAGGTTCCATAAGGCGGTAAGTGTAGGTTGACACGCTGGTTCCAGGTAGGAGTGAACCACCAGGTCCCTTATATTTTTGGCCCTTTTAAAAGAGTGGAGTGGGGGGTCCGGTTGTTTGATCTCGTCTGCAACCAGTGTCCAGTTCTTGTTGATTATTTGTTTAATCTCATTGCTACGAGTAGAAAAAGAAGTAACACAAATAATACGTTCAAGCTCAGTAGGATTAGTAGTTTCTGGGTTCAACAAGCTCTCACGTGGGTTATACCATGCCCGTTTGCGGGCCCGTCTAACCATTCGTGCTGGGTATCCACGTGCAACGAGACGTTGATTCAGAATCTCAGATTCCTTGATGTAATTAGCTCAAGTCGAGCAATTTCTTCTGATCCTCAGGAACTGACCCACCGGCAGATTGTCTTTGAGGCCACGGGGGTGGTGACTACCATACTGCAACAGGGAGTTTCATTCGGTGGATTTCCTGTAAAGTGTGGTCTGTAGGTGATCCTTATCCACATAGATAGAAATATCCAAGAAAGGGATAGACTCATTACTGGATTCCATTGTGAATTGAATATGTGAATTTCTGCGATTGAGCCAATCATGAAATTCTGTTAGATGTTGTTTACTACCATTCCAGATGCATAGGACGTCATCAATATATCTGACCCAGAGGGCCAGACATGTTTGAAATGGATTGTTGGAAGAAAATATATATTGTTGCTCAAAATGATCCATAAAAATGATGGCCAAATTTGGGGCAAAAGTAGCCCCCATGGCTACTCCCTGGGTCTGCACGTAGAATTCCTCCTGAAAAATAAAGAAATGTTGCTTCATGGCAATGCTCAGCAGATCCAGTATGAAGTCTGTTGGAACTTGGACAGGAGCTGGTCTTTTATCCAAAACTTCTCTTATTACATCCAGAGCATCCTGTTGGGGAATGCTAGTATAAAGGGACACAATGTCGCAAGTGACCAAGAATGAACTGGCTGGATCAAACGGTCTCTCATCTATTAAATTGCGAGTGCAATAGGCTTGAGGAAGAAGTCTATATATTTACACAACGGTTCTAGTGTCTGGCTGTGGGTCGATACTAGAACCGTTGTGTAAATATATAGACTTCTTCCTCAAGCCTATTGCACTCGCCACTAGGGCTTATCTCCGTGACACCACTCAAACCATCAATTTAATAGATGAGAGACCGTTTGATCCAGCCAGTTCATTCTTGGTCACTTGCGACATTGTGTCCCTTTATACTAGCATTCCCCAACAGGATGCTCTGGATGTAATAAGAGAAGTTTTGGATAAAAGACCAGCTCCTGTCCAAGTTCCAACAGACTTCATACTGGATCTGCTGAGCATTGCCATGAAGCAAAATTTCTTTATTTTTCAGGAGGAATTCTACGTGCAGACCCAGGGAGTAGCCATGGGGGCTACTTTTGCCCCAAATTTGGCCATCATTTTTATGGATCATTTTGAGCAACAATATATATTTTCTTCCAACAATCCATTTCAAATATGTCTGGCCCTCTGGGTCAGATATATTGATGACGTCCTATGCATCTGGAATGGTAGTAAACAACATCTAACAGAATTTCATGATTGGCTCAATCGCAGAAATTCACATATTCAATTCACAATGGAATCCAGTAATGAGTCTATCCCTTTCTTGGATATTTCTATCTATGTGGATAAGGATCACCTACAGACCACACTTTACAGGAAATCCACCGAACGAAACTCCCTGTTGCAGTATGGTAGTCACCACCCCCGTGGCCTCAAAGACAATCTGCCGGTGGGTCAGTTCCTGAGGATCAGAAGAAATTGCTTGACTCGAGCTAATTACATCAAGGAATCTGAGATTCTGAATCAACGTCTCGTTGCACATGGATACCCAGCACGAATGGTTAGACGGGCCCGCAAACGGGCATGGTATAACCCACGTGAGAGCTTGTTGAACCCAGAAACTACTAATCCTACTGAGCTTGAACGTATTATTTGTGTTACTTCTTTATCTACTCGTAGCAATGAGATTAAACAAATAATCAACAAGAACTGGACACTGGTTGCAGACGAGATCAAACAACCGGACCCCCCACTCCACTCTTTTAAAAGGGCCAAAAATATAAGGGACCTGGTGGTTCACTCCTACCTGGAACCAGCGTGTCAACCTACACTTACCGCCTTATGGAACCTGCCCCCTTTGGTTGGACACCACAGATGTGGCACATGTACGGCATGTGACACTACCATTCAGACAAAGACATTTGCTCACAATGGACGTGTTTACACCTTAAAACATTACACCAATTGCAATTCGACTTGTGTAATTTACATCATACAATGTCCTTGCAATCACGTATATGTTGGACAAACACAACAAAAAATCAAATCTCGCATCTCCTCTCATTGTAGTAGATTACGTTGTAAAGTATCCGGAGCGCCACTGGTAGAACATTGGCAAAAGGCAGGACATATGGTGTCTGATTTAAAATGGTTGGTCATCGAGAAGATAACCCTAGGGAGAAGAGGGGGTAACCTATTGACCATTCTCAATACACGTGAATCCAAATGGATGTCCCTTCTGGACTCCATAAATAATGGACTAAACGAACAGGACAGCAGCCTGGCACAACTAGCAGCACTTGGTTAATATATCACAATCCCTGCGGCCATTCAGATACCCCATATTATTCAGTATTTGAATGTAGACATTTATACCTATGTCTTAAACATCATCTAATTGACAAAATAAATATGTACACCAAACTCGTCCACACTCTCATGCTCAGAGAAGTGCACAAGTTGGTGCAGAGGGTCATATGATATATGTCAATAAATATGCAAGCGGATCGTTTTCACTCTCATGTTCGAGTAGTGCACGATTCTCTAACTGCAGTTTTGCATTTGTGCTTGATTTTTTACATAGAGCGATGGGATTAATTGTATCACATAAATAATATGTAACCACCACTTGAACTGAATTGCGATTTATTAATGTGCTGACTCGTGTACAACCTCCTGTATGAGAGTTGCCCGAGCGGAGGGTATTTGTTATTGTTATACAGTTACATCATCACGTATTATATGGCAATTACTATGGTTTATGCATGACGTTTCCCATCCTACTACCAGAGATTCCATCTAACAATTGGTTCCATTTAAAAATGATGGAGTACGAGTCACGTCCCGAATCTCAAGTAGCTGTCTCTAAATAACTCTTCTATGTCCTTTGGAATAGTTGGTGAAATATTGGCCCCGCCCCCAACTTCGCGTAGCTGCCTCACAGAGTTGAAAGTGACTAGCCTCCGAGTAAGATGTAAGTAATTCCTTGCCGGCAACTTTTGTCACATCTTGATCAGCGAAATCACGCGTGCCTAAATAGTGATTCTTTTTTCATTCAGGACTCACTGACAGGCTAATAACAGCTTCAGCGTGCTATTCGAGTCTTTGATTTAATTATCTCACCAATTGGTGGTCTCGCCCCGCACTTCACGTAGCTTCCTCAAGTAGATGACGGAGACAAGCCTCCGAATAATGTGTAAGTGATCTCCTTGCCGGTTTCAACTTTTGAATTTAGAGTAGCGGGTTCACGCGTCTCTAAACAATGACACTTTCCATTTAGGATCTCGTCACAGGAGCAGGCTTTCAAATTACAGCTTGTGCGTGGAAACTTGAGCGCCTGATTCAACCAGCTCCCTTAAGTAGTTGACGGAGACAAGCCTCCGAATAATGTGTAAGTGACCTCCCTGCCGTTTTCAATTTCAATTCGTGTATCTAGAGGAGCGGTATCACGCGTCTTGAAACAAGCTTTTGTTTTTCATTTAAGGTTCTGTCACAGACAGCTTGCACACGTAATTTTGAGCGCCTGATTCAGCCAACGGTTGAAGTTTGTTTAACACGGAAATGATAATTTCACGTGTATTTCACTCAGTATGATGCCCTAACAAACTAGTCTTCTAATCAGTTCAAAGGTATGCCCTTTAACCTTGGTGAGTCTTTAGTTGTAATTTATCTGTGGTCAGTCACCAATACGGTTTTATTAAAGTGTTATTTTATAGTGACCTACCATTGAGTCTCCAATTACGACGCCCACAGTGCCGAGCTGCACTACGTTTTTCAGCCTTGTACCTTATGTAATACAGCATGGTATGGATCTGCTGAATGTATTTTCTGATTTAACTGATCTTTCTTTAAACCCATAGACAGTAATTGGCCTGCGTCATAGACGGAACAGGCTAATTGAGAATTATTTTCGAGCACGATGCTCTAAAAATTGGCCTTAAAACGTTCCAAAGGTATGCCAATTAAACTTGATACTTATAAGTTGCAATAGTGGTTGTGGCAGGACACTGATTTTTTCTCCTTATCTCGCAGTGACCTATAACGTTGTCACCATTCACGACGCCTTCAATGCCAAGTTGAACAGCGCTACTCACTTGTGTGTTTATTGTAAGTAATAAGTGAACTATATGATCTCCTTTTAAACTAGAGATAATAACCCTTGGAGCACTGACCAGGGCCTTGTTTTGGGATTGGCTCTGCAACATGACTTCCATACTCCGTTGTTGCTTAGATAGTACAGTCCCTTTGATTTTGATTTATACCATATGGGTTAACCTTTCCTCTGTATTGTAAAATATCGTTGAGCTTGACCTTGACCATCGGTTTGGTCTTACTCACATTCCATGCTCTGTAGCCGGTTTTGGCACAGACCCCATGGTAATTGGTTTAAAATAATTGGTTTAAAATGAATGTAATGGTCTAATAAGATGACGACATTTTAGATATTATTCTGACTTCTGTTTTTAAATCTCACAGATAGAATTGCCCCTACCCACCCTTCCCCGTCCTGCACTCGTCCTGATGAAGACCCCGTATAAGGATTTAATGTAGCCTACGGCTAGGGGTCGAAACGTCGACGCCTCTTTCTCCCAAGACTTCCGGCACATGCCCCTGAACATTTGGAATTGTGGTTGTGTCCGTTGAATGTCTGTCATATATCTTGTTTCCTAAAGGATGCCTTTAATAATTTAGGCTTTTTATATCAGATTTGTTTTGACTTTGAATTGCAGACTGTTATAATTCATAATTCTTTATGACTGTGTGTACCTTTCTCCTGACTTGACACTGCCCTGAGCACACCCTTCCCTCCACTTCATTTCCTTTTCCTATTGGGGTTATTGATTAGAGATGAAATTTTCTATATTGATTGTAAGTTGGTATTGTTTAAATAAAGGACAATACCTGTCATCCATCTGATTTATATCCCTTGATTATTGGTTGTTACTTAGTGTTATGGTTTTTTGTATGTAACACGCTCTCCTTGCGGGGGCCCCTCTTTTACACATACCTGTCCTCTAACCAGTGAGCCACACTTCTCCAAAATTCTTCTATATTGTTATCTCATACTTCCTGGTATTGCGTCTGGACCACCTGCTCCTCCCACCAACCCATATGCAGATTCGCATAGCTGAGGGCGAAGCAGGTGCCCATTGCTGTACCGCATTTCTGATGGAACAAATCTTTGTGGAAGAGAAAGAAATTACTGGTGAGACAAATTTCCACCATTCTCAACAGCATGGATGTATGTTGCCAAAGTGTCAGTGGCCTGGCTCCTATAAAGTTTCTGACCGCTCTCAGTCCATCAACAGGAGCAATACTGGTGTATAGTGTGGAAACATCAACTGTTATAAAAAGCAGATCATTATCCCACTGGAAGTCATAGATTTGTTTTGAAAAATCCCCTGTGTCCTGACATGTCACTCCTACTCCTTGTAAACCTCTGGCTCGTGTAACATTTTCTATACGCTGATTTACACATGTATGATTGTTTGTCTCTGTGTAATGTGTGTGGGATGCAAGGTGTTACTACACCCTACACTGGTATGAATGGAGCAATATAAACAATTTAAATGCATCTGAGAGAGTGGTTATGGAGACTTGGGTGGACCTATTGAAAGGTGGTGGCGAGGGAATCCGTGGTGGAGATGGTAACCGCCTCCACCATGGATGGGTTGGGCGCCAAAAACATTGTTGCACCGGGCACTACCAGCGGTAAAGCTGGTCCTGCTACTACTTACTATTACTCCGATGACCATAATGCACACATCAGAGGCATTTAAGGATGCACCACTGCAGTTTTTGTAAATTAATAAGTAAGTGTTTGTAAAGCAATAGTTCTTGCATTTTTGCGCGTTAGACCTATTGGTTTGTAAATGACAATTCTTTTTACTTATCTGTTTTGCTTTGGAGTGAAGTGAATGTATGAATAAAGATGCAGCTGTAGCGCCATCTAGAGGATGAAGAATGAGGAATTGCCTCTGGTAACAGAGACACAGCTGCAGCACTTCCTAGAGGACTTAGATTGGGTGAGTTACTGACGGCACCAGAGAAGCAGCTGCAGCACTGTCTGGAGGACCATGAATGAGGAATTCCCACAGGGAGCAGAGACGCAGCTGCAGCACTGGAGGATTTAGAATGGAGGAAAAACCAATGAGAGCAGAGAAACAGTAAGTAGCACAGTATTGAGTACTTAGAATGAGTAATTGCCACTGGGACCAGAGAAGCAGATGCAGCACTGTCTAGGGGACTAAGAATGAGAATTACCACTGGGACCAGAGAAGCAGCTGCAGCACTGCCTAGAGGACCAAGAATATGGAATTACTACTGGGAACAAATTATTTGGAAGCAAAAGAAGCACATGACAAAGATGAGTTTGCCTCATTCACCACCGCATTATAACATCTGATATTGACACGCAACATGACAGAAACCTCCTAGATCTCCTGCTAACGGCAGCAGTCAAGATAGTACTCACCAAGTGGAAAGACACCTCCAAAGCCACCTTCAGGGGGTGGCTCAACTGGGTGACATACCTGAGAGGAGCCAACATCACAGCCTTACCAAACACACCATGGAGAAAACCCAAAAGGGTATGTGGACATCCTTGGACAAGTTACTAGTACCTTATGAGCCCCCATAAAAGTGCTAGCCAGAAACAATCAAAGGGCCCACCTCCACACCAATGACTAGAGCAGGACACCCCACTAAACTCTTATTTCTTTCCCCACCTCTTTCTTTTTCTTTCAGAATAGACAGCTGGACAGGGGGCCGTTCATGCATATATTTTGTTTCATTTCGACCAGCCTGACGGTTACCTCTAGCACAAAGCGCCAATGAATATATGTTATATGTTATATGTTATATGTGGGATTGTAGAGATGCAGGGACGTTCAAGCTTATGTGCTCTACGAGTAAACTGTACAACCAGCAGCTAAGCCAAATGGGCTGTCATCCCTGTATGTACAAATGCGATGAGGATTACATGTTACTTCTAATATGTTGAAAGTGTTAAAAAAAAGTTGTTTTTTTTTTTTTTAAACAATGTTCTGCCCAGAAGCCTTGGAAACCACACTCCTTTAGACAGCTAGTACCGTTTGGCCTAGCATTGCACATATCTATATATATAAAGAGAACTAAAACATCTGATGGAAAACCTTGAGCTACCGCTGTGCTAAGCGTCCACAGGATACCGAGGTCTGTATGATTAAACAAGTCCTGTGTCAAACGACCATCTATACAGAACCGACTTTAAAATAAAATTATATTCTGAATGATTTATAAGTAAAACTAGTCCTGAACTAGTAGAGCACAGGTAAAGCTTGAGGCCCCTGACTAATGCACAATATGAAAACAAGCTAGCGAGATAACATAAGAAACCGAACGGATTTAGAGACGAATACCACATGCAAGAATAAGCATATTCCATTAAATGAAAACAGCCACAAAGTTGTTTCCACAAATTAACACTCACACTGCAAGTTAATGACATCTAACATGGCTCGTACTTCAGTCACATTGACGGTAAATGGTTTGAATCTCCCTTCTTAGTTACAGCAGCACAACGTAATACTTACCTTAAAACAGACTAAACTGAGCCATGTACAGCAGAAATAATGCATTCCTTATTTCACCCCACAGGTGACAGTGAACTCCTGTGCCTCTTACTGTATGACATCATCCCTAAATGAATGCACGTGCAGGAGACGTGTCTGCCAACCAGGAAACGCCCAACTACTAGATGTAGTGTTCCTACGAGAGAGCTCGGGATAACTTCACAACCCTTAAGGAGCACAACCTCACACAAAAAGATAAACGTCTCTCAAAGATAGCCAACAGCCACAGACACTATTTATCTCGTTTTAAAGTTTGTATTTTGTACATAATGGCAAGGTATGCAAGTTACACCTGTCTGCCGAAGATAAAGCAAAAGATTGTATTCTATTACATTACCGTGCGTTCTGGTGTCTTGTAATATCGTATCTACTTTTGATTTACAATATACTGTTTCAACCATCAAAATGGTGCAAATATTGTTCAGCTCTAGTACAAAGTTTCAGTAACACAGTCCTAGTACCTTAAAACGGTATAAACTGAGCTACGTACAGTGGAAAAAACTGAGCCACCTACACCAGATGTGATGCATTCCTTATTTCACCCCACGCACCCTCATACAGAGACTACATAGCAAAAACATAACCCTACAGAGTAGATACATTGTACTGCTTTACAAGTTTGTATAAACTGCCCAGAATTATGAATTGTGAGCAAGTTACAAAAGAAGTGAGTTGATAGGAAGGGATTTTGGCACTGTGTTCAGACATGCTGAAGTTGTTTATTGGGGAGCCCACCTGCGGATGCGGCATTAAAAACCAAATTACACATAATTCGACTGGGAACGGAGTCAACATATTCAAGAGCTATATGAAGTACATAGATAGGATTCATTGCCTTAGTCAGGATATAGGCACCCTGGGTGTATACTCATTACTCACAATGGTATTGTAGCGAATAATCTAGGAGGTAATCCTAAACACACTGTAGATTTGTACAGTATGCAAACAAAAATACCCTCCTTGGTAACTATGCGCTAAAAGCGCAATCGACTTACAAAGAAGATGTATATACTTAAAAATATTATCAGATAGCTACTCCTGGTCTCGGTGCTTTTTGAGGAATAACACAAAGACACAAAATACAAAGTAAACTCTGGCAACAGGACTTCTGTGAAATCATCAATGTACAGAACCATGTTGAGGGCTTGGGCCAAAGAAATTACACAAACAGGTCACGATATTAGAAGAGAAGGCGGCAATATAACACTTTACTTAAGGAAACAAAAATTAACCTCAGGTCCTTGTGACAACTAAGTCAATGGGAGATTAATTGAGTGTTGTGCTACGTTCCAGTTTGAGACTCGTGGGACCCAAGCGGGAGTGGGTTTACGTGCATAAATGATCGCCAAGCACCCAGTGGGAAACATTAGATGTCCGTTGATTTATTTGTATATCAGCTCAGAAAAGCAGTAAGGGTTGGAGCCCATTCCAGGCATGTGATGTCACTCTGATGAAAAGGGCGGCTCCTTCAAACTGTGCCTGTGTACTCGTCGCTCAGCCAGTCCGGTTGCCTGGCCTTTTATGCTCCTTCGCTGTAGTTTAAATGTATCTGATGTGAGTGAGATAAGTTGTATTAGTTAAGGGAAGGAGAGGTTGCGCGATTAGTTTAGCGAATGTGGGAAACAGACTAATAAATAGACCACGCAGTGTCAGTGTAAAAGGCCATTTATTAGACCAGGCTGGGTAATCTTACATAACAGTAAACAATAACAGTAATAACAGTAATAACTTTGAACCCCCACACAACACTTCACTTCACACATGCTTCAGACGTTCTACCTCATACCAGGCCCCTGCATACCCCAAACCGTACCTCATTCATCATCCAATTACCTGTCATCTGTCATCCTATCCAATTCTCGTGACCTTCCAGTCATGCCTCTAGCTGCCATTCAAAACTCCCCCCCCCAAAAAAATGGGTGTGCCCGCTCTTGACCCCCCCTCCCTTCAAAGTACCGCGGTTCCCTGCCCCCCGTATCCCAAGGGTCACACATCCCGTTCCATACCTCACTCCCTGCAACACCAAATCGCCTTGCTTGCTCACCGCATCCCTCATCTCCATCATAATAAGCGTTCCCCATACGAGACAGGTGCATACTGTCGTCCCTGAAAAGCAAAGGCTCCTCCAGTCGAATGCCCGCATGTGAGATCACTTTAATGTCTATGTCACCGCAAAAAAGTCTCATTGCCCTATTGAGCTTCCTTCGTGCCTTCTCAATCGCCCCATGTTTCATGGCCCCTCTCCAGACTTTCCTGGGCACCAATTCAGTCCAGGCAATGCAGGTCCCTGCAAGCCTTGATTTCAATACCTCCAGGTCCCTCTGCATGAGCTGTAAAAGCGCCAAACCTGACAGCTGCACCAGATCGTTTTCCCCCAAATGCACAATCAACAGGTCCGGGCATCCCCTCTGCGGGACCATCTTAGCGAGCCAAGGCTATAGTGCCACCCATCGCATACCCCTTTTTTCCCCACCATTGCACCTCGTGTAAGTGTCCTTTCAGTCCCAGGTTACTACAGAAAAGCAATGCTTCTCCCTTGATTCATCCAGTGAGCAGGCCAACTTTCAGCACACCACCGCCCATCCCAGAAGATGCCAAACCCCGCTGACCCAGCTGCATCAGAGAACATTTGACATTGCCAAACCGCCCTGTCATCCTGAAAGTCCAGTGACACCCCGTTGAAGTCCTTTAAGAACGCCAACCATGTCCTCAAGTCAGCCCGCACCCCCATGGAAATCCTGACTCTGTGGTGTGGAAGCACTGCCCCCGACATGGCCATGCCGAGCCGCCTGCAGAACGTCCGCCCTGCCCTGACCAACCGGCACGCAAAGTTCAAGAAACCCAACAACTTCTGCACTTCTGCACTGCCCTCAACGCGATCCTCTTCTCCACGATCGCCCATTCCAGACATGCCAAGATCTTGGACACTTTGGCCACGGGGAGGCGAGCCTGCCACTGCAAAGAGTCCAGCTCAATCCCCAGAAACGTCAGGCAGCAGCTGGGACCCGTCATCTTCTCAGGCGCCAACGGGACACCAAAGTGGAAGGTGAGCTCGTGAAACTGCAACAGGGCCCTGCCGCAATCCCCGGAGCCTGCCTGGCCTACGAAAAGGTAGTCATCCAAATAGTGCGTGACCTCACGGCACCCACTAAAACGCACAACCGCCCACTGCAGGAACGTACTGAAGAGCTCAAACAAGGCGCAGGAGATGGCACACCTCATGGGCAACACTTTGTCCACGTAGATGGCCCCCCAAACTGCATGGCCAAGAGTGAGACATCCGCCGGATGAATTGGCAGCAGCCGGAAGGCCGACTTGATGTCACATTTCGCCAATTCAGCCCCCTCACCGCACGCTCTCAGCAGGCGGATCGCATCATCCACCGATGGGTGAAGCACCCGTGAATCTTCCTCCGCGATGAAATCGTTCACTGACCGGCCCTCGGGCCACGAGAGATGATGAATCATACAAAACTCCCCTTCCTCCTTCTTGGACACCACCCCCAGTGGAGAAACGATCAGATCATCCAGAGGCCAGTCAGTAAACGGGCCTGCCACTCTCCCCTCAACCACTTCCTTCCTCAGCTTGTCTGCCACCACGTCAGGTAGTTCCTTCGTAGATTTCAAATTGTCGGCCCACCTGCACCCCCTGGGACCCTGGTAGCCAACCCTAAAGCCCTCCGTGAAACCCCAAAAAAGTCGCAGGGCCGGCGCCCTGTCCGGGTAACATGAAAGCCAAGGGGCCATTGCCTCCACCCTAACCGGTGTAGGCACCCTTCGGTTCCGCCATTGCTCAGAAGGGGTGACCAGTGATAAGCACTGCGTAAGGGCATGCTTCCCTCCACACTAAGAGCACTCATGCTTGAATCGACAGGGGTACCTTCGAACAGTGCCCCCTGTTGTAGCTCCAACAAGCCCCCGTATTTTTGCCTCCGTGCTTTCAGGATTGGCCAGAAGTGATGATGATGGGAACCGCACTTCCCCCCGCCCGCCGTGGGCGGGACGTGACGGAAAAGACCGATACTGCACGGGCAAGCCGCTAGCCGTGTGGGTAGAGGCAGCAGAATGCGTGGACGCCATCCACTGCATCCAGAGCTCCTGATCCACTTCCCCCCCAATTCTTTTCTGGATTCGCACTAACTCTGGGCCTGAACTCCTCGTTGTAGCTTAACCACGCAAAACCCCCAAACTGCATCTGCGCCTTACGGATAATATCCATATATTTCAATAGCGCAATTGCCCGATCCAAATATTTCTCACAATATATGCTGGCATAAATGAGAAACGCTGACGTCCAGTTCTCCATCGTGATCGGGACCCGGGGCCTCCTAGTTAGCTCCCACTCCTTCTCCTTTGAACCTTCCTTCCCTGCACCACCCTGTGTAAAAGCTTGAAAATGTCCACATACTCGTGCTTCCAAATCTTGGACCTGACCTTCTCTGACAAGTGCGACCTCAAGGGCATCGCCAAGCCCATGTAGGGCAACTTCTTCTGCAGTTTTGTGTCACCCTTCTCTTCCTTACCGTCCCCCTTGTCCATCTGCACCCCGGCCGTAGCCACAGACTTACCATCCACCGTCTCACCATCCTCAGGTGGATCGCCCGTTGGCCACCTTGACTCCCGGACTGACCCCTCCCCCAGCCCCACTGACCGACAAGCCTTCTTCCTACCCTCCTTAGGCCCCCATCCCATGCAGCCCACCAGGAACCCTCACCTGAGACAGTAGATGCCAAGTCCCGGGATCGTCCGCGCGCGGTCGCCACCTTGACTGCCGCCGCCTTGTCCTTGGTTTTCACCGTCTTCGGGGCCTGCAAAACACCAACGTCTCTGTTGTCCACCTCACCCCTCGGGCCGTCACTGTCCTCCCTCACCTCCCCATCCTCAAGCTCATCACTCTCCGCACCATAATCCAATTCAAGCTCCGGCTCAAACTCCCCAGGCGCACTCAACGCATCTTTCACCGCCCTCTTCACACCTTTTTGTGATCTAACAGGCGCACCAGGCGTACCAGCCACACGCAACGCCGTAGCCCGTGCCCGTGGTGAAGGGACAGCCGCCGCGGACTGCCCTACTGCTTCTGGCTTTGTTCCCCGCCCGCCCCTCAGGTCACTCCAGCCTGAGTGGGCCCCGGCATCATCGGGCCTCAAAGCCGTCCCAGCCGTCCCTGCACCCTGCACCTTGCCTTTAGGTCCTGCCCCTACTGACTTCCTACCCTTTGCCCGCCTCATCTCTTCCTCCAGTTCCGCCTCCCGTTCCTCCTCAGAGATCGGGGTGGGCGGGCCCTCAACTTCAGGCCCCCAGACAGCACCCACCCGGGACATCGTCTGTTCTGCCCACCTAGCCTCCTAATCTGCTCCAGAAGCCTCTCCTCCGTGCTCTGTCTTCCTAGGACAAGGCTCCCCAAATTGGGAGGGACGGGGGCGGGCAGTAACCCCTGAAACCCCTGACCGGTGGCATGAAAACTCCCTGCATGTGCCCCATGAGCAGACCCCCCTGCCCCCCCAAACCCCAGCTGGGGCCCAGACAAAACCAGTCCCCCCCGGTTCTCCGCTGTCACAGCCGCTCCCCGCCCCACCGGGGCAAGAGTATTGACCCTCGAACTAGTGGATAAGTCAATGGGGGCATCATCCCATTGCCCCCATCCACATCTACTGCATCACCCACAGGAACCTGACCCTCCGCCTTGGCCCCCCCAGGGCCCCCCTTCAGGCAATAGGACCACCCCTGCAGACCCAGGGGCACCCCCAGCACTCCCAGCCGACAAGACACTGGGCTCATCTCCATCTGCCCCTTCAAAGCCCTCCTGGACAGTCTCAGGCCACGTGGGGGGGGGGGGGCACTCCCCTCCCTTATTCACGGCCCCAGAAGCCCCCAGCATGAACTGAAGCGGGGGGAAGACTCGCGGGGGCAGGCTCTTGCGTTTCCCGCCCCACGCCGAGTCCCTCGGTGCTCCACCTCCCTCTCCCAACTGCCGCCCCTGCGCTGCTGGGGTGTCGTCCTGGCAGGCCAGGACCCCGGCCGAGGCCACGTGCGTGGCCCTCGTGCAGCCCACCCAGGACTGGCCCAACACACCTGGCTGAAGCAGGTCCTCTCGCCCCACGCGGGCCAGCAGCAGCAGGGCCGCCCGCACCTCCTCGGCCGACACACCCGACATCGCCGAATCCAACGCTTCTGGCATGTACACTAAACCGCTACCGTCAGGCAGCCACGCAACGTCGAAGAAATGCCAAAAATCACCCCCGGCCTAATCTAACACTGTCCCTACACTAGCTCCGCACTCTCCCTTTGCTAAACCCTCCTGATGATGCCAGGCAACAGGTAGAGGACGTTTCCTTCCTCCCCTGTGCCTTATAGCCCCCCTCCTAACTCCTCCCCTTCCCCTGACTAGCTTATCCCTGTGCGGAAGACCCCGGGGGAAGACTAGTCTGCGACTGTGCTTCCCCCGGGGCCCAGCAGAAAGCAGCACCAATAACCACCTGCCCCTCTCCCTCACCCCAATGTCCTGAGAGGTGCGTGGCAGAGACCTGCAGGATCCTGAAACTGGACCAATAGTGAGCGAGAAAGGAGCAGACCGAGGACGGATGGGTAGATCCAGTGAGAGCCTCCTGCCCCAATTAGTGATGTCTAAGTGTATGCAACTGTACACTATCTGCAACAAGTGACAGCCCAGGGGAGGGTGGGGCACCGGGGCGGCACCGATGTGGTAGGGGCGGGCAAAGGACAAGGAGGGTAAACCTCCCACCCACAGAAAGCAAGATGAATAGAAGCTGAAAACCAGCACTGAGTGAGTGCAACTTACCCCAAGCGGCGGTGGCTGCCTTGTTCATTCACTTAGTGCCAACAGCATCCCCTGACAGCAGAACATGCATTTTATCCATCTGGTACCCATGGGGGTGGACACTCTATTAGCGGCCAGGGGTCAAATCTTTACGCAGTTGCATACCGTTCACACAATGCCCGTAACATCGCTGCACATGCATCCCAAGCTCACTGAACATAACTATTAGTTACACTACACAAGAGCATCCAGGGGTCTCATGCCCCCTTCTGCCCAGGACCCGCCTGTGCTGGAGCCGCCAGCCTTGTAGCTGAGGGTGGGAGTGTGGTAATGCTGGGCACGGACGGTAGCTTCTCTTCTCCTTCTGCCGCTCAGATTGGGATCTTCTGGGGGAGGTGGGATGGGGGGTGAAAACAAAGCACGTCGTTGTGCTTAATGTAGGGAAAATAAAAAAAAGAACATGTATTGTGTAACAACTAAAGAAAGGGGCCAGTAGCCATGGGAGGTTCCAAATGACGACATGGCACTACTAAGGCGGGACTAACAAGCCTCATAACGAATCAGAAGACAGCATTTATGAGGGACAAAAAAATAAGCCAATTAAAAATAAAGGCGGGGAGAGGGCGGAGCTTCCCTCACCTACTGAACTACCCCAGATCTCCGCTAGAGCAGCGCTTGCTCGCTGACTCTCGGCTCCACCTAAAAAGCCTTCACTATTTTTACTAACTGTTATAAGCTGCTATTGATTTCTAAGTTAAATATAATGGAGCAGCACGGCATACTATGGACCCTGGTGCAGTAAGTAAAATACCAACACGGCCGCCTCCCCATCTGCTCGTTGTATGGAAAAATACCGGTATAATCAGCCGCAGCCCGTGCAGGTAAGAGCGATATATAATTAATTAATTATTTAATTATTTTCCCCTCGTCATCGTCCACTGAAATCCCTACCCACCTGGCCTCACCGCTCTTACCTGCATGGGCCGCGGCTAGTTTTAATTGGGGTTTATTGTGCCCCTATCTCTGCTGCACTTTTGCCAGCTAAACTCTTGAAATAAATATCCAAGTGATCTAACATGTAAGTGTTTAATACTGGTCTAATTCTCATTGCTATGTTTTAAGTCAGTTTAATTTCTTTTCTTTTTCACTTCAGTGTGGACATCAATTCTATGCAGATGATTTAATGTATTTTCTTTCTCAGGTGAAGATGGCATGGAACGCTTCCTCCATCGCAATCGTTGCAAGTTGCATTGCCCGCGAGGTTACTACCAGGATCTAGACCGATATGTCTGTGAACCATGCACACCCAACTGTGAACTGTGCACTGGTGCTGAGAATTGTGACATGTGCAAGGAGAACTATAAACTGCAAAATGGTGCCTGTTCTTTCAGTGAATGCTTAGAAGGTAACACACCTCCACAGTCTGTCTTTTCTATGACATTGTGATCATGATGTAACAAAATGCCCTCAGTCACTGTACCGCCTGGTGGCACCATTTCTAGTCCTGTTCATTTCTCTAGTATTTGTAAATCCTCACCTGTCTCTCAAACGCAGTCTTGGCTGTTCTACTCATCTCTTTGTTCACTCTTCGTGGAGATCAAGTTGGCAGTGCACTCTTTCATTTACCGTCCAACTCAATGTAAGATCTAATCAATTCAATTAACTTGCAGTGAACTTTGAGAACCAATTGTATACTTAATTGAATTTGAGTTAGAAAAAGGTCCAGTGTGTAGTGTGTAATCTGAGGTCACGTGCCACTGATGCTACCACTTCACACGTTCTCACTCATTCGCTACCTAGATGCTGGTCCTCACACCTTAATTATCATTTTTAGCAGATAATGCAGAAAAGAGAGAGACATCATGTTCCCAGGGACGGGAAAGTACTACAACAGACTCATGGAAATTCTCATTGATATCTTGAGTGCAGTTCTATAACCCATTGTTCATCCCGCACTACCACCATTAGAGCAGATATCCCACCTAAAACTAACTTCTATATACCTTATGTCTGGCTCCGGGTTTATCGGTGTTTAATTTTATTAAGAGTGGTTGGATCAGTTGCACTGAACTACTGACTAGGGTTGTGGTTTAAGACGTCATTGCATATCAGATTGCTTGCTAAGTTTTATTCTCCATTTGCGTTATGATTGTGAGAGATTATCTTACTTGTACTGATACCCACGGTTGTGCTTACGGGATTAAATTAATTCAAGCACTTTGTGTGTTGTTAAATGATAGGATCCATTTCATCAAATCCCTTATCTTTAGAGATAATAATAAGTTAATGCAAATCATGTCTTCCTCTATCACTTACGGATCTTAGATGTTATGACCTAAATCAGGATAAAATCACCTCTCTGGTCAGTTATGAATGATACCAAAATGTTTTCCATGTAGGCCACACTATAGCTGAAGCTCATTCAACCAAATACTCTCCAATAGTGTAGTGTGCTACCCAACCACTAATACATTTCCCTCAACAGGGGTATGAACCACTATAAATGAAAATACAATACAGTAAACCTAACAGAGTGAATACTACACCCAGTTTGTCTATCCACTGCAAGAGCTAACTGACTCCAGGAAGATGCATTATATGTAGAACAGAATACACATATATAGATCATCCCAAACACATTTAATGGATTTTTCTTAGTGTGTATAATCCTTTAACTCCCGAGAGACAGGATGTGTTTTAGTGGGCAGATGGTTGACATGGAACTAGAAGACCACACACGTCAAAAGCGTGTGATCCTGCAAATTTAACTTTTCTCTTTGGTTCCTCAGTTTTCTTAACTGCTAAATATTGGAACTGTAAGAAATGTAGTTATTAGTTGGGCAAGATTGCCCTACTCAAGTATCAAACACAATCCTTGTCAGGATGAACCACAAGTCACTATATAAACCTGTGCTTAACCCCCTGGTAGGTTTCCACAAAGCAGTCAAGCTTAACTTAGATGCAATGTGTAAAGTAATTATCTGGCACTCAAACAGTAATAAAGTTAAAACACAATATAGGAGAAATCCCAAACCAATTTAGGAAAATAGAGTGAACTTTAATAAATAAAATGACACCAAAATGACAACACTCCAATACGTAAAACCAAAGTTATGAATTTTTAATATTGAAGATGAAAATAGCACCAAAAAGCACAAGGTGCCATTTGCAGGTATCTGGTTGTGCTGGATCAGCAAAAGTTCTAAGTTAAGGGCAGCCACAATGGAGTGTGGGTATAAACCAAGGACCAAGCTCTTACCAGGAAAGAGTTTACCGCTTCTGAATCCAAGTACACATTAGGAACCCGAGCTGGAGCTTCGTGTTGGCTGCAAGGAAATCATTGTCCTCTCTAGAGCTTTGTGTTGGCAGGAGATGTGGGGGTCGCTGTTTGACATGAAGAGCAGGTTGCCATCAGATCTTCCTTGGTGGGAGATGTGGTGACTGTTGCTGATGCAAGCAGCCCACTCCCCAAACCTCTGCAATTTCACCTGTTGCTTGCTTTTGAGACAGGAGTATGCTCTTCTGACAGTGAAACCACCGCAACTTTCTGTTAGGGTGTCATCCAGCCAATCGGAGCTTTCCCATTGGAGCACGCTTTCTCGATTTACCTCAAACTTGTCAGGATGTCAGTATGACCACTACGAAACCATCACAAAACATCCGTGGCCAGGGATATCACTATATTGTTTGAATTTAATTTCACAAAAATTACTGAATGGATTTGCACCAAATAAAAAAAATCTGTAATAACATCGACCTTTCCGGCAAACCTAGTGGAATGCCATCCTGTAGTTAGGGCTGTAGGTTCGACAATGCGTTCCTACTGGAATTAACATTACAAACGTACCATTATTTCACGCTCCTATTTCTCGATCTCCACTGAACGGATCATCCCCAAACTTTTCATGATGCACAGAACCTACCTCGACACTTTTTTGGGGGGAACATTTCATGAAGATTAGTCAAACAACACCAAAGTTCTGGCAAGCCCAAAAATTATTTTCCTATGGAAACTAGGTCCTAAATATGGCAACCGCCAGTAGCTAAAATATATATTTATATATGACTGGAGGTCACCTCTGTATACTTATAGTTCAGTCGGAATTTCCATGGGAAGAATGTTTAAAGTTTCACTACTTTGGTGCCATGACATGAATGTACATGAAACTTTATCCAGAAATGTTTATTCACCTCAGATACTTCCAAGAAAGTTTTGAGGTGGTCTCTCAAGCGGGGACTGAGATCAAAGAAAAGAGGCCCAAAATGCTTCTTCTGCTTGCAATTTCAATTGCGAAATTAAGGACATTTTACGCAGTGGTACAACACTGAACAGAATTACTCCAAATTTGGTTGAATGGTAAATCTTTACCCAGAAGGTGTGCTTTCTTGGTGGGCCAGGGCCTTGGGGTATGGGAATCAAAAGCACACTTTTAAAAAAATGTATTATTGTGTCTTTTTGAGCAGTAGGTGCACACACAGGACCTTGCTGAAAATGAAATCATGGATAACGGCCGCTCATGCAATCTTGAGCAGAGAACCAAGAGAGTTTCCCTGCTGGTAAGTTCTGTTTAAAGGCCCGACTACCAGCGCACACAATTCAGCCGCTTCACACAATTCAGCCGCTTCACACAATTCAACCGCTTCACACAAAGGGTAGGAACAGAGGGGACAGGTCGGTTACCAGGACTGACTCTTTTAGAGCACACCAGATGTGAGGTTTTTTTCTATGAATGTTTTGTTGCAAATTAGCCAACCTTTAGTGGCAGGAAAGGCACAGATTTCATTTCTCGTCACAAATTTAGTGTTGAAGTGCATTTGAAGTAAAAATGTTCTTGTGCAAAGTGTTCTGGCTGATGCAGTTTTCCGAGGTTAAATATGTGATGGCTTTTATAAATGGTTGGGCATATAATTTTAATTATTTTGTTTCAAAAAGTTTCTGATGGCTCACTAGAACGTTACTGTATATTACAGAATCTGTGATTGTGACTATGTGGTTATATTTGAAGCCATTAAAGGAATAAACACTAATATGAAGAAGTATGTATCCTAATGCCTTTAAAACTCTGTGGACGATCTTCAACAAATTTCTCCAAAAGATGAGCTCAGACCGCATGAATTATTATTTATGTTGACAGCCTGCCTCCCTCATGATATTCGCTGCAGTAGTACATCAGACTACTTTTAAAGTGCTGGCCTTTTTTCTGATCGAAATAGCCATTTAAAGTGGATTCCCTGGGGAGGCAAGATGGCCGCCGAGACGCCGTAGTGGATGGTCGCACCCTGTAACCCTCCTGACTGGGAAGATGAGGTGTACTACGTGCTCATATGCTTAGATTGCAGACTTACAGATTTGCAGATTCACCGATCTACTACCAAGCTAAGTTGATTTAATCTAATCTGCTGCGGAAAATTTGCCTTTCTTACTGGGAGAAAAGAGCACTCGATACGGATAAAAAGCGATGCTGAGAGAACTCACTGGCTTGCTTTTTTTGATATGTTACTTTCCACAAGAGAAAAAGTGGGCTCTGCAGAAATATCTGCACAAACACTGTTCAGCTTTGATTTCCCGTTCGCCCCTACCTGGAAGTCGCTATTGGAAAGTTGCTTCAAAATCTATGGCTACAAAACCTGCACTTTACTCGAGGAAGAATCGTGACCGAGACGATTGGAGCCGTGACTCCGAGGTGGAGGAGGATATGGATAACCTCGGGGCCCCAGCGCTTAATTTAAGAGGGAAAGCACGATCTGAAGCGCAGCAAAGGCGAGAAGCGGCAAAGGAAAATAAATTAAAGAAAATACGTGAAAAAGAGGAAGGAGGGAAAAAAAAGAATGTGACTGTCCCAGCGTCAGCTATTGTAAGGAGAAGAGAGGAAGCAAAACTCACCGCTGGGGAGGTACTTGGAAAGGAAACTGCACTCCGCCAGATGACCATAGTTGAGACTTTTTTGCCCGCAGCAACACCAGTAACGACTGACCAAACAACTTTGCAGTCGAATCTGCCACCGGGAGTGAGAGTCCCCACGTTGGTGAGCCTGTGCAGGATGTTGCAGCCTGCTGTGGAGAGGGAACCGTTTGAACAGGCAGGAGCAGATGGGGATGGTACCTGCGCGCTCGAGGTACAGCCTCTAACTGAAGTTACAGAGGCAGCAGAAGGCGGAGACTTTTCTACTGCTGTGGAAGTGGGCGGACCCAAGCTCTTAAAGGAGAAAGCCACAATTCATTTGGCACCAGTGGTATCTGGAGTTAAAGGGCCAGGCGCAGAACAAAGCCTGGTGGAGGATACTGTTGTAGAAAAAAGTAATTCTGAGGCTGCAACTAACTTAATTGAAACAGAGCTAAGGGTTGATAAAGATATTAACTTGGATTCAATTAATAAGAGGGATGCAAGCACACACAAATTACCTGATGCACTTCCTGCCTCTTCCAGTGATGAGGTTTTTTTCACTGGTAATGACGAGGCGGATGATGAGGAAAGTATGAATGGAAGTCTGGGATCAACGACAGACACGGAGTCAGAGACGGAGAGTTCAGATGATGAAACAGTGAATACTGACACGGGAAGTAATGAGACTGTATCAGGGACTGACTCTGAAAACTCCTCAACTCCTATCAGTAGTGAGATAGAACCTATTGATAAAGAATATAAGGATTCAGTTCAAAAAACATTGCAAAAAGACGTCTCTTCTAGATCAAAGACAAATCCTGAGGGCAGTATCAGATCTGTGGAAAAAATTAAAACTAAGAGCAAAAAAAAGAAGTCAAGCAAACGAAAAGGGAAATCTAGACAACAGAGATTGTCAAAGGAACGCAGAGGCAATATGAAAACAGTAGTAAAAAAACTAAATTTGGATAAGATGGCAGAGAACTCTGGAATACCGGCAGATGAGTTTGTAAATGGTGAAACTCTGGACTCTGCGGACCGTGGAGCGGATGGTGGTATGTCTAATTTTGAAGTTTTATTTACAACATTAAAACAAATGCAGAGTGAGGCTCGCATTGAGAGCCAAAAAGCAAAGCGCAGGGCTAAACGGGCGAATAGGAAAATACAATCCTCCTTGCGTAAGGTCAGCAGGTTGTATGAGGAGATGGCTGAGAGAGTCTCTGAAGTAGAGACTAGAACCGGGAAATTAGAAGATGATATGGTCAAAGTGAAGGATGACAGAAAAGAACAAGATAAGACTACGGCCGACATGTTATGGAAACTCGAGGAATTTGAGAACAGACAAAGACGCAACAATGTTCGCCTGATTGGAATACAGGAAGGGAAAGAAGGAAGTGATTTTCGGGGGTATGTTGTTGACTTATTAAAGGGTGCCCTCCCAGAGTTGTCTACATGGGATCTTGACCATGAAATACAAAGGGCGCATCGTTTTCCTCTGATCCAGAAAGCAGCGCAGAGTAAGCCTCGCGCAATACTTCTATACGTGGGGAATTTTCTTTTGCGAGAAGAGATAATGAACAAAGCAAAGCCCCAAGCTAAATGCAAATACAACGGCGTAGAGTTCTTTGCACGTCCTGACTTTTGCCATACCACTGTGGAAAGAAGGTGGAGGATGAGGCAGCTCATTACCCCATTTCAAAACATAGGTTGTGAGGCTTACCTTCTGTATCCCGCTCATTTGAAGATTGGAGTAAATGGGAACTTTAACATTTTCTACTCTGAGATACTTGCACAAGAATATCTTAACTTTCTGCAAGACCAACGGAAAACAAGGCACAAGGAGAATGTTGAGAATAATGATCATGCAGTAGCTCTTAGGGATATTCCCCAAAAGAAACGAAGATAAATATAATATGGAAAATAGAGACTGTGTAAAGTAATTTTTGGGGACGAAAGCTACATATGAGGACTTATTTAAAATAATAGAGGAAACTGTTTGCTCAAGGTCTATGAAAAATTTATTTGATTTTTTACTCCTCTTTATCGGATGGTTTTCTTGAGTTGTAGCTTTTTCTGCTTCAATAAGTAAAGATTGGTATTAATATAAGAAGAATTGGGGTAGAAGTTGAGCACGAATAGGGGTGGTATTTGTTGGACATACACTGAGCACAGTAAGATGAAGGGAAAGTTAGGGGGGTTTACGGGTTTGACATCCAGGAGGCAAAAGTCGGCCAGACATAGGTCCGTTGGACCTATTTGCCTGTAGGGGGGGTGGGACTCTGAGGGTGGGCAGTCTGGGGTGGGGTTGGGGATGGGCAGGGAAATGGACAGGGCACAAAGGTACCAGACACTTAAGAGGATTTGACAAAAGTAATTTGTATCAACTGTATGATATGGGTAGTGACACTGAAGATGTGGAAGACAATATTGAAATTAACAGGGAAGTGTATTTATGCAGTGTGCTAGGCCTAGTATTGTATATCGTTTCTAGAACATTAAATAAAAGCAAGCAGGTAGGGTCTGAAGAGAACTGGCTGGGGAAAAAAAATAAAATGAAAAATGTCTATTAGATTAGTGACATGGAATGTATGCGGCCTAAATGATGTAACGAAAAGGCAGAAGATAGGAATACGGCTACGGCAAATGAACGTAGATTTTGTGTTTCTTCAGGAGACACATGTAATAAGTACCCATGAGATATATCTTAATCAGCTGGGGTTTCAATTAATAGTTGCTTCTAAACAAGGAGTTAAACAGAGAGGGGTAGCGATTCTATCGAGGGATAAAAATGTAGTAACAAGGAGAAAGTTAAGAGATAATTGGGGGAGATGGGCGATGGTTGAGGTACTATTAGGGGGGGTGTGGACAACATTAGTTGCAGCATATGGTTCTACACAGGACGATCCAGAAAATTCTGCAATTTTTGGATTCTGAGTTGGCAGACTGGGCCCCTCGAGTTATTATAGGTGGAGACTTAAATATTGACGGAGCGGAGGGTCTAGGATCAGGCTCAATAAGATCCTGGATGGATCCCCACCGAAACCAGGAAAACAGTCACCCATGCTCTGGTCACGAGCCGACTGGACTACGGAAACACCCTCTACGCAGGTACTACCGCTAAACTCCAGAAGAAACTCCAACAAATCCAAAACGCCTCAGCCAGGATCATATTAGACATCCCGCGCAACGAACACATCTCTGGTCACCTGAAAGACCTCCACTGGCTACCCGTCAATAAGAGAATCACTTTCCGACTGCTAACCCACGCACACAAATCACTCTACGACATCGGACCAGAATGCCTCAACTCACGACTGTCCTTCTACACCCCCTCCCGCCAACTACGTTCTTCCAGCCAAGCCCTCGCCACTGTACCCCGCATCAACAAGACCACCATGGGAGGCAGATCCTTCTCATACCTGGCTTCTAAAACTTGGAACTCACTCCCCACTTACCTCCGCCTTACCCAGAACCACCTAGCATTCAGAAAGCAACTTAAAACATGGATATTTGACAAGTAATCCTCCTCCCCTTCCTAAGCGCCTTGAGACCCTCTGGGTATGTAGTGCGCTATATAAATTCTCTGACTTGACTTGACTTGACTAAGACAGTATAAGGGGAGGAAAAAAAAGGTCTACAAGGCCCTTACTGATCTTTTAGAAAATAATACATTGCGAGATGTCTGGGGGTCAATCAGATCGAAACAACTCGGTTATACATATTATTCAGCACCGCATCAGATATGCGTTAGGCTGGATTACTTCCTGGTTTCCAATGATTTAATTAGTATAGTGGAAATTGATAGACTTCATCGGATACTTAGTGACCACAATCCTCTAATCCTAACGATAAAGCAGAGTGGGGGAACAACAATAAGAAGGGAGTGGACATTCGAAAGGGGATTGCTTTTAGATGATGACTAAATAAAACATATGTCTAAATGGATTACTGAATTCTTTGAATATAATAGAGGAACTGCTGCAGTTGGCATAGTATGGGATGCCTTTAAGGCAGGAGCACGCGGTGAAACGTGTAGTTATAGCGCCTTCAAGAGGAAAACAGAAAGACTGCGATATAAGGAGAAAGAGGGAAAAGTACTGGAGGCAGAAGAACAACTTAATTGAAGTTGAAAGCGGAGACTGCTGCTGCCGTAGTTCAAGGGCATTTCTGGACCCTTTAATCATCGCCTCTTTGCCTCAACAACTTGCGGAACCCGCTTCGCGGGTCCCGCTGCGCACCAGGGAGAACAGGGAGCAGGTTTGAAGAACGTGGGCTGGACCAGGGCTGCGAGCGCGCGGAGGAGGACTTCAAGGACCAGAAGCCTCTGCACACCGCGCCCGCCTACCAACACCTGGCCGCTCTCCCTGTCCACCACGCCCCGCCTGCTACTTAACGGTCCACCTACATAAGGGAAGGCCAGTACCCGCTAGCGGGAGCGTGCGGGAGCGTCCCGGGAGAAGCCCGGGACAAGGGCGGGACCGTCTGTGGCTGTCAGTGGACTGCAGTGGACGGGCGGGCCACCCCTCTGACAACTTTTCTAAAGGTGAGCATTTATTACGGATATTAAAATGGGCGACAGCGAGAACATTGATGTAGAAAACAAGATTGCTGAAACTTCTGTCTCCCTTATTACTTCCTTTGAGTCAATGATAGACTCTGCCTTTAACGAAATAGTGGAGACCGAGAGAAGGTTCTCTATGGGTTCTTTTTCTACTAATAACAAAACGACTCTCACAAGTAGCTCCAGCTGTACCAACGGAGATGCACACATAAACCCAGAAATAATTGTGGTTAAACCATCACATCCCTTTGTTGACGTGCCCACTATTCTGAATGATGAAAACACTGTCACCTATATAGCACAAGTTTCTGCCTCCTCAACATCAGTGGCAGCAACGCCAAAGCCAACACTGACAGCGACATCCCCGGTATCCCCTCAGATAGAGAGTGTTCCTACAATTGTAACTGCCTCGCAGGATGATGTCATTAATGTGGACATCATTGACTCTAGTAGCAACAAGCCGGGCAGGGAGAAACGCAAAAGAGGCACATCTAAGCAAAGTGCGAATAAAAGAAAACAGCCTGTATTCCACAAAAATCAACCAACACCACAAAGTTTGTGGAATAAAAATAAATCATCTGGGGTGCAAACCGTCTTGACCGAGGATAAAGAGGATAAAGACTCCGCAGACTTGGATAGTATTTCTGATGTATCCATTATTAACCCATGTGGGAACTCTAAAACTACATGGACCCAAACTACTATAATGGGTGATAATTATAATCTTTCCAGACAGAACGGAAATATGATAGAAACCATAGTTGATACTATTTTTAACCGGATTGAAAAACAAATGATCAGCCAGTTTAATAATGTTTTTAATAGACTTGATAGATTGGATAACCTGGTTAAAACTAGTGAAACAAAAAGGAAAGGGTCAATCATCTTGGACCAAGTCAGAGCAGATCACCTTTTGAAGGAATTGGAAACTGCAAACAATATATTGTCATCAAAAAAATAGGTTAACATCAGTACCGCGGGAGGGGCACTAAGCAATTCTGTTTCTGCTTCTCCTTTGACGGTACAATCATCAGTTAAACCCACCACCACCAAAAAGGGGCCAGCTATGAGTAAGGCTAATACATCCACGAAACCAACCCCTATACCTGCCCCTAGGAAAGTTGTTATTCCACCGACTTCAAACACTTCTGTTCCAAGCAACAATAATGGCCCAACCAATCTAAGCGCAGCTCCAAAATCTACTGCAGCTAACAACAACGTGGGTAATGGCCCCCAAGGGTCTACTAAATCTTTCAAACATCAAGGACCAGCATTACATCTGCCACCGGATGCCTGTCCTTTTGTTCTGGTTCTAGCAGGTGTCCCGCCATTGAGGGAGGATCAGGGGGAATCATGGGTACAATTGCGGAATAAGAGCATAGACTGGCTAACCAAACACAAAGGTGTTGGTTTTGACATCTCTAGAGAAATTATATCTGCGCGTAGGGTATCGTGGGTTGGCCCTTTACTCAAGGACAAGGAAGGTGACTGCGTAGTTCTCAACTTTAATAATCCTGGGACAGTAAGAAACCTCCTAAACAGAAATTGTAACTATTCAACCATCCCAACTGTTGCAACTATGTTACCCTTGAGTTATTTCTACAGACAACCGGCCACACAACCTCGCCCACCTCCTATGCAATTCACAGTGCCATTAATGCACCCACAAGCAGCACCATTTATGCATTTTCAACCACCATCTGTGCATTTTCGCCCACCACCTATGCAATTTCACCAACCTTATCTTCCATTACAAATGTACAATAGATATGCACCACTTTCGGATCTGGACATGCAAGACTGACCACCTTCGACTACCTCTGTCGACCCTTCTCCGGTATCCGAACTCCCGATTGTCCCAGAAAACTCGCCCCAAAGAACCCTGAGCAAACCACTTCAGACCCTTGCTCATTTGCCTCTGGACTCAGTACTGTCTATTGTTAGCTGGAATATAGCAGGTTTAAATTCTAAATTGAAAATTTCAGAGTGGTACAAATGGGTTGATAATAACTGTGATATATTGTTGCTACAAGAAACATGGAGTACAACGTCACCAACAATTGAGGGCTTCTGCTGTCACAATCTTAAGGCTTTGCCGTCTCCCATGGGTCGACCTAGCGGGGGACTATCTATTTGGTCCAAGATAAAACATGGGGTGCATACTAAGTTGATCCCAACACCAGGTATCTGTTGTTTTATGGCTATCAAGTACATTAATAGACTGAAATTATGTATTATCAATTTTTATAATAATGATTTTGTTAGCCGCCCAAATGGCAATTTCACATTATTGTTTAATTTTATAGATGAAATTATGGGGGGACAAAAGCATGGATCTTTCGATAGTATTTGCATCGGAGGGGATTTTAATGCACACTTGTATCGCCATAGCCCAATATGTAAGAATGGGGCAGAATTGAAAGATTTTATAGCTTCCCATGACTTAGTTAATGCTATGGAATTTGCAGGTACAAGTATAAATAATGTAACAACCCCCACTTTAATAGGTCAGGGCTGTGCTTCTACGATTGATTATATTTTCACATGCCCTGAGTTAAGTGAAATAATCTTAAAAGCTGAAGTCATCTGCTCCGCATATAGTGATCACTATCCGCTTAAAATTAACATACACAATCCCCAGACCTCAAGGGTTGCAGTGAAACCAGATGTAGGTCCCCTAAATCTAGCATTATCAACCAATAGATTGAGACTAGCATGGAAGGGAGCTGACAATAAAGGGATACTTTCCAGAGTAATCAAAAAATACCCCGAGACAGTTGAGACTTGCCTGTCGTATATAAGTCCTAGCAATGAGGTGGTTGGCGCTTTTGGGGATCTATGCAGGGCAATTAAAATTGAATCCTCTAAACCTGTCAGGCATAATATCTCCCAGGGACCCCGTTGGTTTGATACTTCTTGCTCTAAGGCCAACAGGGATTTGAGGGCTGCACTTAATACCAGCCCGAGGGACCCCCAACTCGTGAGAGCATTAAGATCACAATATAAAAGGGTCTTACGCATTAGATCTGAAGCCCTAGTAATCAACCACTGGGAATCACTTACGCGCACCGCCAAATTGAAGGACTCAATGGGTTTCTGGAAAGAAGTCAAGTCGTTAAGATCCTTTGGTTCTAACATCAACCAACTTAATAGTAATATAACTGGCGAGGCGTGGGTAGAGCATTTCTCCCAAATCTATGCCATATCAGCTACCCCTTCAGACACTGTCTCTCTATCCCTCAGTGATGAACCCTTGACCTTTTCATTACTTGAGGTCGAGGATGCTATCATTGACAGTGCTAGCAATAAAGCCCCAGGTCCTGATGGTCTTTCCATTGACCAAATAAAATCAGAAATCAACTTCTGGGCCCCTCTTTTATGCAACCTATATAATAACCTAAATGACAGCTCAATTCCCGAATCCTGGTCGAACAGTGTCATTGTGCCCATATTCAAGAAAGGCGATAGGTCGGATCCCGCCTGCTATCGCCCGATCTCACTGATCGACAACACGTTAAAAATTCTGGGAAGAGTAATCTTCAGACGGATAAGGGATTGGGCTGAAGATAACAATATTCTTCATTGTAGCCAATTGGGTTTTAGAAGTAAGGTGGGCACCACAGAACAATGCTTAAATCTAAACCTGATTATGGCTAAATATATTATTGTTAAAAAATCCCCTCTTTATTTAGGTTTTATGGACTTGAGTTCTGCGTTTGATTTTGTTAACCGTTCTAGGTTGTGGTCACTTTTGCTCGATTATGGTTTAGACGATTCATTGGTGTATTTCCTTTCTCACTTACATAGGGATTTAAAAGCACGAGTACGAATCAACAATGATGGTGATTTGTCTGATGATATCCCTATCAGCAGAGGAGTTAGACAGGGCTGCGTACTCGCCCCACTGCTTTTTATTTTATATATCAACAGGTTAAGCAACACTTTGAGTGAGATTATTAAGGATGTTCCCATAATAAACGGCTCCCCCATCACTACTCTACTTTATGCGGATGACGCTGTATTGATGGGGCGTACACCGAATGCACTACGTACTTTAATCTCTGGTTTTGTTACCTTCATGTCCGATCTTGGTTTAAATACAAATTTTAAAAAATCTTTTATAATGAATTGCGGACCAAAGAAGTATAACATTGCATCCATTAAATCGGGTAATAACATTTTAAAATGCACCAGCACTTTTCCTTATTTAGGGTTGTTATTTTCCAACTCAGGCTCATGGCAGCAACATGCTGCCTTTGCAAGCAACAAAATTGGCAAGTCAATTAACTCGATCCTATCCCTTCGCCAACCGAAATTAGCTGATGTTGTTACCCCTCTTCTTACCATCTACCGTACCCAATGTCGACCAACCGGGACTTACGGTGCAGAAGTATGGGGATATTGCAACAGCTCGGCCCTTCAGGTGGCGGAAAATAGATTCTGTAGGAGGGTGTTAGGGGGAGTCCCTTGTGCTCCCACTCTGATCTGTCATAATGAATTGAGGCTGCCATACATTGCTGATTTCATAAAGTCAAGGCCTGCCCTATTTTGGATTAAAATCTGGTTAAACCCAGCAGCAACATTGACTCGTAGTATTATATCTGATTGTTTGTCTAGTGACAGATCTCACCACATACCTTGGCTAAAAGCAGTCAAAACCAGTCTGCAACAGGTGGGATTAGGATCCTTATTTAGTTCCCCTGACCTAATTGTACCCGCCCACAAAAACAGTATTAAACGGGCACTTATGGAGGTATATACTGAGGAAAGGATGAGATCAGAATCTAGTAAACCAGTGGTCATGAAATATTCACGCATTTGTGATCTAGATGTTGATAACCCCAATAATTTTATTAGATATTTGACAATGCCGATAGGTAGATGGAATCGGAGTCTTTTATTCAGGTTCCGGGAGGGAAGCTTAGTTTATTTGCTTAGCTTCCCTATTGGCTACAATAAAAACTTAGAAGAACTGGATTGTCCCTGTTCTTTAGGTGGACGACAAAACCTATTGCATTATTTCTTCTTTTGTGGCCACTACAAATTGTATACCTGTCAATATTTAAGACCAATCTTACGCAAATATAATCTACGTGAATCTATTCCTGCTCTGCAATTTTTGCAAATGATGCATATGGATGATGTTATTTATTCTGTCAGCTGTTTCATAAAAGCCTGTGTGAAATCAAGGGCAACTATGGAACATGGATAATGGATAATAGCACTATGCTGGTTTATGTACTTGAGTACCAGCTATATTAATATTGAATGTTTGTAAGAGATACTTCTATAGTGGGTAACTGTGGACATTGATGGATTAATATTCCTTAGTATTACGCACCATGCATTTTGTACATTATATTATGCACTTTAAGTCATCTTACTGCTTAACCTAATTGGATCACTGTTTATAATTTTGTAAGAATCGTTTTTTTTTAATGTTTTTAATGTACTTTCATTCTGTATGTACTTTTATGGATGTATCAAATCCGAATAAAGATCATTTGAATATGAATTGAATTGAACAACTTAATAACTGTGTAATAAGGGGAGAGCCGACTGAACAATTCGTAATAGAATTACTGAAGGTGAAAAGTGAGGCAGAGGAAGAACTTGCTAATAGAGCCGCAAAGCAATATACAATCAGAAGGGAGAGTTGTTACGAGTTCAGTGAGAAAATAGGGCGAGTCCTTGCTATACGAACCAGACAGATAGCGGCGGCAGGGACGATTAAGGAAATAAAGGATGAAAAGGGACAACTACATTCAGATCCAGAAGAAATTCGGGAGGTCTTTAGGAAGTTTTACCAATCTTTATATGATGAGAAAGATCCCAGTAGTATCGATAGAATAAATGAATATCTCCAGAACATTGAGGTAAAAACTATATCCCCTGAAGATGCAGAGGAATTAGAGACCGTGTTGGACGAAACTGAGATTAAAGAAGCAATGACTGCTCTACCCTCGGGGAAGGCTGCTGGACCTGATCAGCTACCGATTGAGTTTTATAAAACTTTCTGGGGATGTTTAGGTAATAATTTAACTCAAATGTTTCAAGCTGCACAAAGTGGGGTATCCATTCCCAAATCCTGGAGCGGGGCAGATATAGTATTAATTTAAAAAAAAGAAAAGCCTCCGAATGAACCAGGGTCGTACCACCCAATAACATTGATGAATAATGACACCAAAATTTATTCGAAGGCACTGGCTGTAAGATTTGCAAGAATTATAAGTAACCTGGTTAGTGATAACCAACATGGGTTTATTCCTGGTAGAGGGACAACTCACCATATTAGAAAAGTCATAACTTTATTTGATGTGGCGGAAGTAGCAGGAGACCCGATGGCAGTTATGCTTTTGGATGCGGAAAAAGCATTTGATCGGGTCTCCTGGCAGTATTTGTGGCAGACCCTAGCTAGAGTTGGGATTAGAGGAGGCTATTTGAAAGCAATTCAGACTCTTAAGGATAAACGGGGGTATAACTGGTCAATTTAAAATCAAGAGAGGAACTCGCCAGGGATGTCCTTTCTCTCCCCTGCTATTTGCCATCTATATGGATCCCTTAATACGGAAGATAGAATCAGCACCAGAGATCACCCCAGTCAATACAGCTCTTGGGCCATGCAAGATATTAGCCTATGCTGACGACGTTGCGGTGATAACACCTTGCCCTACGGAAGCAACTACATTTGTAGAGGCCGAGGCCTTAAGATTTGGACAAGTCTCAGGGTACTCATTGAACGCGTCTAAAACCCAGATTATTAAAAACTCTTTTACACCTTGTGAAGATAGAAGAGTAGTGCCGGCAGGGAAATACCTCGGAATTAATACTATGTCTAATTTAGATAGTTTGGTGGATAATAATATTGCCCCAGTAATCGAAAAGGCAAGAAAAGATTTGGATCGTTATGAGAACTTACATTTATCATTAGTTGGGCGAGTTAATATTATTAAAATGCTGATCTTACCCAAACTGTTGTATCTTTTTAGGGCAATCCCTCTTCTAATTGAAAATAAGTGGTTTAAAATTTGCGAAAGTATGGTAAATCGTTTTATTTGGGCTAGAGGTAAAACCCGGAGGGCATTGAGGTATATGTCCCTTCCCAGGGAGAGAGGGGGGTGGTCACTGCCGGATCTAAAGGTATATTATTGGGCTGCAGCAATACAAGGAATGGTTGGATTAATTGGGGGGGCTGAGATGGATGGATGGGATAAGACAGGCTCGCTGGCTATATATGGTTTAGCTCTGGGTACAAATGCTGAAAATATTTTTTTAAGATTTACTGATGGAAGTTACTTTAAAAGAACACGTTTCAAGATAATTATGGCGGCCTACAGCATATGGAAAGGATTTTCCAAAAAAGTTGGAATAGGGAAATATAGTGTATATACTAGATTCAAAAATAATCCCTCATTACCTAGGGCTGTGTTCTCAGGAATGGTATATGAGGAATGGGAGAGTCGAGGTATAAGAATGATTGGTGATATGTGGGATGATAATGGCATCTTACAATTTATAGATTTGAAAAACAAGTATATGTTAAACACAAATCATTTCTTTAAATACCTTCAAATAAGGAGTTGTATATTAAATAAAAAAGGGGGAGCTCTAGGCTTTGGGAGGAGTATAATGATGGATCTCATACAAAAAGGTAATGACTGTACTATAAAAAGATTTTATTTAGAAATGACAAAGTTAAAAAAGGATGATCTTGACAAATGGATAATTAAATGGTCCTCAGATTTAGATATAGCTAGAGAAAGAGATATTTTCTCTGAATCACTTGAGATGGGATGTAAATTACTATGCTCAGCGTCTCTTCAGGCCCAGCACTACAAGAGCCTGTATCACCTGTATTATACGCCATGGAAAATTGCTCAATGGGGGGCTGTGTCGGGCATCTCGTGTTTTAGATGTGGCAGTATGGAGGCCAATTTGTTACATATTTTCTCTACTTGTCCACACTTAGATAAGATAAAACAAGATATCGGGAATTTTTTCCGGAATGCCTTAGACACAACAATAGAGTTGGACTCAGCAACTATTTTGTTGGGAATATCCCCCAACGGACAAATTAATTGTAAATATTTTCTGTTTGTAGCAATGTCGATTTTTAGACTGCTTGTGGCCTCAACTTGGTTAGATCCAAATCCTCCCACGTATCATCAATGGCTAGGAAAAACTTTGTCAATACAAAAATTGGAAACAGCTATTTACTCTAGGAAAGGGAGAAAGGGTAAAAAGCTGGGTATACAAATCTGGGGTCCTTTGATTCAATGGAAGGCTGGAACTGAATAAGGTATTTTGAGGAATGTATGTATTATGGAATGTTAACATATATTATTTGTATCCGTATATATTATGATAGGATCTGTATGTAGTATGTATATTGTAATATTTCACTTTCCCTTTTTCTTTTGAATATGTAGTTGAGTATATGGCTGCCTTATGAAACTTATTGTGCCTTGTCCATGTAATGGGGGAGGGGGGGGAGATAAAATGTGGGGAAAAAATTTATCAATAAAAATATTTAAAAAAAAAAATTAAAGTGGATTCCCAGGCCTTGTATACACTGTGTTGAATATTTGTGAAGGTGTGAATTTGGACACAGATGTGACCGAAGGCCTGAGAGCTTGAGGTTTCAAACTTTGGAAGCCGTCTAGGGGGCATTTCCTAGTGGCTTACAGTTCGACCTGTCAGCCTTAGGGTGGTCTTCCCCTAAACATTTTACCTTCCTCCTCCATTGTTGCTAATCTTGTTATTGCTCGCATTAGACCTCTATGCAATTCCCCTCTGCCGACCAGTGGAAAAGTGCATGTGCTCATTCTTCAAAACATTGTAACATTAGCTTATCCTCAATTGGCATATGTTTTTTACTTATAAGTTCCTAGTAAAGCGGTACTATATGTTCAGGGCCTGTAAATTAAATGGAACTAGTGGGACCGCAGCACCTATTGGGCTACTCACTTAAGTAGACCTGCCTAAACATGTCTCAGGCCTGCCATTGCAGCCAGTGAGTACAGTTTTAGACTGTGCCAAGAAGAAGGGCTGCTGTGTTGCTGAAAGGAGTGCCACTCTGCTGGATTCTACCCTTCAGAACTACTGCCCTGCTGGATTGCTGCCTCGCTGTGCTGACCTGTTGCCCTCTTGTCTGTGTGAGTTGGACTGGGCCTGCATTTCTTGAACCCAGGAACCCAAAGTGACTCCACAGGTTAGTTGTCTGGCTTCCTGACTAGAGCCTCAAGAACACAAGGTTACAAGAACCTTAAACCTACCACCTGGATTCTGCCACCTGTGAGTCCTACCTTGCCAAGTGGTACCACCCCAGTCCTGGACCCTTGGAAGCAGGAGCTGAATGTGCTCTGCCAATTAATCTCTGGACCTAGCAGAACTGACACACCTCCTCTTCTTCGCAGCACAACTCAAGCAGAACTGACACATTGCCTCTGCTGCTTGGTTTCTCTCAGTGCAAGGACTCCGCTTCAATCTCATAGATCACTTCGGAACCACTGCCTGTGCAAAGTTTTCCTGATGCAGGCCCTTGCATCACAAATCTGTTCTCAACGGCAGCCTTGATGACGACCCATTGCAAGCCACTTTCGACTGGATCCTCAGCGACAACACCAAACCTCGTATAACAACTTCACAGCACCATGGAACCGACGCATCGCCTTGACTGCGCAACAGATCCTCCACACGGGATCTCGCAATGCTCTGCAACCAAGATTTAAGATACTCTTGTTCAGCCGGCCTAATTATGAGGCATATGTATCAAGCAATTTTCCCGTTCACAAACAGCCAATTTTTCCCAAACGTACCGATTCTCAGAATCGGCCCATTTGCGAACGGGAAAAGGCCTTTTGGGATATATCATCCCAAAAGGGCATTATAAAATAGAGAATAGCAAAATTTGTAAATCCCTATTTTGTGATTGCATTTAAGGATTCACAAATTGTGATTACTTAAATGCGATGCAGGAAGCACCCAAATTGTGTGATTTTGGAATAAGAAATTGCAAATTACCAACTTCAAGTTGGTGGTAATTTTGCGATTTATTTGAAAAATTCACTTTTTTGCATTTTTCAAAGTGCCATGTGGCACACATACATGCCCTTATGGCATGTATGTGTGCCACATGTGCACGCATACATATTTCAGGGGTGCAACAGGGTGTCCTTTTGAAACCCTTGAAATTGCATGCGCAATTTGCGAGTACCTATTGGGTACTCGCAAATTGCACATGCAATTCCGATTTATTACTATGGGCCTCTTGGCCCATAGAAATGAATGGGAAGCCATTCCTTAATTGCGAGTCGCAATTAAGGAATGCCAAGGAATTGCTAATTATTTGTTAATTTTAGTTACATCTCATTTTGCAATTCTCAAATAGCAATTGTCTAAAAATCGCTATTTGAGAATCGCAAAATCCTTCTGTGATACATATGCCCCTGTGTCCCTGTAGACCATCGTGGTTTGTCCAAACTTGTGACTTTGCCCCAATCTGGTGCCACCAGATATCCCCAGTTGGCGCTTTGTGATTTTTGGTGCTGTTTTCACTGAAATCTTTGAAATTGATTTTTTGTTCTTTTGGTCTTGTTTTATTTATTAGACATTACTCTATTGTTCTAAACTGGTGTGATATATTTTCATGGTGGGTTTTCTATGTGTTGCTGTTTGATGTGTTGCCTAAATACTTTACACATTGCCTCTGAGTTAAGCCTCACTGCTCGATGCCAAGCTACCCGAGTGTTGAGCACAGGTTCTCATATTGACTTTATCCAGACTAGGATTGAATTTCTTGCTTGAGTAGGGTTTCACCCTCCTCAGCCAGTAACCCAGTTTCTCACACTAACTGTTGGACTTGGTCCTTTTTGCAGGGTCATCCCAGAACTTTATGCCTTCCTTCTGTATTTTTTCTGACCGGTTTTATGACTCTGAGTACATTACCACTGCTGATCAGTGCTAAAGTGCATATGCTCTCTTTTTTAATTTGAGTTATGGATTTGGGATTCCATGATTGGCTATTTGATTTACTTGTCAGTCCCAAGTACAGTGCACCATGTGTGCCTAGGGCCTGTAAAACAAATGCTGCTGTGGGCTTGCAGAATTGATTGTGCCACCCACAGAAGCAGCTTGTAAAATGTGGCTTAGGCCTGCCGTTGCAGAGCCTGTGAGCAGTCTGGGACTGCCATGTTGGCTTGGCAAGTGCACACGCTTGCACTGGCAAGTGTGTGCACTTGCCTAGTCAACATGATAGTCCCTAAACCCTCCCTTTTCTGCATGTTAGTCACCTCTAAGGTAGGCCCAAGGTACTCATGTGGGCAGGGTGTATTGTATGTGAAAGGTAGGACATGCCCTGATGTGTGTGCATGCCATGAATGTGAAATACTACCAATTTCGTTTTTTACTATTGCAAGACTATATGCTCCCATAGGCCAGAATGGGCAATTTGCTTATAACATCTTATAAACATAACTGACCCAGAGAAAAAGTTGGGAAAATAAAGTTTAGTATTGCTGAACTCAGAATGTTAAAGTGCATCTATTAGTGTGGGTGATTTTAACATTCTGTGTTTGACAATACCACTTTTAGAAAGTAGGTATTTTCCTGCCTAACTATCCAGTGTGCCTCTGCTAGGTTTGTGTATTGTGTGTCTGGCTTGTGAGTGACAGGAGCTGGGAGAGTGCTGCAGCTCCAGCAGTCTGTTGAGTCTGGGCTGGACTGAACGGGACCTGGGTTGAATTTAGAGTAGGGGGAGGAGATTTCCTTTCAACGGCCTGGGCCAGGTCTGCTTTCAACAATGCTGTCTCCACCTCCTGCCAGGAAGCTGCACCTGAGAGGACAAAACTGGTTTTGGCTGGGTACAGACACGCCTTCAGAGACAAAGGATTTGTGTGTATAAAAAGGGAGACCCAGACCCCAAAACATTAGATGACTTCTGAGAAATCAAGAAGAACCTTTGCCAAGGAGAAGAACCGGAGAAGCTGAAGGAAGATTAATACCCCTGGGCTGTTTGGAGTTGGCCTGCAGTTCTTACTTGTTGGCAAGGAAAGGAGAAAAGGACTTTGCTGTTTGCTTTGTCATCTTGAGGAATATCTAAACACAGGCTTGAAACTGAGCTTGCCTCCTGTCTGTCAGGGACACAAAGGCTTCACCGCCAACTCTCCTGAACTTCCTTGCTGGGAATTCCCATCTGCAAATAGGTACCTGCTGCTGTTTAGGGCCTCTAGAGACGGTTTGTTGTTGGGAGCTGGAAGACCGATGCAACAAGGAAGCGTGTCACATCTGCACTGATTCTCAACGCATTGCTAAGTCACGGAGAAGATGCGCGCTGCATCCACACCTGGTCTCGACGCATCGTCAAGCCACAGAGAAGAAGCGGACACATCCACACCGGGTGCCGATGCATCACTGAGAAAACCGCCCCAGCACCTGCCGTGTGGCTGCAACAGTTAAAGCATCGACTGGATCGTTGCATCGTGCCGCCATTTTTCGCTTCGCACCAGATTGTCGCCACCCATCGAAGAGCCATCTTGTCGCATCCTCACCGAAACACAGTGGGAAACAGACACATCCCCTCCTCTCCGGTAAGAAACAGAGACATTGCCCCACTGCCCTACAGTAAGCCACAGGTGCCCAGCCTCCCCCGAAGCAAGGAACTGACGCATCGACTTCCCTACGACCCTTTTGTTTGTTTTGCGTGACGCATCTAAGGTACTTTGTTGGAAAAGTGTCGCATTTACAACTTGCATTGAACTTAACTATTTCTACCATTTAAGAACCATATTGTTGATAATGTATTGTGGATTTTTGCAGTTTGGTCTTGTTTAGATAAAGATTACTTATTTTTCTAAACTGGTGTGGTGTCCATTTGTAGTGTTTTCACTGTATTACTGTATGTGTTCACAAATGCTTTACACACTGCCTCTGATATAAGCCTGGCTGCTCGTGCCAAGCTACCAAGGGGGTAAGCAGGGGTTATTTTAGGAGTGTATCCCCCTTTCTCTGACTAGAAGCAAAGGTCTCTATTTGGACAAAGGTGCAAACCATTGCCAACTAGAGACCTCCATTTCTAAAGTTGGTGGTCAGCGGTGAGGATTTGGACTTGCATTTGTCATTTAAATAGAGGGATTGGTGTACACTACTTGGAGGGCAGACCATTACACAACCACATACAGTTTTTTCTGTTTGCTGGTGTCCTCCTGGAAGTATTGTTTGATACTAAGACTCTGGTTAGTTGTTGCTAAATGGAGCCTAACTTTTGGCACATGTTCATCTACACAATGAAGGAGCTACGTGTGTTCTGCAAGGAAAGGGGGCTGCCTGTGAAGAGAAGGTCCAGGGAGGATCTAGAGGTATCCCTATTTCATTATGAGTTACCCCACTGGAGGCACACACTACCATTTGGGTCTGAGGAGGAGTTGTTCTCTGAAAGTGAGAAAGAAGCAGAAACAGTTGGCTGGCTTCTGGCTTGTGAGCAGAGGCTGAGAGAGCTTGATGAGGAGCTCAAGAGGGCTGAGGCCAAGAAATGTGTGTAGCTCAGGAAGTAAACTTGGCTGGGTTTGAGGTGAAGTCCAGCTCAGATGGTGGCAGAAACAATTAGTTATCTAGTGCTGCAGGAGCAGTACACACACCCAGAGATGTGGTGCCTGACTTGAAGGAGGGGGTTAGCATACACCAGGGGGTTCAAGGATATGAGGTAGATCCAGTGGTATGCATTGTCCCTGAGGTGTATTTGGGAACTGGCACAGGGATTCATAGTCCTAGTGCTGTGAGGGACACTCTACTGACTCTAGATCAGAGGTGCAGGGAAATGGGTTCCCCCATGGTTGAAGTCCCTGTGTGTGAGTGTGAAGACTGCCCAGAAGAGTGTGGGTTGAGTGACCGAGATAGTCAGATACTGTCTTGCCAATCTCAGGAGAGTGGTTTGATTAGGCTGTGTGATTCAATTGTGGGAGAGCATATTGTAAGTTCATGTTTTCCAGAGCTATGCCAACACCTGTTGGAGTGTGAGTTTTCTGACCCCAGGGAGACCTTTTGGTGGATTCCAGAGGGTCTGATGAGGCATTGGGGTTTGACCCTAAGAGGAGTGGTTCAGGTATTTCCCAGCCCAGAGTGGTGGGAGAGGTTCAGAGTAGCCCAGTTAGGTCCCAGTGTTGTGGGAGGGTTGTAGGGCCTCATGTCCTGTCTCCAAGGAGGAGAAGTGAGACTGGGATGCGTCCCGTAGTGCCCCAACCTCAATCTCAGGACCTGGAAGGTTCCTTAAGGGAACACCAGATGGGGAGCCTAGTCTGTACTGGTAGGCCATCCTTTGAGGGGATCTCCTAGTGCAGGAGAACTTTGAGTGGCTGTAAGCGGACCTCAATCAGTTATGGGGTCCTGCAGTGCCATTTCTAAGTGAAGGGTGCAGAAGTCCAGATGGAGAGGGTGAAAAGGGGATGCGTTCCCCAGTAGAAGAACCAGTGGGTCAGGGGACAGCCATAAGGGCTGTGCCTCCTAGGAGTGACCATGATGACACCAGGTCTGTCCTGGGGGACCTTTGCGCACTGTCAAATGTACAGGGGTAGGGAGATCTGCGCAAGCAGACTGTCACACAACACATGAGTCATGTGTTACCCTTGGGGGGGCATGCCTGCTCCCCAGGAAGTCCTGGTGTGCCAGGCGGGTGCTCAGCCGCAGGGTTTAGTCCTTGGGTTAGGAAGCCAGGTTCAGGTGTTGCCTGACCTGGAGGGAAGGGCAACTGCTAACAGAGCCCTACCAGTTTGTTTTCTGGGGACACCGCTTCAGGTGGGAGGGTGCAAAGCGCCAGTAAGGGGGGAAGGGAGAGAGAAGCCTCACCCCTGACCTCTGAGCAGTCTAAGGGTACAGACACTAAGCTGGGATCCCAGTTGCAGGATAGAACCCCTGAACTGTTGTGCAAATTGTGCAGGACATCTTCCACAGTTGCCCTGACAATTCTGAAAGGTGGTACTGCTCCATATGGGAGGGTGCAGATCCCCCAGGAGGAGGACCGGGTGTGCGAAAGCCCGGCACAGTCTCCTGTCCAGCCACCGGGTACAGGCCCGTGGCAGGTGGGTCATTGTCAGGATGTCATACCCGGCCTGACAGGAGGGAGAGTGTACCAAGGGTGACAGGCACCTAGGGCTACTGTCCCCTACTCTCTGATGCCAAAGAGGTTGGAGAGCCATGAAAGGCCTGGGGCCTGGCTCTCATCACTGACAGGTGTCAGTGGCCATTGTGGCTTGCTGTCCTGGTGGACAGAGTTGCCCTCCGAGGGGGGCAGGAGTCACTCCCTGGGGGTGGACTGGTTCACACCACTGTGTTGACCATGTGGGTACTGTCTGCCTGTTGGGACACATATGTGAGCAAGTCACGGTTAGGTGCTGCACAGATGGTGTCCACAGTTGAGGAGAAGGGTTCCCCATGGGTTAGCTTAGTGGTCCCTGAGAGTATGGACAGAGGGTTCCAAATGGGTTCAGATTGGGGAGAGGTTGTAGCCTGGGGAGAGGATGCAGCCTGGGGAGAGGATGCAGCCTGGGGAGAGGATGTAGCCTTAAGGCTAGAGTGGGTGACCTCGAAGCTGGGGAACCGGGTTCAAGTCTCGGCAACGGCACTCATTATCCTGTGATTCTGGGCAAATCAGTTAATCTCCCCCGTGCCTAACAAAAAATGTAATGTGTCCTTCTGTAACAAAACTGGTGCTCATGTACAGCTCTCTGATACTCGATTTCTTGAGTCTAGTTCACGCAATATAAGACGTTGGCGTAGAACTGGAGTATGTCCCTGCAAGTGCTGGCCAGCGTCCATGTTCTATCGCCCCAAGCAGGGAAGCCTATCAAGGTATTGATTAGCCTATCCTGGCTTTACGCTCGAAGGGGGTTGTGTTGGGCTTGGCCCATTTTGCAGGGGCATCCCAGAACTTTTTGCCTTCCTCCCTCCTGTATTATTTTTGACCTGTTGTTGGTGGTTTTATGACTTTGAGCACTTTTTGTAAATTGTGTTATGGATTAGTGATTCCATGATTGGTTATTTGATTTGATTGTAAGTCCCTAGTACAGTGGACCATGTGTGCCCAGGGCCTGTAAATCAAATCCTGCTGGTGGGCTTGCAGCACTGATTGTGCCACCCACAGAAGCAGCTTGTAAAATGTGGCTCAGGCCTGCCATTGCAGAGCCTGTGAGCAGTCTGGCACTGCCATGTCAACTTGGCAAGTGCACACACTTGCCAGTCCCTAAAGCTTCCCTTTTCTGCATGTTAGTCACCACTAAGTTAGGCCCAAGGTACCCCTGTGGGCTAAGTGCATTGTATGTGAAATGTAAGACACGCCCTGATGTGTGTGGCATGTCCTGATAGTGACATACTACCAATTTCGTTTTTCACTATTGCAAGGCTATCTGCTCCCATAGGCGAGAATGGGCAGTTTGCTTATACCATCCTATAAACATAACTGACCCAGGGATCAAGATGGGAAAATAAAGTTTAGTAGGTCTGAACGTTAAAATGCATCTTTTAGTGTGGGTCATTTTAACATTCTGTGTTTGATAATACCACTTTTAGAATGTAGGTATTTTCTTGCCTAACCATCCAGTGTGCCTCTGCTAGGTTTGTGTATTGAGTGTCTGGCCTGTGAGTGACAGAAGCTGGGAGAGGTTTGCGGCTTCAGCAGTCTGATGAGTCGGGGCTGAGCTGAATGGGACCTGGGTTGAATTTAGAGTGGGGGGAGATTTCCTTTCACCTGCCTGGGCCAGGTCTGCTTTCAACAATGCTGTCTCCACCTCCTGCCAGGAAGCTGAATCAGAGAGGACAGAACATGTTTTGGCTGGGTACAGACACTCTCTGCCTTCAGAAACAAAGGATTTGTGTTTATAAAATGGGGGTCCCAGACCGCAGAACTTTAGATCCCTTCTGGGAAATCAAGAGGAACCGGAGAAGCTAAAGGAAGATTATTACCCCTGTGCTGTTTGCTGTTTGGGGTTGGCCTGCAGCGGTTACTTGTTGCCAAGGAAAGGAGAAAAGGACTTTGCTGTTTGCTTTGTCATCTCGAGGAAGATCTCCAAGGGCTTGAAACTGAGCTTGCCTCCTGTCTGAAGTCTCAGGGACACAAACACTTCACCGCCAGCTCCCCTGAATTTCCTTTCTGGGAATTCCAACCTGCAAAGAGGTTCCTGCTGCTGTTTAGGACCTCTAGAGACTGTTTGTTGTTGGAAGTTGGAAGATCGACACAACGAGGAAGAAACATGTTGCATCCGCACCGAGCCCCGACGCATCGGTGAGTCACAGAGAAGACTTGTGCCGCATCCGCACCTGGTCCCGACACATCACCGAATCACAGAGATGAAGCCTGCCTCATCCGCATCTGGTCCCGAAGTATCACCGAGCCACAGAGAAAAAGCGGGCCACATTCACACCGGGTCCATACGCATCGCTGAGAAAACCGTTGCAGCACCTGCCGTGCGGCTGCAAGCGTTTTCGCATCGACCGGATCACTGCATCTCATCGATGCACCATCTTGTTGCATCGTCACCGGAAAGCAGTAAGAAACAGATGCATCCCCTCCTCTCCAGTAAGGAACAGACTCATTGCCACCCCTGTGCTGCAGGAAGGAACAGGTGCCTTGACTCCCCCGTAGCAAGGAACTTTCGCATCGCCTTCCCTATCAACCCTTTTGTTTGTTTCGTGTGACACATCCATGGTGCTTTGTTGGAAAAGTGTTGCTTTTACAACTTGCATTGGACTGAACTTTTTCAAACTCTATTGTGGAATGTTGCCATTTGGTCTTGTTTAGATAAAGATTACTTATTTTTCTAAACTGGTGTGGTGTCCATTTGTAGTGTTTTCACTGTATTGCTGTATATGTGCACAAATGTTTTACACACTGCCTCTGAGATTAGCCTGTCTGCTCGTGCCGAGCTACCAAGCAGGTGAGCAGGGATTATTTTAGGAGTGTATCCCCCTTTCCCTGACTAGAAGCAAGGTTCCCTATTTTGACAAGGGTGAACCCCAATTGCCAACTAGAGACCCCCATTTCTAACAAAAACCCTGTGTGATCCTGGGCAAATTACTGTATTTCCTTTTGTTCAGATTTAATTTACCAATGTGGATTATTAGAAAAATCCCAGCAACTCTATTAGGCATTTCAGACTAGCAATATGATGCAGTGCGGTATGGATTACTATTCGCCTGGCCAATCGGCCATGTCATATAAAAGTATCTTGACACCTTTATTCACTCTTGAAGTGCTAGATGCAAATGTGTGTTTGATAATATGCTAACGTTAATGTTTATATAGTGCATCCTACTGGACATCTGACATTTATACACACAGTAAATAAAAAGCATTACTTGTACCCAATCTACCCTAGTACCCAATGTAATAGTACTTAATTTACTGACTTTTAAAGGATGGAAGGCTAAGTCGCCCTTAACAGTAGTCATAGAGAGCTTATGTAAATCTTTCTATTTATTGTGGGGTGAAGAGCTTGTCAGGATAGGGCGAGTACAATATGGGTTCATTTGGCCGACCACCCTTTTAATTAGACTTCCAATTTGTGCCTCAGACATGTGATGTGACTATCCAGTTATGTAGCTAGCTATCAAAAAATCAAAGGTTAAAATGACGTTATAGTTAGAACTGGTAATAATAGCTTACTTTAAGTTAAAAAATATAAAGCCCTAGATATTGAATGAGAAAACCAAATGTATTCAAATAAAATTCCTATTTTAAACAAAAAACAGTGACATTCTCCAGCTATAGTTTACTGAGCTGACTATAGCTTAAACCCCCAACATGCACTGCTTATGACCTCACATATACTTCATCACTTATGACCTGTTCAATGACATCATTGATGACATCACCCACCATACGCCTGTTCAATTTACTCCACATAATTATTTCCTCATACGTTCATCGCATTTAAAAAGTCACCAGCATTCAATCCCCATTCCTTTCTTAATTGTGGTATGTTCCGTGACAGCTAATAACCTGGAAAACTTTGAGGGCCTTGCTGATTCCCAGTGTGTGGATATCAACGTTTCACAGCAGTTTCAGGTAGACATTACCTTAAGAAGCTGGGAGTGCAATGCTGTTCGTGGTACCATACGCCCAGAGTTTACTGTGTTTTAGGCTCTCCCTCCGTTAACTAGTGCAGATGGTAATAGCACAGCAGCCAATGATCTAGCAAAGCCCCAGATAGTACTTCCCTATGTGTGTTTGCTTCCATTGTGTTTGTCACAATTAGTCCATTCCACAATTGCTATTTCATCTTCTCCTTCATTTACTATAAACCAGGTCAGGTGGAGGATCCGAATACAGGAGAATGCTTTGACTGTCAATCTGGATGCAAGGCCTGTGCTATGGGTAAGTACTACCAAGGATACTATTAAGTTAAGAAACAGGCAATTATGTAATCACACGTGTAGTGGACGAACTGCAATTAATGTTGACAATCCGTATACAGGCATTCCAAGACTAGGGCTGCTTGGGACAACTGTATGTTTGAAAATGGTCTAACTTAATACAGCTAGATAATGATCATTTGCTGTTCCAGTTCAATCTTGAATCAGTATTTTGTAAATATTGTTTTTTCTAGGACTTCTAAGCTTTATCGTGCTCCTTCCTCTAGCTAAGCAAGGTGATCAATAAGCTTTAAGTGAGTCAGTACACAATTTGTTTTTGACTCTAGGTAACAGAGGCACTTTCGGAAATTCTGAACATCAGGTCACAGACATAGAAAGGTTGTGTTTTCGGTTTCAATACCAGTAAGATAAGCAGGACAAGGTAAGTAAAGAAGCAGCGCTTTGATTGAAACTTCTACATCTGTGAAAACCAGGCCAGGGCTGAAGGTCTGATAGCATGCTTAGCATGTTCTTCTGACACGCAGGCAGGTGAGTCCTTGCACACGGGGTAGGGACCGGGGATATTCGATAGTCACTCTGTCGGGTCAGCCACAGGACTCTGCACCTGTTCCTCAGATCCCAAATGTGTATGTGCATTTTTATGCGAAGTGGTAGATAGGCGCTATACAAATACCATAAATATATAATATAATTTAAAAATCTGCACCATGTTGATGCATCAGCCGAAGATTGAGACTTGCTCAAAGACAGGCGTACCAGGGGCGACGGCGAGGGTAGGTGACCCAGTGCGGTCTCTACCGAGACAAGGCTCCTACTACAGAGGCGCCCAGACGACGTGCCCGTCCTTGCTGATGCACCATACTCGCATTAGAGAGGTTCTCATGCAACGACTACACGAGACTTGATATGTAGTCAGTCCTGAGTGGGAGCAGAACAATAGAAGCACCATTCAGTGTAGATATTTAACACTTTTTCACAGTTTTTACACTAATTGGTCCTGAAGACTTGCCACGGTATCCTTATGAACCAACAGGGCAAGAAACATGTTGACCCAGAGAGTAGAGCACACTAAAGACTGAACAACCCCTACCAGGGTAGTGCCACTCCATTCAATTTACTTTTAATGAGGTGGATTACCAGCCTGAATAAAGATTACTAACTTGGGCTATCCAACGTTTTTCAAAAATGCACACACTCACTGCACCTCACTTTATCTACACAACGCACGGGCCACACACCCCCACCTCATCATACGGCAAAGGAGCAAAAGATCTCAGACAAAGAGTCCCTTTGCGGGTGCCCGTTGAGCATTGCAGCGCTGGCCCAAAGAGGAGCAGGTCCATATGATGAAGCATGACACCTAGCTTGCTGGGTGTGTGAGGACCGTAGTTCCGCAAAAGCGGGATCCCCCATCCCACTTCCTCCTTTTATAACCCCCAGACCAACCCCTCCACCACTAAACAGTTGGTGGGGGACACCCTTCCCAGAGGAACAAGTCCCCACCTCCTTTGTGTACCTTGCGCAAAGACAACAAGCAAAGATCTGGGTCACATGTTGGTATAGGGACTCCACAAAAAGTGGAGCATAGGATCAAGAAGGTGAGACGCAGGAATTGGATGCAGAGAATTCAGAGGTGGTGAGTCAGAAGCTCAGTCGGTGCCTTCCAAGTGCTGATTTTAGATCTTACCACATGATCAGTGCTATGATGAGGGCTATGCTGTAAGGAATGAAGAAGAGCGAAGAAAACCTGAGGCATAATGTCTGAATATTCAGTTGCTCTATACTCAAAATGATACTGAGGAGCCTTTATTTGAACATTCAAAGGGAATTTCAAAGTTACAAGTTTAAAAAATACATATTTTATTCAACAGGCATTCGCAACGCCAATAGATCTCACCCAATTCTCTTTTCACCCCCTTTATGGTTACGGTGAATATGCCTACTTCTACAGCAGCAAGGTTAAAAAACACTTTCTTATATTTTAAGAAACCCCATTCAATGACTGCTGTGGGTCCACTCACATTCATGGCAGCCGTCTCTCCGTGTACAAAATATTTTTATATTTAGTGCATTCAAACATGGGTTGCCTTGGATGCACTCATATGTACGGCAGCTGTCTTCGAATGCCTTTTGTTATATTTTTTATAACATTCCATTCAAAGATGGCCACTACAGTCACACACATACAGGTGGAGGCTAAATGTGTGAGATATAAATATAGTAAAATACATTAAAAAAATCACCACCACCATCTTTGTGTCATCAACTTCTGTGAATGCATTTTATTATATTTTAAGAAGCCCCAATCAGAGATGGCCTCACTTCTGAGCGGGCCATCTTTGAATGATATTTCTTCAAATGTAACATTTTAAGATTGCCACCCACTGATATCCCTCAAACACATGGGCGCTGTAGGAGCAAGTGACCATTGAGAGGCAGAGTGGGAAGGGAGTTACAAAACATTGGGTGAGAAGAAGGTGAGGAATCAGAGAAAGACAGGAAAAATTAGTCTCTCATATGATCTACAAGGCAAGATCTGACATTGGCTGTATGCAAAAAATATTTTTGTCTAAAAAAAAAGCCCACATCATCATAGTGCTTCCTGGCAATGAAGGTTACTACATTGTGAGTGGATGTACTCCCTGTGAAAGAGTAGCTTGCCTTTACTTGCAGTGGAGTCAGGCAATGGCTGAAGTGGGGTGACTCATTGCTCCATGATACCGACTAGAGTGTGGTGGAAGAAAGATGTGAATGACACAATTAGACTAATGGATGACGTCTTCACGTCTTCTAAATAACCCCTATAACTATGTTATACACTTCATTTTTACAAAAAATCACATAGTCTTGGCTAATATCAGACCTTAAAACTTAATTTGGGCCGGTTTTGGGTACCAGACACTCAGTGCCTATATAGGCCTTTTTTTAGTCACAGATCCATAATTCCCTTGTAGTCTCACACATAACTGAGTAGTATAGCTTCCATGTTCCCACATCCATACTCACCACGTCTGACCTCTTCTGAACTTAAAGTCAGATATAAACTCTGCATGTCTCAGTAAGAGTACTGTGCTAGCACACTCCTTTTGATCTTTTCTGATATTCCTAACACAATGCAATAAAAAGATATGACATCAGCAGGAGGATACAACTAATCCAATCCAAACGCCGTGAGACAGAAATATGGGAGGAAAGCCATCTAATCAGGAGGAAAGTATGGAGATGAAAAAGAAAGCCATCACATTATGAGGAAGGACTGACACAAAGTCCAACTCTAAGACTACTTAGGATAAAATAGGTTTGTTTGCCACTGACGTTGTCAGTGAAATTGCTCTCCCTCCCTTGCAGCTCCACCATTGAGGCCTTCCCCCGAGCCCCTGCAGTCTCGAGTGTTGGTGTTCGAAGCCCTCCTCCACCCTCAGGTTTCACCTGCGCCTCATCCCTGGTGGTCCAGTAGACCTCTGTCACCATTCTTTCGGTCCGCTTTTTCACTCCTTTTTCACTCCTTTTTTCCCCTCACTTCTATCTCCCCCCTTCACTCTCCTTCTGGGTCTTTCCTCTATTTTCTGTCATTTTCCCCTCATTTCAAGCTCCCCCTTCACTCTCCTTCTGTGTCTTTCCGCCATTTTTCACTTGTTTTCTACCCTCATCTCAATCTCCCCCTTTCACTCTCCTTCTGTGTCCTCTGTGTCTTTCCTCCACTCTTTCTTGCACTTTTTCTGCCTTATTTGCACTTTTCTCTCTCTTTTTGCCTTTTTCCTTTTTAGCCCGTTTTTCCCTGCCGCTGCTGCCACTGCGGCTCCTCCCTCCCAGCACGACCAGTGTGACCGGCCCAATCCAGCTCCCCTCCCCGCTCACTACTCACAGCTGTGCAGCCTTCCTCGACACCTACTTAATGTCGACCGCTCCAGCGCGCCAAAGGCAAGCCCGTCTGCGCCCGTCCACGATCCGACTGTGACCGCTCCAGGAACCCTGAATGTCTGCACCGCCAACGCTACAACACAGCGGCACTCCACGCTCTTAACCCAGGCTGCAACAACAACTGCAAGCTAGCATCACCAGCTGACACTCATGGACCCTTCAGCTGTCACCGCTGCTGGCACACCTGCAGCACTGCCAAGACCATGGACCCAGTACAACCTGTCAGCAAGAACATAACCAAACTGAAGACCCTGCAATGCATCCTCCTCAACGTCCGATCCCTCCACAAACACGCCACCAAAATCTAGGACCTCCTCGACCACTCCAGACGTAGCATTCGTTACTGAAACCTGGACCAACACCACCTAGGGACCGGACATTGCCATTGCCATTCCCCAAGGATAAAAGATCTACAGGAAGGACCGCCCTACCTGCCCGGGAGGAGGAATCGCCATCGTCCACAAATCCACCCTCCGCCTGAGCACACTCCCTGATGAGCCCACAGACCTGATGGAACACCTTCACTTAAAGATACAGGCCAGCCCTACCTCCACCCTCCAAGGAACCCACATGTACCAACCCCCTGGACCGTGCTGACTTTTCGCCAACTCCATTATGGACATCATCTCCCAGCATGCCATCGCGTCCACCAACTACAGCCTCCTGGGAGACCTCAACTTCCACCTCGACAACTAACTAACCCCAGCACCTCATCCCTCCTGGACAACCTCTACAACATTGGAATCTGCCAGATCTTGACTGAACCCACGCCCTTAGCAGGACACACCCTCGACCCCCTCTTCACAACAGGAAACTCCAACACTTTCGGCCACACCACCGAACTCCCATGGACGGACCATCGATGCTTCCACTTCACCTTAAGAATATCCACCATTCACAGACACCAGCACCTGCTCCCTTAAAGAAACTGGACCAGAATCACCGACGACCAGCTAACCTCATCACTCAGCAACTCCACCCCAACCATAGTGGAAAACGACAACCCCAACACCACAGTTTAAACCCTGCACAGATGGATCTCTGACAGCGGCAACACCATAGCCCGCCACAAGGAAAACAACAACACCCACGCCAAGAGAGCTAGATGGTTCACCACTGAACTTCGAGAGTCCAGACGCACTTGCCGCCACCTCAAAAAGGCCTGGAGGAACACCAAATCCACAGAAGCCCACAACCACTTCAGAGCCGCAACCAACGCCCACCACCAACTCATCAGAAAATCGAGAAAAAAAGCGATTAAAGACAGAATCTCCACTCATGCACACAACCGCAAAGAACTCTTTAACATCATCAAGGAGTTCACCCAACCCACCAGCGAGTCCCCCGACATCCCTTCCTCACAAGACCTCTGCGACAAGCTCTGCACCTTTTTCCACCACAAAATCAAGAGCATCTACGACAACTTCTACAAAGACCACCAACACACTGAACTCTCACCACCGACCCTGACACCCCGAAGCCAGGAATCGACAACTAGACAGCCCTCACCACCGAAGACACACTAAAGACAATGAAGGCTACTCCAGGGCCACCACGGACCCCTATCCCCACCACATTTTCAACAGAGCTGCCAAGCCCATCGCACCCATGGTCTGCCACACCATCAACTGCTCCCTGGCAACCGCTTTGTTCCCGGACGACTGGAAACACACTGAGATCAACCCCCTCATGAAGAAACCCTCAGCGGACCCCACCGACCTAAAAAACTACAGACCCATCTCCCTGCTCCAGTTCCCAGTGAATGTCATTGAGAAAGCCATCAACAGCCAACTCGCCACATTCATCGAAGAGCACAACATTCTCGACTCCTCCCAATCCGGCTTCAGAAAAAATCACAGTATGGAAACCGTCCTTCTTGCCGTAACAGATGACATCCGTACCTTACTGACCAAAGGAGAAACAGCAGCCCTCATCCTCCTCGACCTCTCAGCGGCTTTCGACACAGACTCTCACCGCGCCCTAATACGCAGACTCCATGATGCAGGGATCCAAGACAAGGCACCCGACTGGATCCGCTCCTTCCTCAACTGGCAGAAAGCAGCGGGCAGACCCCGCCCTACACCTACAACCTGCGGAGTCCCCCAGGGGTCCTCCCTCAGCCCTGCGCTCTTCAAAGTCTACATGGCTCCGCTCGCCCCCATCGTCGGAACATACAGACTTAACATTGTGTCATAACAGACGGCACTCAACTCATCCTCTCCCTATCCAACGAACCCAACACCGCCAGACACAACTATCAAAAAGGCATGGAAGCCGTCGCCAAATGGATGAAAAACCGCTGCCTACAACTAAATACCAACAAAACGGAAGTACTCATCATGGGCCCAAACCCCGATGCCTGGAACAACATCTGGTGCCCCCCTGCCCTTGGAAGCCTGCCCACCCCCACAGACCACGCATGCAACCTGGGAATCATCCTGGACTCAGAGCTCAAAATGGACCGCCAGATCAACTCTGTCTCGTCCTCCTGCTTCTACACCCTCCGCCTCCTACGTAAGACCTTCAAATGGATCCCCCTCAAACACAGAAAGACCGTCACTCACGCCCTGGTCACCAGTGGGCTCGACTACGGCAACGCACTCTATGCCGGAATAAACAAAAACCTCACCCGCTTGCTAGTGTAGCCTGTGCATGCAGTTAAATTGCCATTTTGACCTGGGAAAATAAACCTTTTCCCATGCCTAAACCTTTATTTTTAATACCTTCCTATAGGGAAGGCCCTAAATAGCCCAGAGGACTGGGAGCAGTGTATTTAGGATGTTGGACATGTACTTTTAAGGTGTATATGTTCAGGTAGTGACAAATTCTCAAATTTGTTTTTCACTACTGCAAGGCCTACCTCTCCCATAGGATAACATTGGTGTACCTTATTACATTTAAAAGGAAAGACCTTTCAATTGAGAGCAGATAATAATTTTGAGTTTGGTGTCTAAAGAATGTTAACTAAAAAACCCACGTAATGGAAAAATTTGATTTTAAGTCCCAGTTCTGAAAATAACACTTTTGAAAATAGCCATTTTCTTGTCCTAACCTTTTGATGGCTGCAGCCTATATCCTGGGTAACATGAGTAGGTGTTGCTGGTAGTTGGTCTCTGTGTGTTGCTACCAGACAGTGAGACAAAGGGGGCATAGGTGTTGGCTGGATGGTCCTTCTCTGATTTGATTGGGGGGAGTGGTTGTCATCTACCACACTTGCGCATCACAAAGACTGACTGAACACACTCACAATGGGTTTGATACTAGTCTTTTGTGTCTACAGACAAACTGGCGCCAGGGCAGGGATGGAGGAAATCCCAAACACCTTTGGGGGTGGAAACCTCTAGAACCTTCTCCTACTTCAAAGCTGGCACTAGATATAAGTATTGGATCCTCAGAATCAACTCTTCAGTACACCTCTGGACCTGTCTAAGACTCAGAAGGACTGCTGTACTGCCCTGCAAGAAGGACTACTACTCTGTTTCCCCTTCCACCCACTGCCTAAGTGAGAAGGCCTGGACCCACATTTTTAAACCCAGGACCACCAGGGTGACTCCAAGGGCTAGTTAGCGTGCCTTCTGATCAGAGACTACAGGACAGAAAAGGCTCCACTCCACCTTGAACACAGAGCCTAGCTCTGCCTTCTGGGAGTCTTTCCTCCAAAGTGGTGCCTCCCCAGTCCTGGACCCTTGGAAATCGGCTTAAAGATGCTTCAGTTAGCTCAGATGTGGCCTCGTCACAGAACATACGCAGCACAACACATCTCCTTGCAGCACCCCATTGGAACTACACTGAGCGACATATAGCCGGCACAGGACTTCACATCCCAAGCCTTAATTGACGGCATTCTCAACGACTGTGCAGGATCTCGCATTGCTAGGCGCATTGACAGCCTGTTTGGAAAAGCCACTGCGGAGCGTGTCTCTGAAGTAGGACCTTGCAGCGTCACTTGCAGCCCCTCAGAACTGCTTTTGTGTGATGCATTCTTGAAGCTGGGTCTTGCAACACTCTACAACCAGGATTTGAAGTACTTTGTTCAGCAGCCTAACCTGGTCGCTGTATCCAAACGCCCTCCTTTGTGGTTTGACTTTTTCGACTTTGTCCCAGCCCAGCATGACCAGATAACCACAGTTGGCGCTTTGTATTTCTAAGCAGTTTTTCACTTAAATCAGAAATTGCATTTCTTCGGTTCGATTTTTGTCACTTTGGTCTCAAATAATTTATTACATTTTACACTATTGGTTTGAGATTTTTCTTGTGTTGTGTTTTCACTTTATTACTGTATGTAGTGCTGCATAAATACTTAAGCCTGACTGCTTTGTGCCAAGCTACTTGTGGGTTGAGCACAGGTTTGTTTGGGGTTTAAAAATAGTTCAAACTAAAGAATTGTGGTTGCTGCTTAAGTGGTGTTTCAACACCTTCAACCATTAACCCTATTTCCCACATCTGTGTTCAGCAGTGAGTTGATCAGTGCCATACAGATAAATAATAGGATATCCATTTTAGTTTTTTAAATTCTTTTTGATTAGCTCTTTTGCTTTTTCCAGATTCACCCTCACCACACCGGACTGTCTGTGGCCATACCTGCAGAAATGGGATTCGAACTCATCAGCCTGAAGAGCTTCAGTGTGGTTGAGCTCAATTAGTTCTGTAAGGAAAGAAAACATCCAATCAAGAATTTGGAGCTTCAGAAAGCTCTGAGGGCCTGGGCGGAGGCTATTCAGTTGCTGACAGCAACAGAAGATGGGAATGAGATGGATGATATGGAGGAGCAAGAGCAGGGCCTGGATGCAAGCAATGAGATGCAGGACTCATGGGATGGAGATGACTTGTCTTCTGTGTTGGAATTCCCTGCAAGAGGAGAGAGGAGTGTGTCTTCTTTACAAGGTCTGTCCCCAGAGGAGCTGGTGGGCAGGAAGGCTGAAAGAGAACTTAGACTGCAGTTGGCCAGCCTCATGATGGAGGAGAAGAAAGCTGAGGCCGAGAGAGCCTTGGCAAGGGAGAAGGGTCTCTTTGACAAGCATACAGGGAGTTTGTTCCCCCAGTGCACTAAGTGCTACAAGTATGGTGACTCCAATGGAGATCCCAGACAACCCAAGAGGGAACAGCCCCTCACCGGAGGGCAGACACCTGGATGGTCCGGTGAAGCACTCGTGGGGGAAGGTGGTTCCAGTTAGCATTGGGGAGCGAGCAGAGGTAACATTAGTGTCCCTAGGAGATTGAGAGATGGTACCAAAACCCCCTATGCCTTCAAATACCTTTGAGTAAAGGCAGTGGATCATCATCAATGGACACAGGGTATAGGCTCTGAGGGACACAGGAGCCAGTATGACTACCATGAGGTGTTATCTGGGGTCCTTAAAGCAGGCCAACTCTAATATATTCCACTAGGTCATAGTCACAGACAACCTCAGGAGTCACTACCCAGTGGCTCTGTTTCCCTTTGAGTGGGGGGGGGTCCTCAAGTTCTTTAAAAGTAGCTGTGAATCCTGCCATACCTGTAGACTGCCTGTTGTCAGAAGGCCCACAAGGTCCATGGCTTCTCAAGAGGGGACACAATCTAAAAACAGGGGGAGGTAAAGGTTAAGGTTAGGTTCACCCTCCTCACTGAATGCAGTTCGACAACATCTGGAATGCCGGAATAAGAAACCTAACCTTAGGGAGCACAGGGATTCCACTGAACATCTATGGGAAAACCCTCTTTCAAGAAAGAATAACATCTTTATTTTCTAGAGTCCCCTCACCCACCAGGGTTGCCCCTAGGTGGCATGCTTCATCATTGGGGTTTCCTCAATCCTCTACGGATTGAGGCGTGCTGCGACTTGCGAACTACGTAGTAGCACTGAGTTTTGAAATTATGTGTGGTGTAGTGATGTGGAGTGGAAAAAAAATAAGTTAAAAATACCTAGCTAGTGAGCTAATGTTTTATTCCTGCTCTTAGTCGGTATGCTTTAAAATCAGGGGTTAATATTAGGGAAAGACCTAACTGTGATGCGTATGGTGTCCCTAATATTGGGTCAAGATGTTTTGAGCTGTCCCCTACAAGCTCTTCTTCAGGACCACACGAGGACCAGCCCCATGCATACCACTCCTAATGAATCCTGTGAATAGGAAACCAGGAGGTGCACACCTTATGTGTATACACCTAATACTTAATACATATGGTTATACACTGACACGCCGTATCTGTAGCAAATAAAGGAAAAGGACAATTAAAATGTTCTAACTACCAGCCAAGCTGGAAGACCCTAAATACATGCAGTGTCTTTTCTCGATCAATGTACTCCTATATAGTGGGTGTACTTATCATCAACTTTGTGCGATCATCCGTCGTGATGAAGTAAGTTCCACTAGACCTGTGTGGTCTCCTTCATTTTACCAAGGCACTAAAAATGTTTCTATTTAATCTTCCTTCTAGGACAAACTGCGGTACCGGGAGGGAACCTCCCACGGTCCCTTTCGTCTTTACCTGTAGGAAATCTAATTACCAATTCTATGTCCCTCTTACCATTACAGGTTAATTGGGCAGACAGACTCTTCAGAGCATGGTGTACGGGCTGTCTTAGCACAGTTTATTGAGCAGGACCTGGACTAATCTGTAACCTTCATTAGAAGAAGGTTACTTCTCCAGGAACAGAGGTGGAGTGCTGTTGAGAGGGAGGCCTTTGCTGTGTTCTGGGCACTGAAGACACTGATTCCATACCTGTGAGGGACTCACTTCCGGGTTCAAACAGACAACAGAATGTTCAGATGGCTCATGCAAATGAGAGGTGAGAATCCCTAGCTATTGAGGTGTTTTATCTCCCTCGAATGAAATAACTTGACAGTAGAAGACAGTCCTGTATCAGACCACATTAATGCTCATGGTCTCTTCAGGTTCTTCCACCTTAGTGATGAGAACTCTTAGGAGTTTTGGTAGTTCTCCCCACTTTCAGCTGTGAAGGGGGTATGTCTTAGACCTGTAACCCTTAGGGTGGCCACCCCAAAATGCTTTGCCGTACTCCTCCGTTTTTGCAGATATTTTGTTTTAGCCTTAAGGGTCTGTTCACTTTACTACTGCTAAACTGCTAAACCAGTGCTAAAATGTGTGTGCTCGCTCCCTAAAATATGGTTCAATTGGCTTCCAGCCCATTGGCACATGTAATTTACTTGTAAGTCCCTAGTAAAGTAGCACTACAAGAACCCAGGGCCTGTAAACAAAATGTTACTATGGGCCTGCAGCACTTACCTTTTGGCAGGCCTAAACCTTCCTTTTTAACACATAAAAGTCACCCATAGGGTAGGTCCTTGAAAGGCATCCCAGAGGGCAGAGTGCAGTGTATTAAAAAAGATGGATATTAACATTTCAGTTTCATATGTCCTGGTAGTGGAAAACTATTAAATTCGTTTTTACTACTGCTTCAAAAGGCTAGCATTGGGCTTCCTTATTACATTTAAGAAGTGATAGCTTTCAATTGGGAGCAGATATAAATGTCTAGTTTGGTGTCTAAATAATTGGAATTTAAACCCCTTTGCTATGGCAAAGTTGGACTTTAAGTCACAATTCTGAAAATGGTACTTTTAGAAAGTTGGCATTTCCTTGTCCCAACCATTTGGTGCCTGCAGCCTGTATCCTGGGTCCAATGACTAGGTGTAGCTGGCAGTTGGTCTTTGTGTTTTGCTTCCAGACCTTGAGACAAAGGGAGAATTGGTGTTGGGAGGATGGGCCATCCCTGACTTGATGAGGGGGAGTGGCTGTCACCTATCACGCTTGCACATCACAAAGACTCTGCCCGAGCACACTCACAAAGGGTTTGACACTAGTCTTTTGTGTCTCCAAGGAAGCTGGGACCAGGGCAGAGATGCAGAAAATTCCAAACCCCTCGGGGGAAGGGAACCTCTCGAACCTCTCCTACTTCAAAGCTGGCATTGGATATAAATATTTCCCTTTCAGTATACCTCTGGACCTTTGGAAGACTCAGAAGTTCTGTTGTGCTACTCTGCAAGAAGGACTGCTACTCTGCTGCCCTGCTGTACAAGTGATAAGGATTGGACCTGCATCTTTAAGCCAGGGCTATCAGGAATGGCCATTTGGCTGGCCTCCTGAGCAGACCCCCAAGGACAGAAAAGACTCCAACAACTTTGAACCCAGAACCTGGATTCTGCGTGCTGTGAGTCTTGCTTCCCAAGTAGTGCCACCACAGTCATGGGCCCATGGAAGTGGGCCTGAAGATGCTCTGCCAGCTCACTTATATATTCTCTTCTCTGCTGAAGAGTATGACGCAAAACCCAGAAGGAATTGTCTGAACAGACCCGGAAGTTATTGCCTGAACAACACAGGGTTAAATACCGGCAGGCAACACACTACATGAAACCTCAGCACAAAGATTCAGGCCCCATCCGGTGTCTATTAAAAATTAAGTGAATTAGATGCGTAAACAAGAAGCATGATCATGGATTTGATTGATGTGAAGGAGTTTCCCGTTATAATATTTTAGCACATTGTGAAGTTGGGGCAGAATTTAATTTGGAAAGAAAATTCAATCTGAAAGGACAATTTTGGAGAAAAGAGCTCATTGTGTGTTCTGAGCCCTGAGGAGAACCCTAAAAGACACACATTAGGGTTCGAAACGTGTCGACTGTTTTTTCACCAAACAAGTGTTCTACGTATGCAATAACATTGAGGCTCATGATGTGAATTAATTTAAATTACAACTGTGATGGTTTGTAAGGAGCCCAATTGGCACACTGTTTGGTATTGCCCTTGTGGAAAGAATATAAAAGCAGGGTGCTGTAATGCCAGCTTGAAAGGTGTTTCTCATTTTAAAAAATCACAAATAATTTTCATTATTACAGAACCTGATCAATCACGACTTTTGTATTAGGTGATCTAAATTGAGGTACTGTCTATTATTATTATTATTATTATTATATGAAACTTGTAACGCGCTCAGCTTACCCGGGGGCATCCCGGCGCGACAGACCAAAGAAGGAGAGACTGGATTACTCACTACTGTGGAAACAAATAGGTTTTAAGGAGTTTCCTAAATAGTAGGATCTTGGGCTCTGAGCGAATCTTAAGGGGCAGAGAGTTCCACAGAGATGCCACCTGTACCGAGAAACGCCTGCCCCCAGTCCTAGCTCTCCTAACTCTCGCAGATTGCAAAAGATGTTGCTGGTCTGAGCGCAGAGGGCGTGGAGGTTTATAAGGACGGGCCAAATTAAAAAGGATGGGGGGGCCTTTGCCATGTAAAATTTTATGGGCCGTACACAGCGCCTTGAATTTCACCCGCTCCTTAACCGGGAGCCAGTGAAGCGCTTTGAGGGCCGGGGCAGCAGAATGCCCTCTAGGGATCTCCATCAAGACTCTGGCAGCTGCGTTTTGCACCTGTTGGAGAGTTTTAAAGGTCGCTTCAGGGGCACCAAGAAACAGGGCATTTCCAAAGTCGAGCCTCGAAAGGATTAAACCACGCATCAAAAGCTTCTTAGCTGGATCCGGAAGCAGTGGTAACACCTTTCGGGCTGACTTCAGTAGACCGAAGCAAACCCCCGCGGTCTTCCTGGCGTGGGTCCTAAAGGACAGATCTTCCTCCAACCATACTCCTAAGGACTTGATCTCCTTCTTGGGAGATGGTGGATCGCCAAGAGACCGGGGCCAACAGCTGGCAATAATGGAGGGACTGGAGTTGCCCAAGAGCATCAGCTCAGTTTTTCCTCCATTGAGCTTTAGGGCCGAGTTGGACATCCATTGGTAGACATTGGCCAGGCAGTCATGTAACACGTTAGGTTGTTCTGCCAGCTGAGTAAGGCCCACCACCAGCTGAGTATCATCAGCATAGCTGATGATCTTCAGCCCCGAAGGGGCTACCACTCTTTCAAGTGGAGTCATATATGCATTAAACAAAGTATGGCTCAGCGATGAGCCCTGCGGGACTCCACATTGAAGAGGGAATAGGGAAGACTGTTCCGCCCCTTCCCAGACTTGGTAGAAACGGTTGGAGAGGAAGGATCCCAACCATTTCAGGGCCGTCCCTGAGACACCTACCTCTGACAGGCGTTGGAGGAGCACCTGATGACTCACGGTGTCAAAGGCAGCACTCAAGTCCAGGAGGATCACTGCCACTGATCCTCCAGTATCAAGAGTGCTCCTTGCTTCCTCCACAACCGCCAGCAGGGCTGTGTCCGTTCCCTGGCCGGGACGGAAACCAGTCTGGGAGTCTCCCAACAGGTGGTTGGACTCAAGATAGTACGAAAGCTGACGGTTAACCAGCTTCTCGGCGATTTTAGAAAACCCCGGCAGAAGCGAGATTGGCCTAAAGTTGGTCAAATTGGCGGGATCCAAGCCTGGTTTTTTCAGTAAGGCTTTTACTACTGCCCTTTTCCATCTCTGAGGAACTATGCCATGTGAGAGAGAAAGGTTAATAAGGTCGGTTAGCGGAGCTGACAGAGTGTTAGCCACAAGTTTAAGATGTTTCATAGGCACTGGATCACTCGGAGAACCACTCTTCATCTCCAACAAGACCTTTGTGACCTCCTCTTCCGAGAAGGGGCCAAAGGAGACAAGTTCGGTCAGACAGCTTATTGGACCAGCAGCCGGCTCAGAGATTTGAGGCATAGCGGGCAGAGAGGATAGGATTGTATCTATTTTTGAATGGAAGAAACTAGCCAGTTCTTCACATTTCTCTTTAGGATTAGCATGCACGACTGGCGGGACCGGGGCTTTCAAAAGTTCTTTAAAAATTTTAAACTATTCTCTTGGAGAATTACTTGCCCTCTCAATCCTATCACTAAAGAAATTCTTTTTGACCTCCTTCAATGCACTTTTGTATTTCCTCATCTCTCTTTTATAATTAGCCCGGCTTTCTTCCGTCTGCACTCTCCTCCAGGCACGTTCAAGCCTTTTGCAAGAAGTTCTACAACTCCTAAGTTCCGGAGTGTACCAGGGGGCAGAGGCAATTCTTCTCTCCCTGATAAGCCTCCTTTTTTTAGGAATCAATAGATCAAGAGAGTTAGTGAGCCAATTAGCCAGGTGTTGATCAGCAATATTGGGGTCATCTACAGGGTCAGGGCGAGTTATAGCTAGCTCTTCAACCCAACTGTCAACCGGCAGCTTCGACCAGAGTCGTTCCACAGTATGTTGTCTAGGCACGGGATCTCCCCGGTTCTTCAACAACCAACTGAAAGGAATAAGGTGGTGATCCGTCCAGGGAAGGGCCAACATCTGGAGGGCTTGCAGGTTGGCAGTATTAGCAAAAACAGCATCAAGCTGATGACCTCTATTGTGAGTAGCTCCCAGATGAGCGAGGTGAAGGTCGAGAGCACCAAATGAGCTCAATAAATCTCTTGCTACTACATCATTGGGGTCATCAAAGTGAAGATTAAAATCCCCAAGAAGTACAAAATTGCATGAGGCAGCAGCTAATGGAATAATGGCCTCTATGAGAGAGTCCACAAAATTCCCCAGCGTAGCAGGAGGCCGATACAAAAGGAGGCCAGAGATGGAAACGGAAGAAGATATGCCAAGGGAGAAATGACAGCTTTCAGTATTGGTAATACCGCAGTCTACAGCCTTGCACACGAAAGTATCTCTATACACGATGGCCACTCCACCCCCTCTCCCCTCCGGCCTATCAAGATGGAAAATGAGGTAGCCCGGCGGGAGAGCATTGACAATATCGGGACCAGAACACGCGGTCAGCCACGTTTCCGTCAGGAATAACACATCCAGACAGTGGTCCAAAAGGAGGGAGTGTATTTCCATTGCGTGACAAGGCAGTGATCTGCAATTAAGCAGAGCCATAGTGAGTGAATTTGAAGTCACACAGCTATTAGACAAACGACACCCAAGACAGTGTTTAAAGGCAGTACCCTCAACCCAATAGTAACGGCAACTAGGCAGTTTAGGCGCGCGAAGCGAGAGCAATGAGTTCCGTTAATACCTGAGGGGAGGGGCCAGAAGTCTAGGTGGATTGAGCAGAGTGGTATGCCCTGAGCCCGTCTGGGCCCGGACGGGCTTGACTCTGGCGAAACTCCGGCGATATTCCGGCATCCCCGCTGCGCGTCTCCGCTGCGCGTGGACATGGCAGCTTTTAAGCCCTAGTCGCCTCCTAGAGAGAGGACTAGCGCGTGCACCCTCTTCCCCAACCAAAGATGTCCGCCAACAAACAAACGAGGGCGAGGGACCCGCAAAGAGCGGTGGTTCCACCGAATACAGTGCGTGTTGGAAGATGCAGTTACAAGTAGGCGTGTGCCAACTAATTTAAAAACAGGGGGAAACAATTTAAATTCCAATATACACAAATACAAAAACGGGTAATTTTAAAAGCTCAAGAGAGCAGCTAGCGAGTTCGAGTAGAGTGGAAGCGTTGCATGTGGTGCGCTAATGGTCAAGAACGAGCTGACCGGATTTGCCTGCTTTTAAGCCCTAGTCGCCTCCTAGAGAGAGGACTAGCGCGTGCACCCTCTTCCCCAACCAAAGATGTCCGCCAACAAACAAACGAGGGCGTTGGACCCGCAAAGAGCGGTGGTTCCACCGAATACAGTGCGTGTTGGAAGATGCAGTTACAAGTAGGCGTGTGCCAACTAATTTAAAAACAGGGGGAAACAATTTAAATTCCAATATACACAAATACAAAAACGGGTAATTTTAAAAGCTCAAGAGAGCAGCTAGCAGCTAGCGAGTTCGAGTAGAGTGGAAGTCTATGTGACTTTTTGTTTGACGTTTTGTATTGTTGTAATGAATGTCATTTGTGTCTCTGTGTAGTTTAATGTTTTGAGACAAATTGATGTTTTAAACCGTTGAATAATGCATTCTGATAATTTCTAATAAAATGATATGGTAGTCTAGAAAATAAAATATATGGTCATGCTAAGTGTAATGTGTGAACATGGTGTATGATGGTGAACTGATATCAGTAGTGGCATGCGTGTAGTTGTTTGACTGACTCCTCTCCAGCACCAGTCTGTGGAGACATAATGACGACCCTCTGCTAAGAACAGGGTAAACCAGCCCATTATTTCACAGAGCTCATTCCTTCCTTGTGAGTGTCTTATTGCTGCTAATGAGGGCAGTTTCAAATCTTATGGCCTCTTTACCAAAATTGCTGGCTTGCCTTTAATATTTTACAAACTATACAATGTCTGCTTCACGTATATCTACACCTACGTAGCATGTGTGCAAAAATCAAATGAATTAAATATGTGTACCTCTGGTCAGAGTAACATGAAATTATACACCTTTTTATTTTGCTGTATGTTGTTTTTAGTTTGCTAATTCATTGCATACTTCTTATGGCTGTCTTTGTTTCCTAGACAATCCTGAATTTTGCACTAGCTGCTTAGAAGGTTACTTCTTGTAAGTACACATTTATGTTATCCATTATTTTTACTTTTGCTTTATGTCAAGGACTTTAATAATCGATTTGTAATTCTTAACAAAAATGTGAAATGCAGCCTCTATTATGATCCTGACACAGTGGCATGGCAAGAGTCTATGGACAATAGTGCAAACAATTATAAGGGTCCCTCTGGCTGTTCTTGGAGGAGTAAAATACAGCAATAATCAGGGTTCAGTGGGCTCCACAGATTTTTGAGCCCTGGTGCCAATGCCCCTGCTGCACTATTGATGGCGACGGACCTGTTTTAGCTGTATATTACCTTCATTTAAGTGCATGTGTAATCTTATGAAAACCTTTCAGTATGCGTTCAGTAAGATAATGGGCAAATGAAATTCAAACGTGGTGTATGTTGTCTCCTTTCCCCATAGGGAAACGAAGACATTGTAAATCTGCCCTTGGGTGGGGAAATATTCAAGCTGTTTACAGTAGATTATTCATGAGGCTAGTATCTGTTTCCGGCCTGAGAACGTACTTGTTTTGTTTGCTTTTTAAGATTCTGCACTGCAAATCACGACACTTCATTTTTTCTAATGCACAGTTTCCATCCACGTGACTCAGCTGTCCTAATTGGGACCTGAACAAGTCATGTGATAGGTTTTTCTTGTATCGAGAAATCACTTCTTTTCCTAATGAAGTGCACAATTCGTCCAGTTGAGCAAGCAGCGCTATCTCGGTTACACGTGTTCGCTTCATCTCGAAGTGCTAATTATCTCATCACTGAATGTCACCTCAAGGATGTTACTACAAATGAGAATGAGGCACGTGGGTACGACATTTTAAAGTGTCTGTGACTGAAGACACTTTGAAGAAAATCTTAGGCAATTAAGAGTTCGACACACACACCCTCTCAGCCATCTTCTCTATCTCCACGAATGTCTTGCGAGCATTGCCTCCTATGTAGACAGAGTACTAAACGTAACGCAAACATAAAGACGAGGGCAGGCGGGAAATCCGCCTTGATCTACTGCAGCAAATGCAAAAAGGACAAGTGATGGACAGAATACAGAACAATGTCATACACTCACCCCAGTACAGAGAGGTTTTTTCCATCCTCCTCGAAAGCCACCATTTACCTTCTGAGGAAGTGGCATCAAACATGAAGGTTCTGCCTCAGTTGAGGTTCAACTGTTCTTGCTTAATTGTGTGATGTGTCTTCTGATCGGAGCAATAAGGGCCGCGAGGACAATTATTTTGTTTCTGTGTAAGAGCTACCTTGTAACTCATTTGGATTGGAGGAGTTGCATGGCACCTGCACATTATAGTTTTTGTATTGAAATGGCTTTAAGAGCCTTTTTATGCTTTCACGTTATTACTTTTATTCTAAATTGCATTATTTTCCCAGTATATCCCTCTAGAAAGTGAGCCTTCTAGTGGTAAAGGAGTGACTATACTCCAGCTGGTTATGTATTTGGAGCCCCCTGTCTTTTCAGAGATGCTTGCACATCACTGTGATAGCCAAGCCACCTATCAATGGTAGTCTGTTATTATGGTACGCTAGCAGATAATAGATCTTAATATTCACTTTAGCCCAATCTCATGTTTGGTCTAAAATACAATCCTCTTCTTTTTAATGATATATTTTGCATTGCAGAAGATTTTAACCAAAGGGTCAATGATATTGCCTCTAATTGCACTACTAATGATAAACACAATATTGTTCAGCCTCCTGGTCGACAGATGATCTCTATGAAGGAAAAAAAATGTAACAGCCTAGAAAGTAACAGGAAATTATTTTGTGCCCTTGAGGTGAAAGCACGGTACTGCACAAGTGTACATACAAACAACTTATCAAAACTGCCAACGCTTCCTATTACTCCCCTTGGATCTTATAGTTAAAAAAACCCTCTTTTTAGGTTTGTTTTCCAATGTCACTCAACTTAGTAACTTGGAGGTGTACAATCATTTGGATTCCTCCTCTCAGTATCTCTGCAACAACCTGGTTGTCCAATTAAATGTATTTACATTTCCTGTCCTCTCATGAGATGGTACAAACAGTGTCATCTTAAGGCTTTTGATGGCCCCGGGCAAGAAATATTATGGGGACTTGCTTGTAACAACTTTGAATTTTATTGTTCTAATTCAAGCCTTCCGTTACAGAACAATATTGAACTATACATTCAAGATTGAAATACACAAATTGAGATAAGTGAGGCAAAGAGAAAGTTTATTTTCCAATGAGGTGCCTGGAAATGGATGCCCTTGGCAATTGCCCACTTTGCCCATACCTTAAAATGTCTCTGGGTACACAGAATTATGTTCACAGTGGACTTCATTGACAATTTGGCTCCATATTGAGTGGAGCTTCATCACTACCTGAGCATCTAGTTTCTGACCTCTTTTTTTGAGCAAAGGTTGAGTCAAAGCTTGGTCTGTGCCCTCATACATTTAAGATAGCAGCAAGTCTCATCTCCCTTCACACCTCCCCCATCATGGACATGTTTAATATTTCTCTATAATCTTCATTAGTTCCTGGGTCATGGAAAAATCCATTATGGCACTACTGTTAAAAAAATTGATGGTTAACTAAATACAGGCTTACATTGGTTCTGGTCTTGCCTTACAAAATTATTGAAAAAGTAGTCAATGCTCAGCTATCTGATTATGTGGAACATAAGTCACTTCTGAACCCAACATGGTCTAGTTTCAGACCTGCTCATAATATCAAATCTGTACTTCTTTCAATGACAAATGACCTTAGAGGGACCTTGACCGTAGACCTGGGTAGCATGACCATCCTTGCCCTTTTAGATCTGTCATCTAGCTCCAATATTATTTCTCAATCAGTACGGTTATCTAGACTATAAGAATTTGGGATCTGAAAGAAGCCTCTCTGATAACTTTGGTTGTTTCTCATTTTTAGTTTCAATCTGCCCCATTTTCCTTCTGATGTGGAGTTCCCCGCGGCTCATATTGAAACTCCACACTTTTCAGCTTCTATAGGTCCCTGTTGGCTTCCCTGGATAGATCATATGACTTCAATTTCGTTTCAGAAATAAGTGTGCCAATTTAAAAAGTTCGAGAGCATTAAAGCTAACTTTCTGGAATGTATGTTAGTCATAGCACAATGGATGCATTTCAATTGTTTGAAACTAAAGGGAGACAAAATAGAGATTTTGATCTTTGGTAACTCTCTTGGACCTAGACTACTGAATGGTGGCAGATGGAGCTTGGCTCCTCCATTCATCACCCTGTAAAAGAAATCTGCTAGAAATCTTGGACAAATTTTAAATACTTCTTTATTTTTCACCTTTCAGATCAACTTGCTTTCACACCCTAAATATACTCTATAAAATCCTTCCTCTGCTACAATTGCAATAAACTAGGGTCCAATGTCTAATTTCCAATAAAATAAGACTTAGTATAAGGAGCTCGCAGAGTTTCACTGTGAAGAATTCCGTGGAGTTACCGAAAAACTAAGTCAAATTCCATGAAGTTTTGTGAGCGGGCGGAGTATTGCTCGGCAACCCCTAACAAAGTCCCCTTGTATGCTGAGAGTAGTTGGGGGCCAAGAACCCCTATTGTTGCCACAAGTAGGGGGTCCTGCCCCTTTCTCAACCCTTCTGCTAAAGCGCCGTCTCGTGCACTACTGGTTGGCAGATGAACTCCCCATGGCTTCTGAGGGTAGTTGGGGGCTACAAACCACTATTGTTGCCACAAGTAGGGGGTCCCACCCCTTTCTCAAACCCTCTGCTAATGCGCCTTCTTGTGCACTAGTGGTTGGGGGATGAACTCCCTATGGCTTCTGAGGGTAGTTGGGGGCTACAAACTCCTATTGTTTCCACAAGTAAGTCCCCCACAGTGGGATTGCTGAGACCTTGTCAGAGGCCTCATCCTCTTCATCAACCACTCTGCAAAGGGGCCTCCTGGCGCACTACTGATTGGGGGATTAACTCCCCTTGGCCTCTGAGGTTCGATTGGGGCCAAGAAATCCTATTGTTGTCACAAGTAACCCCTGCAGCGGGATGTCAGAGACCTTGTCTGATGCCTTGTCCACTTTCTCAACCATTCTGCAAACGGGCCTCCTATCTCACTACTGGTTAGGGATGAGGGGCCAGTTGTACGATGGATATTTGCATGCGCAAATCGGTTTTAGACCTGTTTGCGCATGCAAAAATATAGAAAACAAAAGGAGTAGTATCACCCGAAGTTAGGCTGAAGCTTTTCCAAGAGGAGGAATAATTATTCCTTTTGTAAAAAAACCCTCACTCACCACCTAGTGGTGACATGCTTCATCATCGGGGTCCACCCTGGTGGCCTAGCGTCACCAGGGTGTGCTTCGACACCTGTGGTACAGTGGAGCAGGTTGTGAATGTGGGTGCAAAAAATAGATGTTAAAAATTGTCCTGGTTTAACTTAAGAAAGTGAATTTTATTAAAAAGCAACTGGACAATAATAAAAATAAAGGGCGAGATACTGGGAGGGGAGTTACGACCTAAGTATCTCTGTATGTGTTATAGTGCGTTGGTCAACATGTTTCTACCAAATGGGAAAATTCCCGGTATTCATCAGGACCAAGGAGATGGACGGTGTGGGTCCCCTAAAAGACTCACCCTATCCTAAATCCTTTCAATACCATTGGCAAATTGGCCAAAGGTGGAATGCTCAAAAAATTTAGAGCAGAAGTAAAAACCTGTGAGGAAGAGAAAATAAACAGGCATCAGGCGCAAATCATTCTTACTAGCCTGTTACGTCGTGCAGTTTCTCAGTGCGTTCATACTTCATGCCACAGTGATGTTTGGAAAAACCTCAGGTGATAATGAGCGTGATGATATCGTGTCCGTGAGCGCTTAGTATTAGTGCCGGGACCGATATATATAAATATCAATTGGTGCGTGCACAGTCGCATGCAATAATTCTATTCTTATCGCCATAGTACTTTGATAGGCAGAAGTCCCAAAAATGCGTTATTTCGGTTGTGATCGCAATTGTCTTCTAATAGAAAAGGTGTCTTAATGACAATTATTATGCGACATGGGCCAGACAGTGATGGCCCTTAGCAATTATGGTGCAGGCTATGCCCGAAGTTTCAAAATGAGACACACAAGACTAACATACATGTAACATAGAGAGAGTCACAGATGCTGCATGGCAGAGGGCAGGCTTACTATTTGTGGTTCTTTATAGTGCTTCGGCGGGCAGGGGGTAGGCACATCACGCAGTACAACGTATTCAGTGTAAATGATATAGTACCCGTGATAAGGTTAGCCTAATGGTGAATGCCGAAGGGCAGTATATGTGGCCGCATCGGTAAGTATACGTAGCATAGCATATGCTCGCATCGGGGTTCTGTGAGGATACAAAAAACCTGTAGGCCATGTACTAACCCTATTTTGCGAGTCGCAAATAATGTGTGACTCGCAAAATAGTGTTTAGCGACTTGCTATTAGGATGGGGTGTTCCCTTCCTAATAGCGACACCAAAGCCTATGTAAGAATGTTTTGCGACCACAATAGTGGTTGCAAAATACTCCCAGTTAGCCACCCTTCTCAGAAGGGTGGTAAAGAAGGGTGGTAAAGCACCCTTTGGGAATGCATGGGCAAACATTATTTAAGGGCAGGCAGTGGTCCCAGGGACCACTGCCTGCCGCTCAAACAATGGAAAGTTAAATTTTTTATTTTATAAATGCATCCCGTTTTCCTTTAATGAAAACGGGCTGCATTTTAAAAAATACTGCTTTATTTAAAAGCAGTCCCATACATGGAGGTCTGCTGACCACAAGAGGCCACCATCCCTGGGAGTGCCAGCCTTTCCCAATGGGGTCGCAAATTGCAACAGCCCCATTAATATTCATGAGGCATGCAATTTGTGACCCCATTGGGAATCACAAACAGTGTCTCAGACACTGTTGTGAATTGACTTTTGTGACTCGCAATTTGCGAGTCGCAAAAGTCAATGGTCGTACATCTGGCTCGAAGTCCACTTGGCTGCTGAGGGTCATTGTTGGCCAAGTGAGTCCCCTTCAGCAGGATTGCTGAGACCTCCCCAGAGGGCCCACCCCCTTTCTAAACCACTCTGCAAACTCACCTCCTGCACTACTCTTAGGGGGTGAAGTCTAGGGGTGAACATGCTGGTAAGCTCTGCTCCACCGGCGGGTGGTGGAGTTTTTGCAAAGCTCTGCGTTCTAAACAGAGCACAGAGTGGCAAAACCATGCAAACTCCGCTGGCAGAGTGGAGTTTACCACCCACCCCTAGTATTTCTGAGAGAATCTTGGTCAAACCGTATCTTAGTTCCTTGCATTGGTTACTGACCCATAGACAGATCCTGTTCAAGACCTTGTGCGTAAAATGTAAAGCCAATCATAATGCACGACTACATACCCAAACCATAAATTCACCTTTTATACACATTGGCCACAATATACGCTCTATTGCTCTGCAGCAGGTCATCATTGCTAAAATCAAATTTTAAGATTGGGAGCAGATATTTTTCATACATGTTAGATCTGGGGTTCTCTAGTTGGCAATGGTATTCACCTTTGTCCAAATAGGGACCCTTACTTCTAAGTCAGGATAAGGGGATTACACTCCTTAATAACCCCTGCTCACCTCCTTGGTAGCTTGGCACGAGCAGACAGGCTTATCTCAGAGGCAGAGTGTTAAGCATTTGTGAATATACACAGTAATACAGTGAAAACACTACAGATGGACACATCACAGGTTTTATAAAAATAAGTATTCTTTATATAGACTTAAACACAAGACCACAAGCGACAAAAATCCACAATACTACACTTAAGATTGCTTTAAAGATGATCAAAGTTACTTAGTTCAAATTGATGATAAATGCGACAAAGTTCTCAACAAAGTACCTGGATGCGTGACTCAAAGTAAACAAAAGGCTCGCAAAAGGGGAGCTGCATCGGTTCCGTGATCCGGGGGAGGTGATGCGTCGTGCCTCAATGCTTGCGCAGTAGGGGATGTGTCGTAATCCTTACGGGTGCAGAGTGATGCATGGATTCTCAGCCTGCGGGCCCGTTGCGTTGCGCAAGATGGCGCCTTGATGCGATGATCGGGTTGCGATGCAAAAAGATGGCGCCCTTGATGCGGCGATGCGATGACGATGCGTAGACCCCCTGGCAGCCTTGCGACGACTCTTTACTTTGGATCCGCGACAGGCCCTGCTACACAGTTCTCCGGTGATGCTATGGCGACTCTCTTGATGGCGTCACGCTTCTCCGGTGATGCAACAGCAGGCAGCTTCGATGAACACACGCTTCCAGGAAGATGCAGCGAAGGCTCGCTTCTCCGGCGATGCGACGATTTCAGCTGCAGCGGCAACACGCTTCCTCTCGATGCGTCGCGCTTCCAGCTCCCAGTGACACACAAATGTCTGGAGTTGAGAATTAAAGCAAACAGTAGAGTACAAAGTTCCCCAGGGAAGGTGTGACAATAAGTAGGGAGGAGTAGGTATCAAAAGTAAGGTGACTAGAAGGGATCCCTTGTCGGAACTTAGAGAGCCTCACACACACAGAGTATTAGGTGTGAAACACACCCTGACTGGAGGGTGTCCAGTGTCATCATCGACTCACTGCCCCTCGACAGACCGGCGCTGCAATGTTTGTCGGAGCACCCGGAGGCACTCTTTTGGCGGGGTTCTTTTGTCCCTTGCCGACGGTGGGTGTGTGTGAGGATGAAAGAAGTGTAGTCTGTGCAAGTGTGGGTGAAAGTTAAAAAGGGTAATCAGTCCACACTGACTTTTATTAACGTGGCTGATTCCCTGGTTAAAAGGGGTGAGAGGGGAGCTAGAGACCGTATAAATATACAGCAGACTAACTCAACCCCCTGATGTGGTCAGCATGTTTCTCGCCAGCCGGCGATTCGTCAGGACCTCAACAAAGTACTACACAATAACACATGCTCATTCACTTTGAAGAAGGCATATACAACCTCTCTGGGTCGATGAAAAAGAGGGCCAGGGGGTCCTGCTCTATTTAGGCGACCCTAAAGGAATAGATTAGAGCCTCGCAGCATACTCCCGTGAGGCCAGCGCTGTTAGGTAAGTTGAACCTTGAATCGGGCGCTGGGTCGGCGGCAAACCTACCCCTCACGCTCACGGCACCTGGTCAGGGTGCAGAGCAACTGGTTGAGAATTCCCAGCAAGGAGGCAAGCACTGTTCAAGCCCTTGGAGAATATTCTGGAAATGTTGAAAGTCCTTAAAAAGTTCCTTCTCCTTTCCTTGGCAATGAAGCAATCGCTGCAGGCCAACCCAGCAAACAGCACACTGGCGGAGAGGCAGTCAAACTCCTGCATCTTCCTTTGGTTCTTCTCCTTGGCAAAGGTTTCTTGTTCCAGAAGTGATCTAATTTCTTGGGATCAGGGTCCCAATATTTATACCCCAAAATCCTTTGTTCTCTTTAGGGAGAGAGACCTATGCCTAGTCCAAACCAGTTCCTGAGCACTTTGTTTACATGACTCTCTACTTCCTTTCACCGTGCAGGGCAGAGACATCAGCCACCCACAGGAGGTGGAACCAGCACAGGGGATGGAAGATACAGCTCTGGAGCACTTTGTTGACAAGATTCCTTCTCTCCATTCACAGTGCAGGGCAGAGACATCAGACAAGCTACAGGAGGTGAAGCCAGCATTGTAGAGGGAAGGCCCATCCCTATTCAAGTCCCAGGTGCAACTCCTCCCTACCATCTAGATACAGATCTCTCTATTCACCACTGGGCTGCCCTAGCCTGTCTCCTAGAATCCCCCAGCTTTGTCACTCACAACCCCAGACAAGGAATACACAACCTAGCAGAGGCAGGCCTGTACAGTTAGGCAAAAAAATACCTACTTTCTAAAAGTGGTATTTTCAAACACAGAATATTAAAACCAACTTTACTAAAAGATGTATTTTATAATTCTGAGTTCAGGCATATGAAAATCGCATTTCTACCATGTTCCCTGAGTCAGTTAGGATTATAAGAATGTAATAATCTAACTGCCCATTCTAGCATATGGAGAACAGGTAGCCTTCAATAGTAAAAAGCGAAAATGGCTGTAATTCAATATTAGGACATGCTACACACACCAGAGCATGTCCTACCTTATACTGACAATGCACACTGCCCTTGGGCTTACAATAGGGGTGTCTAAGATGAAGCAAAGGGAAGGTTTAGGGACTGGCAAGTGGGTGCACTTGCCAAGTCAACATGGCAGTACTAGACTGCACACAGGCCTTGCAATGGAAGACCTGAGACACACTTTACAATCTGCTTGTGTGGGTGCACAGGCACAACCAGTGCTGCAAGCCCTCCAGCAGCATTTGATTTACAAGCCCTGGGCACACTTGGTGCACTGTACTGGGGGCTGACAGGTACATCAAATAACCCAATCATGGAATCATCAATTAGTACATCAATTTAACATAGGGAGCACTTGCACTGTGGCACTGAATAGCAGTGGCACAGTGCCCAAAGCATAAAACCAGCAAAAAACAGAGCTGGCAATCCGTCAAAAATGGAAGGGAGACTCACGCCAATGATGCCAGGTCTAACAATACATCACTGCCAAACTGTGGAATATGGTTCACAGACATATTATTATTATTATGCATCTTATAGAGCGTGCAGCTCCCCCAAAGGGAGTGTCCCGGTGCAAAGCGAAGAAAAGGAGTATGTAAGTCAGTACTGTGGGACCCGTCAGAAACGACAGTAGACTGAAGAGCCATGGTTTCACTAACTTATGGAAAATGGATTCGGATGGGGCCTTTCTGATTTGTAGGGGTAGAGAGTTCCAGAGGGTGGCTGCTTTTACTGAAAAAGACCGCCCACACAGTCTGGCCTTGGCAAAACGGGGAATGACAAGAAGTTCTTTGACCTTAGGTTTCTTGTATGTCTTGATTTTTTAATACGTTTTCTTAGATGGTGAGGGCCAGTGCCATTTATTGCTCTGTAGGTGAGAGTGAGGGCCTTGAATTCTGTACGTTTACTTACTAGGAACCAGTGAAGGGTGGGAAGATGTGGTGAAATGTGGTGTCTTGGGGGGACATTCCTAATAAGCCTTTCGGGTGCATTCTATATTGGCTGCAGCTTTCTGTACAGATAAGCTGGCAGGCCCAAATATAGACTATTAGTATAGTCTAATTGGGATGTCACTAGTGCGTGAACAATAGTTTTCCTGCATTCAACAAGTAGTAGGTGAAGGAATTTACGCAGGGCTTTTAGTTTCCAGAAACATGTAGAGGAAACCTGACCTATCTGGGTTTTGCATGATAGAGTCTCGTCGATTTTTAAACCCAGGTTTCTAGCTGAGGAGACAGGGCAGGGAGGTGGGTTGAGTATTGAAGGCCACCAAAGATCTGGTCTTGGGGGTGATGGTTGATTAAAAAATAGAACTTCAGGTTTATCGGCATTAAGCCGTAAGCAGTTTGCAGTCATCCAAGTGGATATGACTGCCAGACAGTCCAGAAATTTGGTTAAGGCTACTTCTGAATGATCTTTGAAAGTAAACCTCAACTGAGTGTCATCGGCATATGAGATGACACTGACATCATATTGTTCAATGAGTGGGGCCAGAGGAGTGAGGTAGACATTAAAAAGGGTGCGGCTGAGGGCCGAACCCTGGGGGACTCCACAGATTATAGGGCGGGGTGATGAAACAAATGGTTGCAACCTTATTCTCTCGACTCGTCCTTCAAGGTGGGAGTGGAACCAAGCCAACACCATCCCTGAAATCCCTAGTTGCCCGAGTCTGTCGAGCAGAATCTTGTGTGACACCGTGTCAAATGCTGCCGACAAGTCAAGCAGCACCCACATTGCATAGCAGCCTTTGTCAGGGCTTTCTCAAATAGATTCCGTAACTTCCTAAAGTGCTGTCTCTGTGCTGTAACCTGCTCTAAATCCGGACTGCGTATCATGCAGTAGCTTGTTGGTTTCTAGAAAACTAGACTCCCGTTTTTGTACCTCCTTCTCAAGAAATTTGGCTGGGGCTGGCAGAAGGGAAATGGGTCTAACATTTTTTAGAATGACTGGATCTGCATTATCTTTTTTGAGGATGGGTTGAATGAGGGCTGTATTCCATACATATGGATACATGCCAGTGTTTAGAGAAGCATTCCATTATACATTTAGTGAGGGGTTGATCAAATAGGCTAGTGTTAAAAAAACTCTAGCCGGAAGGGGATCCAGAGGGTAACCAGATTTAGTTTTTAGCAATAAATTAAGCGAGTCTTCAATACTGAAGGGTCCAAAGTCAGTCCAGGTTTCTGTGTGTGAGGACTGAGATGTTAATGGGATCTCATTCTCAGTAAATGAAGTGTAGATATCTTCCATCTTATCGTGGAAAAAGTGCTCACAGAGAGTTTCCGATGGAGTAATATTGCTTTTCATAGCCTCCTATTTCATAAAACATTGAACAATTTTAAAAACTTCTTTTGTAGAGTTATTTGATGCTTTGATTTGAATAGCAAAGTAGTTTTTTTTTATAGCCATGTGTTTTATTTTATGGAATTGGCTCACTTCTTTTCCATAGATATTTCTTGCTTCAATACTGTAGGTTTTTCACCATATTCGCTTGACTCTTTTGCAACAGCTTTTTTCCGTTTGGAGATCCTGCATAAACCAGGGTCCAGAGGGTTTAAACCTGGCTGATTTAATCTCTTTCTAAGGGGCAATAGTGTCCAAAGCAGCAGTGACTGAGTGGTTAAAAGTTGCCACATCGCTGTTAGGTTCACCCGTAAGTAAAAGTAGCGTGTTCTGGAGTGCAGGGCCAATAGTTTTGAGGGTGACTTTCCGCCAGTTTCTTCCCTACTGTCTAAGCTGGTAGTGAAGATAAGATTGAAAGGGACCAAATAGTGATCGGACCATGCCAGGGGGATAGATTTCTCGACCACAAAGGTAGAGATGTTTGTGAAGACAAGATCTAATATATGCCCGGCTATATGTGTAGGCTTTATGACCATTTGGTTGAGATTTAAGCCTTTAAGGGAATCGACCAGTTGGGAGGCTAGGGGACAATGTACATTGTCTATGTGAATGTTAAAATCCCATAAGATCAGATAGTTTGTGTATTTCAACGAATGGTCAGACCACGCACGGAACCTAGGCGTCATCCTGGATTCTTCACTTTCAATGAACAGACAAGTCAGCGCCGTATCCTCTTCCTGCTTCAACATTCTTCGCATGCTCAAAAAAACTTTTCGCTGGATCCCCTCCGACACAAGGAAAACAGTCACCCACGCTCTGGTCACGAGCCGACTGGACTATGGAAACACCCTCTACGCAGGTACTACCGCAAAACTCCAGAAGAAACTCCAACGAATCCAAAACGCCTCAGCCAGACTCATATTAGACATCCCACGCAACGAACACATCTCTGGCCACCTTAAAGACCTCCACTGGCTTCCCGTCAATAAGAGAATCACTTTCAGACTGCTTACCCACGCACACAAATCACTCTACGACACCGGTCCAGAAGGCCTCAACTCACGACTGTCCTTCTACACCCCCTCCCGCCAACTACGTTCTTCCAACCAAGCCCTCGCCACTGTACCCCGCATCAACAAGACCACCATGGGAGGCAGATCCTTTTCATACCTAGCTGCTAGAACATGGAACTCACTCCCCGCATACCTTCGCCTTACCCAGAACCACCTAGCATTCAGAAAGCAACTTAAAACTTGGATATTTGACAAGTAATCCCCCCCCCTTCCTAAGCGCCTTGAAACCCTCTGGGTATGTAGTGCGCTATACAAATTCTTTGACTTGACTTGACTTGACTATCAGGTCACATATATTCCATAGCTCAATGGGTTTTGAGTCAGGTGGTCTATATAAAAGTATTCATGCGATGCTAAGTGTAGGGGAGATAGTAACCTTAAAATAAATAGCTTCCAACAGATTTTTGGTCACTATCTTTTTGTGTGATATTTCCCAGTCACTTTTGATGATAATAGCTAGTCCCCACCTAGCCTATAGCCTTCTATGTTTTCCGCCACAATTTTATAGTCTTTGGGAATGGCCAGATGGACAGCTGGTATAGTACGATCTCCTAGCCATGTCTCAGTTAGGAAAATAATACCCCAAGTTTTACTTCCTAATAAGCATGGGCGAATTTTGCGAATCTCGTGTTCGCGAATTTTGCCGATTTGCGAACTCGCAATCCGCAAAATCCGCGAATTCTCGCGAATTTGCGGATTTTTTTTTTTGTGTTTGCGCGGGTTTCTGCCAGTTCGCGAGGGTTTTGTACAATGTCGCAAATTGCGAACTTACCTGTCGGGTCGCAAGTTTCGCGAACTTGTTGTTTCTACGTGTCCAGCCTGTTTGGGACACTCTTCTTCATCACTGCCACTCTCTGTCACCACTGCCACTCTCTGACTACTCATGCCACCCTCTGGCCCACCCATGCCACCCTCTGTTTCATCACAGCACCCTCTGGTTGTCCAGTCAGTGTACATTATTGTGGCAACGCAAGCACACCTTCCCTGCCTCAAGTGACCTGAATTAATTTGGGGCTGATTAATGTGTCACAGAATATTTTTTTAGCTGGCACCTGCTTCCTTAGTGCTTCCTGATTAGTGAACTTTTGCACTTGCTAAGTGCTTTCATTGTTGCAAAATTAGTTACAACACCTGCCCTGCCCCAACTGACAATAATGAATTAGGGGCTGATTAATGGATTTGAACTGCCAGCCTGGCTCCTGCTTGTCTCCCTTAGCTGTAATTCAGGACCTTTGTGGCATATGTGTAACTATTCTGAGGTTCAGAGCAGGGTCACATAATAGTTGCAACTGGCAACTGAACTCTGGAGGGGCCCCTCAGCAAGCACTACAGGAAATGGCTACTAATGATGAGCCTGAACTTTTGAACCTGGTAAGTAGTTTCAGTTTTGATTAGATCGTATTTCTGCAATTTTGCACTTATTCGCGGGGCGCGAAGTTGTACTGGGAAGCCGCGAACTCACGCGAACAGTGCGAGCAGTGCGAGCAAAATCCGCTGCTCGCGGATTTGCGGATTTTGCGGGAGATTCGCGAATCTCGCGGATTGCGAATTTCCCGAAAATCCGCAAAATCCGCGAGCGAAACGGATTTTCCGCCCACACCTACTTTCTAAAAGCAGCCAAATGTCGTTGGCGTGCCTAGGGAGTGACCTACAGTATATAAGGCATGCTCTGATGTTCGTAGTTAATTTAGGGATAGCAGTTGTTTCCAGGGCTTTACATCCTGTGCCTAAGTCATCATTACAGATAAAGGTGCAGTTATTACAGTGGGGGGTCTGACCTCCATGACTGTGGATCAATGAGGAGGGATTCCTAAGAGTGGGGTAAGTGCAACCTTTAGACCTATATGCCAAAATGTGCTCCCTCGTTAGTGCTGCTAGGAGCTGATTGCAATTGGACAGCATGGCTGCACGTCCTCTGGCCCATTTGCTAATGAAGAGGATTCCGGAAGCGATTCCGTCCCTTCCCCACCCCATTCGTGTCACCTGACTAACAGGAGGGAGAGTTTGGCTCCACCCAAACGGCTCCTGCTGCGGTGGACCGGGGCTGGGGTCAAAGTCCTAAAGTGCAGCGCGTGCTGGCAACTGTGCAAACAAGCAGGTAGGGAGATGGGGGTATTTAAAAGATTAAAATAAGAGCGTAGTTAAAAGAAATGCCGGATACAGTATACTCTGTGTTCAGCGTGGGCAGGAACACAAACTGACCGCCTCTCCTCGCTCCGCAACCCGTCTACTGTCCCTGAGGCTAATAATGAAAGTCCGGAAGCGATTCCGCCCCTTCCCCATCCCAATAGTGTCACCTGACTAACAGGAGGGAGAGTTTGGCCCCACCCTCCACTCAAAAGGCTCCTGCCACGGTGGACCGGGGTTGGGGGCAAAGTCCTAAAGTGCAGAGCGTGCTGGCAACTGTGCAAACAAGCAGGTAGGGTTATAAGGGGTGACTTATAAGATTAAAATAGGAGCGTAGTTAAAAGAATGCGGGATACAGTATACGCTGCGTTCAGCGCGGGCGGGAACACAAACAGACCGCCTCTCCTCACTCCGCGAGTTTCAATAATGACCCCCCCCCCGCCTAAGGTGTCCTCAGCCTCCACTTGTATCACGTTGATTATGATCTTGTGACTCAGCAGGTGGCACACTCTCCTTAGTTCTGTTCTTATCTCATCCTCAGTGGCGGTGTTCTCTTCCTGTGCCAACTGAGCAGCCATGGTCCTAGACCTTCTACCCTTAGTCTTGCTCTTCGTTGTTCTTCCGATACATTCTGGCTGACACCTGAAAAGGAATGCATACATAATAAAATTCTTTACAAGACAGTATCTCCACTATTTCATGAACATACAATATGTTCTCATTAATATTATATTCACTATGACAAAGATGACACAGTCACTATTAGACCTGTCAGCCTTAGGGGTGGTCTTCCCCAAACAGCTTCCCTCCTCTATTTTTTGTTGATCTCTTTGTCGCTGACCTTAAGACTTTGCACTTTACCACTGGTAAACAGTGCTCGGGTGCATTTGCTCTCTCCTTAAAACATGGTAATATAGGCTTCTTCCCAAGTGGCATAATTAATTTACATATAAGTCTCTAGTGAAGTGGCACTACATGTAACAGGGACAGTAATTTAAATAATTCTAGTGGGCCTGCAGCACTAATTGTACCACACACTTAAGTAACTCTCTAAAAATGTCTCCTGCCTGCCAGTGCAGCCTCTGTGTACAGTTTTAAACTGCCATTTCGACCTGGCAAAGTCAACCTTTTTCCAAGCCCAATCCTTCCTTTTTAAAACATAGAAGACACCCCTAGAGTAAGCCAAAACCGTCCATAGGGCATGGTGCAATGTATTTGAAAAGTAGGGCATGTAATTTTGAGATTTACGTGTCCTGTGAGTGAAAAACTCTTACATTTGTGTTAGAAATGGGATCCCTGGCTGGCCAGGGCTCGCACCAAAGTCAGTCAGAGACCACCATTCCTAAGTCAGGGCAAGGGAGTTAAACGCCAAGATAACCCTTGCTCACCCTCTAGGTAACGTGACGCGAGCAGCAAGGCTAAACTTGGAGGTTGTGTAGGTTAAGTGTTTGCGCGCGCACCCAGCAACAACACCCAAGGCCCACCACAAAGGAAACTCCACACAAGGTTATATGTAAAAATCACACGGATGTAGGGGTGATATTCAGTGTTGTTGTAAATCATTTTTGTCTTTTTAGGAAGAAGACATACTTCTTTCCCTCTATTGGGTATCCAAGCATGAAAATTCCTGGTAGATATGTAACTTTTTTCATTGTACACTTATTGTTTTCCGTCACCTGATACACTACTTGTAGTTGCAGTAGCTATCTTATATCTATGGTCCTGAAGAAAGCCGGGGCAATGCCCCTTTGGCTGAAACATGTCGACCGTCCTGCACAGCGCCACAGGGTAGTCTTACTACTTGGCGTGTTTTTAACCTTTGACACATTGACTTCTGCCCGAATGTTTCTCAGAGTCAATGTAGTCAATTTTACTTTTCACTATTACTTGAGCACTGCACTTTATATACACCACTTCATATACATCACTCCATGATGGTTTACATGGCTAGATCACTGACATCCATTCCCACACCGGCACTACTTGGTCGGACGTGGTATGGATTGACCAGCAACTCCCACATTATGTAAACTCCACCATAAGGGTGGGCTGATGGGATTTGTTCTAGCCTTTGCTGTCAATAGCACATGTGTTCACACGCGCATCCAACTGTTCCACAGTTACTGGTATAGCTATACACCACCTCTTTTGACCTGGTCTGCTCTGTTTGGTATTTTGAATCTTTACAGTAGGGGATCGAGCAGACAGGTCGTTAAATATGCCCCTTGACCCTCCACACACATTTTCGTTTTTTAGTATATGTAAAAATAGCCTTTGTATTATACCAAAACACATTGGATAAAAACACACACTTTACAATGTGCCAACAGGCACGGGCAGAATTTACAGGGGATATGTACAAGACAGGGCCACATGGACCACTGTCAGGAATAGTCACTTTTAGAACTAGCACTTAGGACATAGAATATAAAATCACTGTAGCACAAATTAGAAAATAGAGCACACAACCAGTAATCACGGGTAACAGGTAAGTACCACCTACGCAGCCCTAACCACCTTCGGAAAATGTCACGTAGGGAACTAAGCATGGGCGAATTTTGCGAATTCGCAGTTCGCGGATTGGCAAACTCGCAATTCGCAAAATTCGCGAATTCGTGCGAATTTGCGAATTTGCTGTTTTTGCCAGTTCGCAAGGGTTTTGTACAAGTTCGGGAACGCAAACTTACTTGTGTGGTCGCAACGGTTGCGACCATGTTGTTTCTACGTGTCCAGCCTGTTATTGACCCTGTGGTTCATTGCGGCCACCCTCCGGTTCATCACTGCCACCCTCTGGTTCTCCAATGCCACCCTCTGGATCATCACTGTCCCCCTCTGGTTTATCACAGCACCCTCTGGTTCATCACTGCCACCCTCTGGTTCATCACTACCACCCTCTCGTTTGCCACTGCCACCCTCTGAATCATCACTGTCCCCCTCTGGTTTATCACAGCACCCTCTGGTTCATCACTGCCACTCTCTGGTTGATCACTGCCATCCTCTGGTTCATCCCTGCCATCCTCTAGTTCATCACTGCCACCCTCTGGTTTGCCACTGCCACCCTCTGGATCATCACTGTCCCCCTCTGGTTTATCACAGCACCCTCTGGTTCATCACTGCCACCCTCTGGTTGATCACTGCCATCCTCTGGTTCTGCCCTGCCACCCTCTGGTTCATCACTGCCACCCTCTCATTTGCCACTGCCACCCTCTGGATCATCACTGTCCCCCTCTGGTTTATCACAGCACCCTCTGGTTCATCACTGCCACCCTCTGGTTGATCACTGCCACCCTCTGGTTGATCGCTGCCACCCTCTGGTTGATCGCTGCCATCCTCAGGTTCCTCCCTGCCACCCTTTGGTTCATCACTGCCACCCTATGGATCGTCACTGTCCCCCTCTGGTTCAAGGCTGCCACCCTCTGGTTCATCACTGCAATCCTCTGGTTCATCCCTGCCACCCTCTGGTTCATCACTGCCACCCTCTGGTTTGCCACTGCCATCCTCTGGTTCATCCCTGCCACCCTCTGTTCAAGGCTGCCAACCTCTGGTTCATCACTGCCACCCTCTGGTTTGCCACTGCCACCCTCGGGATCCTCACCGCCCCCCTCTGGTTTATCACAGCACCCTCTGGTTCACCACTACCACCCTCTTGTTCACCACTGTAGATTATGGGGGGAAAGCAAAGCACACCTTCCCAGCCTCAACTGAGATGAATTAATTTTGGCTGGTTAATGTGTCACTGAATTTGTGCTTCAAGTCTGGCACCTGCTTCCTTAGGTGTAAGACCTTCCTGTTGCAGTTATTTTTTTTACAGGAGCATTGTGCCATACTTGTTACTTTTCTCTGACCCTGCTTTGAGGGTCAGAGCAGGGTCAGAGAGTAGTTGAAAGTAGGCAACTGAACTCTGGAGGGGCCCCTCAGGAAGCACTATAGGGAATGGGTACAAATTAGTTTGAACTTTTGCACCTGCTAAGTGCTTTCAGTTTTCCAAAATGTGTTTTTCTTCCATTTCGTGAGATTTGCGGGACGCGAAATCGAACTTGCAATCCGCAAATTCCTGTGAATTTGCTGGTTTCTCTTTTTTTTGCACGTTCGGGCGGTTTCACTTTTTTTTGCGTGTTCGGGCGTTTTTTTGCTTATTCGCGGGCCACTTGCAGCGCACCGACCCCGAGGTTGCCCATGAGGTCATGTACGGGCGCGGCCAACTTGTTTGCGTGACGTGTTTCCGTTTCCGGGCGCTCGTTGCAAGTTCGCGTCGTATGCGGCGCGCGATTATGTATTTGTGGGCAACTTACCCACGCGGTCCTCTATGGGCGCGGCCATCTTGTTTTTCATTCACTGCTATGGTTTTGGGCATGCTACCTTTCTATCCACCTTACATCTTTGCAATCCTATGTTTTTCTGAACTTTTTATGGTTTTTTTTTGCTTATTATCTCTCTCTTCAATTTCCTACATCTATATTTTGTGTTTTTTTTAAACTTTTTGTTACTTTATTACCTACTTTATTTCTTTTGCTCTCTCTCTTATTTTTTTCACACCTATTCTTCTTTCCTTCTTCTTGTGCCCAGGACCATGGCTAAGGGAGGCGGCAAGGGCAAGGGGAAGGGCCCAGCCCCACGTACCCGGCTACCTTGCGGGCGTTGGAGGGGGGAGGAAGTGCAGCCCAGGGAGATCTTTTCTGCGGTGGAGGTGGCCGCCTTGCTGGTTTTTGTCCAGGTCCACTTCCCTAAGACCGTGGCAGCAGGTGGGCGGATTGCTTCCGGTTACGGCCTCCGGCAGCGTCGCCAGCTGTGGGAGAAGGTGTGCCGGCGCATGTATAAGGAGTCTGGGGTCCGGCGCACCTACCAGCAAGTGACGGACCAGTGGACTGACATCTTGGACCGGGAGCATGACATGCTCGACCTGCTTGGTGTGGAGATCCCTGGGCTTGGTAAGTTGCTATTTAATAACTACTTTTTTTCCTTCTGCTCTGTTATATTGCTAATCTATTTTTTTCCTGAAGAGTACGAATGCTGCTGATTAGATTACATTGCAGGTAAATTAATGTTTAAATAGCTTCTGTCATTACAGGTGCTCACCTGGTTATTGGTGTTGCTACTATGCTTACTTGTTTGCAACTTTTAAGTCATTTGAGAGCATTACTACGTAATGCTAGAGACAGTAGACTCAAGTCTAGTCCTTCTTTGTACTCCTGCTGCTGCCACTTTGAAGAGATAGTGGTGGATTGATACTTTGAGTATACTATTTATTACTTGTTCTAGGACATTTGTTAGTGGTCTGCAATCATGATGACGGACTGTGTCTGTCACGCGACATCTCGTGCTGCTGAGTGATGGCAGTCATAGTAGAACCTTTTTGTTGTTGATGTAGTTAGTGAATGACATAACTTTCCTATTAGACGGTCTGCGAATCCTGCAATAATGTACTACTATCCTCTTAGTTGACCAGATCAGATGCAATTGATGTTAATTTGTTTCCCCGACATAATTTTAGATTGAGTACAAAGAAATCAAATATTTCCCAAAAAACAATCATCCATGTTGTGTTTCTTTATTTCATGATCACCAGCAACTCCCAGGGCAAGGCGACGGCGGCGACAGAGACTCCGGTGACAGAAGTTGGACAGGAGCAGTCCCTTCCAGGCTCTTCTGCTCACCCCAGTAAGTTGTCTTATTGTTATCTTAATACTTACACTTCCCTAACTTTTACAGCTCCTATTTATTATAAACTGGTTCCTAATAATTTTATGTTTTACAAAATAGTCTTGGATCTTCTTCTAATGTAGACTACTTTCTACATTCTTATCCTGCTTCTACCATCACGCTCTGTGCTAGAACTATTTACAATTATGAGTCGGTCTGTGTAGGTAGTCAAGCTTGCCCATTCGGCAAACGGTGTGAAACAAAACTCTGATACAGCAATAGCTCTAGGCACTGAGTGTAGTCCTCTGGGTTGCCCTTGCTGTCTATTCCAGTCTTCTTAATGTAAGTGCTTTGACAATTTGCAACAACAAAATTTAATTGTTTACACCAAGTAAAAGGTAGCAGTGTCCTTTTTGATTTGAGCGGAGCACATCCCATACCGCTAGTGTTTCAGGGACTATTCTGCACACAAAGAAGTATGGACAAGATGATAGGTGCAGTTCATCTTTCGACATACCTCAGTCCGAACAAAAGTTGAACCCTCAATCCCCTGACCGACTATCTAGAATGTCTGACCAATGATTTTTACGACCAAGAAGAACAGAAGAAGACTACCTCCGAGTCCCGGCCTTTCTGAGTCACTGAAACATGACTGCCAAGTGCAGTAGTTCAAACCTTTCCGCTCACTCACTCGTAAACAAAAACCACACAGTGTTTGTTAGTTTTAAAGTTTTATTTTCAATTAAGAAATGAAAACACTATTTCTTTATTTTTAATAGCGTAGTATTCTGATGGATGAAGATGACGTTAAAGTTGCAACAACATTCCCATGAATGAAATTAGTATGACTCAAAGTTAATAATAGTTAACAGACACATGACATTATTAGAATAACTGTGCGGGAGCCCCCACCTTCTTTAAAGTACTTAAAGTACTGCTGGTGATGACTTACTAGTAGTTGGGGAATTGTCTGGCAGAAGGGCAATGGAATCTTCTTTCTGTAATGAGAAAAATGGTGCCCGTTAAGAAAGCATTTATCAGTTGTCATAAGAACAAGTGTGGCATTTAATGGAATAAGCATATAAAAGGTTAACACCCTCCCCAAAACCGTTACTTTTTTCAATCCCAAAATGTGTTATGTAACATTTTCTTCCGTTACAAGACAAAATAGGGGGTTGTGTATGGCATCTGAAAATGTGACATGTTTTTCCTAGACGTCGCAACATCTGACGCGGCACAGATGACAACCAGTGCCGGGGCCAGCAGTGCGGAGGGGTCCACTCAGGATGCGGCGGCACCAACAGGAGGAGCTGGGGGGAAGGCTCAGCGGCTGCGGACGGTGGTAAGTTATTATACTCCTTACTTATTGAAATTTTTTTGAGTAGCCTCGCAAAGGAGTGTATGATGTACTGTACAGTAGTACACAGTACACTAGTATAAGTACACTGTACTGTCAAGAACATTTAGTAATTTAGAACTACTTTTTGCGCTATCACGGAGAAGACAGTCAACCTTGACTTTTAATAGCATTAGCTGCGGCACTTCTCTGGTAACCAATAGGCCCCTCTATTTCACTTCAACTCAGCTGGCAAATTTTTATTGTGATTTGTGGAGCCAAGTCATATCAGATGAAGTTTAGGGATGTGAAGAACGAAAAGTTAAAGAAGGGTGAAACGAAGGACGAGCGAGTCTTAATATTTATGACTGTAAAGAATGGTTTTGTTGAATGCAATTCAACATATGAAGACAGCGCTTTCCAAAATATAATGAAAAGGGTGTTAGTTGGTTTTTGACAAAAATAAATTTTGGTACATTTGAGACATCAAGAAGAATCATAGACGTACTTTCGAAGCCTGGATGTTATCTTCTTTATCCTCCTCGTCGATAGCAGAGTTGTATGATGTAGTAGCGGTACAAAAGGGGGTGGTGATGGACGGAGCATCTGAATCAATCAAACACTCGCACCCAGTCAAAAGATCTGGGTTTAATCATCACCGTTCTTTAGCCCACTCTGCCACCCCAGTTCAGACATGGCTATATGCAAATCAGTCTGACCCTGTGCCTCATGGGAACAGTCCAGCCCGAACTGCCTAGCCATGTCTTCCCTGGACCGGAAACAAGCTTCCGAGCACCGGTTTCTGGCATTCCAGCCGTCTTCAGCTCGGCTTGCTTGAATCCAGTGGCAAAGTGAGCAAGGGACTCACGTCTGAGCATACCCTGCCACACTTATGGTGGCCAAAAGCGGTACAAAAGGGGGTGGTGATGGACGGAGCATCTGAATCAAGCAAACACTCACACCCAGTCAAAAGATCTGGGTTTAATCCATCACCGTTCTTTAGCCCACTCTGCCACCCCAGTTCAGACATGGCTATATGCAAATCAGTCTGACCCTGTGCCTCATGGGAACAGTCCAGCCCGAACTGCCTAGCCATGTCTTCCCTGGACCGGAAACAAGCGTCCGAGGACCGGCTTCTGGCATTCCAGCCGTCTTCAGCTCGGCTTGCTTGAATCCAGTGGCAAAGTGTGCAAGGGACTCACGTCTGAGCATACCCTGCCACACTTATGGCGGCCAAAAGCGGTACAAAAGGGGGTGGTGATGGACGGAGCATCTGAATCAATCAAACACTCACACCCAGTCAAAAGATCTGGGTTTAATCCATCACCGTTCTTTAGCCCACTCTGCCACCCCAGTTCAGACATGGCTATATGCAAATCAGTCTGACCCTGTGCCTCATGGGAACAGTCCAGCCGAACTGCCTAGCCATGTCTTCCCTGGACCGGAAACAAGCTTCCGAGGACCGGTTTCTGGCATTCCAGCCGTCTTCAGCTCGGCTTGCTTGAATCCAGTGGCAAAGTGAGCAAGGGACTCACGTCTGAGCATACCCTGCCACACTTATGGCGGCCCAAAGCGGTACAAAAGGGGGTGGTGATGGACGGAGCATCTGAATCAATCAAACATTCACACCCAGTCAAAAGATCTGGGTTTAATCCATCACCATTCTTTAGCCCACTCTGCCACCCCAGTGCAGACATGGCTATATGCAAATCAGTCTGACCCTGTGCCTCATGGGAACAGTCCAGCCCGAACTGCCTAGCCATGTCTTCCCTGGACCGGAAACAAGCTTCTGAGGACCGGTTTCTGGCATTCCAGCCGTCTTCAGCTCGGCTTGCTTGAATCCAGTGGCAAAGTGAGCAAGGGACTCAAATCTGAGCATACCCTGCCACACTTATGGCAGCCAAAATCGGTACAAAAGGGGGTGGTGATGGACGGAGCATCTGAATCAATCAAACACTCACACCCAGTCAAAAGATCTGGGTTTAATCCATCACCGTCCCACGAGGGACTGGGTGTGAGTGTTTGATTGATTCAGATACTCCGTCCATCACCACCCCCTTTTGTACCACTTTTGGCTGCCATAAGTGTGGCAGGGTATGCTCAGACGTGAGTCTCTTGCTCACTTTGCCACTGGATTCAAGCAAGCCGGGCTGAAGACGGCAGGAATGCCAGAAACCTCCAATTAGGACCAAGATCCAAACATAATTGATACAGGAAGTATCTGTACACACGTCGCCTTTTACAGAGTAAATGCTGTTGGTAATCAAACTTAGACAAAAACTAAATGCCAACTACACAATTATTTTAACTCCTCTTATTTTGAGGAAAAACCAAGTAAAACTCCTCGGTTCATCTGGGTATAGTGCTATTACCCTTTTTCTTTATTATTTTCAATTTTTTCTATTTCATGTATGAAAAGGACACTTCTTCGTATTTTTTGTTCACACATAAAAACAATTATTCACAACACAAAACATACATTTTTGAAACATACATACACCAAATTGTATATACACAATTATTTGCTTTGATATATACACCAAATTATCTTGCAAAGACAAGAGTTACGATATGGGTTCAAGATTAGAATAGACAATTAATGAAAGTCAAAAAATTAATAAACAACAACTTAATGTGATTGGCTATTCATTTCACAAACATAGACCATAAATTGATTCCTTTAGTCTATTAGCAAACTACTGTCTACTCTCTTTTACGCCAACGCGTTTCGAATCCGGTATGTCCACTCAACGGATTCTCATCAGGGCTCTGCCTTTATAGAATGTATCTGTTTACCAGCAGTCGCCGGTCCGCAGGTAGAGTGTTGTTCTTGACTGAATTCCTTTCACTTTATATCTTGAGGGATGGAGTCTTTGTCCCTTCAATGTCGTCAATTTTAATTTCCGGTATTGTAGGTTGGTTACAGCCTGTTTGTATTCGCTCCCTGCTTTGGCTGTGTCTGTTCTATTTTCTTAGCGGTAAGTGCTTGCCTTGCGCATATCGATTTCGGCTTGTGAGTCGTCAGTCGTCTCCTCAATATTGCGGCAACCCGGTGACTGGCTCTCACCTATTGCCACAATGGCTAGGTGCTCTCAGCCGCTTCCAATTCCGACCCGGCTACCGGGTACTGTGAAGGTTCTCGCTGATTCGTCTCAGCCGTCTCAGCTTTACAGTGTCTCCGCGTGTAAACTGTAAATGACTTCCGGATTTACACGCAGAGACGCTGGAAAGCAGTACGGCTTAACCTGCTGCTCACACGGGTACTCTATAGTGTGTCGCATCTTTGGTATTAACCATCACACGGACGGCTGAGACGAATCAGCGAGAACCTCGACAGTACCTGTTAGCCAGGGTCGGAATTAGAACTGGCTCAGAGCACCTATCCATTGTGGCAATAGCTTGTGGAGAAGTGTGGCTCACTGGTTAGAGCAAGCAGACCCTGAAGCAGAGGTCAGACCCGGGACCAGGGTTCAATTCCCGACGCAGCAGGGTCTTGAGCTCAAATGTCCATGGACTCGATAATTCTCGCTTCGTGCCTGACCTAATCATGGGTTCACACTCTGCAACTCTGGGCATTAAGCTTGCTTAATCTCCACAACGGTCCCCCGCGGCGGGATGCCTGGCTTTCACCTTGGGGATGCCCTGTAGGGGCTATCTCACAGGGAAAAACCAGGACGGGTTCCCAAGGCAAGCGCGGAGATACCCCTTCGGGGGTCGATTCTGGCGCTATATAAGAAACATAATAATAATAATAATAACCGCTGCCCGCGGGAGCCCTGATGAAGTCGCGGGCTACTAGCCCTGACGAAACACGTGTTGGCTGGGCGTGGTAGATAAAATCTGAATTGAAGAAAAACTACTATCAAGACTACTTCCACATTGTTTGTCTATTGGTTGTGTTGTTTGATTACCAACAGCATTTACTCTGTAAAAGGCGACGTGTGTACAGATACGTGCTGTATCAATTATGTTTGGATCTTGGTCCTAATTGGAGGTTTAGGTTCTTCCTCCTATCTGGGGCACCCTCAAAATAGTGGTTAGAAATGATAAATAACTTCACATACGGGAGGCGCCAGTTGTGGATCGACAATCAAAAAAAACCTAGTCCGTTATCTTCAAAATGTTATACTGTGTTTGTTACTTGCTGGTGTTACTGATGCTGGTGTTACTGAGTGTCAACTTTCTGTTGAATTATTTTGACTTTATGTTAAAGACTATTGGCTACAGTATTTTTCTTTCTTTTTTCATAGATGCTATTCCCAAAAAGCTCACCCGTAAGGAGATGGCTGTCCGGGCCAGGGCCCGTAAGCTGGAGGCTATTTGTATCGAGTATCGACGGTTGTGGCCTCGGGAGCATGAGGAGGAAACTACAACAACCTCCAGTATATCCTCCTCCACTGCCCCGGGTCCACCAGCCACAAGCCTCCAGCCAAACGGAGCCGTGGCCCGACAGCCTCCCGCTGCCGCCGCACAGCAGCAAAAACAACAGCTGCCCCGCCAGAGCCTGGATGGTATGCCAGCGCCGCCTCCGAAAGCGAGTGGACTACCTGGAGCAGTTGGCCGAAAAACATCAGCGCCAACTCCGGGACCTCCGCAAAGAGCTGCGGGACGTGCAGCACCAGCTGTCCAAACGCCACCGGAGGAAGTGACTGTCCCTTGTCCCTTTTTTAAAGACTGTTGGGGGGGGGGGTGGGAATTGGGTTTTTGGGAAAGGGTACTTTTAGATTTTTGGTCATTGGTTTGGTTAGGGAGGGGGGTGAGTTGGGGTAATTGTATTTTTGTGATGACAACAACATCCATAATTTATATTTCTTAATAATTATATTTTTCATTCAAAATCACAGTATACGTGCTCATATTATTTTGTGTGGGGGTTGGCGGTGGTTACTGGACGTTTGGTTTTTCAAACTTACCAGCATGAATGAAACATCTTGTCCTGAAATGTACCAAAATGCAAGTAACCGAGTTAGTCAATTCAGTAGCCCTACTACTGTACTTTACTAGTAGTATTGTTAGTCTCTGCTCTCCTCCAAACTTAGTCCTAGCCCATTATTCTACTACCTCCCCAATATGCTTATCTAACCTGTGATTTGTGAATCACGGTTGGTGAATAAGGTTGGTTTTTTACTTGAATCCTCGACGGATGCAATATCATTGTTGTGCTGGTAGCAGTAGTGGTACACACTGGCAGTATCACCATATGAAAAAAAGAGGAAATTAAACATTGAGTGGTGGCCTGAGCGTAGCATTAGAAACAGTACAATAGATAGTACGGTGCAGAACAGTGCCCTAGCCTAAGCAGTGCCAACGTAAGGTAAGCATTAATCATTTCATTGTTGTTAACGTTGTGTAGGAGGAGGATGTTCTTATTAATCCACGATGGAGCACATGAACCTCTGGTTGCTTTGACCTCATCCTCCCAAGCAAGTGTGTGGAATTTATTGTTGTTGTCAGTCACACCTCAATCAAATACCACACAGCCCGGGGGAAGAGAGTTAGGGTTTGAAAATTGGATGGGTATGGGGGGTTTTGAGAAAGTTTGATAGAGAGGAAAAAAAACACAGCATGGACAGTCAAACAACAAATGAAGAGAAACACATCTTTGGATTAGAAGATATTGATAAATCTTGAAAGGGACATAAAGGAAGTGCACTACTGCATGCCATAAGTAGTAAATGGATGGTTAGGTTACTGAAAAGTAGTACTACTACTTACTGCAACTTACTAGTAACTACGAAGAAACAAGTTGACAGTACAGGGATGCAGTCATTACGCAATTTCACTTACCTCTCTGCCCTCAGAGAGAATAAACACTTAGAACATTAAATTAGTGTTAAACATAGCAAAGATGTATCTAATTGCTGGAGGGAGGGATGAATTTAAAGCAGAGATCAAACAAACGCACAGAGTCACACTCGTAGAAGTAAGTTCAAGTTCACAACAATATCATTTAAAAGATAAGGAGAATTTTGGATACTGTTACTGTTTTTTGTAGTTGTCCCGTTGAATTTATGAAGTCGATGCATCCAGCCATTCCTCTTATTCGCGGTACTCCTTCATTCCATCGGATGCTCCGTCGATCAATCTTGGTGACCAGACACACTGTCCACTGCCTGCCTGATGCGGATTTGCGGATCGCTAATTGTAAGCCTGAGTAGTACATCGATGGCACAGGGTAAAAGCCTGCCTGTAATTGATGATGGAAAAATACAACAGTAAGTGTTAAAGACACCTCGGAGAAAAAAATATGTAAGGCACGCTGTGTAGTGCAAAAATGATACTGTCACTTTCAGAGATGACAATCTCCAAAATCTAGAACACCCCACATTAACCGTCCCAAAAACGTGCAGAATACTGCTGCTACCTCACAGAGGCCTAATTTCAAATCTTGTCAAAACGCACTCAGAAAGTATGCCCAAAACCCCCCTTTCCCATCATGGATTATGTTCAAACGACTTGCAATCAAAATTAGACATTGCAACAAGTTTTCCAAGACCCCACCCAGTCGTAAAAATCTATAACCCCCGCCCAAACACATGCAATACAATACTGTAGTGCTAACCCTAACGAGCCCTAAGTTAAGAATAGTGGCAAACGCTTTCTTTAACTAGGCCAAATCCCCCCTTTCCCGTTTCTTCAAACCACTTGCAACCAAGATTACACATTCCTATGAGTGCTGTAAGACCGAAGAACCCAGATGCAAAAATCTAGAACACCCCCAAACACATGGAATACTGCTGCTAGTGCTAACCCTAACGAACCCTAAGTTACAAAAAATGCCAAAAGGCTTTTCAGCATGGATTTTGTCAAAACCACTTTTATCCGGTATTAGACCTTCCCAGCAATGCCCCAAGACCCGCCAACCCACCCGCAAAAAAGCACAACACCCCCAAACAGCCAAAAAGCAAAAATGGAAAATCTCATACTTACAATATTTTTCGGCCTCCTTTCAATTCTGTCCAAACGTGCTGTGCAGCTAGGCCATAACTCCCGTTTTCCACCATGGATTTCCGGAAAAACAAATGCAAACAAAATTAGACTGTGCCAGCAGTGCTCCCAGACCCCAAAGCCCACCCACAAACACCCGGAACCCCCCCAAAGAGCACCTCAAAGACAAGCAAGTCAGCAAAAACGCAAAACAAATTTTGCCTCCGATTTTGTCCAAACCACTTTTATCCGGTATTAGACCTTCCCAGCAATGGCCCCAGAGCCGTCAACCCAGGAGAAAACAAGTAGAAGACCCCTAAACAGCCAAAAAGCAAAAGAACAAAAATGGGGACTTAGTCATTTTCAGGCCAATTTCCAAAATCACTCCGCGCGCGCTATGCAGCTAGGCCCTAACTCCCCTTTGCCACCATGGATTTTCTTTAAACCTCTTGCAATCAAAAGTATCCATACCCCGCAGTGCTCCGAGCCCCCGAAACCCACCCACAAACACCAGGAAGCCCCCCAAACAGGCCCCCGAAAACGCTAAATTGAGCGAAATGTCAGAAAAAGCAAAAACTTTTTCCTCATGGATTTTGTCCAAACCACTTTTATCCGGTATTAGACCTTCCCAGCAATGGCCACAGAGCCGTCAACCCAGGCGAAAACAAGTAGAAGACCCCCAAACAGCCAAAAAGCAAAAGTACAAAAATTGGGACAGTCATTTTCAGGCCAATTTCCAAAATCACTCCGCGCGCGCTATGCAGCTAGGCCCTAACTCCCCTTTGCCACCATGGATTTTCTTCAAACCTCTTGCAATCAAAAGTATCCATACCCAGCAGTGCTCCCAGACCCCGAAACCCATCCACAAACACCAGGAAGCCCCCCAAACAGGCCCCCGAAAACATGATAGTGAGCAAAAAGGTAAAAACTTTTTCAAGTCTGATTTTGTCCAAACCACTTTTATCCGGAATTAGACCTTCCCAGCAATACCCCAAGACACGCCAACCCACCCGCAAAAAAGCACAACACCCCCAAACAGGCAAAAAGCAAAAATGGAAAATCTCATACTTACAATATTTTTCGGCCTTCTGTCCAAACGCGCTGTGCAGCTAGGTCATGACTCCACTTTTCCACCATGGATGTCCTAGAAAACAAATGCAATCAACATTAGACTGTGCCAGCAGTGCTCCCAGACCCCGAAACCCACCCACAAACACCAGGAAGCCCCCCAAACAGGCCCCCGAAAACATGATAGTGAGCAAAAAGGCAAAAACTTTTTCAAGTCTGATTTTTGCCAAACCACTTTTATCTGGTATTAGACCTTCCCAGCAATGGCCCCAGAGCCATCAACTCACCCGCAAAGAAGTAGAACACCCCCACAAGTACAGAGTCTTTCTTCATTGGGCATAATCCAGCCCTCTGCTTTGAGGGAAATAGGAGTCTGGAGGAGGAGGATAGAGGAGCATGTTCTTGTGAACTTGTGAACCTGAGGAATGCACACTGCGGCACCTTCAAATCAATAAGCAAATAAGTGAAGACAGTTCTGCTGATGGGCTTGTTTTTGTGATTAGGTGATTAAAGTTTTTATTTATATTGACTTTGCAAAACAAAGAAAGACATACACACAGGAATAAAAGTGAATAAGGACGAAAAAGAAAGTTATTGATTCATTGGGTCATTTTCAGGGCTCGGTGTCAGGGAAGAAGAGTTCGTCCTCATAATCTGCGAATTCAGACGGGAGTAGGTCACCTAACAGAGAAGAAATTCCCTCATCTAAGTTGGTGTCCTCCTCGTCTTCCGGCATGTATTCTCGTAGTTTGTAATCTGGTGATATGAGGTGCTGATTCATCTTGATCATTGTTAACCTCTCTACATTTTTGGGCAAGAGGCGGGTCCTTTTGCAAGTTACAATGCCACCAGCAGCACTGAAAACACGTTCAGAAGACACGCTTGCGAGTGGGCAAGACAAGTAGTTTATAGCCAGGTTGGAGATCTCTGGCCACAATTCTTTTTTCCCATGCCAATACGCCAATGGGTCATCATGAACATAGACCTCTGTTGAGTCATTCAGATAGTCTTGCACCATCGACTCAAGGTTCTCCACGGTTTCTCCACTTTGCTTACTTTTTGCTGGGACCTTTTGAGAAGCAAACCCAAGCTGAGTTAGCCAATGCTCTTCTTCACACAATGTTACTGTTGTGTCTGGTGCAGATGATCCGGTTGCTGGTGTCTTTAACGGCTGAGAGGTCACTTCTGCCACAGCCACAGGTGCAGAAGTGGATTCTTTTGACTCTGGATGGCCTGCTGATGCTGATGTACTGCCTTTTCCTTCAATTTCCTGTTGTACTCTTTAAAACCTTATGGCTGACACAGCTAGCCAACGTTTGTACATTAAAACTTCTGCGTCACCATAAGCAAAGAATGCTCTGCCTGCCAGTGCCTTTTTGTAGCGTGGATCCAGAATAGCAGCACAAATGTAATGCTGTTCTGAGTGGATCTTTTGAAGACGTTCATCGCCAAGTAGGCGCTGTCAAAATTTCTCCGCCAAATCAAAAGCTTCTTGCTTTTCTTCATCTTTTTGAAACATAGAAGACACCGCCTTCAGTTGGTGCTCTAGCATGCGCAACAATGGGATAGATTTTCCCAAATTACAGTCCTCCCTGCTGACTGCATGCGTGAAGACCTCAAAAGGATGAAGCATGTCTGTCAGGCTTTTAACTAGCTCCCATTGCTCCGCATCTAGCCTCAGGTCCATCATAGCTGTACCCAGTGTTAAGAAATACTGATCGACTACCGTAAACTGCTCATTCAGACGCTCAAGCATGTAGAAGGTTGAGTTCCAACGTGTTGCCACCTCCTGGATGAGTACTTTCACTAGCAGTCGACGTTCATTTAGCAGGCCCCTCAGATGCTTCCGGGCCTTAAAAGAATGGCTGAAATGTGTGCATATTCTTCGGCAGGTCGTCAGTAACTCGCACACTGGACTTTCTTCACTCAAGAATTTTTTAACAACCAGGTTTATACAGTGCGCCAAACGCGGCACTCTGAAATATTTACCCATATCCATGGCCTTAACTACATTGGCGCCATTATCCGTGGAAACATAAAAATATTGCGGTTTTTTGGGGACAGCCATTGAAAGACCTTTGTGTTAAACTCCTTCAAAATGTTTTCTCCTGTATGACTTGTCTCCATGCCAAACATGGCTAGTGTTGCATGTTTCCGAGCAGCTTTAAAAACATTGTCCCGGTCAACACCTGCCCTTAGCTTTGCTGTAACTCCTGAAAAAGAGACCCAGTGTGCAGTGATGCACATGTAATCATTGTCTGCGCCAATGGTCCACATGTCTGTTGTCAGATGTATAGCGAGAACAGCACTCTACTGCAAAGCTGCCACAATCACCTCCAGCACATCTGCATGTAGTGCTGGAACCACAACTCTGGCAAAATAAAACCGGCTAGGAACCTTCCATTTAGGGCTGAGCATTGCCACTAATTCAAGAAAACCAACCCCTTCCACAAAAGAATAAGGGAGAAGGTCCAGAGCTAGCATTTTAGCCAGCTTAGTGTTATACAGACGCGTCATTGGGTGGTTGCGTTCAAATGGCGCTTCTGAAAACAACATGCTTCTAATGGTGGGCTGGACCATGATTTTACGGGATGATGATGATGATGACTTTTTCGACCCAGTTACGCTCTGTGATGATGAACTTTTTCGCATTGGTGTCTCACTCTCTCCCACACTATTAGTGTGGCTCACAGGGGGTGTGCTGCTGACAGGGGTACTGGGTGTAAGTGAAGAAATGTTTGACGCTTCTTCCTCCTCGTCATCAGATGAAACATCAACGGATACAGTTTGTTGACTTCCAATTCGGGCTTCCTTGATCTCCTTTAGGTGCGCATGCCATTGGACAGTGTGCTGTCTCTCAAGATGACCTCTCTGGCCTCTTGTACCATAGTTGGTACCAAGCTTACCATGACTAACTGCAAGCTTACAAATGCTACAAATGGCTATGTTTTCCCTTGTTGTGCAAACACTAAAGAAGTCCCAAACTGCGGACTTCAAATGTCTGTGGGGGGTGGAGGAGGCGATACTGGTGGTCATGCTGCTAATGCCAGATGAAGTGGAGGATGTGTGTTGCCGAACTTTAGTACGTTGTGCACTTGCACCACCACTAATTGAGGTTGAGGTGGATGGAGGTCCCTTCTGGCGAGAAAAAAATATGGAAGCGGTAGGTGGTGATGTACTAGTTAACTCCAATGATGGTGGTCCCATCGCCTCCTCATCGACAACATCACGCTCAGCAGCTTTTCGGGCTAGGGTCAAAATGTCTGTTTGCTGCATGCCCGCTGAGGCTGGAGTGGCGTGTATGATGACTGCGTATCATCGTGAGAGTCTTCATCAGCAGGAGTAGTATACGCCACTTCTTCAGCGTCATCATCACACCCCATAACTGAGTCTTTCGGGGACCTTCCTTTTACGCTTAGCTACCTTTGTCAGATCATGGTGTGCCTCACTCTCAGACGGCAGTGGTGGTTCCCAAGTTAGATCCATATCATCAGAAGGAAGGGGGCTTGAAGAAGATGTAGACACCATCCTTGATCTTTTCCTTGCTTGGGATGTGGAAGACAATGAATGATCAGGAGGAGTGGCTTCCTCAAATGATAGCTCGGCTTGAATGTCGATTTTCTGATGTTCCCCTATTTCGGGAGGAACAACTATTGTGGGCACTTGTGCCCCTCCATGCACCTCTGCTTGCGCATCTCCTTGCGCTGCCTCTCCTTCCACATGTACTCGGGCTTGTACTTGCACATGTGGTTGTTGTTGCGGCTATGGTTGTTGAACACTCGTCAGATGAGTTACAACAACCTATGTTGATTGAGGGACATTGCTGCTACTCTCTTGCGATGAGCCAACATCACTCGTCGATGGTGATTGAACAACTAGACTAAGTGCCTCTGCAGCACTCAAGGGCTTGGACTTAAGTTGGCGTGGTGGTGGTGGCACTGAGCCCAATGGAGCGGGGGTGCTGCTCCCAGCTTGGTCCCCAGCAGATCCCGCTGCTGCTGCAGGCGTACTTTTTTTTTTATTCTCAAAAAATGTGGCGGGCGGCACACCAGTCTCCTTGGTAACTTGCTTCTTCTGCTCCTTACTGGCAACTTTCTTGCTAGAGGAGCTACGGGGAACTTTTTTTGGGGCCATCTTCTTCAGATGTCAGAACAGCAGGCCGCAGTTGCACGAGTTGCAGAGTTGTCTTGTCTGTGGCCACACGTGACGTCGCGTGATGTTATGCTGCACACACACCACTGCAGGACTTCTTCCTGGCACTGGTGGTTCTCTTGTGCACCTAAAAGCAATGGAAGACAGAGGAACATCAGTTATACACCCCAAAAAGTCGAAAAACACATATAAATCAGCACAATCCCATGCCATCCATGCCCTCAATGAAGTTTAAATTCAAGACACCCCACAGAAAGTCTAGGCCCATGCACCACTCACTACCCCTGGGCAAAAGGCCCCAACAGCAGCCAAATAAATCGAAAAACACACAAAAATCAGCACAATCCCATGCCATCCATGCCCTCAATGATGTTTAAATTCAAGACACCCCACAGAAAGACTAGGCCCATGCACCACTCACTACCCCTGGGCATAAAGGATGAAAGCTAGGCAAAATGGGTGCAGGCCTGGGAACACTGCCTGCCTTCAAAATGGCCCCTTGCCCCCCAGCACATGGCCAGGGCCTGCCTGTACTAGCACTCAAAATAGCCCCCACCCACATGGCCAGTCCCAACAACACCCCCAAAAAGTCGAAAAACACATACAAATCAGCACAATCCCATCCCATCCATGCCCTCAATGATGTTTAAATTCAAGACACCCCACAGAAAGACTTGGCCCATGCACCACTCACTACCCATGGGCAAAAGACCCCAACAGCAGCCAGAAAAATCGAAAAACACACAAAGAAATCAGCACAATACCATGCCATCCATGCCCTCAATGATGTTTAAATTCAAGACACCCCACAGAAAGACTAGGCCCATGCACTACTCACTACCCCTGGGCAAAAGGCCCCAACAGCAGCCAAAAAAATTGAAAAACACACAACAATCAGCACAATCCCATGCAATCCATGCCCTCAATGATGTTTAAATTCAAGACACCCCACAGAAAGACTAGGCCTATGCACCACTCACTACCCCTGGGCATAATGGATGAAAGCTAGGCAAAATGGGTGCAGGCCTGAGAACACTGCCTGCATTCAAAATGGCCCCTTGCCCCCCAGCACATGGCCAGGGCCTGCCTGTACCAGCACTCAAAATGGCCCCCACCCACATGGCCAGTCCCCATCAACACCCCAAAAAATCGAAAAACACACAAAAATCACCACAATCCAATGCCATCCATGCCCTCCATGATGTTTACATTAAAGTGACCCCACAGAAAGACTCAGTCCATGCACCACTCACTAGCCCTGGGCAAAAGGCCCCAACAGCAGCCAAAGAAATCGAAAAACACAAAAATCAGCACAATCCCATGCCATCCATGCCCTCAATGATGTTTAAATTCAAGACACCCCACAGAAAGACTAGGCCCATGCACCACTCACTACCCCTGGGCATAATGGATGAAAGCTAGGCGAAATGGGTGCAGGCCTGAGAACACTGCCTGCATTCAAAATGGCCCCTTGCCCCCCAGCACATGGCCAGGGCCTGTCTGTAGCAGCACTCAAAATGGCCCCCATCCACATGGCCAGTCCCCATCAACACCCAAAAAAATCGAAAAACACACAAAAATCACCACAATCCAATGCCATCCATGCCCTCCATGATGTTTACATTAAAGACACCCCACAGAAAGACTCAGTCCATGCACCACTCACTCTCCCTTGGCAAAAGGCCCCAACAGCAGCCAAAAAATCGAAAAACTCACAAAAATCAGCACAATCCCATGCCATCCATGCCCTAAATGATGTTTAAATTCAAGATACCCCACAGAAAGACTAGGCCCATGCACCACTCACTACCCCTGGGCAAAAGGCCCCAACAGCAGCCAAAAAAATCGAAAAACACACAAAAATCAGCACAATCCCATGCCATCCATGCCCTCCATGATGTTTACATTAAAGAGACCCCACAGAAAGACTCAGTCCATGCACCACTCACTACCCCTGGGCAAAAGGCCCCAACAACAGCCCAAAAATCGAAAATTCCAAAATTGTAGTTGCAGCAACTGTAATGCCCCAAACAAACTTACTTGTGAAATTTCTAATCCAAAAGGGATCCAAAGAAAGTCAAAAAGGCCTCAAAAGCAAACATCCACAAAAAGTAAACCTTCCAGGACAAGATCCGAATGAAAGTGACCAGCACATGAAGAAAGCACTGCGATCAGTCTGCTGGACAGGAACAGGAAGTTGGAGACTGTGGGGCACTTCCTTCCTCCCCCCCCCCAAATGGACTCCTTGCAAAAAAAGTGCAGGCAAATGTCAACCTGAGGAGTTATTCTGATAGAAATCATCATTTTCAGAAGGTTTATGCTGCTTGCTGGTGGATTTCTTGTGCAGAGTTGCAAATTTTGCAATTTCGCGAGTGCGAGATTGTTGCTGCCCGCCGCATCTACGTGTTCGCAATTGCGAACCCCCACGATGCGTGATCACGGTGTACTCGCGTTGACAAACTCTCGCTGTGCAAGGTGGCATGCCGCGATGACGTAATCGCGGTCGCCAAACTCCAGCGGGATCCCGCAGCAAGATCCAAAATGGCGCAGCACACGCAAAATATCGAGAAAAACAACTCTGCAAACGCTGAATGATGGTAAGTGAACGCCGCGCGCCGCAATATTGTATCATCAAGCAAAAAAATCCGCTGCATGCGAATTTGCGGATTTTCAGCAAATTCGCGAGAGTTCGCGGATTGCTAATTTACCGAAAATCCACAAATTCCGCGAGCGGAACAGATTTTACGCCCATGCTTATAGGGAACCAGGACTTCACTAGCAACACCTGTACTAGCAAGAACAACCACCTAAGTAGCACAATACCTGTAGGGGTATAAGCATGAACATATTACACATGATGATTCACAGCATTCAGAGGTGAAGGGAAGGAAAACACATGATGCATAACCAATACATTCAGAGGTGTAAGAACAAGGCACATGATGCATAAGCCACCACCTGTGGCAGTCCCTAGGCCAACTGGCCTCTCTAGGGCTAGGACGCCCTGTGTCCCAAAGTCAGGGGGGCCTAAACATAGCAGCTGCCCACTAAGTGCTAGGCAGCTGTAGAACAATGAGGGGGCCAACGCTGGAGCCTCGCAGGCTCTACGCCACTGACTGGGCCCTCAAGAGCCTTTCTGGGCTCTAAACACAATGTGGGCTGTGAGCCTCTCTGGGCTTAAAACAACAATGGGGCCCTGGAGCCTCGGGGCTCCTAATTACAAATGCCCCCGGGGAGCCTTTCAAGCTCTAACTAAACAAATGGGCCGTCGTTGTAGTCCCACTCGGGGGACTCTGAATCACACCAATGCCGCCCGAGCCCTCCTGGGCTGGGAAGACACAACTTTGCCCCCTTGGAGCCTCTGAGGCTCAGAAAAAATACTAGCAACCACAGAGGAGCCCCGCTCGGGGGTGGGGGGCTCAAACTCACAGTGAGGCCCTCGCACTGGAGGGGGGGCAGGCGCCGGCAATGTGCCCCGACGCCCCCCTCTCCTCTACACAGCACCGGCCCGCTTACCGGATCTGCGGAGTCCTGCTGGCTTCTCAGTGCGGCGGCCGAATTCTGCTACTCCTCGGAGCCGGACTTCTCTCTCTGGCGCTGCTCCTCTGCCGGCGGCTGCTGCAGGAGAGCTCCCGCTCCTCGGGGCTCTCTCTGCACTCTTCCTGCGCTCTCCGGGGCTCTTTCTCGCACTTGGGAGCCCCGGGGGAGGGAGACACGCCGGCTGCCTCCCTCGTCGCGGTTGCGGGGCAAGACTTCCGCCTTTAGCCTGCAGCACTTCCGTGGGCAGCGTGGCGGCCCTTCTCAGGCACTGTAGGCGGGGGATGACTCAACCAAATCAAAAAACAGCGGCAAGGTCCCTGGCAGGGTGGGCACCTGCCGGGGGACATTAGAATCGGCAAACAGCTGCAAAATGCGGCGTGGGCAGCCGCTAGAGTAAAAATAAAGCGTTCTGAGCGCTAGCAGGCAAAAAAGCGCTCCCAAGCGCTGGCACAGCGAACAAAGCGCTTCCAGGCACTAGAAACAAAATAAAGCGCGATTAAGCGCTGGGAGGCAAAATAAAGTGCTCCCAGGCGCTAGTTGGCTCAAAAGACAGCAAAAGTCCTCCAGTAGGTGGGGGGGACCAGGCTGGGCCCAGAGCCAGCTCACAGGGCCCTCCTAGTGGCGGTCCTCCTGGCGCCCAGCAGCAGCAGCAGCCCGCCTCAGATAGGATCCTGGAAGAGAACATTTTTCCAGGGAACACAGCCCCTTTTTATACTGGTAACTCCTTTGTCTTTGCTCAGGGTGAGGGAAAAACCAGTCGCAGCTGGTTTGTGAGCACTCTTGATGTGCTCAGCCCCCACTCTATTCACTGGCAGGGCTAGGGTCATTAGATGCACCACAGGGGGCGGAGCCAGCATTGTGTGGGGAAAGCCCAGCTCTATTCAGGACCCAGGTGCACCCCTCCCCAGCCATCAGCATGCTAATCTCCACACTCACCACCGGGCAGACTCATCCAGACTCCTGGAGCCAGGCTCACCAGCCAGCTCCAGCCAATCACCTGCCAGCACACTCACTGCACACGCACACCCATGTCTAGAAGTGGCACTTCCACATTAGACACATACACGCCATATACATCTTTGTGCAGCATTCAATCACACGAGTCCGCACATACCAGACTGGAACCTGCACACCTCACGCATCAGGAACTACTAGGGACACTGACGTTCCCCATGCATTCCTATGGGAGGGCAGGCCAACCTTACTCCACGCACTCAGAGTGCGCACGCACTTTCCACTGGGACACAGTGAAAGTGCACAGAAACCAAAAATCACTACCGCTAATTCACATTCAAAAAAGCAAAAAGTTTAGGGGGTGAACCTGCCAGAAGTGCCAAGTCCAACAATTTGTTTTCCCTGCGGCAAAGGCCTACCTCTCCCACAGGATAGCATTAGAGTTAGTTTATTACATCTAATAAGCTATAACTTAAAAATGGGAACAGGTAAACAGTACGTGTTTGTTGTCTTTGGTATTGTAATGAAAAACCATCTCTTACAGTTACAGTCAATTTGTAAATTAGAGTTTTGAAAATGGCACTTTTAGAAAAGTGGTGTTTTTCTGCCTTAGCCATTCAGTACTTGCAGCCTGTCTCTGGGTTTCATGATTGAGTGTAGCTGACAGTTGGGTTTTGTGTATTACTCCTGGATAGCCACACACAATAGAAAGCTTTGACGGGACTGGATTGGCCATCACTGGCAGGATGGGAGGGCAGAGCTTACACCGAATTACACCTGGATAGGCTGTGTCCTGCCTCCACACAAAGGGCCATATACGACCTGTAGTTAGTCTGGAGCCAGGGCAGGGGAGATATAAACATGTGCACTTCAAAGGGAAACCTCTTGAAGCTTCCTTCACTTCAAAGGAGGCTCCTGGTATAAATATAGGACCTCAAGCTCCAACTCTTCAGTACACTTCTGGACCAATGGAGACTCTGCCAGGAAGAAGGACTGCTGTGCTGCAGAAATGACTACCACTCTGTTGGACTGCTAACTTGCTGGATTGCTGCTCCACTGCCCTCCTGCCTGAGTCAGAGGGATTTGACTTGCATCTGAACCCAGGGCTCCCAGAGCGATTCCAAGGGCTAGTCTGCTGGCTTCCTGTTCAGAGCCACAATAACATAGCAGGCTCTCAACCACCTCAACCAGCACCCAGATAAAGCTGGAGCCCCAAGTGGTGCCCTTTAGCTCCTGGAACCTTAGTGTGGCCTCAGTGGAGGTGAAGTGAAGTTTTGGGGCTTTTTGCGACCTTAAATGGGCCCTTTGGCACCAACATTTGTTTGCTTGCACTGCCCCCCACCGCAAAGTTTCGCCAACCCTACTCTTCACACTACACCATCGACCGCTCACAGGGAACACCACCACGAATCTCTGGCACGATCGTTTGCACTGATAAGAGAGTCTTCGCTCTACAGCGATGACCACCCACAACGCCAGGCCTGCTTTTCGGTTCACATTGCAGACAGTCCAAGAAATATCCCTGCTTCTTGCGACTCCCTCCAGCGCAAACAGGACTACTTGCAGTGGACTGAGAAGGTAACTTTTCAGCAGGACTAAATTGGATGCTGTATCCGGCGCGCGCTGTCTGCCTGAAGGTGTGACTTACTCCTGGTCGCATTGGCACTTTGGACTTTTTGGCGCTTTCACATAAATCTTTAAAATTGCACATCACTACTAATTTGAGTTTTGTTGTTTTGGTCTTGATTTATTACATTTTACTTTATTTTTTTTAATTGGTTTGGGATTTTTTTTTTTTGTATTCACTTTATTACTGCAAATATAATTTTCAAAATGCTTCTAAGTTAAGCCTGCCTGCTCTGTGCCAAGCTACCAGAGGTTTGAGCAAAGGCCAATTTGGGGTTTCCTTGTTATTACACCCTGATGTGGATTGTGGTTACTGCTTGAGAAGTGTTTCTACGCCCCCCCACTCCCACACACCCTTCCCAACCAGTAACTCAGTTTCTTCAAGGCACCTACCCTGATCTCTTGTCAGATGCAAGGTTGATATTTAATAAAAATGCGTGGGTGGCTACTGGCAGCACAGATATTGTTGTACCACAAGGTGCTTCCAACTCCCTAAGGATTTGTCAGTTCAGTATAAATAAGAGATTTTTTTTTAACTTGGAATGCCATAACGTTGACAAATTGATGTCAACCTCTAATGCATTTATAATGTTAAACAGGAATTTTAGTATGAACCAGGGTGCTAGACGTGAAGGGGTGTGGCCTGCATGATTGATTGCTGGGTATATCATGGTGAAAACATCAAAACCGGCATTGTTTACACTCGATGATGAGGAATAAGTTATAAAGCCCAAATATCCGAAGGTGTCTTGTGGCTTGAAGAAAAGTAGTGGCGTAAGGTAAGAGAGGCATTTACAGAGAGAAGAACTTGGTGTGCAGTAATTTGCAGAATTAAAGCACATTCGGTTGAGAAAGTGATTTGAAAGGAAGACTGTTACAGATGATGGCAGTAATGATCGAAAAAGCTCACCCAGGGCCAGCTCTAGGGAGGTGTGACCGGTGCGACAGCACTGGGCGCTGACTTCGGGTAGGTGCGCCGTGTATGCAAGTATACTATGGTTTTAAAAGCATTTGCTGCCTCGTTCCTGGCCTCCAGCAAATTTCAGGCAACAATAAAAAGGTCAAGATAACTCCGGTGATTAGTGTTCTTCCTAGAGAGAGATCGGATTTTTCCCTAGTGGAAGTTTTGAATCGTGTAATGTAGCGCAGAGAGTTAATTTTCCTGCTGCAAAGAACATGTACCATGCAGATCTTAACAAAGTGCATATAATGTAAAGAGGTCAGTGGGTACTGCTTTTTTCAGAGAGCTCCTTTTTTTCTTGCAGTTTATAAGTTAAAATCCTAACATGGAACAGTGAGCTATTAAATGTCATCAAAGAGTTGCATGCAAACTGCAAGTTATAAATTAGAAGCGTTTTCATTTTTTTTCCTAATGTTGCAAAAAAGCGTTTATTTAGATATAAATCAAATCTGATTATTAAAGAGAACCCCCAACCATTGTGTTACGTTTTAAATTCTGAGTTTGTGATTCTGTAGACCAATCACTATTCAACTATAACTGCTTGTATGGTTGTCATGTGAGTCCTACACCTTGTATTCCTCTGTCTTATTCAGCATTTCCTATACAGCCATTTACAGATATGATTGATTGTCTCTGTGTAATGCGTGTGATTTGAAGTGCTTGGACACCCTACACTGAGTGGCACCGTTAAAGGGTGGTAGTGAGTAAAAACCGCTGTGGAGGTGGTAATTGGGGGGCAACATGCATTGTCGCACAGGGCGCCACCAGCACTAAAACCGGCCCTGAGCTCACCCTACCATATAAGATTTTTTTTAATGAGCAATAGCCAAAGAAAATGAGTTTGGAGGGATAGGAGAATGGAAACAGCATTGACTGGTTTTGAATTGAGAAGGGAGCAATGCCATATGACCGATGCAAAGTGTTTAACCCCTTCCACGCAGGGCTAATTCCTCCGCGGTGCGGGGGGCGAGGGGCCGCACACGGCACCGTGGTCCAGCTCGTCATGCTGCACAGTGGAGCTGTGCTCATGACGAGCTGGACTCGTCATGTCAGATAATTTAATAGCAGTCTGTAGGCCTGTGTTAGGTTTCTATGCATTCACAATGGAAGTTGAGAAGTGTTGTATGGCATATCCACCCAACATGTGGTCAGATTTTGGATGCGGACGTATTCATGTAGTTGATTCTTGTCCTGACAACCATGGTCTTTTTATGTCTGGGGACTGGCAAGTGCTTTTCACACTGAGCCGCAATCCCCTCTCTCACCAGCTGAATGATATGCTGGATATGCAAATATAGCTGTTAAAAACCCAATAAAGTAATTGACAGAAGGTTCTTCCACTGGTGCAGATTAGTATCTGTGAGTATTGCTGTGGACTACATTTTATGTTACCTGTATTTTTAAAGCACACTGTCACCTGGAAAAGTATCCTGGCGCTGAGCAGGTGTGTGTGTCTAGCTCTGCCTATGGTAGGTTGGATCATTGAAAAGCCAGTTCTTCAGCTTTTGTAGAATTCAAGAAGAATGGAGGGGGCTCTGGTGTGGAGTGGGAGGCCGTTCCACTGTATAGGAGCAATGTAAGTGAAAACCTGTTTTCCTAATCTTGCTCTGTGTATGCTAGAGATGTGTGCAAGTAGGAGTTCTGTGAAGCGGGGTGTCTGGTTGGTTCGTGGAAGGAGATGAGACTGTTCAGGTAGGTGGAGCTTAAGTTGGGTAGTACGTGTGTTTGAATTTGAAATGAGTGTGCTTGGGTATCAGAATCCAGTGGAGCTTCTTGAGGTGTGCTGTGAGTTTTGTGTGGGAAGTTGTGTCTGTCTGGCGAGTTCTGGGTGATTTGTAGTCTACTAGAGAGTTGCTTTATTATCCTGATGTAGAGGCTGTTCCTGTTGTTCAAATTGGTGGTTACTAGCCTTGAGTTTTTCTAGTGTTACTTGGGAGTCACTCGAAAATCTTCCTCTGCATCGTCAGGGTGAGGGAGTAGGATGCACTGATGGTGTTGACTTGCGTGATCATATCCAGTTTGCTGTTGATTATTCCAAGGTTGTATTCATGGGTGCTGGGTGTGGGTGTGGATCCACGTTTGGCTGGTCACCAGTTGGAGTCCCATGGTGGGGTTTTCCTAGTAAAGATCACTACTTCTGTCTTATTGGTATTGAACTTGAGACAGTTAGCTTTCATCCAGTTAGTGACTTTGGTCATGCAGGAGGCGAACGTGTTTCTTGTGCTGGGGTCTTGTCTGAGAGGGAAAGTATGAATTGAATGCCTTCGGCGTAGGAGAGGATGTTGCACCCATGACATTGTCCAGAATTATCATGTATGAAGAGGTTGGGGCTGAGCAGTAAATGTGATGCACTCCACAGATGAGATAGGTCTGCCAGGCTGACAGCTTATCTCCTATCTGCTAAAAAGGAACAGATCCAGTGGAGAGCTAGTCCTTGGATACTGATTTTGTGCAGGTGCCTGATGGTTTGACTATGAGACCATGTTAAATGCTGCAAAGAGATCCAGGAGAATGAGGATTGGCATGCATCCTCTGTCAAGGATATTGTTATTGGTATCAGAGGAGGTGATGAGTGCTGTTTCTGTACTGTGGTTGGGCCTGAATCTGGATTGCATGACCTTGAGGTGCCGATAGTTTCTGAGGTGGTCGGTGTAGCATCAGTTGATTAGTTCCTCTAGGACCTGTGCTGAGTATAGCAGGAGGGAGATACGTCTGTAGTTGGAAAGTGGGGCTGGGTCAGTGGATGGTGTTCTGAGCAGGGGCATGTTTCCAGAATGTTTCCAGGAGTCCAGGAATGTGTTTTAGTCGATGGTGGCATTAAGGATAAATGTTAGTGCTTCAGTAACCAGAGGGCACCTTTGGTGACTGTGTGGTGGGGGGCAAGGATCAGATGGGGCCCCCGGGTGGCTTGTTTTCTTAGTACTAGCGGTTTTGACTTTGGCAACGGTGGGTCACAAGGTCAGGGTTCGTCCTTCACCACAACGGGAAGTTGTGTTACAATGGTGACGGGCTCTGGTTGATGGGCGAAGTTGCTGTATATGAAGTTGATTTTGTTACAGAAGAATTCTCAGACCTTGTGGCAAATCTCTTGTGTAGGAAGCAAGAAGGTTCAGTGAAATCTATGATGATGGCAAAGATTTCCTTGCTGCTGTTAATGCCAACGTCGGTGTGTTCTGCAAGAGCTGTATCTGATGGTGGTAGTGTCTCAGGGCTGATTTGATATCTGTGGTGACTTGACTTTCTTAAATTGTGCCCCAGTTGCTTACAGTGGCGTTTTGTCAGCCTTAGTCCCTCTATGTACCAGCGGGCCTGTGGTTGAGCTTGAGGGGAGCCAGGTTGTTGACACGTGCTGTGAACCAGCTGTTAAGGTTCATGATGGCTTTTGGCGGGGTGCTGTTGTGCTCTGGCTAGTCCATGGAAATGGCGGAAGCTCACTCCTCTACTCTGTGAATTTCCAGCTGCAGCACGAGGTTGTGGTAGTGGTAGTACTGTGGTGGTGTGGGATGGGTATGTTAAAACGGGTGAGGGTGTGGGCTGTCTAGGTCATAGTCACTGGGTTGTTGACTGTGATATAGTGGATCAAGGAGAAAATCGGGTCCAAGTCGTCTCCAGTTTTTGGTAACATGTTGGGTGAGACCAAGGCTTTCGAGGTTTTCTTGAAGGGCCAGAGTTTGTGTTGGTGTGGTTTTTTAGGTGAAAGTTAAGATCTCCGAGGAGGATGAGATGCTGGTGTTGCACAAAGTCTGTGATGGGAAATTTTGGCTGTGATGCACATCTTGAATGTGAGATGTTCCAAGTAGCTGGTGGGGGTGTCCTTGTAGGTGGTTCACCTGATGACATCATTGAATATGATGGCAACTGCACCCCTGGGTTTATGCTAATGGTCTTGCCTGGTGATCTTGTAGCAAGTAGGGATGGCTGTAGGCAACTTACGGTGCTGAGGTTGTATTTAGGTGTGTTTCTGTGAGGAAGAGCAGGTTTGGAGCATGCATTTCGAGGCTTGTGTGCTTAGGTGAATTCACCCATATGTCGGCAGCGTTCAGATCGGTGTTCCCAATACAGTATTTAAGGTAGTAAATTTCTTTGATGTTTTAGCACTTGCCCCCACATGCATCAAAGTATTTTGGATTCGCAAACGGTGCGATTCCTTAAAATCGGCCGTTTGCGATTCCAAAATAGCTTTTTGGAATGCATCATTCAATTTTAGAATTCGCATCATTTTTGCGATTTCTAAAATTGCATTTGCTTTTAAGAAATCGCAAATATGCGATTTCTTAAAAGCAATGCATGAATATTTTTCAAATTGCGAATTCGCAATTAGGGGGTTAAATTTACTGAGTGGTTGAACCACTCGGTAAATTTGGAAAAAGGTGTAAAAATGCTTAAAAATGCTTTTTTTAAGCAGTCATGTTACGGACACACATGTCCTTAGGACATGTGTGTGTGTAACATGATGCGAAAAATACATTTCAGGGGTGCAGGGGGGGTCCTTTGGACCCCCCCCTGCACCCATGAAATGCATTAACAAATTGCGATTTTCAAAATGAAAATCGCAATTTGTTAAAGCCTTCCCCTTGATCCCTATGGGCCTTTTGGCCCATAGGAAACAATGGGAAGTGCGAATTCGCACTTTGGAATTCGCATAATATTTGAGAATCGGTAAAAATTGCGATTTTTACAGATTCTCAAATATTTTGCACAAATGTACATGCATCCCATTTTGCATTTCCTAATTTGCGATTCCCTAAAAATCGCAAATTAGGAAGTGCAAAATGAAACAATGATGCATGTGGGGGTTGATGTTTTGGGGCTTTAACTTTTGACCCTTCAATTAGGTTAGTGTTATATGCTGTATGCTATTTTCTGAAATTTCACTGTGGAAAAATAATGTTTGGCGTGTTTTATTATTGCAGTTTGTGTCATGTGATGTTATGTTAGCTGATTTGCATAGAACACTAGACACCCATGAGGATATCCAGATGCTGGGTGGGTGTTGGAATTCTATGGGGGGTCTTCTTGATGTAGACCAGCATTTCTGTCTTGTCAGAGTTGAGCTTCTGGTCGTTGGTTCACATCCAGTTTTCTACCATGGTCATGCAGTTGGTGAAGTTTGTTCTGGTGGTGTTTGTATTGTTCTCAGAGAGAGAAGGGTATGGGGGTCATCAGCATAGAAGATGATGATGTTTTGTGTTCAGAAGATGCTGGTGAGCGGTGTCATGTATATATTGAAGAGTGGGGCTTAGGGACGATCCTTCTGGGACACCGCATATCCGTTTCTTGGTGGAGGGTGGCAACCTGACTTTTTTTGGGTATTTCCCATGAGGAAGGAACAGATTCATTTGAGAGCAGGTCCTTGTATGCCAATCTCAGGGAGTCTTCCAGTGAGGGTGTTGTGGGAAACAGTGTCAAAGACTGAGGAGGGGTCGAGCAGGGCGCGGGCACCTGAGTCTCCTTTGTCCAGGATGTTTTGAATGTCGTTGGTTGCCGCAATTAGTGCTGTTTCAGTGCTGTGGTTCTTTGAGAATACTGATTGTGCATTATCCAGAAGATGGTGAAGTTCAAGGTGGGTTGTGAGTTCCTTGTTGATGGACCTCTCAATCACGTTGCCTGGATAGGGGTACACGGACATTGGTTGGAAGTTGCTCAGTTCAGTCGGATCAGCTGTAGGCCTCTTGTGGAGTGCGCTGAATGCTGCAAGTTTCCATTCATTAGCGAAAATGGCGAGCATGATGGATGTTTTACTGATGTGGGTCAGGTTGGTGCTAATTGATGATTTTCCCAGGTTGTGGATGTGGTAGGTGTATGGATCTGTTGAGGCCCCTGAGTGGATGGTCCACATGATTGCCGCTAAGTCATTTCGGGTTAGGGTTGTCCATTAGGTCAGGTGTTTGTGATTTTGCTGTGGAATCAGTTGGGTAGGTTATCCCAGAGATGTTAGGAGGCAGCAATGTTGTTGGCAGTGATTGAAAGAGAGTGAGATTCTTGACGATCAAGAAGGTCTCATTGTAGCTGTTGGAGCTTCCTTCGACGCAGTCTACTAGCGCTTGTATTCTTGGTGTCTCTTATTTCCTGGTGTTCGCATCTGAATGCAGCCTTTTAGGTGGTTCTCTTGGTGGTGTTGTGGCTGGCTCTCCCTTAACATGGCTGTTGTAATTAGGGCTTGCAGTTTTTGGTAGTTTTACTTTTTTGTTTGCCCATATTAGTTTTTACCCATAACTGTTTGTGTTTCATGAACGCAACTCATAACTAGTATGTTACTGTATTTATTGAACTGATAAACTTGCACTCCTACTTTGATGTATGTCGTGTTTTTTGCACTCTAAGATATTTTAATACTCTCATGTTGAAATATTTGCATTATACCTCAAACAAGTACACATTTAAAGTCATTAAAACATTTTGTTTTAAATCTCCATGTTGTCAATCTATTCCAAGATTGGTCTGAATGTCCTGAATGACAGGTAGGAAAGGATACAAAGACCTATTTTCTATATTTTTCTGTTTAAAATAATAAATGCAGGCAGGAAAACATTGTTTTCTGTCTCCATCTGCCAAAAACTAAAAATTGGGAGCCTCACTTGTAACCATGTAGTAGATTACAGGGTGTAAAATATGCAGTAATTCTGAAGGAGCTGGACAGTTTTCTCTAACCTGTGATGACATTTCTGTTCAGTAAAAACCTCCCGTTCTTTCTTTGGTAGCTGCTTTATTTTCTGTTGGCACTCCCAATTGTAAAAATAGGTTCCGATGTTTTTAAACTCAAAAATGAAATGCTGTTATTTATTTTCGTGGCGTTTTGTGCTAGTGACAGAAAACGGTGAACAATTCCCTTTTCATGTGACTATTCCAACAGCGATAAGGAAATTGACAAAACTAACGACCAGTAAAGGGTCACAGAGGACAATTTGTCTCTCCCTGCTGAAGGCTGGGTGCCTGAAGAGGACAGATAAAGCGATGCGCACTCTAGACGTCAGGCGGTCTCTAGGTGACAGACGGACATTAATGGGCGCTTATCCCTCTGCCAGGCCGGTATATTTGTGCATTTGACGGAAATCTATATGTCTTTCATTTGGTGTGTATATAATGAAAGTCATGAATCTTGAAGAGGATAATCTTGAATAAGCTTGCATTATAAATAGAATATAGCCGTTTATGTAGCTGAAAAAGAGGAATAACAATTATTTATTTTAACTTCTGCCTCAAGAATATTATTTTTTATTCTCCCGGCTTTGATTTTGTCCAGTGCATGAGAATATATAGAAATCACCATCACAACTACTAAGAGGTCCCATGTCCTCTGTGACACTTTCGGGGAAAATGGATGTTGAATCACTAAAATACCAGAGGACGCAGGAGTGACGTCATGTGCGCTGCTAGATCCTTCCATTCTGAAGTTTTGGATCCTCAGGAACTGATAGAAATCTAATAGCCAAACAGCAATTGGTAGACAGCAATCCCACCTTCTGCCATAGTCAGGCTGTCTTTAAGACTCGTCCAGTCACAATCAAGACATTTGGGGTTTGTAAGCACCTCCAGGAACTGTTCAAAGGTCCCTATTGTATTCAGTAACTATCTGAGGCATCTCTGCATCTTCACAGATGATGCACCTTATGCATTGTCAGCTGTGGCTGCCTATCTGGTTGCTTCCTTGCAGAGGATAACCAATGTTGTCATTTTCACAGCCTTACTAGATGTCTCTCAAAAGCTTTTTGTGCTCAAAATGAGTGCATCTTGGCAGTGTCCATTGTAATCCCCTTAGTATTCGCCCTAAATCTTTCCGGGACACTGTTCATGTTGGCCAGGATGAAGTGAACTCAGGACTTCAACCAAAATGCTATCCATTTTAGACAGAAGCTCTCTATGGATCCTGGTGGGGTTGTAGGCATGTAATCTGGTTGTATGAAGGAGACCTCTTATGCCTGCTACTACATTCATTTCTCATGAGGTTTCTCAAAAAGCTCTGCACCATGATCAAATAATTCAGTAAACCCAGCATGGATGCCACTGACATCCCCCTCCCAAGCACTCTGCGACCACCTCGCCACTTTCTCACGCCGCAAGATCACGAGCATCTACGACGGCTTTGCAACGCTGGACCCACCCGCTACACCCAAATGCTCCATATCCCAGCCAACCCTGCTTAACTGGACGACACCCTCCACCAATGACACATTATCGATCATGAAGACCGTCAACTCTGGAGCCCCCTTGGACCCTTGCCCCCAGCATAGCTTCAACTGAGCCAGCGCCACCATTGCCCCCGCACTCTGCTGCACAATCAACTGCTCCAGCGAATCCGCCACCTTCCCTGAAGACTGGAAACACATAGAGATCAACCCCCTGCTGAAAAATCCCTCTGCCGACCCGATGGAAAGCATGAATTACAGACCCTTCTCTCTGCTCCCTTTCCCTGACAAAGTAATTGAGAAGGCCATCAATGCCCAACTCACCAAATTCATTGAAACAAACCACATATTTGACACCTCCCATTCAGGCTTTAGAAGCACCAACAGCACCAAGACTGCACTCCTCGCAGCAACAGATGACATACTCAATCATGTTGACTGAGGCGGAACCGCAGCCCTCATCCTCCTGGACCTCTTTGCTACTTTTGACACCATCTCCCACTACACCCTCTAGGCAAGACTCTGCAATGCCGTAATCCACGGCAAAGCCTTAGAATGGATCTACTCCTTCTTCACAAGGAGTACCCAGAGTCAGGCTGGCTTCCACTGTTCTCCTCAGAACCTACAGAAATTAACTATGGAGCCTCTCAAAGCACTTCTCTCAGCCCCACCCTCTTCAACATCTACATGGCAAAGCTGTCAGCCATCGTCACAAACCACGGACTAAACATCGTCTCCTATGCTGATAACATCCAGCTAATTTTCTCCCTCACCAACGAACCTACAGCCACAAAGAACAACTTTAACAACGGGATGAAGGCAGTCACCACCTGGATGAAGGACAGCTGCCTCAAACTCCGCTCTGACAAAACCAATGTCCTCATCCTGAGAACCAACCACGCTGCCTGGGCAACTCCTGGTGGCCTGCAGAGCTCGGAGCCCCCCCCCACACTCACTGACCACACATGTAACCTCAGCATCATATTTGACTCCTGTCTCTTAATGAACCACCCAATCAACCCCATTTCATCCTCCTGCTTCCACACGGTCCTCCTGCTTTGAAAGATCTTTAAGTAGATTCTGAGTCCAGTAGAATGGCCACCCAGGCGCTTGTTAGCAGCAAACTCGACTACGCACTCTACACAGGCACCACCCAGAAGCTCCAAAAGAAATTGCAAAGAATCCAGAACACCACCGCAAGACTTAACCTGGACATTCCCGAACCCAACCACATTGACGGTCACCTGAGAAACTCCCACTGGCTACTGATCAATAAAAAATCACCTTCAAGCACCTCTTGCATGCCTACAAGGCTCTCCACAACATCGGACTAGCATGCCTCAACCACCGCCTCTGCTCCAGCAACATGGCCCTGGCCACTATCCGATGGATTCGCAAGACAACACCTGGAGGAGGATGCTTCTCCTACCTCGCCACAAAGACCTGGAAGTCTCTTCCTCTACATCTCAGGTAATCACCTTTACTGCCTCACAAAGGACTGCAGGACCTGGCTATTCGACTGAACTGGCTCTTTGACTGAATTACAGAAACCGCCCACCCCTGCATATTGAAACCCTAATTGGCAATTAGCCAGGCTCTATAAGAATCCTGGTTGATTGTTTGATTATACACAGAATTGGAGAAGGTGCAGTGCAATCCAATGATAAGTGTGTTAAAACATATATACATAAACGGCTCCTTTGGATGTTTTTCAATTTCTTTGTGCTAAAGTACAGTAAAAGTACATGAATCTTAGTTCTACGAAAAGTTCATAAATGACACCCCTGATGTTTCATTGTTTCGACCCTATAGACTAAAACAGCGGGCCTCATCAGAACCAACCCATCTGTCTAGTGATCTTTAATAAATAAAAGAGCACCCTAAGTCTATTCAATACTGCTGTCATACTGTTGTAACATAGCCAGTCAGAGAGAGAACAAGCCTTCATCCCTGGTGGGAAACATTCTGCTTGCAGTATTTAGTTCTGGGAGTGCATGTGCTTCCTATATTTAGAAGTTGTAGATATCTATACAAGACTTCATTGAGTCCAATTACAGTCTTACATCTCACAGAAACAAGAAATACATCTGCATGCATTTATACTTAAGCTGCCCTTTTGTGCGTTTATGGCATAGAATTTATGAATCATACTAAGTACAGATGGCGTGGTGGATGTATTCCTGTACACTTGCTGAGGATTGGTACCCCAAGAACCAATAAATGTGTTCTAGTGTAGTTTGACCCAAGTTCTGTAGAGTGGCTATAAGGGTCAGTTATTTTCTTCTTAATGCATTAGGTTTGGTTTGTGTCTGTGAAGATATTGGGTTACAACTTCTTTTTTTTTAGATTGTCTCTCAGAACATTAATTTAACAGTCCAGTTTGATGGATTATTGAGTTTGTTGAGTTTATCATTCAACAGACTAACAGCATTAGGCACTTCCATCATCCGCATATATGTAATTAGTATGGCAAAACCCATGAGGCCAGCTATACTGCGAACCACATTCTGCCCAAATTAATATGAAGCCGACCTAACAAATACTACCTGCCACCCTCATGTATCTTGACATCTACACAATGGCAAACTGCACGAAAAGAGGCAAAATGCAGAAACAAAGGACATACATACCGTAGGTAGTGCAAGAAAAAGAGATATACCAAATCCAGCCAACAGCATTGTAATACATTCTCCACTCGGCGGGATTTACAGAGGAATGGTATACTTTCAATTAATATTCATGGGATTCATTTTTAGATTCAACATTATTCTAGAATTATTCAGTGCCAAGACCACTTCCTTTGATAGGCTTCATGGTGCTAGGGGTCTACTCATTGAATACCAGGCTTGGTCATGGGTACTTCATCGGGCCTATTAGACAACCATATTGGCCAAATATTAGCTTTGTGTTGTTCTTTTTAACTTGCCCTATTAGTAGTTGTACCCATAGGATTTGGGATCTGAAGAACTCTGCTAAAAGGGAATTGAAAAGGGCAAGTGCACTGTGTCTATTTTACACGTGGCTTAAGCAGTATGATAGTAATGCACGTTAGCACAAGATAAAGTCATGTGACAAAGGCTTTCTTGTGGCACCATGAGAATCAATGCAAGTGAGGTAAAGTGCTCCAGAGTGGTGTACGTTGCAGTCCGGTTGTCAGAATGTACCCTGTAGAGAAGAAGCAGATCCGGGTCCCACTTGAACATCATAAGGTGGGGCAAGGTGGCCCGGTGCCACAGGATCAACCCCCAGCAACCATCATAGGAGGCTCAAGTTGCACCATGGTAGAGCAGTATGCAAATGGGTGTCAATCCCAACAAATCAAGTCCCATAGACATGGCCTAGTGAAAAGTCAAAAGGAATGCTCTAAAGAATGCTGAGCCTCCCAAACACCCCAACTCAGGTCCTCCCAGCACACAAAGGACGAAGGATAAAGTTGAGGCTTGCAGCAACCCTGTCAGTTCTCCACCCCATACCAGTCTACCTTAATCTTCTCAAATGTTTGTGCCGGGCTAGGAACCAAAGCCTTCTTCCAAGGCACATCAGGATCCAAATTCTCCTCTGGGCCCATAATCTTTGCCCTGATGAGCCACAGTGGTGCATACTCCTTAATGGCAACACTCTAGAGAGCCTACAGTTTCACTGTAAGGTGCTTCTGTTATCACGAGGGGCCAATGAGGTAGAGATGTAAACTGCCGTACATGGTGATGGTTTCTCCACCCCATCCCTTTCACCTCTGAGTCCAAAAGGGTCATAATCTTGGCACCTTTTCCCAAGAGACCACAAGTTGCTTCACAGCTCGATGCTTCCCTCTGTCCTGAGTTGCCACCACTCCAGCGGACCTGATAAGACACAGATAAATCCGCTCACAAGACCATACAGGGAGAGGAACAATGTCCACTGGGCACCACTGGCAGGGCTTTGCCTCCACATTCGGTGCCGACCATGGAGCGCAGTCAAGCCCGACTGTCCCTTCAGAGAACTGCTGCTTCACATTGGAGAAGACTAGTCTGCTCTAGAGAGCTAAATATAGCAAGAGGCCTCTGTTACCCTCCGCAGGCAGGATACCACTGGATATTGCCTTGCCTGCAACCGCTGCAGACCTCAAAGTTGCAATGCCACAGGTAACTTGAAATCACAATGTTTTACTGCTGCCGTCAGGCAGGTGGGAAGATCTGGTCCTGCGTGAACATCTGGTCATGAAATCTCAGGATCAACCTCTTGTTTCACCCTTATCTCCTTAGTATTCTCCTATTTGGAGATGTTGTTTATAGGACAAGCAGGAAAAACAGTAACAATACAGAACGTAAACAGAGATATTCCTGCAATTTCCTTTATGACCATGAAAATCAGTGGAAGTAAGGGTAGCACCAGCGGTACAGAATGGCGGTCTAGGGCTACAAGGTGGTATGCCTGGTAACTCATAACTCATGTTCAGGTACCACTTATCTTTTTAGCAGCTATTGGATTCTAGAGCTTGTAAATTAGCTTTTTCTATTGCTGGACTAGGCTTAAGTTAAAAAGTCCAGCATGCAATGTGTGGTTAGCTAACAAGTCTGCGGGGAAATATAATTGATGATGGTTATGTCTGAATTAGTCTCAGCCACTGGTAAATATTAGGGGCCGCTACCAGTCCATCTACCATGACACTTCAAACAGGAACGAGTATAGCCTTATAGCCCGACATAGCAGGCTCTACCGGCTATTAAAGACCCACTCCTGCGTTAAACGCCCAAGCTGAAGGCGAGGGCCCTTAACAAGTGAGCGAGTCTTTAATAGCCGGTAAAGTCTGCTACGGAGGGCTCTAAGGCTATTAGAATATTCCGCCCCTAGGGGGCAGACTGTTCTAATTTGTAAATACAAAGCCCTCTCGGAGCCCGAGGGGACTCTGGGAGGCCTTTGTTCACAGCAACAGCTATGAAATGAAAAAAACATCAGAATGTTGTTCTCCGGGCTTCTATCAGCCATTAGAAGCCCGGAGCACTCCATTGTTTTCAATGGAGCGCTCAACATTCCAATATATTCGTGTCCTACTTAAATTACCCTTAGTCTTGCTCTATGAGGAACAGTCCAACCTGAACTGCCAGAACAGGGACAGAAGGAACATTAGACCAGTTTCAGCCTAGTTCTGCCTTTTTTGTGGGAAAGTGGGAACTTAACTCACATCTGGGCATCCCCGTCACACTGAGGAAAGCAAAGCAAATCAAAAAAGTAGTGGGTGGAATGCTTCGATTAATTTCAGCCACTGGTAACTAGTGGGGCAGAACCATCCATCGTTTTTTACCCACCATGCCACCTGTTATTCCAACAAATTTTTTTTAGGGCAAATGTTGTGGATCTGCTTTAAATCTTGTGATCTTATTTCAATAGATATCGACATCAATGCTATAGACACTGCCCTCAAAAGACATACGCAGATGATGGAAGAAAACTGTGCTTTTCCTGCCCGCCATCATGTTTTGACTGCAAGAATGAAACCTTCTGCTCATCATGTCAAGTCAGCTACTTTTTATTCGGTAAGATCACTATCGCTGCATAAAAATGTAAACAGACAAAATATATTCCATGTGTCCATTCTGCATCCTATACTTCTTTGCCTCTACAGCATATTTAATATGAAATCCATCAAGCTATTTCAGGGTTGGATTAACAACGTTCTACGCTGAAATAAATTGGATTTTCCAAGTTTAAAAAATGCTTTTTTGTATAATGGCATTGAATGAAGTGACATTGTGACATTAAATCAGGATAACACATCACAGGAAATGAGCTGACGTAATCTGTGGTTCAACTCAGTTTGAAAGACTGTGTGGACGAAGATGTCTCCCCGGATGGGACGGGTAGGCTTAATTGACTGAGAAATCGTATTGTCCTCAACAGAAACATGAAACTCATTTTTTATCCGTTCTTTAGTTGCCAGTCATATGTGGTCTCTTGGGCTATCTTGCTTTTTCTAGCCTGCTCCTATGTCCAGAGTGACCATTTTCAGGGATCCCAGACCTTTATAGTTGTCAGCTTCACATTTCACCACAAAGTATCCTAGTTCCATCATTTTCTTGTGTTTTTTTGCTGGATCATATCATGCCAGCCAAATGGTCAAAACCCAAAGCATGCAAACTAGATAAACATGGTCCAGCTGCTGATGGAGCATAACCTATGACTACTCTGCAGAACAACGTTCTAAAGCCTTCTCTAAAGGATTTGTCGCCAATGGGGACCCTTTTCCCTTAGTACCATTTTGGTAGATTGTGAAGAGCCACAACCACTAATGCGAACCCATACCAAACCTCTATCACATGGTAAAATGGAGTCTGCACATTCTGTATTCAGCAATGACTCTTTTTTCCACAGATCTGACTCCTAATTTCATTCCTAATACAAAGAGCATAGGCTCTAAAAACAGCAATAAATTACCATCTTATTTTAAAAGTGTAAAAAATAGGGGTAGAAAAGGGCACAATCCCAGAAAATCCCTACCTTCAAACAATGATTGACCTGCAAACTCCATTGGAGAGGTCTTTAGGACAGTTGATCATACCTCCCCACCAAGAGTGACCTGATGAAGGATAACAATTTGCCCAGCAAACCCAGATAGGTCCAGCAAAGGCCCTAGAGCAAGGACTGAGTGTTAAACCCTCTGAGATAGTTATGGTGAAATCCGTGAGGCACCTTCAAATGTGATATCAAACACCAATCTCTCCAATAATTAGCTTACCTGCATAGGAGTAATTCAAGATTTAGCCAGGAGGATGTTGTGGCAGATACATTGAAATCCAGATGTCCACTGCACTTGCAACCATTCAGCACTCCTGTTGTTATGCTTCCCAACCTAAGCCTAAGCGGTAACACAACCTTTCACCTACGTTTTTCCCACCTTGCTTTTCATAACGAGTCTAGCAATGACCTTTACCCAGTTATGTGCTGACTAAAAGTTGATTGGTTTCCTTGAAACTAGGCACATTCATTATGCATATGGATTCTTCGCATCATATCTTAAGGCCATGCACACTACGTACATAACGGGATTAACATACTCTGTACAAAAGTTATCACTATTATCCTCTGGCGACAGGGCTACTTTGCAAAATTACAAATATTGATTTAGGCTCATCTACATAATCGTACCCACAACATTACTTTTTTGGTATAAAAGAACCGCACCTTCACTAGGTAACAAGAGGAGACCCTTCTATGCTGACACTGACATGGAGGTCCCTGCATGCTAAGGCTTCAAAACACAGCGGTCTGACATCCCTTGCAAGGTGTCCAACTCGTGACCAAGACAGGGTCCTTCATTCTTTCCCATCAGGTAATGGGTTGGCTCTCTCCTTGGGGATTATTGGCTACACACCCACATACATGCTAGGTACATTGAGGTATACTTGGGTAGGGTTCGCCTAGTAGGAGCATGCGAAGATTACTGCTTTTATATATGCCTGCATATATTTGTTGCTCAGCACCATAGTAGAAATGTATCTCCTGTTTACTCTGTTGGTGCTTATAATCTGTTACATTTGATTCTGTCTATTGATTGTCACACCAAACATGTTTTATACTAGAATTGCACTTGTTCAGTAAATGCTTATTGAAAACGTCCACACCGTTTTTTCGGTGCATCTCTCTAGGACTAAGTGAGTATGATTGACTGAGCGAAAAGTACTGTACTGTTTCCACAATCCCTAAAGGGTCAAGGGTTGTCATGTTCAATGGTTGCCAGAAACTATTCTCTCCCTGGTAAGGTTTGGGAGCTTATAGTGGCACTGTGTGCTAGCTGGTTTAAAGGCTGACATATCCTGTGGGGGTGTCGGGAATCAGTCTTGACACCACACCCTCAGTTTATGTTCTCCAATAAGAGTGTAGATCTGTATTTTCAGAAACTACACAACACTGTCTAAACTGGATAATGTCCTTAAGGTACTGCAAACAATATTAAATGACTGCAAAAAACCTTAAAGATCATCCCACGTCCCCTTTTTGCATTATACGTTCACTCCTAACAACACAATTAAAGTTTGAACCAGACCCACCAGAAATTGGTACTACAGATTCCTCCTTAGCAGAGAGCACAAGTATGGCAACAGGAAGACATGACGACTACGAAAACATTTGTCAGAAAACCAATGCTCTATACACAGACAAAGCCATCAGAAACTCCAACTCCCCCTCCTCCAGGAGGTAAGACTAGAGTAGAAGTGAAAGTAAATCCTAATTGAGGTTTTATTAATTTGATTTGATTTGATTGTACATTTTATAAAGCACAGCGTATGCCCAGGGGCGTCTTGGCGCTGAAATAGCCTGGAAGCCAGAATACCAACTACATTTTATTTTGAATGGCTGGTTAGTTTTTAAACAGCCAAGTTTTCAACTGACTTCTTAACAACATCAATGAGTTGCTGTTTTTAATCTGTAGGGGAAGGGAGTTCCATACCTTAGCCGTGCCAACGACAAAACTCCTCCCCCCCATCGTAGTTGCCTGTACCTTGGAACTACCAATAGCTTTGCATGTGCTGATCTTAGGTTTCTGAGAGGAGCATATTTCCTGAGGTGTGTTCTAAGATAAAGGTGTCCTTTCCCCTGTAATGCTTTAAATGCAAGACACTGCGACTTAAATATAATTCTCTTCCCCACCGAAAGCCAGTGGAGCTCCTTCAGTTTATCAGTTACTGGTTCTTATTTAGGGATGTCTAGGATTAACCTTGCCGCTGCATTTTGCATCCGCTGGAGTCTAAGCAGGAGCTGTGTCTGAAGTCCTACCTATAGAGCGTTTCCGTAGTCCAGCCGCGATATAGCTAGAGCAGTTACCACCGTTTTTAAAGAATCCATAGGACTAAATGGACGGATTTTCCTGATGATTTTAAGGATACCCCAAAAGGTGGACGTAAGTTTGTTAATTTGACCTTCAAAGGTCAATCTTTGGTCGAATATGACCCCCAGGTTTCTCACCTTTGAAACTGGTACTGGGCAATCGCCCAAATCAGCCGGCCACCATTTTGGGGAGCAGAAGGAGGTATTATTGCCCAGTATCAGAACCTCAGTATTATCGGTATTCAACTTGAGGCAATTCTTCTGCATCCATGTGTTAATCTGCAGCATACAAATATTGAAACGCTCCGCTGTCTCCTCAACATTGTTTGATACAGAGATCACGACCTGTGTATCATTGGCATATGATATAACCGAGAAGCCACATTGTCTAATAATTTCTGCCAGAGGGGCCACATAAATGTTAAAAAGTGTGGGACTCAGAGATGAGCCCTGAGGCACCCCGCATGGCAGAAAAAGGTTTGGAGGTCCTACCATCCATTTCTACAGAGAATGTTCTATTCGTTAAGAATGAAGTCAGTAACTTAATGGCACTGCCTTGAAATCCCAGTTCAACAAGTCTGTTGATCAAGATTTGGTGGTTGACCGTGTCGGAAGGCCGCCAATAGATCTAATAGAATCAAGGCGGCCTTCTTTCCCTCATCCAGAGTTTTTCTTAATTCTTCTGCCGCCATCACCAAGGCGGTTTCGGTTCCATGACCTTCCCTGAAACCATAGTGGGAATGATCCAGTAATTCACCCTCTGCAATAAAGGACACAATCTGCCTGTTAACCAGTTTTTCCAGCACCTCAGCGCAAAAAGGGATCCTAGATATTGGCCTATAGATTTTAGGTTCTGTCGGATCCATATTGGCCTTTTTTAATAATGGCCGAACCGAAGCCATTTTCTATGAGTCTGGGAAAATGCCTGACTTGAGTTATTTCTAAGAAGAGTGATCTAAGTTGTTCTCTAATTAGCTCTGGACATAAATGAAAGATTTTTGGAGGGCAGGGATGTGACGTAGCCCCTGCCTTTGTTGTCTTGACTACTTGTACAATCTGTTCTTCTGTTGGTGGGAGTCAGAGTCAGAGTCAAAAATACTTTATTCGATTAATTAAAATCATAAAAGTATACTACACACACATTTAAAGTAGAAAAAACATACATAAATACACAAATTTATAAGACAGTACTGTTCAATACATAACAAGCATTTGTTAAAAACATTAAAAACGGTTAAGAACATTTGTGCAGGGAAAAGTCAAAAACAATTATTACTTTTTTTAAAAATAGGTCATGTACCTTAATTAATCCATCACCTTTGGTTCTATAGATAATTTCATTGCCATTGCCATATTACTTCGATACTACAGGGAGCAAAAATGTACGACACATAAAGGGAAAAGGTTGATCTAAACCTTGGCTATTTACAGAGTACATTCCGTGATTGAGATATTCAATAATCTAAGCCGTTTGGCTCTCATCGCTGCTACCAAAAAGTTGGCAACCCCAAACATCACAATAGGGGTCTCCATGAGTTGTAGAAACAACAAGGCGGGTTTTACTTGCGTCAGGTCTTGGTCAGTAAAAGCATCGCATTTACATGGAGCGTGATCCCTAGGCTTATTCCATTTCGGATATTCACCCAAAAGAAGATGCATCTGGTTAAAACGGAATTTCGTCAGTAGCCACCGGTGATATGGCCTATTCACTACCATCAAATAAGGCTGAATGGACATGGTTGAGATTACTGTGTAGTGAGCCCTTACAGTGGTTTTCTCAATTTCCTGGGCTTCACGATGCATGTTTCTATGTTTCAAAAATTGGACTTTAATTTATGTAACATCATCCTTACACAGCCTTTCCGGATTACAATACAATTCCGGGCGGCCCAATTGAATAGCTACAGATTTGATATAGTTCAGCCATTTTATGTCTTTAACTCTATCTCTCCCCATGCAGTCGCTGATGATTTTGCGGTTTAGAGTCAAGCAGGGGTTCAGCCATAGTTTCACCCAAAGAAGTAGTGGGGCCCTAATTCCGACAGGACAGAAAAAGAGGGTGTGGACTGTGGTAGACCCAATAAAGAGCGCATGGACCTATTCTCTTCTTTCTGTATTGGGGCTAGGTCCTTATGTTGGTGGGAGAAAAGAGAAGGTTGGAACATTTGTCTCCACCGGTTCATTTATGCTATCTCTGAATGTTTTGTACACATCCTCCACTTTCTTGGTAAAGAATTCTCCAAGTATATTGCAGAATTCAGGGTTTTCTATCTTTTGTTGATTCTCAGGTAGTTTAGCTAATTTTTTCACTGTATTAAACATCTCCTTACTGGAGTTTTTGGATTCTAGAATTTTTTGAGTGAAGTCATTACTTTTCTCCTTGACAATCATTTTTTTATAATCAGATAGACTAGTTGCATAATCTCTTTTCCTTGCCTCTGAGTAAACTGTTCTCCAAAGTCTTTCAAATTTATTGCATACTTTTTTCTGTTCTCTGAGTGTATCCGGGAACCAAGGCTCAGATGGCCTTTTCCTTTTTGATCCTAGCCTATTTTGGGGACAGTTAGATCTACCGCAGCTTTGATCCAGAAATTTACTTTGTTGACCATGTTGTTAACACCCAAATCTCGAATTGGTTTAGTTGTTTTTAGCTGAGTCTGAAAGTTTGTGGAATTAATTTTGCTCCAGTCCTGGTATACAACTGTACCAGGAACAGTTAGAGGTGTTATTAGTTGCTGGGTGTCCCGTATTATGAAAATAATGGATTTGTGATCTGACCAAGTCACTGGGGTAATTTCCAGTACTTCTATCCTATTGTTAGAAGTAAATATTCCATCTAATGTATGTCCTGCCTTATGAGTCCCTTGTTTGACCATCTGTCTCAGAGAAAAGCTAGCCATTCCATCAATAAATGTGGCGATATTATTGTCATCTATCTTTTCCAGATGGTAATTAAAATCTCCCAAGACTGTATAGTCAGAGCTGTTTACACTATCCTCTAAAAAAGGACTGATATTTTCCAGCAGCGAAGCTTGGGCTTTTGGCGGGTGATATAAAATAAGCCCTTTAAAAATGTAGTTGTTAATTTTTATCTGGAAAGGTAAAATTTCACAATCAGGCGAGCCGTTACTCATACCTCCCGTTATTTTCAGACCATCTCTTGCGATAATTGCAAGTCCCCCTCCCCTTTTGTTCGTTCTATCTGCTCTTATCATTCTATAGTGGGTGGGGAGCGCAAAATGAATGTCCGGGTCAGAGTCTGTGTCCGCCCAGGTCTCCGTTATGAAGGCAATATCTACTTGATGAGTCTCTATTTGTATTTGCATTTGTATGAAAAAGACCAGGGGTTTGGGTGCTAGGCGCGGGACCGGCGCGCGCGCATCCGCTGCACGTTTTCCGCTATTGCCATTTTTATCCCCCTGCCTGAAAGACTAGTTCGCTCATCCGACTCCACACAAAATGGAGGTGCTGCAGCTCAGAGCGACCCCTGGGACTGGAAAAGCCCTTCAAGGCGTCGCCTCGGTTTCAATTCTGGTAGGTGCAAAATTGGCAATTTGAACAAGTTATAATATCATTAAAAACCATCCACGACTTTAAAAACCTTCCAAGTAAAGTAAGTTAATACCTGGACTTGCAAAACGGTCTCTCCCGGATCACTCCTCAGGGGGACTGTAAGGCTATGGCAAGCCAACTCATGACATCCCTTCCTTTATCCCCCTGCCTGAAAGACTAGCCTGCTCACCCGACTCCACCCAAAATGGCGGTGCCATAGAAAGAAGTGTATACTCCAAACTCTTATTCAGAGAAATGCAACTGGTGCATGATACAATGAGATAAAAATGCAGGTCAACTAAATAAAGACGGAATCCTCAGCTATTAACCAGGATAAGATAGTGAAATATGAACAAAAGGTAGCAAAATCCACCTCTACCAAGAAAAAGGATGCTGTCTCCAGGCTGCTGGAAGTAGGGTCTGATAAGGACAGATTCAAAGGGATATTCTTGACAACAAAATCCATTAGAAGTTGACTAAACTGATGAGAAAAGTGTATTGCTGATAACTTCATTTCTAAGGTCAGATATAGAAAACTCACTTCCTGAGTATGGCTTTTGTTCCGGGGTGAAGAATACATATGGGATTGTTCAGACTTGACTAAGAATAGGGGGTCTATGCAGACACTAGCCCCAAACTTGAATTTAATAAACAGTCTAAATGTGCCTTCTCAGAAAAAGATGAAATGCCAGCACCTCTAGAGCAATTGCCCGTATGAGTAGTGGAAGTCTTAACCGGGGGTAATAGCAGAATTATTTGTACACTATTGTACTCCTCCAATGGAAGACATGATTGAATAGGTGCAACATTCTTAAAGAAATTAATACAATGCCAAACTTGAATTATGTATCTTCGGTTGATATCTTAGTGAAATTCTTGTAATAGAGATTGAGTGAACAAAGTGAGCCTATAGAAAGTTTACAATCAAGTTACGTTTTGGCAAAGACGATCATCGCAAGTAGAGATACACTTGCAGAGTAAGGCATACAAATCTCCATGAGCACAGTGGACTCATCCTACAGAATCCTGGAGCAAGCAGAGAAACCGAATATAAAGCTCAATAGGCATAACACCAAAGTGCCATTTATATCGATAAATTGGTTTCTTTCTAATTATGCAACCAGAAATGATCTGGTTAATTTTACGGCAGTCCTTCACCATCAAATAGGAGAGAACAAAATCATGTTAATAAGAAACAAAAGTCAACAACCAGATAAAGGCAGGCTATAGAGTAATGATTGGGGCTAGCTGGCCACAGAACTATTCTTTAATGCCGTCCGGATTTGAGCACATTCCTAAAATGAGTGCAGTGAAATGCGTGCCCTATCAAGACTATCTGTACAAATCTACAGGACTAAGGTCCTTCTGAAAGCTCCACCATTTACTATGAAAACATGATCCTTTTTTGTCGAGTGTCTCTGGGGACAAATGACAATATGTTTAATGAATGCAAACCTTTCTGAAGCATATTCGTTCTATTGTGCAGGACTGAGTAAGACTGAATAGGACTCTCTACCAATGCCTTGGTGATCAGTGGCTTTGGCTCTCTAAATAGCAAGCCATCACCAACATTGTCACTAACATTTATACTGTCTTACCCATTACCTATTCTCTCAGCAGCAGGGTTCAAAGTTCTCTGAATGCTACTTAAATCAGGATCCTGATGGCTCACTTGTAATATGGTTGCAAATCCATCTCCATCTCACAGTGCCCCATTAACATAAGGATTATCTATACTAAATCAGGTCAGTACGTCCCATTGCCCAGCTAACTTGAGATGGAACCAGATAGATTTTCAAGTCAAAAACTACCAGCGACTTCATGATAAAAGGCCCTTGGGGAGAGCTGATGGAACCACTCCTTGCTTTTCACTACCATCTTATCAACTTATTCACACACTGCTTTCCATCATAACAGATCAACATTCCATCCACGATGACATCCCTGACTCTCTATTGCTCTACCTGGCTGTCTCTAGAATGTTTCCTAAAAGCAAGGACAAATAGCATTTGCAAATACAGTCCACAATCAAAATACAAACACCAAAGCATAACAATAAGTAATCTTATTCAGATACATGTAATAAATGAACTGAAACACAGTCAAGCAGTAGGCCAACTCCACTTGTGCCTCCTCAGTTCCGAAATACAGATCTCTTGAATGCCCACTTTTCAGGGGTTCATGAATGACATGCGAAGGGAACCCGGCGATGTTGAAAAGACAGACCCATACCTAATTGAGAGCACTGATAGAACCCTCCTCCCATAGATGAACATGTAAAATGCCAGTTCACATTGCTATAAATGCCACCGGTGCATTCATCGCCAGGGCTGAGGGGGCCGCAACCACACTCATTCGTAATGGCGGTACTATTAATTATATATGTTTCCCCGTCATCAGAGTCCAGTTGTGCTGCTGAACGTGAAAGCAAAAGGATAATTAACCCCTGGTAGACTTGCATGATTGTGGAGTTCACTGAAGCAAACATTTGGGACTTTTCCAAAATGTGGGGCTTTCCCAAAAATCTCTTGTGGTTGCACCCCCATATATTTGGGGTATGTCCCCCGGGCTCCAAAGGGTCCTCTTCTATAGAGGTTCAATACATTCGTACCATGGTTTACTTGTTTGAAACTTAACGTTTTATTTCATCATATATCCATCACATGGATGTAGAGTTTATAATTGTTCATTTTCATTCATGGGCTTGTTCATTTTCATTCATGAGCAAACATTTCATTTTTCCCAGTAAACATTCTAACTCTCCCAATGCATTTCGGCATGTGAACTGCCTTCTTCCAGGGGATATTTCTATAAATCAAAACAGAATAACGCAACATTCAATATCTTTTCTATAAACTATATGTACACAATGTATCATTATAAAACATGTTAATCCGCAACCTACACTGTTATTCCTTAATTTATAACATAATGTTTAATCGTTGTGCCCTCCTAAACTAACTGAAAACTGTATATGATTCATGTCTGAGGATCCTACCCCCGAGTATCCGTGTTGTGTGTCAGAATTGAATTTACTCTACGGAAATCATTTCCGATTATTAACAACGTTATAGGTGTTTGTTATGAAAGTGCTCGGAGTTGTTTAACTAAACAGGATACAAAAGCGTGAAAAACGCTGCTGTTCAAAGTATCGAGGCTGTTTAGGCTCTCGAAAAACGGGCTTACCGAACGAAATGTATGTATCTCCCTCCTGCAACTCTTCTCCTGAACCGGAATCGCTCAGAGTTGTGCTCCGGAAGCTTAAACTATAAGTGACGGCTGTTGCTTTCCCAAAAATAACATTGCAACAGTTTTGAACTGCTGCTGGATAGCTATCATTTACTTGGTTATTCTCTGTTATTTATTGCCACCCTGTCTATTGGTTTATGTTGTGTATGCATCCTGAGAGACACTCTCAGCTGTGCAGAGAGAGTGAAGTCATGGAGCAGTCATGTCCCACAGTTGAGATGACTAAGGTTTTGTCCAATGAAATGATTCTACAGTTTCTGGGTAGGTTGGAAGGCTACGTTTAGCTTACCAAGATTTCAACAAATGACCTATTTCAGTGGTTGGGAGGAGAGCAGGCACCATTCTGAATATCAATCTGTCAGAGCCTCTGGCAGTACAGAGAGGAATCCCATCTCAGGACAGGTGTGTACCTAGTGCAAGCAATGGAGACCAACGCTGTTTGGGCACAAGTTCCACCAACTTTGCCTGTCTCAATCCAGTCTGAGGAGATCCAAGTGCAGGAGAAGACTTGGGTGATGCCGACAGGTATTTGCCATTCCACTGCTTCCTTTGGGTCCCTGAATACCTGAAGGTGGCAGCGATCCAGCACTCACCGGAGCTCGCCCATAGAACTCAGTTTTTAATGCATGATGTAAGAGTGGGGAAATCCCTTACATTAGAGCGGTGACAAAATATGTTTTAAATCTAGTGCTATCTGAAAATAAAAAAATGTACCATCAACTGATCATGGATATAATTATATCTGTATTAAAACTCATGCCCTCTGCATAGCTGCAGTTGACATCTGGAGCAACATGGCCACTTAAGCACCCATTGATGTGGTACTAAGGTTAGTTCCTCATAAATCTACCAACAGGTTTAAAATAAATTAAAATAAAATGCCCCTGCGTGAGAATACATTACATTGATTGTTTTGACTTGTGTATGCCATTGTGTGATAACCTGTGATATATAGGACCAGCACATTTTCCACATTTTGTCCCTGGCCATCAAGGTATAGTAACAATCAAACCATATGAATTTGGACATAAATTGCCCATACTGTCAACACTCTAAATGAGTGTTCTATTTTTCGGAATTGTCCCTGCAATATATAGTTGTGAGGATACCTTAGTATTCACAAATTGGGTCACAGCATTGTTGACAATTTGACAATAGGAAGAGGGTTCATTTGATAGGTATCTATAGTGGTCTCAATGTTGTTGATGTGCAGTAGTGTTTGAGAGAGAATGGAAATGGTTTGGTTTGCCCTATTGTTGCAATTTCAGGCATTATTGAAGATAGGTTTATAGAGGAAAAGAGTTATGGTCCCTTTTACAGGTTATGATGTCTCACAGCTCCATCTTCTTGTCAATTGGAAGGGTCTATCTTTGAGTTAGGTACTGGCAGTTGAGGGAATTAGATTGAAGTGTGAGGGTGGCTATTAGGGGAGGGGAATAAGGGAGTGGGATGAGGTGATGAGAAAGTTCTTTTAGGAGATTTGGTAAGGGTCTGGATAGATGTCTTGCCAAAGAGGTCCAGGTTTTCATGGAAGGCTTAAATCATTGTCTACAAATCTCTGATGATGAAAATAAAAAGATTGGTATCCAAGAGCTCAGAGAGCAAAAGAGAAAATGTATGATCATCCGAGATTTTTGAATGGCCAGTAATATTTTGCGGTTTAAGAAGCAAATCTGACCAGAGGGGGGTAGGGATTCACAAGAATGTCATTGTTTTTAAGAATACCATTCATGCAGTGATGTTGTTCAGCTGTGAGTGTTTCATAGTACTCTCTCATGAGCTTCAGTTTGGAGTTTTCTGCTTCATATTTTGAGAGGGTGCTGGATAAACAATCTCAAAGATGTCAGGGACAGACTTGTGTGATTTTTGTTTTTTAGATGACAAGGTTATCAGTAACATGCAGAGGGACAGTATATGCAGTTTTGTTCTCAATAATATTGTTTTGAAGCCCGCTTTAGTGAACTATGTTATAATCGGTGTCTCTTATTGTAGTAGTACAGTTTGATACATAGATGAAAGTCAAATGCATTCCCTTCTGTCTTAATAAAGTGCATATTGGTTATTTATGCTATAAGAACAATTGATGTACTTAAGTATTGCACCCTATGTAAACTAAACCTTAACAATAACTCTGTGTGAGACTTTTCTGGTTCGTATATTTCTTGACTGCAGATACAGAGTGTGTGCAGATATGTCCAACTGGCACCTTCCAAGATGTGAACAGCGGACGCTGCGAAGCTTGCCATTCCTCTTGTCAAGCTTGCCATGGCCCATCGTCCCATGAGTGTGATTTGTGCCCAGGTGGAGGACAACCTGCATATGGCTTATGTGAAATTATTACCTGTTCACTGGGATGGTATTATGACAGTAAGTAGAATTCACATTGTTTGCCCTAGTAAACACCTAAATTGTAAATCAAATTATGCCATGCTAATTCATGGATTACATCTATATTTCTATTCTCATTCCATCTCCGATTGGAGTCCACCATTTTCTGAAAAGAGCCAGTCCCACTGTGCCTGCATCTGATAAAAACAATATTCTTTTAGTCTACAACTGGACCACTTTCCTAGCCCCATCTCACATTGTAGTTTAATCTCTTTTTATTCTGTTTCTTTCCATCCGATCTTAATCCACATTGTTATTTAAGGCTTAAGGACCCATCTTTTGGATCCATCAATTTCTCTCTAGTATTTGCCTTTCTCAACATTCTGTAATTCTTCCCTGTTCTTGATGTAGCCAGGGCACTTCAAATAGTGGAGGACCCTCCGGTCAGCGCGCTGAAGGTTCTGGGCGCCCTTTTTAGCACTGCCTTTGAAACTGTGAGTGCCCAAGATTGTGTTGCCCGCAGACCGAATTCACTGTGTTTTGCCTTTCAATGTCCGGGTGACGTCAGCGCATCCACCATCAGCTGATTTGCTGTCTTTTCCTGGATTATACGGCGGCCATCTTAAAGTCAGGCTATTACCTAGCAATGCAGTAGGCACTCATTCTAGTGGAAATGTCTACGTAACGGCCATATTTGAATGTTTGCTTCTGGAAATGTGTACATTGTAGCTTTACTTGTACATTTTGCTTTACTTTCCATGGTTGCTCTGTGATTATTTGCTTAGTCTTACTGTGAACTACTTGTTTTAAAAAAATGGAAAAGGTGTATGTACCTCAACCGTTTTTGTCAACGCCTGGCACTCCTTCTTTCTGTTGGACACAGTGGAAGGAAGCATTTGAGGCATATCTTGATGCTATTAATGGTGACACTTTTACCAACAAGAAGAGGAAAGCTTTATTGATATATAATTTAGGTCCGGAAGGCAGGCCCATCTTAAAGACTCTACCCCTTCTTGAAGTTAAAGTACAAATACTGCAAGAAGCAGCTTCTGGGGAGCTTGCCGCTGTTGATGTCGTGGATGATTATGGCTCAGTTATAAAAACTCTGGACAAAAGATTTGCCCCATCTAGAAACATGGTGTTAGAATAACATACATTTTTACAAAGAGCGCAATGCCAAGGAGAGTCGATTGATAACTCCGTGTCCGCTTTGTGTAAACTGGCCATTACCTGCAATTACAGATATTTCAAGGATGAGATAACTTGTGACCAGTAGATTGAGAAAACACATAACAAAAGGATCCAAGAAAGATTGTTGTCCACAGATGACCCATGTTTAGATACTGCTGTCACCATCATCATGGCTGTAGAAAATTCAGATGCGCATTTCAAAGAATTAGCAGATCAAGGGGATTCTGTTTTGGCCAAAGGTGTTAATGCAGCATCAAGAAAAGATCTAAAGGATGTGAGAAAGTGCACTCGTGGAGAGAAAGAAGGAAAGAAGTTGGAAGACAAGAAGTTTAGGAGTGACACTATTGTTTGTTTCAGGTGTGAGAGTTACAATCATGTGTCTTCTGCCAAGAATTGTCCTGGTTTATCTGTTACACGTTTCAAATAAAATTGTAGAGGGAATGTTGCAAGAATGTGTAGAAACACTTGCAAAACTGTGATAGCTCAGCTTGATGAAGCAGCTGTCGAAAGCGATGATGATGAGATTCTAACTATAATGTCCGATGATAGTACTGCATGTGTTTCGGGTGAGCATTTGGGGACGAGGATGATTTGATGGTTGGTGAGTTGAATCTTGTTTGCAAGAAACCCCCTTTTGTAATGTTTGGGTTAATGGAGTCAATGTGTATCTCCTGGCTGATTCTGGGTCACCTTTCACTTTAATCGGTCCTGAGGTTTTAGCGATGTTCAAACCTCAAGAGCTTCAACCATCCAAAGTGAAAATGTGTGCCTATGGTGGTAAGGAGATTGAGGTGGAAGGTCAATTTGATGGTCTTCTCGAGTTTGAGGTTAAGAATGCTCAAGGGATAATTTTTGTGGCCAGGGAGGGTTCAAATCTACTGGGATGGCATGACCGAGGTGAATTGGACATAATTTTAGATCCTAATCACCCAATTTCGTGAGGTCTAGGTCTGATTTGACTTTGACGTGTTTGAATGTGTCTGCTTCTTGTATTGGACTGCTAAATTTCCCAAAGTTTTCACCAAGAAACTTGGGAAATTGTCAAGGTTCAAGCATAAAATACATTTTAAATCGGGATCAATTCCTGTCGAACACACAGAACGCAAGGTGCCTTTATCGTTAAAGGATGACTTGCATGTGGAACTTGATAAATTGTGTAATCTCAACATGATTGAGCACATTGATAGCTCTGAATGGCTTGCTCCCGTGGTTTTAGCACGTAAAGGGGACAATTCTATGCATTTGTGTGTAGATCTGTGTGACCTTAATCGCAGCATTTGGGTGGATAGGGAAACCCTGCCTAACATTGGTGAGATGCTAAGTACCTCGGAGGGGGCATCTGTGTTCACCACGATGGACAGGTATCATCAAATAGTTTTGTGTGAGGAATCCAGGCATTTAACTACTTTCGTTACTCCTGAAAACGTTTTTAGGTTCAAGAATCTTGTCTCACTTTTCTGGTTCCCTTTTTATTAGTAAATGGAGTATCATTAAATTGGCAAAGGTGAACCATGCTTAGAACAGTCAAGGTGTGGAATGGATTGCCATATAAAACCAACATATAGTTAATATTCTTAGTGGTAAATGTAGTGTTCATATTATTAGTAATATTAGTATTAATATGATAGCCTCTCACTAGGTAAATTAGTTAAACAGAATGTCTTTACATGACGTCTATCTTTTGTGGCTATCCCAGAAACCAATATACAACTTGGGAAATAAACCTAATTCTCCACACTTCAAAAAAGCTGAAGTTATTTGAGCTTTTAAGGCAAACATATACACCTCATGTTTGTCCTGCTTAATTTATTCATGCAGTAGTAGAGTTTATTGATAAACTGTGCGATTACTTAAAATCATTACAGTGTATAAAAATGCAGTTTGATTCAGATAAAATACAGTAAAATGCAGTAAAATACTCCCCCCCCCCCCTGCTCGACCTACACCGGTCAGGGACCATTGGTGCAGCTATGTGGTCTCGATACTGACTGTGTGCACTTGTACTGTACATTATTAATACTAAAAGGAATTAAAATGTTTAGAGTCATCATGAGGCCGTGCTTTACTAGAGTCTAGAAGGCGTGTAAAAGTTCGACATCCTCAGTTGCACTGTGGGCTTTATTGGCCCCTGAGTCGGCCCCAGCTTTTCGACGACTCCCTGTGTTATCTGTGGATTACCAACTTTAGGGCGGCGGGTCACAGGGCTCTTCGGGATGGTGTCCTTTAGTTGATTTTCGAGTGCCATTTTAACTTGATGAATGAACTTGCCTATCCTGGCTAATAAACATGTTGTGGTTTCAGAGAAACACCAATCCGAGGCCTCTCTGCAAGTTCTGAGACCCAGGATACGTAGTGCCGGACGTAGCAATCGATGTCGGTCACTGGCCAGCTTAGGGCAGCAACATAGCAAGTGAAGCCAGGATTCTCTGCGATATTGGCAAAGTCGGCAGGCAGTGGCTCCGTCCGAGCGTGCCCAACGTGGATTAAAGTCCATTATCCTGAGGGCCAAGAGGCGCATAGACAGAATTTTTTGTCTTGCTACGGTTGTTAGTGAGTCTTGTAAGTATGGCTGGGGTTTACCAGGAATGTAGGACTTGTCCAGAGCCAACGTTAGCGGGTTGGGCCGGAGCGAGGAGAGGTCTAGCTCAAAGGAAATAGACTGGACTTGGCGCTTGATGGCTTTTGCCCAGGCGGAATATGGGATTTCGTGTAAGTGCAGATTTCGCCCCTCGATTTTCAGAAGGTCAATGGCTAGTTCCACCTTGGCTTGCCATGGGGAGCCTTCTTCCCCAAAGATGATTTTTAGCGAGTGCTTCAAGGTGTTTTCAGGCGACTTCAGAACTCTGATGTAGTATTTTAGCAGTTCCCCCAGTAGTACCAGTTCAGGACGTTTCAGGCCCATTTCCAGTCTTGAAGGACTGGGTTATTTAGAACCCAGCGGTGCCAGGGCACAACACCTGAAACCTTCGTGGGTAACCTGCTCCGGCGTACGAATCACAGAGACACGGGACACTTCCTTCGGCGTCAAAGATTCAAGGTTTATTTGCTGCAGGGAAACACAGAAATCACGGAAGTACAACAAGTGTAGTTCAGAGTGACTGCTTCAAATTGGTTCTGCGGATCGCTCCTTTTATACACGATTTTCCCATAGAGTTGCATTGGACACAAAAGTTTATGACCCGGTTCCCACAATTATCCCCCAGAGGGGTCGCTTTGGTCACTTTGATACACACAAGGTCCGGAACATAAGTGCGGAAACATTTGGCGGTTCCCAACTGTAAAAACCCATCTTCCCACCATTAGTGCATTCCAATCAGCAGTAAAACAGATCGAAATAGGAACAAGGACAGGTGCAGAGGAAGATGGAGACAGTGGGGAGATCGGAAAGGGTGTAAAAGGGGAGGTATCGGGAAACACGAGATACAGGCATCAAAGGGACGTGCCTAATGAGATGCACGGCTGAGACAATAAGCCGGCCGCTCGAGATGAGCCTCGAGCGGCGCCATCTGCCTTACAGTATCATCCCCCTCGTCATAAAGACACTTACAAAGGACATGTGTCTTCCGCAAATATCTTGGGAGTCCCAGGGTCGCGAAGCGGACAACGTCCGTTCGCTGGCTACTTGAGGGCAAGAGACAAAATGGATGCCGTATCTAAGATGGAACCCGTGGGTACAGATAGAAATACCCACGTAACAGACGAACGGTTTAGGTTAGCACAGCGAAACTGCGTACACCCACTAAACTCGTCATTTGCGGTTCATAGATACCAGACTCGACTATATTCGTGCGAGTCGAAAACACCACTTACAATTGTCACGGAACCTCAGACACTCCTTTTGCCCTCATGTAGGCAAGCACTAGTCGGAATCATACTCGATATTCATCAGACCATCTAGATGTTGCTGCAACATAACTCTGTCCAACCGAGTTCCATTGGTAACAGGCGGCTGTCTCATACACGTTGTAGCACAGAGGCCACATAAGGCAGGACCGCACTGCACACAAAGGCAACACGTGAACAGGAACGCCACGACAACTCCGATGATCATCAGAATCTTCCAACCCCAAGTCGACATCAGGCCCCAAAACCACCCAAGTAGCGTCCAATCCCCTACATCCACGTGTATGGATTCGGAGATCTTATGCAACTTTGAGATGGCTTGATAGACGGTCGGAGCGTTATCAGGAATGAAAATACAGCAGCTCGAATGGATCACCTTACATACCCCACCTCGATCTGCTAAGATCACGTCTAAAACCATACGGTTTTGTAACGTCATGAGTCTATCCGCCTGAAGTTCTGTGGTGAGATTACCAAGGGCACTGGCAGTAATATTAGCTGTCGATTCTACCACTCGAGTCAACTGTCTCAGGTTCCTACTATTAACCATAGGTCCCCAAAACGGGAGGAAACCCTTGAAAAAGTCTCCTGCCTCTTGACCGGCAGTATCCTCTTCGCTAATTACGCCTCTCACAACTCTAGTCTTGTGATAATCTGCATCTACAGTGAACGTCGGAGGCAACAAATTTGCAATGAAACATGAGCCCATGAAGTCAGAGGGCAACCATGCATACGCACGATCATGACAAACAAAGTAGGTGCCCTTGGCAGCCAGAAACACAGGGGACGAGATCATCGGCAGCATGTAATTTTCGGTGCAAGCACTCTCTCCAAGTCGGGCTTTCGGTCTTCGGCCACGACCCATTAGACAAAAATTACCAATGTGGGGTACGACCCATATCGGAGGCGAGCTCTTAAGCTGTTTATCACTCGTGAGCGCACTATACTCAACCTTACTCAGGACCCTATAGGCTTGTACCTCTTCCACTGGAATGAGCGATGGCTCATAGATATCTCTATCTAAGTCTTCGATCGCTATAGACAAAGGCTTGTGATACGAGCCAGGGCCAAAGTAGGGAGAACGTGGCTCTCGAATGGGGGAGAAATCTAGTGCGCTTCGAAACATTGTTTGAAATGCTCGAGCAGACCCTTGGGAACTATACGGTAACACCAGATATGGAATTCCCTTATCCGTAGAATGTGGCATCAACCCACACACCCAACAATTAGTAGTGTTAACCACTAACTGATGCTGGTGAAGGAGCTGAATAAAGGAATTATTGCGGAATTCTGCACGTCTAGCCTGCTCGTGTTCGTGAAAGGAATGGGGAGATGCAACAGTGGTAAGTTTAGGATCAGGTGTAGGAGTAGGTATGACAGGAGATAGAAAACAAGACATCATGTAGTACACCCCACCCGCCAATAATGCAGAAACAGTCAAAAGTAATACAAACATTTGGAATATAAAACATTTGGTACGACTGAGTTGTTGTAACTTGAATCTTTGTGCCTGAGCTTCTTCCAAGTCCATCAGCTTCGAAAACGCCATCCCCTACGACCGTCCGCAACGTCTCTTGACGCACTTCGTTCCGTGTAGCAGCAGTCAATCCCTAGGAGTTCCCAGGAACCGACGGTCTTTAACCTAGTGTCAAGACCTGCTAACCAGAAGGAAGTACACGCGCGGCCCTACGGCCTTTATTTCACAAATATATATATATGCGAAAACAATGTCTCTCAGCTGTGGAAGCAAAAAGTATAAAGAACGAAACTCAATGTATATATACAAGAATAAGCACAATACTACGAATGTTCAAACTGATCACGGAAAACGGGATAATGCAGTTGTCAACGAATCAAAGCAGGATCTTTTATTAGTCTTTAGTGCTAGATCGCAAAAAGTATCGGGTTTTCCCAGGACGTGTCTGTTCGTCGAACAAAGGATCCGTTGAAGAGACAACGTCCTGCTGATCAGTTGAGTGTTCTGGTCTTGAGTCTTTTGATGACAAATGTTCAACAGTGTCTTTCTGCTGCACTGAGGATTCTCCGACAGGTTGTGCGTCGCTAAAAGGTACAAACGCCAGCAATCCTTCGGTTTCAGTTGATGCAATGCCTCTCCTCACCCACGGGTCTGCCGGCAATGGAATAGGGACTTTCTTCGTGTGGGTGGCGTGCACCCAGTTCTTCCGTCCCTCAAGACGAACAGCAGTCCTCGTGGCAAGGAGAACCTGGTAGGGTCCAGTGAATCTTGGCTCCAGATTTCTCTTGCGCGAAAAGTTCCGCGTCACCACCCAGTCTCCGGGCTGGAGCTGGTGGCCTGGACCATCCGTCTGCGTCGGCAATGCTTCGTAAACCTGTTGGTGAATTAACCTCAGTTTAGCAGTCAAGTCATGAAGATAATCGATCAACATTGGATATTCAAGATCGCAGAACACACCTGGCCTAGGAACCCCCCAAACATTCGCAGGACGACCGAACACTATTTCATAGGGTCTAAGCCCTACTCGGGAGTGTACAGTCGCCCTAGTTGACAGTAATGCTAAGGGTAAAGCGTCAGGCCACGAGAGACCAGTCGTAGCCTGAATCTTTGCTAGCTTTAGTTTAAGGGTGCCGTTATACCCTTCAACCAAACCAGCTGACTGGGGATGATTGGCGCTGTGGAATTTCTGATTAATTCCAAGGCCCTTACACACACTCTTCATCACACTCCCCACAAACTCACTTCCGTTATCTGACCACACGACTCTAGGCATTCCGTACCGAGGAAAGTATTCTTTCAGTAGGATTTTCGCAGTAGACAAAGCAGTATTGTCTTTGAGAGGATAGGCCTCGATCCATCGGGAGAATGCGCAAACCACAACTAAAACGTATTTCAGGTTATTGCATCGCTCCATATGGATGAAGTCCAATTGAATCACCTCAAAGGGACATGAAGGGGGAGCAAAACTGCCAGGAGGAGTTGGGGTTCCCTTACCAGGATTGTACAACATGCACACCATACAATTCTTAACCAAGCGTTCAGCACATTTCGTGATACCATCATTCTTCCACACAGGGGACAGCAACTTACAAATACCTTTCGCGCTGATATATGCTAACCCATGCGCCATTGTCACAACGGCCAGCACATACGCATCAGGCAACATCCATCTTTTCTGATCCGATAAATCAATCCAACAACCACTTGCATCCAACTTTCCCGTACTTTCTTTCCACTTCGTCTTTTCAGTCTCGGTGGCCTCATTCTGAATTTCTTTCACACTCTCAATAGTGTCTTCACACATGCTCGACTCTGCAGGCCACCTAACCGAACTCGTCACATACATTCGAGTACTAAGGTTCCGGGCAGTCTCCTTAGCAATCTCATCCGCAAACGAATTACCACGACCAACATCATCCGTCACCTTACGATGCGCACTACATTTAACAATCGCTACCTGCTTAGGCAACGTCAGTGCATCCAAAAGATCATTCACAAGGTGGCCATGCTGAATCTTCGTACCATGCGATGTCAGAAAACGTCTCTCTCTCCACAATCGTCCAAAGCTATGGGCGACGCCAAAAGCATATTGGCTGTCGGTAAACACATTCACACGTTTCCCTTTCGCTAACACACACGCTCTAGTGAGAGCGATCAGCTCTGCAGCTTGGGCAGAATTCTGATTTAACCTCGCAGTCTCAACAACAGTATTCAACGTTACAACAGCATAAGCAGTAGTCACATCGCCATTCGGCAACTTAAAACATGAACCATCCACATACAGCGTTCCATCTGGGTCTTCCAATGGGGTGTTTTTAAGGTCCACTCGACCTTTTGTTTCCTCTTCTGTCCTCAAATAACAATCGTGTTCTGTTATTTCATCTGACTCTGAGCTAATTGGTAACAAAGTCGCCGGGTTCAGAACATTGCAACGTTTTATCTGGATATGACTTGCCAGCAACGTCAACTCGTACCCAGACAATCTCGCACTCGTCAAGTGCTGAGTTTTCGTACGATTCAAAAGAGTGTCGACTGCATGCGGAACCATCACCGTAAGCATATTATCCATGACCAATCCTGCTGATTGGCAGATGGACACCGCAGCTGCCGCTGTTGCTCTCAAACAACTCGGCAATGCTCTAGCTACCGGGTCCAAGGTCGAGGAAAAATATGCACATGGACGTTGCTTACCACCAAAAGGTTGCGTTAAAACACTCAAAGCACAACCTTCCCTTTCGTGAACATATAATGTGAACGGTTTACTGTAATCAGGAGTACCTAACACAGGAGCCGAACACAATGAATCACGCAATTCAGAAAAACTTTTCTGACATTCTTCCGTCCATGGTAAAGGAGTTGAAACATCCTTGCACGTAAGAGCCACTAATGGTTTCGCTAGCAATGAAAAGTTAGGAATCCATTGCCTGCAGTACGACGTGATACCTAGAAAGGCACGCACATCTCTTTGTGTTGTTGGCACAGCCATTCGTGCAATTGCAGCAATTCTCTCTGGGGTCAACCGTCTTCCCTCCTTTGACAATAAGTGACCTAGATAGGTTACTTCTTGACAACAATATTGGAGTTTAGAAGGTGACACCTTGTGATTTAACTCACAGAGATGTTGCAGCAACGACAACGTAGCAATTTTGCAAATGTCCTGAGTATCAGCAGCCACCAATAGGTCATCGACGTATTGGATTAAGGTCGCACCAGCCGGCAACCTAAACGCATCCAGTTGACCCTTCAAGGCTTGACTGTAAATCGATGGACTTTCACAGTAGCCCTGAGGAGCGCGTTTAAACCGGAAGCTACGTCCACCGAGAGAGAAACCGAAAAGGTCTCTGCTCTCCTCTGCAATCGGGATGCTGAAGAACGCATTCTTCAAGTCAATCACCGAAAACCACGATGCAGAAGCTGGAATCAGAGTCAGTAGCGCCGTGATGTCAGGCACAACGGGGAACTGAGGAATCACAATTTTATTCACCTCCCGTAAATCGATAACAAAACGATAAACAGGTGGCTTCGAAGGATCAGTACGTTTAAGAATGGGCAGTACAGGGCTGTTGCACACGTTTCCCCGAGTCTCCTCAATAACGTCTTTCTCGATCAGATCATAAATGATCGCTAACAGTGCTCGTTCACCATCAAGGGAGATACGGTGCTGGGGAATACGTGGCAATCGCACATTAGATTTCAACTGAACAACATAAGGGGAGATGTCAAGCAGGCCCACATCATTGGGACCTGTTGCCCACAAAGACGCAGGAAGAGAACTCAATTCCGGTGGAAGCTTATCGAGAGACAAGTACATAGGAGAGACAACCCTCTCTCCCAACGTAAGCTTTACACCCGCAGGAGAACAATACAGAGTTGCATACAAACGTTTAAGCAAATCCAGGCCCAAAAGATTTTCACCACAACCAGTAGTCAAAATCAACGGAGCTTGGAGTTTACAAGGCCCAATTGTAAGGGGCAAAGGGCGCGAAACTGGATTGCTAACGGGGGCGCCAGAGAATCCAACGGAAACATTTGTTAAGCCAGACAAAGGTGCGCCAGGGAGTTTCGAATGCATAATAGAACTTTTCGCTGCACCAGTGTCCAACAGAAAAGGCTCAACAACGCCCGATGTAGCAACTGCGACGTAAGGCCCTCTCTGATCAACCGGAACTGATACCACTCCCTCTCCTTGTCTTTGGCTGTCCTAGTAATTACTGTCGTCAGTTCCTTGATCGACGAAATAATCGTCTACATTGTACTGCGCAGATCGTCCTTGCGATGATCCACGTTGATCGAAACAATTGTTAGAATTTAATGAGCTATCTGATCGATCGGTCTGAGCACCACAACCCCTACCGCGTGATACCTGATGCGAACCACCACGACCTCCTTTAGATGAATTACCACTATTACGATCATTCAGAACAGGGCAATTGAATTTGATATGTCCCTCCTGTCTACAATAAGCACATTGATTGTACCCTAACGATGATCTTTGGGAGGAGGAGTCATTACGAGGCTGTGATCGGTTCGATTGCGATTGCGATCTATTCTGTTGGGGTGCATTCTGATTCGAACGTGGAGGAAACGCCTGCTGTAGCAACACTTTAGTTTTGAGCTCTTTCGTTTTCTTCTCAGCACGGTCGTTCTCCTCTTTCTCTCTATTCTCATAATATTGCGCTGTGGCCAATATCTGAGCTGAGGTAGAAACGGCCCATGCACTTTCTGAATTCTTTAATTTATTGCTCAAATCGGGCAATAAGTTTGAAACAAATGTATCCACGAACAACCGCTGACCACCCTCAGTACCCATATCCTGTCCACTATGGTCAATGAATGCCTCCTCGAACCTCGTAAAGAAGTCGGAGACACTCTCGTCCTTCTTCTGTTTACAAGCTGACAGTTTGTCCCAATTCACCCTCATAGCTGGCATAAGAGTTTTCATTAACGTGATTATTCTTTGAGGAAGAGCAGTAATCAATTGCTTGGGTTTAGCACCACCAGTTTGTCGACCATCCGCCGCTACAATGGCAGCCCAATCACCACCTAATTCATTGGGATGATTTTCCTGGCGAATCTTAGCCCACACCGGTTGCGGTACGACATTGCCGAACAGCATATCAATATCGGCAAGGTTCATTATCGTAGCATCTACGAGCTGTGATAATTCTTTGTAATACCCTGTAGGATTTTTGCGAGGGTCAGGCAAAGATTGCTTCACCTGTAACACTTCTGAGCGTTTCCATGGGAGATGTATCCACACTCTCTGGAAATGCGCCAATACCGGGGGGTTCGCCCCAGGATTAGCTGGCATCCACACTGGTGGAACCTCTCGCATAGGAAATTGACCAGACTCATCTGACTGTCTTTCAACATCCTCAACAAACAAGGCTTGGGGTATAGGAGTGGGACGGAAAGATAGCAACCGCTCAACAGCACGTCGAACGTTAGTATCCACTATCAGTCCAGTCGAGAACTGAAGCTGTAGGTCAGACAGAGCGGTCAGCACCTCGTCAGGTGCATCGGCCGATATCTGATCGCGAAGGACCTTACACATTTCCTCGAACACAAATCTCTGGGTTGGTATATTGAATTGACAAAATCTGTCGAGTACGACACGGGGTGGATTTCTAAGAGGATGTGTCATCCAACCCATCGCCATATTGTATAGCGAAGCGCGTTCTCTGTTACCAGGAAGCTGACTACGTCTCTGAGGACCATCGGAACCAGCGGACCCAAGAACAGGTCCGAGCGAATGAAAGAAGCTAGCCGCAAGAGGAGTAGTACGAGTACGAGTAGAGGGAGAAGTATAGGACACAGGACTAACAAGTGAAGGGGTAGAAACAGTAGCAACAGCAGGAGTTAACAGAACAGGAGCAGTAGCGGGAGCGGGAGCAGGAGTATGTGGAAGCGGAGGAGCAGTAGGGATAGCAACAGGCAAAGGAGCAGGAACAGTCGGAGGAACGGGTGCAGGTTGAGGAACAGGCAAAGGGAGATTAGGTGGAAGAATAGGTACAGGAGGGACCACAAGAGCTGCGGCACCCTGTACGTACGGAGGTGGCGACTTCATAAGATAGGACATTAAAGAATCCTCAACTGCCTCTTCCTTCTTTTCCCACTCCGTAGGCAAAGTAGGATAGCATTTATCTATGGTCATACGCTGTAGTCTATCAAACACTTCCTTTTCCTTAACCTCCTTATCACGCTGAAATTGCTCTGCTTTCTTTACAATGGTAGCAACACTATCTCGCTGATTTCGTTTAGTCTGTCTGATTTCTTTCTGTCGGGCTTCTTTACGCCACAACCGAAAGGCATCAAACATGGCCGGCCTTGACTTTCTCTCGAACAATTTAGCCTCTAAGTTGTCTAAAATCGGGGTCTCAAAGCTACCATGAGGTGGCCAACTAAGGACACCATCCTTTTTAGTATAACGGATCCAGTAATCGTTAAAGGTAATCGGGCCTAGCCCATGTTTACTGTACAGTTCATAAGTCGGAGTTCCAACCGGAGGTATCGGACACGAGTCCTCCAGTCGGGAATCCACACCACAAGGTCTGAAACAACTAAACAAAGTACTGCGACCAGGCATCTTGCACACTAGCCGAGTTTCACAAACGTCGAGGGTTACGGGATTTACCAAGTCCCTGTAAAGAACAAAAACCCTCGGTTTTTGGCGGCTGCAGTCGTCAAACAACACAACAAAGTACCAAGAACTACAAATACAATGGAACCATGCAACCACTAAGCAACCACAACCAAGAACTATGGGAGCGACCCACAAATACTTATCTCAAAGATCGATTGCGTCACCAGGAAGGCCCGTCAATCGTCTCGCTCTACCAAGGTCTACGCCAGGCGCCAAAACAGGTCTACAGTCAGGGCAGCAGTCCGTCGCAGCCGTCAGGAGGCGGGAATCTTCGCGGGAAAAGTCTTCGGGCCACTTGTTTCGACAACAGGATCGATGAAGCGGAGTGCACCTTCCCTCGGAGATTTCACACGAAGTTCCTCACGATCGTCGGGCTTGGACCGGTACCACTGATGCAGCCCCACGTTGGGCGCCAACTGAAGGACTGGGTTATTTAGAACCCAGCGGTGCCAGGGCACAACACCTGAAACCTTCGTGGGTAACCTGCTCCGGCGTACGAATCACAGAGACACTTCCTTCGGCGTCAAAGATTCAAGGTTTATTTGCTGCAGGGAAACACAGAAATCACGGAAGTACAACAAGTGTAGTTCAGAGTGACTGCTTCAAATTGGTTCTGCGGATCGCTCCTTTTATACACGATTTTCCCATAGAGTTGCATTGGACACAAAAGTTTATGACCCGGTTCCCACAATTATCCCCCAGAGGGGTCGCTTTGGTCACTTTGATACACACAAGGTCCGGAACATAAGTGCGGAAACATTTGGCGGTTCCCCAACTGTAAAAACCCATCTTCCCACCATTAGTGCATTCCAATCAGCAGTAAAACAGATCGAAATAGGAACAAGGACAGGTGCAGAGGAAGATGGAGACAGTGGGGAGATCGGAAAGGGTGTAAAAGGGGAGGTATCGGGAAACACGAGATACAGGCATCAAAGGGACGTGCCTAATGAGATGCACGGCTGAGACAATAAGCCGGCCGCTCGAGATGAGCCTCGAGCTGCGCCATCTGCCTTACAGTATCATCCCCCTCGTCATAAAGACACTTACAAAGGACATGTGTCTTCCGCAAATATCTTGGGAGTCCCAGGGTCGCGAAGCGGACAACGTCCGTTCGCTGGCTACTTGAGGGCAAGAGACAAAATGGATGCCGTATCTAAGATGGAACCCGTGGGTACAGATAGAAATACCCACGTAACAGACGAACGGTTTAGGTTAGCACAGCAAAACTGCGTACACCCACTAAACTCGTCATTTGCGGTTCATAGATACCAGACTCGACTATATTCGTGCGAGTCGAAAACACCACTTACAATTGTCACGGAACCTCAGTCTCACCCTGCTATTCCGCGCCTGTTTGGGGGCTCGTAGCACCAACTTATAAGCTTTCACCTTTGCCGCTTGGACCACTTTCTCAAAGGCCCCTGGATAGGCTGTATGGCCGTACGTAATGGCGGGGATCAGTTTAGCCCTAAGTACTGTCAGCATCGGATCTGCAGAGGGACTGGCCAGGCCGTGGCTTAGACGTCTTAGAGATGTAATTATTTTATCAAGTTTTGGTTTAAGCGTCTACAGATGTTTGAGTGCCGTGGCCCTCTCTGATACCCATGTGCCCAGGTAGTTGTAGGATGGGACCGTGGTGATACGGTGATACGGTGTTCCCCCAAAGACCATGAAGCTTTTGTTTTGTGTGGATGTTTGCCAAAGATTATTATCTTAGTCTTGCTCACATTAATGAGTAGCTCGTTCTCCTTGTTATATGTGGCGAGACTGTTTAAGGCTCTTTGGAAGCCTACCCTGGTGTGGTCCATAATTACTGTGTCATCTGCATACTGGAGCGTGCCCAGAACCAGCTTCCCCAGTCTGGGTGGTGCTAGGTTTGCATCTTTCAGGGCTTGCCCCATGTCTGCAGTGTACAAGTTGAAAAGCAGGGGGGCCAGGACACACCCCTGCTTTAATCCCGAGTTAGTGGCAATTCTTGTGGTTGCAGATGTAGCGCTTAGTTTCACCTGAACCCAGGTTCCCTCGTAAAGTGCTTTTATGGCCTTTAGAAGATCTCTGGGGATCCCCCAGGACCCTAGTTTTGCCCAGAGCCAACTTCTGTTCACGCGATCAGCTTTAGAAGATCTCTGGGGATCCCCCAGGACTCTAGTTTTGCCCAGAGCCGACTTCTGTTCACGCGATCAGCCCAGAGCCGACTTCTGTTCAAGCTTAATTTATTCAAACCTTTTTACTTTGATATTTTAAAAAGGATTTGTATATTTAAATCACATAGAGAAATTAAAACAATGTCTTGCAGTTTTCATAACACAAAAAACATATAGTACAACATTTACACAAATGAAATAACAATAAGTCAATTTTTCACGAACAACCTCACACAATGTTTTTAAATAGTTAGTTTCTGTAACAAACACTTTGTAAAAGACAAATGTACTACAGTGAAGCAACTACTTTACATGATATTGCCCTATTCTTAAATGTCCACAGAGTGTTTTTAATTTTATAAATACAAAAATTTGTAATAATCTAGCAAAACAATCTGCGCAGACTAAACCGGGTATCCCCTTTCAGGAAATACGGGTCTCTACGTAAAAGCTGGAAGCGAGTCAAACAGTGTCCTTCAGAAGACTGAATATGCAGGTGAATGCCATTCACATTGTTTCCGTTTACAGACACAAGGCGGTGTGTGATTAAAAACTAAACAGCAGACCTCCCGTTTATTTCCATAGTGTTAGAAGACACATTGATACAATTTAAAAGAAAAACAAGGTGGTTTGGAAAATAATTTATCATACTTCCACTACGAGGTAATGATTACACATATTTTTATTGACGTTACCGTAATGGTAGAACGCTTGAGCCTTTGCATTAAATAAAATATTTACATCAATTGCAGCACACAGCGGTCAGAACATTTATAAAGACGCACAGAGCTATAGCCCGTACTGAGAGAACAACAGACAGGTAGGCCCCTTTTAAAGATGAGAACATCAACAGGATTATAAACATGCCCTAAGCTATAAGTAAAACATTTTTTCAACGTTTCAGCAAAGCTGTTAACAGAAGGAGTGCGGATTTCTTTGATCCGACGTTTTCGACAGTGTGAATGTTCTGACCACACTAATTCAGGTATTTCATGCAGTCCACAAGAGACAACTCATGTTAAAATTGATTAGGAAAGGGAATAGATACTAAAACTTGTTTTTATTCTACAAACTTCTTTTTTAGATACAAAAAGAAAAGCCCTGATGAGAATTCTGTGAAGAATTTAACAGAATTTGAAACGCGTCGGCATATGGTTTAAATCCACTCTAAATCAAGGATAAATACCCCTAATGCCCATAATACGTTGTCCATTGCAGTTATAAAATGAAAAACACTCTGTGGACATTTAAGAATAGGGTAATATAATGCAAAGTAGTTGCTTCACTGTAGTACATTTGTCTTTTACAAAGTGTTTGTTACAGAAACTGTCTATTTAAAAACATTGTGTCAGGTTGTTCGTGAAAAATTGACTTATTGTTATTTCATTTGTGTAAATGTTGTATTATATGTTTTTTGTGTTATGAAAACTGAAAGACATTGTTTTCATTTCTCTATGTGATTTACATTTAAAAATCCTATTTAAAATATCAAAGTAAAAAGGTTTGAATAAATTAACCAGGACAAACATGAGGTGTATATGTTTGCCTTAAAAGCTCAAATAACTTAAGCTTTTTTTGAAGTGCGGAGAATTAGGCTTATTTCCCCAGGTGTATATTTATTAACGGCCCTGCCTAATCTCTATCCCTTTGGCCTAACTCCCCTTGATTTATATCCCAGAAACAAAACATGGATCCCACCATACTTAACCTATGTGGGAAACCCTCTTCCCTAAGCAGTATATGTATCAATTACTTAGAGCATTATATGTCTGTGTCTCCAGGCAATATAGGAATGAATGATCTCACGCATTAAATACTAACCCGTGGTGGATCTGGCGTAGTGCCACTACGTGGAGGTCCACGGATTTGGGAAAAAACTCAATGGAACTCCACTCCACCACCCACCTCCACAACCCCTTAATAAAAAATATTTAACAATTATTTTAAAAAGAAATAAATGCACTTACTTTTATTCCGGTGTCCCTGGGCTGCCCTCCTCCTCCTTGCCTTCTCTCCCCTGCATCTTGCGAGTGCGCGCATACGCATTTCATCTTAGAAATGTGCATGCGCGTGAGTGCACACATGCGCAGTTCTCGCAAGATGCAGGAGAGAGACGGCGAGGAGGAAGAGGGCAGCCTGAGGATACCGCAGTACAGGTAAGTGTGTTTATTTCGTTTTAAATTAATAGTCAAATATTTTATATCTGAGGGGGATGGAGGCAGGGATCCTATTTAGCAGGGGGGTCTGTCTAAGTCTGTTCCTCTGCGGAGTTGGAGTTTTGCCTTATACGCCGCATTCTCAGCAGAGCGCGGAGTGGGCAAGTCTCTGTACACTCCGCTTGCGAAGCGGAGGTCTCAGCCCACCCTTAGTAAATATGCATTAGTAGCCCCAGACAGTAACTAGCTTTCATTAATCCACTAAATAACAAGCTTTTATGTCCGAATTCAATAACCAACATTAATGGCTCCACATAGCAACCAGCTTTAATGGCCCTCTATAGCAAACTAGTAGCTAACATTAATGGCCCCACTCAGTAATGCATATCAAAGCCCTCCAATGAATGGCTCCACATATTATTGAGCACTAACAACCTCACAAGTATCTAAATTAATTGCCTCACTTCATGGGTTAGCTCTTCCAGTTTGTGGCAGTGTGATGAAATCTAAGCCACTGATCCTCTGAGATTCCAACTGCCATATGCGGCCGGAGCCTGAGAGTGCAAATGACAGTCAATGAAGGCTTCATGCATGCTAGGCCAGCTTTAAACTATCTCCAAATGCTGACAAATGTTTGGGAATTTTTTAATATTGCTAACTTTCTTGCTGCTGCTGTTAGAACCCTAAAGAGACTGAATTGATAACATGAAATTATGTATGTTGTAGTGATATAGTTTTGAGATGAAATATAAGTACAAATGATTTTATCTGTAATTTTAATATGCACATGGTAGTGAATTAATTGTTTTTAATTATGGTCTCTTGTTTACTGTGCTAAATTGTTTTATAGTATACTTTTATGGTTTGTTTTTAAACCGAATAAAGTGAATTGACTGACTGACAGTCAAAGAATTTCTACGCTGCACCAGTAGGGAGTACAAGTGTTTTCTTTTTACATGGTATGCAAGTGAACAGATTTGCTTTTGCCCATGCAAGACAACAGTAATGCATTTTCCCTCGCAATTGCCTGCATCAGCAGTTCACCTTGCCGTTCTTTTCTACATTGTTTTGCAATTAGTGGCACTGTGCTCCAAAATGATAAAACCTAAAATGATGGTCTGAGCTATTAAAGTCAAACCAAAAATAAATGTTATGATTTAAGGTATACTAACATGTTACGGAACTATTATTAAAAAGATGATGCAGAGGTTTCAACCCATTGCAGGTGAATCATTTAAAGTAGATGATCAAGGTTTCTGTGGGTGATGAAGGCCCAATGATTGCTGCTAGTTTCATGCTTCACGATTAAAGTCAAAGGAGATTGTTGTGTCATAAAGAGCTGGTCAAAACCACAGTGTATGTTATGCACAGGTGGTAGACTTGTGAATCTCCTTGTGTGTGGGTTTATGAGAGCTTCTGATGTATGGCCAGACGCATGGAATAAAAAGCCCGGGGGAGCCGGGCATGGATTTAATTTAATTTGGAGACCGCTAATCAAAGGGTTGTGTCCATGTGGTCTTTCCCTGTGCACCTGGACGCTACTCTGGCAAAGAGGGTTCCTGAATTATCGACATGTGCCATTCCTTGCACCCTGACTGAGGCTCCTCACCTCGCTGGGGCCGGTTGGGCTGCCTGCACTTTGCACAGCAACCGGCGCTACCATCATCGACCACCAGGATCTTTCCTGGCTGCGCTGCCTTTGACCACTTGCAGCTTCCTGTTTTCATCCTCTACCAGTGGCTATCCCTTGGTGTGCCTGAGGGCAGGAGCTCCCGCCTTCTGTCCTCCCATCGAATGCGAGGGCCCTGCCTCACCCGAAATGCGTGCTGCACCTGCACAGCAGCCTGGGACTGCCCTACAGGGCCCACCAGTGATACACACAGCCCAAAGAGGGGCCTCCAGAGGTCAGTGACCCATCCCTCTCATTCCCTCAGAACTGAATGAGCCAGTGCAAATATCCTGCATCACTGACACCCTCGTAGTGGCTTATACATGGACTCGGTGTAGCATCACCTGCCGCCCAACCTGCTTCCTATATAGTAGTCCCTCCCACCTGACCCACCATGTGGAAGCTCTCTTCTGCTATGGACCCTGCCACACCTAAGACCTCTGGCAAGGAGCTTCTCTAGCCTCCAGACACCCCAACTGTGGTCAACCATGTATCCTCATGACTTCATCCCTGCAGTAAAACCCTTCACCATCACATGCCTTGCACCATCTCAGACCTCCTGCTGGAAAGCATGGGCAGAGCATTTGGAAAAGTATTTTGAGGTTGTTGAGGTGCCTTCAGACCGTAGGCGTGCCATGCTCCTGCATCTAGGTGTGGCCAACATTCATAAAATATAGAAGACAATCGTGGAGGCAGGCCCCCGCATAATTACGCGACCCTAAGAGATGTTATCACAGCACACTTTGAACCTTATGTTAACCCTGACTACGAGCGGTTCCTCCTGCGCCAGGCTCTGCAACACCCAGACGAATCTGTGGATGTCTTTCACAGTCAGCTGACAGAACTTACCAGCACCTGCACTTTCCCAGACAAAGATGATGAAGTCCGCGCCCGGTTCATTCAGGGGTGCACGTCCTTCAAGCTTAGGGAAAGGATCCTCCATGAGCCCAACATGTCCATGAGAGACATATTGACGTTGGGTCACTGCAAGGAACTTTCAAAACCCAAACTGGCCCACCCGTACCAGTCAAGGAAGAGCCCATCATTGCCATTCAGAAGGAGGTGCAAGTAGATAAAGAAGAACCCGCCAAGGGCTCATCAGGCCACATTAAAAGAGGAAAGCATACTTGCCAATTTGGGTGGTGTGGTGGCCCTTGCCTTCACACCGGAACCTGCCCTGTTAGCGGCAAAACCTGCAGCACATTTGGCAAACCTAACCTCTTTGCCAAGGTCTGTCACTCCTTGGAAGGACGATGACCCACACCTTCACAGAAAGCAGTCCACGCAGTGGAGCCTCACCCAGACAACCTGGGCGATGACGACATGGATGAGGACGATGCAGCTGTTGTTCATGTAGTTCGAACTCTGGATACCCTCAAAGCTAATCCTCAGACAACCAACATGTGCCTAGCCGAAATATAGGACCACGCCATCTTAGCCCTCATAGACACAGAGGCAACAATCAATCTCATGGGTGAAAACGTCTACTCCATTTCTTGGGACCCATCAACACCAGTGTGCAAGTATGGTGGTGCTGAGTGATGCTGTGGTGATGCGATAGATAGAGGGAGGGCAATAGAAAGATAGAGGGAGGGCGATAGATAGATAGAGGGAGTGCGATAGATAGAGTTAAGGCTATAGATAGAGGGAGTTAGGGCGATAGACAGATAGATAGAGTGATGGCGATAGTTAGAAGTGTGCACTGACGTCTGGTGGTGTGTGTGTGAATGGTGAAATTGTGCACTGACGGCTGGTGGTGTGTGTATGCCTGGTGAAAGCGTGCAGTGACGGCTGGTGGTGTGTGAGTGCCTGGTGAAAGTGTGCCCTGATGGCTGATGGTGTGTGTGTGCCTGGTGAAAGTGTGTACTATGTCTGTTGGTGTGTGTCAGGTGGAAGCGCGCACGGAGGGCTGGTGGTGTCTGTGTCCAGTGAAAGTGTGCACTGATGGCTGGTGGTGTTTGTGTGTGGTGAAAGTGTGTACTGATGAGTGATGGTGTCTATGCGTGGTGAAAGTGTGCACTGGCGGTTTGGTTTTCAGTGTAGTTGTTTGTGTGTGTTTGTTGTGTGTGTGTTTGTATGTTTGTTTGTGTGGTTGTGTTTGTGTGGTGTTGTGTGTGAGGTTGTGTGTGTGGTTGCACTGTAAGGCATTCGGAAGCGTGGCAGTGCTAAAGTTCACATCTTTCAGTGAGAGACTTTGGGCTAGAGGTGTGCCAGAAAAAAACTCATAAACGCCAGATTGCAGCATAATGTGTACTAAAATAGATCAGCCTAACAAAAGCGTATAAAAGACAATACATAAAAAAATAGTTGTCTAACAATTAGGTGGGTCGGATGGTGGTGTGTCTGCCTGCTAGAAGCGTGAACTGATGGCTGGTGGTGTGTATGCCTGGTGGAAGCGTGCACTAACAAACGGTGGTGTGTGTGCCTGGTGGAAGTATGCAAATATAGCTGGTGTTGTGTATGCCTGCTGAAAGTCTGCACTGACAGCTGGAGGAGTGTGCCTGTTAAAATGTGCACTGGCAGCTGGCGGTGTGTGTCTGCCTGGTGAAAGCGTGCACTGACGGCTGGTGGTGTGTGTCTGATGGAAGCGTGTACAGACAGCCAGTAGTGTGTGTGCATGATGGAAGCATGCACTGATTGGTGATGATGCCATTTGGACCTTCTGAAGTATTTAGCCATGCACACATTATCCAGGGTGTTACATCATCTACTGTTACTTCAGGTGCATTGGTTAACGACCACACACCCATGGATGGGCTTCGTGCTTTTAATGAAAATATGAAAAAGTTGTGTATGTGTGTCATGTGAAACAAGGGCTCGTAATGAATCAGCAGCGAGACCCCCCCAATGATGTTGTGATGTGTAGAAAAAGAAGTATTTAAAAAATGCAAAATTTGCACTTTTATGTAAATCCTGTGTTTCTTTTTACCACTAGCAACATACACAACAGTTTGTGAAGCCTGAACTTTAGTAGGTGATGGGGGGGAGGCAGGGTGTGTAGAGATTTGCAGATAGTGTCATGAGGCTTTGGTTTTACGAGGGAGGTGAAGGCCTGGAGGCCTGGGTTGGAAAGTGGGGATGGGTTGAATGGGAGGCAGTGCCATTGAGTTGGGGCGAGTGCAGGGTGGGGGCCACGCTCTGTAGGATTTGGAGGAGCGTTTGGGGTGGGGGGATTGTTTGTAGTGTTGAGCAAGGGGGAGCCATGGTTTGAATGGATGGTTGAATGATGTAGGGTGTGACTAGTAACACCTAAATGGTGCTAATAGAAGTGCTGTCTCCATAGCGCAGGATATCCAACGTGAGTTTAAGAGGTCCGCACTGCTCCAGAAGCCTTCTTGATACAACATATGCTGCGATATTATGATCTGTGTGGTTAGGGGGACGTTGGCTGGAATATGCTGTATCCTTTTGTTGTATTTATTACTGAAGCAGTAGCTTGGGTGGGGGGTGCATTTCCTTCCTTTCACTAGGGCCCATAACAGCACTCTGGCCATATACTAGAAACGCGCAGTATCATCTGAGGTTGAAGGGGTTTAGGTGGCGTAAATGAGGACAAAGACCCAGTGTTAAATGCTGTTGGTCCAATCAGATAACAGGATGGGCCAGATACAGTTGAAAAATGCGTAATATAGAACAATTGTAGGAGCTAAAGCAGTAGTAAAGGAAACAAAGGGAGGTGGTAATGAAACATCACAATGTCTACACAGGCGTTAACTTGATCTTTTAGTTGCGCTGGACTTTGTGTTTTCAAGCGCTGTAAACAATGCGTCTTACAGCTACAAAAACTGTGACATTAAAACACCAATGACGGGGACAGAAAGAGTGCATGGAGGGGGAGGGGCTGCATAAAAGCTTATATTGTTGACAGCAGGAGCGACAAGATAAAGAAGAGTTGGGATATGGAGGGGTTCGAACGGAGAGCTGAAATGGCAGGGTAGAAAATGTGACAGGATAAGGTGGTGCTCAAAAAGGGTAAAGCACTGAGAGGACGAATGACAAGAAATGTATTGGGTAGTGCTATGTTACAACAGTTAAACAAAAAGTGATGACATCAAGCGAGAAAAATAAGGAATGAAACATGTGAAATTAGAGAAATATACTAGACTTTCAAGGATGCGAGTCAGGGTGGTAGCATGGTGAGTTAATGCATCTACGCTGCGCGCAGCCTTTAGGTGACAGATTGAAAAGCCAGCATGTCCTATCGACCACGTACCCTCCGGGCCTCAATGCAAGGCCCACGGATAACGGGAGGCATTCTAATGCGACTCATACCAAGCGTTAAGAAGCAGATTCAATGTGATAACAAGCGCTGTATAACAAGTAAATAAAGGCTGACGAGAGCGAGGTCAGCAAGTTCGGGAGCGCATTCCTTTGAAGTCTGATGGGGGGTGGGGGGAGCGGCTTCCTTTGAAGTCTGATGCCGAGGCTCAGACAAATGGTGGTGTGTGAGCGGCTTCCTTTTAAGTCTGATGGTGGGACGGGGGAGCAAATGGTGAGCGCGCACCCGGCGCATATGCACTGGCCAAAATCCCTATTCCAAAGCCCTCTGCTCTGACAGGCTTTCCTGGATCCCCTACATAATTCTCGCAAGACCTAAAAAGCCCGGGGGAGCCGGGCGTGGCTTTAATTTGGAGACCACTAATCAAACAGCTGTGTCCATGTGGTGTTCCCCTACGTGCTCGGGGCCTACTCCCTAACACTGCAGTGATGAACCATTTTTACAAAGATAATGAAGGTTTGTTACAAAGTGATGCTATAGATTTCAAAAGAAGTAAACCAATACTTTTGTGTCAAACTTTTTTTATATTTTTGAAGTCAGTAGAGGTGAATGATTAGAAGTGTGACATTTCAGTACGATGCTAAAAGTCAGTGAAGGGTGAACCATTGTTGGGTGGATGATGTGGAAGCTTAAAAGTCTAGTACAGAGAGGGTAAATCATGACTGGAGGAAGATGCTGGTATGTGAAAGTTGTTGGCGACTGAAGTCAATGGAGAGAAGCTGTTGTTGGGAGGGTGATGCAGGAGTTTCATTTCATTTAAGTCAGTGGAAGGGTGCCGCAACTTTGTGGGAGAAGTCAATGAAGGGAAACCAATGGTGTTTGCTCAAATGTAAGATGTTGCCTTAGCTACCAAAACCAGTTTATGTGTAATTTGCACAGTGCACACATACAGAAACACAGTATCATGCCACAGATAGAGCAGCACGGCTAAATCCAGTGCACCAGACATGCCACCACTCTTAGTCAAGTCAAGTCAAGTCAGAAAATTTGTATAGCGCGCTACTCACCCAGAGGGTCTCAAGGCACTTAAGGGAGAGGGGTTCGCTACTGATCGAACAGCCAGGTCTTGAGTTTCTTTCTGAAAGAGAGGTGGTTCTGTGTAAGACGGAGGTGGGTGGGGAGGGAGTTCCAGGTCTTGGCCGCCAAGTAGGAGAAGGATCTTCCTCCCATGGTGGCTCTTCGGATGTGTGGAATCGCGGCGAGGGCTTGGTTGGATGATCGTAGTTGGCGGGTGGGGGTGTAAAAGGTCAGGCGAGTGTTGAGGTATCTGGGTCCAAGGTCGTGGAGGGCCTTGTGTGCGTGGGTGAGGAGACGGAACGTGATTCTCTTGTTGACGGGGAGCCAGTGCAGGTCTCTCAGGTGGCCGGATATGTGGTTGTGGCGGGGTATGTCTAGGATGAGTCTAGCGGAGGCGTTCTGAATGCGTTGAAGTCTTTTCTGTAATTTGGCTGTGGTTCCGGCGTAGAGGGTGTTTCCGTAGTCCAGTCGGCTGGTGACAAGTGTTTGGGTGATCGTCTTCCTTGTTTCGGTGGGGATCCATCGGAAGATCTTTCGGAGCATGCGTAGGATGTTAAAACATGATGATGAGACGGCGTTGACTTGTCTGGTCATCGAGAGGGAGGAGTCTAGGATGAATCCCAAGTTGTGAGCATGGTCCGTTGGTTTGGGTGCGCTGCCTAGGGCCGGGGGCCACCATAAGTCATCCCAGGCAGAGGGGGATGATCCTAGGATGAGGACTTCCGTCTTGTCTGAATTCAGTTTTAGACGTCTGTTCTTCATCCACTCTGCTACGTCTTTCATCCCTTTGTGTAGGTTGGTTTTGGCGGTGGTTGGGTCCTTGGTGAGGGAGAGGATCAGCTGGGTGTCGTCTGCATAGAAGATGATGTTGAGGTTGTGTTGGCGTGCGATGGATGCGAGGGGACTCATGTAGACGTTGAAGAGGGTGGGGCTGAGCGATGATCCTTGTGGTACGCCGCATATGACTTCGGTGGCCTCTGATCTGAAAGGGGGGAGGCGGACTCTCTGGGTTCTTCTGGTGAGGAACAAGAGGATCCAATCCAAGGCATTATCTTGTATCCCGACGTTCTTGAGGCGTTGTACAAGGGTGCGGTGGCAGACTGTGTCGAACGCTGAGGAGAGGTCCAGGAGGATGAGGGCCACTGTTTCCCCGTTGTCGAAAAGTGCCCAGATGTCGTCTGTGGCTGCAATGAGGGCGGTCTCGGTGCTGTGGTTGGCTCGGAAACCGGACTGTGAGGGGTCGAGGGAATTGTTAGACTCAAGGAAGGCGGCGAGCTGACTGTTGACGGTCTTCTCTATGACTTTGGCGGGGAATGGGAGGAGCGAGATCGGGCGGTAGTTTCTTCAGGAGGGCACTGAGTTCAGCATGTTTCCAGCTTTCCGGGAAGGTAGCGGTGTTGAAGGAGCAGTTGATGATGTCCCGGAGTTGGGGGGCGATAATGGAGTCGGCCTTGTTGAAGATGTGATGAGGGCATGGGTCGGTTGGCGATCCGGAGTGGATGGAGTTCATCGTGCGGATGGTGTCTTCGGTACTGAACGGGGTCCAGGCGCGGAGGGTGGTGGTGTGGGGCTTCGGTTCTGTGGTTGGGGGAGTGGTCAGGTTGCTGAAGCTGTTATGTATGTCAGCGATCTTGCTGTGGAAGAATGAGGCTAGAGAGTCGCAGAGGTCTTGAGAGGGAGTGATGTCGTTGTTGCTGGCGCTGGGATTGGTGAGCTCTTTGACAATGCTGAAGAGTTCCTTGCTGTTGTGGGCGTTGTTGTCTAGTCGATCCTTGAATGCTGATTTTTTGGTGGTGCGGATCAGCTGGTTGTGTTTGCGGGTGGCGTTCTTGAGGGCGGTCATGTTGTGTGTGGTTGGGTTTCTTCGCCTCTATGAACTCCCATCATAATATTCAATTGCACCACTGTGCATAGTTATTAAGGCACACATGCATGCAGAGCAACAAACATGCAGGCAGCCGCACAGTTGAAATGACAAACAGTTATGCATACAGACTTGTACACTTATGCACACAAAGGCAACATGAGATACAGGCACATATGTGCAGAGAGATGATGCAAATGCACATTGACACAATCACATCTTTATACAGTCACAGAGAAAATACATCCAGGTACCTTCATGAACATGGTGATGTTGAGTGCGATAAAGTAGTAACTTTATATGGATGGATGCATATCTGTTAGGCACACACTAGGTTCATATATCCATGATTTATTTTTAACCTCTCGCCCCCGAGGGAATGACATTTGAGGTTTAGGCATGCCTAATGTGTTAAATACCAATGTCTTTTTCACTCCCTCTGGAGTACCTACACTGAGTGGGATTTTTTAAAACCATGGGCCTGACCTAGATTTTAGCGGACGGACTAGTGCCCATCAGGATGATGGAGTACATTCCCTCTGCCATCCCGAGGATACTCTGCATGCCAAATTAGAGATGACCACTGCCCCTGTGCTCATCTCTGTACATTCAGTGTGCAGTCACTGTGTTGTTTTCAGTGCACTAAAACTTTGGTTGAGGGTTGTCAAATCCGATAACTTTAGAAAAGTTTTTGTATTTCAAAAACAAACTTAAAACTTTGTTCTGAAAAACAAATAAAAAAGAATGAACCCTTCATCCTTTGTGTTTTCTCCCAGGGTCTGTGGCTTATTACAATTTCATCAAATCCATTCATGTTTTCTAGTCTCATTATCTCGTGATTGAAGTGAGTGTAGTAAGAACGATATATCCATACCAATGGGTTCAAAGGTAGTTTATTAAAGTATATTCAGTCCAGGTGCTTCCAGCTTGTCGAGTATCATATCAGTCATGCTCCCAACATTCTATCGCTGGCTTCAGGTGATAGCACGGGCTAAACCAAGATGGGTTAAGCGAGGGGGGAAACAGGAAGAGTGGGTGAAAGCATGGAGAAGTTACAACACACCATCCTCCTCAGGGAGAACGCAAAGGATAGGAAAGCAGAAGGCGTAGAGTCAGAGAGTGAGAGGGAGAGAGAGGTAAAGGAGGGAGATGGAAGTGGCTAGGGGGAAAAGGGTATGGCGGGAGAGGGTGCAGAACAACAAATCCAAAATTTACAATAACGCCAAAACAAGGAGTCTTGCGCAGAAGACTACTTCCTAGGTTCCCTACATAGGTTAACATGGTGGGGGTGAGCTAGTCCCCCCCCCCCGGGAATGGCACGCCTAACCGTTACCTCATGTTGTACTGTCTGTGCCAGAACGGGGTGTTTTTTTGTCTGAAACTTTCTCTTCTCTGCCCTGTTTCCTGCCTTCTGTCACCTGACTCCGAATTTCCCTCACTTATTTGGTTGCCTCTAAAAGTAACGGGAACTACCTGGTCTTGGCTCCACATTTTCCCGTCCTCCATGACTACCACATTGCTCTTAACTTCCTTTAATTTCCCTGGGGCATAGAACCTGTCTCCTTTTTTCCCTAATTTGCCAGGCTTCCTGATATACACCATCTGTCCTTCTTTGAGGTTCTTCTCTTTTGCACCCCACTTCCTGTCATACCACACGTTGTATTTGCTTTGCTTGTCTTCAATTTTCTTCCTCATCTCCTCCTGATCAACTTCCACATGACCATTTTTGCCTATCCAATTCGGGGAAAGCTTAGATCCAGCCTTCCTTCCTCTCAACAGCTCGAACAGTGAGTGTCCTGTAGAGGAGTTGGGGGTGGTATGATATGCCACAGCGTTTCCATGATGGCATCCTCCACGTTTATCCCCGACTTGCTGGCCAGATTCATGCAGTCTTTCAACACTTTCCACTTTTCCATTCGCCTTTGGACAATACAACGGTGTGCAGACATGGGTAATCAAGCAGTCTCTTAGAAACTCTTTCATCTCCTCCGAGATCAGTTGCACGCCATTGTCTGTTATCAACGTTGTTGGCATTCCCTCTCTTTAAAACACCTCTTTCAAGAAGTGTATCAAAGACTTAGTATTGATATTACATACCATTTTGTGAGTTATCCAGTTTGAGTAATAGTCAATCACTACTAACAAGTACCAGTCTTGTGAGCCTCTACAATGAATGGGGCCCGTAATGTCAAAACCCAGTTTTTGCCAAGGTACCATAGGTACTTCAACGGGGATCAAGGGAGAATGTTTAGTTACTTTTGATTTGTCACTTAAGCTACATGCGTAACAATCGCGTACCTTTTCCTCCATTTCTCGATCCATTTCTGGGAACCAGTAGTCTGCTCATAACCTTGACTTGCATAAACTTCTGCCCAAATGACCTTCATGGGCCAGAGAGATCACTTGATTCCTCATCCCCTCAGGGGGTACTAGTTTTCCTGACTTCAAGATGAAGTTCCCCTCCACCGATAGGTCTTCCCTGACATTCCAGTACTGTTGAATTTCGGTGTCCAGTTCTTTGCACCTGTTTGACCATCCTGACACGATATACTTCTTTACCTTCTTCAAGGTTTTGTCCTGTTCCATTTGGTTTTCCCATTTTTCCTTCGCCACTGCCGCCACGCCAACCTCCAGAATGGTGTCATCTACTCTTTCCTCCTCAGCATCACCGCTAATTGGAGCCCTTGAGAGGAAATCTGCCACCCTGTTTTGTTGCCCCGGAATGTATACCGCTCTGAAATTAAAACCTTGCAAGCCCAACACCCACTTTGCTATGCGCGGGGTCATTTCATCCATATTTTTTTTCGTGAACAAAGGCACCAAAGGCTTGTGGTCTGTATGCACCTCGAATTGCACTCCCCACACGTAAAACTTGAAATGTTTAATTGCCCAATAGACGGCTAGGGCCTCCTTTTCCACTGTGGAATAGTTGGCTTCAGGAGCGGTGAGGGTTCTGGATGCAAAAGCTACAACTTTTACCTCCTTCTCCACTCGCTGTGCTAAGGTGGCGCCTATTCCTCGGTTGCTGGCGTCTGTAGAAATTATTATGTCTCTTTCAGGATCAAATTTTCCTATGAAGGGTGCCTGTATGATAGCATTTTTTTATGTCTTTAAACACCGTCTCTTGGTCTTCTCCCCAGTTGAAGATGCTGTCCTTCTTTACCAACTCTCTCAACGAATAAGATCTGGTGGCGAAATCTTTGATGAATTTCGCCATGTACTCCGCCAGTCCCAGAAATGGCACTACCTCTTCTCTGTTTCTTGGCTTGGGAGCATCTCTAACTGCATTGACAAGATCGCACTTTGGTTTGATGCCTTCTTCTGAAATAGTGTGGCCCAGATAGTCCACCGAGCTCACACCCAACTTACACTTGCTCACTCTGGTAGTGAAACCTACGTCCCTCAATTTCCTTAACACTTCTTTGATGTTCTCATTATGTTCCTTTTCATTAGATCCATATATCAGGATATCATCCTGGAAGCACATCGTTTTTTCGCAGTCTTTAAGGATGTGCTGCATTACCTGTTGGAAAGCTGCAGACGCCAATTCAAACGGCATCCGCAGAAATGTAAAATTTCCAAAAGGAGTTGTGAAAGCCGTCAAGGACTGTGACTCCGGATGTAGCTCTATCTGATAATAGGCCGAGGACAAGTCCAAGACACTGAAGAATTTAGCCCCTTGAATAGTGCTCAGCATCTCTCCAATTCTCGGGAGGGGATATCTGTCTACTTGAATGTTTGCATTCAGGTCTCTCAAGTCTACACATAGCCTAATGTTCTTTCCTCCATCCTTGGTCGTGATAACGACCGGAGCCAACCATGCAGAACCATCAATCTCCTTGATAACCCCTTAGCTGACCAGATTTTCCAATTCACTTTTCAGGTGCTCCTTCATGCGCAGTGGAATGGATCGTGTTTTATGTACCACGGGTACAGCTCCTTCCTTGAGAGTGATTCTGTGCATATAATTTTTCAACATCCCCAGATTTTCATTAAACACCTCCTTAAATTCCATGGTTAAGTTTTCAGCAATACTAGGTGGTTCCACCAATAACACTTGCTCTCTGTTGTTGGGATCCAGCTTAATCCCTAACTCTTTCTGGTGTTTCCACCCAAGAAGGCTAGAACCCCTCGTGGTAATATATACTTTTCCCACCGTGTGCCTGTCCTTAAATGTAATCCTCATTTTCGCCATCCCCTCTAAAGGTATAAGTTCCTTGTAGTAACCTACTGGACTAATGTCAGCTTTCTCAAGTTCCACACCATGTTTTGCAAACTTTTCTTCAAACACCCTTTTGTCAATCAAGGTATAAGGAGAGCATGAATCAGCATACACTTCGAATTCCTCGCCATCAAGGGTAATTTCACTTTTAGGATACTCATTACTATCATTCTCCTCTTCATCCCCCATTTGAAATATAAAGGTTTTCTCACCCCTTCTCTAATTTCTACATTTTCCACCATGAGTACTTTAGGATTGAAATTCTTACAAACTTTTCAATCAATCAATCAATCAAAGCATTTGTATAGCGCACTACTCACCCGGAGGGTCTCAAGGCGCTAGGGGAGGGGGGTCCGCTACTGCTCGAGCAGCCAGGTCTTGAGCTGCTTCCTGAAGGCGAGGTGGTCCTGGGTCAGGCGGAGCTGGGTCGGGAGGGAGTTTCAAGTCTTTGCGGCGAGGTAGGAGAAGGACCTTCCCCCTGTGGTGGCTCTTCGGATGCGGGGGACGGCGGCGAGGGCGTGGCCGGTCGATCAAAGCTGGCGTTTGGGAGCGTAGAAGTTGAGGCGGCTGTTGAGGTATCCTGGGCCTTGGTTGTGAAGGGCTTTGTGTGCGTGGGTGAGGAGACAGAAGGTGATTCTCTTGTTGACCGGGAGCCAGTGCAGGTCTCTCAGGTGTCCGGAGATGTGGTTGCGACGGGGGATGTCCAGGATGAGTCGTGCTGAGGCGTTCTGGATCCGCTGGAGTCTCTTCTGGAGTTTGGCGGTGGTTCAGGCATAGAGGGAGTTGCCGTAGTCCAGTCGGCTGGTGACGAGGGCCTGGGTGACGGTCTTCCTGGTCTCGGTGGGGATCCACCGGAAGATCTTGCGTAGCATGAGTAGGATGTTGAAGCACGACGAGGAGACGGCGTTGACTTGTCTGGCCATGGAGAGCGAGGAGTCCAGGATGAAGCCCAGGTTGCGTGCGTGGTCTGTTGGTTTGGGTGCGCTGCCTAGGGCGGGGGGCCACCAGGAGTCATCCCATCGGAGGGTGAGGATCCCAGGATGAGGACTTCCGTCTTGTCCGAGTTCAGTTTTAGGCGGCTGTTCTTCATCCATTCGGCTACCTCTTTCATCCCTTCGTGTAGGTTGGCTCTGGCGGTGGCGGGGTCGTTGGTGAGGGAGAGGATCAGCTGGGTGTCGTCGGCGTAGGAGATGATGATGAGGTTGTGATGGCGTGCGATGGCTGCGAGGGGGCTCATGTAGACGTTGAAGAGGGTTGGGCTGAGGGAGGAGCCTTGAGGAACGCCGCAGATGACTTCGGTGGCTTCTGATCTGAACAGGGGGAGGCAGACTCTCTGTGTCCTTCCGGCGAGGAAGGAGATGATCCACTCCAGTGCCTTCTCCTGGATTCCGACGTTTCTGAGGCACTGTACTAGGGTACGGTGGCAGACAGTGTCGAAGGCCGCGGTGAGGTCTAGGAGGATGAGGGCAGCTGTTTCTCCGTTGTCGAGCAGGGCTCGGATGTCATCGGTTGCTGCGATCAGGGTGGTCTCGGTGCTGTGGTTGGCCCAGAAGCCAGACTGCGAAAGGTCGAGGGATCCGTTCGTCTCGAGGAAGGCGGCCAGCTGCTTGTTGACAGTCTTCTCGATGACTTTTGCGGGAATCGGGAGCAGCGAGATGGGTCGGTAGTTCTTGAGGTCGGTGGGGTCGGCTGATGGTTTCGAAAATGCTTTTGAAAAATGCCCTCTCCTGTTGCATTTCCTACATAACACATCCCTGGCTGGACACTTCCAGTTGTTTGCCAGATGGTTTGGACTACCACATTTGTAGCATAGTAACCCTTGTGTGTTGCTGCGTTGATTGCTCTTTGCTTTTTCCCTAACTTTACACACTGTCTCCCCCTCATGTACCACCTTGCTCTCATTTTTCTCTCTAGAAACCCCCTCATGTATTTTCATCTCCTTCATGCACAACGCAGTATGCTCCGAACCTTTAGCAATACTTAAAGCTTCCTCTAGGGCGGGATTCCTAGTGAGGAGTTCCTCCTGGATCCTAGGATCATTTCTACATCTTACAATCTGGTCTCTTATCATAGAATCCGTCACCGCCCCAAATTCACACGTTGCGGATAAAGCCCTCGGGACAGCTACATAGTTAGTGACTTTTTCATCTTTCTTCTGCGCCATTTTGTAAAATTTGTGCCTCTCTAGTACTACATTCAGTTTAACTTTAAAATGTTCTTCCAATTTCCTCAACGTATATTCATACACATTAGTCTCTTCTAACTCTTCCTGTTCATCGTCAACCTGCCTGCCTGTTATGTCCTCAAAAACCTTCCTGCCAGTTGTGCAGCAAAATATGTTGTTTTCTCACATTGTTGTAATTACCTCCCGCTATTGCTATGAAGTATGACTTGAAAATTCCTTCCCACCTCTTCCATGGGATGCCAGGCTCTCCCAAATCATTTAAGAAAGGTGGGGGCTGACTCATTCCTGCCCCTGCCATGGCCATAAAACTAGGATCCCACTCAAAGGAAACCTTTAAATGACACTAAATGCTTCCCGATTCAAAGCCTTATTAGGAAAATGCCTCTAAATTCATGTGAAGGGTAAGTTTTAGAGAATAATAATGGTTTTACCAGAGAGGTGAAAATTGCCTACTGTAAGAGTGTGTTTCTACTTTCCCCCTTTTTCACCCTTCATTATTAGTGTTTTGCTCACAAACCGCCAGCATTAAACAAGGAACCAGTCCTCTTTCTTCCTCACTGAATGGGAGCGATATTGCAGTTCAAGGCGGGAACTTCCTGTGAGGAACGTCACAGACTGGACGGGGAAAGTCAGTCAGGCATCCGGCTCGTTCCTTTTGCGCACCAGTCCGCCGCTCAAATACGCCGCACGACTCCACTCACCACACGATCGTCGACGGCACCAGTCCACCGCTCTAAAGCGCTGCTCGGCTCCACTCTCCTCACGATCGTCGACGATGATCGACACACCAAGGCAGTTACCTCATATCGTCCACCGCCAAGCTTCAAAGGATCACGCCACGCTCACCCCTGGGCGTCCGTCACCGTATGGGGAGCTCCTCGGAGGATCCTCGCTCATCTCCTCATCCCAGTCGCAGGACATTCCACATGCAAAACGAATCCGCTCACCTCCTACGCCAGTCACCCCAAGCAGGAGATTACAACGGCACACCGGGAGGCTTTTAACTCGCTCAACACCGGCTCTCCTTCCGTTTTTCTTCCTCCAGGTCCGCTTTGGGCTGAAGTGCTTAAAATATCACAGAAACTGTTCCCCTGCCGGCTGAAGCAAGCCACAGTTCTTTGTCATGGCCCCCTTTCAGCTACTGCCGATGGTAAAAGTCTGCTTGCCTTCCTTTCTCCACTCAGCTCCCTCTGATAAGCACACAAGAGACTGCAGAGAAGATACACCACGGGATGGGTAAGTCTCTATTCTTTTCCTATACTCCGACCAAGCTTCCAAATCTGCTCCAGTGGGAAGACACCTTGCTGACCCTGGCTCAGCTTCCTTCCAACATCGCCAACAATGTAGTAAGAACGATATATCCAGACCAATGGGTTCAAAGATAGTTTATTAAAGTATATTCAGTCCAGGTGCTTCCAGCTTGCCGAGTATCATATCAGTCATGCTCCCAACATTCTATCGCTGGCTTCAGCTGATAGCACAGGCTAAACCAAGATGGGGAAAGCGAGGGGGGAAACAGGAAGAGTGGGTGAAAGCATGGGGAAGTTACAACAGTGACCCAATCAGTTGGGATGAAATTGCATCCCACATAAGCCTCAAAACGAATCCATACACAATTTGAAGAGCATAATACAGTTTATAGGCATGAATACTTTAGTCCATATTTACAATTTTATAAGTATGGATGTGAAAGAAGCATAGGTGCAGATAACAAAGTGTGCCTCCCAATGTGAAGATGAAAGAAGTGTCAGGTGAGGTCACAGAGCAAACAGAAACCCCTCACTGAAATGTAATTCAGTGACTGTACCAAAGTTGTTGGGTGTCACTGTTTTGTTATCACGGGTATTCAGTCCAGATATAGGCAAATGTATTTCTAACACAGTATACAAACCAAATGCAGTTTCAATAAAAAGCAAGAGTAATGCAGTTCTTTATGATTGACCCTGCAGTGCTTCTCAACACAACCTTGATCTGCATATTATGTATTTTCCTTGATTATTAAACAACAGAGTGCATAGCTCCTATCCTGACCTCTTTAAGGATCCTCTAGTCTGTGTAGGTCAGGCATGCAATAAGCCATAGTCTTATAATATCTTATACACACAGATAGAAAGAATAAGGGGGCATGCGGAGGAGGATAAAAGAAGGAAAACACCAGAAGAAGGAAAATAAAGGATGAGAAGTCTGAAGGAATTGTAACATAAATACAGCACTACGTGATAACAAGGCCTCCCGGAGACCGAACAGAGTGCCTCATATAGTACCTTTTTGCTCTCATACATCAGGATATGACTAAATAGTGTCTACACAAATCAAATTATAAATGAAGGCATAATCACAGTCTCCCTACTCCCAATAATACTCCTGTCATACGAGGACATATAATAACAGGGTTAGAGTTGATAAGCTATATCCTTGGCCCTTACTAACTGTGTCTGTGTGGGTACTGTTAAATTCACACACTTCATTACTGGGTGTTGAACAAAGTTTGGTCCTATTATCCTTCTTTTCAAGAGGAAAAAAAAGGGGTTGAGTGATGGGTGTCGGCAAAGAGATATTGAGTTTATTGAATAGTACACCTGCCAGAAGCAGTTGCACCCGTTATGGCTCTTGGGTGAAGAGGTCGCACGCGTGGAGGGAGGTCATTTAAAAATAATTTAAAAAAAGTAAAACTTACCTTTCAGCCAGCCGGGTGCCGCGTCTTCACTGCTCCTGCTCTCCGGCTTTCTTGTCTACGACGTTGTGATTGGTCGGGAAGCTGCCCATTTAGCGGCTTATGGGGAGTCCATGTTCTCTATACAGTCTGCATTGCAGCCTGCATGGTGAAAGGCAGAGTGTGCATGACTGGTTTGGGCAGCCCCAGAGGGCCGACCAGAGAGTCTGTGCGCACTCAGGAGCGGGCACACCACTCCTTAACTGACCTGGTTCTAGAGCATTTAATTTATGGGAACAACAGACCTTGACAGAGAATTGGTACACAAAGGAAAATGAATATAGACTCAAATTAGTGCTATATTGCTGCTGTCCAGCCGGGCAGAGAAATGTAATGATTTAAAGTTAAAAATAGGGATGCTCATTCCATATGAGCATCCCTGGGTTATTTCCCTTTGAACTTGTATTTCCACCACGCAAGCTTAATCCTACTGTGCACTGCCACAATACTCCAATATGGTCACTACCATTTCGACATAGTCAATTGCACCATGTGACGCTCCACGTGGTATTTAAACCCCATTAGCCGCCATCGACCGCAATAGGAGCACCCAGAAATCGAGCCACACTCCGCCTTCTTGCACCGCAGGTAAGACGTTCATCACCTCCCCAGCATGGGATCTTTAACACTACTCACTTTCCAAGCCCTAACCCTCTCCTTCACCCTTCCGCCCTAGGTTATCAAGCCTCTACCACTGGTCATGCAACCGCAGACCAGGTTCACTTTCTCCTCCTGCTTTGCAGGTAAGCAGCGTACTTTTCTGGGGCTCTTCCCGAGTCCTCTGCGCCCCTTCATAATTAATTCCTCCCTGGTTCCTTTACAGGTCCTTAAATGCCAATCCCTAGCCAAACACTCATTATCATCATGCCGATCCAAATTCGATCAACAGCACCGGTCCCCACTAGCGGTTCACATTCCATTGCCAGCACCGGACCATATAAGTGACCCGTTGCAGGTAACCCTCCCCTCCCTTCTCGCTTACTGTACTATTCATGCACCTATCCCAGCTCACACACTTCCCTCCCTCCATAGGCTACCGTGCCTTTGGCGCCCCAGAGGCACAAATCCTGCTGGCCAACCCAGACCGCCACTCCCATTGCGGTAATTTCTATCACAATAGTTTCTACTCTACTCCCAGCTCGGACGCTCAATGCCTTTAATAATTGCCTAATTTAACCCTAGGTACTGTCCACTTCCCACGCAATTGCTGACCTTCCTGCAGTTCCCCAGTCGGTTCAATCATTGAAGCTCTCCTAACCGTAGCTAGAGCACCCTGCATGGTAAGCTCCTTCATAGCTGCCCCCCTTTTTTAATTCACCTCCAGCTTATATTTAGGCTAGAACTGTATTGGGTATTAACCCACTCACTCACTGCAAGTGCTCACTTCACCCTTTTCACTTTTTGTAGGTTCTGATCCCTAGCACCGTAGTCTTCAACTCACCGCTCGTCGCTCACATAATGCTGATAAGGAAATGTCCTGTACATTGTTTTATTCTTACTCCTTTTTTCCGTCTGTTCTTTCAACCTATTTTTCTATTGTTTTGCGGGCCATATGGTTCTCAGGCATGCATTAATTTTGTCCTGATGATGATCCCATTATTTCTTCAAAGAGATAGCAACTTCGTCAACTCACTTTACACCGCATACACAATTTAATCTGATATTTAAGTGTAACTGTGTTGTTTCATTCTGCTTCTCTCATTTCTTGCAGTTCATACAAACTATTTGCCCTTCCTGAATGTTTCCTTTCTCTGTGTTTATTGTAATGTGTAGGACGCAGGACTGTGTCCCACTTTACTTTTTTCTCTTATCTTGAACTTTTTAAATCATTAAATTTCACTGTCCAGCTGGACAGCAGCAGCATAGCACTGGTTTAAGTCTATATTCATTTTCCTTGTGCACCAACTCTCTGTCAAGGACCGTTGTTCATATAAATTATCGATACCGAAGGTCCTTGTTCACCACATTGAGTTCCCTTGTTTTTTGTAATATACTGGTTCTAGAGCAGCCCTCCCCACACTTCCGCCAGCAACCTAACATAGAATGGTAATAACTGGAAGTTATTACCATTTTATTTTCCTGCGAGAAATCAGTGGGACGATGCTCCTCCGCCCTAGTGGAGGAGCCGCCCCTCGCTAGAAGCCATGAAATGGGTGGTTAATATCCTCTGCCTGTTGGGCCACAAGAGTGAGGAAACAAGCCCCAAGCTTGTATCAAACAGGGGGATGGTCCTTATGAGCCTGTATATGTGTCTCTCGTATGTGGCTAATCTGAAAAATGTGATTGGTAATTCATGTTGTTTGGGGACAGTCCAAGTACAACAATGATGGAGAATGCAGATTTTTGCCAGCATAAGTGCCATCAACATCCGCCATCTGCAGTGTGAATTGGCATCATTTGTGTCTGAAGTATCTAATGGAACAGACGTGCACTAGTATGTAATGTAATACAGGCATATTTCGACCTTATATAGTGTCAGTAGATGCTGTCAGCCCAAGCAATCTCATTGCACTACAAAAATACTTGTTAATAAAAGTATAGGTGAAGGGTTTCCAATAGTGGATGCATTGGTAAGGCAAAATGGGGTGGCAAAAAAATCCAGTGTTATTCACTGTGTTCAGGTACAAATTACATATTCAGACCTGGAAAAGTGTTCTTATTAATATTTAGTTAACCTAACATGAACACAAAATCATCTCCTCTAAAGAGATATGAACTTTCATACCCAGTCTGCGTCAATGCTATATAAACTTCCATCATGCTCCAAAAGGTGAATAAAATGGAGTGGTGAAGTGAGCTAAAGAACGATGATGGATTCAACTCAGATCTGTGACTGGGATGAATGTCTGGAAAGTTTCAGAGCTCGGTCCATCATCTCCTTGTGTTCGCCCTAAGTTGGCAGGGTCTGCCCAGACGTATGTCCCTTGCTCACTTTGCTACTGGATTCAAGCTAGCGTGGCTGATGAGGAGTGCTACCCCGAAACTGGTCCCAGGGTGCTTGTTCCGGTCTAGGAAAGACCCGGTTCTGGCTGGACTATTCCCATGAGGAATAGGGTCAATACTGATTTGTATATGGATGGGTCTGAACTGGGGTGGCGAATTGAGCTACAGAACGACAATGGATTCAATCCAGATCTGTGACTGGGGATGAGTGTCTGAAACATTTCAGCACTGCGTCTATCATCTCCTTGTGTTTGCTTTGTTTGCCCTAATTTGGCAGGGTATGCCCAGATGTGGGTCCCTTGCTCACTACGCTACTGAATGCAAGCTTGCCTGGCTGATGAGGGGTGTTACCCTGAAACAGGTCCCAGGATGCTTGTTTCCGGTCCATGGAAGACCCGGCTTGGCAGTTCGGGCCGGACTATTCCCATGAGGTATAGGGTCAAGTCTGATTTGCATATGGCTAGGTCTGAACTGGGGTGGTGAAGTGTTCTAAAGAATGATGATGGATTCAACCCAGATCTGTGACTGGGGGTGACCATCTGAAAGGTTTCAGCAATCCGTCTATCATCTCCTTGTGTTTGCTTTAAAATGAAAGCAATACAGAATCAGTGCGTGAACTACCCACTCGTGCAGCACAGCATTTATTTCTGTGGATAAATGACAAATTTCTTTTCCAACATATGTAAAAGTACAATGATGTACTGAATTTTTAACTACTTCTTTGTTGTTTTTTGTCTGTTGCAGTTACTGACAGCACATGTTATGTTTGTGACGAATCGTGTCAAAGCTGTTTTGGACCGTTGGCTCTAGATTGTTTTACCTGCAATTCTGGTGAGTTTAATATTTTATAAATGATCATTTTAGCACCCATATTTTGCATAAGGGCTGCACAGTCATATCCTAAAATTAGGTTTCAAATTATTTCCATGCATTTATGTAAATGTTATCAAATTTTATTAATAGACATTTAAGGCGAAAGGTTAATAACCTTATTACTTCAAGTAAAACAATAAACTAAATGTATTGGTATTTTAAACAATTTTAAATAATTTAATTTAACATTGTTTCCTATGGTGTTCAATTTTCAATCCTAGACTCCATTATTTCCTTTGGGAAGTTATAGTATGTGTGGTGCAGGACTTACTATAGTAGTTTTTTTTGTCAGTAGAAACTTACACTCTTACATTTGGGTCCATCATCTGTTTCAGGGGAGGAGACATGTAACTCAACATTTTTGAGTAACTTTAAACTTGTTAATGTTGAACAGCCAAGATTAGTAAAGGTCCCTAAAAGAGCAAGACTAAACTTACATGTGTAAATTACTTCTAAGTGTAAGTTACTTTTGAGAATAGCTCCACTAGACTGAGAATTGATTGTATGAATTTTGTTCTTTCCATAGTGATGTTGGAAGGGGCATAAAACAGCTCCATTTTGAAGGCTAACTATGAAATGTTATGGGGCCAAAGCCAAAATCTTTCAACACTGGATATAGTCTAATAAAATGTTTTTTCCAATTCCCAACATTGTTGTGAAATTCTTAGTCCAAGTACTTAGAATTGGATTCCAAATGACCCATTGATGACTTAAGCCATTAAGCTTAACACAAAAGTGGCTGCACACCTCCCTATACACTCCAAAGATGGTTGTATTTTTTGGGATAGTGTTCTGGCATTCCTAGGCTGGAAAATGGTGAGGGTAGCATGCCCAAAGCTGAAAACTGATTTGTTTCAACATTGAACAACCTAATCTAGTGCAGATTTACACTACATGATTATCTTATTGTAACTCCTACAAGGTAGGTAGCTTCACAGGTGCTATTTTAATTTCTTTCACCTCTGTCTGTAGCCATGTTTTAATCCCCAACGTGATGATGCTGCTGTTCTTTATTGCCTACATTCTGCAGTGCTGGTGCAATGTAGGACTAGAAGCTAAGAGAAATAAAGCATACGCCATGGTTATAGAAGGCACAGAAATAGGAGGTTACTCAAAGATCGGGGCTCAATGGCCTGCGTGTATGCCTTTGTTTGAGTGAGTTGCAAAGTAAAGCCAGAACTATTGCTTTTCCCAATGCTTGTTTATTCCGTATGTGAAAAAGATTAAAGTAACTCTCTTGATGAAATTAGAAATGAATATGTTCACTCAGATGTGTTTGAATCCACAGTTTATGAGCTCATTCTTGTAAATGGAAATGAAGAGCAAAAAAGTATTTAATGATTAGTTGTTGTATATAATATGTGTTTTGTAAAGCGCAACATCTTTTGAATGGCTTTTTCTCTTAACAATATCCCCTAATTCTGATGACTGCTTTTCACACCTTGTTACCTTAGGCTTCTTTCTGGATCAGGACAATAGATGTGTTGAAGTCTGCCCAGTCGGCCATTTTGGGAATCTATTCACTCAGACCTGTGAGAAATGTGCAGTGAATTGTGAGAGCTGCGTGGGTTCCAGCGATGACTGCATACAATGCAAGAATGACGGGCAGAGCTTGTTTCTGCACAGTGGACGGTGTCTCTTCAACTGCCCAGAGTAAGCAATGGCAGCACATACAAAATAGTATATCGAATTGAAAAAGAGCGAGAGGGGTAAATAAATATTAGCAAAACTAGTAGCTAGATCTGGTATTTATATATCTGGGTGTTTTTGTGGATTAATATGATGGTCATTAGGTTTTGCTATGTTATTCTATGCTTTGCTGTGAATAGGTTCTTGGGGAACAATATGGTTTGGGATGTGTTTTTGTCAATCTGTGTTTGTATTTTGTTTGTTAGGTCCATGATCTGTATGTCTGTGTGTTTGTATGATATGCACATGTACTTCAGAAACCCACATTATCTCCCACATGATCCCATATGTTGGTCAGACTCTAGTCTAAGGAAGGCACCATGTTTTTTGGGGAAGATAGGACTCTACATACAGTGCTGTGATTTTTTTCCCCATTCATATGTGTGTATGCGACGGCGAGGGGCTTTCTCTGTATGTATGTGTGCGTGCGTGCATGGGCGCTCGTGTGTGTGTGTCTCTGTGCATGCGCATGCGTGTGTGGTGTTGGAGCTTCCCAGGAGACAGCAGCTGGCCACAGCGAGCGCGTTCGCGAGCACGTGGCCTGCTCCGATCGCCTTCTCGGAGAGGAAAAGCGCGCCGCCATGTGCTGTCTCCTGGAAAGCTGAGTCGCTAACTATAGGTCTCGGCGAGACAGCGCTTCGCGCTGTAAATCGCCACGAGACCTAAAATAAAGAACAACCCAAAAAGTGAGTCTGAGATCAGTAATTTAGAAAAACCATGAAGGACTATTAAAAGTGCAATACAGAAAAATACAAAATGCAAATACAGCACCATTCTCATGGAGCCGAAGGACATAACAATCAGTTGCCATGTAGGTTGTCAGAGTTTATAAAGCATTAGGTAAAATCTGAAAAATATACTAAATCTCAAAACAGCAGCGAATCAAGAGAGATCTGGACAGCTTCCCCAGTAGAAACTCAAAACTTTCTGGTTCACACTCAAATTTGAGGCTGCATATAGACAATTTCACCATAAAAAAATTATAGAAACTGTAATGTCAGCATGGTGGAGCCGAAAGGATGATTATTTTAGCAAATCACATTTTAGCATTTTAAAGCGTCATATAACCCTATCATCTTAACACTATCCCACTACATGAATATGATTCGCCCCTTCTGACCTAATGTCACTCCTAAGTGTCAGAAGATACTAGTTACATAAACAATGGAAGAGCAAATGCCAGAGAGTTCTTCGAGAACAACATGTCATACAAAATAAATGGTGCATATTTTACTGTGTGCAATGTCAATTAAAATTAAAAACCTACAATGATATTATAAATCCATCATCCATGTTTCCAAATATTGAGTTATGGCCTGGATAGCATTAGGCCATAGAATCAGTTTTACACATTCTATTCTATTTTTTTTATTGCAAATGACTCCTATTATTAAACATATAAATGTCTACTTAAAGAAAACTCTTAAGTGACTTCCAGAGAATGGCTGCAGATGTGGGGACATGGGACTGCGAGAGATAGCAGTCTCCATCCATCACATCCATCCATTTCTAAAATATAAAAGTTGTCATTCAGTGAATGACATTTAGAGGAGTAGAAAGAGTTCAGTGTCCCCTGGAATGTTGTCTAATACTCTCCAGTGCTGGAAGCCACGGTGTTTAAGGTGGAAGCCGTCTGTATGGACAGCGACCACTCTGTGAACGCCTTACCATCCCATCTAGGAAGCCTGTAACAGATCAGTGATTTGTGATCCAAATTGCAGTTGCTTAAAACAGGATGATGCCAATTACTTGCACCGTTTCCTTTGCTACTCTTTGTGGGCGGCAAAGTGCTCTTTGGGAGTTGAAAATAAATTTCCAACTCGCAATTTGCAGTTTGTGCATTGTATTTTGTATTTTTACAGTCACAAAGCCTGTGATCTTGCGAGTTACAGGCTTTCATCAGCACAACACGGCAGAGGCGCAACTAGAGCCAAATTTCGGGGGGGGGGGGGGCTAAGAAAAAATTTCGGGGGGGGGCTGAACGTTTAATCAGTAGGCAGAGTGGAGCTGCAGGGGCTCTTAGAAGGGGTGAAACAACTGCAAGACCTAATTACCATTCAAATGGTCTTTTAAAGACCTGTGAAACGTTCGGGTGCGACTCTGTGTGTGCCGGGGATCTGTCTCATCCCGGGCTGCCACACACGACTGGGGGGGAGGGCTGAAGCCCGGTGAGTTCAATGGCTGTTGCGCACCTGCAACACAGTGAGGATTAGACCCCACTGTGAGCGATGGCAGACGCCCATATGGAATGGCTGTCATTTTTAGATTTGGCTCCAGGTGTGTAACTATCAATGGTGCAGCAGGTGCAGTGGCATCAGGGTCCAAGAGATGTACATTACAGTACATCAATTAGGCCTATATTTTATTGCTCAACCAGCATGGAATGGAGAGGGGGTCGTTTTTTTCTCTTTTATACCTAGGCCCATTCTGTAATTATTTGTTTGAAGTTATAGTTGCCCTCTGCAATATTGTCCACGTTTGCATGTTTGTGATTGGCAGAAAAAGCAGTGTGTCTCCAGCATCCTTGCTAAAGTCAAAACATCATCAGCGCCAGTTATCACAGTACCTCTTTCTTGCATTTCATTGGTCAGCCATGAGGGGCTTCATAATAGAGTGCTGCCCCACCTTCTCCCTGCTACTACTCCTGCCACCACCACTGAGACCAGATGGCTGCAGGAGCAGTGCTCACTAGGGAACATTTACACAGCAACACTTATAGTGTGCATGTGCTCTGCTAGCCATGAACTAAGCATGTGTACCCCCAAAGTCAAAGGCTGTGTCAGGTTCCTGCACATTACCATAGCATTAGTATCTATGTCCCTTAGCTGCAGGCTGGTAGTTCCCTGGAAAGAGCCGCTCTCATCTGTCTGTCACTCACTAAATTGAAGTCCATTTAAAGGGAGTTCCATTAATGATATTTATGCCCACTTGTTTATCTGTTGCCACGTCTCCTCCTTAAACATTTCTGGCTCTGATGTTGACGTGGAGTACAAGCATGCTGTACTAGGGCCCCTCTTCATGTTTTCACTGTTCTGTGTAACTCTCAGCACAGGGGTGTGCAGGCAGAGCCTTTGCGCCACAACCATTGTTAAGTTCATTTGTAAAGGTCTGTGGGGAAGTGCACTATTTTCTTCATGCCCATTAAAATACCTATTAGCACCTACTATTGACAGTGTTTAGAAATATCTGAATTGGTAGGGCAAGCTGTATAAGAACTCATTATTATGATTATTTTCGAATACCTAAGGGAGAGAGGAGGCTCAGCTACAACACTGCTGCATTTTCCTGCAGGGTAAAGAAGGATCATGTAGTAAAACCCTTCAGTAGGCAGATAACCATGCAATGTCAGTGTTTTTTATTGTCCGGTAACAGAGCATAGGCCCAAGCATGAAAGTCCAGCATTTATTTTAAACGTTCTACTTGCTGCACAGTAGAAATAGTAGAGAGACTGCCTTGAATAATTGGACGATATGACTTCTTTTATGTCTGTTGGGAATTGAATTAGAAGAAAAGTTTCCTACTACTGTACGAATAGACGGGAGCCAAGCTACAAACTCTTGAACAGTGAGGAACTGTGAGTAGGGGGAAAGCTGAAACCGAGCCACTGCCAAATTATTTAATAATCTCTGGAATATTTTAGAAGAGGGCCTGAGGGTCGTTGCATATCCTGCAGTCGTGTTCCTTGTTCTCCGACTTCAACAATTTGTGAATTTCTGACTATTTTTACAGTTCTTAACCAATCATGTCTTCCTTTAACTTCAGTTTTTGCTAATACGTATACACCCTGTTCTTCCCCTCACATTTATGTTTCATCTCCGCCTGCTGTCTTTTAGTCTCTTAATTCCTAATTGACTATTCCTCAAGAAGGACATCTTAATGAATGTAGTATGTTCAAAGGGATAGTTTAAGCTGCAGTCATGGTGGCCCATTCCTCCATTTCCCTATTTTATTTTGTCAGGTCCCTACTTTCTCCTTTTTGGAACCCAAAATAGGTACCTCAACATACTTATGGACAGGCAACCATTGATCGTGCTGCAGACGATGGGCCTCATTTATGAGAAATGAAGCATCGCTGCGTGAAAGCAGCGATGCAGCACTTCTCAGTGCGCACTCCTTGCGACATTCCTGATGCGTCATATTTAATGTATGACGCATCATGTCGCAAGGAGTTACAGATACGTTAGTATTTCTGACGTATCTGTAAGCGCAAAAGTGACGCATTGCTGGAGTGTGTCACAAAAGTGACACAACTCCAGCAATGTGTCCTTTCACATGGGGCAAGCCCCATGTGAAAGGGCCTGCGTCAGTCTTACGCCTGCTGTGAGGCAGGCGCAAGATTTTGACACAACGGCGTCCTAAAAGTGACGCAGTGAAATCTTACAGATTTCACTGCGTCACTTCTACGACCCTTCCTTGCGTCAATACGCCCCCTTGCATACATTATACCTGACGCAGGTATAATGTTGCGCAGGGGTTTACAAAGTGATGCATCTACCTAGATACGTCACTTTGTAAATATGGCGCAGCAAAGACGCATGTTTTACGCCACTGGTGCGTCACAAAAAGTGACGCACCGGCGGCGTAAAAGTGACGCACAGCCTCATAAATGAGGCCCGATGTGTTTTGTTGAGTTCTGTATATCACATCCCACAGGACTCCCAATGAAGATTCTATTAAAGACATTTTTCCCTTTTGTATTCTTTTTCTAGTGGTTACTTTGAGAATTCTGAAGGCTCGTGTGAGGCATGCGATAATTCATGTTGGACCTGCGATGAAAGTAGAATCAAATGTCTGTCATGTGCAAGTGGACTGCTTCTGGAGAACAACAGGTGCATTTTGAACTGTTCCCTGAGGTACTACCCAGATGCAGATGGCATCTGCAAGCGCTGCCCCGCCCACTGCAATGTCTGTACTGACCCAAGCAGCTGCTCAGGTAATTTACCCTCATTTTGTTTCCTGCCACTAAGACATGTTGCTCTGTCTATGAATGGATTAGATATGACATGTAATGCTCATGTTGTTATTGTATGGTATTAGACCATAGGACGTCTTGCGCAGTCTTTGCTAAGCCAAGGGTTGATTAATGCACACATATGAAAAGACCTGATCTCAACCAAGCCAGTTAATATGATTGTGAATCATTCCATCTACCCAGACATTTGCAAGTTATTGTGGCTCTGTTATTATTTCTACAAACGAGGCATTTGTGCAAATGCCTCCCTCTATCTCATTATCACAGGATGCATGCAGTAGCATAATGCAAATTGACAGAAACGTGCAGTATTTGGACCCATTTGTGGTGTAAGAGAAAATGTGGGAAACTATGCAGCTGTCCGTGTGATACCTGTTTTTTAATGATCTGAACAATATAGTAAAATCATATTGAATACTCCTAAGATCATGCTGTCATAAAATTAATAATTGTCACATCTGCTATTTGCAGTTCCAAGAAACTGCAGACATTTGGTATATAGCGCTATATATATATATATATATATATATATATATATATATATATCTCAAAGCTCCAAGGTTCCCACCTGTTGGAGACGCACTCTGACATCCACTGCAGTAACCTTCATGAGGTAAAAGCCGGACTGGCGGACGGATCCAGTTTACAGCATGCCTGTCGATTCACGCCAGACGCGTTTCGTGCTCATTGCACTCTTCAGTAGCCGGACAGTCATTTTGGCATAAAGGCCACATCTCCCATTTAAAAATATAAGCCCTCCAATGGGGGACTCAAATGAGTCTGCATTGGTTTGTGGGTTTCCATGCCAAAATGACTGTTGCGCCGCTAAAGAGTGCAATGAGCACGAAACGCGTCCAGCGTGAATCGACAGGCATGCTGTAAACTGGATCCGCCCGCCGATCCGGCTTTTACCTCATGAAGGTTGCTGCAGTGGATGTCAAAGTGCGTCTCCAACTGGTGGGAACCTTGGAGCTTTGATCTATACGCGGCCTCCCAGCCGCGTGAGATGCACCACCCCGAAATTTGGGGCCACGGAGCTCCGAATCACGGAGTCTCAATGTGGAGGCATCCATGGAGGATTGACAAGCCGGATGTACGAGTGGAGGCCCATTGGTGGGCTTGAAACATTTCAGACAGCGGCAGCGACGGCTCGTGGAGGGAGTTACGGTGACGCAGGAGGGCGGGGAGGGGGAGGGGCAGGGCGGAGGTTGCTAAAAACCGGCATATGGATAATTGCAGGTAAGTAAACAATTTAATTAATAAAACGAATTTCGTAGTGCGCCTTGCATCGCAAAATGCAATGCAGTGCGAGCGACGAAATTCGTTTTATTAATTAAATTGTTTACTTACCTGCAATTATCCATATGCCGGTTTTTAGCAACCTCCGCCCTGCCCCTCCCCCTCCCCGCCCTCCTGCCCCACCGTAACTCCCTCCACGAGCCGTCGCTGGACAGCGGCACATAACTGAAGCACACAATACAAGACCCACAAACCAACGCGGACTCATTCGAGTCGCCAATCGGAGGGCTCATATTTTTAAGTGGGAGGTGTGGCTTATATGCCAAAATGACTGTTGCGCCGTTGAAGAGTGCAATGAGCACGAAACGCGTCCAGCGTGAATCGACAGGCATGCTGTAAACTGGATCCGCCCCGATCCGGCTTTTACCTCATGAAGGTTGCTGCAGGGGATGTCAGAGTGCGTCTCCAACTGGTGGGAACCTTGGAGCTTTGATTTATATGCGGCCTCCCAGCTGCGGGAGATGCACCGCCCGGAAATTTGGAGCCACAGAGCTCCGAATCACGGAGTCTCAATGTGGAGGCATCCATGGAGGATTGATAAGCCGGATGTGCGAGTGGAGGCCCATTCGTGGGCTTGAAACATTTCAGACAGCGGCACATAACTGAAGCACACACTACAAGACCCACAAACCAATGCGGACTCATTCGAGTCGCCCATCGGAGGGCTCATATTTTTAAGTGGGAGGTGTGGTTTATGTGCCAAAATGACTGTTGCGCCGCTGAAGAGTGCAATGAGCACGAAACGCGTCCGGCGTGAATCGACAGGCATGCTGTAAACTGGATCCGCCCCCGATGTATGTATGTATGTATGTATATATATATATATATATATATATATATACATACATACATACATGCATACATACATACATACATACATACATACATACATACATACATACATATATATATATATTCCACGAGTTGCCTCCAACAGAGATTGCCACACCCGGTAAGTTTAAAGTCCTTTTATTCAGAGAGGCAACACAGTATCATAACCAGCTCCTCGAAGCACCAATTCCATAGCCAGACGCGTTTCGGGCATACCATCGCCCTTGTTCACTGGCAGGAGAAGAGAGCAGTTAGAGAAAAATCACGCGCGATTTAAATGTCCCGCCCATAATGGGCGTGTGCGCAGATGTATCCTAGTTCTTGTGGTTTTTCAAAGTCAATACATGCCCCAGTGGGCTCCGCTCTCCCTCCCAAAATAGCAGTTTCAAGCCCCAGTGGGCATGCTTGAAGCAGTCTGAGTTGCGAGCTGTGTCAATCTACCAACTCTGATCGGCTTACCGCTCTTACAGCGTCCTTGATTCTCGACGTTGCAGACCCGCTCTTTGCAGCAGGGGGGCTCTCTCGCGGCCAGGCCAGCCGCTTATACACATTCCACGAGTTGCCTCCAACAGAGATTGCCACACCCGGTAAGTTTAAAGTCCTTTTATTCAGAGAGGCAACACAGTATCATAACCAGCTCCTCGAAGCACCAATTCCATAGCCAGACGCGTTTCGGGCATACCATCGCCCTTGTTCACTGGCAGGAGAAGAGAGCAGTTAGAGAAAAATCACGCGCGATTTAAATGTCCCGCCCATAATGGGCGTGTGCGCAGATGTATCCTGGTTCTTGTGGTTTTTCAAAGTCAATACATGCCCCAGTGGGCTCCGCTCTCCCTCCCAAACTAGCAGTTTCAAGCCCCAGTGGGCATGCTTGAAGCAGTCTGAGTTGCGAGCTGTGTCAATCTACCAACTCTGATCGGCTTACCGCTCTTACAGCGTCCTTGATTCTCGACGTTGCAGACCCGCTCTTTGCAGCAGGGGGGCTCTCTCGCGGCCAGGCCAGCCGCTTATACACATTCCACGAGTTGCCTCCAACAGAGATTGCCACACCCGGTAAGTTTAAAGTCCTTTTATTCAGAGAGGCAAAACAGTATCATAACCAGCTCCTCGAAGCACCAATTCCATAGCCAGACGCGTTTCGGGCATACCATCGCCCTTGTTCACTGGCAGGAGAAGAGAGCAGTTAGAGAAAAATCACGCGCGATTTAAATGTCCCGCCCATAATGGGCGTGTGCGCAGATGTATCCTGGTTCTTGTGGTTTTTCAAAGCCAATACATGCCCCAGTGGGCTCCGCTCTCCCTCCCAAAATAGCAGTTTCAAGCCCCAGTGGGCATGCTTGAAGCAGTCTGAGTTGCGAGCTGTGTCAATCTACCAACTCTGATCGGCTTACCGCTCTTACAGCGTCCTTGATTCTCGACGTTGCAGACCCGCTCTTTGCAGCAGGAGGGCTCTCTCGCGGCCAGGCCAGCCGCTTATACACATTGCACGAGTTGCCTCCAACAGAGATTGCCACACCCGGTAAGTTTAAAGTCCTTTTATTCAGAGAGGCAACACAGTATCATAACCAGCTCCTCGAAGCACCAATTCCATAGCCAGACGCGTTTCGGGCATGCCATCGCCCTTGTTCACTGGCAGGAGAAGAGAGCAGTTAGAGAAAAATCACGCGCGATTTAAATGTCCTGCCCATAATGGGCGTGTGCGCAGATGTATCCTGGTTCTTGTGGTTTTTCAAAGTCAATGAGTATGTGAATAGAATGTGTATAAGCGGCTGGCCTATATATATATATTTAAACTGTATCTTCACCACTCCATGTCCATAGAGCCCGGAACGGACACCCGTTTTTCTCCGTTCAATATTTGTATCTTGTGCATTCCGCCATATATAATATACGTATGTTTTCAGGGATCTGAGAAGATTTCTATATCATGATGTTTTTATCTCTTCTATAATGAATGGTATTGCACTTCTTTTCTCTCGCTCTCTTTTGCACTTATTTCACTCTCACTTAGTACTTTATTGCCTGCCACTTTTTTAAGCTATATTGGCACATTATGTATCATATTATACATGTCAAACAGTTACGTCCTATAAGAATTTTGTATTTATACAGTTAGTCTCTGTTTAACTTATTGGCGTATATGTGTAATTAGATTACTTACCCATTGCAGTATACACACATGAATCCTGGATTTATCCGGAAATATTTGTAGGTGCTGATTCTATGGTATTAGCCACAAGTGGCAGTATGTTTTCACTGTTTATTCATCACATGATGCATCACGTCATTGTGAGGGGGTGTTCCCTTTAACACTGCATTTAAAAATAGCATTCTGTCTTTTGTGCATGTTGCAGCGTGATCAAGGGCATAACTCGCCAGAAAAGCGTAGCTGCTCTCTGTGCATCAATAAACTTACCGATGCTGATTCGTTGTGGTCCGTCTCCCTTTGTTTGCTGGCGTGCGAGGCTGTGCTGGGTCTGAGACGCCGAGAAATTCGAGGAGGAGTCACATGGTATATATATATATATATATATATATATATATATATATATATATATATATATATATATATATATATATATATATATTCCAACAACCACTCCCGACTATTCCTCGTCTCTTAACACGGCGAGCCTGTGTGGGTGCCGGACACCCTTGATATCATAAACAAAATTCTCCCAATCAGAAGAACGGCACAGGCTGCCTTTGGATGCTTCAAGATATATTTATTTAAGGCACAAAATCGGCAGCTCCCTACCGACGCGTTTCGCCACTAAGGCTTGGTCACGGTTACTGTGTTCATTTCATGGTGCTATTTACATAGTGAAAACAAAGTGCATAGAAGAGGGACTACAATAGATCCACTCGGCCGATTTTGGCCGCCATACTTGAGTGGTACTTTTCATTAAACATATATTGTCATGATACTGCATTTGTACAAATAAAGTATAATACAAAATTAATAAATCAAGCCCCAGTGGGCCAATCATAAGTCACTCTCTCGTGAAATCAAACTCAGGGGTCGGCTCTTGTTTGCGAGCTTCTGGACCCGCTTTGGCCGCCATCTTGGAGTAATGGTGCCGAACCACATTAATTACTGAGTACATAACCCAAAAACAATGTAAACAATAATGATTAAGTCTCGCCCACAGAGCTAACAACTTAGATCAGCACAGTCTGTTGGAAGCCCCGACACCTGATTCCCATATGACCAATCCAAAAGAGAACAGCAATGTCATTAGACTTATCACAGGGTATAGCCGCCAAGCGCGCCAAATTTCCAGTCTTGTGAGAAGTCAGTGGCCTGTGATACTAACTGACCCTGTATTGAAAGACATTTTACCAAATAAGCCCATAGTGACCTACAGAAGGGCATTCAGCATGTGCAATGAATTGGTCTCCAGTTCTCCGGAGACACCAGAAAACAATGACTGGTTGTCACCCCGTAAGGGTTTCTTCTGGTGCATTTCATGCCGCGCATGCAATTTTGGTATCAACACCAGATCTTACCTGACCCCCTTTGACTCTGAACCTATCACTATTAAGGCCCACTATACCTGCAGAACAGAACTAGCAGTATATGTTTTAACTTGCACCTGCAACTTGAGATACGTTGGGAGCACCAAACTTCCGGTGCACCAACGCATCCTTCAACATCTTAGAGCCATAGTGAATTGTGACCAAAGCTACCCGGTGGCTCGGCACTTTGATCAGCATCACAATAGAAATTTGTCCCATCTCAAATATTTTGTGATAGATGCCGTGAGAACTTCCAAGAAGGGTGGCGATTATGAGAAGAAATTAAGACAGTTAGAGTCAATGTATATTGTTCGATTAAACAGTAAAATCCCTGGAGGTTTGAACATGGGGGAGGATCTGAGTAATTTTCTTTAACCTGTCCCAGAACTTCGCTAAGGGCATTAATGAGTAAGTCTTTACATACGGGTATCCAGTTATCTTCCATGTTTTATCAGCAATCAGAGCATTGTGCATTAGTTTAGGAAAACATGGGTCTTTGCAGTGGTCCTGTCTTTTTGAGCCCAATGAGAATTTGAGTCCTTCTGCTATGTTAATGAATTGCTTTGGGCGCGCTTTTTGAATTTGCATAGTACTATTTATATGCGAGTCAGTCCATTTTACCGCTAACAGTGAGCAAGGGCGTTCACGCCCGAAACGCGTCTGTTCGGCGTTTTTTGCACCCCTGCACTTTATGCTTGAAAAAATAAAATAAGAAAAGAACAACCTGAAGACTGGCTTTGGACTTTGTGATTCGTTGTCTGCGTACTGGGTAGCATGCATAAGGCGTTTGTTGCACGGCGACCGGTTGGAGGAGTATATATATATATATATATATATATATATATATATATATATATATATATATATATATATATATATATTTTTTTTTTTTTTTTTAAACCGTATCTTCACCACTCCATGTCCATAGAGCCCGGAAAGTACACCTGTTTTTCTCTGTTCAATATTTGTATTTCGTGCATTCCGCCATATATATATATAACAGGAGAACCATTGAATTCATATTCAGCGTGGTTCCAGTAACGCGCACGAAGGGCCCTCTTGCAAGTGACCGTGGGCGAATTGGAAAAATGTGATGTTATGCCGAAGGATCGGAGTAAGGCCACGGTCCGCCCCAGTTTCCTTTTGAGGCATTTCCAGCTACTTGTATCATCGAGCGCAGAGGGAGCGGAGAGACGCCGCATCTTGTCTGCCCTGAAAGCTGTGTTAACTCGAAGGCTGTGGCAGAGAGTATGGGACAGAAAACAGTCACACAAGTGGTTAAAAAAGTGAAGCCTCATCAACCTACTCTGAATTGCCTGCCCGCTTTATCTCGGAACTGGTAGTTCCAAATACAGAAGCGAGCAAAAGCAATTGGAAACAGGTGAGCCCAGCCGCCACTAGGAGGGAGGAGCTTGAATATACAAAGAGTGAGGTGCATTCACGGACTAAGGATGAGAGCACAAGAAGAAGGCACATGCCGAAACCGGTCTGCTATGATTCCTGAATAAAGTACCTGATTTGAAGTCCCACAGTGTCCGGAGTGATGCTCTTTAAAACAGGAGAACCATTGAATTTATATATATATATATATATATATATATATATATATATATATATATATATATATATATATATATATATATATATATATATATATATATATATATATATATATATATATATATATATATATTCCGACAGAACTCCCAACGCGCCACTTCCAACCCTCAGATCAGCGAAGTGCACAAACAGACAAATATATATATAGATCATTACCCTAATTGTTAACCTCATTGTTATTCCCACTTCTATACATTCTTCAATCTAGTAGTGGCTTATTTATGGGGAAATTTGTTTTAATGTTATTATTAAAATAAATCTAAGGGTGATTAGTAACAAATGATTTTATGGCGCAGTTAGTACCTATGCACTTTATTTTACATATGTGAAATTTGCATCATAATTAAATATTTAAATTATGCATTTGCACTTTATAATGTGGATAGATAAAAACAATGGATCATTTATGCACTATTTTATTGACAAAGAAGATTGTACTACTACTATGTTAATCGGTATTTGTACTTGCACATAACTTATGTTCGTTTCCAATATGTTCGAGAATATTTTTGACAAGTCAAATATGGCCCCCATACATGATGATGTACTGAGCCCAATGAGAATTTGAGTCCTTCTGCTATGTTAATGAATTGCTTTGGGCGCGCTTTTTGAATTTGCATAGTACTATTTATATGCGAGTCAGTCCATTTTACCGCTAACAGTGAGCAAGGGCGTTCACGCCCGAAACGCGTCTGTTCGGCGTTTTTTGCACCCCTGCACTTTATGCTTGAAAAAATAAAATAAGAAAAGAACAACCTGAAGACTGGCTTTGGACTTTGTGATTCGTTGTCTGCGTACTGGGTAGCATGCATAAGGCGTTTGTTGCACGGCGACCGGTTGGAGGAGTATATATATATATATATATATATATATATATATATATATATATATTTATATATATATATATATATATATATATATATATATATACCTTATCTTTACCTGTATCACTAGGCCAGGTTTCATTTTATTTCTAGAGCCACCAGTGATCAGTGGGTGGCTCAGCTCGTCATGAGCATGCGGGCACCTTGTGCACTCCCCCTCACCCCAGCACAGCGGGAATATAACCCCCGCAGCGAAGGGGTTAAAGCCCTGTGCATTCTTACCGGGAGAACAATGGTGGTTCTGTCAACTATGCCCTGACATTGTGGCAGCAGCGAAGGCGCCCATCATGACACAGATAAATTATAATGACAGATACAGCCTTGTTCAACAAGCAGAGGAAGGATCATCAGAAAAAAATATAAGCAGATATAGCCTACCTCACATGCATGTATACGGTCCACCCATCCACTATCACCAGGAGCAGCCTTGAGAAGGAGCGCATGGACCAAAATACAATTTTCACTTCTAAAGCTGAGTATTCACTTCAGAAGTTGAAATACTGGCACTTTGAACAGGGAGAGAGGGTGGGATGTCTTCACGCGGTGTAGCTCAAGCTTGGAGCCTTTTTATAGTGTTTTCACTGTGTTACTGCTAAAAGCGTTGCACACATACTTTACAAATTGCCTCTTAAGTTAAGCCTGCCTGATCTGTGCCAAGCTACAAGAGGGTGAGCACGGGTTAAGGTATAGTTAGGCTTTCCTGTTTTCAGTTTCTATTTTTGGTCAATTCTGGTGGGGTTTTTTCAGTGTTTTCAATATCTTAAAAAACAGTTGTTATCAGTGGTTACACATTTTCGCGCGACTAAAAGCAACTGAAAAAGTGTTTTTCTGGTGTTTATGGAACGTTTTGCTTTTATTATTGCTTGCTTATTGCACTGAAAGAACATGATATATCGATAGTGTACTTATAGTGTATATGAGGTCCAAAAAGATTTTTCCAAATTCATCTTTATTGTAGTACACCATACAATACTTCTTCAGTGAGTCTTTGGGTCATGTGCGCTCGCCCTTTCTTTCCTATGTAAACTTCTATTAAAAGGCCTTCTCAAGATGTTTCATCTGATCCTCCTGTAATGTCAGAGGACAACTCGGTGGGTTCACCAGAACGCTGTGCGTCAGAAAGGCATGCGCCGCTGCAGAGATCTCCCATTGACCCAGTACTCCATTTATCAAGCTTGGAGCCTTTTTATAGTGTTTTCACTGTGTTACTGCTAAAAGCGTTGCACACATACTTTACAATTTGCCTCTTAAGTTAAGCCTGCCTGATCTGTGCCAAGCTACAAGAGGGTGAGCACGGGTTAAGGTATACTTAGGCTTTCCTGTTTTCAGTTTCTATTTTTGGTCAATTCTGGTGGGGTTTTTTCAGTGTTTTCAATATCTTAAAAAACAGTTGTTATCAGTGGTTACACATTTTCGCGCGACTAAAAGCAACAGAAAAAGTGTTTTTCTGGTGTTTATGGAACGTTTTGCTTTTATTATTGCTTGCTTATTGCACTGAAAGAACATGGTATATCGATAGTGTACTTATAGTGTATATGAGGTCCAAAAAGATTTTTCCAAATTCATCTTTATTGTAGTACACCATACAATACTTCTTCAGTGAGTCTTTGGGTCATGTGCGCTCGCCCTTTCTTTCCTATGTAAACTTCTATTAAAAGGCCTTCTCAGCATTCCTAGCCCCTTGGGCTGAGAACCATCAGCTAAGGGACACAGTTGGAATGACTCTTTCTTTGATGCCACATAAAGCACAAAATGATAAATATTTGTATTTTAGTTCCTGTGCATAAGAAAACAGAGCACCAGAATAGACTAAAAAGTCAATAGCATCCCTCATTAACTCTGAAGATTGTAAAGATGCTTTCAGCATACCATCTAACAAGTGGCAAGGATCTCCTACAGGGAATCACTTCAGCTCGGGTATCAATTTTGACAGGTCATCACACAACTTGTTTATATACGTAGCTGAATCAGTGCAAATACAAACAATATCACTCCAATATTTGTTGAACTTGGAAAGAACCTTTTTTGCAGAGCATTAAAAGTGACAATGCGTTCCATGTTTTCCAAAAGTTTAGTGTCATGTTTTCACCACTATCCCAGATGCTTGGTGATATATATACTTGTCACTATACCTTGCATTGAATGTTTAAGCCTGAGGTGTTGGCAATTCACCTACTATCAATACTGACCCACTACAAACTATGGTGGTCTGATGTGTTAAGGGTTTTACTCATTCTCTGTGGGTAAATGTGGTGGCACATATTAGGAAAGATTTTTATGAAACCAGACATTTTACCTATCAGTGAAAGAATAAATGAAGCCAAAATATCAAATATGAGTTCGATATTTCCTGATTCTCTATAGTTTATAAAATGATTAAACTAGACCTAAAACATGAAACATGCATCTTTAGACCAAAGGCCACAAAACCAAAAAAGTAAAAGGAAGAAGAAACAATATTTTAGTGGCATCCCTAAAGAACAAAACTCAAGCAGAATAATGTTAGCCAGTCTTTCTTACTGCTAGCTTGTATAACAAAGTTACATTGTATTGACCCCTTCAGGAAGAAAAAAATGATATATATATTCCAACAACCACTCCCGACTATTCCTCGTCTCTTAACACGGCGAGCCTGTGTGGGTGCCGGACACCCTTGATATCATAAACAAAATTCTCCCAATCAGAAGAACGGCACAGGCTGCCTTTGGATGCTTCAAGATATATTTATTTAAGGCACAAAATCGGCAGCTCCCTACCGACGCGTTTCGCCACTAAGGCTTGGTCACGGTTACTGTGTTCATTTCATGGTGCTATTTACATAGTGAAAACAAAGTGCATAGAAGAGGGACTACAATAGATCCACTCGGCCGATTTTGGCCGCCATACTTGAGTGGTACTTTTCATTAAACATATATTGTCATGATACTGCATTTGTACAAATAAAGTATAATACAAAATTAATAAATCAAGCCCCAGTGGGCCAATCATAAGTCACTCTCTCGTGAAATCAAACTCAGGGGTCGGCTCTTGTTTGCGAGCTTCTGGACCCGCTTTGGCCGCCATCTTGGAGTAATGGTGCCGAACCACATTAATTACTGAGTACATAACCCAAAAACAATGTAAACAATAATGATTAAGTCTCGCCCACAGAGCTAACAACTTAGATCAGCACAGTCTGTTGGAAGCCCCGACACCTGATTCCCATATGACCAATCCAAAAGAGAACAGCAATGTCATTAGACTTATCACAGGGTATAGCCGCCAAGCGCGCCAAATTTCCAGTCTTGTGAGAAGTCAGTGGCCTGTGATACTAACTGACCCTGTATTGAAAGACATTTTACCAAATAAGCCCATAGTGACCTACAGAAGGGCATTCAGCATGTGCAATGAATTGGTCTCCAGTTCTCCGGAGACACCAGAAAACAATGACTGGTTGTCACCCCGTAAGGGTTTCTTCTGGTGCATTTCATGCCGCGCATGCAATTTTGGTATCAACACCAGATCTTACCTGACCCCCTTTGACTCTGAACCTATCACTATTAAGGCCCACTATACCTGCAGAACAGAACTAGCAGTATATGTTTTAACTTGCACCTGCAACTTGAGATACGTTGGGAGCACCAAACTTCCGGTGCACCAACGCATCCTTCAACATCTTAGAGCCATAGTGAATTGTGACCAAAGCTACCCGGTGGCTCGGCACTTTGATCAGCATCACAATAGAAATTTGTCCCATCTCAAATATTTTGTGATAGATGCCGTGAGAACTTCCAAGAAGGGTGGCGATTATGAGAAGAAATTAAGACAGTTAGAGTCAATGTATATTGTTCGATTAAACAGTAAAATCCCTGGAGGTTTGAACATGGGGGAGGATCTGAGTAATTTTCTTTAACCTGTCCCAGAACTTCGCTAAGGGCATTAATGAGTAAGTCTTTACATACGGGTATCCAGTTATCTTCCATGTTTTACCAGCAATCAGAGCATTGTGCATTAGTTTAGGAAAACATGGGTCTTTGCAGTGGTCCTGTCTTTTTGAGCCCAATGAGAATTTGAGTCCTTCTGCTATGTTAATGAATTGCTTTGGGCGCGCTTTTTGAATTTGCATAGTACTATTTATATGCGAGTCAGTCCATTTTACCGCTAACAGTGAGCAAGGGCGTTCACGCCCGAAACGCGTCTGTTCGGCATTTTTTGCACCCCTGCACTTTATGCTTGAAAAAATAAAATAAGAAAAGAACAACCTGAAGACTGGCTTTGGACTTTGTGATTCGTTGTCTGCGTACTGGGTAGCATGCATAAGGCGTTTGTTGCACGGCGACCGGTTGGAGGAGTATATATATATATATATATATATATATATATATATATATATATATATAATATATTTTTTTTTTTTTTTTTTTTTTTTAAACCGTATCTTCACCACTCCATGTCCATAGAGCCCGGAAAGTACACCTGTTTTTCTCTGTTCAATATTTGTATTTCGTGCATTCCGCCATATATATATATAACAGGAGAACCATTGAATTCATATTCAGCGTGGTTCCAGTAACGCGCACGAAGGGCCCTCTTGCAAGTGACCGTGGGCGAATTGGAAAAATGTGATGTTATGCCGAAGGATCGGAGTAAGGCCACGGTCCGCCCCAGTTTCCTTTTGAGGCATTTCCAGCTACTTGTATCATCGAGCGCAGAGGGAGCGGAGAGACGCCGCATCTTGTCTGCCCTGAAAGCTGTGTTAACTCGAAGGCTGTGGCAGAGAGTATGGGACAGAAAACAGTCACACAAGTGGTTAAAAAAGTGAAGCCTCATCAACCTACTCTGAATTGCCTGCCCGCTTTATCTCGGAACTGGTAGTTCCAAATACAGAAGCGAGCAAAAGCAATTGGAAACAGGTGAGCCCAGCCGCCACTAGGAGGGAGGAGCTTGAATATACAAAGAGTGAGGTGCATTCACGGACTAAGGATGAGAGCACAAGAAGAAGGCACATGCCGAAACCGGTCTGCTATGATTCCTGAATAAAGTACCTGATTTGAAGTCCCACAGTGTCCGGAGTGATGCTCTTTAAAACAGGAGAACCATTGAATTTATATATATATATATATATATATATATATATATATATATATATATATATATATATATATATATATATATATATATATATATATATATATATATATATATATATATATATATTCCGACAGAACTCCCAACGCGCCACTTCCAACCCTCAGATCAGCGAAGTGCACAAACAGACAAATATATATATAGATCATTACCCTAATTGTTAACCTCATTGTTATTCCCACTTCTATACATTCTTCAATCTAGTAGTGGCTTATTTATGGGGAAATTTGTTTTAATGTTATTATTAAAATAAATCTAAGGGTGATTAGTAACAAATGATTTTATGGCGCAGTTAGTACCTATGCACTTTATTTTACATATGTGAAATTTGCATCATAATTAAATATTTAAATTATGCATTTGCACACTTTATAATGTGGATAGATAAAAACAATGGATCATTTATGCACTATTTTATTGACAAAGAAGATTGTACTACTACTATGTTAATCGGTATTTGTACTTGCACATAACTTATGTTCGTTTCCAATATGTTCGAGAATATTTTTGACAAGTCAAATATGGCCCCCATACATGATGATGTACTGAGCCCAATGAGAATTTGAGTCCTTCTGCTATGTTAATGAATTGCTTTGGGCGCGCTTTTTGAATTTGCATAGTACTATTTATATGCGAGTCAGTCCATTTTACCGCTAACAGTGAGCAAGGGCGTTCACGCCCGAAACGCGTCTGTTCGGCGTTTTTTGCACCCCTGCACTTTATGCTTGAAAAAATAAAATAAGAAAAGAACAACCTGAAGACTGGCTTTGGACTTTGTGATTCGTTGTCTGCGTACTGGGTAGCATGCATAAGGCGTTTGTTGCACGGCGACCGGTTGGAGGAGTATATATATATATATATATATATATATATATATATATATATATATTTATATATATATATATATATATATATATATATATATATATATATACCTTATCTTTACCTGTATCACTAGGCCAGGTTTCATTTTATTTCTAGAGCCACCAGTGATCAGTGGGTGGCTCAGCTCGTCATGAGCATGCGGGCACCTTGTGCACTCCCCCTCACCCCAGCACAGCGGGAATATAACCCCCGCAGCGAAGGGGTTAAAGCCCTGTGCATTCTTACCGGGAGAACAATGGTGGTTCTGTCAACTATGCCCTGACATTGTGGCAGCAGCGAAGGCGCCCATCATGACACAGATAAATTATAATGACAGATACAGCCTTGTTCAACAAGCAGAGGAAGGATCATCAGAAAAAAATATAAGCAGATATAGCCTACCTCACATGCATGTATACGGTCCACCCATCCACTATCACCAGGAGCAGCCTTGAGAAGGAGCGCATGGACCAAAATACAATTTTCACTTCTAAAGCTGAGTATTCACTTCAGAAGTTGAAATACTGGCACTTTGAACAGGGAGAGAGGGTGGGATGTCTTCACGCGGTGTAGCTCAAGCTTGGAGCCTTTTTATAGTGTTTTCACTGTGTTACTGCTAAAAGCGTTGCACACATACTTTACAAATTGCCTCTTAAGTTAAGCCTGCCTGATCTGTGCCAAGCTACAAGAGGGTGAGCACGGGTTAAGGTATAGTTAGGCTTTCCTGTTTTCAGTTTCTATTTTTGGTCAATTCTGGTGGGGTTTTTTCAGTGTTTTCAATATCTTAAAAAACAGTTGTTATCAGTGGTTACACATTTTCGCGCGACTAAAAGCAACAGAAAAAGTGTTTTTCTGGTGTTTATGGAACGTTTTGCTTTTATTATTGCTTGCTTATTGCACTGAAAGAACATGGTATATCGATAGTGTACTTATAGTGTATATGAGGTCCAAAAAGATTTTTCCAAATTCATCTTTATTGTAGTACACCATACAATACTTCTTCAGTGAGTCTTTGGGTCATGTGCGCTCGCCCTTTCTTTCCTATGTAAACTTCTATTAAAAGGCCTTCTCAAGATGTTTCATCTGATCCTCCTGTAATGTCAGAGGACAACTCGGTGGGTTCACCAGAACGCTGTGCGTCAGAAAGGCATGCGCCGCTGCAGAGATCTCCCATTGACCCAGTACTCCATTTATCAAGCTTGGAGCCTTTTTATAGTGTTTTCACTGTGTTACTGCTAAAAGCGTTGCACACATACTTTACAATTTGCCTCTTAAGTTAAGCCTGCCTGATCTGTGCCAAGCTACAAGAGGGTGAGCACGGGTTAAGGTATACTTAGGCTTTCCTGTTTTCAGTTTCTATTTTTGGTCAATTCTGGTGGGGTTTTTTCAGTGTTTTCAATATCTTAAAAAACAGTTGTTATCAGTGGTTACACATTTTCGCGCGACTAAAAGCAACAGAAAAAGTGTTTTTCTGGTGTTTATGGAACGTTTTGCTTTTATTATTGCTTGCTTATTGCACTGAAAGAACATGGTATATCGATAGTGTACTTATAGTGTATATGAGGTCCAAAAAGATTTTTCCAAATTCATCTTTATTGTAGTACACCATACAATACTTCTTCAGTGAGTCTTTGGGTCATGTGCGCTCGCCCTTTCTTTCCTATGTAAACTTCTATTAAAAGGCCTTCTCAGCATTCCTAGCCCCTTGGGCTGAGAACCATCAGCTAAGGGACACAGTTGGAATGACTCTTTCTTTGATGCCACATAAAGCACAAAATGATAAATATTTGTATTTTAGTTCCTGTGCATAAGAAAACAGAGCACCAGAATAGACTAAAAAGTCAATAGCATCCCTCATTAACTCTGAAGATTGTAAAGATGCTTTCAGCATACCATCTAACAAGTGGCAAGGATCTCCTACAGGGAATCACTTCAGCTCGGGTATCAATTTTGACAGGTCATCACACAACTTGTTTATATACGTAGCTGAATCAGTGCAAATACAAACAATATCACTCCAATATTTGTTGAACTTGGAAAGAACCTTTTTTGCAGAGCATTAAAAGTGACAATGCGTTCCATGTTTTCCAAAAGTTTAGTGTCATGTTTTCACCACTATCCCAGATGCTTGGTGATATATATACTTGTCACTATACCTTGCATTGAATGTTTAAGCCTGAGGTGTTGGCAATTCACCTACTATCAATACTGACCCACTACAAACTATGGTGGTCTGATGTGTTAAGGGTTTTACTCATTCTCTGTGGGTAAATGTGGTGGCACATATTAGGAAAGATTTTTATGAAACCAGACATTTTACCTATCAGTGAAAGAATAAATGAAGCCAAAATATCAAATATGAGTTCGATATTTCCTGATTCTCTATAGTTTATAAAATGATTAAACTAGACCTAAAACATGAAACATGCATCTTTAGACCAAAGGCCACAAAACCAAAAAAGTAAAAGGAAGAAGAAACAATATTTTAGTGGCATCCCTAAAGAACAAAACTCAAGCAGAATAATGTTAGCCAGTCTTTCTTACTGCTAGCTTGTATAACAAAGTTACATTGTATTGACCCCTTCAGGAAGAAAAAAATGATATATATATTCCAACAACCACTCCCGACTATTCCTCGTCTCTTAACACGGCGAGCCTGTGTGGGTGCCGGACACCCTTGATATCATAAACAAAATTCTCCCAATCAGAAGAACGGCACAGGCTGCCTTTGGATGCTTCAAGATATATTTATTTAAGGCACAAAATCGGCAGCTCCCTACCGACGCGTTTCGCCACTAAGGCTTGGTCACGGTTACTGTGTTCATTTCATGGTGCTATTTACATAGTGAAAACAAAGTGCATAGAAGAGGGACTACAATAGATCCACTCGGCCGATTTTGGCCGCCATACTTGAGTGGTACTTTTCATTAAACATATATTGTCATGATACTGCATTTGTACAAATAAAGTATAATACAAAATTAATAAATCAAGCCCCAGTGGGCCAATCATAAGTCACTCTCTCGTGAAATCAAACTCAGGGGTCGGCTCTTGTTTGCGAGCTTCTGGACCCGCTTTGGCCGCCATCTTGGAGTAATGGTGCCGAACCACATTAATTACTGAGTACATAACCCAAAAACAATGTAAACAATAATGATTAAGTCTCGCCCACAGAGCTAACAACTTAGATCAGCACAGTCTGTTGGAAGCCCCGACACCTGATTCCCATATGACCAATCCAAAAGAGAACAGCAATGTCATTAGACTTATCACAGGGTATAGCCGCCAAGCGCGCCAAATTTCCAGTCTTGTGAGAAGTCAGTGGCCTGTGATACTAACTGACCCTGTATTGAAAGACATTTTACCAAATAAGCCCATAGTGACCTACAGAAGGGCATTCAGCATGTGCAATGAATTGGTCTCCAGTTCTCCGGAGACACCAGAAAACAATGACTGGTTGTCACCCCGTAAGGGTTTCTTCTGGTGCATTTCATGCCGCGCATGCAATTTTGGTATCAACACCAGATCTTACCTGACCCCCTTTGACTCTGAACCTATCACTATTAAGGCCCACTATACCTGCAGAACAGAACTAGCAGTATATGTTTTAACTTGCACCTGCAACTTGAGATACGTTGGGAGCACCAAACTTCCGGTGCACCAACGCATCCTTCAACATCTTAGAGCCATAGTGAATTGTGACCAAAGCTACCCGGTGGCTCGGCACTTTGATCAGCATCACAATAGAAATTTGTCCCATCTCAAATATTTTGTGATAGATGCCGTGAGAACTTCCAAGAAGGGTGGCGATTATGAGAAGAAATTAAGACAGTTAGAGTCAATGTATATTGTTCGATTAAACAGTAAAATCCCTGGAGGTTTGAACATGGGGGAGGATCTGAGTAATTTTCTTTAACCTGTCCCAGAACTTCGCTAAGGGCATTAATGAGTAAGTCTTTACATACGGGTATCCAGTTATCTTCCATGTTTTACCAGCAATCAGAGCATTGTGCATTAGTTTAGGAAAACATGGGTCTTTGCAGTGGTCCTGTCTTTTTGAGCCCAATGAGAATTTGAGTCCTTCTGCTATGTTAATGAATTGCTTTGGGCGCGCTTTTTGAATTTGCATAGTACTATTTATATGCGAGTCAGTCCATTTTACCGCTAACAGTGAGCAAGGGCGTTCACGCCCGAAACGCGTCTGTTCGGCGTTTTTTGCACCCCTGCACTTTATGCTTGAAAAAATAAAATAAGAAAAGAACAACCTGAAGACTGGCTTTGGACTTTGTGATTCGTTGTCTGCGTACTGGGTAGCATGCATAAGGCGTTTGTTGCACGGCGACCGGTTGGAGGAGTATATATATATATATATATATATATATATATATATATATATATATATATATATATATATATATATATATATATATATATATATATTTTTTTTTTTTTTTTTAAACCGTATCTTCACCACTCCATGTCCATAGAGCCCGGAAAGTACACCTGTTTTTCTCTGTTCAATATTTGTATTTCGTGCATTCCGCCATATATATATATAACAGGAGAACCATTGAATTCATATTCAGCGTGGTTCCAGTAACGCGCACGAAGGGCCCTCTTGCAAGTGACCGTGGGCGAATTGGAAAAATGTGATGTTATGCCGAAGGATCGGAGTAAGGCCACGGTCCGCCCCAGTTTCCTTTTGAGGCATTTCCAGCTACTTGTATCATCGAGCGCAGAGGGAGCGGAGAGACGCCGCATCTTGTCTGCCCTGAAAGCTGTGTTAACTCGAAGGCTGTGGCAGAGAGTATGGGACAGAAAACAGTCACACAAGTGGTTAAAAAAGTGAAGCCTCATCAACCTACTCTGAATTGCCTGCCCGCTTTATCTCGGAACTGGTAGTTCCAAATACAGAAGCGAGCAAAAGCAATTGGAAACAGGTGAGCCCAGCCGCCACTAGGAGGGAGGAGCTTGAATATACAAAGAGTGAGGTGCATTCACGGACTAAGGATGAGAGCACAAGAAGAAGGCACATGCCGAAACCGGTCTGCTATGATTCCTGAATAAAGTACCTGATTTGAAGTCCCACAGTGTCCGGAGTGATGCTCTTTAAAACAGGAGAACCATTGAATTTATATATATATATATATATATATATATATGTGCACACAGATTCTTCCAGACGAAAGAAACACAGCGACCCAGGAGGAAACGGTGGAAACACTGGTTTTAATGGCACAGATGCGAATGCATTTCGGCAGCAATTCTGCCTTCCTCAGCGCCCAAAGCGTCCTACCAGCGAGGTGTCATGCTGCAGGTGAGTCCCTCCTTTAAACGCCTGCTGATGCAAGCCAGCTCCACCCCTAGGGTTAGTACCCACACCTGTGTAGTCCCGCATGTGGTGCAAGACTACAGATCCCAGGATACAACTCAGTGGTGCCTGGAGCCTAGGTGCAGGAATGTTACCGTTAATGGTGAAATGTCACAGGCGGGGGGGCAGGGAACAGCATGAGCTTCTGGAGTTTGCTGTGATGGAAATACCGCTTTGGTGTGCCAGTCATCCGGTGCCTCCTCCGGTCCCCCAATACCGTCACAGCCACGAACACCAAAGAGTCATTAAAGCAGGGGATGAACCGCAATGTGTTCTACCCAGCATGAAATTGTCCATTCCAAAACTGCTCGCTTTTCTCCTCGGCTTCGATGGCGGGCTTCCAGCCAGTCCAACAAACGCTGGCAAAATAAACCGGACTGCAAGAGTCCGAAAGTTCCAGTGTCGCTGGTCGCCCAAAACGTGACGGGGGTCATCTGCAAAAGCGCCTCTGGATAGCGCTGTAATTTGTGCACACAGATTCTTCCAGACGAAAGAAACACAGCGACCCAGGAGGAAACGGTGGAAACACTGGTTTTAATGGCACAGATGCGAATGCATTTCGGCAGCAATTCTGCCTTCCTCAGCGCCCAAAGCGTCCTACCAGCGAGGTGTCATGCTGCAGGTGAGTCCCTCCTTTAAACGCCTGCTGATGCAAGCCAGCTCCACCCCTAGGGTTAGTACCCACACCTGTGTAGTCCCGCATGTGGTGCAAGACTACAGATCCCAGGATACAACTCAGTGGTGCCTGGAGCCTAGGTGCAGGAATGTTACCGTTAATGGTGAAATGTCAAAGGCGGGGGGGCAGGGAACAGCATGAGCTTCTGGAGTTTGCTGTGATGGAAATACCGCTTTGGTGTGCCAGTCATCCGGTGCCTCCTCCGGTCCCCCAATACCGTCACAGCCACGAACACCAAAGAGTCATTAAAGCAGGGGATGAACCGCAATGTGTTCTACCCAGCATGAAATTGTCCATTCCAAAACTGCTCGCTTTTCTCCTCGGCTTCGATGGCGGGCTTCCAGCCAGTCCAACAAACGCTGGCAAAATAAACCGGACTGCAAGAGTCCGAAAGTTCCAGTGTCGCTGGTCGCCCAAAACGTGACGGGGGTCATCTGCAAAAGCGCCTCTGGATAGCGCTGTAATTTGTGCACACAGATTCTTCCAGACGAAAGAAACACAGCGACCCAGGAGGAAACGGTGGAAACACTGGTTTTAATGGCACAGATGCGAATGCATTTCGGCAGCAATTCTGCCTTCCTCAGCGCCCAAAGCGTCCTACCAGCGAGGTGTCATGCTGCAGGTGAGTCCCTCCTTTAAACGCCTGCTGATGCAAGCCAGCTCCACCCCTAGGGTTAGTACCCACACCTGTGTAGTCCCGCATGTGGTGCAAGACTACAGATCCCAGGATACAACTCAGTGGTGCCTGGAGCCTAGGTGCAGGAATGTTACCGTTAATGGTGAAATGTCAAAGGCGGGGGGGCAGGGAACAGCATGAGCTTCTGGAGTTTGCTGTGATGGAAATACCGCTTTGGTGTGCCAGTCATCCGGTGCCTCCTCCGGTCCCCCAATACCGTCACAGCCACGAACACCAAAGAGTCATTAAAGCAGGGGATGAACCGCAATGTGTTCTACCCAGCATGAAATTGTCCATTCCAAAACTGCTCGCTTTTCTCCTCGGCTTCGATGGCGGGCTTCCAGCCAGTCCAACAAACGCTGGCAAAATAAACCGGACTGCAAGAGTCCGAAAGTTCCAGTGTCGCTGGTCGCCCAAAACGTGACGGGGGTCATCTGCAAAAGCGCCTCTGGATAGCGCTGTAATTTGTGCACACAGATTCTTCCAGACGAAAGAAACACAGCGACCCAGGAGGAAACGGTGGAAACACTGGTTTTAATGGCACAGATGCGAATGCATTTCGGCAGCAATTCTGCCTTCCTCAGCGCCCAAAGCGTCCTACCAGCGAGGTGTCATGCTGCAGGTGAGTCCCTCCTTTAAACGCCTGCTGATGCAAGCCAGCTCCACCCCTAGGGTTAGTACCCACACCTGTGTAGTCCCGCATGTGGTGCAAGACTACAGATCCCAGGATACAACTCAGTGGTGCCTGGAGCCTAGGTGCAGGAATGTTACCGTTAATGGTGAAATGTCAAAGGCGGGGGGGCAGGGAACAGCATGAGCTTCTGGAGTTTGCTGTGATGGAAATACCGCTTTGGTGTGCCAGTCATCCGGTGCCTCCTCCGGTCCCCCAATACCGTCACAGCCACGAACACCAAAGAGTCATTAAAGCAGGGGATGAACCGCAATGTGTTCTACCCAGCATGAAATTGTCCATTCCAAAACTGCTCGCTTTTCTCCTCGGCTTCGATGGCGGGCTTCCAGCCAGTCCAACAAACGCTGGCAAAATAAACCGGACTGCAAGAGTCCGAAAGTTCCAGTGTCGCTGGTCGCCCAAAACGTGACGGGGGTCATCTGCAAAAGCGCCTCTGGATAGCGCTGTAATTTGTGCACACAGATTCTTCCAGACGAAAGAAACACAGCGACCCAGGAGGAAACGGTGGAAACACTGGTTTTAATGGCACAGATGCGAATGCATTTCGGCAGCAATTCTGCCTTCCTCAGCGCCCAAAGCGTCCTACCAGCGAGGTGTCATGCTGCAGGTGAGTCCCTCCTTTAAACGCCTGCTGATGCAAGCCAGCTCCACCCCTAGGGTTAGTACCCACACCTGTGTAGTCCCGCATGTGGTGCAAGACTACAGATCCCAGGATACAACTCAGTGGTGCCTGGAGCCTAGGTGCAGGAATGTTACCGTTAATGGTGAAATATATATATATATATATATATATTCCGACAGAACTCCCAACGCGCCACTTCCAACCCTCAGATCAGCGAAGTGCACAAACAGACAAATATATATATAGATCATTACCCTAATTGTTAACCTCATTGTTATTCCCACTTCTATACATTCTTCAATCTAGTAGTGGCTTATTTATGGGGAAATTTGTTTTAATGTTATTATTAAAATAAATCTAAGGGTGATTAGTAACAAATGATTTTATGGCGCAGTTAGTACCTATGCACTTTATTTTACATATGTGAAATTTGCATCATAATTAAATATTTAAATTATGCATTTGCACTTTATAATGTGGATAGATAAAAACAATGGATCATTTATGCACTATTTTATTGACAAAGAAGATTGTACTACTACTATGTTAATCGGTATTTGTACTTGCACATAACTTATGTTCGTTTCCAATATGTTCGAGAATATTTTTGACAAGTCAAATATGGCCCCCATACATGATGATGTACTGAGCCCAATGAGAATTTGAGTCCTTCTGCTATGTTAATGAATTGCTTTGGGCGCGCTTTTTGAATTTGCATAGTACTATTTATATGCGAGTCAGTCCATTTTACCGCTAACAGTGAGCAAGGGCGTTCACGCCCGAAACGCGTCTGTTCGGCGTTTTTTGCACCCCTGCACTTTATGCTTGAAAAAATAAAATAAGAAAAGAACAACCTGAAGACTGGCTTTGGACTTTGTGATTCGTTGTCTGCGTACTGGGTAGCATGCATAAGGCGTTTGTTGCACGGCGACCGGTTGGAGGAGTATATATATATATATATATATATATATATATATATTTATATATATATATATATATATATATATACCTTATCTTTACCTGTATCACTAGGCCAGGTTTCATTTTATTTCTAGAGCCACCAGTGATCAGTGGGTGGCTCAGCTCGTCATGAGCATGCGGGCACCTTGTGCACTCCCCCTCACCCCAGCACAGCGGGAATATAACCCCCGCAGCGAAGGGGTTAAAGCCCTGTGCATTCTTACCGGGAGAACAATGGTGGTTCTGTCAACTATGCCCTGACATTGTGGCAGCAGCGAAGGCGCCCATCATGACACAGATAAATTATAATGACAGATACAGCCTTGTTCAACAAGCAGAGGAAGGATCATCAGAAAAAAATATAAGCAGATATAGCCTACCTCACATGCATGTATACGGTCCACCCATCCACTATCACCAGGAGCAGCCTTGAGAAGGAGCGCATGGACCAAAATACAATTTTCACTTCTAAAGCTGAGTATTCACTTCAGAAGTTGAAATACTGGCACTTTGAACAGGGAGAGAGGGTGGGATGTCTTCACGCGGTGTAGCTCAAGCTTGGAGCCTTTTTATAGTGTTTTCACTGTGTTACTGCTAAAAGCGTTGCACACATACTTTACAAATTGCCTCTTAAGTTAAGCCTGCCTGATCTGTGCCAAGCTACAAGAGGGTGAGCACGGGTTAAGGTATAGTTAGGCTTTCCTGTTTTCAGTTTCTATTTTTGGTCAATTCTGGTGGGGTTTTTTCAGTGTTTTCAATATCTTAAAAAACAGTTGTTATCAGTGGTTACACATTTTCGCGCGACTAAAAGCAACAGAAAAAGTGTTTTTCTGGTGTTTATGGAACGTTTTGCTTTTATTATTGCTTGCTTATTGCACTGAAAGAACATGGTATATCGATAGTGTACTTATAGTGTATATGAGGTCCAAAAAGATTTTTCCAAATTCATCTTTATTGTAGTACACCATACAATACTTCTTCAGTGAGTCTTTGGGTCATGTGCGCTCGCCCTTTCTTTCCTATGTAAACTTCTATTAAAAGGCCTTCTCAAGATGTTTCATCTGATCCTCCTGTAATGTCAGAGGACAACTCGGTGGGTTCACCAGAACGCTGTGCGTCAGAAAGGCATGCGCCGCTGCAGAGATCTCCCATTGACCCAGTACTCCATTTATCAAGCTTGGAGCCTTTTTATAGTGTTTTCACTGTGTTACTGCTAAAAGCGTTGCACACATACTTTACAAATTGCCTCTTAAGTTAAGCCTGCCTGATCTGTGCCAAGCTACAAGAGGGTGAGCACGGGTTAAGGTATAGTTAGGCTTTCCTGTTTTCAGTTTCTATTTTTGGTCAATTCTGGTGGGGTTTTTTCAGTGTTTTCAATATCTTAAAAAACAGTTGTTATCAGTGGTTACACATTTTCGCGCGACTAAAAGCAACAGAAAAAGTGTTTTTCTGGTGTTTATGGAACGTTTTGCTTTTATTATTGCTTGCTTATTGCACTGAAAGAACATGGTATATCGATAGTGTACTTATAGTGTATATGAGGTCCAAAAAGATTTTTCCAAATTCATCTTTATTGTAGTACACCATACAATACTTCTTCAGTGAGTCTTTGGGTCATGTGCGCTCGCCCTTTCTTTCCTATGTAAACTTCTATTAAAAGGCCTTCTCAGCATTCCTAGCCCCTTGGGCTGAGAACCATCAGCTAAGGGACACAGTTGGAATGACTCTTTCTTTGATGCCACATAAAGCACAAAATGATAAATATTTGTATTTTAGTTCCTGTGCATAAGAAAACAGAGCACCAGAATAGACTAAAAAGTCAATAGCATCCCTCATTAACTCTGAAGATTGTAAAGATGCTTTCAGCATACCATCTAACAAGTGGCAAGGATCTCCTACAGGGAATCACTTCAGCTCGGATATCAATTTTGACAGGTCATCACACAACTTGTTTATATACGTAGCTGAATCAGTGCAAATACAAACAATATCACTCCAATATTTGTTGAACTTGGAAAGAACCTTTTTTGCAGAGCATTACAAGTGACAATGCGTTCCATGTTTTCCAAAAGTTTAGTGTCATGTTTTCACCACTATCCCAGATGCTTGGTGATATATATACTTGTCACTATACCTTGCATTGAATGTTTAAGCCTGAGGTGTTGGCAATTCACCTACTATCAATACTGACCCACTACAAACTATGGTGGTCTGATGTGTTAAGGGTTTTACTCATTCTCTGTGGGTAAATGTGGTGGCACATATTAGGAAAGATTTTTATGAAACCAGACATTTTACCTATCAGTGAAAGAATAAATGAAGCCAAAATATCAAATATGAGTTCGATATTTCCTGATTCTCTATAGTTTATAAAATGATTAAACTAGACCTAAAACATGAAACATGCATCTTTAGACCAAAGGCCACAAAACCAAAAAAGTAAAAGGAAGAAGAAACAATATTTTAGTGGCATCCCTAAAGAACAAAACTCAAGCAGAATAATGTTAGCCAGTCTTTCTTACTGCTAGCTTGTATAACAAAGTTACATTGTATTGACCCCTTCAGGAAGAAAAAAATGACACTTTCACTCTCTTTTTCCGTTCTTTGAATGGCATTTAGTTTGTGGTTGTCCAGGTGTTTTTTCAGTGTTTATATGTTTTCACCAGTGAGGGCTATTTTTCTTTCAGTGGGGTTTTATCAGTTATTATAGGTTTAAACCTAAAACCCCACAGCCTAGGTATAGTGTTTTTCTGACTTACCCTGGCGAGGATTGTTGTTGCTACCTGGACAGGGTGCATTCCTCTGCCAACCAGAAAACCAATTTCTAACAAGGGTATACAAGGTTAACAGTAATTTTGGTAAATAGCTGACCAAGATCGCAGAGGGAGTCAGCAGAGAAAAGGAATTGAATAGAAAAGATCTGCACAAGGTAACAAGAAGTCGAAGCTCAGAAAGAACAACTCAAGAGGCTATTAGCAGAATTATCTCCCAAGGGTTTCAAGACATGCATAGAACAACATTAACAATAAAGGAAATGTGGGGTAAAGCACTCAGGAGCTCCACATGATAAGACTAAAACTCAGACTGTTTCTCACCCACATTTGCTATTACATATAGTGGCTCCCACAAATAGAATATACATGCAAAAGCAGGGTCTGCGGAGATGATACCTATGTTGATGTTATAAAAGTAACATACTGGCAATACTAACAGTAAACAAGAAGCAACACTTTGGTATGTTAGTTGTGCCCACAAACTCTGGGGTTAATATAGGAACACACAAGACATTAATAGCAAGGGTGGAAGACTAGAATACAAAGCTCCAAGAGACAAGGAGCTGCAGAGAAGAGGTGCTTAACAGATAAGAAAGGAAAACAAAGGCAACACTAGCCAGAAAGCAAGTAAAGAACCACACTAGGAAACTGGAAGCTAAGGAAGTAGGGAAAAGGCGATAGAAAACTAGAAACTGGAACTAATGTAAAGTGAAAAAGTCAGCTACCAGGAAAAGGGGTAACATACAGCAAAGGCATACATCAGAGTACTAATAACTGATAGGTTACAATCTTGAAGTGTCAAGAACAATCCTGCACAGATATGTCATGCTTGGGTAACATACAAGACTATATTTCAAGTACTAATAGAGGAAAATATCTAGCGAGCAAGGAAATTCATCCCATCACTTGTATGCAGAGGACAGTTTTATAACAAACTATTATGTATTTCAAACTTTCGAAACCTACAAAAATATTTCACAGAGTAACTAGTCGATTTTCAAATAACTAAAAATAAAAAATAAGAAAATCATTGGCTAATGTTTCAAGTGGCTTTTTCCAAGAGGTGTATACATCCGGTATTGAGGAGCTTTAGCATTTGTGGATTGCTGAACACTATGCATTTATGAAAAGGAGCCCCTAAGGGGGCAGCAGTGCAAGCTTCCCTTTGGAAATAGAGTGGGTACAGTGAACACAACAGCAGAGCGAACATCCTCTGCACAGCCCATGTAGAAGTGGTACAAACACAGCTCACAAAACAATAGGCACTAACAGTGCGACTTCTATCCGGGCACAAAATGTGCAAAATTGGCCAAGCCTAGGAAGGATCGGGTTTGCAAGGTGCCTTGACAGGCACAACAGACCAATGTGGCCAGCAGCAGGGCTAGTGTCTAGGAAACAAGGAAGATACACCAGGAGTTCAAGGATCCTTCACAAACAGCAGGCAAAAGCAGTTACACAAATGTCACACACACATAAATGAGGTACAATGGCAGCAGCACTGGAAGCTGCCATAACACACAAAGCTGGTTCTGCACATTGACAGACATCAAGCAACCTTTCCTCTCACAGTTACCGAGTGTTAACAGATAGCGCACAGAAGTTGTGCACTGTGCTTGAAAGTGGAAGGAGCACTCTGCACCGGACTGAACGAGTAAGTCTTCCCTTGTTGGAATATATGATTGAAAAATGTATCTTTAGGAAGATGGTCTCAGCAATGACCATGTGTCAGCTTTTTTAATGTTAAAATTTGGTAAGAGATAAAGTAGGTGAGTCGTAGTATGCAAAAACAATATATAAATGTGTGTTCTAAAAATGTGTTTACATAAAATATCCAGAATATGTGCACCAGAAAGCAGTACAGTGATGTGTTTTCAATGCTGTGAAACAGCAGCATCTAACTAATTTATATTGCAAATTATCTCTGTGACCCTTCCCATTACTCATAAATGTACCGTTTTGCTCCAAAATAAACGGTTTATTAGTGTCACAGAGTTAAAGAAAATATCAGTACAATATTTCTCTGCGAAATTACAGTAATGAAAATAAATTAAAATAAAGTGGTATTTAAAGCATACTGCTTGCAGATATTCGTTATTAAAATATTTGTCAGCAGGAGGTGCTCAAGTAACTTTCTATTCACGAGGAAATCTACACCTGTAGGTTTACTCTTGCATGTAGACCGAATTTTGTACTTAAAACTTGGAATTGAAAAGAATTTCAGAAACCCTCATCCTTCCCAGAACAGCTGCCTTTGCACTCTTAATATTATTATCTACGTATGGTAACATCATGGCAACCAGCCCCCACCCATCATAGCATGCATCCCGTAAATAACACAATGGACACCAGTGTTTAACTTGGGAAAAGAGGCTGCAGGTTTATTACATACAACGTTATGTAATCATTGTGGGTTATCTTACGGGCGATCCAAGGGCAGGCCACCTGCCCACCTGATGAGCCAGGCAGCACCGTGGCGAACCACCTATGTGCTGCCCCTTCTGTCCTTTGTACTCACGCCCCTTTCGGGGCGGAGCATAGCTAGGCAAGCCCCCGGTTGCACAGGCCCACAACCGCCCGAAGGACTACTGGGGCGCCAACACAGGATCCAGGAACCTCCCATGAGGCCCCTGGTGTTAGGCTCTGGCATCCCTATGTGCCGCGCTGAGGTACCCTTCTGTACCCATATGCTTCCAGATCGCCCTGTAACTCCGCCACAGCCCTGGAGGCGGCCACCGTCGCCGCCCGGGCCCCCCACCAAATCGCTCTTTCCTTTACCTGCAACCCATTTTATAACATTTTGTAAGTCTAACAAGAACAAGCCCATCTCTACTGGTGATACGTGTACCCTATTTGACCTAAAGACTGCATCTCTGGGACAGCAGCTCACTTGTTAAGGAACCTCTCCACCCGCTCCACCCGCTGCCTACTTAGGCTAGGAGGCGAGAAGGATTATACTTAACCTCGGCACAGTACCTTTACTTGCTAACTCTAGGCACCCAGGAAAGTCCATAAATAGGCTTAGGGTGGCTTTTGGCCGGATGTCCCGTTAAATGCGTGGAATTGCCAATGCCCGACCTGACAGCATGTCCTTCTGAGTCTGCAACTGGAAGGGAGACCCAGTATCTGCAGTACCCGGGTGAAAGTAGGAGTAACAAGCCCCCCTTACTTCCTCCTTTACCCCGTAATCTGCATATAGCACTTGTCGGAGTATGCCGATCGCGTTCAGACAGTCACCACCCTAGATCATGCCTTGCCCTCCTAAACTTCTGCTAGTATACCAGGGAGCAGTCAGGACCACGAGAAACCAAGGGGAACCATAAGTATGAATACCTGTCCTTTATTGACTACTGGGAATGTCAAGTGTCTTTAATATTATGTAGCCCATTTGTGTTTAACCCAGGAGTTTCCCCAATCTTGTGGACCATAGTACACTCGCTGGCTGACAACTTCCACAACCTGAATGGCTCCCAGCCAAGGTAATTGGGCATGAGAAAGTGCTAATGTTAATGATACTCAACTCTGTGGTACTCGTTTCATGGACCTCAGGGGATGAACGCCTAAGTGGACCTACCAGGATCTGAACCTGTGACCGGCGCTCAAACCCAAGCCCCTTTCGGTTTCGCCGCTCCACCGGCCTGTGAACTTGTATCCTAGGGTAGACTTCAGGCACTATAACCCATACTTTGACCTGCTTGGGCTAGCAACCCACATCCAAAAGCCTGCCAACCGGCTAACCACCAACTTACAGACCGAATGTTCGCTGAGACTCCAATGGTAAGTTTGCTTAAATGAAGCACTGATAACATGCCAACAATATAATCAATGTAACCTTAACTAGGACTGCAACTTGTGCTCTGGTAGATGTCCCTGTAAGCGCTCCATCCCCTCCCTATCAACGCTAGCCAGGCAACCCACACTCACCAGTGAATGGCACACTCACGCCCCAACTACAGAGAGTACCTATTCGTGAATAGCCCACGACCTTACATTTATTACTGCCGGTATACTAGGATGATGGAGAAACCTAGCTGGCGCTACCGCCGAGTGACCATTGCGCCATCACAGGTATGTATTTGCCTAATCAGTTTCAGCTACAAGGTTTGATGACCTTGCCAGCTTCAAACACATGCGAAATAAAAGGGATGCTTACTGCCACCCGTGCCCCGCAGCTGGTGCTAATGCTGGTACAAATAGCACCGGGAAACTAGATGCTGTACTATCGCATTAAGGGCCATTGCAGCCTTATTAAAGGCCCTTGCTAACCTACTCACAGACTGCAATGACCAGGGAGGGCTGGGAATTTACAGCCCGAAGCTGATTGTTAGCTAAGCCCACCCTGAAGAGATCCTGGGGAATGAAGAAGGGACACCCTTGAAATTTCGTCCTGTCCAACCAGATGTGGCTCTATGAAGGATACCACAACCGCATTTGATTTGAGCCGCACCCAGCGCAACCTTTCTTCCTGGACCTGCCTCCAACCTGACGTGTATTTGGGTCCGCTGTCACCCTAGGGGTCTGCTGGCTTTGACCGGGTCGCGGCAAGCTGAAGCATGCAAACTGCCCCTAAACTTCACATGACACCCATGTATGCGAGCTAACCACCGTCGGCAAAAGCATGCCAACCCCTGTAGTGTTCTGCTTCCCTTAGCGCACGGGGGGTAGTCCTACCTGACCCGGTTGATGATGTATGTGCTGCATGTTGTGCCTGCTTACTGTTAAGTGTCCCAGATCATGCACTGCTACATCCAACCAGAATCTACTTTCTCTGACTGCAATAGCAGGTTAATATAATCACCAAACCAATGGAGACCTAAAATGAGCACACCAACCGTGACTGCTGGGAGCACAGGCCACCCACTTCACTGACAGAAGTGCTCATGCCCAAACCGAGCGACCCAAGCTACCTACTGCATGTGGCACAGTTCCCTAGCCAGGTTGCCTCAAACTTTACGCACCTACTACAGGGGCCTATGAACTAGTTCTAGCAATCTGCCTTTTAGGCCCTGGCTTCCATTGAAAAGGCGATGCCAACAGAGCTCCAATTACCGCAGGTGGAACCTCTGAGCACGGCTCTAATCTAACTGATGCCCCTTGAATCAGATATCGATCATTGAAAGCTGCTTAGTACTTCTGATGCATTGGTGCTCTCTGACCCCCTGATACAATTTTGCTCGTGCCCGAGACCTCCCCGTGCACTGAAAGCACAAGACCTACTTGACTGACGTTAGCTCCTCTACCAGGCTCCCACACAGGAGCCCCACTACTAACCAAGCGGCCTAAAACCTTCGCCTCGTGGAGTGGTTGCAGCTGGACTGCAAACCACTCCTAGGCATTCCCACCCATATTATAAATGACGTTCGGTTTTGGCTGCGATATGCACCTACGCCTGGCCGAGTTCACCACGCTTGTCAGATGAAGGGAGTACACACTTAACCCAATGCTTGTTCACTCCCTATGGAGCTAGGCAAAGCCTATGAGGTTGTCTCCGAAGCAGTGTCAGCTGAAAGTGCCAACCGCCCACCAAAGTAGCAAGCTATGCACACCACTCAATTGACTCCAAGGGCTGTTATTTAACTTCTCCTTCGTATCCTCCATAAAAGATAACTTAGATCCAACTGTTCATCTTTCACCGTGTTACCAGACCTCGTCCTGTCTTCAGGGTTATCATAACTAACTAGGTCCATCGATCCACCTTTCTACCTATAAGTTAGCCACCCAGTGTTTACTGGTAGGGCTGTCCTTGACATAACAGATTAAGCATCAACTCATTCAGCCATGACCCTACTAACCCGGGCGCATAGCTAAACTACTGTAGTACTGTGTTGGAGATGACGAGGGAGGCGTACTTTCAATGACCGGGCCTTGTGATGCCTTGCCCTGCACTGCAACGATTATACCGGATAAAGATCCGGGCTGAGTATGTGAGCAGAAACCGTTGCTATTGGCAAGTAGTACCTGAAAACCACTTGAGGCAGTAGTAATGATACTGACACTGGGCGAACGAATTCCAGTTTGGCAATTGTCCATAAACCCTGCCTAGGTATAAGTATCCCTAGTGGCCACTCCTAACGTTCCCAAACCGGGGTAGGCCAGATCTAAGTATATTACTGGTCACAGTGAGTCCTCATGTACTAAATTTCTCAACCTTGGACTGGAAACTAGTACGAGAAAAAGGGGGGGGGGGTTGAAAACACAGCATCCTCATAAGCAGTGCTTTAAATGGGCCGGTACTCACCGGTACGGAGTACCGGCACTTTTTCCTTTTCTCCCCTTGAGTACCGGCACTTTTCCAATGAACGAAGAGAGTACCGGTACTCATGGGACCCGACTTCAGCCCAGGCAGCGCTTCCTTTATCACCTCCACTCCTCTGCAGCTCCTTTAACAAGCACTGCAGGGAATTAATCACGGGAGTGCTTGTCACCTTTGGAAGTCTTCAGAGCGGGGAGGGCGGGAGGGGGCCTGCAGAGTGCTTATCGGATCCATTGTTCTTTCACAGTGGGGCTGAGAGGGACTGAAAAATCTAATGGGTGGCGGCGGGACGCACTGAACAGAACAGATTTAAATGTGCGTTTATGGCTGTGAGAGTGATGTCCACGGAGTGTTAACTAACGGCGGCCCATTAAGCGCACCTGGGGGCAGGCGCCAGCTGGCCTGTCCCTGTCGGCCTCGGACCCCTTTGAATACAGGCCTCACTGGCCTGCCCTGGGGGGTGGGGGGACACCGTTCTTTACCACTTATTAAGCACTTTGGCTGCCAATACAACTTGGTCTATATTTCGTAAAACTATCACTTGTTTTGAAACGTGTTTCTTTATAATGGATAAGTGCCAAGTGTTTGTGTACGTGGAGGAGAAAACAAGCTGGAGGAAGGCACAGAACTCTGGCTGGTTTTTCAGAATGAGTCACAGGAATGAACGCAGCTCATTCGGCAGAACACACTCTTCGATACCCTTCAATTTTACTAACATTTTTTTTTAAAAACAAATGTTCATGAAATGCTTGATTTCACTGTTGCCCAAATAAAACATACCCTCCACAAATTGACAAGCACCGTAGGCAAACGCACACAACACATTAATGGATACATGCACACAAACCATAATGCACAGACACAGATGAGTACATACTGCACAGATGTACATGCACCACAGATTCATGCCCAAGCACGCACATGCAAACACTTGCGAAAAGCAAAAGCACGGACACACAGCACACACATTCCATCGGTAGACACACACATACAACAAGCACACATACAATTAAACACATACCAAACGCATCCGAACTCACAAAAGAAACTGCGGGGAATGAGATTTTGGTATCCTATCTGATCACCTAGATACCTATCTCATTCATCCAATTTTGGATCGATTATTGACTGTCATTGAGTAAAAGGCAAACCCCCATAAGTTAAATCAACGCCATAGACTGACGCAATTCTGTAAAACCACTTACGACTGGTAAAGTTTAAAAAGTTTAATATAAAACCAGCGTTAATTGCAAATACAATCCTCTCAAGATAAGGTTCAACAAGTATACAGGTACTAAAAGAAACATAAATTCCCTAAAGAATCTCAGTCTACAAAAGAAAACGATCAAAACCAATTCCAAAATCAACAAATTGAATAGCATAGACACAAAATGAATCTGCTGCGTCATTTACAGAAACGAATAAACAAGTTAAAACTCTCCCTACTCTGTACTAGATGGAATCCCTACTCAGCAAGTTCCTTACCTAAAAAGGTGTCAGCAGTTTGACTTCCAAAGAAGTTCAAACTCTCTTAGTCTCTGATGGAAACCTATGTCGAGAAGCAGTACCCTATCTGCCTACCCATCCGCTCTCTAAGGGTCCTCGGCCTACTGCTCTCTCTGTGCTTGCTCAGGTCATCTGCGCTCTCTGTTCTCTCTGTGTTGGCATCTGCGCTCTTCTGCTCTGCCTCTTCTCCCCGGGGTGCTGTCCCTAAATACAAAATCACAGTATGGGTGGAACGCCCCTTTGAGACGCCCACCACGTACACATTTCACGTAGTCTCGCTTCTGGGTTTTTCCATAGTTCGTCTCTTCAAGTCGTCTGTTAAGTTGACCTTGCTTCTCAGGCGCCATCTTCGTCATCGTGCTGGTAACCTCCATGACATTCCAGTTGACACTTTCAGTCCAAAGTCTATCACCTCAAACAGAGCTCTATTCATTTCAGTTGTGATTGTAACCTCTTTTGGTCCTGAGAACAGTCACTTCTAAACAAGACCCCAAATTCCAAGCGTCGCTTATCTCACTTAGGCCATAAACTTCGTCCAACATTGTCACTTTAATTTAACGAGGCCTTTGACTCTTGTCTCGCACGTACAGATCAAAGCTATTCCCCTATCCCAGTGAGCCCACTAAATTATACGCAGTAGACTACACTCCTGCGAACACTTGGTCCGTTAGGTTAAAATCACATATGAACACACCATTCTAAAATTCCTACAAACTCTTCTAGACAGTATAACTTTTAACACACATATATATATAATCGAATTAGCAAATCATTGATTATAATCGAATCCTATGTTACATAAAATGCAACGTTATACTCTTGTCCTTACACAGTGCTATATAGTCTGCACATTTCTTCAATTTACATTTCATCTTCTTTCTCCGTTTAATTATTGCATACATGAATTCAGCTTAGCGCGTTCTACTGTTCTTAAGCATTTTCACACATTTCTATAGTTAGCCCAACCTATATACGGGCCTTTCTAATTCTAATGCACATTCTAGAGTAAATACAGATACATTTTCTTATTGCTTATGTTACATATGCTTACGTTATGCTACACGTGCTAACTTTACGTGACAGGCTTGTAAATATGGTACAGACATATGTTTCATTCAAATTGCGCTCTCTCAGTTCCCCCCTTTGATGACCTCTAGGGGTCATCACTAACACCTCAATTTGAATGTCACTTTACACAGAATTAGTTACAAGGCTCCCTCTTTTTATCGTTTCGAGAGCTCTCAAACTTCTATACTGTTGATCTTGTAAAGCAGCTAATCTCCTTTCTTGCTCTCTCATGGACCTTCGTAACTGGTTTGATCTATACCATTTGTACAATCTCACTAACCCTAACAATATGATTATGCAAATCAATATTATTAAGACAGGTTTCAAGATATACCAAACAACACCTTTCCCGAGATTGGCAAACCAACCTCCAACTTTTCCCATTCCATTACCTACTTTTTCCCAAACATTTACTCTTGTTCAATCTTCGATTTCTTGATGTATTTCAGTAATGTTCTGTATTACCTTCTCAAGTGGTTTTGAATTATCTGGAATATAAGTACAACATTCCTGGACCTTCAAAGCCTTGCAGACTCCGCCCTCTTTTGCTAGCAGAACATCTAAAGCAAGACGGTTCTGAAGAACCATTGCCCTAATCGACTGCATCTCTCCTTCAACTAACATCAATGACCTTGCAGTACTAGCAGACAATCTATCCACGACTGTAGCTAGTCTCCTGATCTTAACATCATTAAGTATCAAACCTAAAAGAGGAAACATAGCTCCAAATATGTCTCCAACTACCTCAGCATCTCCTACTTCCCTTTTCGCTCTTGTCGAAGCCTTTCCCTCTATGATCTCTAAATCCTTTGCATGATATATTTTGGGGAAGACAATTGCCAGATAACATGAACCGTACCAATTGTCAGGCAGTTTTACATAGGCATTTCTTCCACATACAAAATATACATTAGGAATCGCTTGCATCCCTTTCATGAAATCTTTCGTATAGTACTCTAACCGAAAAGCATGTTCGCAACTAACTTCACCTACAAATACACTCTCATAATATGTCTTGCTTCGAGTTAAACATAACTTCCCTTTCTGCGTTCTATCCAAAGCTATTGGACCATTACTACCCTTCCTTTTGTGTGCCTTTTCCTCTTCGGTCCAATCTGTTTTCCACTGTCCTGACATTTTTAGAATCTTCTGCCTCCTGTACCAGTCATCTACTTGTCCAATGAATCTTTTCTCAACTTCTGACACTTTGCAAGTCAGATTATTTCGTCGTGCATATGAAGTATCTAGTGTATCCCAAGGAAGAAAGAATTTTGCTAATCTATCTTCCTTTTTGTGATAGTCCCACTTATTCATTTGTTTATAATTCGGGACTTTAGCCAGTACCGAATCATAATTTGAAAAGTAGTACTCAAACCCTTCTCTACCATAAAATAGACTGAGCAATAAACTACATGTTATCCCATATGTCAGTGGGAGGTGATGATATCTGATACCTTCATCTACGGAAGCTGGCAACTGCATGCAAACATAACAATCCTTGGCCTCCATGGCATCAATATACTCGTACAATAACTTGGCATATGCGTTTGATCTAAAATTTCCCTGCGACTCGTCTATGTGTAACCTACGAGCTTCATTTGCCAGTAACGCCTTTTCACGAATTACATTGCTCTCCTCCTTCTTCCCAACAAGAGCAGGTTTCAAAGTCGTTACAGGCTTTACATCTGTTGTCTCTTTTACTCTTGCATGTCCTACTATGTATGATATGGTAACTACTGTAATGATGAGAAAAATCACTACTGCTATTAGTGTACCTATTATGCATCTTGCCTTTCGGTTTGGGTTGCCAGTCTCCATGTTATCAAACAACGTGGCTCCTTCTTCTTCGAGGAAAAGTTTTCTTTTTCAGGTCTTTATTTACGTTATTTGATTTCTCAGTCTGTGAAGCGCTCTTAATCAACAAAAAGTCTCTTTCTCAACAATGTCTTTTTACTTTCAACGACAGACAACCCTAACCCTTCTCCGTCCTCTAAATGTAATCCCTAATTTTATTCTTCTTTCCACTCGGCGCTAGGTTATCTTCTTCTTTATAGCTTAATCACAAAAGTCTTTATGTATCTACAATGATTTAGTGAAAGTCAGTAACCTCTCAGACTCGATTCCAGGCGTCAACATCCATACTTCCTCCGTCACAATTGGATCGAGATTGGTTACCTGTACTTCCCTCACTCTCCCAGATCTCTGTCTCCAGGACATCTGCTAGATAAGTCCATTCTGGGGTGGCGTATCTTCGGCAGGGCACACGTACCCTCCTTGATCTTCTCGGACTCTCAGAGCCTGAGCCCGTAGCTCCTTCGTCTAGATCTGAATCTTCAGAGATCGGGACAAGGGTTCTCTCTGGATTTGCTCTCAAGCTTGACCTTCTCCTTTCTTCTGGCCAACTAGCTTCTCCACTCCTTGTCCTCCTATTCCTTGTTCTTGGACTTGTTTCTTGACCACTTACAGCTTGTTCGGTGTCTGACTCGAACTCCCAGCTACTTTCCTCTTCTGAGGGAGCTTCGGTCTCACTGGTGTACTGATCATCATCGGCCTGTTCCGACACAGGCTCAGCCTCTTCAATCACCTCTACAGCTTGACTTTCCCTCTCTGTGGCTTCTCCGCTTTCCGCTGGATTTTCATCCGAGAGAGGAGCTGTTTCTTCCAGAGGTGCTGGAACTCTTCAGGTGTGTGAGGCGTGTATCCAGTTGGGCAAGCCTCCACACTTTACTGCAGTATTCGTCACTAATATGACTTGGAATGGTCCACGCCAGCGCACGTCTAGACAGTTCTTCCTGACATGCTTCTTCACCAGGACCCAGTCCCCCGGACACAGGTCATGGCACATGTCTTGTGCTGATGGAACCTCTGCAGCCTGGACCTGGAGGGACACCGAATGAATGGCATCAGATAGTCCCTTGCAGTAGTCCAAGATCAAATCGTCTGTGATGTTCAACAGGGCTGCAGTCGGAACCGATGGCAGTCTCATAGCTCTCCCCATTAGCACCTCGTGTGGAGAGAGACCTGTTCTTCTATCTGGTGTGCTACGTATGCTCATAAGAACCAATGGAAGTGCATCAGGCCAACTCAGGGATGTCGATGAACAAACTTTGGCGAGTCTGGATTTTATGGTGCTGTTGATTTGTTCTACAATCCCCGAAGCTTCTGGTCGATAACTACAGTGGAGCTTCTGGTCTATACTCAAAGCTGAACATAGCATCTTCACTATTTCGCTGTTGAAATGAGTTCCTCTGTCCGATTCCAAAGAGGCTGGCACCCCAAACCTCGGTATCAGCTCTCTAAGCAACAATTTTGCTACTGTAAGTGTGTCGCACCTACATGTAGGGTAAGCCTCAACCCATCTGGAAAATATACAGACAATCACTAAGACGTATCTGAGGCGATTACATTTTGGCATTTCAATAAAATCCAGCTGCATTCTATTGAAAGGCCCCCCAGACCTCCCTATGTGACTCAATGTGACTGGTGTTCTCTTTCCTACGTTTAGTTGCTGACAGATCACACAACGCTGACATACTGCTTCTGCCGCTACTCTAAACTTCGGATTGTACCACGTTTGTCTGAATACTCTCACCATGGCATCTCTGCCTATGTGTGCTGGTCCATGCAATCTCCTTGCCATTGGACTAACAAGTTCGTTTGGTAAAACTGCTCTCCCATCTGCAGAGATCCAAAAATCCATCTCACTTTTGGTACAACCAGCGGTTTCCCATGCCTTTTTCTCAAAATCAGGTGCATTTTCCTGGACACACTTCAGTTCATCCCACGTGTCTACAGTTTCTAACAACATAGTCAAATCAGTTCTTTCCTGTATTCCCCCCACTTCTAGCTTGGTGTGAGAATACCCCTGTTCCGCACAATAACGTGCAACTTCATCTGCATAACGATTTCCTTGCGACACAAAATCTGTATTTTTTGTGTGCGCGGCACATTTAAAAACCGCTATAGCTGCTGGACCTTGTAAGGCCTCTAACAACAATCTCACGAATTCTCCATTCCTAATGGGAGAACCCGAGGAGGTCATGTAACCTCTTTGAGACCACAACTGCCCATAGTCATGAACTACCCCGAAACCATACTGGCTATCGGTGTATATGGTGACTCGAATTTTATTGCCTGCCAAACAGGCACGGGTCAAAGCAATGATTTCAGCTACCTGAGCGGAGTGTACTCCTTCCAGGCAGGCGGCTTCCACAACTCTGGTTATGGTGCAAACTGCATATGCTGCTCTCAGCTGACCGATATCGTCTCTTACGCATGAACCATCAACAAAGAAAATTTCATCAGGGTCGGTCAATGGCTCATCTACGATATCTGGTCTTGGTTTGGTGCATAGTTCAGTCACATCAAGGCAGTCATGATCTGTACAAACTTCATCATCAATATCATTTGGAAGTGGCATCAAAGTAGCAGGATTCAAGACGGAGCATCTTTTTAGGGTCACGTTCTCAGCAGCCAATATGACTTGCTCATAGCGCGTGAGCCTGCTATTCGTCAGATGCTGAGTCTTGGTCCTAGTCATTAACAATTCCACAGAATGCGGTACGTACACCACTAACTGATGTCCCATAACCACATTTTCACACCTTTCAATGCTGACACCCGTTGCAGCAACGGATTTGAGACATCCGGGCAACGCTGCGGCTACTGGATCTAAGGTAGCCGAAAAATATGCAACTGGTCTACGAGCATTTCCGTGTATCTGGGCCAAAACTGCTAAAGCACAACCTTCCCTCTCACAGCAATAAAGCAAGAATGGTTTCTCGTAATCAGGCATTCCCAAAGCCGGGGCACGACACAAGTCCTCCCTCAGCTGTAAAAACGCCATCAAACAATCCTTGTCCCATGGTACCGGATCACTCACCCCCTTGTGCGTCAGTTTTTGTAACGGTTTTGCCTTCATTGAAAAATTGGCTATCCACTGCCGACAATAACCAACCATGCCTAAAAACATCCTGACTTCTCTTTGTGTTTTGGGCGCGCTCATTTTCATGATCGCCTCTATTCTGTCTGGAGACACCTTCCGTTTTCCCTTTTCAATCCTGTGGCCCAAGTACTGCACTTCTGTCAGACAATACTGCAATTTACTTGGAGACACCTTGTGTCCGTTCTCGGCCAAGTGATTTAGTAAGGTGATGGTGTCTACCTTGCAAGCTTCCTCAGTTTCTGACGCAACAAGTAGGTCATCTATGTACTGGACCAGAACCGAGTTCATGGGCAGTACTAGACTTTCAAGATTTTTCTTCAGCAGCTGGTTAAAAATCGATGGGCTTTCTGTATACCCCTGGGGAATACGACACCATGTTAAAACGCGATTTTCCAGCTTAAAAGCAAAAAAATACTGGCTATCCTCATCTAAGGGGATAGAAAAGAAAGCCTGGCACAGGTCTATCACTGTGAACCATTCAGCTTGGAACGGTATCTGAAACAATATCACTGATGGATTCGGTACCACTGGACAACACGAAACAACGATATTATTATTCTTTCGAAGGTCCTGCACTATTCTGTATTTCCCACTAGGCTTCTGCAAACCCATAATCGGGGAGTTACATGGACTTCCCACGATCTCCTTCAGTATTCCCTGTTTAATCATGGATTCGATCACAGGCTTTATTCCTGCAATCGTCTCTGGTGTCAATTTATATTGTGGTATTCTTGGATACTCGGCATTGGGTTTTACCATGATCTTTACCGGTTCTACCCCTTTGATCAGTCCTATTTCTTCTCCAGTAAAATCCCACACCTCAGCTGACACCATCTCCTTCAAATCCTGTGGAAGCTCCTCCACCGTTAGGGTAGGGTATAGTTCCACGCATCCCTGCGAGTTTACAACCTTAAAGTCGGCATCATCATCGTTAGTCTGCACTTCTACTCCTTCCGGTGTGCAATATATAGTGCAGTTTAGTTTACACAACAGATCTCTTCCTAACAGACACACAGGGCTGGAATCACAAATCACAAACTGATGTTCATCACTGTAGTTCCCTATCTTCACTGATACTGGTTCTGTTAGAGGATTCGTCATTCTCCTATTTGCGACTCCTACCACCTGGATCATCTCTCCCGACATTGGCAGACCTGGGACTACCGCCGATCTCAAAGTGGATCGAGTGGCCCCCGTATCCACCAAAAAGGTCGTAGGACATCCAGCTACCTCAGCTTCCACGTATGGTCCCCTCTGATCTACCTCCAGGGCTGCTCCTAGGGTACAGTCTTCTTTCCTATTCACTCGTTGCCCCGTAAGGGGATCAACGTAGTAGCATTCCTCTCCTCCTACGAACAGTGGCAGTTGTCTATAGGTTTTCCCTCCATTTGCAATGCGAGGCGGTTGAGGAAACTGAGCTCGAGGAGTCTGAGTCCCCCCTTTGATAAACTTTCCCTTCGAGACCGCTGTTCCTTTTACCAAAGTGTTCTGAACCTCATCCTCCTCCTGTTCTAATTCCCCCGTCTCGACATTATAGGGACACTCGCGTCTCCAGTGTCCCACTTCGTTACACTGATGGCACCTCGTTGTCTTTTTCAGTGTCGCGATATCTACCCTAGGTCTCGGTTTTTCCTCCTCATCTCTGCTCTGATTATTCTGTTTCTTCCCTAGGGTTCCTGTTCCCTGTTGCCGCTGTCCACCCTTTCCAGCTGATTGCATCTGCACCAACATCAGCTTCTCCTTAAGTTTCTTTGCTTTCGAATCTATTTCATCGCTGCAATACCTTGCATACCTCAGGATCTCATCTAAAGGTTTGTTTTGCCAACAGATCAAATGCTGTTGAATCATTAAGCTTATGTCTGATCTCAATCCCAGGACGAACTTCGACACAAACTGTCCTATGTCTTTAGGATCCATCACGTCCAATCCACTGTACTGTTTGAATGCTTTCAGCAATCTCTCACAGTACTCGTGAACGGTCTCTTTAGGTTCCTGATTGGTTCGATCTATCTTAACCCAGTCTATGTCCTGCAACGGCACCTTCTCTTTCAACCATGCCATTACCCTCTCGTACTTTTCCATGACTCTCTCTGATGGTCCATTTGTCCGGGCATCTCTCTCTGGTTCACAAATGGGCCATTCAACACTAAGCTTACATGCCGTCCACAAATCTCCGGGTACGACAATGTCCAACAGGGTGTTCAAATCGATCCACAGTACCTTAGAGAACTTCACGAACCTCTCTACCTGTTTGTACCATTCTACGGGATTCTCTCTTAGCTTTGGAAAGGAATTGGTAAATGCCGCTAGATCCCCCCTACTCCGGGGCACATGCACGTAGTTTCCGTTCGCGATTTCTCGCAAAGGAAAAGCTTCCATCCGCATTAACTCTCCCTCCGGGGACCTCGTAAGTGCGCTCCTTCTGACGGTTCCCCTCTTGGACCATCTTTCCTCCCATTTATCCAAATTCCTCCACAATCTGATACTCACGATCAGTTCCTTTATGTGTATTTTCAGCCCAATCGTCCCACGCTCATCTAGATCCTGATCCGTGCAATTTAGTCTATGGTTACCCTGTAAAGCTTTAGTTCGTGATAAGTCTATCATATACCTGTCTGCCAGCTCAGATAATTTTTCATGAACTGACCTCGCTTTCCGAGTAACATCCTTAGCCATAAACAGTATTTCGTCCTGTTCATACAATTCGATCCTTTCCATTGGCAATGTGCCATCTATTATTTCATCCAAATCTGATTTTAAACTGATTACATCGAGCCGTTTTGCTTTTATCTCAGCTCTCAGTACCTCACTACTAGGTGGTCCGTTTAAATCCCTCTCACCCCCACTACGAGTCCTACGTCTAGGCATAGGTGAGTTAGGAGTCCTCCTCGCTTCTCTTTGTTCCCACCTCTCTAAGTCCCAAGCTTTTCCATCTTCCCTAGGAGTATGGTGGAACAATGTCCTATTTCCCATCACTGCCTTCTGTCTTTCCGGCTCGGTCTCTCTATATGCAGGATAGGATCCTCCGTTCTGTTCTGAATCACTGCAACTCCCTTGCTGTCTGGTGTCGCTCAATAAACGATAAGATCCCTCACGGCCCTCCATGTTCCCGCGATCCCGTCCGGGATCACCGGATGCATGGCGAGACCCTTCGCGACTCCCTATACTCTCGTGACTCCAATGTCGCACATTTTCGTCCGGGGTATGGTGAGTGCACCTGTAACTATCTCGGTACTCCTGTGTCCTTCGTTCTCCCTCACTAAGGATGAGGCGAGGCACTCCCCCACATCCTGTACTCTTATCTTCACACAATTGTCTATTGCCACCGGTGGTATGGCAAGTACCTCCTTTGCTTCCTTGACTTCCTCCCTCCCACTCTGGACTGCTTTCGCCAGCTCCGCAGTGAGAGAGGATCCTGTTGTCTTGATCTCTCCATTCTGCTTCTGTTTCTATTCTTTTATTCTGAGTCTCTACGGAAGCATCCCATTCTTTCAAGTACTCTCTCAACTCCTTAAAGGATTTCGGTTTCGGTCCCCTCAGATCCATCCGTCCTCTCTGACCCCCCTGTTCTATCCAGGGATCCGTTACTGGATCCAATGGGGTACTCCGACTCCTTGGTCCTAGCAACTGCCTTTGGGAATTGATCGTATTATTCCTACTTTCCATCTCTGCCCTTTCCCTGTCCCACCGTGCCTGTTCCTCCTCCTGGGCTCTCTCCGGGTTGTAGATTGACACTATAGGACCTATGGTAACAGGTACTTGTAGAGCATCTGGCAGTTGATACGACTTTGCACGCTCCGTTTCTGGCACCTTTTGTACCACAAATCTTCCTACTACTCTCTGTATGGGACTAGATTGAGGTATTTCCTCACCTTTCTTGGGTTCCCACTCTGATGTGGGGAGCGGTTTATATTCCCCCCACCTAGCCCCGTCCCCTTGCTGTAGTTCGGGACTTTCGGCTTCTCTGTTGTACGGAGGTGGTCTGTCCATTAATAGCCTCTCTATCAGATCCTCATCCGGCTCGCTGTCCTCATCCTCTTCTAGAGGTTTCTTTTCTCCCGTAGCTTCTAGCATTGGGTACAGTTTGTCTGCTTCTATTTTTTGCACCCTCCACTTTTTAGCTTTGTCGTCCCATTTAGCATCCTGCACTGCTCTTACCGATCGTCTCACTCTTTCTTGGCGCCTATTCAAGCTCCTGTCGTTTGCCGCCTTGAACCATGCGTTAAGGGCTTCGAACTGTGTTGGCCTCGGTAGAGGTCTCGTTGCAAGCATTACCGCTTTCAATTGATTCAATGCTTCTAATCTAAACGTCCCGTATCTCGGGAACGTCAGTTCCTCAATTCCTTCTATTAGCTTACTCCACTCGGAGATCCATAGTATTGAGTGTAACCCTACATTCACAGCCATATAATAAGCTGGTGTGCCCACCGGTGGGGCCTCTTCCCCTGCATACGAGTTCCCTCTATCTCTCTTAAAGATCGCCCTTAAACGTTTAAAACACTTCATTGTCAAGGATCTACGATTTCCCTTAATTCTCTTCCTTATTTACTTCCCAATGGCGAACCACCAATCCCTGCGCGGTTCTCGCTGAACAGCCTATCCCAGCGCGGTTCTACAGCAACCGGCCAATCCCAGTGCGGTTCTACGCTGACCAGCCTCTCGTCCCCTCTGCAGCAGTTCCCCTCCTTTCTCAGCTCGTCTCGCGGTCTTGCATGCGTCTCATTCATACACCGAAAAATGACTACTTCCGACCAAGCGATCACTTTTCTTGACTGTATGTCCACAGTCTAACTGTAATTGTCACCTCAACTGGCGAGACGTCTTCCTTTCACTTCAGACGCCCACCTTAACTGATAGGTTACTTACACACAGTAAACGTCCGACCAGCGTCCGTTACTCATACACTCACTCTTACGTTCCCCCTATCTCGGTCCTGCGGGCGATCAATGGTACCTCATGACCCCCTTTTCAACGGTAGACAATTACTCTGGATGTTCGATACACCCGAACCACTTAAGCTCTCCTCTGAACTTAAGATTTTCACCAGGTTGCGCGCGCTCACAACCGTCTCACAATCACACTACAGGCATTCAACTCCGCTTGACATTACAACACAGGTACAACACAAAACACCGCAATCTGGCAACGCATGACCCTTATACTCACTCTCGACCGATTCTGCTGCTTTTCTTTCTCGCACCGTCAGCACCTTCTTCGGCAGGGACTCTTCTTCTGGTCGTCGATGACTAGGGACCTTGGGGTAATCTAACCTAGGTTGCCTTCTTCAAGAAGCCAACCATCTTTCTCTGCTACCAACTGCGGGGAATGAGATTTTGGTATCCTATCTGATCACCTAGATACCTATCTCATTCATCCAATTTTGGATCGATTATTGACTGTCATTGAGTAAAAGGCAAACCCCCATAAGTTAAATCAACCCCATAGACTGACGCAACTCTGAAGAACCACTTACGACTGGTAAAGTTTAAAAAGTTCAATATAAAACCAGCGTTAATTGCAAATACAATCCTCTCAAGATAAGGTTCAACAAGTATACAGGTACTAAAAGAAACATAAATTCCCTAAAGAATCTCAGTCTACAAAAGAAAACGATCAAAACCAATTCCAAAATCAACAAATTGAATAGCATAGACACAAAATGAATCTGCTGCATCATTTACAGAAACGAATAAACAAGTTAAAACTCTCCCTACTCTGTACTAGATGGAATCCCTACTCAGCAAGTTCCTTACCTAAAAAGGTGTCAGCAGTTTGACTTCCAAAGAAGTTCAAACTCTCTTAGTCTCTGATGGAAACCTATGTCGAGAAGCAGTACCCTATCTGCCTACCCATCCGCTCTCTAAGGGTCCTCGGCCTACTGCTCTCTCTGTGCTTGCTCAGGTCATCTGCGCTCTCTGTTCTCTCTGTGTTGGCATCTGCGCTCTTCTGCTCTGCCTCTTCTCCCCGGGGTGCTGTCCCTAAATACAAAATCACAGTATGGGTGGAACGCCCCTTTGAGACGCCCACCACGTACACATTTCACGTAGTCTCGCTTCTGGGTTTTTCCATAGTTCGTCTCTTCAAGTCGTCTGTTAAGTTGACCTTGCTTCTCAGGCGCCATCTTCGTCATCGTGCTGGTAACCTCCATGACATTCCAGTTGACACTTTCAGTCCAAAGTCTATCACCTCAAACAGAGCTCTATTCATTTCAGTTGTGATTGTAACCTCTTTTGGTCCTGAGAACAGTCACTTCTAAACAAGACCCCAAATTCCAAGCGTCGCTTATCTCACTTAGGCCATAAACTTCGTCCAAGATTGTCACTTTAATTTAACGAGGCCTTTGACTCTTGTCTCGCACGTACAGATCAAAGCTATTCCCCTATCCCAGTGAGCCCACTAAATTATACGCAGTAGACTACACTCCTGCGAACACTTGGTCCGTTAGGTTAAAATCACATATGAACACACCATTCTAAAATTCCTACAAACTCTTCTAGACAGTATAACTTTTAACACACATATATATATAATCGAATTAGCAAATCATTGATTATAATCGAATCCTATGTTACATAAAATGCAACGTTATACTCTTGTCCTTACACAGTGCTATATAGTCTGCACATTTCTTCAATTTACATTTCATCTTCTTTCTCCGTTTAATTATTGCATACATGAATTCAGCTTAGCGCGTTCTACTGTTCTTAAGCATTTTCACACATTTCTATAGTTAGCCCAACCTATATACGGGCCTTTCTAATTCTAATGCACATTCTAGAGTAAATACAGATACATTTTCTTATTGCTTATGTTACATATGCTTACGTTATGCTACACGTGCTAACTTTACGTGACAGGCTTGTAAATATGGTACAGACACATGTTTCATTCAAATTGCGCTCTCTCAAAACTATGGAGCTTCTACTGGTCACCTTACAGTATCTTGCTGCGCCTTTCTTCACAGCATACGTCACATTTCCTTTATGGTTATTTTGACAAATAACTACCACCAATAGTGTGTGCTGTACAAACTGAGCAAAATACACACAATTGATGGACGGAATGCAGAACAAATCAAAACATTACACTTTTTGTTGCATAGAGCCTTGTGTTACCTGCAGGTCAAAAGTTAAGATCCTGGTAAAATAGCTTAGTGAGTTATGACCCTGCAGCAAGGACCTGCCTGCAAACAAGAAGGCATATATTTAGAACCTCGCTGTTATTTCTTCAATCTTTTCTTATTTTAAGGATGCTAAAAAAGCCTACTTTGGGTAGTAATAAACACTTATAAGTAAGTGCCATATATATATATAATTATTAGTAAGATAACTAATGGACAGATGGATCCGACATTCTAACAATGCATGCAGATTTTGTGCATACAACCTTGCAAAGTCAAAAAGCTAGCTCCGCCCCTTGTCCCACCTTAGCACCGCCCTTAACTCCACCCACTGCTCCTTTTGGTGAGTACCTGCACTTATTTTTTTCCATTTAAAGCACTGCTCATAACCCCGGCAAGCGCTGGTAGCACAAGCCACCCGTAACCAAACAAGGGACCTTTGGTGCGGTTTGCAAGGGTATTTGAGCCTGACAAACCATGTTGGTAAATTCCTTCATAATTGCGCTCAATTGGGTAAAGAGGAGCAAAGTGATTAGCCATTCTACCGGCACTACACTGCCAGCAGCAAGCCAAACCAAATGCACATCCGGAGTCGCCACACCTACACCGGAAGCCCTTTCCTAAACCCTGGGCGGACCCCGTCCGATCGAACAAACCTACACCCAGGCTCCTCAAATTCCTGCGTGCCCATGTTGTAAAGGTGAAAGTGTCGCCCATTTTCAGGACTTCTCCACCCATTCTTACACTGAAGTTAGTACCATGTCCCACAAGTGATCTGAAACGTAACAATGTAACTGACACACAGTAAACTTATTATCCTGCCTCCCTTGTGAGGCCATCTGGTGCCAGATAGCATCTAAATAAACAATCCATGGGTGATCCAGCCTGAGGACCGGGCCTGGGGAGAAGGCTCATCCAAGGGCCACCACCTGGCCGCAGTTGTCATAATGCAACCTGCGCTGGCGATCTGCTTTTAGGTTCTACCCGGCCTGTTTCTGCGAGGCCCAGTGCCTAACAATCTGGGCCTCGCTACCCCTGGGGAAGTGTGGGCCTGCGGTCCCTGGCATGGTTTACTGCGTGCTCCATCCAATCAAGCAGCTAACTAACTGTGCGCACACAGGCACTCGTGCACCCTTGGTGCCCTTAACTGTGGGTAGGGTGGTTGTCCAATCACAATGCACCACAATCAAAACCATGCACCGGGGTTTCAACTCTATATGTTCATAAAGAGCCCCCACAAGCCCCCCCATTGGTAAGTTGTCCCTCTTCGCTCCGGGTAACCACGCTGTGCCTGCCCAACCCTGGTTGTACGCTGCCTACCCCGTCTGCTCAGCTAGCCGCAGAATACAGGTAGTCACCGATGTGGGGGGCCGAGAGCGTCCACCGGGGGGGTGGCTCAGCTGCTCCCGCCCCAAACCCCCCCGTGCCCGTGGGAGACGCGAACCGCCAATCGAGATCCGGGCACCGGCCCACGTGGCAAGCAGGCAATAAATACACACAATTGCTCGATGCTCTCGGCCCACTGGCCATATGCATACACCGAGTTAACAAGGGACGGAGTGGTGGCCCTCACCCACCCTAACGCCCTCATATCTCCAAACCATGCGACTACCACCCCCACAACAACTCCGAGCCGGGCGTAGCCGCACCGCTATCCTGGACAGCGTGTCCAGAATAATGGGATAAATAGCCATGCCTGAGTTATTGGCATTTAACAGCTCTAGACCGGCGCACAGATGGCCTGTACCGCGTGTCCCAATACACTGTGATATTCGGTAATCATACCTGCGCGCACTGGAGCGCTGCTTTACCTGCGCACCGCATTTACGTTACACATCTAGACACGGGGCGATTAAGTGATTTGCCCAGATTCACAGGATGTGTACGCGACCTCGAGGCTCGTACTCTGGTTTCCGGCCCCTGCATCGCCTGTTTATGCTGACGGCCCACATCCTCTCCCTGTTGCACCAGTGCTAGTGTTTGCCCTCTAGACAAACCCCTGGTCTCACAAACTGAAACCCTGCAATTAAGTCGCCATTCCTACTTGCCGTTCTAACCCTTCTCCCCAGTAAGTCCTCCTTTAAACATGCTAAAAGGAAACAATCCCGGACCTTACAGGGATAGCCCCTCGTGGAGGGGTGAGAACGAAATGTCCATCCCGGGTGCCGCTGACCTAACCGTTTCCCCCCCCCCCACATGGACATGCGGTGCTGGTGGAAAGGCGGTGTCGAGGTGCGCACCATACCAGCACTCAACTTCACTAACACAGAACCAATACTCCCTCTGTGCGAGGCTTAACTCACCCTTATTGCCACTGACCACTACCTATAATTATATGATACCAGCAATAAACCTGGGGGGGGGGCGTGTAAATTGAAGCTCCTTCTTTGCAGGCGCACACCGGGTGTAGTGCGGGCAGAATCCAAGACCGCACAACCCACCACACCCCCCAGAAACTAGGCACGGACGTTCCTAAATTAATCATGCTCACAAAGGGGTAATTAGGACTTGTGGCCGTCACAGTGAGTTCCGCATCTGAGGATGCTCGCGGGACCCGATGCGGCATATTTTGCAATGCAAACTAAAATTACTAAAGTAAAATTAAACAAAGCGCTCATATATCTCTAAATTTCGTCCAGCACAAAAGGCGGGCTTGCAACCCGCTCGATCGACCGCTCAAGTTTGACAGACGTGGCTTGGAAACTAAGTGGGTGAGCGCCATTTCACCCGCCATGCCCACGCCGAGGAGGGGGAGGGGTGTCCTCCCCGCGTGGGCGCCATTTCAGCTCCGGTAAACGAGAAATAGGGTGCAGCCCCGGGGCAATGATCAAAAGACAGTAAATGGGCCGGAGCAGTGAATAAGCCACAAACTCCTCTTACGGCAGCCTTGAAGAGCAGGGGCAGTACTCACACCAAGGCGAGCCGACCCCATGTGTGGTGGTCTCGGCCATTCGGAGCCAGGCACTGCTCTCGCATTGCATGTCCCTCGGAGAAGGCCACCATGACCCCGGACGCCCGCGACCAGGCCGTTCCATGAGCACCGCTCCAGCCACCACCCTCCGACCAAAGGTAGATACCCTCGCTACACCAGCACCCCGCTAATTTCTATGGGTGCAGAACACTTGAAAGGCGTCTAACTCTGCAACTGCGCCGTACATGGAGATGGGTAGGGATGTGGGGGGTTGTTTACAAGTAGCCCACCACAGCCAGTGATCAGGGGCAACCCGGCCTGCTCCCCGCCTACCTCGCGCCTCTCATAGCCAGGCCGTGAGGAGTGCCGCCACTACGGGGCCTCTCACCCGGTAAAATTGGGGGCACTCGACACTTAGGGCACCGGACACTGGCGCGAAGGGGAGGAGAACCAAATCCATCCCCGCCATGTCTCCCCGCGACCTCCTCTGACCCACCTGACTAGTGCCCACAGCGCTCCCCGGGCTGCGGCAACCAAGGCAACCCCAGGGCCCTGCCAGGAATGCCGCAAATTCACCCCCCCAACAGCGGCCTGCACCGAAGCAGGCCACCCAGCCCAGCTACAACCCCCAAAGGGGGGGTGCGAGCGAAGGGGGGGTGAGAGGAACAGCACTCACCATGAGGGCAGATCCACACTCCTGGGCACGAAGTGGCCAGCGTCACGAGAAAGGCCAAAGAGAGATTGCGTGTCCCCTGCAAGGCAACCACGGCGTGTCTGGTGCATCAAAGAGGCAGGAAAGATGGCGAGGGGGACTTAAGGACCCCTCGCCTTGCCTGGTGCACCGGACGTGACGTTGTGCTGCATGACCCCTTGGAGACTCTCCTGTCTCCGACCCCCCTCCCTTGGGGAGTACGGGGGAGCAGAAAGGGGGGGCGGGGGAAGCCCTCTGTTACTAGAGGGCCGCCCTCTTGAATGGCCACCGTTGGTGGCCTCGGTCAGCCGTAGAAACATTGTGCATGTGGAGAGAGTCCTAACCCTACCAATTGAGGGGGTGTGCCCGCCTAATGCTCATGCTAAAACTTGATTTATGCCAACCTGTGACACAAGTCAATTTCCAGGGGAAACAACCTGCAAACTTTTTACGAACACCCACCCTGCATCTGTGTTAAGTCATACTTAAAATTACACAAACCTAGTGTAAATTTAGTAAACCAATTTACATGTGCAAATTCATTTGTTAAGTATCACCGACCTGAATGTGCGTTCATTAATGTTGCAATTTGTGCACCACTACACAAAAGTACAAACAGTGAGGAGGTGAATTAAACAATTAATCATGTGTGCCTTTAAATTAATGACGTGGTTTGAGAATAGGGCATATGTTTTCCAGCCATACCAATGTTATATGATTTTTTTACGAATAGTCCCCTTTTGCCCTTGATAAAAAAATTATTTTATTAGCTTTTGTATAATATTTATTCCAATAACTTATATCTATGTGGTATTAAGCCCTGGGGTTATCATGATTGGGTTCCGGGTTTTTGTATTATTTATTGTATTGTATTGTAATTGCATTTATATAGCGCTTACTACACCTGACGAGGCGTCGAAACGCTTTTTCGGCGGGTAGCACGCTACTCCGGGACCCATAGAGGATTAGTGTTGAATTAGTATAGTGAAACATGCAAGTACATTTTTAAGTGGTGGATAGGTTAGTCAGTTATTTGGATATGGAATGATAGCAGAAGGATAGAGGAGGACAAAGGTTTGTATTTATTTATCGCTTGTTGACGCACGCGATTCAGGAAGCCTATAAAGGATTAGTGGTGAATTAATATGGTGAAATATGAGGTAATTTCAGTGGTGGACATTAGTCTGTTACTTGGAGTGAGGGTAGCGGAGGGATAAAAGGGGAAGAAAGATTAGCATTCATATAGCACTTGTTACCCCTGATGGGTGTTAAAGCGCTTTTCTGGCGAGTAGCACGCCACTCCAGAACCCATAAAGGATTAGTGTTGAAAATTAGTATAGTACAAATATGAAGTAATGTGAGTAGTAGATATGTTATTCAGTTATTTGGGCAGTATATTAGTATAGTTGAATATGGAATTTGAGAAGTGAACATGTTAGTCTGTTAACTTTGATTGAAAAAGATAGTGGAGGGATAAAAGAGTGAAGTTTTTTTTTTTTTTAGGTCTTAGCAGTAGGAAGAGCCTTTTCGGATGAGTAAAAAGGAGTTTTGGAGGGGAGAAGTCAGAAGGGAGAATTTAGAAAGGTTTGTTTTAGGGGATCGGTTATAGGTACATATCTATAGTGAAAACAAATGCTTATATACAGAGGGATATGCTGTAAATTTCTGTTTCCGTATGGTGCTTATGTGGGGGAGAGCCAAATCTTGAGCAGTTTTCTGAAGATAAGGTGGTTGTCGGTGGATCTTATGTTGGGAGGTAAAGAGTTCCATAGTTTGGCTGCTTGAACAGAAAAGGATTTGCCACCCATGGTTTTTTTCTTGTATGGTGGGATTTTGAGGTCAAGATGCTCCTTTAGAGCAGAGGTTCCTCTGTTGAATGTGTTTGGTGATTTTATTCCTGACTAGCTTACCCGTTACCCGTCGCGCGTTGCTGCGATCTCAGAAGAACGGAAATTTAAGGAAACTTGTTATGATAACATTTAATTTACATTGTGTCATTTTTATTGAAACTTACTCACTTTAATGTGGAAACCATTTTAAAGTGTTGTTTTAATTCTGTTTATTTATTCGAGTGCTTGTGGATACATGGTATTTTTTGGTTTTCCGTCTGGTGTGTGCATGAATGAATCAGAAGGTTTTCCGACGTGTGAGCTGACCGCATACAGTTGTCCATGTGAGAAGCACGGATTCTCCAAATCTAGTCCACACACTTGCAGCAATTGTCCTTGTGCTTTGTTGATGGTCATTGCAAAAGCGAGTCGCACCGTAAACTGTAAACATTCAGTATTGGAAAGATTATGAGGGCCCTGGGGGGCCGGGGGGCCGGGGGGCCGATATTTAACACATTTTTCTTTTTTTTTTCTTTCTATTTTTTGCCCGAAACCTTCGCGGGAGTGTAGTCAATAACTTTTAACAATTTTTTTTTTTTTTTTGCCAGAAACCTTCGCGGGAGTGTACTCAACAACTTCCCAAAGTTTCATGCCGATCGGATGAATGGTGTAGTAATGCATAAAGGACAAACAGACATACTTTCGTTTTTATATATATATAGACTAGCTTACTGCGTTGCTGCGATCTCAGAAGAAAGGAAATTCAAGGAAACTCGTAATGATAACATTAAATTTACATTGTGTCATTGTTATTTAAACGTATTCATTTTATTTTTTAAAACATTTCTAAGTATGGCTTGAGCAGTGCGTCCTCGATTGGCTTCCAATCTTGATTCTGGTTGCTCTCCTGTTTCATTTGAGCGGGCTTGAGCAGTGTGTAATTGATTGTTTTCCAATCTTGATTCTGGTTGCTCTCCTGTTTCATTCGAGCGGTCTTGAGCTGTGCGTAATCGATCTTTTTCCAATCTTGATTCTCGTTGCTTTTTCGTTTGAGAAGAACGGGCTTGAGCAGTGCGTACTCGATCGGCTTCCAATCTTGATTCTTGTTGCTCGTTCGTTTGAGATTTACGGGCTTGAGCAGTTTGTATTCGAACAGCTTCTAATCTTGCTTCCCGTTGCTCGTCTGTTTCTGAAGCTCGTAATGCCTTTTTCCTTCGTGCTTCTGATGTAGATTGACCAATCGATTTCCGTTTGGGGGTCATAACTGTCGACGATGCTCGCAAATTCCCTATCTATTTCAGTATTCTAAAGATTATGAGGGCCCTGGGGGGCCAATTTAAAAAAAAAACTTTGACAGAAACCTGTGCGTGAGTGTACTCAACAACTTCCCAAAGTTTCATGGTGATCGGATGAATGGTGTAGTAATGCATAAAGGACAAACAGACAGACAGACATACTTTCGTTTTAATATATATATATATATAGATAGATGAAGAGTGGTCCTATTCCATGTATTGCTTTGTGGTTAATACAAAGCAGCTTGAACGTTGATCTTCTGGCAACCGGTAACCAATGCAGGGCTTTCAAGGCAGGGGAGATGTGGTCTCGCGGTTTGATATGCAAGAGTAGCCTGGCTGCCGAGTTCTGGATCCGTTGTAGTCTTTTCATGGTCGTTAAAGGTAATCCGTGGTAGAGGCTATTGGTGTAATCGAGTTTGGATAGAACAAGGGAGATGGTAGCTTTGACCTTGTGTGGAAATCCCAAATGAGGGAAAATTAATCGCAGCGTTTTTATAGTAGCAAACCTTGATCTTGCTAGTTTATCCACTTGGGCATTCATCGTCCATGGTCATTCCGAGGTTTCTTACATCCTCCGATACTTTAGGCAGTGATCCCAGTTCATCAGGCCATGCAGCAAGCGGGTTGTAATTTTTCCAATCGCCACACGTGAGTATTTCAGTTTTTGAAGCATTCAATTTGAGATGGCTCCAAGTCATCCACTGATCCACGGCTCTGAGACAGCTGAAAATTGGTGATTTTCCAATGTCTTTGCAGAATTCGAGTTGAAGGAGTATTTGTGTGTCATCTGCATAGTTGTAGCACGTGAGGTGAAATGTATTGATTAGTACTGGTAAAGACTTCATGTAGATGTTGAAAAGCATGGGCGAGATGATAAAACCTTGAGGGACCCCTGCTTTTGTGGAGTACGGTTTGGACGAGAAAGGTGGGGTATGGATGACATTAGTTCTGTTTCGAAGGTAGGACGCGATCCAGTCTAGAGCAGTTCCCTCTATGCTGCCTTCATAAAGTCTTTGTTTAAGAATGTCTTTTAATTTTAAATCTCTTTATTGATATTGCAAGAGGTAAAGAGAAACAAAATATGTACAAACAGAAGTAGATAACACCAGTTAACACATCATTTACAACAGAAAAACAATGATCTTTCAGTTTGCAAAAATGTCTCTAATAGCCAACCAACATCTTCCCCAATTCGTATCCCAATAAATTAATCCAGATTTTCTCTATTTCCTTCAAAGAGTTAGGACCCCTTAGTCTCGCCAGAGCAATCTCCATTGTGTAAATTTACTTTACTAGACTCCACCACTCCATTGTATGAGGAGGATCTGGCGATATCCAAGATCTGGCAATAGTTAGTCTGGCACAAGCAAAAATAATTGAAATAAGGTCCCTGTTTGGACTGTTCACATCCTGGATATCTAATAAAATCAGATGAGCAGATAAAGGTAGAAAAAAAAGCAAATTCTTATTAAGTATCATTTCTAGTCCTTTCCAAAAGTTAGTTAAAGCGGGACATGAAAAAAGCATATGCTCTATGTTTGCAGCTTCTAATAAACATTTAGAGCACCTGGTGCGCTCATTAGCCTGATTTTCTAGAGCCCAGCTAGCAATCCTTTCTGGGGTGTAATAAAGTTGACAAACTGTACGATATGCTTGAAGCCTAATGTTAGAAGAATGCACCACTCTATTGATTTGAGTGAGTGTAATAGAGATCTGTTTGGCGGAAATGTTAACACCCAGTCGATCGGACCATTTAAGAGCCAATTTACGACAATCATCTTTTTTATCTTTGTTCAAGTTATAATAACCTTCACTAATAAGTGACTTAGTCCGTTTTGAGTACACACATTTAAGAATGTCTGATTGTTGAACTTCCCTCGCTTTCATCTTGTGAACGATAAAATCATGAATTTGCATATACTTGAAGTACATTCCATCATTCAGTTTATATATGTTTTTTAGTGCTTCAAATCCTAAAAAAACGTTAGTGCCATACATATCCCCCAGTGTGATTATGCCGTGCCTTGTCCAAGCTATTCTTGCCCCATCCGAAAAGATTCCAGGTAATCCAGGGTTTTCCCATAATCTTAATTCTGCATTAAAAAAGGAGATTTTCTCATGTGCCATTAATTGTTTCCAAATTTGGGCGGCGTGTCTAGCAGTCTTAAACCTAACTCTTTTAAAATAGTTAGGGTCGTTTACTCTAGAAAGAAATTGATTGCTATCTTGACCTAACATAAACGTATGATAGAAAAAAGGGTTTTCAGTACATACTAAACTCAGCAAACGGCCAATAAAAGAGGAAAAAAAGTAAAGTCTGAAGTCAGGAAAATTTAGACCCCCTTTATCAATTGGGAGTTTCAGCTGATTAAGAGCTCTTTGCGCTTTTTTATAGCCCCAAATAAAGCTACTACATATTCCATCGAGGTTTAAAAAAAAAACAATATTAAGACGCAAAGGGATTGATCTATATAGGTAAAGAACTTTAAGTAGTATTTTCATTTTTATTAAGTTAAGGCGACCTACAAGACTTAATGGAATCTTGTGCCATTTTTTTAAAGATGCCGCTGTTTCTTTAAGAAGCAAGTCATAATTGAGGGTTATTACGTCTTCTAACTTGGCCGATATCTTAACACCAAGATTGGTAGCGTTCTTACATATACCCGATACTATTCCTACTGGCTTATAGTTTGCGACCACCTTAGTTTTTTTAGCGTTTAGTTTATAGCCGGAAACCTTACCGAATCTTTCTGCCTCTTTAGTTAAAGCCGGAACAGCTTTAGACACATCAGTAGTAAATACAGCGATATCATCCGCATACGCGGTGATTTTTAAGCTGTTTCCCTTGTGATTGAAAGAAATAATATCGCTAGATATTAACAGAGCATTAAGAAAGGGTTCCAATGACAGAGCAAATAGCAGGGGCGACAAAGGGCACCCCTGCCTCGTTCCTCTTTCTATTGAAAAAGATGCCGAGCTTTTGCCCGCATAATTAATCGTGGCCATTGGGTGATCGTATAATGACTGGATCCAGCCAAGGTATCTACCCTTAATACCATATGCATCAAGCACAGCCCATAGGTACTCCCACCCCACTCGGTCAAACGGTTTTTCAGCATCAAGAAGAATCATACCGAGTGGGGTGTAGTTAGTGTTGGCTATATCAAAGGCCGTAATGGCCATATTGACGTGGGCCGTGGTGTCTCTGCCCATAACAAACCCGTGCTGTTGCATGTTAACAAGTTCTGGCATAAGGGGAGCCAGACGGTTTGCTAGTGGAGAAGTGTGGCTCAATGATTAGAGCGGCAGACCCTGATGCAGAGGTCTAGCCCGGGACCAGGGTTCAATCCCCCGCCTCGCCGGGTCTTGGGCTCAAAATTCCACGGACCTGATAATTCTCGCCTCGGTGCCTATTCCAATCATGGAGTCCCACTCTGCAACTCTGGGCAATAGCTTGCTTAATCTCCACAACGGCCCTGGTACATAATCGAGTCCATGCCCTTAATTGATTTGATTTTAGTTTTAACTTTCTGGTCTGCAACCTTATATGCTAGGACTTTACCAACTCTATCTCCACTTTCATATTGAGACAAGTGGAATTTATGCATTCTGGCGCTACTCTTCTCTCGCAGGTATTTTTTTGTCTCTGATTGTAAATCCACTAGTTCTAATCTGATCTGAGCGATGTCATTATTCGATGCCCCCTGCCGGAGGGCTAGTGCTAATCTTTTTTCCAATGACAATATATGTAAGTTAGTTTGTTTGAGATTGTTGCATATTTCTGCATTTTTCCGAAATACATATTGCTGAGCAAAGCCCCTTACACTAGCCTACACGCTTCCCATACTGATATGATTGCAGCCGAGTTCAAGTTTATTTCTATAAACTCTTTTATATGTGCGTTCAATTGTGACGTAAATAGAGGATCTGATATTAAATATCTTGGAAATGTAAAACTGCGTGCGTCTTTCCTAATGCTACCAATCTTTATTGTCAAGAGTATAGGATTGTGGTCTGAAGTTATTCTAGGGCAAAGTTCAATAATACATCCTTCAATGATTCTGTCAGTAGCCCAGGCTAAATTAATTCGAGAGCAAAGCTTATGAGGATGTGAAGACCTGCTATGTTCCAAGCGAGACATCTAAGCATTGACATTGTATATTTTAAGTTGATTCAAACAATAGTAGTATCTACTCAACATAACATACTGCATATTCATTTGTATTTTATTTTGTTTAAGCTGTCCTTTATTACCTCTTGCAATAATTTTTCTTCCCTCTCTCTTGCAATAGTTTTTTTCCCCCCTTGCCCCCCCCCTGCGACCACCCACTAGAGACAGCTGGTTCCCTCCCCCCTGTACCTACCCGGAACCCTGTACCTACCCAGAAGCCTCCCTCTATCTTCTGCTGCCGGTTGAGGGGCAGCCAGTCAGAGAGGATTCTCCTGGAACCCCATCCCTCAGTATTATTGTCACACACAAAGGAAGAATAAAGCACATATAGCCCTTTTAAGAGTATCAGCTTCACCAATCAGCTCAAAAAAAAAAGAAAAGAAAAAAAACATTTTTGTAAATTCTTGATGTCTATAATCATCCATGATAGCTTAATCATGAAAGTCTTGTTTTCTTTTCCCCGCCCTTTCTCGTATTTAAGAATTAATTTTGGAAAGATATTCTTCCGCCTTTTTAACATCATGAAAGAAATTAGTATGTCCGGACTTTATAACTTTGAGACGGGCGGGTTCTTGAAGATAAACCGTTGCTCCATGAGACTTGAAGGAATCAATCATTTTGCGTAACCCCCACCTTTTATCCATAGTGGCTTTGCTGAGGTTTGATTTAACAAAGAAAGTTAGATTGTCAATTGTCACTGGGGTGTTTGGTCTAGCTTTAATAGAGACAGCTTGTCGCAGCAAAAAGTTACCAAAATAGATTAAGATAGGCCGTGGATATTTACTTTCTTGAGATCTAGGAATAGTAGGAAGTCTGTGTGCCCGTTGAATTTGAGAATCCCAGTCCCAATCAGCCAGATCCGGGAATGCCCTCTGTAGCATTTTTACAGTGTATGCCCTTGCATCTGCTCCCTCCGATCCTTCGGGTATTCCAAAAAGTCTCAGATTTTGGCGTCTTTGCCTATTTTCCAAATCTTCCACTTTGTTCTGCAAGCTCTCTATCTCATCGTTATGTCGATCTGAAGTGATCGTAGTAGTGACTAAAGTTTCCTCCACATCTACTACTCTTTGCTGTAGTTCTTCAATTTCTTTAGTTACTCCACTCAATTTGCTAGTGACTTCCTGAAGACAACTATGTATTTTGCTATTATCTTCCCTTAGTTTAGAAAACTGTTCTTGTACCTCTTGGCGATGATCCATTAATGTTTTCAGAATTAAATCCAGAGATGAGGCAGTAGCAGAAGTCGATGTATCACTAGAAATCGGTGGATGTGAAAAAGAGATATTGGATAGTACCGTTCCCTCGCTGTGGGGAGATGTAGAGGCGAGAGATTTATCGTTTTGGCTCGATATAGTGTGTCCGGTATTATCTTCCCTTGAGTTTACAATTGGCAATATATTCGCAGAAGCAGGTGCAAGTGAGGGCAGAGACGCAGGAGGGGTCGCTGTGGTAGGAGAATTATCCAAGTCTGGTCCTATTAGATCAGAACTCTTGGATAGAGCAACTTGCGATTTTTTTAGATTAGTTTTGGAGTTTTTTCCTGCAGTATTATTGTCCTCGGGATCATCTAATGGCAGATTTTTAGGCCCTCTTTTTTTATTTGAACCCATTTACTCAGCGGGCTTGACTCAGCAATCAGTTTCCCTCCACTGATAGTGGGTATCAAAGAAGTTAATAATGCGGTAGGATTCATGCTCATCCCTCCTTTTTGCTTTGGTTTTGGCTTTCCCTCTTTTTTTTAAAGCAGAGGATCTGTTAGGTTTTAATTGAGCTGAGTTGTAATCTGTATCCTTGTCTGCATCGTCTGTTTCCCCTCCCTCCAGTAGCTCCTCATATTCTTCGTCATCAATGTTAACCTCTGGGAGTATCTCATTCTCAGTGTCATCCTTTCTATCTTTGCCATCACAGTGTTTATCAGCCTGACTATTGGTTCTCTCATCAGCTCTTTCCTCAACTAGGGTTGATTCGGTGATTTGTAGTGCCAATGTAGAGGTTTCCGTAAAATTGTTTCAGAATGTCATGTTCAACCGTGTCAAAGGCAGCAGAGAGGTCCAAGAGGAGTAGCGCAGCAACCCCGTTGCGATCAACTGTATTCTTTAGGTCATCCCAGATGGCAAGGAGGGCAGATTCAGTGCCTCTTCCCAGACGGAATCCTGTTTGGAAATCTGAAAGTATGTCATTCTCTTCAATGAATTGTGACATCTGGGCGAACGCTGTTCTTTCTATCAGTTTGCCCAGGAAAGGTCCATTTGTAATGGGTCTCTAGTTGTCAGGGTTCAACGGGTCCAAGTTTGTTTTCTTCATTAAAAGGCGTATGTATGACTTTTTGAGTTCTTCTGGAAATATTCCAGTAGTTAAGGAATCGTTGATGATTCTTCTTTCTGGAATGGCAGCAGAGGTTGTTAAAAGAATTGTCTTGAAAGTTTGTGGCGGACAGGGGTCAGAAGGGCTGCCGGCAGGCCTGCTTGCTTTGACCAGGTCCATAAATTCATTGTGTGAGATGTGTTGAAAGGAACAGAGAGGCTTACTTAGGGCATTCTTGGATAGTTGTTTTGTACAAGCGTTAGTGCTGGTGCTTTGTTTCTGTTTTAAGTACGAAACCAACGTGTCTGCTTTGTCCGTGTAATGATTTGCCAGTTTGTCTGTGAAATCTTTTTTTTTTTTTTTTTTTTTGGAAAACCTTTATTTATAACAAAAAGTACACCGCTATTCAGCCATACATCCCGGAGGCCAGGCAGCATCGTTGCAATCCTCAAAATCGTGCACGAAACCGTACACAGGAACAGTCAGGTTTAATTTTCAAATAGAAGCTTAAAACAATAAATAAACCGAATTCCAGAAGGAAAGAACAAGGAGAGAAGAAAGAAGAAAAAAGACGAAGGAAATGGAGAAAGAACCTAGGCTGAGGACAGGTAAAGTACCCTGGGCTGACATCACGGGGAGAGATCCGGGGTAGCACACCCTGTTGTAATAGCAATGCAATAAATGACAGCGTTACAAGTGGGGAGTTGTAATACAGGATAGGAAGCATGGAACCATGGGAAGGGGGCACTATGGAGACAGACGGGCGTCTGGCGTCACTGCCTCGGGGGGTACACAGATGTCACCTCGGTACGAATTCCACGCCCCCCACACAGACCTCCACATTCTAGGTTTGCCTCTGGCCATATAAACAGTTTTTTCGCGAAGCATGCACCAGTCCATGTTAGTTTCCCACAAGCCAATCGTGGGAGGTGCAGGCGCGCCCCACCTCTGTGCTATGTCCCTCTTAGCGATCATGTTGCCCAGAGTGACCCAGCGGGTCTGGGCAACATTTTAGTCATTCGGGCCCCAAATATTGAGAAGGCAGCGCCGGGCTTCTGCAGGCAAGGCAACACCAGTCACATCCCTCATCACCTCATGCACCCGGTTCCAGAATCGAGCCACCTCAGGGCATTCCCAGATGATGTGCATGAAGGTAGCAAGCATTCCACACCCTCTCCGACACATACCATCCTGCGAAAACCCCATGTGTATAAGCCTGGAGCCCGTGACATAGACCCTGTGTAGAATCTTCAGCTGAACAAGACGAAGTCGTGCCGATATGGCCACCTCCCTGGGGGAGGAGACCGCTGACTGCCACTCCTCGTCATCCACCTCAATTCCATCATTCACCCAAAGTTCTCTCAATTTCACCAGCAAGTCAGATCTCACATTGATAAGTTTCTTATACGTCAGGGAGATGGCACTATCCGGCATGTGACCGTCCAAAACTCTGTCTTCCAGTGGGGACGATTCAGGCACTACCTCCCCCACCGTTATACAGGACGAGAGAGCGTGACGAAGCTGCGCGTACCGGAAATATTCCGTCGCGCCCAATTGAAACTCGGCCTGCAGTACATCAAAGGATTTGACCGCCCCACCAGCCATCACGTCACCCACCTTGGATATCCCAATGACATCCCATCTATCAAACCCTTTAGTATGCCACAGTTTCCCCAACAGGTCGGAATCGTACAGTGGAGTGGCCATAGAGATCCTGCCCTGCCATCCCAGAGTCTTGGTAACCGCCCTCCACAACCGTACCGCCGTCCTGGTGGGACCCGTCAGTTTCCGATCCAGAGACCTCGAATACAACGCCCTATAGTAGTTCCCATCCTTCATAAGCCATCGGTCCATTGCATAACCGGGAATGACTGCTGGGCCGTAGAGGCCATGGTTAACGGCTACCAGTTGGGACGCCCAGTAATATCGACGTATATCCAGTAGGGCAATGCCGCCATCATAGCAGGGTATGGTCAATTTCGCCAGGGATATCCGTGGCCTACCGTCCCACAGCAAGGCGCGCTGTAAATTCTCAATCTCCCCAAAGTACTTGGCGGGCACCAGATCCTGAGTGTTCTGCAACACGTAGAGGAACCGCGGCAAGGACATCATTTTAAACAATGCTGCCCTGCCCATTAAGGAAATCGGCAACTTTTTCCAACTCTCCACATCTCGACGCAGCCTCGCCAAAGGAGGAAGCAAGTTGTGTGTGTGTACCGTGCCCGGGGATCCTTTGACACGTAGATGCCCAGATATTTAAAGCCCTGTTGGGCAATCTGTATCGCACAGCCGCGAGGAAGGCGCGGAGTGTCGCCACACAACGTGTAGAGAGAGGACTTGGACCAGTTAATGACCAGGCCAGAGTAGCCACCGAAGGTGCCAAGCAATTCAAACACTACTATAAGGGAGTGGCAAGGGGAGGTGAGGTACAAGAGGATGTCATCGGCGTAAAGCGATACCCGGTCCTCAAAGCCCGGTGACCACGTTATCCCTGCGACATCGGGATGAACCCGGATCCAAGCCGCCAATGGTTCAAGCGCCAATGCGAACAGGAGAGGCGATAGCGGGCATCCCTGTCTGGTGCCCCTGCGTAACGCAAAAGAGGCAGACACTCGGCCGTTAACAGTAACATTAGCCAATGGGGCAGAGTACAGGAGCTGGACCCAGCCAATATAAGCGGGTCCGAGCCCTAATTTAGCAAGCACGGCCCACAAGTAATTCCACTCCAGCGAGTCAAATGCCATGGTGGCGTCAGTAAGCAGGTGAGCCCGCGCCATAACCGCGTGGAGCCTGCGAAGGTTGAGGGCCGTGTTGCGATGCGGTATAAATCCAGATTGATCCGGATGAACCAGGTCCGAAATTACCCCAACCAAACGGTTAGCCAGCAGCTTGGCCAGGATCTTGGGCTCGGCATTCAACAAGGAGATGGGCCTATAGGAACGACACAGGTCTCGCGGCTTCCCCTCCTTGTGTATTACCACTATGGTGGCAAGTCTTTGGTCGCGCGGGAGCTCACCAGCCTCGCGGGCCTCAAGGAACATGTCCAATAGAGGCGCAGCCACTGTGTCAGCCTTGAGCTTGTACAGTTCAACCGGAATGCCATTGGGCCCCGGCGCTTTGCCGGAGTGCAGCGACCGGATAGCCATAGCCACTTCGTCGACCGCTAAATCACGGTCCATGTCCTCCCGCTCAACGTCCGAGAGACATGGGAGCTCGATCCCCTCTAGAAAGGAGGCCGAGGTCGATTCCGGCAGTGAAGCCGCGGAAGTATAGACCGCCTCAAAGTATTCTGCAAAAGACCCGACAATGGTGGCCGGGTCCGTCAAGACCAGCCCATCCTCGCCCAGTAATTCTGGGACAACACGAGATGCAAGGTCCCTCCTATCCAGCCACGCCAAAAGCTTGCCGGCCTTGTCCCCAGAGTCATAGATCCTGCCCTGCTGTTCCCTGCTCAACGCCTTCGCCGCGTCGGTGGCAGTGTTTCTAAGTTCCGTTTGCTTCAGGGATAAAGCATGGAGCAGGTCAGGAGTCGGCCCCAAGGCCAGCTGGGAATTCAATTCAGAGATCTCAGACTCCAGCCGTGCCATGTCCTCATCCCGCCGCCTACGCGCTTCCGCAATCAAGGAGAATGCCTCGCCGCGGAGCACTGTTTTAAAGGCCTCCCAGAGGGACCGGAGTTTTCGGAAAAGTACCTCTCAATAGATTTAGCCAGGAGGTCACGAGTCTTGGGATTTCGAAAATACCACGGATTAATGGGGGCCACCCTCGACGTCGCAATGACTTGGAAGTCAAAGGACACCCAAACCGGGGAGTGATCCGAGATGCCCCTGGCCATCAGGCGGGCGGTGGAAACCGACTGCGCCTGGGCCGCAGGAGTCAGAACATAATCGATACGAGACAAACTACCATGGGCACCCGAAAGGAACATGTGCTGTTGCAAGGCGGGATGTAATAGGCGCCAGCAGTCCACCAACCCCATGGAGTCTAGGAAGTCCGGGAGCCAGGACTGTGATGCGCGTAGGTCTCTGGATGAGAAGCGATCCAAGTCTCCTGACACCACCGAATTGAAGTCCCCCCCCAGAATCAAAAGGCCCTCAGGAAGATTCAAAATGGCGCTACCCAGATCTTGAAAGGTAGTCGCTTGTAGTCCCGGGGGGACGTAGACCGAAACCAAAACCAGGGTGCGTCCCTCCCATTTACCCACCACCGCCACATATCGGCCCCTCTCGTCAACAAGTGTGGACTCCACCTCCAGTGGAAGTGACATGCGCACCATGATACCCACGCCCCTGGAGCCCGTAGAGAACCCCGAGTGGGCCACCATCTTGAACCCCTTCCTGTTCAATGCCCTACACGTATTTCCCACAAGATGGGTTTCTTGTAGGAGAACAACATCTGGTGAACAACGTTTAAGCAGCTGCAGTACAACACTTCGTTTTATCCGGTCCCCCAACCCATTAACGTTCCAACTCAACAAATTCAGAGATTTACCCCCCATCGTCTAGGACGCTGCACCCCATCAACCCCACCCGCAGTAGCGCCCGCAGAACAATTATAGCAGTCCAATGAGACCCCAGCCTAAACAAAGAAAGAAGCAAAAAAGAATACAAAAAAACACACCCCAACAACCCCCCACCCTGCACCCCTGCATTTGACTAATAGCCACCCCAACTAGCAGTGTGCCTGTCACCCCTTAACTGAGCTACAAAAAGCCCCTTCAGAGGAGAAAGGAGACATCCTATCCCCCCGTCACCCTCCATATAAATATCAGAGATAATCAAAACTGAAGCAACACTGTATGCAGTCGATGCCACTTGCAGCTACCCCCCAGAAAGTCAGAAGTATTGTCGTTCATTCCTGGGGACCTGCTCCTCCGGTGGTCTCCTCCGCCTGGTCCTCCGGGTCAGTCCGTTGTTGGGATAAAGTGTCCAGCCAGTCCCCTGCCGCGTCCGGGAAGTCAAAAAACAAAGTTCGATGAGTGTGTTCAATGCGAAGCTTGGCAGGATAGAGCATGGATTAGCGCAGCCCCAACTCCCTAAGTCTCCTCTTCACCCCAGCAAAGCTCTGGCGACGCTTCTGTACTGCTTGGGTAAAGTCGGGGAAGAAGTTAACATCAGAGTTCTGGAAACGCAGCGGGCCGGCAGTCCTCGATGCCTGTAGAATGGCGTCTCGGTCCCTATAGTTAAACAGCCTCGCAATGATGGGGCGAGGGGAAGCGCCCAACTTCGGTGGACCGCCCGGTATTCTATGGGCCCTCTCCACCGAGAAGAACTTGCTCAGACCCCCGGGGGCCAGATTCTTGACCACAAGTTCCTCAACAAAAAGTTCAGCTGAGTCCTCCTCGGCTTTTTCCGGTACTCCGGTGATGCGAACGTTCTGGCGTCGCGCCCGGCCTTCGAACTCGTCCAGTCGGCGAGCCAACAGTCCGTTAGCTATCTTCAAGTCGCGGACCTCAGTCTGCATATCAGACATGTCGTTGACTAGGCTTGATGTTTTAAGGTCCAGCGATTTCACCCGATCGTTAGTTTTCCCAAGATCAGTCCTGATGAGATTGAGGTCGATCTTGAGGGTGTCCACCTTGCCGGACAGTGCCTCATGAAGGGTGTGCATCTCCGTCTTCACCCCAGCAATCGCGCCCATCACGTCCCGAAGTGTGATTTCCGAGTCATCAGGGGACTCGTCCCTTATGGGATCCTTAGTGCGACCCGCCAGTCCCGGTGATCCCTTAGATTGCGAGAACCGTTCCGGAATGGTAGATTGGGACTGGTTTGGCTTCCTACTGACTCTCGGAGGCTTGCCTCTGTCCGGGTCTCCTCTACCCGCCATGTTGGCACACCAGGGCAGGATAGTCCCAGGGGGTGAAGAAGACGTGAAGCTCACCCACAGCCGGCCCGACTGGGTCTCGATATCCACCAAGGGAGGTCCTCAGTTCAGAACGTAGAATGCCGTCACACCAGCCGGGTCAAAGAGGCTGAGACAAAGCGTTCCGTGAAGAGTCGCCGCTTGTACCCCTCGACGTCCGCCAGCGCCGCAGGCGGGGCCACCAAAGTATCGACGAGCCAACTAAGTCCAGGAAAGTCGGATTTTCGTTCTGAAAACGGGCGCCGCTTCAGCACCGACTCAGCAATAATTTCCCACTATCGTGGGACAGGATAGGTGGCATGATATTTGCGGAGGATCGGGAGGTCTTCGGAGCTCCGAGCTCACGCGGCCATCTTGGTTGCCCGCGAAGCTCCTCCTGTCTGTGAAATCTTGAGTAGCAGAATGAGTTCCTTCTAGGTAATTTGGTTTGCGAAATTCATTGAGTATTTTATAGAATTCTTTATTTGCACATTTAGCGTTTTGAATTCTGTCTGAATAGTACCTTTTCTTAGCTTTTTTGATAGCCGACTTTTATAATCTGTTAATTTTCTGTAGGTGAATTTTGTCTTGTTTGGCGTTTGTTTTGAGCCAGGTACGTTGCAGCTTTCTAATTTGTTGTTTTATGTCTTTTATTTCTATGTTTCTCCAAGGCGCTTTTTTTCTTTTGTTCTGTTGTGTGGTTTTGAGTGGTATCAGGATTTCAAAAGCTTCCTGTAGCCACTCATATAGATTCTGAACAGAATTTATGGTTTCCAGATTTATACTGGATGTTAGTTGTGTTTCCAAGCGTTCCAAATTGAGTTTGTTCCACGGCCGATAGGTGGATGGATGTAAGGTAGTTTTAGGTGAGTCGCTTAGTGTTGTTTCATGTTGGAAAGCAAGCAAGTGGTGGTCTGACTATGTGACTGGAGTTATAGTTTGAAAGGTAACTAGTTCAGTATTAGCAAAAAGGACACCTAGGATATGTCCAGCGGTATGTGTCGGATTGTGGACAATCTGATGTAGGTTCAATGCGTCTAGGCCGGTGAATATTGTTTTTGGATGGGTCATATTGGTTTTATCAAACCAAATGTTAAGGTCACCCAGAACGCATAGGTTGGAGTGTATTGTTATCAGGTTTGAAACTGTGTCTAGAAGTGCATCTGGGAATGTTGCCTTGCGAGGTGGAGGTCTGTTAAGGAGCAGGAAGTTACAGGTGGAAGACGGTGTAGGATTGCATCTTATTAGAAGAGCCTCACAATTTTTATGGAAATGTTGTCAACTTTAGTGATATGTATTGTTTGCCTGAATACAACAGCTAGACCAACTCCTTTTTTGGCTATACGATTTTGGGTGATTATTTGATAGCCTAGAGGAATGGCTTCATGCAGGACTGGAGCCATATCCTCTCCCAACCTTGATTCGGTTATGAATAGTATGTCTGGTTTTGCATCGGTGAGAAGGTCATAGATGTGATGCTTGTTTTTAGAGAGGGATTGAGCATTTATTAGTAGACAGTGTAGAGAGTGGCCTATGGTGATAGTGGGACTTTGTTTTGTAGAAGAGTGATCAGTATTGTGTGGGTGTGTAGCAGGTGTGTTTTTAGTGCTGGTATCAGCTGTATTAGGATAGCAATCGTGTAGCTGTTCTGTATCGTGTTCCTCATCCAGCATGCTAATAAGACATTTTGATGGGTCTGCATGTGTATGTGTTGGAGATAGTGTTTGAGAGTGAGTTGGAGTGCTGTGTTTCTTTTGTGGTGTAACATTGTTGTGAGGTAGTGTTGGGGAAGCAAAGTTGTGAGGTGTGGCATGTTGCTTATATTTTTTGAGTGTGTTTAAGGTGGAAAGTGTATGAGTCAGGGGAGATGGTGCAGGATGTGGGTCATGTCGTAATGTTCTAAATTATCCAATGGATGAGAGGCGGTTAGAAGAGAGGTGCTATATTGCTGTATTTGTTTGGTGTGGTGGAAGAGTGGAAGCTTGGCATTGGAGTTTGTTCCTTTGTGTGGTTTGAAAGGTGGGTATATGTATGTATTTTGGGATGGTAAGTATTATGAGATGTTGTGCTCTGAAGATCTTGTTGTGCTGGTGTGTGTGATATGTTTTGCTTTTGAGGTGTAGTGAAAAGGGGTGCTGCTGTATATGTTTCATGCACCAGATTTGGTTGTGTAGTATTGTTTGTGAGAAGAGGTTGTGATGTAGAGGGGGTGGTGATGTGTTTATGAGTAGAGTTTATGTTGTGTGTAGGAGGGAATGAAGTAGAGATAAGAGTGTTTATCTAGACTGGTTTGTTTCAAGAGTTACAAAATGTGATGTGCAGTGTGTGTGTGTGTGTGTTGTGTGTTAGTGTTATTATGGTAGAAGGGAGAGGAGGGTGTTTGTTGGACAACTGATGGAAGGATCATTATATGTTTGTTAGTGATAAAAGGTTGTCTGTTAGGTGTAATTACAGCAGGGAGAGTGTGTCTGAATGGGATGTAGCTAAGTATGGTGTTGATTGGCGTTGTGTTAGTGATGAGTGTATTGGTGAGTCGTATAGGATAGAGTTGTGTACTGTTTGTGGGTGATGGTGGATATGGGTGGTAGTTGGGATAGTAGGGAGTGTAGATGTGGTTTGGTTGGGTTGGTGGTGCATGCTGGTACATTAATCTGTGTATAATGTTGTGCGTGGTGTACATTTGGTGTGAGTGTGTTGCTCTGTTTGTGGATGTGGATGGTGTGGGCTGGGTATTGCTAAATAAGAAAAAGGGCAGTTTTCTGGCCATAGTCCTGACCAGTCTCGAACAGGCTCAAACAGGCAACTACCCTTGTCCTCTCCGCCCTTAACAGGCTCAAACAGGCAACTACCCTTGTCCTCTCCACCCTTAACAGGCTCAAACAGGCAACTACCCTCGTCCTCTCCGCCCTTAGCTTCGACGCCCGGGCTGAGACGCCCTAAGCCTGGCCTTTTGTATAGCCCTAGTAATCAGTTGACCCCTTCAGCCAATGGGAACCCTAGCCCTAACACTATCCAATAACAACACTAGCCCTAAAATCTAGAACCAATAGGAATCCAGGACCTTACTGTTAATCTTAGCCCAGGTCCAAGCACCCAATCAGTTAAAAAACCCTGATCTCTTCGTCCAATAAAGACCTTAGCCCTACCAGTAGTCCCAACCCAAGTCGAAGCAGCCCTCTATTTAAAAGCCTGACTTTGCAGGCATGCCAATGAATGAAGAGATTGTGACCAAGGTACAGTTGGGTCTGAAAAAGAGGGAGCAGTTTTTACTTTTTTACATGGGACTTTCAAAATTGATTAAAATAAAAAATAGAGCAATAAGCATGGCTTTCATCGACCTCTCAACCCCATTGGATTCATTTTATAGGTCTAAGATGCGGTACGTTTATTCATAATAGGCATTTATGACTCTCTCATACCATTAACCGCAATCTTACACACTAATTTGTTTGCACATGTTAGGTACAAGGTGATGAGGGTGCAGGGCTGGGGAGTTGTGGGGGGCATCACTCACCCGTTGAGAGGTTTGTATTTGGCTCTTATAAAAATGGATTAGGAGAAGCTTTATTAAAAATTCAATCTGGCTCCCCATCCCCACCCAAAAAAAACTAAAGCAAAGGCCTCCCTTAATTTCTCCTTGCAAATAACGCAGTGTTGATCTCCCAAACAGACAATGGTCTGCCAGCAAAGTCAAAGGGTAAGTAGAATTCGTGGAAATATGGGACTTGAAAGAAAAGTGGCAAAGCCGATAATCATGATGTGAGACGGTCGAAACGCGTTACCCTAAGCAACAATAAAACTGCCTTAAGTGAGCCTGAACATGTTGGGACCCCCTCCCTTTTAATGTAACTTACAGGTGAGGGGAATTGGGTCCACGTTTTTAACATTTTGGCCCAGAGGGATACTACACGGAATTTGCAGTAGCCCCGCCAAAAGAAGTCTATGGAAATGCATGAGGAATTTGGCTTTTTTCACCCCTCCCTCCCCCCTCACTCCCCCCTCACTTTTCTCTCAGCCCCCCACCTGACAGAGCTCCCTGACACTTTCCAGGAAGAAGTTTGGTGACTTTGCCTTTTTTTGGAACTTTTTGTTAAGATTTGATAAACAATGCCAAAGTTATTAGAAAACTAAAAAAACAACATGTCTGTAGAAAAGCAATCCTTACTATAAGTACCCAGTGACGACGGCCACTGAGTAATACATGTATGTATTTAGATGCAGATTGAGACATATACCTACTTATTCAGGTTTAAACATTTTAAGCAAACATCATTGCTCTCCAATGAAAGGTTTCCGAGCCAAACACAGCACTGAGACCGCACTCATTGCAGCAACAGACGACATTCGAACTCTACTGGACAATGGAGACACAGTCGCCCTCATCCTCCTCGACCTCTCCGCAGCCTTCGACACGGTCTGTCATAGCACCCTGTTACAACGCCTCAGAAACATCGGAATCCAAGGAAAAGCACTGGAATGGATCACCTCGTTCCTTGCCGGAAGAACTCAGAGAGTCCGCCTCCCACCATTCAAGTCAGAGGCCACTGAAGTCATTTGCGGCGTGCCACAAGGATCTTCACTTAGCCCCACCCTCTTCAACGTATACATGAGCCCCCTCGCGGCCATCGCACGCCAACACAACCTCAACATCATCTCCTACGCTGATGACACTCAACTGATCCTCTTGTGGAGAAGTGTGGCTCAGGGGTTAGAGGCGGCAGACCCGGAATCTGAGATCGGTCTTGGACCAGGGTTCAATTCCCCGCCCCGGCGGGTCTTGGGCTAAAAAATTCCACGGACACGATAATTCTCGTCCCGGTGCCTCCTCGACTCACGGGTTCACACTCTGCGACTCTGGGCAATAGCTTGCTTAATCTCCACAACGGCCCCTCGCGGCGGGATGCCTGACTTTCACTCTGTGGACACCCTGTCGGGGCTTCTCACAGGGGAATACCAGGACGGGTTCCCTAGGCAAGCGCCAGGATGCCCTTTGTGGTGACAGGTTGCGCTATATAAGTATACCTACATTTACATTTACATTTACATTTACGCACCAAAGACCCTAACACCGCCAAAACCAACCTACATGAAGGAATGAAAGAAGTAGCCGAGTGGATGAAGCACAGCCGTCTGAAACTGAATTCAGACAAAACAGAAGTCCTTATCTTAGGTACCTCCCCCTCCGCCTGGGATGACTCTTGGTGGCCAGAGGCCCTTGGAAAAGCACCCATCCCGACGGACCACGCACGGAACCTGGGCGTCATCCTGGACTCCTCACTCTCGATGACCAGACAAGTCAACGCCTTGTCTTTCATCATCTTGCTTCAACATTCTCCGCATGCTCAAAAAAACATTTCGCTGGATCCCCACCGAAACTAGAAAAACGGTCACCCACGCACTGGTTACAAGCCGCCTGGACTACGGAAACACCCTATACGCAGGTACCACCGCAAAACTTCAGAAAAAACTCCAACGCATCCAGAACGCAGCAGCCAGACTCATACTAGACATCCCACGTAATGACCACATTTCTGGTCACCTGAAAGACCTCCACTGGCTCCCGGTCAATAAGAGGATAACATTCCGCCTCCTAACCCACGCACACAAAGCACTTTACGAACTTGGACCCGAATGCCTCAACACACGACTTTCCTTCTACACCCCCTCCCGCCAGCTACGCTCTTCAAACCAAGCCCTTGCTGCTGTACCTCGCATCAACAAAACCACCATGGGAGGAAGATCCTTCTCCTACCTGGCAGCTAAAACCTGGAACTCACTTCCCATTCACCTTCGCCTCACTCAGAACCACCTAGCATTCAGAAAGCAACTTAAAACCTGGATATTCGACAAGTAATTCCCCACCCTTCTTCAAGCGCCTTGAGACCCTCTGGGTATGTAGCGCGCTATATAAATTCATTGACTTGACTTGACTTGACTTACCTCCTGGTAAATTCAGTAGCTCTGGTGCTGGGGCATAAGGGGATTGGGCAGGCTGTCTTCCCGACTTCCCCCGAGATGCCAGTGTATGGCGCCCCAGCCTCCAGAGGCTGGTCCTGCACACCTTCCACCCGACCTGTCTCTGTCTGGAAATAAGTGATTGTTCCCTATTGTTCGCTACAGCTGTCTGATTGGTTACCGCTATATTATAGAAATCTCTCCCTTAGAATCTTTGCAGCCACAATTCATTGATTCATTTCAGGAAAGTTCACAAAACATATAGGTTCAAACAATAACTGCTCAAATTATTCTGCCTGGACCATCACACAAGCAGTCACATGGCAGCCAACAAAAGAATTTTACACTCTACACTACAGCAATCCATAACCTAGTATATTAAATAAAGCAGGGTATATATGGCGGCGATAGTCCCTTTCTACCTCGACATTGAAAGATCTGAAATGTATAACTGCTGAATGTGTAACTTTACTAGAGATAAAAGGGAGTGAGAAGACGAAATCCCTGTACATTCCAATGTAAAATTGATTAGCGATGGACCAGTATACGTGATTGGTTTTGATCGGATTCAGTGTTCCTTTGTAATTTGCTCCAGGGTGATTTCGTAGTGAGGCTAACACAAATGTTATCTTGTAAATTCTAACTTTCGCCAAAAGGAATTATTAAGGCTCAGTTATGAGAAATCTAGGGCTAGTGAATGAACTGTGTGGTAAAATGTTTATATTTATTGATGCTAAATTCCCCATTTAAATGTTCTGTAACTTCAAATTTTCTTTCGGCGACCATGACTTTTAGGCAATGTTTGTAATTAGTTCCGTTGAAAATGAATGTATACAAATTTTTGCTTTTATGCAATCATTTTTAATTAAATTGAATGTTGTTGTTTTTATTTTCGTACATAATCCAAATAAACTATTTATTGATTTGATACTATATGACGTTCCCGTTCTGCGGGCAAATAAACTCAATGTGATTACCACATTTTGTTCAGCAAAGATGATAAGGTACATTCCAATAGCACAACATACATGGTCCCTAATACCTTTGTGCTCACATTGTTGGGACTTATCTTGTAATGTGCCTTCCTGCCTGACATACTCAAAAATACATTGTAAATTAAATGTATTTTTAGCTCTATACCTTAAATGCACGAGGTGATTACTGCCAGCAAACACAATGAGGACTATTGAAAGCAAATTGTTCTGTGTGCTCATTTGCATTTCCATCCCAACATGCAAGTTGCCAATTATGTGTCGTTGTTAGTGTGAGTCTGAGATTTAGAAACAGAGGACACACAGTTTGTCCATTGTATGCATAGATGGGGGTAGCCGCAGGGGTTGGCCAATCTGCATAAACAAGACAAGTGGCTTTGTATGCTTCCCATTTAATTAAACCTTGTCCACAACTGTTCAGCATTTTGCTAAATAAAACCTGTAATAAAACCGAATGAGTTAGAAATGTCACGGTGCTGACATTTCATTGGCTACAAATATATCAGTTGGACAATGGTGGTGCGTCAAGCTGACAGGATCAACAATGCCCAAAACAACATGTTTACACTGCAGGGCGTCAGTGGCTAATCATTAAGAGTAATCATGGCAAATTCTATTTCATGTCCACAATTTAGAAATTCAGCCTCACATTAAAATGATAGACATGTAATCTAATGACACAGATGGCCTGAAAGGCACTTCTTCATCCTCAGAGAGACCTTTTCCAGGGAATGTGTTCTTGGCTAGTGAAGTGCGGTTCTTGGTACTCGGGGCTGCTGCAGGGAGGCCTTAAATATATGAGGTTTTACATAGAGAAGGATTTGCTACTATGCACAGAGCTCCTGATTCAGCGGACATGGCCTGCTAAGGAAAATGTGTCGCTCTGGTGCAGTGACGGGTTCCACAATGGAGGTATCATACACTTGTTTTTTTCCCCAACAAATAGCAGAGTTAGGGCAATTTGAGCTGGGGTTAGTTCATTCCTCATGCATTCCTGTGATTTTAGTGATGTCAACTCCACTGCCTACCTGCTCCCTAATCTCGCAGCAGCCAGTGTGACCCGTGTCTGTTTAAGCCCCCGACGCCCCATGACAGTTCATGGCCCATTCCTTCACAGCCCAGTGGTAGTTCATGCGCCACTCTCGTATTGCCCTGCAGCAGTCCTCTGCCCACCAAGAATTGTGCCCAACACCAGCTGCCAAGCATCTAGGCTCCGGACTCCATCCGGCTTGTGTCACCGCGAGCCCCAAAACCCTTTTAGCCCCAAGCCTTAGCCTCACCATGATGTCCAAGGATCCCTCAAGTACCCAGGAAACTAGTGGGGAGGGCATGAGAATCTCTCCGGTAAGCATGTATCTGTGACAGACCAGAAACTGTTGGGTTTCTCGTGGGTCCTTTTGACTTGCAAAATAAACCACAAAGGACCACGGTACACAGAGGAAAAAGGAAAGACACAGCTCTGCCAGGCCAATGAGAGCACTTGAAAACAATGGCAAATGTGGAAAAAGGGGATAGTGCGCTCTCAATATAAGGAGAATGCTGATTTACCTTTCCAGGTGGGAGGTTGGAATGGGACAAATACCCATGGGGTTGTGGAGCCCACCAACAGAGGCATATAAAAGAGGACCTATGGCTAAACTCGGGGCCTCTGCTGGTCCACACTTTCTCTGGACAGCCAGGTAGGTGGATCATAGGACATAGAAAGAATACACATCTTCACCTTTAAGGACTCACCTAGCTGGAATAAATGCCTTTTGAACCTTATTGGGTGGGCTCTCCCTCTGTCATGGTGAAGTCTGGAGGGCAGTATCTTTACCTCAACAACCACCATGAAACTGCTGTTCACAGTCTTATACAAGACAACCCTATGTATAGTATGCCCATCACTCAGAGCCCCCCCCCCCCCAGGATATCGCGGACTAGTTTACCTAATTTGAAAGGCAGAAAACTATAAAATTGCAGCCAAAAATAGCAAACTTTTCTATATTTTTGTGACAGGCACACATGTGCCTATCACACAATTTCTGTGAGCAAACCAGCTCCACGCGAGCTGAAAAGGGGGATGTGTGATGCCAGAGAGAGTACAGATTACAATTTAAAGTGTGCGCTCTCTCTGGCACCATCCTGACATCATCTCCAAGTGTAAAATACATTCTGCTGGAGGGAGCTCTTAATGTAGCTTCTCTGCCCTCCTCCCATTTTAATGTAAGGTGGGAGGAGGTTGGAGGGGGCTACTTAACACCTCCCTGCAACGGCATTTATTTCACGCTGGCCTGTCCAAAGGGGAGAACTAGAAAAGGTGCCAAGCGATGGCAAGGAGAATAAAACTGGAGGGAGGTTGTTTGGGTTGGGGGGGGGTCTGGAAATGACTGGGGAAGGGTAAGTACAGGGTTTTTTTCTTTTCCGCTTCATGGAGGCCGGCGATGCCTCCCGGAAACTTGTAGTGCTGTAGCCACACACAGCAGGAGAGAGAATGCAAACACCTCTCTCCAGCCCACCCGCCCTTTACTGACCCAGCATGGCAGTGCAGGGTCGATAAAAGGAGAGTTCAACACTTTAAAAAAAAGATTTTGCAGGTACTTTTGTAGTAATCATTGGATTTTTACAAAAGTTCAAATTTTGCAAATTTGTTTGCAAATCAAAAAGTCCTGGACGGTCTGATCAGTTGGAGTATTTTGATGTTTGTTTTGGGATTTCCAGGAAATTTTAACCTAATACTTACTTCCTTCTGTGGACTCCTTGTGGGACATAGACCCCAAGTTTGGATGAGACCTACATTGTGTATAATCCCTGAGATCAAGTATTCAGCCACACACCACCAAGGAGATCCTGGCTATATGAAAGGAAGAGAGCGGGTAAAGGCTCTGCCATATTCAAAGTCGCAGAATACTGAGGTAGTTTGCAACGCCCTCATCACGGTCAGTAGGCATACTTTGGTCACACCTCCACCCCACTTCAGTTTTAAATCCTAGGTCTTTGCTTCTTTTTAAGAAACAGATAGTGCGATTGAATAGATGTTCTGTGCTGTTAACCGGAGCACCTCTATATGTACCTTGTAACTGGTTGTAAAATGCATGTTAATTAGTATGATATGTCTGTATTAACACTTTCCTTTCTCGTAATGAACAATAGCGTTGTAATAAACAAAGACTCCACTGTGAATGCGTAATTCCCAACTGATGATTATCCATTTTCAGAGAGCCCTGTTCAGAAGAAAGTGAGCTTAAAACATAATTGTCCTTCCCATTGTTTAAGCGGTGATGGCACTTCTGCGCAGTGCCCTTACCCTGCCCCTTTCACACTATCTGCTGGTTCTTGCACAAGGCATTTCATGCATCAGTCAACTACGGAAAGTTGTCAATGTAGACATTTTTCTTATAACAATTGAGTAGGGATGTGAGAATTAGATATAATAAGAAAATGATCTGCATATTGTTAAATACATCTTAAGGCTCTTCTAGGTTGTAATGATTTTATACATTGAGTTCTTTCATTTCCAGAAACATAATTTCTAAAGTGTACTTTGCAATTATAAAGATGTTTGTTTTGATCGATGATGCTCTTGAAGTCTTGTCTTGGATGTAGTGCAAATTTACTTCTAGACAATTTTTCTTGAGGTCATTCATTTCAGACAAGTGAGTGTATACAATCTAGTATTGTGAGATTGGTGTATTGAAATCAAATATACTCATTAAGGTAGGCCACCACGAAGATACAAAGGACATAGTCTTACATTCTACCGCAAATACAAATATTGTTCGGCCAACATTACTCCGTAATCCACGTTGTTAAGCTTTACATTTTGTGATGATTCTTAAATTGAATCACATTGGAATTTTCCATCTCTGATTCTATTCTTTTCAGGATGAGACCTGATACTTTTCTTACAAGTAACCATTAACTTAGATTTTTTTATACTAGAATGCAGTTACCTCTACCTTCTCCTCAACGGCACCTGCAAAGCCACATGTCCTGATGGTTATTATGAAGATCTCGACCAAGGAAAATGCATCCCCTGCTATTTCAACTGTGCAACCTGTTCTGGGATCTCCTACGACGACTGTGAATCCTGCTCTGCCGCGTACCCCAAGCTGTACCAAGGAGAGTGCTTGGAAGAGTGCCCACTGGGCACCTTCTACAACCGCTTAGTAATGGAATGTCAAGGTGAGCCAGCTCATTTTGCAAGCATTTATTTTGTGTGCATGTCCTGTGTGCATTTGTGTAGCTTATGCCTTGCTTTTGAATGTTTATTCAGCATCAGGAGTAGCGAATAAACAATTCCTTAATATACTTAGAGACAAGGAAAATCACAAGCATTTCCATCTCAGAAATTGGCCCCATATCTTAAGTATTCTGAAAATTATATTTTAAAATCAGGATTTTGAATTCAGTTTCAGACTGCAACAGCTGCAGTTCCTGCGTGTATGGCTTCAACGCTTTAAAAATAAACCACTCGGATCAAATAGAACTTTGAATGGATTTGTTTTTGCTCAAAGTCACGGTTCCTGTCTCCTGCAGGCTTACCATGAGCAGCTATCACCTGTGGTCCTTTGTGTGCGATAGGATGAGGGGCCTACTATTTCTTAGGTGAAAGAGTCCACTATATAAATTATATAACCTCTACAAAATTAATACAGTGTATTTATTTGAAATGTGATATTAAATTAGACCATTGCATTGAGCGGCAGGTGTTAGAACATGAACATAGAAGCAGCCCTGCCCTGACGACCATACTATTTGTGATCCGAGAGAAAGTCAGTGGTCTTTTACCTCCTTACTCATTGCCTTAGCAAGGTAATGGTGCCCCTCAGGTAGCAAGAAACGGCTTCCATTTCCCATCCCTAAGACATCAGTCCTCCTTCACGGTCTCTGTTTATGGTTCCTGCTCATGTTGGGTATATATTTGGTACACTGACAAAGGAGAAGGAAATACCTTAGCAAGGTTGCCTTACCAGGGATTCCAGTATTAGCAGCACACTGGTGGCACTGCAGAGCATCATTCCTGACCTTATTTTAGGTTCTTACTGCAGCTCTAAAATATGACTTGCTTTTTTAGGTCTCGCCTACGCAGCGCACATGCACTACATAGGAGAGATACCTAATGCCATCGGCGCAGCGTCGGGGCCAAAAACGTACACAGGTTGCATTGCTTTCAATGGCAGCTCGTACACGTTTGGTGATAGCCTTGCGGGAGCGCGCAGCGCCATATGGTTGCGCCATATGGTCACATGCTCCCGCAAGGGAATCGCGTAAGGTCCCCTCCCCCTGCTGCCGCGCGAGGGTCCTTAAAGCTCTGAGAGTACCGCGTGTGTTTTATCTGGGTACTCGCCGGATATAACTTACTTTGTCATGCCGAGCTTTAGTAGAAGTAGTAGAATTCCAACCTCCTTTATCTCTTCCCTATCATCCTCGAAGGCGCATTTCAGTTTTTCTCATTTAAAAGTGCATTTTCAGCTTTGCCTTAGGCAAGGAATTATACATTGGGGAAATTTGATGCAGAGTTTATTTTACCCATTTAACCTTTAATTGCTCGAGGATCACCCGTTTAAAAGTGCTCGAAGTCGGGTTCAGCCGAGGTCACTAATCTTGGCTTGTGCTATGACGGTGACATCAGAGGGGCTCTTCTACATCCGGAGGGCTTGCGTCGAGAACTGCGTACGTTTTATAAGGCATATGTATCATCCGTGAATTCCAGTGCAATGGAGACGGTACTGTAGTAGTTCTTTCGTCCATGTATATATTAGCAGGTGTCGGTGCTGTGGTGCTATGCTTGGGTTTGGATTGTGTGCGTGCGTCTGTTTGAACGTGTGCTGTACCTTAGGCAGACCTTTCCTATATGAAGACCTGTTCCTTGTGTAGTGCTTGCCCATACATTGCAAGCCCTTCCTAATAAGCCTATTAAATTGAAGCCACCTAGAAAAAACACAGCCCAGGCCTCTCGAAGTGAACTATCCATGCAACTGAGGACCGCACCTGTCCCACCTATGCCATGGGCTACCAGCAGAATTATTAAAAAGTAACATGACCATGAAGGCTGTGGTGCAAACCAAAAATCTATTAGCCCGGCTAACACTCTGCAAAATGTAGAAGGGTTCAACAGCCCCTCAAAATATACCAAAAGTTAGAGTATATCAGTGTTTTTAAAAAAAAGCCTTATAAAACACGCTAGGCGCATTACAAACCAGAACACATGAATGCATGAATTAATATATTATGTAAACATGCTACACATATAATAAATCATTTTTTTATTAACCACAAAACATATAATAAATGGCGTGGATTTTCAAAGTATACACGCACACTGATTTATGCAGAACAAAACAACACGGAAGCAACTATAAAATCCCCACACGTGGATCACCTTGTTTTAAATGTCTGATGAATTGTGGAGCAACTTTCAAACCACATAAGAGACCGAGAATTCAAGTGTATACCGTCAAATGGACGTTACTGGCATGGCGAGTTATTCCGGCGTTTCCAAATGTATTTATGACCTGGCCTATAAAATTCATAAGGCATCACATAAATGTATACCATATACACAGGCGCAGGGGCAACCCACAGCCTCAAGCGCCCTGAGACGGGGGGCGAGTCAGCCCTAGGCCAATGAATATTTGTGAGGTTTGGGGACTGGGGGCTCTCACCGCATTCGACTGGGCTCCCCCTCACAGACGAGCACATGGCACCCACCCACAGGTTGAGTATGCGCCTTTCCCTGACCCACAGTCTCTAGGAGCTGTTTCTGACGCCTCTGGTTTTCCTCCCAGCACTGTTTATCTTGAATGAAAGGGCTCCACGTTGTAACAGCTCAGCCAGCCCAGAGGCAGCTGAGCAACACGCCCGGCTACCTCTGAAAGGCACCGCGCTACTGGAGGTCAAACCGCTTAGAGCCAGGCCACACGCTAACCTGCTGAAGGGAGCCCTCTGTGGCTCCCTTAACAAGCATCAGCATTAGCCAATAGGTCTCACTTTTTGGACCCTATAAGTATTTAGTTATACAGCAGAATATCCTTGGTGCAACAACACCAACTGTTGCATAGCTAAACACTTATAAGGTCCCAAATGCGAGACCTATTGGCTATGCCAATGCTTGTTTCCCATTGACACTGTACCGTGGATTTATTCCAGGCAATGTCCTCCTCCTGGCCTCTGTTTTCTTATTATAATTCTCTTTTAAATTAATATATAAGAAGTTGGTTGTTGTTTCCGAATTCAAAAGATTATTTATGACCAAAGTTCAAAAGAGCATGAGGCGGAGGTCGTTCCTTTGTGTACCTTGTATCTGTGCTTTAGAACACTCTTCCAGCCTCCCTTAGTAAATGTTTTTGAAGCATTAACCTTTAAATTGTCGACCAAAATTTTCAGTAGGTATGGGAGAGTGCAAATTTTGTCTACAATTGGTGCACAAGCAGGGGGTGGCTCCTCCGCTAAGGCGGAGAAGCGGTGTCCCACTGCTCTCAGAGCAGGAAAAATAAAATTATAACCTTGTTATAATTTTATTTTCCGTAGGTTTGGGGCTGGGTTAGGGTGGGGATGGTGGCATTGGGGGAGGAGAGATTTGCATACTCCAAGTGTGCATGATTGTGTGGCCAGCCACCTTGTCCCAGTCAAACAGTCATGCACACTTTGTATCCTCCCCACCAGGCTGCATTACACAGCCTGGAAAGAAACATGCCCAGGCTCACATTCCGCGCCTGAGCGCCGGACCACGGCCTTCGGACCAATCACAGTGCTGCATTGCCTGTGTCTTCCTGGCCATGATGAGACGATGAGATCATATGGAGGGGAGATGACGGAGGAGAGACGCGGCACGGAGGTAAGCGTTTTTTATTTTTTTTATTTTTTACCCTCGCCAACCCCCTGCCACTCCACTCTCGTTCTCTGCCAGTCACTACAGTGCACATGTGCAGTTTATCAGTGTTAACCACATAAATTATGCTTAATTTGGTTTCCAAAATTATTAATGTTATGTTAGCTATGTAGTTATTACATCAAATGTATTCGAAGTTTCCAATTTATATGACTACCACATTAACACATTCGCTGCTGAGAGGAGGGTACAATGAATACATGTAGCTTTGGCAGCCTCCTTAAAGCTCTAATCCACTTGTTCTAGAGATTTGATTGTACAGGATTGTTAAGCTGCTGGCATTGAGAGGATGCAAAAACAACAGGTGATGGACAGAATGTAGAACAATGTCATACATTCACCCCAGTACAGGGATCTGGGTCTAAATCTATCGTTTTTTTGCACTCCACACCACCCCAGTTCAGACATGACCATATGCAAATCAGCCTTGACCCTGTGCCTCATGGGAACAGTCCAGCCCGAACTGCCAAGCCATGTCTTTCCTGGACCGGAATCAAGCATCCTAGGACCGGTTTCTGGCTATCAGCCATCTTCAGCCAGGATAGCTGTACTCCAGTGGTGTGGGGAGCATGGGACTCACGTCTGAGCATACCCATCCCACTCGGGGTGACAAATGCAAAAACAACAGTTGATGGACAGAATGCAGAACAAAGTCATACATTCATCCCAGTACAGAGATCTGGGCCTAAATCCATTTTTTTTTGCACTCCACACCACCCCAGTTCAGACATGGCCATATGCAAATCAGCCTTGACCCTGTGCCTCATGGGAACAGTCCAGCCGGAACTGCCAAGCCATGTCTTTCCTGGACCGGAATCAAGCATCCTAGGACCGGTTTCTGGCTATCAGCCATCTTCAGCCAGGATAGCTTGACTCTAGTGGTGTGGAGAGCATGGGACTCACGTCTGAGCATACCCATCCCACTCGGGATGACAAATGCAAAAACAACAGTTGATGGAAAGAATGCAGAACAATGTCATACATTCACCCCAGTTCAGAGATCTGGGCCTAAATCCATCGTTTTTATGCACTCCACACCACCCCAGTTCAGACATGGCCATATGCAAATCAGCCTTGACCCTGTGCCTCATGGGAACAGTCCAGCCCGAACTGCCAAGCCATGCCTTTCCTAGACCGGATTCAAGCATCCTAGGACGGGTTTCTGGCTATCAGCCGTCTTCAGCCAGGATAGCTTGACTCCAGTGGTGTGGAGAGCATGGGACACATGTCTGAGCATACCCATCCCACTCGGGGTGACAAATGCAAAAACAACAGTTGATGGACAGAATGCAGAACAATGTCATACATTCACCCCAGTACAGAGATCTGGGCCTAAATCCATCCTTTTTTTGCACTCCACACCACCCCAGTTCAGACATGGCCATATGCAAATCAGCCTTGACCCTGTGCCTCATGGGAACAGTCCAGCCCGAACTGCCAAGCCATGTCTTTCCTGGACCGGAATCAAGCATCCTAGGACCGGTTTCTGGCTATCAGCCGTCTTCAGCCAGGATAGCTTGACTCCAGTGGTGTGGAGAGCATGGGACACACGTCTGAGCATACCCATCCCACTCGGGGTGACAAATGCAAAAACAACAGTTGATGGACAGAATGCAGAACAATGTCATACATTCACCCCAGTACAGAGATCTGGGCCTAAATCCATTGTTTTTTTGCACTCCACACCACCCCAGTTCAGATATGGTCATATGCAAATCATCCTTGACCCTGGGCCTCATGGGAACATTCCAGCCCGAACTGCCAAGCCATGTCTTTCCTGGACCGGAATCAAGCATCCTAGGACCGGTTTCTGGCTATCAGCCATCTTCAGAGGATGACATTTGATTCCACTGGTGCTGATATTGGTGAAAGAAAATCTGCCTGGGCATTCGTTGAGCAAAGTTCTATGATTGAAATATCTTTGCCCTTCTGATGAAACTGGTGTTGTGTTGGATTTCCATGTGTTTCCATTACGCTAGCACCTTGTGTTGAAATAGAGATGCTTGGCTCATCAGAGCCAGATGAGGGAGAGTTATCCAAGGGTGGTTGTTGGTGCCTACCTGGTGTCTGTTTTCATGTTATCATATTCTTGCAAGGGTTCTGTCCCAATTATAAGTGGAGTGTGTTACATGGTAGTGGGTTCCCTACCACTTGTCCTAATCAGAGGTATGACATTTTTTTTAACTTGTTTTCCTCTTTTCTTTGATGTTTTTACACTTCATTATGATAATTCTATGAGGCAGCTACCAAGTTTTGAGAAAGCCATGTTAAATTCCAAATGACTCTAGGTGCCTTGTCTACTAGGTGTGGTTTGTAGTCTTTCTGTTGTAGACATCAAAGGCGGATAGTGGTACCAAGACGCCAGCAAATGTCCTAAATGACCCAATGCAGGTGGGTTGGATTGAGTTAAATTGAGGGGTGTCTAACCATGGAATGCCATTGAATGCTCTCCCCGATTTGTGCGCCCCGTTTTGTTTGCCTTTCGCTTTTATCTTGAGAACCGCTTATCCAGCCTTCCTATGCTCTCAGCTGTACACACCACAGTGCTCACTACTGTGCTGCCACCGCCTCACACTTTTATGACAATTACAGTGTGGAGCTGCTGAATACCCATGTAGCAGTGTAGAGTGTGAGGGCGTGTAAAGTGGGACACGAGCACAGCATGCTACATATGGTAGCAAGAACAGTGCATTAGATTTACAGAGTCACTTTCTTCAAGAAGTCATCTGCTTCAAGTTTCCTTTACCTCTATCTTGAGCAGGGAACAGGCAGAGGGTTTGTCCCAGTCACTGGAGTTCACTGAAGAGAACTGGCAGTCAGGGTTGACAGTCCAGGGCTAACCACAGGGCCCAATGGCTGGCATAGCTGGCAATCAGGACTAACGGCTGAGCTGTCCTCCTGCCAGGAAGCTGCTGCTTAGCTTCACAGTTTGCTTGAGTTTGAAGCTTGCTGGGTTCCTGCCCAAGAAGACTGCTGTTGTAGATGGTCATAACGGCAACCCTGCATGGTGTGGTATGGTGGTGGTGAGTGGGGCACGAGGAGGGATGACAAGCAGGAGCACCTGGGAGAACCGGGGGTCAAGCCCCACCAGCACCTAGGCTGACCTCTTCTGCGTACCTAGTGGGCAACTCCCTTTCCCAATCATTGCAGCCTGCCCCACCTTACAAAGCCTCTCAATAAAAATGAAAACAACTGATACCATCCCTACCAAATTCTATGTTGTATACCACCCGCCTGGAAATATCAAATCCTTAGTTGAACTGTTCACCAAGCTTAACCTAGAGAACAAACTTCCTCTTGAAATCATATCGCTCAAGGGAAATTTCCCTTGCACGTAGAAGATCACATTGACACTGGTGTCTCACAACTGTTGTTATTCTTCCTTCGCAATGGACTTACTCAACACTTTTTAGCCCATCCATACAAAAAGTTGTGTGATTCTTGACCTTTTGATACCTAAAACCAAGTCTCCAAAGGCTGAACCAGTCCTGCTAGTTGATCAGACTGCTACTTACTACCATCACCCTAATCGTCACCAGAATGATAACCAGGTCCTAAACAAAGGAGGAGAAGCCACAATGATGCCAAACTGAACCATATCCGTTAATCCCTTCAGGAGATACTAGCATTCAAAGGTGTGACTGAGTTAACAAGTCAATACATAGACTACGTAATCAGGATCATGGGTAAAGCTGATCAAATAAAATTGAAACCTCAGAAGTCCAAACAGTCCACAGGATAATTTACATAACAACTGCACCAAAGGGAGAAGTGCCTTTAGAGCAGTTGAACGCAAATGGTGGATTGCCTGGAGAATCTTTACAATGAAAGAACAAGCATTGACAAAGCCAATAGGTCTCGGCAATCCAAGAGCTAAAGGCGTTGTTAGCGTTACCATCTTTTAGCTATGTGATAGGGAGTGGATTGGATGTATGTGGCGTGGATTTGAACTATGTGGGCTGGAGTGGAATTTTTTGTTGTGGAATTGTGTGTCCATTGGAATTATGTGGCTGGTAATTATGTGGTACAGAGTGTACTGGAATTATATGGAGTGGTATTGTGTGTTGTGGAGTGGAATGATGTGGTGTGGTGTTGAATTTTGTAGTATGATGTGGAATTCTGTGGTGCCATGAACTCAAGTGTTATCACTGCCAAGAAAGGATTATTAAGGAGAAGTTAAAAGACATGCACGTAGTAGAGTGGAAGGTCATGGTGTAGAGTGGAAGGTTGTGGCATAGAGTGAAATATTGTGCCATAGAGTGAAAGGTCGTAGAATGGAGGGTCATAAAGTGTCATGATAAGAGTGTCATGGAGTAGAGTAGGGAGGCATAGATTAGTGTGCCATTAAGTGGAGTAGAGTAGAGTGGAGGGGTAGAGTGGAGAGTGGAGTAAAGTGTTGTAGAGCGGGGGGCATAGATTGGAATAGAGTGTCGTAGAGTGGCTTGGAGTGGGATAGAATGTCGTAGAGTGGAGTGGAGTGTCGTAGAGTTGAGTGGGATAGAGTGTTGTGTTGTGTCATAGAGCGGAGTTCCATGGAATAGGTTAGAGGATCGTGGAAAGTCGTAGAGTGGAGTGGCGTGGAGTAGCTTAGAGTGGAGTAGTACAGACTATAGTATAGTGGTGCAGAATAGTGTCATAGAGTGGATTGGCGTAGAGTGATGTAAAGTGGAATGGGATAAAGTGTCAAAGAGTGAAGTGGCATAGAGTAGAGGAGTGTAGAATGAAATAGAGTGGAGTTATAGAGTGGAGTGTCATACAACGGAGTAGAGTAGACAAGAGTTAAGTGGCGTAGACTGGCATAGAAAGTAGTGGAGTAGAGTGTAGTGGAGAAGAGTGGAATGGAGCACTGTGGCAAGAGTGGAGCAGCGTAGAGTGGAGTAGAAACCTGGGGGATAAAATGGAGTAAGGTATCATGGCGATTTTCTGCTCTGTTGATGCGGAGGGAGACGGGCTCCTGAGACACTTCCGGTCTCTCGACGGGGAGGAAGAATCTTGCAGTAGCGGTCTAGTGTTTAGCACTAGAACTGCTATTTAACTCCCATATGTACGCGGATGAGCAGTTTACGTGCAGCAGATGTGCGCAGCGGGTGCGCCAAAGGTAAGCCGATCTGCTCCCTTCAGCACCAGGACTGTGCCCAGCAACCAGGATCCTGACCATTTTAAAAGGGAACAGTTTACCGGCTTTACCTACTCGAGGGAAGCCTTGTTAAAGTTGAGAGATAGTGAGAACTACTGTTCTTATGTTACCCTTCCCTCTGAGAGTTTGTATGAACATTTTCAACGTACTTGTACCTCTTTTGGCTACTCTGTGCCCCTATGCTGAAGTCCCCCCAGGTCATACAAGGTCAGGAAACTTACAAATCACCTTTCTAACCCTATCATTAGCACAAAAGCGAGATATAGTGGTCTCCTTTTAAATGCTCGCTCCCTTATTAAACATAAGTTGGAGTTTGCGATCTTCCAAGCTGCAGCTGAACCCGACTGGGTCCTCATTACCGAAACTTGGTCTGACACAGCCTCCGGGCCTGATCTAGTTGATGCTATTCCAGCTAATTACTCCATTCAGAGGGTAGACAGGGTGGTACGTATGGGTGGGGGGTCTGGCAATAGTTTATAAATCACAGTTTAAATGTTTGATGGACTCAGACTTCAACTTACAAACGTGTGAAGCCCTTCATTTTAAACGTATTACATCAGCCACCTGCTATTTCGGGGGCCTGCTGATTTATAGACCCCCTAGGTCCTAGAACGCCGTTTCTCAAGGAACTTAAACTTCTTTTAGAACCTTTCCTAGTGGAAAACTGATAGACCATTCTGGGTGATTTACATTTTTACCTATGAGAGACCGACACCAAGACTCTGGCGCCCTCTTAGAGGTGCTCGCTAGTCTTGGTTTGTTGCAACTAGTATTTTCTCCCACTCATAAGGCGGGCCATACTCTGGATGGAATTTTCACCAATGATATTAGAATTACTTATCAAAAAACTATCCCTATCTGTTGGTCCGACTATAGTGCAGTTGCCTTTGCCCTCCTACCTATATTAGCATCTAGAAATAATCAAACTCTTCACCCTCTGGACAAATCTAGAAATTGGAAAGGTTTCTTGGCAGAGACACCAGCCAGTACTTTAAATGGTATACCCTTTGTAATTCATGAGGACTCCGATAGTGGGGCAGATACCTTTGCGACATGGCTGGAAACTGCAACAAATAAATTGGCCCCCTTCGCAAAGAGTGCTTTCCATCGGCTCCCTGGTACAATGATAGACTTAGGATGCTTAAACAAGCTTGCCGCCGTATCAAGCAGGCTTCGAGGAAAACTCTAGATGATCAAGAAAGAATCCTATATACGGTAAGTATCAAGGAGTACAAGCTCGCATTAATGGAAGAAAAGTCTAAATATTGCACCCATAAGATTATAAATTCATCCTCCACTAAGGACCTATTCAGGCTAGTACACCTGCTGTCGGGCTCTCAACCCAGAGCAGAGCCAGAGATTTCACAAGCCTTTTGTAACCAGCTAGCAACCCTTTTCCACTCTAAAATCACAGACATTTATACAGGTTTTTCTCTCTAACCTTATGCTGTCCAGCCATCCAATTGCTTCCAGTTGGCCTACTACTATGGCACAAGGGAATGCCATCTGGATCAAGCCTAGAGACCAAAAATCTCTCTCTCTACTCTATCGCCCAAGCTGGCTGCACAATATCTCATGGAAACCCATGCAGGATCACCTCTAGAAGTATGCCCTCCAGCAGCTCTTCATATGGCGGCCAACATCATAGCCGAGCCACATTGTAAACTAATGAATAATATGATCCTATACAGATCCTATCCTCGTAACTGGAAGCAAGCTATCATTAGGCCTCTTTTAAAGAAAAGGAATCTAGTCCCCAGAGTTAGTAAGAACTACCGCTCGATCTCCTTGCTCCTGGTTCCAGCAAAGATCTTGGAGATGCACCTTAACATCCAGCTGATGGAAACTGCAGAACAGCATCTTTGGCTTAAGGACTCTCAGTTTGGTTTTAGGAAACACCATGGGACAGAAACCACCCTAATATAAGCCACAGACTACATTAGGTACACTGTGGATGAAGGACTAGGGGGTGGTACTGATACTCCTGGATCGGTCAGCAGCATTTGATACCATCTCGCCAACACAGCTGCTGGACAGACTAGAAGGTCTTGGCATCTTTCTACAAGCATTAGCCCTCATGTCCTCTTTCCTTGGGGGAAGATTGCAAAGGGTAAAATTACAGGACTACCACTCAGAGGCTTTTTCTTATCTTGTGGAGTTCCACACGGCACATCGTTGAGCCCCACGCTTTTCAATCTTTGTGTGGCACCCTGAGCAGCTATTATCCATTCCTTTGGATTAGAGGTAGTGTTGTATGCAGGCAATACTCCGATCACGGTGTCAATCCCCAAGGGCTCTTGCTCGATAGCAGAGAATATCTTAGACTGCATGTCTAAAGTGGCAGAATGGATGTCATGTAATTTTTTGAAACTCAATGGGGACAACACAGAGGTTATGATATTCAGCCCAGGAACATCAAGTTGGAATAGTAACTGCTGGCCACATCCTTAGGAATCTGTCCTCTGCTGGATAAGAAGTCTAAGAGCCTTGGAGTATTGATAGACACTGAACTTAACTTTAATGTCCAAATGAATCATAGTATTTCCACCTGCACATGGATTATAAGGATGCTCAAGAAAATCTTTCCATTTATCCAGCAGTGGGCATGTAAGCAGGTAGCTCTTGCCTAGTATTGTCCAGACTTGACTACTGTAACTCATTGTACCTGGATTTAAAGAAGAACATGCAGCATAAATTGCAGGTGGTGAAGAATGCATTGGCGAGACTTGGTCTGGACATTCCCAGAAGGTAGTACGCTGGTAAGGGACTAGAAACCCCGGATTGGCTCCACATTGATAAGCGCGTTTGCTTTACATCTCTCTGCATGGTACATAAGGTGCTTCATCTTCCATATCCTAAAAGATTAAAAACCATGTTCAGTTGGCATTCCCCAAGCAGACCTCTCCGCTCATCTCTGCAACTGTTGCTCACAGTACAAGAACCAAAAGAAAAGAATTTGGGCGATGGAGCATTTTCAACAGAAACAGGCAAACTCTGGAATTTCTTTCCTCTAAATATAAGGGCCATCCCTCAGCTCCTGCCCTTTAGGAAGGCTCTTAAGGCATGGCTATGCTCCATGTAAAGCTCCTTCATCGTAATAAAGTGACCTTGTACATAAACAGACCCTTTATGACATACAATAAAACAAACAACTACCAACTGGGCTAAAGTGAATTAGTCAGTTGCATGAAGGCTGTGGAAATAAGCAGCAAATTTGTAAAGAATATATTACAATATTATTGATGCTTACTCTACGTAGGTTTTCTAAGCAGATGAGGCATCTAAAGCGAAAAAGTGGCAAGGCTCCTGCTTGCCGGCCTGTCCCCATGGGCCCCATGAAATATTGCAGCTAGTAACTGTAAAATAACATAGGAAAAAGTGAACTTGTAACCTGCACACCGCAAAAATAGTTTCCACTTAATCTGTTTTGGTGGACTTAAAACCACTCTTGCCACTATCACCCTGCTTGGAGACTCTAAACGTTTTGAGTAGGACAGCTGAGGATAAAATGAAAGGGAAATGTAGAATGGCATGCATAATATGAAAGGATATTTGAAAAGTGGGGGTTGATATGTGACTAGATGTTTTGGCTACTAAAGGTGGTCTGAAGTAAATAGGCTTACACAGGTAATAGCGCTCTTTCGTTCGGGGGCATTCCACCGGCAAGTGCTGGAATCTGGGGCAGATGGAGCTGGAATCTGGGGCAGATAGGGTGTAACTAAAACCGCTTGCGGTATTTCTCGTGCACAACTTGATACTCCTTTCCCGTTCACTCACTTCTCCGGATACGGTGCACCATCACCATTGATGTCATCTGCGACTCTGACTGCCTTGATCTTTACTCCAGTGTTACCACCAACTTGCAAGTCACCTCATTTCAACTTTAGATGGGTTAACCAGACCACTATCTTGGGATGGGTGTATTGCTGCATACATAGCTTCGGAACCTCCACTTTATAATGAACAACAGTACTATCACTGACAGATTCATTCTATGGTTTTCAAGGAGAACTAGGGTCTTTTTCTGCAGTGTTACAAAGCCAATGTTTAGGGTGCTAATGTAAACCGCTCCAATGCCTTCTGGTAAAGTTCACTATATATACAACTACAAAAAAAAAAATAGCCAATGCTGCTTTAGCATGCATAATGGGAAGGCATTTTAATTGTGCATTCCAAAGGAGTGTCAGCCATTTTGTATGATTTTTTATGCTGATCTTGAGGGGAGAGAATGTGGTGTAAGGGCGAAAGCGCCTGACGTTGAAGCTGGGGAACAGGGTTTAAGCCTCAGAGGAAGGCTCAACATCCCGTGTTTCTCAGTGTTTCGTGAATCTCTCTGTACCTGTTATTTCTACGTGGTTGGGAATGTGTCATTCTGTAATGCAACAGGTGCTCATGTAAAGCACTATGATACTAAGATAGTAGAAATTGTCCCCTCTCTAGGGGAGGGCTAAATGCAAGCAGTGCCATGATGCATGCATGCCATGGACAAATGGGGAGAAAGAATATGAGAGCGATAATAGAGCCAGCAAATGGGAAGCCTATAGGTGGGCTGAAGCCTACAAAGTATATACAACATGTCTCTTTGAGACAGTTCATGTGTTGTCTAACTGAGAGCTCAAAAGTACTAAATGATTAATATTTGAAGCTAATGCATCTTTAACTTGAGCTGAGATGTACCTCGTCAAAAATCATTCTACAAAGCTGGTAAAAATGTCTACAAATCCAAAGATGCCTATATTGATCCAAATACAGGCTACATTAACCTAACCCTTTTCTTTAGAAGCAAGATTGCATTTCCATTACATACAGGCCATTTAATCTTGATACTACGAAACTGATTCAGAAATCCTCCACCACGTATAACAAATCAAATAAGTCTCAGTAGCTGATCTCTACAAAACATAGAAAAACTCAGACCCTCTACCCACTAAACGGATCCACTACCTATGTCCATTGTCCTCCCTGATGCCATTCTGCATCAACCCAATCAACTCATCACGGAGGCCATCTTGCCAGACTACCTAAAATGTGTCAAGACCACCTACTATTGAAAAAGACAGGGGCTGACTTTGAAGATTTGAACAACTATTTGAACAAATATCATTTTGCATCAAACAGTCCTTTCCAGGCAAGGTACTGGAAAGTTGTGTTGAAAGCCAACTCAAATATTTCATTCTTACCTAAAATCTCATAGATTACTTTTTTAGCTTATAGGACTATTTGCAGCGATGAGACTGCAGTGTTTCAAATTGTAAACAACACACTCCTTATCCTTGACAACGGTGATTCCTGGATTTTTAACTCAACCTCTTTGCAACCTTCAACACCTCACCACCAAACATTATTGACACAATAAAGAGTAACAGATGAGTGGTACTGAGATGCTTTCAATACATAAGAAGCATTTGCAATGCAATAGGTCGCGCATTTATGCAGTTTGAGCTATTGACATTGTAAATGACAATGCCCTTTATTTATGTTTTGGTTTTCGAAGTATAAATAAAAGTCATTGTCATTTACAATACCAATTGCTTAAACCAGCGTAAATGCGAGACCTGCTTGTTTTCTTTTGTCTTAAGCACTCCTTGAGAGCGCATTTGTTTTTTAGCAGTCTCCCTAGTGTGCTTCTCCTTCCCACTCTGTGTTGCTCTTTTCCCCATGAGCTTCACCCACCATCTGTGATGTGCTTGCCTCTGTATGGCTTTCACCCCCCACCCCAGGTTGCTTCCCTAACTCCAAGCTCCATGTTGCTTATTTGCCTATTTGTCCCTCCCACCCCACCGGACTCCACGCTGCTCTCTTTCTGTCGTCCATTTGCTTTTCTCCATAAAGCCCCCACCCACTTATCCCTCTGCACCCCCACACCTGCGCCCTTCATTTTGCTTCCACTTCCAGGCAGTAATTAGATTGAAACTGCAAATATTTCAGCTTTTTATTCTGGTGAATATGCACTTCTGTGAATTATTGGAATATCAGTGGTAGGCAGTTATTTTTGGTTCAGTGTGGCATTCCTTTATTGATGGTAGCATTAGAAAGAGGAGAAGAAATCTAGGTGGAGGTGGCAGTAAATAAACATGTGTTTATGGATGAACAAGTGGTCTTTGCTCCTAGCCTGATTCCGCATGAGTGAGTAAAAGGTCAGAGACTTATCGTAACATCTAGTCATGTGGTAATTAGAAACCGGGGTCGAAGTTGAAGGAATCTTTGTGAGGAGGATGCAGCTGTGAGCTGTGGAATATGTGAACCCTCTGCAGCAGATATGCACGTTGATCCCGCTTGATATTGCCAAATGAGTGACATTTCACATATGTTGAAACACTGTGGCATATAGATGAACACTTCTGAAAGTGCCAACGGATGTGCCAAGTACATGACACGCAGTTCTGTAGTTGTTTGCTTTCATTTGTTGAGAAATACCATTGTATTGTTAGATGAAATTGGTGTGCGCTGTGGCTTGTGATCAATCCTCACATTCAATGAAACAAAAGGAACCACCTTACAGGGGATTATTATTTGCCTAGAAATGTAAGGCATACACAATGTTTGTTAAAATAGCTCTCACACACCAAAAGGGCCCTTGGTGTCATGCTTCATCATCAGGGTCTTCCCGCCCGCTGCGGGACGGGGCGTGCTGCGACTGGCGAGTACGCTGGAGCACTGATATTTGTGATATGTGAGGTGTATTGGTTGTGAGTGAAAAAGGGTCAGGGGTGGATGAAAAATTGATGCAAAAAAATACCTGGCCTTATGGATTCAAAAAAACTTTATTTGGTCATAGGCTGGTATTGTTAAAAAATGTGTGGTCGCAGAGATCACGCTAGTAATGTGCGTATTCTCCTTCAGGTGTCAACATTTTTCAAAGCCGGGGATGCTTCTTCGTCAGGACAGAGTATGATCCCTCAGTCACTCACTGTTTTTATCAATATGTGAAGAAATTATATACAAGTGACGTTTAAAAAATACAATACCCATTTGGTACAGGTATGACTTTTCTAGAGCTTTATCAGTATTTCTTAGTATAAGCTTGTAAAGAGAGAGAGCACAATTATTTCCGGTGCGCTCCCAATGCGCAGACACAGTATCACCTAAGGAAGAAAGGTGATGCATAGTGAATATTTCTATAGTTTAACGTTGATGCCGTGACCTGTATCGGTGAAGGAAGGGGGAGACAATACACACAACAAAACCACATAGAACAGAAATCACACACTTTATGAGATGGCTTTCAAAATGGTTTCGTGTTGGCTAGGAGGGAAGGAAAGTTTGTTTTTGCTAAAATGAAGTAAAGTAAAAGTACATACTAGAAACATAGGGAGTCAGTGCTCCATGAACCTCTGGGTGGAGAGATGAAATGAAAGTCTCATCTGTGTATTTGGAAAAGAAAAAAAAACAAAAACAAAGCATAGCGTTGTTTGTTATCGATCCTTGGGGAAGAAAATGCCTCCAGAAGTGCTCCTGGGTCAGAGGGATAAAGGCATGGTCCATCCTCTACCCTAAAGCGGCTATGCCGTACTTACATAATGTTGTGAAGTCACTGCTTGCTCTCTCGCCAACCCGAAGTTCTGTGGTGTGGTTTGAGAGGGCGAGTAGAGGCGTTTTTATACAAGGCTTAATTGGTTAATTGTCAGAATATTCGGGGGCTATATTGGAAAATAGCTAGTTTTTCATGATTCACTTGTAAATACCAAAAAAAGGTCTCTTATGCATCAGAGAGGCCCGCTAAATATAACCGTTCAATTTAGACATATTTAGACATACAAGTAAACAAGTTGTAGTCTTTAGAAAATAGTAGTTCACAGTTAGTGGCCATCTCGCTCAAGGGGAGCGACCTGGACGTGACAACAGGGCTTCGCGGTAAACGTCATTGGTTAACGCAGTACTAGCTATCGAGAGCTGATTGGTCGGTTATAATATCGGTTCTGAGTATAGTGTGCTAAGCTTAATACTAGACTGATGCAAACGTATTTGAATCATCGGTTTGAAAGCATCTTTATTCCATGCGGGGGGACAGTTTTTTTTTAGAATAGAGTGGGACAATTTATCGAGAAAAACAACAACAACATACAATACGCATGCTGTGAAATATAACACACTGGTCAGCGCTTTGTTCATAGCGACTCTTGCAAAGAGGTTTTACACGTTGGCTTGAAATGTCCGATTGGCACGTGGGGTTCCTTTATTGACATTCACAAACAACAGTGTGGTGTCAATTATAACACACTGGTCAGTGCAATTTTATATACTACTTATAGTTAAGGCAAATAGTTACCATGGGGGTGACACATGGCCTAGGGTACCAAAATGAAGTTCAATCAGGATCCGTAGTGTTTTCAACTGTAAGTACGCTAGCAACATACCCAATGTGGTATAGTGACGCCGGTGTATAAATAAAAGTTGTATATAGCCCCCTTGGGGGTGTCATGTTAACTGTGCCCAAGGGATGTCATTATTGAGCCCTGAAATGTATGTGCCATGGCGAAAGACCCACTGTTGTTCTTTTTCCAGTAAACCTGGATTCTGGATCTGTTCTATCACAGTCCACTACAGATCATTTATGCTGTGACCCATTGTGAGGTAGTGGTTGGCCATTTTGGTTGTGCTTTTGTTGCATCGGATATTACTCTTATGTTCACCGATCCGTATCTTGACCGGTCTTTACGTCATTCCTTGCTACAGGGGCACGTGATCAGGTAGATGACGTTCTTGCTGGTACAGTTTGTGAAGGTTCTCTGGTCCCATATTGTAAAATTAGCACATTTTATAGTCTTGCTCTACTTGGTTAGGTTGCAAGTGCTACATGAGCCGCAGGGGTGATGTCCCTGTACTGATTGTAATCTTAGTGTTAGAACTGGGGGTCTCTAGTTGGCAGAGGTAGGTACCACTGTCCAAATAGGGACCCTTGCTTCTAGTCAGGACAAGGAGATAACCCTCTCAGATAACCCCTGCTCGCCCTCAAGGTAGCTTGGCCTGAGCAGTCTAGGCTAACCAGAGGCAATGCGTTAAGTATTTGTACCAACACTCACAGTAACACAGTGAAAACACCACAGACTGATTCCACAACAGTTTAGGAAAATAAAGATATTTATTCTAAACTACACAAGACCAAAACGGCAAAAATCCAACATACACAGTTCAAGGATATGGTTTCAAAAGAGTTCTTCAGGTTGTAATCAAAGTTCTTTAAGTTGCGTTAAAATAATCCACAGATGCGTGAAAAGTTCACAGTTGCGTCACGTTTACTCACAGTACCTTTTAGATGCAACAAAGTTCCACAAGCAGGAAGCTGGTGCGGTGGAAACAAGCGATGCGTCACTCCTGAGACCCTGGGGAGGCGATGCGACAGCCCCGCTGCAGCAGCGGGCGTGTTGCGACGAATCCGGTCTGTATGGGGAGGAAGGCAGCTTGCGTAGATTCCGGTGCGTAGGTTCCGTGGGAAGTCTGTTCTCGCAAAAGGCACGATGCGATGATCTCGTAGGGGCTGCGACGATCTCCGGGGCGACGATGCGCGGTCCAGCGGTGATCCTCTCTCTCGCAGCTCCTCGATGCGATGGTTCTGCGACGGTGCTCGCAGCGACGTGATGCGGTCCGCAAGCAAGCGGTGCGGCGATCTCACCCAGCGACGACAGGCTCTGCGACGACACTCGCAGCGATGTTCGATTCTCCCGCACCGGTCTGGTGCGTTCCGCAAACGAAGGATGCGACGGCTCCGGCAGCGGCGTCAGGCGCTGCGCCGATCTCGACCTTCGTAGCGGCGGGAAACTTCTCGCACTGTCGGGGATGCGCTCCGCAAGCGAGCGATGCGACACTTTTCAGCTTCACAAGTTCTCAGCTTAGTCTCAAGCTTCCCAGCTCAGATTCAACCTCCAGAGGCCCCACAACTGGATCAAGCACTCTAGGAAGGACAGAACTCTCTCAGCAGAGTTCAGGGAGACTGGGGGTGAAGTCCTTTTGTTCCTGGGACTTCAGAACAGGGAGCCAGCTCTTCTCAGGCCCTTGGAGATTCCTTACAAGACAGGGGACACAGCTCACCGCAAAGTCCTTCCCCTCTCCTTGGCAGCAAAGCAACAGCAGGTCAGTCCAGCAGAGCAACAGCAGGACAGTCTTCCTTCTTCAGAGTCAGCTTTCTCCTTGGCAGAGGTTCCTTCTTGATTTCCAGGATGATCTAATTTTCTGTTGTCAGGGGTCCTGTACTTATACCCCTAAAGTCTTTGTTCTCTCTGTGCATGTGGGCCCTGAGCCCGGTCTGAACCAGTTCTGGGTGGATCCTGAGTACTTTGTTTTGCTGGCTGCATCTTTCCTTTCAGAGTGAGGGGCAGGGTCCTCAGCCGCCCAGCAGGAGGTGGAGCCAGCATTGTGGCAGGCAGGCACAGCCCTATTCAGCCCAGGTGCTAACTCCTCCCACCACTCAGGTTGCAATTGCTTCATTCAGCCTAGTGCTGACTCATCCAGCCTCTGGGGGAATTCCCCAGCCCCTGTCACTCACAAACCAGACAGTCAATACACAAACAGGCCCAGGCGCACAGAAGGGCCAGACAAGAGAACAGCAACTTTCTAAAAGTGCTGTTCTCAAACACAGGATTTAAAAACCACCTTTCCTAAAAGATGTATTATTAAATTCTGAGTTCAGGGATACTAGATACTTATGTCCTATCTTGTTCCTATGGGAAGAAATGCTGTTAACCACTGTAGCCAGCATCCCCCATGTTAACCTATGGAGCAAGATAGCCTTACAATAGTGAAAAACGAAAATGGCTGTAATTCACTACCAGAGCATGGTACCTGCACTAGTACATGCTCTACCTTTCACATACACTGCACCCTGCCCAGGGGGGTACCTTGGGCCTTCCATAGGGGTGACTGATGTGCACGAAAAGGGAAGGGTCAGGCCTGGTCAGTGGGGACACTGACCAGGAGGACATGGCAGTTCTAAACTGCCCGTAGGCGCTGCAGTGGCAGGCCCGAGACACCATTTTAGAGCTACTCCTGTGGGTGGCACAATCAGTGCTGCAGGCCCACTAGTAGCATTTGTCATCACCAGCCCTGGCACACCCCGTGCACTTTACTAGGGACTTCATGGTGATACAAATATGCCAAACATGTATATCCAATCAGAATAACAATTTACATAGAGAGCATATGCACTTTAGCACTGACCAGCAGTGGTAAAGTGCGCAGAGTCCTATTGCCAACAACCACGGGTCAGGAAAAATAAGGGAGGACGAAGCAAAAAGTTTGGGGATGACCCTGCAAAAAGGGCCAGTTCCAACACAACCCCCTTCCAGCCTAAAGCCAGGGTAGACCAAACGATACCTTGATGGGATTCCCTGCTTAAGGCGATAGAACACGGAACCTGGCCCAAACAGCAGGGCAGTCCTGTTCTACGCCGTCCTAAACCCAGTTGTCTCACTCTATCCATACTCTCAGGGTCCACCATGCCAATCCATATGGAACCCTTCACCTCACCTGTGGACACCACCTGTGCAGCACCTAACCTTAATTTCCTCACAGGTGTGTCCCAACAGACCAACAGCAAGCCACAGTCACCACCAACAGTGATCAGGGATGAGACCCAGGCCTCATGCCTCTCATGGCTCTCACACCCCTGTGGCATCAGAGGGTGGGGGGCAGTAGCCCCAGGTGCTTGGCACCCTTTGTCCACTCTCTTTCTTGTTAGTTCAGGTCTGATACTCTGGCACTGACCCACCAGTCCCGGACCTGTATCCGTCCACCAGGACAACCAAGAACACAACTTTCCTACCAGTTCAGGACCTCCCTCCAGCAACTGGTCTCCCAACCTAGGGTTTAACCCCTCAGGTTGTACCGGGGTCAGAGGCGAGTGCTCCCTCCCTCTGCACCCCCTTCCAGAGCGCTGCACCCTCCCTACTGGAGGGGTACCCCTGGGAACCATATTGGTCAGGACACTGGTTACAGATGTCCTTCCTTCCAGGTCAGTCAGATCCTGAACCTGGTCTCCCAACCCAGGGACCAAAACCTGCAGTTGTGCATTCGCCTGGCATGCCAGGACTTCTGGGAACTCACATAGTACCCCCTTGAGGGTGACACACAACTCATGTGTCCTGTGACAGTCTGCCTGGCGCAGATCTCCCGACCCCTGTCCACCTGACAGTGCTGGAAGATCCCCCAGGACAGAAGTGGTGTCACCATGGTCACTCCTGGGAGACTCAGCCCTTCTGACTGGTCCCTGACCCACTGGGTCTCCCACTGGGGACTCCTTCCCCCTCTCACCCCTCAGTCTGGACTTCTGTACCCTCCCAAATGGAGCGGCACTGCCAAACACCAGAACTGATGGAGGCCTGGTTACAGGCACTCCCCGTTCAACAGACACTGGGAGATCCTCCTCAAATGGCCTACAAGTACAGTCTAGGTCCCCAACCTGGTGTTCCCTTAAGGAACCCTCCAGGCCCTGAGACTGAGTTTCGGGCACCGTGAGACACACCGTCCCACACTCATTCCTTCTCCACTGAGACCGGACATGAGCCCCTACACCCCTCCCACTACACGGGGGCCTAACTGGGCTACACTGAACCTCTCCCACCTCACTGGTCTGGAAGATATCTAAACCACTCCTTTTGGGATCACTCCCCAATGCCTCCTCAGACTCTCTGGAATTCACCAAGAGGTCTGCCTCCAACGCAAGCTCTCTGGGGTCAGAGAACTCACACTCCACCGGGTGTTGGCATAGCTCTGGAAAACAGGGACTTAAAATATGCTCTCCATCAAATGAATCACACAGCCCCCCACAGTAGTTAACCACGCTACCCTTTGCCTCACCCTCCAGTGCCTCACACAAGTACCCCACACCACTCTCCTGAGACTGGCAAGACAGTATCTGACTGCCTCTGTCACACAACCCACACTCTTCTGGCTGGTCTTCACACACACACACCAAGGTTTCTACCACGGGGGAATCCCTCTCCCTGTACCTCTCATCTAGATTCAGTAGAGTGTCCCTCCCGCCACTAGGAATATGGTCCCCTGTGCCAGTCCCCCAATCTACTTCAGGGAAACTGCACTCCGCTGGAACTACATCATAAACCTGAACCCCCTGGTGTATGTTGACCCCCTCCCTCAAGTCAGGCGCCACATCTCTGGGTGTTTGTACCTTTTTCTCAGCACTGGAAACTATAATCTTGCTGCCACCATCTGAGCTGGACTCCACCTCCAACTCAGCAAAGCTCACTTCTTGAGCTACCCATGTTTCTTCTTCAGCTGAGACCCTCATAGCCTCACGCATCTTGAGCTCCAACTCAAGCTTCCTCATTCTTAATTCATGGGCCAAGGTCAATTTCAATTCCTCCAGGGCGCGGGCATGTTTGCTCTCCTCCGCCGCCCTTTCTTTTTCCATTTGCTTCATCTTCATTTCAAGCCTCAACATTTCTAATTTATGATCTCTAGCCCTTTGGTTTTCCTCCAACTCTTCTGGGGAAAAACTTTCAGCTGAATGGTTGCTGCCAGCCCTTGAGGCTGCTCCGGACACAGGCAGATCCTGTGGCCTGAAACCATCCCTTTGTGCATCCTCATCCACTTCTGCATCATCTGTCTCCCCAGCCTTTTTGGTCTCCCACCAGGCCCTTAAGGCCTCCTGTAGCTCCTCCTTCTTGGAGCGGTGCTTCATGGGGCATCCAAAGTTCCTGCAGAACTGCCTGAGTTGACCTACTTTGTAATCACTTAACATTTCAATATCAAACTCCAGTTCTGCAACATCACTTGCTGGTTTACCATTCTGAGACATGATGCTTGGATTCTTTCAGGGTTACGATCAAAAATAGAACCAAAAATAAAAAATGTAGTATGCGGTGGCGTAGTGGTCTGCACTCACTAGTGATGTACACCAATCACTGTGGGTCAAGTACAAATACAAGTTCAAATCCCACCGCCTGACCACCAATGTTAGAACTGGGGGTCTCTAGTTGGCAGAGGTAGGTACCACTGTCCAAATAGGGACCCTTGCTTCTAGTCAGGACAAGGAGATAACCCTCTCAGATAACCCCTGCTCGCCCTCAAGGTAGCTTGGCCTGAGCAGTCTAGGCTAACCAGAGGCAATGCGTTAAGTATTTGTACCAACACTCACAGTAACACAGTGAAAACACCACAGACTGATTCCACAACAGTTTAGGAAAATAAAGATATTTATTCTAAACTACACAAGACCAAAACGGCAAAAATCCAACATACACAGTTCAAGGATATGGTTTCAAAAGAGTTCTTCAGGTTGTAATCAAAGTTCTTTAAGTTGCGTTAAAATAATCCACAGATGCGTGAAAAGTTCACAGTTGCGTCACGTTTACTCACAGTACCTTTTAGATGCAACAAAGTTCCACAAGCAGGAAGCTGGTGCGGTGGAAACAAGCGATGCGTCACTCCTGAGACCCTGGGGAGGCGATGCGACAGCCCCGCTGCAGCAGCGGGCGTGTTGCGACGAATCCGGTCTGTATGGGGAGGAAGGCAGCTTGCGTAGATTCCGGTGCGTAGGTTCCGTGGGAAGTCTGTTCTCGCAAAAGGCACGATGCGATGATCTCGTAGGGGCTGCGACGATCTCCGGGGCGACGATGCGCGGTCCAGCGGTGATCCTCTCTCTCGCAGCTCCTCGATGCGATGGTTCTGCGACGGTGCTCGCAGCGACGTGATGCGGTCCGCAAGCAAGCGGTGCGGCGATCTCACCCAGCGACGACAGGCTCTGCGACGACACTCGCAGCGATGTTCGATTCTCCCGCACCGGTCTGGTGCGTTCCGCAAACGAAGGATGCGACGGCTCCGGCAGCGGCGTCAGGCGCTGCGCCGATCTCGACCTTCGTAGCGGCGGGAAACTTCTCGCACTGTCGGGGATGCGCTCCGCAAGCGAGCGATGCGACACTTTTCAGCTTCACAAGTTCTCAGCTTAGTCTCAAGCTTCCCAGCTCAGATTCAACCTCCAGAGGCCCCACAACTGGATCAAGCACTCTAGGAAGGACAGAACTCTCTCAGCAGAGTTCAGGGAGACTGGGGGTGAAGTCCTTTTGTTCCTGGGACTTCAGAACAGGGAGCCAGCTCTTCTCAGGCCCTTGGAGATTCCTTACAAGACAGGGGACACAGCTCACAGCAAAGTCCTTCCCCTCTCCTTGGCAGCAAAGCAACAGCAGGTCAGTCCAGCAGAGCAACAGCAGGACAGTCTTCCTTCTTCAGAGTCAGCTTTCTCCTTGGCAGAGGTTCCTTCTTGATTTCCAGGATGATCTAATTTTCTGTTGTCAGGGGTCCTGTACTTATACCCCTAAAGTCTTTGTTCTCTCTGTGCATGTGGGCCCTGAGCCCGGTCTGAACCAGTTCTGGGTGGATCCTGAGTACTTTGTTTTGCTGGCTGCATCTTTCCTTTCAGAGTGAGGGGCAGGGTCCTCAGCCGCCCAGCAGGAGGTGGAGCCAGCATTGTGGCAGGCAGGCACAGCCCTATTCAGCCCAGGTGCTAACTCCTCCCACCACTCAGGTTGCAATTGCTTCATTCAGCCTAGTGCTGACTCATCCAGCCTCTGGGGGAATTCCCCAGCCCCTGTCACTCACAAACCAGACAGTCAATACACAAACAGGCCCAGGCGCACAGAAGGGCCAGACAAGAGAACAGCAACTTTCTAAAAGTGCTGTTCTCAAACACAGGATTTAAAAACCACCTTTCCTAAAAGATGTATTATTAAATTCTGAGTTCAGGGATACTAGATACTTATGTCCTATCTTGTTCCTATGGGAAGAAATGCTGTTAACCACTGTAGCCAGCATCCCCCATGTTAACCTATGGAGCAAGATAGCCTTACAATAGTGAAAAACGAAAATGGCTGTAATTCACTACCAGAGCATGGTACCTGCACTAGTACATGCTCTACCTTTCACATACACTGCACCCTGCCCAGGGGGGTACCTTGGGCCTTCCATAGGGGTGACTGATGTGCACGAAAAGGGAAGGGTCAGGCCTGGTCAGTGGGGACACTGACCAGGAGGACATGGCAGTTCTAAACTGCCCGTAGGCGCTGCAGTGGCAGGCCCGAGACACCATTTTAGAGCTACTCCTGTGGGTGGCACAATCAGTGCTGCAGGCCCACTAGTAGCATTTGTCATCACCAGCCCTGGCACACCCCGTGCACTTTACTAGGGACTTCATGGTGATACAAATATGCCAAACATGTATATCCAATCAGAATAACAATTTACATAGAGAGCATATGCACTTTAGCACTGACCAGCAGTGGTAAAGTGCGCAGAGTCCTATTGCCAACAACCACGGGTCAGGAAAAATAAGGGAGGACGAAGCAAAAAGTTTGGGGATGACCCTGCAAAAAGGGCCAGTTCCAACACTTAGTAATCCTGGGTTTTGTCCTCCCATTGAACTCGGTCTGGTGTGAACCAATATGTCTCTAAGATTTCTACCTCTCCGTTGCGAGAACATGGGTTTAGGGAAGTCAAGGGTGCCACAATTAAGGATTTTCCAATGTTTATTTACTATTTTAGAGATTTTATTGGAATTGGTGTTGTAGGTTGTCACACACATCGGGCGTTTTTCTGGTTCCTTTGATGATTGGTTCTCTAACAATGCCTCCCTGTTGTTGTTCCTTGCTCTCTTGAATCCCTTTTGAACAATGTTTTTAGGGTAATTCCTTGTTAGTAGTTTCTGTTCCAGATCCAATGCTTGTTTTTTTAATTCAGAGATATCAGAACAGTTTCTCCGGAGGTGAAGAAACTGGCCATACGGGAGATTGTCTTGCAGATGTCTCGGATGGAAGCTATTGTATAGTAAGAGACAGTTCTTGGCTGTGGGTTGGAAATGAGTGTTAGTCTTTAGTCTTCCTTGGTCTGGATAGATATTGAGGTCTAGAAATACCAGATTTTTATTGGATGCGGTGTGGGTGAATCTTAAGAATCTATCTTGTTGGTTTAGCCATGCCATGAAATCCTTAACAGATTGTGTGTCACCATTCCATACTACAAGGACATTGTCAATGTACCTTCTCCATGTAATAACCCGGTTATAGAAAGGATTTTGCTCGTTTAGAATTTGCGTGGATTCTAGGTGGTGTACATAGAGGCCAGCAAGGCTAGGAGCAAAAGTGCTTCCCATGCTGGTCCCATGTTTCTGTAAGTAGTGGACCCCTTAATAGAGGAAGAAATTGTTTTTCAGTGCCAGACTAATACACTCCATGACTACATTTCTAGGTGTGTGGTACTCCCATGGTGTAGAAAACAGAACTTCTTCAATTATATTAAGTGTCTCATTGTGTGGTAAACTGGTATATAAGCTCTCAACATCCTGTCCCAATAGTAGGTTAACTTCAGGGTCAAAAGGGAGGTCCTCAATGAGTTGTAGGACTGTTAGGGTTTGTCACAGCAAAGAGCATGTCCCCTCTCATTGCACTAGTGGTCTCTGTAATAGCTCTCTTTAAACATACTACTGAAAACCTTTCTTGTTATCTCAGCCCCTCCCTAAGACTTCTGTGTATGTTGCTCAATGTATTCACAAGTTTGGACATTGCTGTCTTGTTTGCACATTGGACCTTGCTTTTACCAAGGCTTATTTAGAAAACATTGGACCTTGCTTTTACCAAGGCTTATTTAGAACACTCCTCCCTAGGCCATGTGTTAGTTCAACCCATTAGCATAATAACTGAAGCTATGCACACCTGCTTGTGAGAACCACACCCAGTTCTTCGAACCACACCCAGCTCTTCGAACCACACCCAGCCCTGTCTATAAAAGGCAGCCCTGAGCCTCACCCAGTGCTTGTGCTTGTCTACCTCCCACTTACCTGAGAACAGATCCTTCGGCGCTGGCACTCCTGCTCTCTCCAGACCTTCATTGACTTCAACGGGCGCGGCCTCTGGCTCTTCCTTCTTCTGGTTTTTGGCTACTTCTTGCCTCAGCCCCTCTTCTGTCCACTGCAATCGACCTGCAAAAGAGAAAGAGGTCAAGGTTAGACTGATCAGTATCCCTTTTCAGCAACAAGTAAGTGCAAAAGCTTTTATTACCTGAAAGAACTTTATCGGCAATTTCTGGATTCATGTAAAGACAATTTGGAACAAGATATCTCCCACGAACTTTCTGGTCAAACCATTTGTTACAAGAATACTTTGTGGAACTTTGTGAAATAAACATTGTTTTACATGGAACTTTTTAAAGAATCGAACAGAGGAAACCATTGACAGCAAGGCAAACAGTAAATCAAGGACTTGCACAAATTACCTGCTGTATTTTGATGTAAAAGTATAGTATTTGTTTTATAAAAAGTCTGGAAATGTGTGAAAAGTGAGTTTGCTATTAAGAATTTAAGCTTTAGTTATATTAAGGTGAATGTTAGACGTTGGTAATTCTGATAATGATATTCGTTTGATTTTACAGAAGTTTTATAGTAATAGAAAGCACATCCCAGAACAGTAACACATTCCAAACCTGGAAGCTTGAGACCAGGATCCAAGAGGTACTTTTAGAAGAGAATTTCTAATAAGATTAAGGTTTAGTCAGGAACACATTTAGGGATAGGTTGCACTTATCTGTTCTTTGTTTGTTTCATTAGGCACCAGTTTCTACAGAAGTCAGAGAGGGCCGCAGATTTTAGCAGCTCTTCTATAGTGGAAACGCAAGAACGGTGTTGTCTCTCTTTTTTTATTTTATCCACTTCCCTCCTTCCCTTGATCTTCTGGTTCTTAGTGCACTGTTTTAAAACTAGTGTGCTGGAACAAGCAGTTTCAGGTTGGGGTCGGACTGTCTTCAACCTCCATCAGAACTGAACAGAAACTCAGGTGAGCTGGGCTTTGACAGAAGCACAAGCCTTTAAAATATTCAGTTCTGTTGGACGATGAATACCGGGGAAGAAACAGATGGCATTGACGCAACAGATATGGCGCAGGCCCTAAACGAGGACTTGGCCCATAATGAATCAGTGTCTGGCATCTTGCAACATATGCAAGAGGAAATAGAGAAATTAAAGTTGGAAAACACCTTTTTAAAACAGGATTTAAGCAGGTATAAACCTAGGGAATCTCTGGAACACAGCTTTTACGCCTTTGTTTAAAGCCTCCTCAGAGACAGGGGCGCGAGTAAAACATGCAACTTTCTCCGCCCCAGTTTAGGTTACTGTTAATGTTCCTAATGCTGTGACTTTAGCAGCACCTGAACGTTTTCATGGAGATAGTAACAAAGTCCATGTTTTTATCAATCAATGTTAATTACACTTCATTGTAAACCACAACAGTTCTCTACTGATGCTACGAAAGTGACATTCGTCTTGTCTTATTTGGGCGGTACAGCACCAATTGGTCAATTCCTTTTGTGGATAGAGATGATCCCATCCTCCATAATTGGAATCAATTTAAACATACTATGACCAGCCTTTTTGCAAAACACACTTTTATGCAGGCAAGCGATAATGAGCTTTTAAATCTTAAACAAGGTAACAAGGATTTATTGACCTATCTCACTAGTTTTAATCGTTTACTCACCGAGACACGTTGGCCAGAAGAAAAGCGTGTCTCCCTTTTTTATAAAGGTTTGAGAGACGAGTTAAAAGACGCGCTGGCTCATATCGTTGATTTGCCAGAAGACTATTCCGACTTTTTAGATTTAGTCGTGAAATTGGAACACAGACTAGGAGAAAGAAAGGGAAATAAATCCAAACTGGAATCGCGGTTAACTTTTATTAGACATGAGAAGAAAGACACAGATAATAAACTCCCTGAACCTGAGCCTATGCAAATAGGGACACTCAGAGGTCCACTCACGTCAGAGGAAAAGAAAGAAGGAGAAAACTTCAATTATGTTTATATTGTGGCAAGGCAGGACATTTCCAAACCTTGAACAGGATCAACCTGCTCTAGTGTGCACTGTACCTATTGAACCAAATGTTCACAATTTTTCAACATTTTTTAAAAAAAAATTCAACCATTTCTTATTTTCAAACATACTCGTTATACCAAGGTATTGATATATTACATATCAGTGTTTACTGGTTATTTCATAACATAAATTTGTAGCTTATTGATGTACATATTTATAAATCATTCATATGTTTCATCACATTTGATTATTGTTCATGTTTTATAACTGATGCAAATTCACTTTAAATACTTGAATTTTCTACATTGATTCCATCATAGCTACTGAACCATATTTAATCTCTGGCCCAATGCATTTCGGAACGCAGGTTCCTTCCTCAGGGGCTGTGTTCGCAACTATGTTCAACAGGAATTACTTCCGTGATAATGTTAATGCAGAGGATGGTCGGGTCGATAAGTCTGTATTCTCCGTCAAGAATGTTCCTGTCGGCACTTCTTAATGAATGGAAGTACATCAGATGCAAGGCTACTACTCCGTTATCGAATGTAGCGCGACCCTTTTCCTCGTTCGTGCGCCTCAGTAACAGATATTGACGATATGCGGAAGAGATTCCAATTCTCCTTATAGCGTGAGTGTAACGCTTCTCTTCTAAATATTTGCCGAGATTCCCGACGTCGAGGCAAGACATTTTGCCAGAGAATGTCCAGTAAAACCTAAAACTTCACGAAAGGGTACTGTTTCCTCTATCTCCTAAACTGAGTCGGGAAACGATTAAGCTCGATAAGGGGGGAGGTTACTTGTTCGAGAAAACATCTTAATCAAACCTCTAATTCTGCAGCCTTCATGGTACCGCACATACCTAGACATTTCATAATTCAGATCTTTTTAATTGTTACTACCCAAGTTAGACCTTCTCTCCCTGTCCTACTGGACTCCGGAGCAACAGGACATTTTGCGGATAATAAGTTAGCTAACACATTAGGTCTTCCTATTTGCCTAAAGCTTTGTCCAGAAGCAGTATGTGCAGTGGATGGGTCAGAATTGACCTCTGGATTATTCACAAAACAAACAAGTTCCCTTGTCATGGTATGTCAAAACAGGCACACAGAGATGATTAGCTTTGATCTGATAGATACCCCTAATTTTGGCTTGATTCTCGGGGGACCCTGGTTAACAACTCATAACCCAAAAATTGATTGGGTGAACAGAACAGTTACTTTGGATTCCTCATTCTGTAGAACTAATTGCTATAAAGAAGCAGGTACAGAACAGAGCTCAGTAATACACTGTGCTAGTGTCACACAAGACGAACCAAGTCTCCCTCCTGAATATTCTGACTTTAAAGACGTTTTTGATCCAGTGAAGGCTAGTGTGTTACCCCCACATCAGTCATATGACTGCCGTATAGATCTCATCCCAGGGGTCCCTTTACCTAATAACAGAGTATATGCTTTGACTGATGAAGAGCGGTACAAAAGGGGGTGCTGATGGACGGAGCATCTGAATCAATCAAACACTCACACCCAGTCAAAAGATCTGGGTTTAATCCATCACTGTTCTTTAGCCCACTCTGCCACTCCAGTTCAGACATGGCTATATGCAAATCAGTCTGACCCTGTGCCTCATGGGAACAGTCCAGCCCGAACAGCCAAGCCATGTCTTCCCTGGACTGGAAACAAGCTTCCGAGGACCGTTTTCTGGCATTCCAGCCGTCTTCAGCCCGGCTTGCTTGAATCCAGTGGCAAAGTGAGCAAGGGACTCACGTCTGAGCATACCCTGCCACACTTATGGCAGCCAAAAGCGGTACAAAAGGGGGTGGTGATGGACGGAGCATCTGAATCAATCAAACACTCACACCCAGTCAAAAGATCTGGGTTTAATCCATCACCGTTCTTTAGCCCACTCTGCCACCCCAGTTCAGACATGGCTATATGCAAATCAGTCTGACCCTGTGCCTTATGGGAACAGTCCAGCCCGAACTGCCAAGCCTGACTGATGAAGAGACCAAATATTTAAGAACCTACTTAGACGACCTACTACAGTCTGGGTTCATCCGACATTCCACATCTCCGGTGTCATCTCCACTTTTTTTTATCCCGAAGCCGGATAAATCTCTGTGCACGTGTTTCGACTATAGAGGACTAAATAAGGCTACAAATAAAAAATAAATATCCTCTTCCTCTAATACCTGTGTTGTTGGATCAATTAAGACATTCTACTGGATACACTAAACTAGATCTGCGGGGAGCTTACCACCTGGTCCGAATAAAAGAGGGGGATGAGTGGAAGACAGCTTTCAAGACAAAGTTTGGTCTATTTGAGTACACAGTAATGCCCTTTGGGTTGTGTGTCACCATTCCATACTACAAGGACATCGTCAATGTACCTTCTCCATGTAATAACCCGGTTATAGAAAGACTTTTGCTCGTTTAGAATCCGCGTGGATTCTAGGTGGTTTACATAGAGACCAGCAAGGCTAGGAGCAAAAGTGCTTCCCATGCTGGTCCCATGTTTCTTTAAGTAGAGGACCCCTTCATAGAGGACGAAATTGTTTTTCAGTGCAAGACTAATACACTCCATGACTACATTTCTAGGTGTGTGGTACTCCCATGGTGTAGAAAACAGAACTTCCTCAATTACATCAAGTGTCTCATTGTGTGGTAAACTGGTATATAAGCTCTCCACATCCAGTCCCAATAGTAGGTTAACTTCAGGGTCAAGAGGGAGGTCCTCAATGAGTTGTAGGACAGCCTTTGTGCCCTTTAGGTAGGTGTTAGTCTTCTGTACTAATGGCCTTAGAAAGGCGTCCGCGAATTTCGAGAGGGGCTCTAGTATGGAACCTATGCCTGACACGATCAGGCGGCCGGGTGGGTATGCTGCCTCCTTATGGATCTTCAGGATCGTGTAGAAGTACGGTGTTTTTGGTGTCGTTTGGGGTCGTTTGGGTGAGAAATTCCGCTTCATTTTTTTACACCCAGTCATGCGCCATAGTCTTCTCTACCATAATTAGGATTTTGATTTGGACCTCCTCAGTATGGTCATCTCGTAGAATTCCATAGTTTATTTTGTCATTAAGAAGCTTTCTGCACTCCTTGTCGTAGTTTTCCAGTGTTTGTTAGCTGTCAGCTGGTTTTATTACGATGTCGGGGTTGTTTGCCAATTCATGTAGGCCTTGTTTTTCCAATCGTGAAGTGTTCTGAAAGGTGTCTCCTTCGTTCGTAGTCAGTTTTGCTAGGTCCTCCATGACCGCTTTCTCAAAGGTTAGTATCTCCACAGGCAAGGTGCAATCCATTGGAGTAAACGTGTATTTTTGTCTTAACCCAGTGTCAGTTTTTTGTTCAGCCAAAGTGTAATTGCATTCAGAATCTTTGAAAAAGGCGGGCAATGTTAATCTGCTTATGAACTTTTTCATTTCTTGGCAGACTTTAAACTTGTCCATTTTATTTCTTCACATATTGATAGCAACATAGTGAGTGACTGAGGGATCATACTCTGTCCTGACGAAGAAGCATCCCCGGCTTCGAAACCTGTTGACACCTAAAGAGAGAATACGCACATTACTAACGTGATCTCTCCGACCACACATTTTTTAACAATACCAGCCTATGACCAGAAAAAGTTTTTTTGAATCCATAAGGCTAGGTATTTTTTAGCATCACTTTTTCATCTACCCATGACCCTTTTTCACTCGCAACCAATACACCTCATATCGCACTTACAAATATCAGTGCTCCAGTGTTGTCACCAGTCGCAGCACGCCCCGTCCCGCAGCGGGGCGGGAAGACCCCGATGATGAAGCATGACACCAAGGGCCCTTTTGGTGTGTGAGGGGTATTTTAACAAACATTGTGTATGCCTTACATTTTTAGGCAAACAATATTCCCCTGTAAGGTGGTTCCTTTTGTTTCATTAAATTTGTTTGGAGGATGCATCCACGGCAGTACTCTTAGGAGCACTACCTCTACACTTCCTAATCTTTGATTTTGGCAATCCTCACATTCACCAACGTGCAGGCAGTGACATCTTCGCTTAAATGTTCATTATGGTGAAGGAAACTTAATTCACATGGACTCTTTTTTCTGAAACCCACATATTCTTTTTAAGAAAAAGTGCCCGGAGTTCTGTACCATAACTCAATGCTCTGACCAGATGTGTAGACCGTAGTAATGCTGTTAACAGACTGCACCATAACTACGGACTCGGGCAGCCTAGTTTGAAAACACGAACACGCCAAGCTGCAGTATCGGTGACCCAGTATGCACTGTCTGCTTTGAAAAAAAATCTATTTGCCTCAATTGACAGAAAACCGGGCACATGCATCTCAGCAGCCCTGGCTTTGAAGCATGGAAGAAACAACTACAGCTCTTTAGGTTAATTTGCTGGAAGCAGCAATACGTGTGCAGCCTGCAGTCACCGTTTTAAATCCGAGAAGGTTGGACACAACCTTACATTTTACATTGATATAATTGTTTGAAGTATACAAATCTGTGTTTACGATAAACGGGTATTACCTTCACTTTCCTCCTTTTGTTTATTTGCTCCCCTGTGAAATGGATCCAAAAAAGAACAAGCTGTCAGCGTTGTGCTAGCGCTTGCACTGAATAACGAGGCGTGGCCCGAGGGAGGTGGCAACAGGAGCATGCCGAGGCGCATTTTAAATAAGCTTTCGGCGTTGTGCGAGCGAGCGTGCATATCTACGTACTCCAGCAGCCTAGTTTGAAGACACAAGCACACCGAGCTGCAGTATCGGTGACCCAGTATGCGCTGTCTGCTTTGGGAAAAAAACTATTTGCCTCAATTGACAGAAGATCGGGCACATGCATCTCAGCAGCCCTGGCTTTGAAGCATGGAGGAAACAACTACCGCTCTTTAGGTTAATTTACCGGGTGCAGCAATACATGTGCAGCCTGCAGTCCCCGGTTAAAATCCGCGAAGGTAGAACAAAACCTTAAATTTTACAATAATATAATTGTTTGAAGTATACAAATCTGTGTTTACGATAAACAGGTATTAGCTTCACTTTCCTCCGTTTGTTTATTTGCTCCCCTGTGAAATGGATCCAAAAAAGAACAAGCTGTCGGTGTTGTGCGAGCGCTCGCACTGAATAACGAGGCTTGGCCCGAGGGAGGTGGCAACAGGAGCACGCCGAGGCGCATTTTAAATAAGCTGCCAGCGTGGTGGGAGCGCGCGTGCATATCTCCTGTCCTGCGAGCGCGCAGAGAGGGTGGGAGAGAGGGAGCGAGCGAGTGAGCCGAACGGTACGCACATGAACATCTCCTGTCCTCACACGCCTGCTGTCTTTTATGCTAACGTCTTCAGCCATACACGTCTACATGTCCTGTCTTCTGGGCGCATGCACATGTCCTGACCCCTTCCGCAACCAAGTCGACAACAATAGATCTCGCCAAGGCGGGCAGCGCAAGCGCTGCATCACTAGGCGAGACCTAAAAATCCTGAACTCGACCTCAACTCTTCATAACTCCAGTAGCGTGCACCCAAGAATATATACTCTTACCCGCCCTCTTAAATTCTCACATGGAACCTCTAGGCACCCTTAAAAAAACTCTAACATCTCTTATTACTTCTTTGAGGATACACAGCTAAACCTGATGGTATCCTTGCCAAAAGCCAATGATTTGTTCGCTGAAGTCTTAGAAAAAATCAGATCTTGGATGAATTCTGATTGATTTCTCCTTCTACTTTCCCTACTATGGTACACTTTTAGTTAAAGGTGCTCAACATCATGGAATGTGGCCTTCAATTGTTGATTGAGCTAAATCAATAGGTTTCCATCTGGCCAAGAATCTCAATAATCAAAAGCACATCAACACCGCGGCTAAAACAGGGCAATTTGAGCTCAAACTCCTATACATAATTAAACCTTTCATATCTACCAAAGACTGCAAACACATTTTCTAGTTCTTAGTCCTCGGCTTTCAGCTATACCAAATTTACATATTTCTCCCCTGAAGCAGCTCTTCATGCTGCGGCAGGACTAATTTCAGGAACCAGGCAATATCATCACATGACCTTGGCCCTGGTCTACTGTAAATGGCTCCAGAATAAAACCAGATGTACCATGATGCCTGGCTGCATCATCCAGAAAGCTCTCTACTCCGAGAAGCCAAACTACCAGTCAAAAAGTACTTCGGTTTACGGATATCCTGTTGCTTGAATACCCTACAGTTAATAAATACGATGCCTTCAACATATTATTTAAAAGTAGTGCATCTTCTATTATGAACTTCCACTTGCCATAAAACCTCAAGTCTCTGAAGGAAATTCAGCACCCAGTTTGAACTTTTCCCGTTACAGCCTAATTCAACCATTTTTGAATTGTGGTAAATATTGAGAATACTATCCTTTTACATGGTGTTAAAAGTTATATACATTTTCCTGCGAAACTTTGGAAAATGTTGTGAATTTATCTACATTACTGTCTTCCACACCTCGTAAAAAAGCTATAATCTCCTATTTGGCAAAAGTTCTAATATGGATCTCTGGCAAAGGCACTGTTGCCTCTGGTGTCTAGTGCGCGCTATGCAAAACCACAAATAAATAAAAAAAATATTCAACTGAGTCACTCCTCAGAAGAAACACATATGTGTTCTTTAGCTTTGCCTTATTTAGTACTATTGTTCAAGTTAAAGATTCAATAGGCTTGAAACCATATATAAGTTCACAATATTTGTGCCGACCTTTTCTTCTCTTCCTTCTACTCCCCTTCTACTCGACCGGCCCTTTCTTCATTTCTGGTTGTTCTGTGCTCTGGCTGTCCTTTTATGACTTTTAGATAGCTTGGCCCTCAGTACCTAGTATAATCTCAATTTAGGATTACAATTATGTTTATGGCTGAATCAGGGTTCCAAGACATGAGGGCATCGCACGGACTTCACCAGGAAAAAAATGTAAATTGTGCTTCAAAAAAAGGACATGAAATAGAAAACATGTGAATATCAGTGCGCACACACAGATTCATTGAGTAATGCTCCATTACCAACTGCAACATAAAATAATATTTTCACGGTATTGGTTTTGGCTCCATGAATTTTACCCGGTGATTCTTGAATGTGTGTTTGCCACATTCATTTATAAAGTTCCCAGACCGGACTCGTTTTGGGATCTCTAGTTCTATCCGTAATCTTCTGATAATGTTTCTCTGTTAAAATATTTTTCATTTAAATCTTTCAGCTCACATCCTTCCTTTTGTTAAAAACATTCAAGTTAAAATGGTTGAAAGACTCCACAAATTGATTGCGGGTTACACAAATCATTTTTTTTTTTGCTTTAAAAAAAAAAAAAGTACGAGAATTACCTGCTTATTATCTGAAAGAAAAGTTCAGTTTGCTGAAATAGAAAAATAAGTGGCAAACATGATACCTTTGCAGGATTATTCGTGTTTTTAGAATCCTAGCTTTCAAGTCTACAGTGATTCCTTACTTGTACTGTCACAGGCTAACTGAAAAGATCATTCTTTTATTGAAAAGAATAATCTAACTACATTTAAAAAGAGCATTATTGTATAGAGAAGAAGAATTTAAATACAGCTTATGTATTTAATGTATTCATTTGAGGAGCACCTGGGACCGTATTACGAATACGGCGCACTTTCCCTGTTTGTGCCATGGTGCACTTTTCAAAAGGTGCTTCCTACGCAAACAATGAAAGTGTGTCGTATTCGAATGAATGCGCTGTCCCCAGGACAGCCTTAAACTCCTGCTTTCCCCAGGGTAGCACATTCAAGTGAAATATGGAGCAACTGTTTAAAAGCTACTGCATGCTTCATTGAGCAAGCGGCAACCCGCCTCCACTTTTAAGGGGAATGCCCTCCTCAATAGTTTTATGTGGGGATTTTAATATTCATTTGAATGCTAATTTTGATCTGTATAGCAATGCCCCATACCCTGGGAGGAAGGGCAAGACATTCAAAGCCATTTGGGGGCTCTGTAATGAACATGCCTTCGTAGATATCTGGCAAAGAGAGCGCCAGACTGAGCCCGGTTACACTTTTTTTTCTGCCCCTAACAGTAAATTTGTACGACAAGATTTTTTTTGGGTATCTGACTCAATTATAGAAGGGACTAGCTGTGAGCTCCATCCTAGATTAATATCTGATCATAATTCTTTAATAATGCAAATTCCATCTAGAAGCTCAAAACAAGCCATGGTAACATGGACATTTGATAGGAAACTACTGTTAGACCAAGAGTATTGTAGCTATATGACAATCTGGATGACAGAGTTCTGCAGGAACAAGGATACAGCCCCTGAGCTAATTGTCTGGGATGCCTTTAAGGCGGCAGTGAGGGGGGAGACTTTCAGCTTCTCCCTTCACCGACAGAAGGTGATTAAAGAGAGGATTAAGGGCTGGGTCAATCAGCTTTGAGAAATAGAGGAGGAGCTCATTCCAGTAATTGCAGATCAATCAATCAATCAGAGTACTTGTAAAGCTCGCTACTTACCCCTGAGGGTCTCAAGGCGCTGAGGGGAGGGGGTGCCGCTACTGCTCGAAGAGCCAGGTCTTGAGGAGTCTTCTGAAGGCAAGTAGGTCTTGGGTCTGCCGTAGGTTGGTAGGGAGGGTGTTCCAGGTCTTGGCAGTGAGGTAGGACAAGGATCTGCCGACGGAGGTTGTTCATTGGATGCGGGGGACAGCGGCGAGGGCGAGGCTGGCGGAGCGGAGCTGGCGGGTGGGGGTGTAGAAGCTGAGTCTGCTGTTCAGGTAGGCTGGTCCGGCGTTGTAGAGTGCTTTGTGTGCGTGGGTGAGGAGCTTGAAGGTGATCTTCTTGTCGCCGGGGAGCCAGTGTAGGTCTCTCAGGTGGGTGTTGATGTGGCTGCGGCGGGGACGTTGACGATCAGTCGGGCGAGGCGTTTTGGATGCGTTGTAGTCGTCATAGGTGTTTGGCTGGGATTTCTGCGTAAAGTGCGTTGCCGTAGTTCAGTCTGCTGCTGACGAGGGCCTGTGTCACCGTTCTTATTGTTTCGGTCGGGATCCACTTGTAGATCCTGCGGAGCATGCAGAGGGTATTGTAGCAGGAGGAGGAGACGGCGTTGACCTGTTTAGACATGGAGAAGGAGGAGTCAAGGATGAATCCTACGTTGCGTTCATGGTCGGTGGGTGTCGGTGCTGTTCCCAGTGTGGTCGTCCACCAGGAGTCATCCCAGGCTGAGGGGGTGGGTCCGAGGATAAATACCTCCGTCTTGTCCGAGTTCAGCTTCAGACGGCTGTTCTTCATCCAGTCGGCGACGGCCTTCATTCCCTTGTGGAGGTTGGTTTTGGCGGTGTGCGGGTCCTTGGGAGATGATGTTGAGGTCGTGTTGGCGGGCCACTTGTGCGAGGGGGGCCATGTAGACGTTGAACAGCGTCGGGCTGAGGGATGAGCCCTGGGGGACGCTGCAGATGATGTCTGTGGCCTCGGATTGGAAGGGCGGGAGGCGGACGCTTTGGGTTCTGCCAGAGAGGAAGGACGTGGTCCAGTCAAGGGCCTTCTCTTGGATTCCGGCTTCTAGGTGGTGTGTCTTTAGAGTGCGATGGCAGACCGTGTCGAAGGCGGCTGATAGGTCCAGGAGGATCAGGATCAGGAAAAAAGAGAGAAATGCCAACGTCAGATAGCAATTGTAAGAAATAGAATACATCAATATTTTAGGGAGGAACTTGCTGTTAAGTTTATTCTATATCGAACTGATATATATGAATTTGGTGAAAATACTGGCAGATTGCTGGCTAAAAGACTACAACATAAGGGTGTTTCTAATAGAATATGCCAAATTACAGATAAAAGTGGACAGATTCAGGATCGACCGGCAAAGGTGCTGGAAGTTTTTCAAGAGTTTTTTAAGGTGCTTTACTCTCCTGGCGAGAATGATTTAGATTCATCGGGCTATGCTCTCCTCTCCAATAACTAGGGAGGAGATGGAACTTGCTATAGCCTCACTGGAGGCGGGTAAGGCTGCCAGTCCTGATTCATTGCCCATTGAATTCTATCTAACATTCAGGCAAACCCTATATGGAGAGCTTGAATCTTTTGTTTTCATTCGTTCAGAAGGGCCGGACCCCCGATTCTTGGCCCAAGACTACCATTGTAGTCTTCAAAAAAAAAAAACAGAACTTAGCCCTTCTTCCTACCGTCCTATTTCTCTAATTTGTGCAGATAGCAAAATGTACGACAAAATGATCGCGCTCAGGCTAGGAAAGGTTATTGCTCCCTTGTTATCCATCCGTCAGCACGGTTTTATACCTGGTCGTGATACATCAGGCCATATCAGGCGGGCAATAGGACTATTTGATTGGGCCCAGACCTGCAAACTACCTCTGATGATGATCATGTTGGACGCTGAAAAGGCGTTCGACAGGGTCTCTTGGGGTTTCCTTTGGCTGCTGTTAAAAACCAAGGAAATCCCACAGGAGTTTATCACAGCCATACAAGCTGTGTATGCTTCCCCAGAGGCCTGAGTCCATATATCTGGACAAGAGTCACGCTCCATTTCTATCAGCAGACGAACTCGCCAAGGGTGCCATTGTTCCCCGCTCCTATTTTCAATTAATATTGATCCTTTCCTTAATAAACTGGATAATAACTTACAGATCAAGGCAGCTATGGTTAACGGCGTGGCCTATAAAACATTAGCTCACGCCGTCAATGTCGCCATTTTTACGAGGGACAACAGTTCTGCTCTTCCAGCAGTTCGGCTCAGTGTTGGGCTATAGGCTGAATTTCGACAAAACTCAGGTCATACACTCAGACTTCTCAAAGCCGGTAGGGATTCCAATAGCCCCAGTAGCAACTTATCTGGGGGTGAAGATTACGCCAACTGTAGAGCAGATACCGGTAATAAATATGTTACCAATTATTAAAGATATCAACCAGACTTTGGAAAGATTAGACCGTTTACACCTCTCGCTACACGGTCGCTGCAATGTCATTAAAATGTCTATATTCCCCAAATTGTTATATATTTCGGACTATTCCCCTAGAATTTCCGGCTCAATGCATTTCTAGTGCAGAAAGGGTTTGCACAAGATTCCTGTGGGGTTATCACAAAGCCAGAAGGGCAGGTAAATGGCTAATACTCGCAAGATGAAGGGTGTCTGGGATTTACCCTCCTTAATGTTATATCATTGGGCTGCACTGTTACAGCAAGTGGGGATACAACTAGTTGGGGGTAAGGCGGCGGTACCCGAATTCGCTAGACCTACAATTTTTGAGGTTCTACTTTGGGAAGACGCATTCAATTGTCTAGTAAAAACCGCTGAACCAAGTTATTATAAGAAAACTAAATTCAAAGTTGTCCAATCTGCTTATACTGTTTGGGAAAAAAATGCGACGTCGGCTCGGCATATCGAATATAAATGCTTTTACCCCTCTGCTGGCACATGGGCTTCTACCTTCAATTTTTCAGGATCATATCACTATTAGTTGGGGTGCTCTCTGAATTAATGTATTGAGTGATTTTTTTTTATGGTCAAATCACCTCGTTTTCTAACCTTTAAGAAAAATATGGGCTTCCTACCAGACAATTTTTAAGTTTTTACAAATTAGGAGCTACTTAGCCAAGAATGTAACACTGAGAGAAGATCAGTCTGGGGAAATTCCTTTGGTGGGAATCATAGAGAATAGATCCCGGATTGGGAGAATATATCAAACACTCATTTCCGGCTTGTCTGATGATATAGCTATTCAAAATGACAGGTGGGGTAGGAAATTTGGACAAGAGGGTACTGACTTGGAAGCTTCACAAGAGTTGGACAATTAGATTTTAATAACTGTCAGTTTGAGGGCCCAGCATTACATGTCAGCATTTGACTTATATTATACCCCAGGGAAAAACTTCAAATGGTCTGGGACTCATGGGAACTCGTGTAACAGACGTGGGAGATTGGCTGCTGACACGATTCATATGTTTTTTGCATGTCCCAACTGGCCAAATATCTACAAGATATTGAATTATTTTTAGCCCAGATTACAGGCAAAATAGCGACGTTAACACCTACCTTAGTGATCTTGGGGGTAGACCAGACTCAGAATATGGCTGGGTGGAATAAAGCTGAAAAAGGCTTCTTGTTTATTGTATGGCTATCTTGAGAGCGGGAATAACATCTCAATAGATCAGTCCTGACTCTCCTACATTCATACATTTGAGGGCCCGGCTGCTAGCTGTATGCAACACGGAATTAGTTGTATACAGATTAAAAAAGCGCAGGAGATGTGAAATGGGAAGGAAAATCTGGGGCCCAATTATCAATTGGATAGGATGAACCTTGTTTCTTTTCTATTGCAATGTGGGACAGCCCTCTCTCTTTCTTTTCTTACCTGCTGTTTTATTCCCTCTTTGGTATTGTATATTTTGTACAAAATTTTTCTGATAGTATCTATTTATGTTTTGCCATAACATTTGTATTTAAGATGTAATAAAAAAAATGTTAAGAAAGAAATGTCTCAAAACCCAACAAAGCAACATTCTAGAACGCCTGTTATTGGTGAGAGTGAGTGATGCAGTGCTTGATAACGAGAACTGTCCTTTATCTTCGCTCCGCACAGCTGTATTGAAAATGATTAACAACAACAATGTAACACCACCCAAAATCCTGTTAACTGAATCAAGAACCAGTCTTAAATTAAATGTGGCTCTACTCCTGTGGAATTAAAAGGGAATTATACCCATGTGGCATACCACCTTTTATAGTGGGTCGCCATTGCAGGGGGACAACAGAGGGCTCCGACACTGTGGAGCGTTCACATTCCTACAACTGTAGAGGATTGTCGCCAACAGTTGACACACCTCCACCCTTAATAAAAACTAGTATCAGTCCAAAACCAACCCCATCACGGCGCCCCCTGTCTTTGCTATATGCCCTGTAATGGGCAAGAGAGTCCCCTAATGAGGGGGTAGACTGGAAATGCAGGGAATGTTGCAAGGATGATAACAGAGGTGGCTTGATGGACAGAAGGTAGAACATTGAACTAGCCTGTGTGACGTAGCCACACAGCAAAAATCTGGTATTTTACATAACAATTAAATAAATTAACACAAGCCGATAAGCAGCACTGCATCTATAGCAGAGCTGGAGGACCTGCTAATAAATGTTTACAAATCTGTTACTTTCCACATCTTAACCTCTTCCATGCTGATGACGGAACCGCTCCGTCATCAGCAGCGGTGGCGCTGTGCTGATGACGGAGCGGTTCCGGTATGGCCCGCCCGCCGCTCATGCGCGGCACAAATTCCGCGCCTGCCCTGAGCGTTCTATTGAGCGGGCGGGGCCATGACGGAACCGCTCCGTCATAAGCACCGACGCTGGTGACGGAGCGGTTCCGTCACCAGCATGTGCCCGCCGCTCTTCCACCCCGCCCCCTTAGCACTGCGGCTGAATAGCCGCCGCAGTGAAGGGGTTAATTTCCTTGGAGTATTTCGATACGTGCCCTTCCTTTAGAATATCACTTAGTTCTGGCCTCCTGGAATTCGGCAATCTTAATGCTCTGACAAAATTGATTTCTTGATATCCAGTTCGAATGCCCTCATTCTTCTTATATGCCATTGAAATCTTGCAATTGTGTTTACCCTTGCTGATGCATTATTGCCATCTTACAGTGTTGCATATGTATACCCCCTTTCAATGATGTATTCTAATATGCCCTTGAAGTGTTCCATTTGTATAACCCCTTGCTGCTGCATTCCTCTGCCACCTTTGTGTTTCTTTTACATACTCCCTTGGGATGTTGCATTTTTATGTCCCATAGCAGTGTTACAGTTATAATATCGTGTTGCAGTGTAGCATAATGATAGCCTCTTGCAAAGTTGCAACCTTAATGACCCCTTCGGATACTTTGAATTCTTCATTTCCATTTGTATTTTGTTATTCTTATGTACATAACATATGTTATTGTAAAATATGCATATTCATCCCAAAGGGCTTCTTGGCATTGCATAACAAATGCTTATTGATATCCAACTCATTGGTCGTCAGTGGTGATCAAATGACTCCCTGGGAAAGGTAAAAGGCTGAGTGAACCAACTCAGATGTGAACTGTAAACCAAGGGAGAAAAGAAGATTGCTGCAGTGGAGGCGTATCGGTTGGAGAGCCTCTCTCTCCCATGTTTGCTGGATCACGGTAGCGCCGGGACACCTCTGTTTGAGGTAGCTGTAGCGCTTTACAAATGCTCGTGTATTGTATATGAGACCCAGCATAAAATGGCTTCAATTCATCCGCCAAACTCTTGAATCTAAGTCAGCCCCGATTCCGATTGTATTGCAAATTTCATTTGGGGGCAAACTTACCTTTACGTCCAACTGGGTGTTAGTAGGCACCGTGTTCGTTTGAGCCTGTTCTGTGACACTTAATAAAAGGAGCTTGCAAAAAGTCCATGGGACGCTTGGCCTGTTTTGCTGAAATTGTGAGGCTTGAGAAGTAACAGAAATCATGAGTTAGATGCCTGCTTGCCATTCAGCTGGTTTTGCTACAGTTGCACATTTTGCAATCATGTTCAAATATAGCTTGATGTTGGTGGATCATTTTGACTAGATTAAATGCTTTGAAACTACCATCACCTTACATCGGGGCTATGGCCCTATTGGTTGTCTTCACATGGGAAGATATGTTGAAAGGAATAATAATAACCCAGGGAGAGTTGATTTGGGCAGGGTAGCCTCTCATTTAGTCTGGCCCCACGCTGCAGTGTTTTGATAAATTTATTGCTCTCAACTCTCATTTATTTTTTTATTAAATAGGCTTCTGAGTGTACCAACTCAGATGTGAATTGTAGCCCTGGGAAGAAATGCAGATTCTGGAGTGGATACATTAATGTCCAGAAATACAAGACCCAGTTTACTTTGGCACCTATTCGTCCTCCAAGCTCTTGAGTCTAAGTCGGTCTGATTTCGATTGGTTTGCAATTTCTGATTTGGGTGCACACTTACCTTTGCGTGCAACTAAGTGGTACAACCAGTGGACACTGGCATGTACTCAGGGTGGCGGGCGGGGGCAGTGCTTAATTTGTAAAATATTAAGTGCCAGGGCTCTGACCAGGAGACCACTGCAGCTTTCACCACCCATCGCCAATGTCATCGCTGCCAAAATAACTACTAACCATCTCTCTTGCATGTAAATGTGACAGTTCAGAATTTTCCAGGTCACCAAAGCTAAAGGAATGGCTTGGGAGGTGGATATGATCAATTTTAATGTATATTGTATTCCTAAACTACTGTTGTTCTGCTCATCTCTAAATTAGATGAGCAGTGCCACCATGTGGTGGACTGTTCTAAGTACGGTGTTGACAATTGGGGGCCAGTGCCGAGCACTGGAAAGCACCAGCTCAAATTAAGCACTGGGCGGGGGGCACAACAAAAACAAAAAAATAATAATTAACGTACCTTCCTTTCTTGCAACCTGATGTACTCCTCCGTCGGATGTCTTCTTGAAGCTCCGGACCAGGAAACCGAACTACCAAATCCTGGTGCTGCTCTCACAGCATGAGAGCAGCGCCAGTATTGGATAGAGCGACCTCATTCAGCGCTCTCAATAGCACTGGCAGCCTGCGCCTTCTCTAAGCCAGCTGTCTAAGACAGCTAAGCAAGTAAAGTTTAAAATGCACATGTCTGGCTGGCTGTCCAAAGATGGCTAGCCAAAGAGCCATGCTCATTTTAAAGCATGCAGCGCACTGCTGCTGCCACTGGACAGCACTGGCCCCGTTCCCATCTGACACTTAGTTACGGGACAGGTTGTTGAAAAATCAAATGTTAATGAATAAACTTTAGTACCATTTTACTTTTCAGCACTTGGGCTTGTGGGGCGACGCTCCTTGGTCCCACCTGTGGTTATAACCAAGGCTCAAAATGTGCACCTCAGCGTTTTACCTGCTGATTGTGGCAGGTCAAATCTGAGGCAAATCTGCAGAGCAATCAACACACAAGCGCTTTTTGCAAAAGTCAAACTAGGGATCAGCATGCCCTCATAGCGCTTTATTCCCCATTCCAAATAGAGGAAAGAAGAATGAGTGGCAGATTGCACACCTGGTAAATTCCGAATCCTACATAATTGTTATTTATCAAGAATGATCATTTTCACCTAGGAGGTCGCAGAATTTGAATTCCTCCTGAAGTCACGTCCTAGGGGTGTTTTAACCCTTTAAGTGCTGATGACGGAACCGCTCCGTCATCAGCTGCGGGTGCGCTGTGCTGATGACGGAGCGGTTCCGTCATGGCCCGCTCGCTGCTCATGCGCGGCGCGAATTCCGTGCCTGCGCTGAGCGTTCTATTGAGCGGGGCGGGCCATGACGGAACCGCTCCGTCATAAGCACAGCGCCACCGACGCTGGTGATGGAGCGGTTCCGTCACCAGCATGCGGCCGCCGCGCGGCCGCCCCGCCCCCTTAGCACTGCGGCGGAATAGCCGCCGCAGTGAAGGGGTTAAATACAAAACTTACCTAGGGTATGCCTTCAGGAGACTTTATGAAGAAGCAGCACAGCATGCAGCTACGCACTGAGAATATATATGATGCCAATAAACACCACCCAGATGTGCCAGCCACGGCCCTCGTGAATTCTCTGCTCCAGGATGCCCCAATTGTTGCCCATCGTCAAAATCCGACGGTACCCAGAGAGATTAGAATTTAACAGCGCGATAATGTATTGCCTGTTCCAAGTTCGCCTCTGTAAAACTGGGAATTGCGTTTCGGTGCTTACTGCACCAAAACATGCATGTCCTGGTATAATCCGGGCTTCTTCTCACCAGTACAGTAAAGTAGGTTTCACCCTCTGAAATCAACTTGTGGAAATTGACATTGTTGTGCAGTTTGCAGAAAAACTCAGAATTACTGTATTAACGATAACAGAAATTACATTTAAGACTACACCCTTATTACAAATGGGATGCTTAAATGTAGGCACAATACTAGTTTGGGGGAAAGGGGGGATCTTCGGTATTAGGCAAAAGCCTCTTGTACGAGCAGAAACCAAGTGTCGCTTTTTTCTAAAATAAATACAGAGCTAATCGCCTTCATTAACAGGAAATATGGGTCGGAAGGAAGTTAATTTGGTTTTATAGAGCTGCCCTGCCACCTGTTCCTGAAACAGATCCGACGCCAGGATGTTTTTTGTCCGCTGCACCACAGAGCCCCCCTTTGCTATGAATGCCTCTTTCATGAACAGAGCTGGTAACGAGTTTGTAAACAGAAAGTTGGCTCAAGAAGCGGGTGGCGGGCAAACGCGCACAGTACCCTGCTGACTCCTCGTGGGAGCTCGAGCTGCTGAGGCACCTGGCCGCTCACCACGTCATATCCTTTCAAACTCAGACTGACCGATCCTAGTATGACAATGGGCATTGTCTACAGGACAGTGACTTGTTGACAGCCGCGGCCCGTGGAGGGTGTTTCGGTGGGGCAGAGAGGCAGGGTGTGGGAGGGGCCAGGGGCGGCCTTAGGCATGTGCAAGCTGTGCACCTGCACAGGGCCACCAAACCCCAGGGGCCACCATGCCAAAATATATCCTTAATATAATCCTCTGAGGATACATACTTGCGTGGTGGCCCCTGGCAGGGATTTGGCGGCCTTCGGCACTGTTCCACTTCCTTCACTGGCCTCCGCGCTCCGCCAGGACCCCCTCTACCGGGGCCCCCTATCTACGCTTCCTGCCCAGGGCCGCCATGAGCCTAGAGCCGCCCCTGGAGGGGCAGGATGGGGGTGCTAAAAACCGGAGTATGGATAATTGTAGGTAAGTAAACAATTTAAGTAATAAAACAAATTTCGTAGCTCACCCTGCATCACATTTTGCTATGCAGGGTGCGCTACGAAATTCGTTTTATTAATTACATTGTTTACTTACCTTCAATTATCCATACTCCGGTTTTTAGCACCCCCACCCTGCCCCTCCCCTGCCCCGCCTCTCCGCCCCACCAAAACTCCCTCCATGGGCCGTGGCTGCTTGTTGAGACGAAATTATGGGTTTCTTCAACACAGGGGGTCTTTGCAGGAAATTGGGTATATGAGTAGCTGTTTTTCATTATAAAATGTATATAGTGGCGTGTACTTTCGGGCGGGGATCTCTCACGCACACATACACATGCAAGCATTCACACATGCACGCACAAATACTCATCCATTCACAACACTCCCTTCCAAATATTCATGCATGCCCACAACCATTAAAAATAGGTCAGCCAATGAGGGAAGGCAGCAGTCCCTCATTCGTCACAGAGTGGTATGAGGGATAGTGAAACTGCTGACCCCACCCCCAATCTGTGACGAGGTGTCCGTGATTGACACTCAGCCTCTGGCACTTCGGGGCTTAGAACTGAAGCGCCCAGGTCCGAGGCAATCAGTGATGCTCCCCCTTGTCACGAGGGTCGGGCATCAAGATGCTTTGCAGTCTGAAGATGTCACGCCCACAAGAGCTGTGACTTCTTCAGCTTGGCAAAGTTCAGCTCAGGTAGCAAGAAGCCTTCACATTTAGCGCATGTTTAGCTCCTGCCTGCCTGACATGAAAATTAAAAGTATGTCAGGCTGACCTTTCATCAACCTCATAGACATTCTTTATAGTGGCCACAAGTTGAGGGGGCATGACCCGTCAGCCCATTAGGACAGGTCGCAGCTAATAATCATGCCACTGGAGCAGCCAGGCCTTGCAGCTGATTAAGCAAAAGACCTGGCTGAGGCCATTCTCACTAACCCAGGCCGCACATAAGGTTTGATGTAGAGCCTGATAGCATGCCAGCCCCTTCGCTCAACCCTGCTGCACTCATCTTTCAGCCATGTGCAGTGGCGGTTAGTTTATGGAGGTGGGATTTAGGTCCTTAACACCATCAATGCTGATGGTATTCCCCTCCTGTGCTGACCCTTATTTATTCCCATTGTTCATGACGAGCTCAGCTAGTCATGAGTGTACAAGAGGTGTACCTCATGACGAGCTGAGCTCGTCATGAGCATCGAAGGTGTTAAGCTGTGCATAGCACAGGGGTTATTCATCTGTAGGTCAAGGCATTAAGCCAGTTTAAATGTGCACTGCCTAAGCTTTTTAACTGTGGTTTGACACACATTGTGTTGAGCACAGGACCTGGCCGCAGTTTACGAATAGTGGGGATTGACTGCAAGGGCGAATGTGCACTGGGACTACCAGACCAGACCCTGGGGCCATCCCATGTACTCTAGCAGAGGAATACACCATGATCTTTCACTGGCACCATTTATGCAAGCTTAAAAAATGATTGTTGGGCCTATGGATCCCACACTTCTGGTCACAGTTTTATCCTAGTTCTCATGGATCAGACCACCCAGTACCCAGAGGCAATCCCTCTGAGGATCACCGCTGCACCTGTGGTGGCAAGGGCCCTGATGGGGATTTTCACCTGAGTGTATTTTCCCAAAGGAAGCTGTGTGTCACAGGGGCACACATTTCATGTCTGCATATCTGCAGTCCATATGGAAAGAGTGTGGAGTTACTAACATTTTCTCTACCCCTTACCATCTCCAGACAAATGGGCTTGTTGAGAGATTCAACAAGACCCTAAAAGGCATTATCAGAAGCCTACCTGAGGAAACAGTGGAATAACCTCTTGCCCTGCCTGTTGGTTTCTTATGGGGAGGTACCACAGAATGGAGTTGGTTTTAGCCCCTTTAAGATTCTGTATGGTCACCCTGTCAGAGGACCTCTCAGGTTGGTGAAGAAAGGGTAGGAGAAAGCTCCCAGGATTTAGTAAGCTACATGCTGGCCTTTCATAGTAAAATGGCTAGCTTGTGGAAGCAAGCTTCTGGCAACTTAGAAGCCAGTCAGGCTATAATGAAGGAGTGGTATGACCAACATTTTACCACTGTGGAATTACAACCTGGACAAAAAGTGTTGGGCATGGAACCTGTGCAGTGCAGTGCCCTACAGGACCATTGGACTGGGCCTTATGAGGTAATTGAGAAGAAGGGTAAGGCCACTTATGTGGTGGACCTTAGGACCCCCAGAAAAACCCACCAGGTGCTTCACATCAATCGCCTCAAACCAAACTTTGAGAGGTCTGAGCTCACCATGCTGATGGTGACATGGGGTGGAGGAAGTGGAGAATTAAACCTTCCTTGACCTCTTAGCTTCAGATGAGAAGGATGGGTCTATGGAGAGAGTGATCCTTTCCTCCATTATGACTCATGAGCAACAGAGTGACTGCCACCAAGTGTTGGGACAGTACTCCTCTCTGTCCTCCCTTATTCATGAGATTACCCACATGTGTATCCATGATGTGGACACAGGGGAAAACCTGCCTGTCAAGAATACATCTTACAGGTTGTTGGATAAGGTGAGGGCCAGCATCAATAGCAATGTCTTTAAGATGCTGGAATTGGAGGTGCTAGAATCTTCCGGTTGCCCCAGGTCCGGTCCTGTGGTTCTGGTACCAAGAGCTGCCCTACCGGGCACCACACCTGAACTCGGTTCTGTGTGGATCGCAGAGGGCTACGTTTTGTAACCCAGACTGATGCCCCTCCTATCCCTAGGGCGGATGAGCTCAATGACCGGTTAGGAACTGACCGGTATTCAAGTACCTTTGATCTTACCAGGGTACTGGCAAATCACAATAAAAGATGGAGCCTTCTCCACTCCAGAGGACCACTATGAGTGTAGGGTGTTGCCCTTTTGATTAAAGAATACCCTGCAAACTTTCTCGGGCTGGTGAACCAGGTACTGGCTGGTTTAGAAGCCTACTCAGCTGCATACATGGATGACATATCTATCTGCAGCAGCAGTTGGGAGGAACACCTCTTTCACCTCCCAGAGGTGATTCAGGTCCTGCAACAGGCAGACCTGACTTTCAAGGCCAATAAGTGCCAGATAGGCAAACAGCTCGGCTGCACCCCCCTCCGCACCCCCAGGGGGGCCAGTCGAGCAGTTTGCCAGGGCCGGTTTCGGTTCCCAGCTACTTTCGTTTTTCACTGCTGTGTCCTATTCCTTCCATAGGTTAGCATTGGGGATTCATTGAAATACATTTTAAGCTGTAATTCCTGATTGGGAAGGAGTAGCTACTTCATTTTTAACATCTTTGGAATGGTGGTAAATCCTCTTTAGTGCTAAAGTTGGATTTACCCTTACCATTTTAGAAAAGCTCTTAACTTTGCTCTGTGTGCATGAAGCTCCTAAAGGGTGAGGGGGCAAATGTTATCTTCGTGATGTATCTGACTTACTCTGACTAGAGCGGTGGGTTCTGACTGTCTTTGGTACATACCTCAGCCAGCCAGAAACACCCTTTCTAACAGTTGTCCCCTATGTTAACATTATAAAAAAAGAAAAAGGTTGTCCGCTATTGTAACACTTAGGAGCTATCTGGTCTCAAATAGGCTATTACAGTGTGCATTACTAGTGAATTAAAAAATGCATCCGACGTATGGGCTCATCCTGGGAGTTCTCGTAATACATTCCCAACCTAAAGCTCTCCTTTCAAAACCCTGTTGGTGGTAGGACTGCCAGCTGAGAACCTGCAGACCTCCTCGACTAGTCTCTGTCCTTTAATCATACGAAAGGTATTTTGATTTACATAAAGACATTTATTACGTCTTAAAACAGGTATTGCGGTCTAGGTGCAATTACAGTGTGCTTTCACTGTGAACTCATGGAAATAAATGCACAGAGTTTGTTGACCCGGAACTGGATGCTCACAGACCTTAATAGTGAAGTGCCGCCTCAAGCTCAATGATAAAGAATGTCTACAGTGTTTATGAATTTGTGGCAACTTAAAAGGAAAGTATTTAATTGGCTGAAACGGTATATAGCTTTCTTCTAGACAAAGAAGTCCCTGATTCCCTGAAAGAAGACCCTGGCAGATTCTCCCTGCTGTACTTAGTACTAAATACGTCTTTCCATTACTTCTTAAAAAAACAGCAGCTGAGCACAGCAATATTTAACAACGTTGTGGTCTGGGAGCAGGAAATTAGTAAAACAAAATTCTAGTAACTCCTTCGTGACAATACCCTGCTTTTTAACTGTGCTCGCGAACATCAGTAGACAACAAAAAACAGAACAAACGATGCAATAATGTCAAATCATAACTAGGACACAATTGCAAGATATACATAAATTATTTAAATGTGTGTGACTATGACATAAATAAATACAAATTATAAACTTCACTATTATACTTTGCAACAAAGCTAAAAAGGATTAAACAAAAAGAAATCCTGAAGAAGCGAGTCAGGTGAGCGAAAAGATTACTGGGTGGTCAAAAGTTGTGCAACATAAACCAAAAAAGTTGGAAAATTCACCAGTTCTGGTACTTCCATAACTTTACATGCTAGCCCCTTGAAACACATACAGTATCATTTTACACAATCTATACGGTCACTAATGACACCAATAATGGTTCCATGGGAAATCACTCTCTAGCTTGGCAACACCATACACAAGCAAACTTGCGTACACTAGCAAGTAATGAACATACAACGACATTCCATACCACCAGTGCTTAATTTGAGCAGTTGATTGCCACCAGCAATTATTTTGTCTGCATCAGGCATTTACAGAGGGCAAGAGAGAGAAAAACAAGCAGAAAAACAGAGGAATGGAATTATTGAAAAGCTTAAACAAAGGAAGAAAGCAGGAACCTGCAGAGTGAGATAAGGGGGCAGGATTCATGAATAGCAGCCTTGGTATTCGGGGTGCTAACATCTAACATGGGCTTCAGAGGAGGGCTTTGGGCACCTGCACTCATTCTTTTACAAATTAAGCACTGCATAGCACCTCATTACAAAAACAATATAGCTACTAATTGCATCCTCTCAATCTTGTTCAGGAACACAAGAAAACAATTGTGCAATTAGTACTGAAATTCAGTATCATTCCTGCTGCTGTCACAGTCAGTCATATAACTTAGAGACCTATTTTCCGTTTCTTATTCGTGTCTCATTTCTCCTTGCGCAATGATGGTGGGTGTACGAGTTAACGATACGGTATTAATCCTCCATTTTTCTATGGGATTCTGTTAAAGTTTTAGCTCAAGTTATTGTGCTGCTCTCATTGCACCTCTTTTATTTTGTTTTGCTTTTCATCAGTGGAGATATCGTCGTTCACGTTCTATTTGGACACATTCTTGCTCTCCAAATCTTCCCAAATTTGCCTGCACCATCGAATCTAGTGTATCTTTACAAATACCTGTGGGGATCATACTCTATAGAATAGGCAGTGTGCAGTGGCAGCTGCTGCAAGACGGAAGTGGTGCGGGGGGGAGGGGGCAGGACGGGGAATAATACTTTTTAAAAAACTTACCTGAGTACCCGGCTGCTTCGGTCTTATTAAGGGGACCAGCCTAAGACGGCCGGCTAAACAGACATACCCACTTACAGTGTGTCTACAACTCCACCCTGCTATGCCTGGCCCTACCCTCCCTACACTGTTGGCATCAGCTCAATCAGTCAGCGGTCATTTTATTTTTTGCTACACTGCTGACTGACTGACCAGTGGGGCGACGTTTCTTCGCCCTTACATAGGAGCCTCCCCTGGCTGTGTGTTTCTAAAAGGTTTTGTAGCATAATAACCAGCATCTGAGAAGTATACAAGTCCTCAAATGCCCACCCAAAGAAATGTAGCCCTAATGTTTGTCTCATGAGAAAAGTGTTAATGTTATTGGAAGTTTCTACCAATTAAGAGCAGAATGCTGCGATAGAAACAGGGACAGAACAGGAACAGAAAGGGAAGAAACAATGGAGTCACCATGACCCATGCCAGCCCCTACAAGCCATCTGCCACTTTATGATGTGACGCTGTGTCCAGAAGCAGTGGCCTTTTTATGTTGCATTTTATAATGTGCACATGCCAAAATGTAGCCTTTATCCTAGAAGAGGGCCACAATGCTTTGTCCCAGAATTTTAGAAATGATCCACTAATAAATGTGTCCTGCTTGTGGAGTTAATCTGACATGAATATTGATTTACCGAAATGCCAAGTTTATCCAGAGTGACATCATGCACCTACAGACTTAGATCATCAGATGGCTTAGTGTCATCGCGGCTAACAGCGCCCTGTGCTATCATTTAACAGCATTATGCATTATAGATGTTGTACTCCAGGTTTACCTTAATTGAACCCATTGGCCTACCATAGCAGAGTACAATGATTTGTTGAAGCATAGATTGGACTTGGGTAATGTTCCCCTAATTACATAAAGTCACCTGGTGACCTTGAAAAAAGGGCAGTTAGTAGGCCACTTACTTCTACCCATAACTCCCTTTGCAGCCTTTTGCTGCTGAGAGGTCAGCAGAAAGGGAAGGAGTGGCAACTCCTGAAAGTAAACCTGAATTGTGGTGCCCTGTTTACTTTCTGTTTCGTGCCCTATTGAACCCTGAAACTACAGGTAGCAATGGGCAGTGCCAAGCATAATAAGGGGCACATCCGAATTCACAGGTCTAACCTCTGGCTATGGTTCATTGGTGTCCATTAATTGAGAGCTTTTAGCTAGAACATGGAGCTTTCTCAAGATAAGGGCTGTGAATATGATGAAAACCCCTAATAGGGAGGGCAGAGGATGCTGCATACTCTTCCCAGGTTTCACTGCCTCTCAAACGGCATCCAGAGAACCTCTGGCTACACAGAATTTGACCGCATCATCATTGTTGTGCATGCACGAAGCACTCCACATAAACACCTTCATGAAACTGGTGCTCAAAAAGCCATAGCCCTAAAACAAACTAAACAACATGCTAATGACCAAAAGCCAAACTAGACAATCCTCATGACCATAAACGAAATACACCCCCTTTCCACGGGCACAGCTAAGATGTCCAAATATCAAACCACATACCCTTCAAACTGCACCCATGACCAGTAGCGGCTGGCAGGGTGTGGGGGTAGTGGGTCAGGATGTAGTACAAAAAACCCCACTTACATCCTACTGCCACCGTGACAGTCTCTCCACCATCATGTCTCCTTCTCTGACGAGTCTCAGAAGCAGGAAGCACACAGGCTCCCCTAAGCCAATCACAATGCTGAAATGCAGCGTTGTGATTGGTCTGAGTGCTGTGGTTCAGCTCTCAGACGGGGAAAGGGAGCATGTGCATGTTCCCCATCAGGCTGTGCATTGCAGCCTGGTGGGGATCATGCAAAGTGTGCATGTGTCTTTGGCCAGCCCAAGACGGACAGCCAAAAAGTCATGCACACTTGGAGTGTGCAAACCACTCCTTCCCTTGTGCCACCAGCCCCGCCCACCCCACCCTGCCCTAACCCAGCCCCGAACCTACGAAAAATAAAATGATAATAACGATGTTATTATCATTTTATTTTTCATGCTCTGAGAGCAGCAGAGCGATGCTCCACCGTTTTAGTGGAATAGCCGCCCCTGCCCAAGACACTACTATCAATCACATCCTTTGGCCAGCTGAGTTGAACTGTGTATTTAAACAAAAGGTACTAATAATTCACTGCCAAAAGACACCATTAAACCATGACTCAACCGATCGAATAGCCACACATAGACCCAAAACACAAGAACAGGTATATTTAAACCCATAGGCTCATCCAATGTAGGGGCAGCTTTTGCATTTGCTACAGATACCTTTCAGTGCACCACTCTTACCGTCTAAGGGCATATTGTCCATCAACATCGAGTGTCTTTCAACCATGATACAAACCAGAAAAGGGGATTTTTGGTTCTTGGTGTACAATGATGTACTACACCTCCGATGTGTAAGTAAGTACTCTTTATTGGGCCCTGCTGGGGAGTACCCATAAACCACAGTGACCCCCTTTTGCTGGCAGTCTCCACTGCCTCAACCCTCCAACGATATTCAAACCCCACATTCCATTACCCTCCCAGTCTAGAACTGGAATGTCATGCCTCTCTCAATAGATAGGATTACCAGAACACAACACCCCCCCTTCCTTATCAAGTTATAAAGTTCGAACATTTTAAGAAACATGTGTACGAGTATATTTTATTATACTAAACATATTTCCCACTAATATGTCTAAGAATACATTTTAACTTACTAACATATCTCCTTCGTTAAAATAAGATTTACAATTTCAAAAACACATTTATATGCAACTAAAAAATAATACGTATGCAGGATTTAAATAATGGCAGATTCCATTTGCTATTCATCTAAAGTAATCAATCAAATATACTGGTTTCTTAACATTGTCACTAAATTTTGCTTTGTGCCATGTTGACCATGGCATACCGTCTTCCTTCATCCTCCTACCCACCACTACCTTCAACATCCTCAAACTCCTGCTTGGTCCTTTCTATCCCAATTCCATCAAACTTGGTGTCCCCATTACTTAACCATCCATAAGTCTTTTTCTCTATTTTCAGCTCCAACCTTGCTGAACTATGCCATTTTGCTCATGTGCCACACACGTTCATCAATTAATCTTGCAGTATTTGTAAGCACTTCTTTTACTCTCAAAGGACCAGAAATGTACTCTCCTCCTTTACCTTACCTGTTTTTTTCACATATTCTATGTCACCCACTGGCAGGCTCACATCCTTGGCAACTGAGGTACTGTCACTGTATGTTTTATACTTATCCTGTGCACCCTTGATACTTTGTTTTACCACTTCTGGCGACCTTTGAACTTGATTGGAAATCTCAATTCAGCCCTGGGTATCCTTAGTAAAATGAACTCTACCCGGCATGGCAGTGAATTGACTGTACCCAATTACTCCTGGTGTGATGTGATACATCCAAATAATTTTCGTCACCTTCATTGCCCATTTTTTTCTTTTGCTACTTGCCATCTGTAAAGCACCTTCGATCGCACTGTTGATTCTCTCAACTTCGCCGTTCCCTTCTGGATGATATACTGAAGTACATTATGAGGTTGTAGAAGTGCATGGGTACGAATACAAATCCAAACCTACTGGCTATCTTTATACAATGAATCATGAACAGAATGACAATCTCCAGAAGCAGAACACAGGCAATGATTGACCCCACATCAAGTTTGGTCATCATCTGTGGAGTATGAATAAAAAGCATTAGTCTGTCCCTACACTACCACTATCGGGACATCTCTACTTAGCATTTTCCAGGCAAGATCAGGATAAGGTGTCAGCGCATGAAGACTTCCTAAGAAGTACACTCACGTTGTATGGGCCAAGTAGCCAAAGCTACAGAGCTCGTTCTAAGATGCTCCTTCTCTCTCCTTCGATCTCTTCACCCCTTTTCCTGATTCCACCCCTGGATACTAGCCCTAATACAGAACACAAAAACATAAAACACGCCCACAGATCACCTCATGTCACTGGACACTTCCCATAGGTGATTTTCCACGAGGTGCTGAGCTCCCAGCACAATGACCTTGATTCCCAGGGTTCACTCAATGAGAAAGAACACCAGTTCCCAATTATCAGCAGTCCATGCACATTTGTATCACCTCCTCCCGAGCCTAACTCTCCTAAACAAAAGACGTTATTCTAACTAACAAAGACCACTTTCTCCACCTGCAACAGAAACGTGAGAACAGAACAGATTCAACATGCACATGAAGTCTCACTAAAACCCTCACTACTGAGCCCCCAGGGAAAATGTATTTAAGGCCAACATGTCATGACACTTTTCCTACCATTTACCATTTCCACTTTCACATGTTATTACTGAACACCTTCTAATGGTCAAATGTTAACACAGCATGAGAGTATATGCTGGTGCGGACTATCCGTGATTATGATACACACCTACAAATTACAAAACACCATCGCGTTCCATCATCTGCACTGTGTTTACGTTTACCTAGTCCCTCCCTACAGGCATTTGAAGAGTGCTTGTTGTCTGCCGATGTCTTGGATTTGTATCTGTTTGTGTTAGCACACTCTCCAAGCGTGTTTGTACAGGATGTTGAGCTGATGCTGAGATTTTAATCCGGCTCCACAGCTCCAAGGGTGGCAGTTCTGGCCGTTACACCATACCCTCTATCCTGCTCCTCGGCTTCTATTTTCGGTACTCTTGCTGTTTTCGTTCCAGGTGCGCATTCCAGTTTTTCATTTATTTCTGTTTAGTTTTTTTGGGTCTGGTATCATAGTGTAAACGATGGCCACCTCGCCAGCCTCTGGTGCCAGTTGGCCATGGCTGTGGGACATGGCAGGTCTTATTCTCACTCACAACCTTTACATAAGGCAATCACTGCGTGCAGCAAGCTTAAATGCACGGATTGAGTGGATCTGGCTTCACAACGTGCATTGTGATCAGTGCTGTAAGTAAGAGTAGTAAATATGCAAATACTGCAACACAAGATCACTCTGAAGTGGTGCTGAGGTTTTTGTGCTTTGCAAATGAAATGCAACACATGATCTGGTTAGCGCTCTCGTCGTCTGAGCGTGGAAGCGCTGGAGGGTAAACAATGATTTATCCTTTGGAAAGTTAGTAGAACTGCTTTTAAATTAGAGGGTTTGGTTTATCTAACACACTATCACAAGTGCTAGTCGAATCAAGGGGCAAAGCCACTCACACAACTTATGAGGTTAGACAAGCAATGTGCACAACGCTTCAAAGAAGGGATGTGAGGCCACTTTATGCCTCAGAGACTGTGCCCCCCGGCAGAGCATTGGCAGTGCCTTCTGTATGTTTAAATCTGACCCCACGCAGCACCCTGCTCTGTACAGAGCGCCTTGTTTTTAAAGAGCTCCTGTTGCAGTAAAGCTCTGAATCCACGATCCATAACATGCCTAAGATATTGATATTAAATATACACAGTCTGCAGGACTCGGGAAGATGGACTCCACAGCCACACTGTAAATAAGCAATACGCAAAAGGCCCTCACCCCCCTTACTTGCTCATACTTATTGTGTCATTGTGTGAGGTTTCAAAGGCTGTTTAACTTTTTGAAGCTCCCTTTCTAAATGAACCTTCCTGTTTCATTATAATTTATACCGTATCTGGAGTACATACATGTACGTATACACAAATATATACATAATTATAGGATTCAGTGTATATTCAAGACTTTATTGCTATGTAATTTCTCATCAACTAAAAGTGTGAGGGCTTCTAGGTGGTGGCTGTGTGGCCTTAGAGTTGTGTACGTTGTGCAATAGAACAAAAAGCATATTTATGGACTGGCATTTATTTCGACCATTGTGTAGCATAAGACACCCACCTCGCCAAAATGAGCACAGCTAGTAAAATAATTCAGAAGGGGTGACCGCTTGGGGCTGAGAAGTATCACGGATTCAACTCAGCTGTCCACATTCACCAGGAGGATAAAAGGAGGACCACTGAGTGGGATAATTAGAACACCTGTTCTCTTTGCTGATCATAGTCATTGACAGAGCTTTCAAGATGTCGTGCCTTGAGGCCACCCCACAGATCACTCACTTGAAATCACTTACAAGGTCTGTCATCTTTTGAATGGAGTATTCACACTTCTGCAGCAGAGTGCGCTTCTTTGCTCCCATAAAGTGCCTTAAAGGGGCGATTTAAAGTGATCCCGCGCCTTCACGTGCTTGCCTTTCACCCGGATACATTTAGCCTACTCAGGCACAAGATGCGGCTGCCTCTTTATTTTCAATACCGTGCTCAGGTTTTCACTGGTTGGCCGTCTTGCCAAGATTATGGCTTTCTTCTTTTTTTCCTTTTGTTAGAAGCTTTTCTGCCTGGACAAAAGGTTTCTTGCTGTTACCACCGCCATAGCGCTGTAATATTTTCACTGCATGGAAGTCAATATCACTGCTGCTGGTGGGTGCATCAAAGGTTCGTCTGCTTGTTTCTCTCACATGTTGCCATGGCATTCTTAAGGATTAGTTTCAGGACATTTTCGAATCGTAAACTTCATCCCTTGCTAGCTTTTTTAGTAAAGAGTGATATTGATGTATTCATTTTGTATCCCGCATAGGCGGGGGAGGGGGGTGGGGGGGTGAGGGGGAGAGATATAATGACAGTAACATGCAGCTGAATTCATTTGTTTGTCGAGCATTTCTTTTAAAACTCTGGCTATATCCACTGTGCTCCCAAATTTCGCTCATGGCAGCCGAGATGATGCAGGCGTGAGTGCTGTGGTCAATAGTGCAGCAGTTCACCAGTTGGAATCCTAATACTGCCACTGTCACATTTTTCCCTGTTAGTGCATGTTTTCCGTTAACCGCTTAGGTCAGCAGACACAAATCGTGATATTTTATCTGTCGCCTAGGCCATGCTTTCTTAATATAGTGAGTCTCAAGTGCATTGCTGCACCTTGTCTAGCCATAAAAGAACGCGCCCTTGATTTAAATGTGTTGCTTGTTTAAGGATTCCATGAGAAGCCACCATATGGGTTAATGTTTTAAAAACTGAATCATTTTGTTGACTGAATGTTTTTGGGTCGTCCGATGTCTGTCTTTTATTTAATGTACTTGTGATAGAGTACATATTTTAGGATTTGCCTCATCTCCCCATAGCTGCACCCATTTCAAGTCTACTTGCCTGGGGAAATGTTTTTTTTTCTTTACCCCCACCCTTTACTCAATTTCCTTGGTTTATACTATAGAACCATCAGGAACAGCACAATATATTGCCTTTCTCAATAAACAAGTCATAACACTTGCACAGATTTTCAATACCTTATACTGCACACCTGCCTGCTCACCAAGCTACAACTTGCATCAAAAAACTGCTTATTATTAATAGGGGAAACCTATTGCATTTAGCAATGCTTGGTTCCGGAGCAAGCACATACCGTTTGCCCAGTCAAGTCCTCTAATCCTGACTACCAACCTGTAGGTGGGGCCACCGCCCCCTCCTCATAGTACTTCTCGCATAATGTCTGGTGACAGCTGCACTGTCAAGCCAGACCATAAAAACAGACTTTTCTTCTCAGACTGACCCAAGATTGAGCTCCACAAGAGACCTGAACACATTCCGTTTTTTCTGGTCCCAACAGAGCCTCTGTGCGGTGGAGCCAAACAGACTATTAGTTTCCCAGTTTCCCACTGGTGCTGTGGCACCTAACATGCATAAAATTGAAAACTAAAAGCTGGCACTTATATAAACAAGCACTGGCGTTGCCGATAGGTCTCGCAGTAGGAAAGTTGGAGCTATTACAATTGCAAATAACAATGCCTTTTGTTTTTGTTTTCATTTTAAAAACATAAAGGGCTTTGTCATTTACAAAACCAATAGCTCCAACTTTCCTACTGCGAGACCTATTGGCAACGCCAGTGCTTGTTTACTAAGTTAATTAAGAAAGAGGTGACTTCCTATGAGATCCAGGCCCCTCAAAATCTTAAGAAATACCTTGAGAAAGGAACAACTGGGTGTTGTTGCAAGAAAAGGGCAATTGATGCTTTCGTAAGTCGATTTTGGTCGCCCATCCAGACTTAAAAGCAGCTCCCCCCAAAGTTGCATCTCCTGTCCAAATGGCAAGTCTGCCCCTACAGATAATCTGTGCTTCTTTTAGGGATGTCAGTGTAGTTTAGGGAATGGTTAAACTAGCACAAACCAGTGTTTCTGCAACATAGTCTCTAGATGAATACAGATTTGAAGTGTTTGGGGGAATACAGAGGGAGTAATCAGTTTACCATCTTTACCAGCATGGCTCAGGTTTGAAATATTTGTAACCAAAGCTGTCTACATGAAGAAAGGGAAGATAAAGGCAAGAGACTAGAAAGATGTGCTCCTTTTGTAACTGCTAGCAGTGGGCCTGGCATAGAGACACAGCTTGGAGTGCACGCCAGACTGCCATCACACTATGTGAAAGCACTGCTACCCTGAGTTTATTTATGCCTGTGATAGACGTAAATTGTTTAGTTTTAATAAGTCATTTAATTCGGGGGCTTCCAAGAGACACTAATGTCGAAAGATAACGGAACGGAGACACTGCAAGATAAAGGATGTACTTTGTTTGGTAGCCCACAATCCAGTTTGAGAGGAAAGCTGTGATTTGAACTGGTTTGCTCTGCTGTTTGCTATTTGGCTTACGATCACCTTGCCTCGTACTGCTGAGTACCACTAAAACTAGGCAATATTTACATTTCTTATTTACAGCTGTACAAAATGTAAAAGTGGGGCTTGCCATGTAAAATCCCCTCAGGAACTTCCCACATCATGAGGCAATGCGCTGGCTAAACCAACAACAGGGTGCATATTGGTTCGTCACTGAAATGGATTCAATCTGGGGGGTTTAAAAATAAAAAAGGAAATAAACCATGAAAGATTGCCTAATCCTATGTGCAAGTTATGCACGAATTTGTGTCAAAATTCCTGCTGGTACAAGCTCACGAATGTTTGGGTATCTGCAATGCATGCACGCTATTGGGCCTAGTAAATCAGATTTGGGTAGACATCAGTTTTTAAACAAGTGCTTGTGTTTTCAGCTGATCCTTGTTAGTTTGCAAGCAACTAACGAGAATCATCTGAAACCACAAGCACTTGCAAAGTAAACTAGGATCGGCTGAAAACAAGCGCTTGTTTAAAAACAGCTTTCAACCCAAATGTAGATTATTAAGCCCACTAACTTGCATTCGAATTCCGGCAGCGAATACATTCCCGATCTAGACAAAAGCACTCCAACCACACAGGAATCCTTTGAGATCCCTTTGACATGAAGTTCAAGGGACAATGTCACAACATTGGGGCGGGGGGGGGTTCAGTTATCAAAGTCTTGGGCACCAGTGAGGTCCCAGCAGTCGCAAAGTCATTAGTGCCATCATCTCTAACCACAATGCAGGAAACAGTATGGTCTTCAGTGGAGCACCGCACCATGCCTGGTTTGTCTACCCCGTCGTCACCTAGTGCAGTCGACAGGCCCACCCCCCCATTCAGGAAAGCACAGCATGTGCACATTATTTTGGCGCAATAGCCCCGCTGCGTCGTCCACATGGTTGTCTAAGTTGTGAGAGAGAACTGACAGTTGGAAGGCCCGTTTCAGGAAATGCACCTCGGCCTGTAGAGACATGATACTGGTTTCCACATTCTCCACTTTATATGTGACTTTATGAAAATCAGAGCACAACAACAGAGCAGTCCAGTGTCTCGGAGGTTTCACAGCAAGTGAGTCTATGAGTAGGCTGACGGGGGTAGTATACTGCATGAGGCGTGTCCCTCCCCGTGATGCGGCCAAGAAAGAAGGAGCCAGCTCAGAGGATCCCCTTAAAACTGTCAGAGGCTAGTATTTGTAACTCTACTTATTTCAGTATTTATGCTATGAATTGTATATTTCCATTCCCTTCTCCCTTCCCCTCCCTTCCCCTCCTTTTCCCTTCTTCTGTTTTCCTTTGAATGACAAATTTTGTTCTGTTGCGATGCATTTTATTGATGACTGTATTTTTATGATTATTCTTTTTCGCTTCTTTGTATTTTAATGAATTTCTTCACTTTTTTGTATGTCTTTATGTACTGCTCCTTTCTTAAAATTCAATAAAATCTTACTGAACTAAAAAAAAAAAACTGTCAGAGGCTAAATGTAGCACAGGGAGACCTCCAGCGGTAAGACAATCAAAAACAACTTAGAAAACATTTCACAGTATGAAAAGATCAAACTCATGAACGAGCGTGATACACCTCAGCTAAAAATCATGATAAATAACAACACACATTAGAAGTGAAACTGCAAGTACAGAAGGACCAGCTTTGCTTGTTTAAAACTCAGATGCAAAAGAAGAGGACATATGTACTTATGACATATGCTCTCCCACTTCAGGCAGATGAGTGTAATGTGTAAAGCGTCTTGTGGAGCAACCATGTCACATGAGCAGATCGTGGAGTCTGAGGACTTATGCCATCCCGCTAAGAGTTGTGGCAACAAATGAAATAAATAAATAAAACGCATACACCATGAACAAGACACAGTGACGTGGACACCGCGCTAAGCCAAGAAGATAAAGAATGGCAGCCGAAGCAAATACAAACAAGCGGCAATTGGCCACGGCCTGCCTGCGTGGCTCAAAGTGTTAGAAGGCAGGTCTTTGGCAGCGGCAGAGTACTAACTGCAACCGGAGGAGAGGCAGAGGTGTGTGTGCTGCAGAGGTGGGGGACGGAGTAACAGAAGGTGAGGGTTATCCCTATATGAAATAAATAAATAAAACGCATACACCATGAAGCAGACACAGTGACGTGGACACCGCGCTAAGCCCAGAAGATAAAGAATGGCAGCCGAAGCAATTGGCCACGGCCTGCCTGCGAGGCTCAAAGTGTTAGAAGGCAGGTCTTTGGCAGCGGCAGAGTACTAACTGCAACCGGAGGAGAGGCAGAGGTGTGTGTGCTGCAGAGGTGGGGGACGGAGTAACAGAAGGTGAGGGTTATCCCTATATGAAATAAATAAATAAAACGCATACACCATGAAGCAGACACAGGGACGTGGACACCGCGCTAAGCCAAGAAGATAAAGAATGGCAGCCGAAGCAAAAACAAACAAGCAGCAATTGGCGGAATAGCAAGTACGGCCGGCCACCGGCCAGCCATGAATAATTAGGGGAGGAGAAGCCAATTAAGACTTGGAGTTAGGGAAAATATCTTGCCACCTCAAAATCCCCATTATGATTGAGACAATTTATGGGATACTAAATGTCCCCCGACTCCTAGATATGTTTCTGCGGGATACGGTCAATGCTTTCCACCCCTAACTCCTTCTTGGAATTTCCCCTGCTATAATCAATATGAGCCACTGTATGGTTTGGATGACATAGAATGACTTCCCCCTGTGAAAGCTGACCATCAATCCAGGGAGAAAGCACCTGCCATACTATTAAAAGAATCTCCGATAAAGGGCTCACTGGGTGATAGATCCCCAGAAAAACGAATAGATAATAGTATAGTTAAAAGGGACATAGCTAAAACAACGATTCAGATAGCCCGGAAAAAGATTCCGAATATGCTGTCTACAAATGGGGAAATTAGGAAATCATCAGACAAACTGGAGATGCTCACTTGGAATTTGGCAGGAATTAATTCAAAAATTACACTACCTGCCTGGTTGGATATGGTAAATTTATACTCAATATTGTGCTTCCAAGAGACCTGGGTGCTTACCCCGATACACTTACTGGGATATCAGACTTTCCATTCACCAGCAATCGCAAGTAAGCAGGGTAGACATAGGGGGGGTCTGTGCACCTATATTAGTGTCGCAGTAGGTCACAGAATTCTGAAAAAGGTACTAAAGGCTTCTTATCAAATAACCGTCATGGATGTTGGCTCCTCCATGACATTCTTGATTATAAATTTTTATAATACCATGCCCCCAGAGCAACTGGAAAAAGTTTTAGAAGAGTTACACCTCGCTGTTGTAACAATTAAAGAAATATGTGGGGGCGAGTGTGCGACAGTTTTCATGGGTGACTTTAATTGTCATATTTGCCCAAATGTCTCAAAGGGTACGTGTGACTTCTCCCTAGCATCGGAAACGGACATTAATAATCATTTTACACATTCTAAGACAGGGGACCTATTAAATAACTTTTTGGCCTCTTTTAATTTACACTTCGCAAATGATTTAACCCTCCCGCCAAGCCCTTTTAAACCAACCTTTCACGGTAGAGATACAAACTCCACGATTGATTTTACTCTTTTTTCACAGATGCATGCCCCACTAATATCTTCCTGGGACACGCTGGACCACCTATATGGGGATCATTATCCCCTAGCTTTATCTGTCGTGTTACCCTCCCAAACTCTTACACACAATAACCCTAAAACCAATTATGAGCAACCAATCATATTGGGGGCTCTCAATGGCTATACTATCAAATGGGATAAAATTAATCCAGCTAGTCTTTTGAAAGATCTACTGAGGATGAGGTGGGAGGAGATACATATTTGCCTCTCCTTAAATGAACAGCCCCATTCCATCCGAGAAGCATTTTTAAAAATACAGACTACCCTTAAACAACTACTCACACAACAGTTTAAGACAGGGCCCAATACCCCTAAAGGGTGGTTTGATAAAAATTGTTCCACGGCGTTAAAAACACTTAAGAACTTATTGCATATAACTCCAAAACCAATCACGGAGATACGTCAGGCCAGACTTAATTATCGTCTGGCCATCAAAAATAGGAAAAAAGCTTTGAAGGAAGAAGCATGGCAGAAACTGCTCTCAACGTGTGAAAATCGAGACCTCTCGGCCTTCTGGAAATTTATAAACACCCCGCTTCCATGGGTAAAGATCCTGGAGAGAAATTTGGACCTTGCGATAGATGGGGAGACATGGGCCGCCTATTTCCAAAAACTGTATAGCAATCCCACCCTGCCTACACCAGAGCCAAAGACTCCTTCACGCATAGACTCTCTTGATGAAATTTATTCCAACATTGTTTTCACGTGGGAGGAAGTGGAGATGGCGATAAGGGAGAGTCCATCTGGAAAGGCACCAGGTCCGGATGCCATCCCAACAGATGTCTTTAAGGCAGAAATATCCTTCTGGGCCCCAATATTGACCTCTGCCCTGAACTCTGCAAACGCCTCGGGCCATTTTCCATCATGGGATGAGGCTATAGTGATACCCATCTACAAAAAGGGAGATAGGCACTCGCCATCTTCCTATAGGCCTATCTCCCTGCTTGATTCCTTAATGAAGATCGCGGGACGTATCATTCTGAAACGTCTGGTAGCATGGACGGCAGAGGAGAATATACTTTCAACACTCCAGTACGGCTTCAGATCTGGAAGAGGCACAGTTGAACAGACCCTGAATTTACATCTTATCATGTCCAAATATGTTGACACGAAAAAGGGAAATCTGTACGTTACATATATAGACTTAAGCTCTGCTTTTGACTGTGTGCTCCACGAACAACTTTGGGATATACTTAAACATCTAGGGATGGATCCATCAATACTCCTCTTCATTAGGAAATTGTACAGCAATGCGGGAGCTAGAGTGAGATTTGGCCCAAAAGGAGAGTGCTCGCCAAGGTTCACCATAAACAGAGGGGTTAGGCAGGGGTGCATATTAGCCCCCATGCTCTTCTCGCTCTATATAAATGCCATAGGAGAACAACTAAAGAGCATCGAATGTGATTATCCAAAAGTGGGAGGGCAAGCAATCCCTATCCTGTTATATGCCGACGACGCGGCAATACTTTCACAAACTAGAGTGGGGTTGCAAAGGGCAGTCACGGCATTCAGAGCCTTTATGCACGACAAGGGCCTGAAAGTGAACATTGGGAAAACTTATTCAATGGCTTGTAGTAAAAAGATAAATAAAAGACCATGTCCCATTTATATTGAAGATCAAAGATTAGAGACAGTGGACAACTTCACGTACTTGGGTATTTCTGTGAACCGACAAGTATTCTGGCAGTCGGCAGTCAAAATGAGGAAACTCGTCCTTGTTAGAGCTGTTGGTGGGCTCAGAGACTTTGCTGGAAAAATAGGAGGGAGGCCTGTCAAACAGCTCATTGTTCTTTACAAAGCGAAATGTGTTTCAACAGCACTTTATGGGGCCGGCCTTTGGGGCATCGATAAAAACATCTCCTCCATTCAAATAGTGGAAAATAATTTCGTAAGGTACCTACTTGCAACACCTAAATCAACATCTGTCTATATGATGCATATCGAGCTAGACCTACCATTCATTTCAGACTTAATCAAAGTGGAGCCCCCTCTTTTGTGGCATAAAATCTGGACCACCCTTGAAACAAACTTGAATCGAGAAGTAATATCAGATATTCTCAAACAGGAAGGGGCAAAACATACGAAATGGCTGGCTTACATCAAAAACTTTTTTGTGGACATTGGTCACCCAGAGTACTTTACTGATCCTTCGACCTTGGACTTTATCACAAGGAAAAATCTGAGAAAGACCCTATTGGATTACCTGGAGACTAAAAGATGGAATCACCAAAAATTAAATACAACACTCCAGGCATACCAAAGGGTGACGCAGCATAAGGGGCTTCAAGTATATTTGTCCACTGACTTTTCTTGTTATGCCAGAATGCTGCTCGCCAGATTTAGACTGGGCTCATTCTTCCGTCTTATAACTTTGCCATCATGTAATGACTGGTCCCGGAATCTGAGTCCTTGTCCGTGTGATGACATTTCTGTGCAATCCAACATCCATACCATTTTATTTTGCACTTATTATGTGATCCCCAGGAAAACACTATTGAGACCTCTACTAAAGAGATGGGGTCTGAGGACCTGTAAGGACGCCTTTGAGCGTTTACAAATGTTAGAGGATAGAGAAGCCATATGTATCATGGAACAGTATTTAAAATTGTTGATTAAATTCCGGAAGTCGTTACAATGGCCAACGTAAAAATGCTGATTGTTATTATAATTTTGTATAAATACTTTCTTTGTGAAAAGTTCGGTTCCCCTAACCTTTTTAAACAGTATCATTTCTTTTATAATTCTCAAATTTTAATCTATTTTAATGGAATTAATGATTTGTTTAAATTTATTATTGTATTTTTATTTGCTATGAATGCTTGTATGATATTCTTTGAAATATCGAATAAAGCTTATTTTGATTTGATTTGAGTATTAAAAGATCAAACTCATGAACGAGCGTGATACACCACAGCTAAAAATCATGATAAATAACAACACACATTAGAAGTGTCTAAAAACTGCAAGTACAGAAGGACCAGCTTTGCTTGTTTAAAACTCAGAGGCAAAAGAAGAGGACATATGTACTTATGACATATGCTCTCCCACTACAAGCTGATGAGTGTAATGTGTAAAGCGTCTTGTGGAGCAACCATGTCACATGAGCAGATCGTGGAGTCTGAGGACTTATGCCATCCCGCTAAGAGTTGTGGCAACAAATGAAATAAATAAATAAAACGCATACACCATGAACAAGACACAGTGACGTGGACACCGCGCTAAGCCCAGAAGATAAAGAATGGCAGCCGAAGCAAAAACAAACAAGCAGCAATTGGCCACGGCCTGCCTGCGAGGCTCAAAGTGTTAGAAGGCAGGTCTTTGGCAGCGGCAGAGTACTGACTGCAACTGGAGGAGAGGCAGAGGTGTGTGTGCTGCAGAGGTGGGGGACGGAGTAACAGAAGGTGAGGGTTATCCCTATATGAAATAAATAAATAAAACGCATACACCATGAAGCAGACACAGGGACGTGGACACCGCGCTAAGCCAAGAAGATAAAGAATGGCAGCCGAAGCAAAAACAAACAAGCAGCAATTGGCGGAATAGCAAGTACGGCCGGCCACCGGCCAGCCATGAATAATTAGGGGAGGAGAAGCCAATTAGGGGAGGAGAAGCCGCAGAGCACACGCTGGGAGAAGCCCTTTGATGTGGTGGCGGCCGTAGGGAGGGAGGCTGATGCACGTGCTTGTTTGGTCACGTGATTCACATGAACCTAATGAAAACCGCACGAACGAAACCCTTGGTTTCACGAGCGTGTTGAGGACATGAATTCTCGCTCCGCTCAATGCGCATGCGCGCATTGATAGGTCGCGAGACCTAAAAAGTGCAGAAAAATGCCACATCCTCCAAAGGGCACAGAGATTTTGTCTGTTCCACTACCCAGAGGCATAGCACAAGCCCCTACGTTGCAGGAGGGGCTGGCTAACCATTCAGGGGCTCCCAAATCATTCAGTCCCCCCACCGATCATTTTGCATTACACCACTGTCCCCTGGCAGTTCCATGTCTTTATTGCATCACGGTCGCAGAAACTCAAACTGCATGAGCTTTTAGCAGCACAGCGTCTCTCTGGATTAATAATTACACAGCAGAGTATAAGCTTCATCCAGTGCTGTCCTCTGGTAACACCATCTCTGTCTTTCTCCTGGAATGATCACGGCCAGCACTACCCCTCTTCTGATCTCAGGCGGAGCATGTGATTTCAACAAGCACTCTCTGTACCTGTTTCCTTGCACTTATATTAGAACCCTGTCCCTATGTTTTTCCTTCACTCTCCATGTTCTTCAATAAATCATTACATTTGTAAAGCGCACCACATATCCATGAGGGTCTCAAGGCGCTGGGGGGGGGCTGCTACTGATCGAAGAACCAGGTCTTGAGGAGTCTTCTGAAGGCCAGCAGGTCCTGGGTCTGCCGTAGGTCGGCGGAGAGCGTGTTCCAGGATTTGGCGGCGAGGTAGGAGAAGGATCTGCCGCCGCCGGTGGTTTGCCAGATGCGTGGCACTGTGGCGAGGGTGAGGTTGGCAGATTGGAGGCTGCGGGAGAGGGTGTAGAAGCTGAGTCGCTCGTTGAGGTATGCCGGTCCGGCGTTGTGAATGGCTTTGTGTGCATGGATGAGGAGTTTGAAGGTGATCCTCTTGTCGACGGGGAGCCAGTGTAGGCATCTTAGGAGGGGTGTGATGTGGCTGCGTCGGGGGGTGTCGAGGATCAGTCGTGCCGCGGTATTCTGGATGCGTTGCAGCCGTCTCAGGAGCTTGGTTGTTGTTCCTGCGTAGAGGGCGTTCCCGTAGTCCAGTCTGCTGGTGACGAGGGCCCGGGTGATGGTTTTCCTTGTGTCGGGGGGGATCCATTTGAAGATCTTGTGGAGCATTCGGAGGGTGTTGAAGCAGGACGCGGAGACGGCATTGACTTGCTTGGTCATGGAGAGGGTGGAGTCGAGGATGACCCCCAGGTTGCGCGCGTGGTCGGTGGGTTCAGGGGCTGTTCCTAGCGATGTAGGTCACCAGGAGTCGTCCCAGGCCGATGGGGTGGGGTCGAGTATGAGGACCTCTGTCTTGTCTGAATTCAGCTTCAGCCTGCTGTCCTTCATCCATTCTGCGTCGGCCTTCATTCCTCTATGGAGGTTGGTTTTGGCAGTGTGGGGGTCTTTGGTGAGGAATATGATCAGCTGGGTGTTGTCGGCGTAGGAGATGATGTTGAGGCTGTGTTGTCGTGCGACGTGGGCGAGTGGAGCCATGTAGATATTGAACAGCGTTGGGCTGAGGGAGGATCCCTGTGAAACGCAGCAGATGATCTCTGTGGTCTCGGAGCGGAAGGGTGGGAGGCGGACGCTCTGGGTTCTGCCAGAGTGGAAGGATGTGGTCCAGGCCAGGCCCTTCTCTTGGATTCCGGCGTGAAGGGGGCGTGCTGTTAGGGTGCGGTGGCAGACCGTGTCGAAGGCTGCTGATAGGTCCAGGAGGATGAGGGCGGCTGTTTCCCCTTTGTCCATGAGGATCCTGATGTTGGCGGTGGCGGCTTTTAGGGCGGTCTCGGTGTTGTGGTTGCTGCGGAAGCCGGATTGGGATGGGTCCAGGCTGACCCGATACCTGCGCGAGGTATCGGGTCAGCTGTCTTTTGACGATCTTCTCCGTGACTTTCGCCGGGAAGGGGAGCAAGGAGATGGGCCGCAAGTTCTTGAGGTCTTTGGGGTCCACCTTGGGTTTCTTCAGTAGGGCGTTGATCTCAGCGTGCTTCCAGCTTTTCGGAAAGGTTGCTGTCTCGAAGGAGATGTTGATTGTTTCCCGGATATGGGGTGCGATGGTGTGCTAGCTTTATTGAAGACGTAGTGAGGGCATGGGTCAGATGGGGATACGGAGTGGATGGAGTTCATGGTCTTCATGGTGTTTTTGTCGCTGACGTTGGACCAGGCAGTCAGACGACTCAAGCGGGTGGGGGTCGCAGGGGTGGTGGTCTCGGTGGCAGAGGTGGGGGTGTCGGTGTTGAAGCTGTCGTGGATGTCGGTGATCTTGCGGTGAAAGAAGGTGGCCAGTGAGTCACACAGGTCTTGTGATGGTGGAATGTCATTGGTGTTGGAGAGTTCTTTCACGATGTTGAAGAGCTCTTTGCTGTTGTGTGCGTAGTTGTCTAGGCGGTCCTTGAAGGTGGTCCTCTTGGCGGTCTTGAGTTGATGGTGTCTGGGGTGGCGTCCTTGTGGGCGGTGTAGCTGTCTGGTGTTTGGTCGCGGAGCCAGTTCTTCTCCAGCTTCCGACAGGTGCGCTTGGAGGTCCTGAGTTCTTCGGTGAACCATGCGGCTTTCTTGTTAGTGTGATTGGTTGCAGAGGTTTTGAGTAGGGCTAGGGTTTCAACGCATTCGTTGATCCACTGTTTGAGGTTGATCGCGGCGGTGTCGGGGTCGGTGGGGTCTGTGGGTGGTTCCAGGGCAAGGGTGGTGGTCAGTTGATCCTTGGTGATCTTGCTCCAGCGGATGTGTGGCAACTGTTGGGTGTGGTGGTGTGTGGTGGGTTTCCTGAAGGTGAAGTGGACGCAGCTGTGGTCCGTCCAGTGGGGTTCGGTGGTGTGGTTGAAGGAGACGTGAGGACTAGCGGAGAAGATGGGGTCCAGTGTGTGGCCTGCGGTGTGGGTGGGTGTCGTCACAAGCTGTTTGAGTCTGAGGTTGGCGAGGCTGTCGATCAGGGCGGTGGAGTTGACGTTGTTGTTGTTCTCAAGGTGGAAGTTTAGGTCCCTGAGGAGGATGTAGTCCGTGGAGGAGAGGGCGTGGGTGCTGATGAGGTCGGCGATGGCGTCGCTGAACTGTGGTCAGGGTCCAGGTGGTCTGTAGACGAGTGTTCCTCTGAGGGTGGTGTTTGGGTCAGTGTGGATCTGGAAGTGCATGTGCTCGGCGGTGGTGAGGGTGTCGTCGGTGTTGGTCAAGACTCTGAGGGTGTCCTTGTGGATGATGGCGATTCCCCCTCCCACTCCATTGGTGCGTTCTCTGTGGGAGATCTTGTAGCCCTCTGGAATGCCTATGGCGATGTCTGGTGCTGAGGTGGCGTTCAGCCAGGTCTCCATCAGGAAGGCGAAGTCGGGGTGATTGAGTCGAGGAGGTCCCAGAGTTTGATGGCGTGCTTGAGAGCGGAGCGGGTGTTGAGCAGGATGCAACGAAGGTGGTTGGGTTCTCTGGTTACTGGTTTGGTGGGCCGGATGCTGGTGAAGCTGCAGTTCCGGCAGGTGAAGGGCCCTTGGGTGCGCTTCGGGGTGGCCCGGTAGCAGGAGTGGTCTCGTCCGGGGTTGAGTGTGTGGAGGGTGCTCGAGTGGTAGTTCAGTCTGGTGTTGTGGCGGCTTCGGGGTCCAGGGGTTCTGGTGCTGGGCGCGGTCCAGGCGTGGATGGGTGCAAACTGGCTTGCCTCTGGCGGTGTGCCCGCTGCGCGCAGCCGCCATTTAAGGCGGGAAGGGAGGGAGGAGCAGCTGGGAGGTGGGAGTGGGGCGGGGCATCAGGGGAGCAGAGGCGGGGATACGGAAGGAAAAAGGGGGGAAGGGGGAACGGGCAACGGTGGCGAAACAGGAAAAAGTACAGAAACGGCCAACAAGCAGAATACAGTACAGCAAGCGAAGCACAATTCAAAACAAAGCAGAACACAGTACCAACAAGAAGAACACAGTGCAGCAAGTATAGCGCAATACAAAACTAATACCATGGATAAGCAGACAGCAGGACCGAACTCGTGGTCTAGGGGGCAGCGGCAGCACAGGAGACACTGGCGCACTGGTGGAGCTGTGCGACAGCGGGGGAGCAACCTGGCCTGCAAGCAGGGTCAGGTGTCACTCCGGCGTTCTTCGCTGTGTCGAGTGCACCTCGACACGCTCCGTCCCACCTCAGTGTTGCTCTTGGCCCCAGTACATTCAACTCCCTGTGCTGCTTGTACCCTTCCTTGCTTCAGGGAAAGGTTTATTCTCCCAGAAACTGTAGTACTATGTCAACTCCTTCCTTCTACTTATGGGAATGGCACTTGTAGGGTCCTCTTTTCAGGTCTTGTCCACACAGTGCCTGCACTTTGCTGCAAGACATCTTATTTACAATTCAGTGGGATTTCAACCCACCTACAGCATACAATTAGTTGTTTTCGTTGTCACTCTCATTTGCCATTTTTTGATTGCACTGCTCCCATAGGCTACCCTTCCATTCTTGTGTTAGCTCCTCCCTGTTGCATGGAATAAATGCATGTGTTCTTCCTCTTTTTCGTTCTTCATATTTTGCAACACACTATTTTTGTTTATTTTAGAAGTTTTTTGGTATTATTCCTGGATTCAAAATGTGTTTTCCAACTTTATCAGAGGCAAATGGTTTCCTATTTATGTTGCTTTGACCCTATTTGACACTTTAGTTACTTACTCTCACAACTGTACTACTCTATGCCACTCTATTCCACTCTAGGCTATACCATTCCACTTTTCACCTATCCTCTCTACACCACTTTATTCACTTCACCCTACTCTTCTCCACTCCACTCCTCCTCTATGTCAATCTACTCTGTCACTCTACGCCACTCCACTCTATGCCACTGTGCGCCACTCCATAGCACTCTACTCCACGCCATTGTACGGCACTCTATTCCACTCCACCAAACTCTATGCAACTCTACTGTACTCCTTACCACGCTCTGTCACTCCACTCTACACCATTCCCTTCTCTGCCACTCCACACAATGCCACTATACCACTCTACTCTGCTATTCCACTCCACTATAAGTTACTCCACACCCCTCCACTCTAATCCACTCTACTCCACTCCACACCACTCTTCTCTAGTCCATTCCACTCTGAGACACTCTACACCACTCTACTCTATACCAATCTACTTTAGGCCACTCAAGTCTATGCCACTCTACACCATTCCAGTCTACTCCATTGCATTCTACGCCACTCCATTGTACACCAGTTGACTCTACACCACTCTACTCTATGCCAACATGCGAAACTCTGTTGTATGCCACTCCACTCAACACCACTCTACTCAACACCACTGCACTCAACTCACCTCTATACCACTAACTTTCAGCCATTCTGAGCCGTAGCAACGTTGCTGTACAACATAGCGAAAAGACATTGGCCAAGCCAATAGCTCTTACATAGGAAAGATCTTTTGGCTTTGCTAATGCCTATCTCTTTTTCCAACAGTCAAGACTTCACCCCGTTCATCACACCTCCAATCCTCTGCTGTAACACGTTACTTCCATCTTCATTTCAACTCGTCACCATTTGTTGAGCCAGCCGGTGGCCCTGGAACACATCCAGATGGACACCGCCAGCGATGTAGGGTGTTTTTATTGATACTACACAGAAGTAGTTAAGTTACAAGAATCTGATGAAAGGCCCCACCAGATTGGATGACCACGACCAGCCATGTTTAGCCAGGTCTCTCTGTTTCTCAGCAGATACCCCGAGAACATAAAGCAGGCGTGGCCTAGCAAGGTCAGGTGGCCAGTGCGGGAAATGTCTTGTAGCCCCCGGCTTGACAAAATGGCAAAAATATGTGTTTAATACACTTATGTTTGCCATTTTGTTAAGCCGGGGGTGACAAGTGCCATCACTGAGGGGGGTGACGAAATGGCAAAAATGTGTGGTGGGAGGACACCCCTCAAGGCTGGTGTCCAGAGCACATGCTTGAGTCGTGATTAAGGGGGTTGGAATGAATGGAAGCGGCGTTAACCGGGCGTAGGTGATCTGGACGGAGCATTTGCCCCTTTTTACCGCTCATATATTGAACCCGTTTGCCATTTCTTCGTCTGCAAATACTTGGGTTTTTCATTTTACCTACACAAATTGAACAGAAGATGGCGCCGTGAGAACAGCATTGAAAGGGAAAAAGATCAAAACTGTGAACACATGTTGAATTGAAAAGCACGGTAAGTACCAGCAAAGCTGTATGTTTGCTGCATTGCTTTTCCATCCAATTAATATAGGGATTTTTTCCAACTCTATTAGAATATCATAAAAAGAATTGTGTATAACTGTGCAAATGAGGATTGAGCACTTTGTATATATATACAGGATTCTAATTTCTCCAACGCAGGAAAGAGAGAGAGAGAAAATAAAAACATGCGTATACACACGCCAAACTACAGCAACAGAGGACTAAAAGTCGACCAGATACTTATTCACTGGTACCCCTCAACATTTTGATTAGATGCAGCACCCAACTGGAATTGCACAGTATTTGGTACCACTCAAACCTTTTTGAAGCAGTTGGAACTGTGTGCCTGTCTGGAGCATAGTTATGCAGGCTATGGCTGTGCTGTTCATAACAATAACGTGTAAGGTAATAGCTACTTCTCCGTATTGTGGAAAACCAACCAATCAGCACAAACCACAGACCTCCCGACTGACAGCAGCAGGACAATCAGGATGCTGGTATGCCATATATCACCTGTGAGAAAAAGCTGTCCAGTCTTCAGTGTCTATGCTCTATCTAAAACATTGTTAAATTGGCTGTTCTACTATTGGCAGACTTAACTTCCCAGTAAGGCCATATTGTATGCTGTTCGAAAAAAATAAACCAATGACATAGAAAGTTAAATGTCACCTGTGAACTGCAGCACAAATGAGGCCATTCACTAGGCTGACAAGGAAGACACGGATTCAGGCTTGCATGTGTAGCCTGACTGCTGCATCTGTAAAACCTGCATGCAAACAAAATATCCCTTCTTGACCGGATGAAACCCTGCTTTTAAATATTAAACAAGTTACCACATATGGTGCTTGGTATGTATTTGCAAATAAAGCATGTCTGAATGTAATGTTTGCATGTTCCTACAGTGACTAGGCCCCAAAAGTGTCCCCTATTATGGATGTAACTGGCTTTATGAACAGAAAATTCCTGCAGGCTATTCAGCATAAGTCCACCAGCAGCTGCCCTGTCAATGCTGCGTTGATTAAATGTGAATGACTACTGTCAGTAATGAGAAAATTGCTTTGGTCTGACACTATAGCTTGGGGGATGAATGTGACACAGGTCAAGCCAAGAAACACAATTAGGAGTGGCAAGAAACTTCACTAACTTAAAAGGTAACAGGGAAAGACTTTTCTTTTTATACTTTAGTGCTAAGGAAAGCCTGGAGAACAGGGTTATTTTGATCCCAAAATACACTTTAATCTCTTGTCTTCAGTCTCAGTGATGAGTGAGCAGCTTTACTGGTTGTGTACCAGACCCATGGATAGGCACATTTATGTTTGGTTGTATATTTGTGTGATCATTTCCATGAAGATTTTTCTTGATGCAGCCACTTCCATCAAGAACATTTTTAGCTAGGCTAGTGCACCTTCAGAATAAATAATATTACATAGGGCAGGACTAGACCTAGATTAAATCACATCACTCACTCACCACACTACCCTGACCACATACCCTCACACACCCAACGACTTCATCAATAAAAGATCTCCGGCAAAGAGCCCCTTCATGAGTGCCCGTCGGGCATTGCAGCGCCGGCCTGATGAGGAGCAAAAGCCCTATGATGAAGTAAGTCATCCTCCGGGGTGTGTGAGGGCAATCGGTAAGATACCTGAATACTTCTTCACTTTATGTCCTGCACATTCATACATTTTTCATACCTTAGTTGGGAGCACAGGTGCAGGACCTGGGTGAAAAAGCTCCTGGTTCCTCCCTTTTGAGAAATCTTTGCTATGCTACAATTCAGCAATCGCCTTTAGTGTTCACAATTTCAACTGTGTTGCAAGTTGCTGCTTGAGAGAATGTCGAGCTTCAGCTTGATTTAAAGTCATAAGTAGACATTTAAAAAGTATAATGTAACGGATGCAGAAGTTGATCAGAAGTTACACACATAATGCGAGACCCTGTATATGTGTGGAATATCTCACCAACACATTCAGTACCAGATTAAAAGAAGGAATCCATTACATAATTGACACAATTGATCAATTGGAGAATTAAAGATTCGAGAGCATGGAGGGAGGTGTAATTCTCTTCTGGATCTTCGTACTGTAAGGGTCTTAATATTAAGCTTGGCCACTGCGTCACGGGCGGTCTCGTTACAGGCATCTAATGAATGTATGACGTCCTGGGGGGACGTAGCCGTTGCTGTAAGCCTACTACTAGAAAGGCACATCTCATCTGTGGCCTGAGGCCTGGAGGAGCCTACCAGCTTCTTTTTCTCTAGTCATGGTGAGATTGCCCAAGTCACCCCATTCCCCTGGGTAAAGTTGGGATTTTTCAAGTCGTGGTTTGTACTAAGCAAAACACCTAACAGACTGATGTCCAGACCAGCAACCAGACACATTAGATGAAGCACCAGAAGATCAACACATCAACAACAACCAGATATGTCAGAAGAAGCACCAGGGGTTGACAAGTGCCATCACTGAGGGGGGTGACGAAATGGCAAAAATGTGTGGTGGGAGGACACCCCTCAAGGCTGGTGTCCAGAGCACATGCTTCAGTCGTGACTAAGGGGGTTGGAATAAATGGGAGCGGCGTTAACCGGGCGTAGGTGATCTGGACAGAGCATGTGCCCCTTTTTACCGCTTATACATTGAAACCGTTTGCCATTTATTTCTTCGTCTGCAAATACTTCGGTTTTTCATTTTACCTACACAAATTGAACAGAAGATGGCGCCGTGAGAACAGCATTGAAAGGGAAAAAGATCAAAACTGTGAACACATGTTGAATTGAAAAGCACGGTAAGTACCAGCAGCACTGCATGTCTGCTGCATTGCTTTTCCATCCAATTAATGTAGAGATTTTTTCCAACTCTATTAGAATATCATAAAAAGAATTTTGTATAACTGTGCAAATCAGGATTGAGCAGTTTGTATATATATGCAGGAGTCTAATTTCTCCCACGCAGGAGAGAGAGAGAGAGAAAATAAAAACATGCGTATACACACGCCACACTACAGCAACAGAGGACTAAAAGTCGATCAGATACTTATTCACTGGCGGCCCTCAACATTTTGAACAGGTGCTCCACTGAACTGGAATTGCACAGTGTTTGGTGCCACTCGAAACCTTTTTGAAGGGGGTGGCACTGTCTAGAGCATAGTTATGTAGGCTATGGCTGTGCTGTTCATAACAATAACGTGTAAGGTACTGGCTACTTATCCGTACTGTGGAAAACCAACGAATCCGTAAAAAACACAGACCTCCCGACTGACAGCAGCAGGACAATCAGGATGCTGGCATGCCATATCACTTGTGAGAAAAAGCTCCTTTTCGTGAGGGCAACCCCAGTTTTTTGTTGAGTGATGCAACTCTGTTGAGTGATTCAACCCTGTGCACTGTGGCCCTGCTGTCCAGACTTCAGTGTATGTGCTGTGGTACTGCTGTCCAGTCTTCAGTGTATGTGCTGGGGTACTGCTGTCCAGTCTTCAGTGTATGTGCTGTGGTACTGCTGTCCAGTGTCCAGTCTTCAGTGTATGTGCTGTGGTACTGCTGTCCAGTCTTCAGTGTATGTGCTGGGGTACTGCTGTCCAGTCTTCAGTGTATGTGCTGTGGTACTGCTGTCCAGTCTTCATTGTATGTGCTGGGGTACTGCTGTCCAGTCTTCAGTGTATGTGCTTCGTACTGTAAGGGTCTTAATATTACGCTTGGCCACTGCTGCATGTGACGGTCTCGTTAAAGTCATCTAATGAATGTATGACGTCCTGGGGGGGGGGGGGGGGTGCGTAGCCGTTGCTGTAAGCCTACTACTAGAAAGGCACACCTCATCTTTGGCCTGGGCCTGGAGGAACCTGCCAGCTTCTTTCTCTCTAGTCATGGTGAGTTTGCCCAAGCCACCCCAATCCCCTGGGTAAAGTTGGGATTTTTCAAGTCAGTGGTTTGTATTAATCAAAACAACTAACAGACTGATGTCCGGACCAGCCACCAGACACATTAGAAGAAGCACTAGAAGATCAACATGTCAACAGCAACCAGATACGTCAGGAGAAGCACCAGAAGAGTAACACTTCAACAGCAACTAAATACATCAGAAGGAACATCAGAAGATCAACACACCAACAGCAACCAGATGCATCAGGAGAAGCACCAGAAGAGTAACACTTCAACAGTAACCAAATACATCAGAAGAAACATCAGAAGATCAACACACCAACAGCAACCAGATACATCAGAAGAAGCACCAGAAGAGCAACACATCAACAGCAACCAGATACATCACAAGAAGCAACAAAAGAGCTACACATCAACAGCAACCAGATACATCACAAGAAGAATCAAAAGAGCAACACATCAACAGCAACCAGATGCATCACAAGAAACAAACAGAGGATCAACACATCAACAGCAACCAGATACATCACAAGAAACAAACAGAAGACCAACACATCCACAGCAACCAGATACATCACAAGAAACACCAGAAGATCAACACATCAACAGCAACCAGATACATCAGAAGAAACACCAGAAGATCAACGCATCAACAACAACCAGCCAGATACATCACAAGAAGCACCAGAAGATCAACACATCAACAGCAACCAGATACCTCAGGAGAGGCCCGGGAAGATCAACACATCAATAGGCCTTCTATGCTGAAGCATCTCCAGGTAGAGAGAGGCAGCATGACTTACTACAGCAGTCTGGCAGTTCAAATGGTGTACCTCACCACAGTCTTAGCATATTGTTCCTTGTTATTTACATCTCTTTTCAGTTTAATTTAAAATATGCACAAAGGGGGTTTTAGAGGCCAGAGACATTTTAAGACATGGGTAGTTGCCCAAGGTCCCAATCTGCAAAGGAGCTCCCTGGAAAAGTGATCTTTCTCTCTACCTCACCTCTATTTATTTATTTCAGTTTCCCGCTCTTCTCCTCACTTCTCTCCCTCTCTCGCTCTTTATCTCTCTGCCAAATGTCATCTTAAGTAGTTTTGGGACATGGGGCAAAACATATTTCAGATGTTTAAGTTCTATTCAATATTGTTTAGCACCATGAGGTCTTGAATTAGAAGACAGTGTGTAAAAAACTTCAAACTTGTTCTGAACAGGGGCCCCAAAATACATCTTGCCTGGGGCCCCAAAAATTCTTAAGATGACACTGTTGGAGGCTGACAAAAGTAGGGCACTTGCCTAAAAACAGAAAATGCCCATTACACCAACTTCTTGGTTCCTGTGCCTCATTTAAAGGCGAGGGAACTGCAGGCTCTCTGTCGGTGGGACTACAGGACCGCCAGGGCACAGTAGTGATAGCCCAGCCCTATTTAGGGCAGGGCTACCATCACTCGATTGCGCAGTCATGGCCTGCCAGGTGAGTCTGTAAAAAAGAAAAGGTGCCTGCACACCAGGGCCAAGGATGTCTGGTACAAACCTTCTCTTTGGAAATTTGTTTCAGAAAAACAAGAACGAATGCTGGACAGGGCAAAAACCACTTTGTTCAACCTTCAGGGCATCCATTACATCCGTGGATGAACTGGATGTATAGAGAGCACAAAGGCAGGTTGAGATCTTTTGACGTGGCAGACAGACAGCGTCGTGCCATGGGAGTAGAGGCCATGGTCTCTGGCAACCTGGCAGGCTGCTATCAATCTTTGTATGAACCCTTAAGTCTTTAGGTATATTCTCTTTTCTACTTCCTAATCAAAAATACAATCCATTAAACCTTTTTTCAACGATTAACTTAAGATTTTCTAAGGAAAGCCTGACGTACACTGCAAAAACAACCTACTCGAAGACTCGTTTACATATATTTGGTCTCCCTTATAGGACCCGGATCCCCCAGCATGCTCCCCGCTCCCTCCTGTAACCTGAATACCCACATTAAAATCATCTACAGAGATTTGCGTGGGTGTAAAACGGCCATGTTTAATATTTGACATTTCATAAACATGACAAGGCATTTCAAAATAATTTGTCATTTACAGTTATCAACACAATTTTATTATTGACTTTTAATATCTTCTTCAGCAAGATTCCATCCTCCAGCACTAAGGGTCCTTCCAGCTCGCATCCTCCCTGCCGAACATCCACGCAAGGTGCAACCCACCTGCGCCCATGAGGGGTGGGCCCCAAACCTCTGATCCTTGTCCGTCTTCCCCAGGGGCCCGCCCACAGACCACCAGGCTGCCCAGGGACCCAGGAGGCTCGTAACCTGTCGCCCTAGCCTCCCCAGCCGGGGCCATATTTTACAGCGGAGAGCTTCCCGTCTCCCCCCTCAGTGCTGGCCTAGGGAGTACGCAAGGCGGACTCCCGTCGGTCAATTTTACTGTTCCAAGGTCTTTCTACCGCCACAAAGGTGACCAGGGCCCATAGGTCCGTCACCTTCCCCACCAGCGCTCTGAATGAAAGACCACCCTTCTCTAATCCAGGTTTACCTACAAACGACTGCTGACTGCACTCTATCTTTGTGATATATCACCTCACTGTAGACCATTCGGTGTGGAATGTGCCACAAGCGGCCCTTCGCTGAGCAAAACCCGGCCCAATTCCCCTTGAGCCGCCTCAACGAGACATTCCAGGCTCTTGGCCCCGCTCCGGGTCCATCCTTATGAAAACCTCACCTCACCAGAAATCATTTGGTGCAGGGTGTGACGCAAGCGGCCCTTAGCTGAGCGCAACTTGGCCCCATTCCCCCTTGAGCCGCCTCACCGAGACGTTCCAGGCTCCTGGCCGCGGTATCATGCCTGACCATGCTATTTCCGCCAAGGAAAAAAGGCCCTCTCCGGACAGGCAAACTCAGTCAGCAGCGCCTCTTTGCCACCAGGCTCTCCAGTACGCCTTCCACCTTGACAAGGCATGCTAATGAACGGGAGAGAAAGGAAAAAGTCAGTGACCGTCATGACCCAAATGCAAGCATCGTTTACCAGCCACCCAGGCTTGATATGAAGGCCACACAAGCCAACTACTAGCATCCCCTTCTCCTCCCCGTGCCGGAGGATGAGCCCACCCCAGCCGTAAAACTGCTGCCCCTATTCCACAAGAATCAACTGAGGCCGTCTGTTCTTTAATGCAGGATTTTTTGGGCCCAGCACATGGGGCACCTGCTACCGTACAGTAATACCTGTAGGGCGCTCAAGACCCTCCAACGGCCGGGACTGGCTTGTGTAACCCAAGCATAAGAAATGCACTGCTACCCTCGTAACACTGGTTATCAAGTTTAATGTATATACCAACAGTGTTATCGAGTAGGACTGAAAAAGGCATTATATGATGTCCAAGCTGCAAGGTCCTTAAAACATATACAATAAATATCATGCCAACAGTATGGCTAAACATTAGCTAAACATTACTCTACTCGCGCTACTGTAATATGCCTCCCCCGGAGAACCTAAGCACAGTACGAGGTAATGAATAAATGAGGAGTAACTTATGTCTAGCAACTCCCCGCCAGGCGCCTAACCAAGGGTACTCAACGGGCTTAATCAGCTTCATCCCTTCGGTTTTCGACTGAAGGAGGTCTTGTGTCACTTAATACCCCAGCCCCCGCAAGGGTAAACAGTGAACCCTGGAGCTGTAATTCTCGACTAGAGAAAGGACAGGTTCTCTCAATGTGTTATCTGGACGGGTCGGCCCCCTTCGGCACTTGCCACTGCCAGGCGTCGGGCAAATAGTCAGTCTATATGCTCCACACCACAGTGTGCTTGTCCGGATAAATCTGAGCATAAGTCTACTCTGAAGGGGCCGAGTCTGAAGTGCAATTGACTTAATAACCTCGTACCAGCACCCAATTCCTTGAGAATTCCTTGATTCCTAGACGGTGAGCCTACAGGCAAGGGGAGGTCCTCATCTGCTGCGGGCAGGGTCCTTCATTGGAAATAGTCATTGATTCTCTATGTCTATACCAGGTTATGACCCCCCATACCACTATCAGGAGATGAATCCGGAAGACTAAACCAGGGTCCCTGATTTGTTTACAACCCAGGTACGATCCTCCTATCCTGCAATGGGTGGGCAACCGCCCCCCCCGCCCCCGAAACATTCTGGGTCGGGGCCAACACCTAACCTGCACCGTGGACTTGCGTCCAGTAACTGGCTAGCAGCTGCAAAAATTCCAACCTATGGCTAGAAGAGACTAAAACTGTACGCTAAAAGGGCCACCCCTTAGTGTTTTAAGCCCAGGAACTCCCAGTACCAAAGGGGAGAAAGAGGTCGTGCCCCCTTCATCCAGTTACATATTTCACCTCCTTGCCTAAGGGAGGGGATGCTACTCCAAATATAGGAAGAGATAAAACATGATCACCATTTCTGTCAGGGATAGTGGAAAGGGGGAAACTGTAGCCACCCAAGGTTTTTTCCCCTAAGCCCAATATACCTTCACCAGGCCCCAAGGAAGTACAGGTCATAAGCAATGTGAAGGGGCAGCACCAGTGTTGAGACATAGCCCTGGGACGGACGGTCCCTAAGAAGACTCCCCATGTAAGCAAAGGCAACTCTCTGCACGAATACCGCAAGTGCACAATAATAGACAGTCGTTACGTATTGATAGCCCGTATTAGTCGACAAGGGGGGCGAGAAAAAGGAGCCTCGGACTTTGCTTTTGTCAGAACCGAGGTCGCGACCCCCCCACGAGGATGCCCATTTTATAGTCGCAATAAATTGTACCCTGATTTATTATCATCGACTTGTCCCTAATGCAGGTGTTTCATCATCAATCGACCTTAAAGGCGTTTATGTAGCGGGCTAAAAAATTTTTGCAATACCGTTGGCAGCAAGTATCTCCTTTGGTCATTTCCCTTCACCGTGAAGTACTGGAAGTAACGACACCCTCAATGCTGCCAACCCCCCCAGACAGACATGAAGCCCACCTGGGACAAGACAGACCTCCACTGCATCTGCGTACCTGTCCACGGAACGCCTACCTGGCGTGTTCGACCATTCTAGGGCCCAAACCGAGCCAGCGGGCTGTCGGTGACTTCAAAACCCATCCTATGTCGGCCTGATTCTTGCCTCGCGCCAGTAACCTCCTCAACAGAAAAATTGGCGAGCCTAGTGTCAAGACCTGTGAACCGAGGACATCCTACAGACCTACACTGTCGTAACTTGTGAACCCGCACACACCAATCACATTACCTCCTTCTTGGGCCTCGCGACCGTGGGTAGACCCAGCCAATATCCTATGAGTGGACTGTGTGCTGCCAAGCCCAGCCAATCTATTCCGCCCCAAGTCATCACGTGCACCCGTCTCAAGCTTGCTCCTGGAAAACCTCCCAGCAGAGCAATGCTGAGTCACCACGATGCGACCACCAACACTCGACATCCCTGTACCAGTGCTACTCCCCGCTGCCAAGAGCAAACTCTAAGGGTTGTACACAGAAACAACAAAGTGTATTCTGGACACGGTTCGGTAATTAGCCTTAAACCTCGATCCCACTTTCTCAATCAGTTCAAAGGTAAACCTTCTAGTATGCATTACATAGTGCAGGAAAAAACCACCAACCATGCTTATGGAATGGTTTAGACTAACCCATTGAATTACAGTAACCGTGCCTTTAACAATATGAAAACCATTGAAGTATAATGGTGCCAATTTGCCACATAGCGACTGAAATCGATTGCACCATGAAGTACAGAAACTCTGCAATCGTGTACCAGGTTCATTTGATGCCAACCTCATGCAATGTTCAAACCATACAGCCTCTGTGTTTATAATGCAAACTAAAATGGCTCTCTGGACTGCGGCTGCCGCCATCTCTTTCTCAGCAGTCCCCTAGGGCACTCTCAGCCCTGGTGTCAATTGCCATTAAAAACAGTGCTCCAGCTGAAATTTTTAATAATGACCACTAAATCACATTTCGTTTTAAAATCACCAACCACACATGTGCATGAGAACTCCCATGGGAGCCCCGCCCCTACACTCGCGGAGTGAACCGAGCTCTGATCGGTCCCTGACTTTCTATACACACACGGGCATGTGAACTCGCATGGAAGCCCCACCCGTTTGGCCCCACCCACACACTCGCGGTGTGCACCGTCACCCTTTACCACCATGATGGACAACACAATCAAGGGGACCCCTGCGCCCTTCGGCGCGATGGCATAGTAACACACACATGTTCATTGGAGTTAACTCTTCTGGCTCTCTGATAAGGATGAGAAATTGGCCAAATACCCACCGTGAGCCACTCTCCCCTCCTGGCATTGCAGTGACCCACAATCTCATACGCGTGACAAGCACCAAAAAACACACCCAGAGTGCACAGGCAAACCAGATGCTTCCCCCTTACCCCGACTTCATATGTTTCAGAAGAAGCCGACGGTGTGTCCCGGCAGCAACTGCCGCTCTCGGCCAAACCGACACCACAGACCCAACGTAAGCCTGTCCCCCACAGGCTGTCCCTGGTATGTGTGAGTAGGCAATGAAGACACCCCACTCGTGCCTGAAGCACGCACCGATGCCCCCAGCAACGCCTCAACCCACGCCGTGGAAGGCAACGCCACCCGGCGAACGGAGCGACAACAACCTCTCCCTGCCGGCGTCGCCAACCCATCTTACTCACAATCGGCCACCGGCAACCAGCTTTCGGTAATGTTCTTTAAAGCATATGCACCCGGCGCCCATCTCGAGGGCCTACTGCACCACAAAGCCACGTCGATAGGGAGGTGAACTGTACGCCCCGGGGGCCCGTCAGCAGCCGCATACATCACCACTTTCACTATCTACGGCTGCCCACCGGCCCCCCAAGCGCACCCCCCCACCTCACCTGGCGAGATGAACGCCTCTTCAACGCCGACACAACACCGCGTAGTCTCGAAACGCGCTCGACGTCCCCTCCTTCTGCGAGATCAGGACTCGGCTGCACACTGACCTCCGACTCCACGCGAGGAGATAGTAATTAAACCAAAAGGACTCGAAACTAAAATGAGTTAAAACTAAAGGAAGGCAGAGGGGGGGGGGCGCTTCTGCGCGCCCACAACCGGTCCGGTGCAGCAGAGGACAAAGGGACTGAGGTCCCTGCCCCAGGACCCTAAATAGGTCCCCAGTCTCTGCCCTCTGCCCCACCGCAAACGCGTCATCTCATGCTCCGGAAGTGTTAAGTGGCCGTTCGCCCAATGGGGCTGACCGGCCACCACTGGACCAGATGAGGTAGGGGCGGGGGCTGGGGGTCCGGATCCTAAGTGCGCGCTTGTTGATGCTCGCGCTTGGCAATAGCACAAGTGAGGCACAAAACCTGGCAATGGATAGTTACTGTTTCCCATTGAAGATATGTTTTCCTCAAGTATGTTAAAATTTAAAAAGTGACTTTTCACTCACCCTTCATGAGCTTCTTACCATTCCCAGTCTTAGGAAGAACTGTGTGAGTAAAATTGGTGTGGTATCTGGTTCTCAGGGCTAATCATCTTTCCTGCTTCTTTACACTTGCTGCTCAGCCAGTGTGAAAGTGCTGTGGAATGCTGGTGTGCATGGTGAGGGAATGGAATGTTGGGTTGCCTGGCTGTGGAGTGTCAGTTGGGAGTATGGGCTGAGCAGCAAGGAGGCTGCTCCTAGTGGGGTTCTCTACTGAAGACCTATTCTATATTTTGGTCTCATTCTATCTTCATCTCTACATCTAGAACTTCATCAATAAACCTTCATCATCTATCTACATCTCAGCTACTGGACTTATTTACCCTTATTACAACTGGTCTGAGTCTTTTCCTAAAATGTTGTGTTGTTTTTTGCTTCTTGTAAAAAATGTGAAAAGCTTTGAACTGATGATTGCGCAATATCAAGCCCTGTTGTTTACTCATAATACTTAAAGCCCAGAAAGCTTCGCATAGCGCTTCAAATATCAAATCCTTGTACTTCGAGAGGATGTATTGCATACGTGCTTCTCCTATAGCGTGTTTCAACCATTGTACGTATTTTACAAGTGCACGTTGGGTCTTGTTACCAGCGGTGAGGGCGGATATTCCAAGGGTAATATCTGTTCTCTTCTTCATCAGAATGTGATCGAACCTGTGCCAGCTGTTCTGGACCCGACCCAACTGGCTGCATCCAGTGCCAGCGTGGGCTCACCTTGGACCCCAACACTGGCAGGTGCGGTGTGCAAGGAGACGCCGAATGCCCCTCCAAGACTTTTCTCCACGATGACCTGTTCACCTGCAAGGCGTGTGACGACACGTGTGAATCATGCAGTGGGCCATCGAGAAACGACTGTCTCACCTGCGCGCTACCTTTCTACCTCTACAGTGAGTATCTATTTAATATCTTACATATTACACCCTGGAACCAGTAGACACTGGCGTGCGTTGCAGAATTATCCTCCCACGCATTGGGCGAAGTAGTATCCTGCATCCAAGAATGCCAGAGACTTGAAAGGGGTGTTCTCAAGATGCAGTCAGACGTTTGCAGGAGACCTGGAACTAAATAAACGCTGGCATGAGTGTAAGTTTATGTCAATGACCGAATGTAACTTTCCAATCTGATTTACATCTCATTCACAAAGACATTTCTGGTGAGAATAAATCACGACTGGCGTAACAGAAAATCCTCTCCCCCTTGCAGAATGCGATGAGTCTCCCATATCTCACATTTGTTGATTGACCTTTTTCTGAATCGGGACTGGAGCCCCTGAAGGTTATGGGGCCCCACTGCGGTGCAGGGGCTTGTGTTATACTCCTGGCATAAATGTGTTTAATAGTGCAGATTTTTCCACCAGGATTGTGTAGAAATCTAGAGTAGTAGTAAATCTCACTTAAGGGTGGAAAGTGGCGTTCCAAGGTGTGGTTGCCACAGAGGTTTTGGAAAGCCCACATACATGCATTCCACCCTGGAAACGGTGAGAGATTTACTTTATCCAAGGGCTGGAGTACCTCGCTTTTCAGGATGGAAAGGCGAACGGGTCATCCTCAAGCTTGCTGGTTGTTCAGGGGATGGGCTGTTTCCACTGGGAAAAACGTTGGTTCCCACCTTGTGAGGCAGTGGAGAGGGCTACATATGGAGAAACGGAGCCTTTGCTAAAAGGTAAATGACATTCCCAGCATGCCTAGCAGCCTGCACCTGGTGCAGCTTTCCAAGTGCAGTTCTTAGAATGTTTATGACTCCTGCCTGCCCATCTCCAAAAATGAAAATATGCTGAGGGCGAAATCCAAATCTAATCCTTCACCAGTGTTTTTATTTTTTTGTTTGTCAGTAGGGACACTGGCTTTTTTAAAAAGAAAAACCTCTACAGAGGCTTCCTAGTCAGTCAGAGATTTTTTGAGGCAAATACTTATATTAGAGTCCTGGGAACCCACATTAATATCCTGTTGACAAAATTCCATTCACATATCTACTTTTTGTAGGTATTGGTATTTTTCTAAGCTCTGATTGTACTTGAATACTGTAGCAGGGATTCTGCTCCTACACAGAACTGTGCATAGAGACTTGGAACCTCAGTGAATTAGGGTGTGCCAAAACTCACCTTAATATCCAAAATCCCTTACCAGACTAGCAATCAGTGTCTCATTGGTTCTTACCGACCCCCAATGATTTAGACAACCCAGAACATTGACTTAGAACACATCAGGTAACGTGGAACACATGAACACTCTTTCGTTATACTAACATACCAATCCAGAACGAGGAGTAAATGAGGCCATGTGCAAGTTTGAAATGTTTATTTCTAATGCAGTGTTCTCAAGCGCAGTATCTTAGCTAATACAAGCAAACATATTATAAGGAACAAGGTTAGCAGCATAGTTACTATTCCATAAAATACAAAAGGCGAAAGCATGTTAAAATGCTAAAGGGAAAAGGTCTAAATAGAACCTCAGTTTACCCTCCCTTGCTAGTATATTATATTATATCTACAGAAGGTCTCTTTGGGTTTAGAAGGGCGGGCCCATACCTTTGGGTTCAGCAATAATGGATCACATCATCTACTGCACCAACTCTCTGTATGCGAATATTCATCAAGTGTGTAACTCATGCTCTGTGCAGTGCATTATTAATCGCGTCTAAAACCCAAAGTTGGCCACAGCTGAATATGTATTATGTCTAACCAGTGTGCTGATCAAACTGAACAACAAGCGCTGTTTTGAAATAACCTTGAAGGCCTCGGCACTCACTGTACAGACATAGCTTACCAAGCAATGCTGATATTATAAGCAAACCTATTATTCTCGTGTGAAGCAAAATATTCAACTAGGCGAAAAGCTTTATTAACAAAACCTGTTGTGTGCACAAGCTGCAGAAAAGGAAAATGGCATTTAAACTTCTGATAAGCTCATGCTAACATAATACAGTGCAAATGAAAAACCAGACCACATGACACCCTCCCTTTGATCGAGCACGGATAGGACAAGTAAAAAGGGGCAAATTTAGGAATGCAGAGTTCAAGATCGATAGTTCGAACACAAGTCTCCAATTTGGTATCTCAAGAGCAGAGATAAAATACACATAATTTTGAGGAGAAAAAAATTCTAGCCTTTGGACATTGATAAAGTCAATAGGTCGGGGCTCAAAAAATTGTGCGAAAAATAAATCCAATAATCCAACGAAAAGTGAGCGATACTGCAAAGCACAGTTCATCCTAATAATGAATATGCAAAACATGCAGCAACAGCCTCCAACAGGAAGACACTTTTATCATCCGAAAATAATTCGGCCATCCAATTTAACAAAGAGAAAGTACATACATGTTCCTCAATTACCGGAGCCTCTTGCACCATCAGAGGACAACTAGGTGGGTTTTCGAGAAAGCTGCCAGCCAAGAAATCTTGCACCGCTGTGAACACATTCCAACGACCCAGCATTCCATGCATCGCTGCAAAGGCCATAATCCCTTCATCAGAACAAAGCAATTTATGAGTAACTAAGGGACTCATAAATTGATTATAATCCGCATCAGGAGACACCGTATTGCAGAGACACAAATCCAGGGCCCATTCGAAGTCGCAACTCAGGCAATGAAAGACAGGCTGGATGCATGTAAAGTAGGAAAATCGAAACGATAATCCATAAGCTGCATTCAATGTAGCAAGAGGCAGCGCTCGATAGTACTCAAGCATCCGGGCGCGAAGCAGCCCTAGCCGAGACAGTTCGCCTTGTAACACAGGAGGTGCATCCATTTCGAAATAAACAAAAGAGCAATGGCACGCCTGTAGCAAGAGCCAGTAGTAAGGGAAATCCACGAAACAGGCTAGAAAAAATAGAATGAAAGAAAGCTGGAAAGACTCCGAAAATCTTTTGAAAGGAACTCACCAAGCCACTGCTTATAACTTTAAAAAAGTGAGCCAGCCCCGACGTGGAGGATGCATTGAAGATTGTGTGAATTAATTCACCAAAATGCAAGAGCAAATCAGTACTTAATAAGGCATGCACCTCTGTTCGGGTGTTAGCAACGTGAAGGATAAATGTTTCACGAGCAGATGTGAGGGCAACTTCTTTTTGGGACAATAGAGCTCTTATGCGGCTCATCTTATTGAACTCTGCTTTCAAGGTCGGAATCTTAGGCCAGATGGAAACATCAAGTTTCCCATGCGGGGTGGATACATTACATTCTTGCAACACACCACACGCTCACTGACAGTAACGACATAAGCAATCCCTTTTATTAACCCACAGCAATCTTCATTGTTTAAAAGTAAATAACTCCCATTTGCCAGTAATGTGAATGTGGGAACGATTGCAGGCACAGGGGTACCTTTCAAAATACAGGCTAAATGTGGCTCGTTTTGATTGCAGGAGCCATGTAATTGGATATGTCTACACATTAATGAATGACCCGGTGTTTCAGTGCATTCTTCACCATTCAAACAAACTTCCTTTCCCTCCCAAAGGCATCTGTATGTAAAAGGAAGTGACCAAGCTTCATGGAGATAAGAACTACCAAGAGGCTCATATCTACCAATGGCAAAGTACTTCATACAGTTCTTAAACTCGAACAAAGGGAACGGAAGAGTTAATAAACCGTGAATAAGCCATGGTGCAGTATTGGCCTCTGCCACAGAAAACAGTAAAGGCTCCAATCTCTCAATGTGTAACATAGAAAATGAAGCATCTTTTATCGATAGTAGGCGCTGCTTGTCAGTCAAATTAAACGGGGCAAACAATGATGATGTATTCATGTAATGCCAGAGCACTTTTCTGGCCTTAAGGGTCTGTAATGTCCATGCAAATTGCATAATAGAACGCAATTGATTTTGACCGTGGTACAAAACAGACACTTCATCTTGCACAATATCTACAACAGATGACACAATAATATCTAACGTGTAAATGCGGGAAGAGAGCGTGTTAATGCTGTTATCTACAACTGCTAGCACTTTTTCTAAATTAGCTTGATCTATATCTCTAAGGCGGGTAGCCGCCTCAGTCTGGGATGTTTTCCAGAATACGTTATAAACAGCATATATCCATCTTTTAGATCTACCTTTAGCCGGGCCTTTTATGAAATCATTCAGATCAACATCGTCAGTCAGTTTAAATAAATGCAGCTTAACTGACACCAAGGTAGAATGTCTGAGCCAATTCTGACATAACTTGCCTACAGAATAGGTAGTCACAGAAAGGCCACTTTCAAAACGGGGCTCCACCATGACCTGTGTAAAGCCATGTGCTAAACCCAGAAAACGATTCTGGCATGAGTCAGCACTTCTGTGCCAGAGCAACCAGCCTTCGGGATCCAAACTGGACATGTTAAAGGAGGAATTCAATACCAGTGTTTGTAACTCTCTAATGGAAAATGTAGTAGTATTACTCCAACCGGAATATTCCTCAAAATCAGGAAAAGAAGGAGTGTTTAATCTTTTAGGAGAAGCCAATCCAAAGCATGTTGTTTGTGAAATTCTAGAATTCAAAAACAACATATGGTTCAGGATGAGGCATGCACGGTGGAAAGCCTCAGTGCCTTGCACTTGTGAAGAACCGGGGTTTTACCCAGGGGCGTCAGGGGCACGCCTAAGATCTTCGAGTTCACCTGTCTAGGTATACAGAGACACGGAATACTTCTGGATGGCATCAGAGACCAAGTTTATTAGCTGCAGCTAGTAACAGTGATCCTAGAAATACATCACAGTGTAAATTCTCAGGAGACTTCTCATTTTACTAAGGCGAGACGTCTCCTTTTATACCCAATATTCACATTATAAATGTACACCCACTGCACAAAATTCTAGCCAATAAGTTACATTTTCAAACAAAGTATCACATAACAAAAACTCAATTTACAGTATCCCAACCCAAAAGTTAATTATTAGGAATGTCCCAAATTCAATCTCCACAAGCCGGACAAACCTATAATTGAAAGCATAACCCGTGTAATGAAGAAACATAAAAAAGAAACAGTAACAGATGCTGAACAAGATAAGGCATGTGCAAGGAAACTAAAAGTTAACGATGTCCTGAACATTGATTGGCAATCTCAGACAAAGATCGATCAGGGAAATTGGCTTTGCAAGGACAGTTTCAGGTGAAGAGGTCAGTTTCTTACAGTTCATTTCAGAGTGTGAGAAGTTGGCCTGATATATGATGTTTCCAATTCTGGAACCACCTTGTAACAGTCCAAACAATCCCTTATGATGTCTGGTTGTAAGTCAACCTTGTTAGACAAGCTATCCTAGGGGTAGCATGGACTAAGCAGCCTTAAAGGCTTAGCTTAAGAGGTCGTGTTAAGCGCTGTTACAGAGGAGAGCACCCCAGCTGTTCTACCGGCCTGACCTGAATTCTGCTGAGCGAGCGAGGAAGGCTCTGGCAACATCTTGGAGCCACGCGCTGTTGAGACCCCCCACCGCCTCTCCGCCGCCGTCCTGCTGTTTCTTGCCAACTGACAGCGGGGCCGCCGAGTGGAGCGAGGCGAGGGGCTGCCTACAACCCCCGGCAGCCCTCGAGGTCTCCAGCCACACCCCCTTGACGACGCGCTAGGAGGCGCATAAAGGGCGTGACTCCCATAGGGAAATTGACACACGCTGTTACAGAGGAAAGCACCCCAGCTGTTCTACCGGCCTGACCTGAATTTTGCTGAGCGAGCGAGGAAGGCTTTGGCAACATCTTGGAGCCACGCGCTGTTGAGACCCCCCACCGCCTCTCCGCCGCCGTCCTGCTGTTTCTTGCCAACTGACAGCGGGGCCGCCGAGTGGAGCGAGGCGAGGGGCTGCCTACAACCCCCGGCAGCCCTCGAGGTCTCCAGCCACACCCCCTTGACGACGCGCTAGGAGGCGCATAAAGGGCGTGACTCCCATAGGGAAATTGACACACGCTGTTACAGAGGAAAGCACCCCAGCTGTTCTACCGGCCTGACCTGAATTCTGCTGAGCGAGCGAGGAAGGCTCTGGCAACATCTTGGAGCCACGCGCTGTTGAGACCCCCCACCGCCTCTCCGCCGCCGTCCTGCTGTTTCTTGCCAACTGACAGCGGGGCCGCCGAGTGGAGCGAGGCGAGGGGCTGCCTACAACCCCCGGCAGCCCTCGAGGTCTCCAGCCACACCCCCTTGACGACGCGCTAGGAGGCGCATAAAGGGCGTGACTCCCATAGGGAAATTGACACACGCTGTTACAGAGGAAAGCACCCCAGCTGTTCTACCGGCCTGACCTGAATTCTGCTGAGCGAGCGAGGAAGGCTCTGGCAACATCTTGGAGCCACGCGCTGTTGAGACCCCCCACCGCCTCTCCGCCGCCGTCCTGCTGTTTCTTGCCAACTGACAGCGGGGCCGCCGAGTGGAGCGAGGCGAGGGGCTGCCTACAACTCCCGGCAGCCCTCGAGGTCTCCAGCCACACCCCCTTCACGACGCGCTAGGAGGCGCATAAAGGGCGTCACCACCCCCCTCGCGGGACGCGAGCGGGACGCTGGGCGAAGCCTGGGCCAAGGGTGGGCCCGTCCAAGCCCGTCACAGACCGGAGGAGACCGGGCCGGGCGCACCCCCCTAACAACCAAGGAAAGGTAAACCACTGAGGAAAGGCTCCGCAATAAAAAGTACAAGCACCCCTTCCTTCTGAGCTCAATACTTTTGCTCCATATCTGCTCAATAAACATACAATGACCACGAGAGGCTCCAGAAGCAAAACCATGAAGAAAAACGTAACAACCACCGTAGGTCCAATTGAACAATTCTTACACAAAGTAAATGAAACCATAGATCAAACAGTTATGTTGCTCGACCGTCGTGTATCATACGAGCTAGACCAAGCACGGCGCTCATCTATGGGCACCTTGGCACAAGCCCAAACACCAAACACGATACCTCTAAATAAATCTACTATAGATACAAACGTTGAAATACACGCCCTACCAAACACTGTTGACTTATCGGTAACCACTCAATTGTCACAACTGTCAAATTCGCAATCCTTAGAGGACCTTGAGCTAACCCCTGACATCTTCGCAAGCCTCCAACCAACAACCACTGACCCAACACTACAAGAACTAAAAGGCTTAAGAGAAGGAGCAATTCCAAAACAAAACCCTTTAAAATCACGATCTAACAACCCAGTTCACATAAGCACTACCAACTCAGATACTGCAACTCAACAAACTCAGGAGAACATCGTCATCACGGATTCCTCTAAGAACATCATATCCGATGTCCTCATAGTCGAAGATCACGCAAATAGACCTAGTTCCAATAAGGTTCGTCAAGACAAACCACTTGCCCGACCTGAAAAAGGCACAAATCATTCTGCAGCAGATATATCACTGTTAAACAAAATCGCAGAAATGATAAGACAACAACTACAACCTCTACAAAAAAGTCTTGAGGTAATAGAAAAACAAGTGGCTATATTAATAGCCTCTGCAAAAACAACCACCATCTCAAAGAAAAATGATCTTCCTGTCCCTCTAGGCGCTGCCATCGACCCAGGAAAAGGAAATATAACCAACCCAAAACAAACAGTTAAGAAACCAGCCTATACTGCCTCCACAAAAACCACAACGAAAGCAGTCACAGAACCAGAAAATAAACCTACCAATCAAAATAACACTGTAAAAACAAAGTCTGATCAAAACAAACCAGTACCTAATTTAAGTACTCAAAACCAACCAAATACAGATTCTAAAATAGCAAATGCCACACAGACAAATAAATCTTCTAATCCATCAACTGAGACCCCTTCAAGACTCGAACAAACACAGACTCACAATACCAAAACCGGACAAGCAAATAAGAGATGGAGAAAGGTAGTTAATCTCCCTCCAGAAGCAACCCCGTTTGTAGCCATCCTAACGGGCGTCCCCGAATTAGGCAGAGACTCAGAAGAACCTACATGGTCCCTACTAAATAAAGTACGCTACTGGTTAAACATCAATAGACCCAACCACCCCAATAACATCTCCAGAATAACTACGGTAAGAAGAGTCTCGTGGATTGGCCACCAGCCCAAAACAATCCCAGGAGACTGCATAATCGTAAATTTTGAAAATCCACGGGCAGTCGACCACACCTGCTCTTGGGATACCTCGGAATACAACGAAGGAATAAGTGTCAAACGTCTATCCTTTTTTTATCCCCGACAAAACCACCGCTCTGAGGACCCTACCTGGCCATCAAACTGGTCCTGGAGCCAACCCGACCAAGGTCAAAGAAATTGGTATCAGGGAAATAGGGGACAAGGATATAACCAGAGGTTCCACCCACAGAACGACTGGGGATATGAACCCGGCGATCGAGGTGACTGGAATTTCGGTAGAAGACCACATCATCAACTGCATAACGAACCATGGTCGGGAATACCGACATTTAATCATTTTAGTTGTCTAGACATGGTAGACTGACCATCACCACAGCCCCATCCTTCGAATTTTTCGTATAATATCATCACGTCACCACTTTCCCCACCTACTGCTCCCAAAATAAACAACATACGAAAAACTCAGCCCAAAACAAGGCTAAGTATAAATGAAGATACACCAAAACAGGGAAAATCAAATGGAGCCCGTCAGACCGAATCCACACGACAACACGGTAATTCGGTCCCGGATGCGAAACAATTGTCATCATCACCTTTAAATAAATGTCTGCTCAAAACAAATCAAACAACTGATTATCCAAAAACAAGCACCCAAGAACAAACCGCCTCATTTAACAATCACCCGATAGATAAAGTTGAGCGGAACCTGTTGTTTTGGAATGTGGCGGGTCTTGCAACAAAGCATCAAGAAAAACCATTCTTGGAACTGGTGCACGCACAAGATTTAATAGGGCTACAGGAGACATGGCTGACCGATCCAGTCCATCTACAAGGCTACAGAACATTCTTTTCAAAAGCCACCAAATCGCAATCAGGGAGAAACAAAGGAGGCCTAATAACATACATCTCGAATCTTTGGCCTTGTCAAGATATAACACCCGTAACTCTTCATCAACACTATCAAATAATCAATATTAAAGTCACCATCAATATTTCTTACACAATAGTAAATTTTTACAACAATATGAGCTCAGAAGACCTACGCAAAACACTAAGTGAAATAACTGAAAAAGTAAACATGCAAAAAATCAAGTTTGCAAAAATCACACACACAACAATCTGGGGAGGAGACTTCAATTTACATATCTGCAGCCAAAGTAATGCACCTACCTGTGGGATCATCGATGAGTATGATATTCCCTTAACACACTTGGAACATACGGAAGAAGGAAACAACACACAAGCCACCATCTTCGAGCTGGACCTAGGGTTTGCAAATATGATAATGTCACCACCAACCCCATTCAAGCCAACTTTTCATGGAAGAGGGGCGCAAACACTAATCGACTACATCCTGGTTTCCACCACCAATGCAGACTCTATAAAACAATTTGAAGTAGTTAACAACGCACTCAGTGACCACCATCCCCTCAAATTAACATACCTCGAACCTGATCGCCATAAGAGCCGAGTAAAGGACAACCACCCTTTACTATCACAAGACAACCTCATGCTAAACAGAACAAATGGCTTTACCTTAAAATGGGACTCCCTAGACCAGGAACTTATCACCAAAAGAATAGTGGACAAATGCAGGCCATACATCGAAAGCTGCTTAAATCCTTTAGCAGGTGCTGACGAAATCCTGACTGACTATGACAGAATAGTGAAAACAATAGGAAACGAACTAACCAAGCCCAGAAAACAAAACAACACCCAAAAAGGATGGTTTAACACCAAGTGCACAAAAGCCTACTCTACCCTAAAGAAAGCCTTAGCAAAGAAAGAACGAAACAGGGAAGAGATAGCCAAACTACGGAAAAGCTACGCGCAAGCACTTAAAGATCGTAAAAAAGAGATTCAACATAATCTCTGGACTCAGTTAATAAATAGTAGCTTGCAAAAAGACAACATAGCATTCTGGAAGATACTCAAGACTCCCTTTTTGATGGGGAATAAGGAGGGTCCATCTCTAGACGTAGCAATTAATGCGAAAGATTGGGTGGCGTACTTTTCAGAAGTCTTCGGAGAGGCAAGAACTGAAGTTCTACCCACAGGACCAGCGCTCCCATCGGTGAAATATCCACTAGATATACACTTTACCATCAACGAGACACAGAAAGCCATTAAGTCGGCAAAAAATGGTAAAGCGCCAGGCCCAGACTCCGTTCCAATGGACCTCTATAAATCTCTCCCTGACCTCTGGTCCCCACTTTTAACAAAAGTACTGAACGCAGCTAAAGAAATCACCCTCCCTAAATCTTGGTCAACATCAATCCTAATTCCCATCTTCAAAAAAGGTAACAGAGACAGTCCTTCCTGTTACCGACCCATCTCACTACTGGATTCCGTGGGTAAGATGGCAGGAAGGATTCTCCTTAACCGTCTACAGGAATGGTCCCAGGAACACGGGGTCCTCTCAGATCTTCAGTACGGGTTCAGGGCCGGCCTGAGCACCGTGGACCAAGTTCTGAACCTAACTCTACTGGCCGCAAAGTACACATGTGTCAAAAAAACCAGTCTCCACCTAGTCTACGTTGACCTTACGGCAGCGTTTGACTGTGTGGTACATACAAAACTATGGCTAATAATGCAGGACATGGGGATCGACCCCTCAATCATAGATTTTTTACGAGAGTTATACTCTGACGCTACAGGCAAGGTAAGATACGGGCTGGAAGGACATCTCACGGACAGCTTTCCAATACGGAAGGGGGTCAGGCAGGGGTGTGTACTGGCCCCCTTCTTATTCACACTGTACACCAATGGTCTAGAGACAGCAATGCTACAGGGCACAAAAGACTTTCCAACAGCAGGACGGCGACCAATTCCAGCACTGCTATATGCCGACGACGCGGTGATCCTTGCCCGAACTCCAATTCAGCTGCAAAAAGCCGTAAATCACTACTGCACCTTCATGACTAACCTCAACCTGAAAGTAAACATAAAGAAAACTTTCGTGATGCATGTCGGCAGTAAGAGGAAAAAGATGAAAACAATTTTGGTAGATAACACACCACTCGAAACAACAAAAACCTACCCATACCTCGGAATTACCATTGATGAGGAGTTCAAATGGAAAGATGCAATTAATTCCCGCAAGTTATCGCTCATACGAACAGTCGGCGCCCTAAAAGCCTTCTCACTCCGTCTAGGGAAAAAACCCCTGGCGGAGATGCTAAAGATCTATAATGCAAAGTGCATCACCACGGCTATCTTCGGTGCAGGAGTTTGGGGAATGGCAAACGCCGAGGAAATCCAAAAGGTTGAAAATTCCTTCCTCAAATTCTTACTAGCAGTTCCCAAGAGCACGACCACCCTTGGATGCCATTTGGAACTAGGTTTAGAATATATTTCAGATCTGATCAAGATCCAACCCATAATGCTATGGCGAAGAATATGGGCAACGGAAGAATGTACACTCACAAGGGCAATTATTGAGGACTGTATGGACTTAGAACACATGGAAAAGATTAGGTGGCTTCAGTATGTAAAAACCTTCCTCACAGATATTGGTTTACAGAGGTTCTTCATCGACCCACAGTCAGTCACAGACATAGCAAAAAAGGAACTAAAAAAGATATGTCTGTCCCACTTAGACCAACTAAGACTGATGTCAGAAATAGGCAAACCAGCAGTTCAACATAGCCTCATGATACAATCTGTTCCGTCTATGCAAACATATCTACAGGAAGACCTGACACACTTTGAAAAGCTACTGTTAACCCGTTTTAGGTTTAATCTTTTCCACATCATGGTCTCATTTCCCACCCAAAACAACTGGACATACACTAGAACACCATGCCCTTGTGACTCCACCTCTCCACAGTCCACAATCCATGTCCTCTTCTTCTGTACCTTTTACACACCATTCCGGAAGAGATGGGTCCTACCCATCCTAAAAGTAATGAAGATCAGAAGATGTCGCCCAGCATTTCTGGCAATGCAGCATTTGGACAATCCACTAGTTTCAAGATCCGTGGCGCATTATCTCAAAGTGTGCCTTAAACACCGCACGAACTTATAAACATCCCGCGAACCCATTAAAAAATGGTTTCTAGTAAATGCACTTTTGCACAGAATACAGTGAACTAATTTTTAATCCATATCATGTACTTTTTAAATATATCTATTTTTATCAGTGTTTTTACAGTATAAACTTGTACTTTTGTGGTTTTCATATTGAAATCCGAATAAAGTTAATTTTGATTTGATTTGATTTAAGCGAGCTGTTTTACCACATACAATCCTGTAATACCAAATCAAAGGACACCACACAAGTATATATTATAAAAATATATGTGTTTATTTCTAAAATAATCCCCAGTACTCTTTATGAGCAAAGGGGCACAAGCGTTAAATCAAAATCACAGTATAACATACAAGTTGCACAATTATGGATGAGAGCGGGTGGCCACTCAAACCATATATTAAAAAAGTGGTATAAGAGATACCAATCGAACAGTGGTTAGGCCTAGGGCCTAGGGAATCGCTAGGAGCAGTCTGGACTAGCAATGCTGAAGTCGGGAGAAGCCCGCGGGATTCGGGTGCAGCACGTACAGTGCGGCTTGCACCAATGCAATGTCAATGGTGTGTAAAAGTTACATAAAGAGAGTTTAAAGATACTTCCGCTGAACCTAGAGGAACAAAACTTAAGACACAGACCTTAGAGGTGTGTACCAGTGTGGGAACACCGGCGTTGAAATGTTACCTCACCCACAGGAAGCGGGTGCACAGGGTCGAAGTGGCGTCGGGTTTTGACACGCAGGCTCTTGGTGCTTGGAGCTGAAGATGCTGCAGGCGATGGGAAGCAGAAGTGTCCGGTGTGATCCAAGGGTGGATCGAAGTTGAGAAGTATCTGAAAGCAGAGGGGACAGAGTCTGGGTCACTCAGCAGTGACCAGGGTGGAACCAGGACAGAACCAGGCAATGTCGGGCGCAATCAGATGGTTGTCGAGGAGCTTCTCTCCGTTGTCACGTGGGCTCGGGGGCATCTGCGACGTCCAGGAGCAGGTCACGATCCGTCCCACGCAGGGTCTCGCCGTCAGCGCCATCGGCTTCAAGATTGGAGCAAACAACACTTGGCAAAAGCAATCCACGCGGAACTGGGAGATTGCTTCTCACTCGGACCAGAGTGCAATGTTCATCTACGTCAAAGGAGGCAGCAAGAGCCACCGAGTCTAGACCGTCAAGGTCCGGGTCATACATCTTGATACCAAAGAGCATCTCGTATGGGGTCCGCCCACCCAGAGACCTTCTAGGGAGATTATTAAGAGCACGCTGCACGCCATTGAGGTGGGCCATCCAGTTCCTGCCAGTGCCTAAAACTCGAGCTGTCAAAGACTGCTCTAAATCTCTGTTCATTTGTTCCACAACACTATTACCCTCAGGTCGGTATGGAGACAAAAACGTGATTGTACCCCTATCGAAGTCATGGCATCCTTATTCGCCTTAGAGGCGAAAGCCGGACCCTGATCCGAATGGAAGGTACCACAGACAAAAATCCCTACAAAGACATGCAAGTCTCTTTTGACAGTCCATGAATCAGCGCTGCGGTGTGGCCAGACCCACACAAAGCGTGTGCATGAATCAACTGCTACTAAGATGTACTTATCCGCAGTATCAGAAGAAAAAGGACCGCAGTGATCTAAATAAACACATTTAAGTGGTTTATTAGAAATTTACAACTGTGTGTGGGGCGGACGCGTAGCAGTTGAAGGCTTAATCTGCTGGCAAATGTCACATTGAAGAACATAATCACGCGTCTGTTTGTACAGTCCCCGCCACCAGAAACGTTGTTGTAATTGAGCTACAGTAGCCGAAACGCCCGCATGCGCAGACGCCACACCTTCATGGGCTGCGGTAATCAGTGTAGGCCTGCGGTCTGTGTTGGGAATTAACCTCTCACCAACGTCTGGTATTTTCACATAAGGAACTTTATCAGGACTTAAGTGGTATGAATACTTCGAAGGGAATCCTTTTGGATATTTACTTCCCTTCTCAGTTGCAGCAACAGCTGCCAAGATATATTCATCAATCTTACTTTTGGAACGAATAACTGCTGTAACCAAATATATCAATAATGCTGATTTTGCTGCCTCATCGGCAGGCGAATTGCCAACAGTGTGGACACCTACGCGCTGATGACCAAGAGTGTGAATCACAAACACGAGGGGCAATTGCTCTTTAAGCTCAGCCACTCGGACCAAGATAATTTTATGTTTTATTGTGCTACCCTTGGAATCATGAACATCATTCTGAATCCAAAAGAACAGGTTTTCATTGTAAGACTGGACACAGTAGTAAGAATCACTCACAATAAGAGTTGTCACACTAGGATCAGCGTACTGCAATGCAAGCATCAGAGCACAAAGCTCTGCCAATTGTGCGGTGCAGTCCCCTAAAGTCTGCGTGTGCACGACCCTGGACTTGAACTCATCTTTCACCATGGCACCTACCACAATAGCGCAAGCGGAAACGTATGCGTGCTTAGACCCATGCGCAACCTGCGCTGAACCATCAGTGTATATGATGCAATGGAAGTCCTCCAAAGGCCGCATAGCCAAAGGGGCAGGATGAACAAATTCATACTGCAAAAAATCCTGCGACTGTAAGGAGGCATCAAAAATAAACGTGACATCCGGAGATGTCAAAGATGCCGCCTATTGTATCCGCCGTCACTGCCTCTAATGCAGGAAACGGGGTAACAACCAACATGCGTTTTCCCTGCGACAGTGCACGTTCCTTAAGAATTGCCATTTGCACTGCTGTCAAAACTTTTTCAACAGAGGAAAACCGCATTTCAGCCGAAGTGTACAAGTGTGACTTGTAAGCAATAGGTACTGTGTCTCCTTTGTTAAAAGTAAGGTACGTGAAAGCCACCGCCCCGGGGATTATTCTTATCACCAGGTTGGTGTGGTTGTCACGAGTCAGTAAGAATTTAGATTCTAGAAGATCAGCCTGCACGGATTGCAAAATAGCTGAATGTTCTGGCAGCCAGCAAGATTTGGTAAAAGTAGGTTGTATCAAAGCATACAAAGGTTTGATACGCTGGGCATATTCAGGAATATATGTATGCCCAAAATTCAAAAATCCCAGCAAGGACTGTAATTTTTTCAGAGTTGTAGGAGTGCGCAGTTGTGCGCATTATTCCAAGAAGTGAGGAGCCAGTCCTCGACCTTCATTGTTGAGCTCATAGCCCAGGAACAACACTGTGTACTCTGCAATGTGAGACTTTGCAAAGTTAAATTTGTAACCAAGTCCGCAAAGTTACAAATTATGCGGTCAACGGGACACAGATGCACCCAAAGCTCGTCGTCTGTGAGATATATGTCATCCACATTAAGCATGGGCGAATTTTGCGGATCTCGCGTTCGCGAATTTTGCGGATTTGCGGATTCGCAATCCGCAAAATCCGCGAATTCCCGCGAATTTGCGGATTTTTTTTTTTTTTTGTGTTCGCCCGTGTTTCTGCCAGTTCGCGAGGGTTTTTACAATTTCGCAATTTGCGAACTTACCTGTCGGGTCGCAAGTTTTGCGAACTTGTTGTTTCTACATGTCCAGCCTGTTTGGGACACTCTTCTTCATCACTGCCACTCTCTGTCACCACTGCCACTCTCTGACTACTCATGCCACCCTCTGGCCCACCCATGCCACCCTCTGTTTCATCACCACACCCTCTGGTTGTCCAGTGTACATTATTTTCGGCAAAGCAAAGCACACCTTCCCTGCCTCAAGTGACCTGAATTAATTTGGGGCTGATTAATGTGTCACAGAATATTTTTTTAGCTGGCACCTGCTTCCTTAGTGCGCCCTGATTAGTGATCTTTTGCACTTGCTAAGTGCTTTCATTGTTGCAAAATTAGTTACAACACCTGCCCTGCCCCAACTGACAATAATGAATTAGGGGCTAATTAATGTGTCACTGAAAGAATTTAAAGTTCCAGCCTGGCACCTGCTTGTCTGCTCCTTTAGCTGTAAATCAGGACCTTTGTGGCATACAGTTAAGGTCAGAGCAGGGTCACACAATAGTTGCAAGCAGGCAACCGAATTCTGGAGGGCCCCCTCAGGAAGCAATACAAAGAATCGTTACAAATCATGAGGTTGACCTTTTGCACCTGCTCATTGCTTTTGCTTTTGCTGAAATCGTTTTGCGGTTTTTTTCGCGCTATTCGCGGGGCGCGGCGTTGTGCGAAACCGACCGCGGAAGCCGCCAATTCGTGCGAATGAGCATTTTATTTTTTTGCGGCTTGTTGTTTCGCGAGTTTTTTTGCAGTATTCGCGAGCCGCTTGCAGCGCAACACGCGAATTTACCCCAAGGTCGAGTACGGGCGCGGCCATTTTGTTTGCGTGACGTATTTCCGTTTCCGCCCGCTATGTATAATCTCGCGCAGTAAGCGCATTGCGAGTAGAGGTTCGCACGAGATCGCGCGGGAAATCTAGAGGTTCGCACGAGATCGCGAGGAAAATCTCGCGCGAACTGACTTTCGCGCTCGGAAACGGGCGCCGGCCATCTTGTTTTTCATTCATTTCCTGTGTCTGGGCATGGTGTTTAATCCTCTTGATATCTTTCCCATCCTTTGCTTGTTTTCAGTTTTTTTTTTACGATTTTGCTTCTTATCTATCCCTCTCTTTTCCTAGCTGTATATTTTTGTCTTTTCTGCTATTTTTCTTTACTTTTAAACTACTTTTGTAAACTCTTTTCTTTTCTTCTTCCCTATCCTATTCTTTCTTAATTTTCTACTTCTTCCTACCTTACCTGCCCAGACCATGGTCAAGCCAGGCGCCGTGAAGCTGCCCAGGCACTTGAGGGCCGCAGCGGCGGCGGGGAGTAGTGCTGGACCCAGTGGCAGGACAGCAGGCGTGAGATCGAGGGGGGAGCAGGTGACGCGCCGGGAGATATTCAGCCCGGAGGAAGTGGGCGCGCTGGTCTACTTCGTCCAGCGCCGCCTGCCCAGGACCATCGCGGGAGGCGGCAGGATCGCGGCCGGCGGCTACAACATGCGGGAGCGCCGGAAGCGGTGGGAGAAGGTGTGCTGGGCCATATCCCACCTCTACGGGGTCCAGCGCACCTACAGCCAGGTCACCCATCGCTGGACGGACCTCCTGGACCGCGAGCGCGACCTGCTGGACCAGCTCGGCTTGGAGATCCCCGGGCTTGGTGAGTAGTAGTAGCCATTGGCATTTAATCACTCACTACTATGATGTTTTCTCCTGCTCTGTGTTGTTGTATTGCAAATATTTGTTTTTTACATGGAGCAAGCCAATAATGCCGCTGATGACGATTACATTGTAGTTAAATTATATTTCAAAATCTTCTGTGCATTTCAGGTGCACTGCTCTCCTTCTCAGTGGGGTTGCTACTATGCTTATTTGTTTTCTATTTCGTGGTCTCATTGGCCTGAGTAACTATTATGTATGAGTGTACTTAACAGAACTGCGTAATGCTAGACACTAGGGGGCAGATTACATTTACAAGCCCCTTGCGCCACGTTTACGTTGCCTTGCGTGACGCAACAGCGGCGTAAACGTGCCGCATCCCTGCAAGTCATTTACAGCATGACGCATCTAGGGAGATGCGTCACGTTATAAAGCCATGGGCCTGCACCACAATGGGTGCGTTCCTAGTACGCAGGGTGGGCGGTCCAGCGGCTGTGCGCCTCGCAAAATTGCCTGCGTGAAATCTACAAGATTTAACGCAGGCACTTCTGCGACGCTGCTACGTCAATTCAATTCCTTATGTCTGCTCGAAGCAGGCGAAAGGACTGACACAGCATGTAAAGTATTGGGTGGCCCTGAGCATTACTGGAGTTGCATTGCGTTGGCGACGTGACTCCAGCGATGCGCCGCTCTTACGTGACGAGATGCGTCACGCAAGTGCCTACCCTTGCGCCAGGGCGCGCCGCATTGTAAATGAGGCACATCTGCCGTGTCGCAAGGGTAGTTTTGCGTGACGCATTTGATCTGGCGCATCTCTGGAGATGCGCCAGAACGCGTAAGTAAGTATGCCCCTAAGGGGCAGAATTGCAATTACCGTCGCATCCCTGCAAAGTAGCAGGGATGCGCCATTAATTGTGCGGCCCGCTACCACCACCAAACATGGTGCGCCGTATTTGCAATGCGGCGCCCCATGGGCCCAAAACGTCACCGAAGCTTTACTGCTGGAGTTGCGTCGCAACGATGGCGCAGCTCCATCAATGCTCTGGGGTACCCTATCTCCCCAATGCTGGGTCAAGCCGTACGTCTGCTTCAAGCAGGTGCAGGGTTTGTGTGACGCATCATTGTCCTAAAGGTGACTGATTGATATTTTGTAGATTTCCCTCAGCCACTATTAGGATGTGTTCCAGCGCAGGAATGCCCTCCCTTGCGCCGGAACGCCCCCTGATGGCGCAGGGCTTTATAACGGGATGCATCTCCCAAATGCGTCACGTTGTTATAATATTATACGCCGCACCATGGCGCCCTTTTTTGTTTAGCTGCTGCGTCACAAAAGTCACGCAAGAACGGCGCAAAAGAGCCGCAAGGGCTTAAATCTGCCCCTTCCTTTGTAACCCTGACAATAAGAAAAATAGTGGCGGTGGATTGATAGTTTGACTATTTAAATGACTGGTAATGTAGCAGGCAACTGTTAGTGTTGTCACTGATCTGACTGAAATCACAATGGAGTTTGTCTGTCACTTTGCGTCTTGCCTGCGGACTGCTGCCTGCCAGTCCTAGGTGAACGTTTCAGTACTTTGTTTAGTGAGTTACGTGACTTTCGAAGTCACAGGTCCGCAAATAAATAAAAAGTAACCATAATCAATATAATTTCGCGGAAATATTTTGTTATTGTTCTTTTGAAATGTTTGATTTGGTTGACATTGACAAGCAACAATCATCCATGTTTTCTGTTCTTTCTTTCATGTTGTATGTCAGCTCCCCCCAGGGGCGAGAGGAGGACACAGGAGCAGCAGGCGGCGGATGCTGTTCAACAGGGCCAGGATCGGGCAGGCGAGGGCTCCTCTGCTGGCCCCAGTAAGTTTTCATTTTAGACTAGTACCTATTTTTCCTAGCGTTCCTCATTTGAATTTTTTCAAAATTGTCTTTGCTCTTCTTGTAGACTGTATCTAAATTCTTATCCTGCCTCTACTATGACTCCCTGTGGTATTACTAGATTATTCTTATTAGTCTGTCTGTGTAGCTAACTAAGATTGCACGGTTGGCGAAACTCCCATGATTCTAGTCAGCAATAGCTCTATCAACTTAGTGCAGTCCTCTGGGATTGTCCATAATGTCTTTTGAAGTGTTCTATCTGGACTCATGCTTGCAAAAATTGCAAAACCTTTCGCTCAGTCACTCTAGTCTGGAGGACCAAAAAACACAGATTGTATTTAAATTTAAAAGCTTTATTAAAAGTAAACACATTTATTAAAATGAAGTCATAATAAAACTAAACGTTTAACTGATAATGGAAAAGTGGTTAGTGCTGACGATTAATTGAAGACATTTCTTGTGGTCGAGCCGAGCTCTCACCTGGTTTCAACTTGATCTTGTTGTTAGAAGTCCATCTTCTGTCTGTGTGGAGAAAAATGGTGCGTGTTAAAAAATCAGCCTTCATCAGTTGTGCCAAAAGTGCAGCAAGACAACCTTCCCTGGAAAAAGGGACATTTTTTTTAACTTTAACGTAGACAGTCACAAATTAGATTGTTTTCACATGTCTTCATTCCTAGACCAAATACTAGTGACTAGTGAGTGCTTTATTCTAAGATTCTTAAATGTACTTTGTAGGTGGAACATCTGGTGGCGGGGCCAGTGTGGTGGTGGTGCTCGACACGGAGGCGGAGGGCAGTTTATCAGGGGAGGAGGCGGCGGCGGCGGCTGTGAGAGTTGAGACGGTGGTGGCGGCCAGAGGTAAGCTCTTATATATTCCTTACTTATTGAGATTGAAGACTAGCTGGGAAGGCAAGAATATGAGATGCATGGCTGGGTGAATGATGAAGCAATGATGGGTGGAAGGACAACAGCCTGGGTGGGTGACACAGAAACTGTATGTGTCCATATACCTGGATCATGCTACTATCTGACTCTTAGATAGCATATGTGTATCTAGAGCAGGGGTACTCATAGTACGGCCCGCGGGCCGGTGGTGGCCCGGCAAGCCTTCCTTGGCGGTGCGCAGACCTTGCAGACAATCACTGCTCCCCCGGCCCCCACAGAGCAGAGGCTTTTTGTATTTCACCTGTTAGCGCCCCTGCATCTCCACTCTGACAATCACTGCTCCCCCGGCCCCCACAGAGCAGAGTGGAGATGCAAGGCCACAAAGAGGTGAAATAGAACAAAGCCTCTGCTCTGTGGGGCCGGGCAAGCAGTGATTGTCAGGGTGGAGAAGCAGGGGCGCTAAAACAAACAAAGCCTCAATAATATGTTAATGGTCTTTTAAAGACCTGTTAAGTACTTTGGTGTTGTTGTCTGTGTGTGCGCGTTGAGGAAGCGGTCTCAACCCGGGCTGAAGGCTGACACAGATAGACACACACACAGTGAGATGACAGAGGGAGAGGGAGGGCAGGAGGGAGAGAGAGATGGAGGGAGGGCAGGAGGGACAGCAGGAGGGAGAGAGATGTATGTAAATGCTGGGTCTGGTGGCTCAGTGGATGAGGGCATCTGCTGCAGGGACCTGTGTGCAACCTCATGGTCACAAGTTATCGTTTTGCTTTAGCCCCGCCCCCTCTGACTCCGCCCCCACCAGTGCGGCCCTCGGCCCCAAACTACACTGTAAATGTAGCCCCTGAGAGAAAGTTTGTGAGTACCCATGATCTAGAGAGAGTAGATGGTCAGTGGATGAACTAAGTGTAACTTTGAAGAGCATGTAACACTGCACCCGCACGTCCGTTCCAGTGTAGGAAAGGCAAGGAAAAGAACTTTTAATTTTGTCCAAATACTACCATAAATAGTAGCAGTAGTTTGTATTGCAAGCACTGCATAGATCCGGTTATTATGGTGGCCACTCCCTACCTCTCTTAATAAGTTTAGTAGTACTCAGTCATTCATGTGTGGATGTATCACTGCCTGTCACTCAATAAAAAGCAAAGCACCTAAAGTCATCCCATATATAAGCAAAAACATCCCATGTGAAGTGATAGATAATCAGATTATTTATCTTCTTCAATTTTCCATTTCTAGTACTCATTTCCACTGTAGGGTGAAAGTTAAATTAATTAAGCAGTAGCCCTTGAGTTGTAACAGAGTATTCTCAGTGCCACCCGTAATAGAAAAGTAAGAGATTCACCACCTGCATGTACTGGACGGGTACAGTAACGCAACGGCAACGCAAGTCTAGGTCACTCCTCATGGCGTGCGTCTCTTTTTCTCGGGTGCAAGTTTACCGCGCTGGCATTATGCCGGCTTGCAGAAAATAACGTACCAATTTTCCAAAACAAGAGACAAGAAGAAGAATAAGACTGGTGTACTTTCATAGTCGACTCCAATGGAAGTCCACAGTGCTCATAGAATTTGTTCCTTAAACTCCCACTAATGTTAGAGCAAGGATGAAGAAGTGTGAGGTTAGATAGATACTGGCCTCAATAGTTATGTAATGCGCTTGCAAGTTGCTAGTTGTACTGCAGCACACATTTCTGCTGAATGATTGAGTTAATCTTAAAGAGCATTGGTTACAGACTATGTCTTTCTTTCTTCATATAGGTTCTCCTTCCAAACGAACAAGGAGGAAGGAGCTGGCTAGAGCGGCCCGGCAACGGAGAATCGAGGCCACTGTTGCGGAATATCGGCGGCTGGTGGCCCTGGAGGACGAGGAAAGTGTGCGGTCGACAACAACGACAACGTCGTCTGCATCGGCCTCCGTGGCCCCACCGGCTGCCACCCAGCACAGTGGTCCACCGAGACTGAGCCGGGCTGCCAAAGGCAAACGCCACCGTCGAGCAGCAAGGCCAACAGCTGCTTCTCACAGGCCTTGCACCTGCAAGGCAGTGAAGGCACGCCTGCGCCGCACTACCCTGATGGTGTCCCGCCTTCAGCAGGAGCTCGCCTTGCTCCGCGAGGAGCATGATGCCCTGGCCCAAAAAGTTAACAGCATCCACCCATAGTGTCCCTTGCCCCTTTTTTAGAGACTTTTGGGGGGTGGGAATTGGGAGTTGGGTTTTTGGGGACTTTTGAAGGACAATCGTTGGGGTTAGGGAGGGTCTTGCGGGAGATTATTTTGTTAGGGATATAAATATACTTTTTCAAACTTTATCTGAGCATACCTGTTTTTTACTGCTTGCCTGGTGGGTGGGGGTTTAACGTTGACTGTTTTCCTGAAAGTTTAGTTCCATTTTCTTCCTTTAAGTGTAAATGCCCAAATGTTTTCAACACTAAGTGCCTCTCACAGACTAAGTGAAGTGAATCCAAGAGTCCTAGGACTTTAGTAGTACTACCTTCAGTCTCTCGTCTCTCGTACTAATACTCCATTATACCCCCAAACCACCAAACGCTTATCTTACCTGTAATTTGTGTTTGAAAGTAGGGCTAGGCCCAGGGCTGGCTCCACGGGAAACACCGAATAACGTTGGCAATCTTGGTCGGATAAAATTTCCTCATAGCGGTGGTACTAGTGGTGTGACACAGTGGCAGTTGCATGCCTATGAAAAAAAAGAAAATGAAATCTGGTTTGTCCTCCTGAGCAATTCAACGGTACAACTGAGAATATAGCAGGTGACAGAAGTACAGTAGAGCAGTGCCACATTGTAGCCTAACAAATGGTAAAGTATAACTACTAATTCGGTTGAAGTTCTTTCACATTAGCAATGGTTCTTTGTCAAGCAGAGTAAGAATATATCATCGACAACTGTGGAAAGAAAGAATGCGACAGTACAGGGCCTGTGTGGAATTATTGATAACTATATTCAACATAAGGTCTCTGTAGCCAGATACCCGAGAGCCTTGCTGGTCACTATAAATCCATTCACAACAACACTCAATGGGGTTGGTCTGGAAGGTGTCACGTTTACTCCCCGTGATCCAGTCGATGCAAATATGGTTCCACCTCCAAATGTCACCAACACCCAGAAGTGTAAACACAGGGTGTTCGAGGCATTAGGCGAGGGAGAAAAATAACAAACTAAAATAAAAAATGTGGGATGGGTAAAGGTAGGGTCAGCAGGGAAAGGATACCTGTAAGAGAAGACAAGACAGGCATCAGTGAAGTGATGTCCTAACATACAAGGGTACTCTCATATAGTCTCACTAAATAGTCTGCAAGTCTCCCGCCTACTCATGGGAAATGTAGTTTCATAGTACGGTAGGCGCTTAGGGGCTGCGTAACCTGACAGAAGGTATAGTAGATAGAAAAGGAGAAATTGCTTTTTTTCTAGGTGTCCCCTCACTCACCAGGGTTGCCCCTTGGTGACATGCTTCATCATTGGGGCCATCCCAGTCCTCTACGGCCTGGGGCGTGCTGCGACTTGCGAATTACGTAGGAGCACTTACAAATGACTATGTGTGGTGCAGATAGTGGAGTGGACTCAGTGATGTGTTAAGGGATCAATGTAGAAGCCGAGAGAGAGCAAAGAAATGCAGTCACAGTCAGAGAAAAAGGCAAGGGATACTGTATCTATGTGGTTGTAGTGGTCCTGTTGGAAGTGGTAAGTAAGTTGCCCGCAGAAAAAAAATCCTCCTATTAGCGGCACTCCTCCATTGCAGCCGACGCTTCGTCCACCGATGTTGGTCACCAGAAGACACCCTGTCCACTGCCTGCCTGATGCTGAATTGTGGCTCGCTACTGTGAAGCCTGACTCCATCCTTTTTTCCCCATTGCAGAGACTGAAACCCGGCCTGTAATTATTCAACGAAAAACAGGAAGTGATATAATATTACAACACCACTGATAAATAAATATAAGGTATGTAGGCTGTGGAGTGCAAAAAGTCACAATTTGTTTTTCCTAGTAGACAGACAGTACAATGTTTTTGAAAGTGCGTACTCTGAGTCACCTTTTGAAGGATAAATAAGTATGGGCAAATTAATGTAGCGGATCTTGCCCCTCAAGCTAGGTGTACTGTAAACTGTGTTTTAGAACAAAAATAGATCTTCCTAGCAGTGCTCCCACCCAAAAAACGAGGCCTAGCAGAAAACTGGAGACAAAACTTACTTTGAAAGTAAAAGTAGGCCGAAGTACCCTAATTACCCATTACCCCCCGTGGATTGCATTCAAACCACTTGCAAGCAACCAAGCAAAAGTAGCCATAGCCAGCATCGCTCCAAGACTCGAAATCCCCCCCACTCAAACACATGCAATAGAAATACTGCTAACCCTAACGAACCCTAAGTTAAGAATAGTGGCAAAGGCTTTCTTTAACTATGCCAAATCCCCCCTTTCCCACCATGGATTTTCTTCAAATGACTTGCAACCAAAATTACACATTCTCACGAGTGCTCTAAGACCCCAGAACTCAGTTTGAAAAATCTAGAACACCCCGATATACATGCAATCCTGCTGCTAGGGCTAACCCTAACGAACCCTAAGTTACAAAAAGTGCCAAAACTAAAGGCTTTTCCGCGCGGATTTTGTCCCAACCACTTCTACCCGGTATTAGACCTTCCCAGGAATGCCCCAAGACCCGGCAACCCACCCGCCAAGAAGCATAACACCCCCAAACAGGCCAAAAGCAAAATCTCATACTTGCAATATTTCTGGGCCTTCGGTCCAAACGCGCTGCGTAGCTAGGCCATAAGTCGGGGTTGGCACGACGGATTTCCTGAAAAGCAAATGCAATCAAGATTAGAGTGTCCCAGCAGTGCTCCCAGACCACGAAACTCACCCAGAAACACCAGGAAGCCCCCCAAACAGGCCCCCGAAAACGCTACATAGAGCAAAATGTCAGAAATAGCCCAAAAAAAAATCGGCCTGGATTTAGTCCCAACCACTTCTACCCGGTATTAGACCTTCCCAGGAATGCCCCAAGACCCGGCAACCCACCCGCCAAGAAGTATAACACCCCCAAACAGGCCAAAAGCAAACTCTCATACTTGCAATATTTCTGGGCCTTCGGTCCAAACGCGCTGCGTAGCTGGGCCATAAGTCGGGGTTGGCACGACGGATTTCCTGAAAAGCAAATGCAATCAAGATTAGAGTGTCCCAGCAGTGCTCCCAGACCACGAAACTCACCCAGAAACACCAGGAAGCCCCCCAAACAGGCCCCCGAAAACGCTACATAGAGCAAAATGTCAGAAATAGCCCAAAAAAAAATCGGCCTGGATTTAGTCCCAACCACTTCTACCCGGTATTAGACCTTCCCAGGAATGCCCCAAGACCCGGCAACCCACCCGCCAAGAAGTATAACACCCCCAAACAGGCCAAAAGCAAACTCTCATACTTGCAATATTTCTGGGCCTTCGGTCCAAACGCGCTGCGTAGCTGGGCCATAAGTCGGGGTTGGCACGACGGATTTCCTGAAAAGCAAATGCAATCAAGATTAGAGTGTCCCAGCAGTGCTCCCAGACCACGAAACTCACCCAGAAACACCAGGAAGCCCCCCAAACAGGCCCCCGAAAACGCTACATAGAGCAAAATGTCAGAAATAGCCCAAAAAAAAATCGGCCTGGATTTAGTCCCAACCACTTCTACCCGGTATTAGACCTTCCCAGGAATGCCCCAAGACCCGGCAACCCACTAGCCAAGAAGTATAACACCCCCAAACAGGCCAAAAGCAAACTCTCATACTTGCAATATTTCTGGGCCTTCGGTCCAAACGCGCTGCGTAGCTGGGCCATAAGTCGGGGTTGGCACGACGGATTTCCTGAAAAGCAAATGCAATCAAGATTAGAGTGTCCCAGCAATGCTCCCAGACCACGAAACTCACCCACAAACAGACGGAACCCCCCCTAAGAGCACCTCAAAGGCAAGCAAGTCATCAAAAACACAAAAAATTTTCCGCCTGGGATTTGGTCCAAAACACTTTTATCCGGTATTAGAGCTTCCCAGCAATGGCCCCAGAGCCGTCAACCCAGGAGAAAACGAGTAGAAGACCCCCAAACAGCCAAAGAGCAAAAGTACAAAAATGGGGACTTAGTCAATTTTTCACAAATTTCCCAAATCACTCCGCGCGCGCTCTGCAGCTAGGCCCTAAGTCCCCTCTGCCACCATGGATTTGCTTCAAACCTCTTGCAAAGTAAAGTAGATATAGCCAGCAGTGCTCCCAGACCACGAAACTCACCCAGAAACACCAGGAAGCCCCCCAAACAGGCCCCCGAAAACGCTACATAGAGCAAAATGTCAGAAATAGCCCAAAAAAAAATCGGCCTGGATTTAGTCCCAACCACTTCTACCCGGTATTAGACCTTCCCAGGAATGCCCCAAGACCCGGCAACCCACCCGCCAAGAAGCATAACACCCCCAAACAGGCCAAAAGCAAAATCTCATACTTGCAATATTTCTGGGCCTTCGGTCCAAACGCGCTGCGTAGCTAGGCCATAAGTCGGGGTTGGCACGACGGATTTCCTGAAAAGCAAATGCAATCAAGATTAGAGTGTCCCAGCAATGCTCTCAGACCATGAAACTCACCCACAAACAGACGGAACCCCCCCTAAGAGCACCTCAAAGGCAAGCAAGTCATCAAAAACACAAAAAAATTTCCGCCTCGGATTTGGCACAAACCACTTTTAGTGCTTCCCAGCAATGGCCCCAGACCCGTCAACTCACCTGCAAAGAGGTAGAACAACACCCCCACAAGTGCTGAGTCTTTCTTCATTGGGCGTAAACCAGCCCTCTGCTTTGATGGAAATAGGAGTCTGGAGGAGGAGGATAGAGGAGCATGTTCTTCTGAACTTGTGAACCTGAGGAATGCAGACTGCGGCACCTTCAAATAAATTAGCAAACAAGTGAAGACAGTTCTGCTGATGGGCTTGTCTTTGTGATTATCTGATTAAAGTTTGAATTATATTAACTGTGCACAACAAAGAAAGACAGACACACAGGAATAAAAGTGAATAAGGATGAAAAAGAAAGTTATTGATTCGTTGTCTCATTTTCAGGGCTCGAAGTCGGAATCACGGTCCAGGAATAAGAATAAGGCTTCGTCATCATACTCTGCGAATTCAGCCCGGGTGAGGTCAGTGCCACCTGACAGAGTAGAAATTCCCTCATCTATGGTGCTGGCCACCTCCTCTTCATCCGGCACGCTCTCTCGTACTCTTATATCTGGTGGTATGAGGTGCTGATTCATCTTGATCATTGTTAACCTCTCCACATTTTTGGGCGAGAGGCGGCTCCGTTTGGGAGTTACAATCCCACCAGCCGCACTGAAAACCCGTTCAGAAGACACACTTGCGAGTGGGCAAGACAAGTAGTTTAAAGCCAGGTTGGTGAGCTGTGGCCACAATTCTTTTTTCCCATGCCAATACGCCAATGGGTCAGAATTAACATAGACCTCTGTGGAGTCATTCAGATAGTCCTTCACCATCGACTCAAGGTCCTCCTCCAAGGTTCCTCCACTTTGCGTAGCTCTTGCTGTGCCTTTGACCTTTTGAGAACCAAACCCACGCAGAGCTAGCCAATCCTCTTCAGCCTCCAATGTTTCTGCTGTCTTTCGTGCAGATGATGCGGTTGCCGGTGTCTTTAACGGCTGAGAGGTCACTTGTGCCACAGCCACAGGTGCAGAAGTGGATTGTTTTGACTGGGGATGGCCTGCTGATGTACTGCCATTTCCTTCAATTTCCAGCCGTTCTGTTTCAAACTTCTTGGCTGACAAGGCTAGCCAACGTTTGTACTTTGTAACATCTTCATCAGCAAAAGGAAAGAATGCTCTGCCTGCCAGCGCCTTTTTGTAGCGTGGATCCAGAATAGTAGCACAAATGTAATGCTGTTCTGAGTGGATCTTTTGAAGACGTTCATCACCTTGTAGGAGCTCTAATAATTTCTCAGCCAGAAGCAAAGAGTCTTTCTTTTTGTCATCTTTTCGAAACACAGAACACACCTCCTTCAGTTGGTCCTCCAGCATGTACAACAATGGGATAGCTTTTCCCAAATTAGAGTCCTCCTTGCTGACTGCACGTGTGAAGACCTCAAAAGGACGAAGCATGCGTGTTAGGCTTTCAACTATGTTCCATTGCGGCCCACCCATCCTCAGCTCCTCTATACCCTCTTTCAAGAAATATTGATCGAGTTGCGTATACTGCTCATACAGACGCTCAAGCATGTAGAAGGTTGAGTTCCAACGTGTTACCACCTCCTGGATGAGTGCTTTCACTGGCATTTGACTTTGATATAGCATGCTCCTCAGCTGCTTGCGGGCCTTAAAAGAATGCCTGAAATGCTTGCAAATTTTTCGGCAGTTCTCCAATACACTGTACGCTGCACTGCGTTTATTACCCAAGAATTTTTGGACAACCAGGTTTATACAGTGCGCCAAACACGGCACTCTGAAATAGTAACCGTCCCTCATGGCCTTAACTATATTGGAGCCATTGTCTGTGGAAACATAACCAACCTTGCGTTTTAGTGGGGACAGACAGTTAAGGACCTTTGTGTTAAAGACATCCAAAATGTTTTCTGCTGTGTGACGTTTCTCCAAACCAAACATGGCTAGTGTTGCATGTTTCCGAGCACCTTTAAAAACAATGTTAGTGTCAACACCTGAGTTTAGCTTTGCTTTAGCCCCTGAAAAAGAGACCCAGTGTGCAGTGATGCACATGTAATCAGCGCCTGCGCCACTGGTCCACATGTCTGTTGTCAGATGTATAGTGTGAACAGCACTCTTCTGCAAAGCTGCCCCAATCACCTTCAGAACATCTTCATGTAGTGCTGGAACCGCAACTCGGGCAAAATAGAACCGGCTAGGAACCTTCCATTTAGGGCAGAGCGCTGTCACTAATTCTAGAAAACCAACCCCTTCTACAAAAGAAAAAGGGAGAAGGTCCAGAGCTAGCATTTTAGCCAGCTTAGTGTTATACAGACGGGTCATTGGGTGGTTGCGTTCATATTGCGCTTCTGTAAACAACATCTTTTTAATGTTGCCCTGGACCAATGATTTACGGGATGATGATGATCTCTTCGACCCAGTTACGCTCGCTGATGAAGTTTTCCGCATTGATGTCTCACTCTCTCCCACACTCTTAGTGTGGCTCCCATGGGGTGTGCTGCTGACATGGGAACTGGGTGTAAGTGAAGTGTTTGAATCGTCTTCTACCTCCTCGTCATCAGCAGATGACAAATCAACGTTTTCATTACGTGCAATTCCGGCTTTCTTGACCGCCTCTAGGTGCGGAAACCATTCGACAGGGTGCCTTCTCTCAAGATGACCTCTCTGGCCTCCGGTACCATAGTTAGAACCAAGCTTACCACGACTAAATCGAAGCTTACAAAGGCTACAAATGGCTACGTTTTCCTTTTTTGGGCAAACACTAAAGAAGTCCCAAACTGGAGACTTGAAATGTCTTCGGGGGCCGGAGGAGGCGGCGATACTGGTGGTGGTGGTCCTGCTGCTAATGACAGATGAAGTGGAGGATGTGGATTGCCGAACCTCAGTACGTTTTGCACTTTCACCACCACGAATTGAGGTCGAGGACGAGGTGGGTACCTTCTTGCGAAGAAATATGGAAGCGGTAGGTTTTGGTGTACTACTTAACTCCAAATCTAATGATTCCATTTCCATTGCCTCCTCGCCGACATCATCATCACGCTCAGCAGCTTCTCGGGATAGGGTCAAAATGTCTCTTTGCTGCATGCCCGGTGGGGCTGCAGTGACCTTTGTGATGACTGGCTCGTCGTCATCGTGAGAGGCTTCATCACCAGCAGTATCTGTCACTTCTTGTTGAGCCTCATCACACTCCATAGGTTTGAGTTTTTGGACGACCTTCCTTTTACGCTTAGGTACCGGTGGCAGATCATGGTGTGCCTCTGCCTCACTGTCAGACCGCAGTTGTGGTGGTTCCCAAGACAGATCACTTGCACCAGAACGAGGTGGGCTTGAAGAAGATGTAGACACCCCCCTTGATCTTTTCCTTGCTAGGGATGTGGAAGACAATGAATGATCATCAGGAGGAGTGGCTTCCAATGATACCTCAGCTTCATTGTCGATTTCCAAATGTGCCCCTACTTCGGGAGGAACAACTATTGTGGGCACTTGTGAACGTCCATGCACCTTTGCTTGCGCATCTCCTTTTGCTGCCTCTCCTTCCACATGTACTTGGGCGTGTACTTGCACATGGTGTTGTTGTTGCGGCTGTGGTTGTTCAACACTTGTCAGATGAGTTACAACAACCTGTGTTGATTCAGGGACATTGCTGCTACTTTCTTGCGATGAGCCAACATCACTGGTCGATGGTGATTGGAGAAGTACACTGACTGCCTCTGAAGCACTCAAGGGCTTTGACTTAAGTTGGCGTGGTGGTGGAGGCACTGAACCCAATGGAGCAGGGGTGCTGCTCTCAGGTTGGTCCCCAGCAGATCCTGCTGCTGCAGGCGTACTTTTTTTTTTGCTCCCAAAAAAAGTGGCGGGTGGCACACCAGCCTCCTTGGTAACTTGCTTCTTCTGCTCCTTACTAGCAACTTTCTTGCTAGAGGAGCTACGGAGAACTTTCTTTGGGGCCATCTTCTTCAGAGCAGGTCAGACAGCAGGCCGCAGTTGCACGAATTGTAGAGTTGTCTGAGGCCAGACGTGACGTCGCGTGACGTTATGCTGCACACACACACCGCTGCAGGACTTCTTCCTGGCACTGGTGGTTCTCTTGAGTCTTGTGCACCTAAAAAAAATGGAAGACAGAGGAACATCAGTTCAGTTATAGAGCACAAAAAAATCGAAAAACACTGCAAAATCAGCACAATCCCAATCCATCCATGCCCTCCATAATGTTTAAATTCAAGACAACCCACAGAAAGACTAGGCCCATGCAAGACTCACTACCCCTGGGCATAAATAAAGGTTGAAAAGTAGGCAAAATGGTTGGAGGCCTAACAACAAAGCCTGCATTCAAAATGGCCACTTGCCTGCCAAGCACATGGCCAGTGCCTGTAGCTGCACTCAAAATGGCCACCAGCCACATGGCATGTCCCTCCCCATGAACACACCCAAAAATCGAAAAACACTGCAAAATCAGCACAATCCCATTCAATCCATGGCCTCCATGATGTTTAAATTCAAGACAACCCACAGAAATACTAGGCCCATGCTAGACTCAAATACCCCTGGTGAAAAGGCCACAAGTACAGGCCCAAAAATCGAAAAACACTGCAAAATCAGCACAATCCTATTCCATCCATGGCCTCCATGATGTTTAAATTCAAGACAGCCCACAGAAAGACTAGGCCCATGCTAGACTCAAATACCCCTGGTGAAAAGGCCACAAGTACAGGCCCAAAAATCGAAAAACACTGCAAAATCAGCACAATCCTATTCCATCCATGGCCTTCATGATGTTTAAATTCAAGACAGCCCACAGAAAGACTAGGCCCATGCTAGACTCAAATACCCCTGGTGAAAAGGCCACAAGTACAGGCCCAAAAATCGAAAAACACTGCAAAATCAGCACAATCCCATTCAATCCATGGCCTCCATGATGTTTAAATTCAAGACAACACACAGAAATACTAGGCCCATGCAAGACTCACTACCCCTGGGCATAAATAAAGGTTGAAAAGTAGGCAAAATGGTTGGAGGCCTAACAACAAAGCCTGCATTCAAAATGGCCACTTGCCTGCCAGCACATGGCCAGTGCCTGTAGCTGCACTCAAAATGGCCACCAGCCACATGGCATGTCCCTCCCCATGAACACCCCCAAAAATCGAAAAACACTGCAAAATCAGCACAATCCCATTCAATCCATGGCCTCCATGATGTTTAAATTCAAGACAACCCACAGAAAGACTAGGCCCATGCTAGACTCAAATACCCCTGGTGAAAAGGCCACAAGTACAGGCCCAAAAATCGAAAAACACTGCAAAATCAGCACAATCCTATTCCATCCATGGCCTCCATGATGTTTAAATTCAAGACAGCCCACAGAAAGACTAGGCCCATGCTAGACTCAAATACCTCTGGTGAAAAGGCCACAAGTACAGGCCCAAAAATCGAAAAACACTGCAAAATCAGCACAATCCTATTCCATCCATGGCCTCCATGATGTTTAAATTCAAGACAGCCCACAGAAAGACTAGGCCCATGCTAGACTCAAATACCCCTGGTGAAAAGGCCACAAGTACAGGCCCAAAAATCGAAAAACACTGCAAAATCAGCACAATCCTATTCCATCCATGGCCTCCATGATGTTTAAATTCAAGACAGCCCACAGAAAGACTAGGCCCATGCTAGACTCAAATACCCCTGGTGAAAAGGCCCCAACAACAGGTCAAAAATCGAAAAACACAAAATTTTACAAAAAAAAAAAATCGAAAAACACAGAAAAATCAGCACAATCCCAATTCATCTATGGCCTCCATGATGTTTAAATTCAAGACAACCCACAGAAATACTAGGCCCATGCAAGACTCACTACCCCTGGCATAAATAAAGGTTGAAAAGTAGGCAAAATGGTTGGAGGCCTAACAACAAAGCCTGCATTCAAAATGGCCACTTGCCTGCCAGCACATGGCCAGTGCCTGTAGCTGCACTCAAAATGGCCACCAGCCACATGGCATGTCCCTCCCCATGAACACCCCCAAAAATCGAAAAACACTGCAAAATCAGCACAATCCCATTCCATCCATGGCCTCCATGATGTTTAAATTCAAGACAACCCACAGAAATACTAGGCCCATGCAAGACTCACTACCCCTGGCATAAATAAAGGTTGAAAAGTAGGCAAAATGGTTGGAGGCCTAACAACAAAGCCTGCATTCAAAATGGCCACTTGCCTGCCAGCACATGGCCAGTGCCTGTAGCTGCACTCAAAATGGCCACCAGCCACATGGCATGTCCCTCCCCATGAACACCCCCAAAAATCGAAAAACACTGCAAAATCAGCACAATCCCATTCCATCCATGGCCTCCATGATGTTTAAATTCAAGACAGCCCACAGAAAGACTAGGCCCATGCACCACTCACACTACCCCTGGTCAAGGCCCCAACAACAGGTCAAAAATCGAAAAACACAAAATTTTACAAAAAAAAAAAATCGAAAAACACAGAAAAATCAGCACAATCCCAATTCATCTATGGCCTCCATGATGTTTAAATTCAAGACAACCCACAGAAAGAATCAGTCCACCCACCACTGAGTACCCCTGGGAAAAGGCCCCAAAACAGCCCAAAAATCGAAAATCCCAAAATTTTAGTTGCAGCAACTGTAATGCCCCAAACAAACTTACTTGTAAAATTTCTAATCCAACAGTGATCCAAAGAAAGTCAAAAAGGCCTCAAATCCAAAGATCCAGCAGCATCCACAAAAGGTAATCCTTCCAGGTCCACATCCGAATGAAAAGTGACCAGGAGATGGACAAAGCACTGGGAGGAGCCTGCTGAACAGGAACAGGAAGTTGAAGACTATGGGGCACTTCCTTCCTCCCACCCCCCTGCCCCCCTCCCCAAAATGGACTCCTCGCTAAAAAAGTGCAGGCAAATGTCAAACTAAGGAGTTATTCACATAAAAATCATCATTTCTAGAAGGTTTATGCTGCTTGCTGGTGGATTTCTTGTGCAGAATTGCAAATTTATATTTTCGCGCGCCGCATCTCAAATCTCGCAATTGCGAAGTACCGCGAGACGTGATCTCGTCGTACTCGCGTTGACAAACTATCGCTGGCAAGCCGCGATGACGTAATCGCGCTCGCCAATTCCCGCGGGATCACACAGCAAGATCCAAAATGGCGCAGCACTCGCAAACTATCGAAAAAAACAACTCGGCAAACGATGATAAACGCCGCGCGCCGCAAAAATTGTATCACCAACGCCGCGCGCCGCCAAAAAAATCCGCTGCGTGCGAATTTGCGGATTTTGCGGGAAATCCGCAAATCTCGCGGATTGCGGATTTCCCGAAAATCCGCAAAATCCGCGAGCGGAACGGATTTTCCGCCCACGCTTAATCCACATACGAACATGCATCAGTGTCTATCCTCTCTAAGAGAGAGACAATACGGGCAGCAAACACGCCTGGACTATTCTTGTAGTCCATAGGTAATCGTTTATACTGGCGTTGTTTGCTGCCACAGGTAAAACTGGTCCACTGGAAACTCAGTCCGTCCAAATTGTGGGCAAAAAAAACATTGGATATGTCAAGCGCAGTTTTAAACCTTTTACGCACAAGACCATTCACAACTGCAGAGCCGTGAGTATTCTGTACTGCACAGGTACGGCAATGCGAGTGTAAATGCCAGTAATCCAATACCAAACGGTACGAGCCGTCAGGCTTGGTCACAGTAAAAAGAGGGTTATTCATCGGTGACACACAGGTTTCAATCACACCTTGATATTCCAATTGGTCAAGGATTTCCGCAACGGAAGCCTTAGCTTCACATCAGATGGGATATTGGGAATGAGGCTGTGGCATAGACCGCCAAGAAATCTCGTAGTGTGGGAAAAATGTATCCCAATCACACTGTGTAGGGTACAGAGCCGGCGCAAGAACCTTAGCCCACTCTTCTGCAAAATTCAGCGCATGCTTTTTCGAGACCGTGTGCGCGAAACTAGGGAGGATTACCTCCTCCCCTCTCGGAGCTGCGAGCACTAAAGGTGGGGGCCAGTCAGTCTCCGCTAACAAAATGTCATAGGTAGTCGTAAGATTTTCCCAAAATACCCCTTTGATGGTACGCTGTATGTCACCTTCAATTAAAAGGACTATGTTATAAAGTCTGTCAGGGGGAGCTACTCTAGTATCAGCTGTCTCCACAACAACATATCGGTCAGACGCTGTCACCTTCAGTAGCGGACGCAGGTCCTCTCGCACTATGGTAATCTCTGCCGCGCTGTCCAGCAAGGTCAGAGCCCATGTCTGATTCCGAAGCTGCGTTCTCACTATCTGTAGCATATCTCGCTGTTAAAGTGGCAACTTTTTTTTTCTGAAACTGGGGTCTTTTCGGTGTTGAATCGTCCTGCTTGTCTTTACTGTCTTTCGGGCGGGGCTAGTCGCATCCCTGCTGGCCACCCAGACCTCTGCTGCCTCCTCCACCACCGGTCGATGAGGCCGATGAGTCCTGAAAAGAACAAGGAGAGCGTTGTTCAGAAACCTGAAAACGATCAGGTGATTTTATCGTCGCGTGATCGCGCATGTCATAAATACGTTCTGTAGGCGCAGGCACTGGAGATGCAGGACGAGACTCCTGTTTCTGCTGTTGTTGTTTACCCTGTTTTTGTTTGTTCGGCCAATTTTGCTATTTAGCCTTCGGCCTCTGACTTCGGCCCTTGGGGTTGCTTTTTCTCTTTAGTGGAAAATGGCTTGACTCCCAAACTATTACGGCCCACGGTCTTATAAGCCGCCACAATAATTCTTGGTAACTGTCGGGGTTTGTCGGCATCGGGTACAGCCTGCGAAGCATTAGACACCTGAAAGCTCACAGCATCTCCCTTCACATTCGCAAGAACGAGATCGGAAACTACGTCAAAACTGCTGCAGAGGCGCATACCCAATTCAACTGCTGCTTCAGGTCCATGCTCACCCTGAACACGCTTAACGACCGTTGGAAGGACAGTCATTGACGGTGTGCCGAAGCACCTCTATATACTGCCTTAGATCTTACCTCATGTCTCACAGTCACCAGTTTCTGGAATCAAGTCTTTAGGCATGCTAATTGTCAGAATCCTGTTTTTCACCAGGAGTTGTTAGGAAATACCGCTTCCAGCTGGTCAAACTTCTCAGCAAGCCAGAAAGGAAAATCATCCTTATTCTGGGGGCTCTTGCCCATCACAGCGTTGACCATTACAGGACTAAGCTTCATTCCTCCCTGTCCGTCTGGAAATGTCGAAATACCTGGGGCCCCGCCCGGGAGATTGCGGGTAATGTATTGCACTAATGACCTAATTACGCTAATTGCGACTACATGGAGTCGTCTTATTTCAGCAAGGGTACACGCCCCGTGCTGAGGATGAGGTGTAAATCCAGCCAAAAGAGGCCAAGTCGCGCCTGGATGGGACAAAGGACCTAACCTGGGTGCTGTCAAAGTGTGGGGTAGGACGCCATTAAACCAAACTCTGTGCTGCCAAGCGTTAATCGTAACTTCCTGTGTCCTGTACGGAACATAGTCCAGAGGCACAGCCGTGGGAGTGACGTGTCGAACACAGTAGTATTTGCGTTCACAGCTGGGAAGGTCACCCACGAGTAAAAAGTTTCGAAAGGGTAAGCCACCTCGGCACTCACTACCATAATTACGGCCATGCCATCCACAGGGACATTATAATTCTGCAAGTGATTGCGCACCGCAATGCGACTATGTTGCGGAATGTCCACCGCGGCCATAGTAACACAGAAAGGAAAAGGTACAATAAAAACGACGTAGCACTACTGGGTAGTAATTAAAGGAAACCGTTTAAAAGAATCAAGCTTGAAAAGACCTATGTAAGTATAGGTAGGTTTGTCCGACTCCACTGTTTTCCGGAAACAATAGCGAAGGGTGTTAAGGATTGATATAAGTACTACTCAAGTGTCATGTAATAAGACCACCAACGATCGGGCGCCATGTAGAACAGAACTGTGCGTAGACACTCTGAACCTCAGTGAATTAGGGTTTGCCAAAACTCACCTTCGTATCCAAAATCTCCTACCAGACTAGCAATCAGTGTCTCATTGGTTCTTACCGACCCCCAATGATTTAGACAACCCAGAATATGGACTTAGAACACCTCAGGTAACGTGGACCACATGAACACTCTTTCGTTCTACTAACATACCAATCCAGAACGAGGAGTAAATGAGGACACGTGCAAGTTTGAAATGTCTATTTCTAATACAGTGTTCTCAAGCGCAGTATCTTAGCAAATACAAGCAAACATATTATAAGGAATAAGGTTAGCAGCATAGTTACTATTCCATAAAATACAAAAGGCAAAAGCATGTTAAAATGCTGAAGGGAAAAGGTCTAAATAGAACCTCAGTTTACCCTCCCTTGCTAGTATATTTTATTATATCTACAGAAGGTCTCTTTGGGTTTAGAAGGGCGGGCCCATACCTTTGGGTTCAGCAGAAATGGATCACATCATCTCCTGCACCAAATCTCTGCATGCAAATATTCATCAAGTGTGTAACTCATGCTCTGTGCACTGCATTATTAATCGCGCCTAAACCCCAAAGTTGGCCACAGCTGAATATGTATTATGTCTAGCCAGTGCACTGATCAAACTGAACAACAAGCGCTGTGTTGAAATAACCTTGAAGGCCTCGGCACTCACTGTACAGACATAGCTTACCTAGCAATGCTGATATTATAAGCAAACATATCATTCTCGTGTAAAGCAAAATATTCAACTAGGCGAAAAGCTTTAATAACAAAACGTGTCGTGTGCAGTGGCTGCAGAAAAGGAAAATGGTGTTTAAACTTCTAATAAGCTCATGCTAACATAACACAGTGCAAAGGTAAAACCAGACCACATGATAATACTGTGATTGCCGGTTTTCATCTTATGGTTCACATTTTTGATATCCGCACTCTACAATAGGCCCACGCGACTGACGTATAGTAGATGACCAGATAGAAAGGTATGAATTATTGTGATTCAATTCATCATCTACTTATGTTCCCTTGTAATATCTGAGCTATGCATCAAGCTCAATCTAGTTTTTACTTCTTTTTCAGTTTTTACCATGTCCTCAATACAAGTGTTCTCATGCTGTTTTGCAGTCTGCCAGTGGCACTCTCATCATTTGTTATTCTTGGCCTGGTTTTCCCACGAGTCATCTCAATTGGCCCGGAGGAAAGTGGGTGAAAGTTTATAAATTGAAGTAATCTCACAAGTAAGCAAAGTGATTAATCCATGTGATCCAGTTCAAATTCAGATTCACAGAGGTAATATAACATTGAAGTGAAAAAATGGGTCCCTCTTTAAATTTCCATGAATAGGGACAGTGGATGGGCTATGAGCAGTACTAAGCATGGGCGGAAAATCCGTTCCGCTCGTGAATTTTGCGGATTTTCGGTAAATTCGCAATCCGCGAACGCTCGCGAATTTACCGAAAATCCGCAAATTCGCACGCTGCCGATTTTTTTTTCTTGGTGATACAATTTTGCGGCGTGCGGTGTAAGCTCGCAATTGCGAACATGTAGGTGCAGCGGGCAGCAACAATCTCGCACTCGCGAAATTACAAAATTTGCAATTCTGCACAAGAAATCCACTAGCAAGCAGCATAGACCTTCTGAAAATGATGATTTTTATCAGAATAACTCCTCAGGTTGACATTTGCCTGCCCTTTTTTGGATTTGAGGCCTTTTGACTTTCTTTGGATCACTTTTGGATTAGAAATAAACTTTCACAAGTAAGTTTGTTGGCATTACATTTGCTGTTCTGCAGAAAAACGAGTTTTGCTAAACTGAAAGCACTCAGCAGCAGGTGCAAAAGTTCAAATTTATCATTAGTAACCATTCTCTGTAGTGCTTCCTGACTGGGGCCCCTCCAGAGTTCAGTTGCTAGTTGCAACAATTGTATGACTCTGCTTTGACCCTCACAGCCAGATCATAGATTAGCTACAAGTAGGCCACAAAGGTCCTGGAAAAAAAATTCCACTGCAACAGAAAGCAAATTACAGATAAGGAAGCAGGTGCAGACTGGAATTTTAAAACAGTGACACATTAATAAATCAACCCCAAATTAATTCATGTCAGTTGAAGCAGGGCAGGTGTGCTTGCTTTTTCCCCCCATAATCTACAGTGATGATGATGATCCAGAGGGTGGCACTGATGTACCAGAGGGTGGCATGGGTGAAACAGAGGGTGGCAGTGTTGAAACAGAGGGTGCTGTGAACCTGTGATGATGAACAAGACGTAGAAACAACATAGTCGCGACCGTTGCGTGCGACAAGTAAGTTTGCAATCGTGAACTGGTACAAAATCCTCGCGAACTGGCAGAAACCCTTGCGAACACACAAAAAAAAATCAGCAAATTTGCGAGAATTCGCGGATTTTGCGGATTGCGAGTTCGCAAATTCGCAAAATTCGCGAACACTAAATTCGCAAAATTCGCCCATGCTTAAGCAGTACATGCCTCAACCCAGCCCATACGAGGGACAGTAAAAGGGTTATGAGCAGTACATGTCCAGACCATGTCCAGAATGATATGATATGATATGATGATATGATAATAGGATTTTATAGAGCGCTTGTTCACCAACGGTTTCTTGGGGCTAAGTATGGGGAAGCGTGGACAGACAGAGCGTGTACGTTATTGGTCATAGGCCTGGGAGAACAGCCATGTTTTAAGAGCTTTCCTGAACATAGGGTAAGACTCGATTTGACGTAGTGCAGGTGGTAGTGTGTTACAGAACTGGGGTGCCAGGAACGTGAATCGAAGTCCACCGTGTTTATTACGCTTGAAAGACTGGGGAATCAGGAGATTGGAGCTGGTGGAGCGAATGGTGCGGCGGGGGATGTAGCGCTGAATTCTGTTAGCTATAAAGACTGGCCCTTGGGATGAGAGAGCTCTGTGGATCAGACAGCCTAGTTTAAAGAGGCAGCGTTGGGCAACAGGAAGCCAGTGAAGTCTTTTCAAAAGGGGTTTTACGTGGTGTGACCTAAATTGGCCATGTACGAGTCTGGCCGCTTGGTTCTGCACCAGTTGAAGCTGCTGTAGCTGATAGGCAGGGATCCCCGCATATAGGGAGTTGGAATAGTCTATTCGTGACATGACTAAGGCCAGAATGACCTGGACGAGGGCCTCAAAGGAGAGAAATCTACTGATTTTTCGAATCCTGCGTAAGTGGAAGAAGCAGGAAAAAAACACAGAGTTAATCTGGGTCTTTAGGGAGAGATCGGCACTGATTGTGACCCTGAGACTTTTGACCGCACTGACTAGGACGGGTGGAAGGCCCAGGACAGGTGGACAAAAGTTATGGTTCCAAGGATTAAGTGAGTGCCTAATGAGTACCAGCTTCGTCTTGTCTGGATTTAATTTGAGTTGGCTTATGTTCATCCAATTTCTGATGGACATCATTGTGGACTGGAAGGTTTCAATTGAGGATGGGGAGGGATCAATGGTAAAGACGAGCTGAATATCGTCGGCGTAATTAAAAATAGCTATATCTCTCCTCCGTAAATCTGCTATCAGTGGCAGGATATACAGATTAAATAGAAGCAGGGAGAGGGAAGAGCCCTGGGGACCCTACAAGTGAGTTTCTTTTTCTCCGAGGTGAAGTCGGAGAGGCGGACGGCTTGGTGGCGGTTGCTAAGAAAAGAGTTGATCCATTTTAGGGGGATGCCCTGGATGCCGGCGCCCTCGACTCGTTCAACCAAGAGCTTGTGGTCGACGGTGTTGAAGGCCGCCGATAAATCCAGGAGAACGAGAGCCTGCAAGATATTTTGGTCCGCCCCCTTTTCTTAGTTCATCATGTACTGCCAACATGATGGATTCGGTGGAGTGTTCGGTCTGAAACCTGCTTGGTGTGGGTCCAAGTAGTGCGAGTGTTCCACAAATGCACAAAGGCAGCTTGTGACGAAAACTTCCAGGATTTTTCCCAGGAAGGGTAAAAGCGAGATGGGTCGGAAATTGCTGGGTACAGTAGGGTCGGCCCCTGCTTTTTTGAGAATGGGTCTTACTTCTGCCATTTTAAAACAGTTAGGAACAATGCCTGTGGACAGGGAGTTGTTGAAGAGGGACAATGGAATTTCGGAGAGCTGGAGAAAGATCTCACGGGCAATATGAGGGGGGCAGCTATCTGTGGGGGAACTGGAACAGACTTTTTTGAGGAGGGAGAAGAAAGTATCTTGCGTGATGGGTGGAAAGAAGTCAAATAGGCACGGGTTGTGATATGTCTGAACAGATTCCGAGGGAGATTCATTCTTGGGAATGCTGGCTTTGATTGTGGCAATTTTGTCAAAGAAGTATGAGTTGAGAGAGTCGCAGAGCTTTTGTGAAGGGACCGGTTTGGTGGTGATCCGGTCAGGCTTGACAAGCTCATCGACGATAGAAATTTTTTTTTTCGCTTTGTTGTCTGAGTTAAGGATTTTTAATGAGAAATAATTTGATTTAGCTTTCAGAATGGCAACTTTGTATTCCTGAAGAGCCATCATGAACGAGGATTTTTTTGGGGGCAATAATTCTGTCTCTACTTGCACTCCGATTGACGCAGGGTCAGTTTAATCTCTTTTAGGTTGTTTGTGAACCAGCGTTGAGCATCATGTGGTCTCCTACAGTTTATCTTCTTGAGTGGGGCCAGTCTATTTCTGCCTGCGGCCAGCCAGGCATTGATGTTGCCTACCTGATCATGGAGGGATGGTTGGGAATCATTGGGCGAGGGGCTGGGAGGCTTAGAGGTAGCTAAGAGGGAGCAGAGCTCAGCAATGTCAACCCTGCTCCAGTTCCTTGCCTGACCGGTCCCTGGGATAGGGTTTTTCACAGGGGAGGGGATCGGGAGGGAAAAGGAAATAAGATGGTGATCCGACCAGGTGCAAGGGGTGATCTGTATATCTAAGATCTCCTGATTGGATGACCATACCTGGTCTAGCGTGTGCCCTTTGATGTGAGTGGCTACCTTGATGTGTTGTGTGAGGTTCATCCCGATCAGTAGCTCCGTAAAGGCCACGGAGGAAGGGCACTCGCGTGCATCACCTAGTCAGTAATTGAAGTCGCCTTGCCATAAATCTGGCATGATTTATTGCAAGTTCTGCGATCGTGTTACCAAAAACTTGGGCGAAAGTGGGCATATGACTGGGAGGTCTATAGACTAACGCACACACCAGAGGGGAGGCGGAGGAGTCAAGTTTACAGAAAAGGCAGTCTACCAAAGGGAGTTTAGAGGTAGAGAGGGAGGTACTTTTGTGGGTTTGTGAAATTATGGCCACCACTCCACCTCCTGCCTTCGACTCAGATCTATTGGCCTGAAGAGCGTAGTAGTTATTTGGGATGGCTGCCAACATATCTGGGGATGATTCCTCAGTCAACCAAGTTTCGGTAAGCAGCAGGATGTCTGGCTTATGGGTGTCTAAAAGATAGAAGATCTCTAATTAATGCTTGACCATTGATTGGGTATTAAGGTAACAGATAAACAAGCTGTTATTGGTCTGTGTTCTCAAAGAGGAGGGGAGTGAGGGGGGGTATCCCTGCGGGGCTTGAGGCGTTAGGGGATATCCAGTGGAAGGGGGGTGGAACCGTGGTTTTAGGCGATAGTATACTACATTCCAGCAGGGTTTTCCTGGTGTCAGGGGGGATGGTCTGGGAGGACCATAGTGAGAGTAGCTTGGCTCAAGAATAATGGCAGGGGATTTGGGCAGGGTGCGTGGCACCTGGCCCCAGCCGGTCGCAGACGGGCGCAGACGGGCTTGTCTTTGGCGTGCCTTCGACACGCCAGCGACTCGCCGCTGCGCGACGGGTAGCACATAGGGAGATATAGGCTGCGAGCCCGGCGCTAGTCGCGGAGCTCCGCCCCCAACTGCCACGGAAAAGGTACTGCTGCCTGTGTCAGTCTGCACCCTCCACAACAATCGGGATAACCCGTGGTGGACCGGGGTGCAGGCGGCAGGACAGGGCAGGAAAGTGCAGGTGAGAGAATAACAATCTCACGAAGTAATGTGCAAATTAGCAAGTACGTTTTTTAAAAACACACAGTTAAAACCAAAGATCAAGCGGTCCATGGCTGGCTGGGGAGAGAGGCACACCCAGACTTACATGACCAGTTTCTAAGCCGCTACTGTCTGCAATCACGTGAGAGGGCTATGCAGTTCCTGGGGGCTCAGAAGATGCCATAAGAAACCTGCAGATGCGGACTGGAAAAGTCTCTCACATGGCCCTGTTTATACTTGTGTTCCAGGGCTGCTGCTGCTTCTACTTCCCTCTTAACCTCTAAAGTGGCAAATCACCCGCCTGAGTGTTTTGAGCTGCCTTTTAAATCGACTCCACAGTTAGTCCACTTCAGGTTTTCATTCCCTTTTCTTTTCCCTTTCCATCATTTAGTTTAGTTTCTTCCTGACTTTTCCAGTCCATTATGTTTCCTGCCACGTGGAGTTTGATGTCATTTCTTGTCATTTTATTTACTGTTTAAAGGCCTCAATCTGGTAGGAGGGTGCATCACAACCATACTGTGTTCCTTAGCTGGATTCCTCACTCTCTTTACTGGCTGATCCTGACTCTTCACTCTTGAGACTTTCTTGCCTGGATTTTTAACTCCTGGTTTTCTCCAACCTTGTGAAGACTTCATCAGCAAGGAGGGACTTTACGCCTTTGACTTTTTGTTATATAGAAGGTGGCAGTATCTCAGGGGCACTTGCCTACCACATTTCCCAGTATGCAGTGACATTGTGGCTTCCGGAAAAAGTCACCCTTTCTTTGGACAGTATCCTGATCTGGATTGTGAATAAGCATAGCCCGAACACATGTCCAGGTTTTGTCCAAAACAGGGACAGTGAAAGGGCTATGAGCAGTTGCTGTCTAGGACTTTTCCAGTGTAGGGACAGTGAATGTGCTATTAGCAGGAGATGCCTAGACCATGTTTAGAAAAGGGACAATGAATGAGAGTACATGATCGGACCAAGTGACTTAGAATTTGGTCTTTTATTCTTGTGGTTTTCAGTCTAAGACACTGTAAGAACCATGGTAAGAAGTCAAATACACATGATCACCATCACCCAGAGCAACAAGAGGACTCTTCGAGCAGAGAACAAGTAATGGACTGTTGATCCCCACAAGCTGAAGGCGATGTTTTCAAAGCTCAGGAGCCCTGTCTTTGGTGGTGTAATGAACTCTATTCCTTATAAAAGAAGACAAAGCAGAGCAGGTACGGTGTTAGGTTGTTGATAATATAAGCAAAGACTGTAAACAGGAACCTGCCACATTATTAAAGTCTGTCAAGAATATTAAAGTCTGTCAATAAGAGGTTTACATGTTCTTGATATTTGCTGCTTACAGTCTTCCTACTCAATCTGTTCACAGCCTGGTAGTATTTGTTACCTTACATTAAGAGATGGGGTGACTAAAAAAAAGAGATACCTACCTACCTAGATCAAAGACTGACATCTAGACTATTTTGAAAGATGCACTTTTTATTAGTATACCATTTATCATGGTTCTCCAGTTGTCAAAAGTAGGGTTAAGCATGGATGCCAAGATACCATGATCCCCCTGATAGCTAACAATTTGCCAGCTGGGCATAGGCATATTATTTTCTTTATTATATGGACACAAGCAGGGGGAGGGGCATGGCTTGAGCGCCGATGGTGGAGGTCGCCTGAGCGCTCGGCTCCGCGATCGAGCCGCCCTTAATCCTGATCCCCGGGCGACACGGGCACCCCGACCCCCAGATCGTTGAGTGCAGTGAGTGCTGAGCCGGGGGCGACTTTGGAGTCCTGCAGCGAGGCCCGATCGAGGTGAATGAGAGCCCACGGGACGAGCCGCGCGGAGCTCAAGATGGCGCCCGCTCCATCTCCATGGTCCTGAAGCGGCCCGTGGACCCAGGGAGACCGGCGACTCCGGCGACACCTTCTTCTTCCTTCCCCTTATGGAGGAACGACGCTAATGCCGACTGCCTGAGCGAATGGAGACAGCTGTGAACTTTCCAAGCGGTGTCCATCGAGACCGCCGCTCGGCCGGGCCCTGAACACGCCACGGAGCCGCGGAGAGAAGGGGGAGCTGCTGGACACCTTGTCCTACTCGAGACGACACCGACCTCCGCCATCTCGATCCTTGGAATCGGCAGTGTGTGGGCCCACTTGAACCACACTGGAAGAGTCCTGAGCCTAGCCCGAATACTGGGGGGCAGAGAGAGTGGCTGGACGGGGATCGGCCTAGCCACTGTATCCGCGTAGGCCGAACCTGGTGGTCGGTGAGGCCTGCAATTGGTGACGAAGGTGACGATGACTCGAGGAGATCGAAGACCCCGGCTGTGCGCTACTGCCTGATAGTGACCCTTCTCCCCCCCCTTCCGCCCTTTTGCTTCCAGGGGGAGTGCTACCGGCCTTCGTCCAGCCCATTGCCACTGCCGCCTGGCAGGGGAGACTGTTCCTTTGGTGCCCGCGCCACGTGGCATCAACGACGGACGCCATTGCTGCCTGATCCCAGTGACCTCGCCGAGCCTGCGAAGACCCACTAACAGTTATCACTGAACTCCTATACTCTCTGCGGTTGGATGAACCCGCTTGGGCGAGCACCCAGTTCTGTGTGCCTGGCTTACGGGCAGTTGTGATATCTCCTGCCGCCACACCGGAAACTGGTTTGCGGTCCGCATCAGCACGGGTCCTTCGCCGGGCGTCGAAGGACTTCCGATTGATCCTCCCTTGACTGGGCGACCACCAGGTCCACCGCTGGAGACCGCGGCCACCATGGTGAAGCCGAAGAGTACTAAGGGTGGCACTCAGGCCGCCTCGGACGTGGAGGCGCCTGATAAAGAAGATCGATTGGACCCGGAGATGTCGGGGAGTCCACACCTCCAGCAACAATTCGACAGGATCCTGGCGGCCATAACTGATACGCGGTTGGCCCTCCAACAAGACATTGCCCAGGTCACGATGAGCCTGGGCTTGCTCAGGGCGGACCACGGTAAGCTCTCGGACAGAGTCAAGGAAGTGGAGAGCTCAGTTGGAATCCTAGAGCCTGCGCAAAAAACTTTAGCCGCCGCCATGAAGGACGCTCTGACCCGCATAGATGCTCTGGAGAGAAGAGCAGAGGACGCGGAAGGGCGCAATAGAAGGAACAACATATGTGTGGTGGGCCTGCCGGAAAAAATCGAAGGTGGTGACATGGTGGCCTACTTAGAGGACTGACTCAGGACGGTGGTGGCACCTGAGGGGCTCTCCTCCTTTTACACCCTAGAACGGGCGTCTAGGCCGCCGCAACTAGGCCGACCCCCACGTCCGGTGGTGGCGCGGTTGCTACATTTCCGCGACAGAGATTTGCTTCTCAATGCCGCCAGACTAAATGGACCGTACCAGGTGGCAAACAGTAGGGTGAACATTTTTCCGGATTACACTTATGAGACCCAGCGGAGGCGAGCCTCCTTCTTAGCGATCAAACGTGAACTGAGAAGTGAGAGCATCCAGTATTCCTTGCTATTTCCGGCAGGGCTCTGCATTATCCTGGATGGCACAACCAAATTCTTCGATACCCCGGATGAAGCGTGTAGCTGGCTTGAACTGTACAGAGCTGGCAAAGATGGACCTGGGTCCTCCTTCTCGACTACCTCGGAGGTAGGCCTGCATCGGAGATCTAAGAGGATACGGAATCGCCGAGGCAGACTTGGCCGACCCTCGACAGTGGAGACTACAGCCGAACGGCGGGGGGTGTTGGAGATGGTATCCAGCATGTCAGGTTCCCAAGGTGGACCCACAATTGAAGATTCGGAGCCTGGCGGAGGTGGGGGCCATACGGACACAGAGGACTCCGAGACTGATAGTGTGAACCTCCCTGTGCTGACCCCAGAGACAGCAGAAGGCCTGCTCGATGGCCAAGGGTGATCTCGGGTGAGCCGGTTTCAACGGAGGGGGAGGCGGTGGGGGGGATGAGTCTTTGCGGGGACTGTTGGGTGACTGGATGTGGGGTGGGTTGGGGTCAAGCCCATTTTCAGCCCTCATAACTCCGGGCTCGATCGCACTTCGGTGGCTTTGAGGTGCAGAGACCCCTATCGACGCTCAACACCCACTTTGCCCTATCTATCGGGCCTCTCTTGATCGGGGGGGACATTGATCTTGACAGGTCTCACCCTCCCCTTGCGGACTCACCAACCCACCGGGTAGTCAAGGGTAGACTGGAATGGCAGACTAAATGGGGACTGACGGACATCTGGCGAGCCCAACACCGCATACCTGGGACTACTCCCACTTCTCCGGCATGCATGAACTGCATGTGCGGTTGGATGTGTTCTTGGGATCGGCGGAACTAGTGTCCACGGCTGCGAGGTCTGAGTATTTAGTGAGGACCATCTCCGACCACAACCCTCTACTGGCCGACTTTAGGTGGCTCACGGGTACCCCCTGTGTTCCGACTTGGAGGCTACGCCCCGAGATACTGGATGATCTAGTGTTTCAGAGTGAACTGGAGGACAGAATCGCCGCGTACTTCGCGGAGAACAAGGGTACGACTGGTGCAAGGGCCACAGAATGGGATGCATTTAAAGTGGTAATTAGGGGCTATTGCATCACGAAGAAGGTGGGGATGCGACGGGTCCTTCTAGAGGACCTTGGTAAGGCTGATCAGAAACTTCGCGAGATGGAGCTCCTCCGCCCCGGCCACCCGGAGCTTCAACAACAGACTGCGCGGCGAAGGAAGCTGTAGCTGTTGAAGTTGAACGGCTATGTAGTTTTGACTACAAGGCTTATCTGACCAGGTCGCTCGCTGAAGGTGATAAATCGGGAGCGCTCCTAGCTTGACTGGCTAACCCTACGAGGCGCGCCTCTCCCACGGTAGCTATGCGGGATGTGAGGCATAGAGGTTTATACCCAACCCGAAATCCTTAGTTGTTTTCTGAGCAACTATGAAGAATTGTATCGAAGTAGGATGTCACAGGACACTACCCCCATTGATGACTTCTTACAGGATTTACCTATACCCGTTCTGGAGCCTGAACAGGCGAAGGAATTGGGAAGAGACGTGGAGCTGGGGGAGATCCGCAGCGCCATAAAAAGAATGGCACGAAACAAAACCCCAGGTCTGGACGGACTTCCGGTGGAGTTCTACTCCGCCTATATTGACCTCCTGGCCCCGCGGCTTTTGATAGTCTACAGGGAGGCAAAGCGTCTGGGGCGCCTTCCGGGTTCAATGCGTGAGGCCCTGGTGGTCCCCCTGCTCAAACCCGATCGAGAGAGCAACAACCCGGCGTCTTACAGGCCGCTCTCGATGCTTACGGTTGATTATAAGATATAAAGCAGCAGCCTGGCCTCGAGATTACTGGGTCACCTGGGCTCCCTAGTGCATAAAGACCAGGCGGGATTCATCCCCAAGCGCAATACTACGATGAACATCCGTTGTTTGCTCCGCCTGCTGGAGGAGGACCACGACTAGGCCCCCCAACCCATGATCCTCTCAATTGACCTGGAGAAGGCTTTTGACAGTTCAGAGTGGGAATACCTCCGTAGAGTGCTTGGTTGCTTTGGGTTGGGGGAGGGGTTCCTGCACTGGACTGTGGTGCTCTATGCCTCGGCGACGGCTAGGGTAAGATCGGGCCCGCTGATTTCCTAACAGTACCCAGTAGAGCGAGGTACGAGGCAGGGCTGCTCATTATCCCCGCTGCTCTTTGCGCTCGCAGTGGAACCCCTGGCGCTGTCGGTTCGCACCGGGGCCTATTATAGAGGCTTGCGGACCTTGTCAGGGCGGCAGTACATTTCCCTCTATGCTGACGACCTGTTGCTTTTCCTAGAGGATGCTGGAGAGGCCTTGGTCGGGGCCGACGCAGTACTCACTGCTTTCGGTGAGATATCGGGCCTCAGGGTGAACTGGTCGAAAACTTGCTTGTTCCCGGTTCACGGGGGAGAGCCCCAACCCGAGGGCGATCAGATGGGCGCCTAGCTGCCTCAAATATCTGGGGGTTTATGTCTACCACAGCCCTGCTGACATCCTAGAGGGCAACATTTCCCGATGCGTCCGGGCACTAAAGGGTAGCATGTCCTTCTGGGCCACCCTGCCGCTATCGGTGGCAGGACGTATAGCACTGCTGAAGATGGTGGCGCTTCCCCGACTACTATATTACTTCAGGACGCTTCGGTCTGGATCCCACCGGCCGTCTTCCGGAACTTGAGCTCACTGCTCGTGGCATTCCTTTGGGGATCGGGCCGCCGCAGAGTTGCGCTTAAGACCCTAATGAGACCTAAAGCGGAGGGGGGTTAGCTGTACCCGACTTCGAAACGTATTACTTGGCCGCCCAACTGCAGACCTACAACCAGGAGATAGCACAGGAGTTTCGGGGTCCGGAGGATGAGCGGGGGCTGGGCATACCCAGACACGTTCTTTCCTATATTGCCCTGCAACAGAGGCTGGCTCTGAGGGACCTCACACAGGAGGAACACACTATTAGATCGTGCTGGGACCGGGTGCAACGCAAGTCGGGAATGAAACACCCCTACGCCCCAGAAATCCCACTTGGGATGCTCACTGCATTACCACATGGTGGAGATTGGTCACAATTACGGGTTTGGGAGGACGCGGGTATACAGATCATAGGTGACCTTTATGAGGATGGAGTGCTGCTGCCCTTCTAGACCGCTTTGACATCCCCCGGGGCGACTTCTTGCTCCATGCGACGGTCACGAGGGCACTCCAAGCGCACTGGCAGAATGGTGTTGAAGAACCACAGACGTCAGCGGCATGTCAATATGTCATGATGGCGGCGGGAACAATCAAAGCTGTAACGTGCTTGTACTCCAGGATGGTTAACGAGCGGTTACCTCCATTGGACACACTACGGCAGACATAGGGAAGGACATCCCGGAGACCACGTGGGCCCAGCTGATGCGCCGGGCCTGGAAGGGCACGCTTAACGCTCGGTTCCAATTGGTCCACTTTTACATATTGCACCGCGCATACCTGACCCCGGAGAAGATACAAAAATACTTCGCCTCTGACACTGCGGCCTGCCCTAGATGCCGGACGATTGGGGCTGACCTTATTCACATGCTATGGTCCTGTTCCACTTTGTCCTCCTATTGGACATTGATAGGGCACACCTTTAACAGGGTTACAGAGCGGTTCCTACAATTCGATATTGCGGTTGGGATCTTGCACTGGTTTCCTCATACCCCCAAAAACAAAGTTACCAGTAAATTTATTGACATGGGGCTACTCCTGGCGAAACGAGAAATAACTCGACACTGGAAGGCACGAGTTGGTCCAACGGGCACTAAATGACGCAATGAATTTCTTAAATGGGCTGAGGGAGAGAGCACCCTGAGGTATCAGCTAGCGAGGCGGCAGCAGAATGAGAAGGCGCTAGAATCAGCACAGGCGTGGGAGACATTGGTGCAGGCCCTGCGCGATCACAACACACCTAGTGACACCGATAGTGATGCCGATGAGCAGCCTGCGTCCCCGTAATGCAATAAGCACACACAAGCATTCCCGTCAGAATGCGTAATGTCTCCTACCACACGCTCTTTACACATCTACCTAAGTACCGATGGCGGGGGTGGGAGGGGGGAGGGGGAGAGAGGGAGGAGGGAGCATTATAAGCTTCCTAATGCACTGTTAGCCTATAGAACCAGCTGCTTGGACACTAGACCTCTGGGTGTGTTTTGTTTAGTTGGAGGGGGGGGCGTTTCTTTCTTTTAGAAAAGCAGAAGTGAAACTTTAATTTATAAATGGTCATATTTAGAAGGGCACTGGACCCGCATGCATCACTTCAGCATAAATTGCCGCCCGACCTCCGGGTTGTGGGCTAAATGGCCGTGTATCAGTGTTACTTCACCGTTGGTGTTACCATCACCGATTGCCTTATCGCTGACCAATGTGTAACTATAACTAATTTCTGCAATAAAAATATATTTACAAAAAAAAAAAAAAGACACAAGCAGGGGCTGCTGATTGTTCCTACTATTACATTTGCACCAAAACCTCATCTAGAATCGATTAGAATAACCTAGTAATCAAAGGTATTGCAGCCCAATACATTGAGATTAAATTAATGGCTTACTCAGATTAAACGTTGATATTGTTGACAAAACTTAACTCGTTGTAACTAGTGCTTTTGAGAAATATTGACCGATTCCCCCAGTATAAAGGGATTTTTCCATTATGCATGACAGAGGATACCGTTGATCCAAGTCTAAAATTATTGTCCATCAATTCCATTCAACAACTTCCTAGATAAACTACTGAAGCTGTAAATGGTTGAAAGCATAGTGTGGGAGCACGAACACCACTGACATTATCCTTGGGGGTTGATTTCTGACAGTGATAACCCATACTAAAATATACAAAAAGTGATGGATGGAATTCTTGAATTAAACTCAGCCATTAGTAATTACTTTGGCCGCATCCTTGCCCAGCAACGTCCCTCGAGTCCCAGTGAGGTGGCATGGTTTGCAAAATACCAGTGGACTGGGATGAGGGCCTGTGAACGTAACAGAAGTGGAGAATAATTCAAGCATTCCATCCATCCACCATTTCATCCATCACTTTTTGTATATTTTAGTATGTCCCCTTAAGTGGGACGGTATGCCCAAACGTGGGTCCTGTGCCAAGTGTCAATGGAAACATGCTGTTCCTGGCTGATGAACCCACAACAAGGGAGAAGCCGGTCCTTGGTTTCTTCTGCTTCTATTACAGTTCAGGGAGGACCGGCTTGGTAGTTCAGGCTCAGCTGTTTCCATTGGGGCAGGGTCAATACTGATTTGCATATAGCTGGTTCCAAACTGAGTGGGCATGGTGCGAAAAACAACAATGTATTGATATGCAGCTCTGAGTAATTACCAGTGACTGAGATTAGTTCAAGCGTTCCATCCATAACTTTTTGTATACTTTATGTGAAAAAGCTTCAAGGCACTAAATCCCCTGATGGAATTGGTTTCAGCACTGTCACACTACCTACATCTTAAAACTGCTATGAACACATACATTATCTACGCTATCGTTTATGCGGATGCCTTTCAAAAAAAATTATTTGCAATGTTTAGCAAATCTAATGAAATACATGATAATGATGAAGATATTACTTATCTAATTTACAGAAGTTAAAATTGAATTGTTTTCACTGCATAGATATAGTGTTGACACTTATACTATGACCAGGTTTAGAGCTTGGGACACCTGTTGGGTTGTCATATTTGGTGATTGGGGTGGAGGAGCTTAGGAGAGAATGCAGATCTTGTGCTACCTGCTCTATGGCTCTCATCTCTTGTCTTGACCTGTCTGCATTTGTTATGTAAGTTATGCAGTTCTGTGAGGAACTTTGACTGCCTTGTCGACTTGGCAAGTGCACACACTTGCCAGTCCCTAAACCTTCCCCTTTCTACATATTAGTCACCCCTAATGTAGGCCCAAGGGCAGGGTGCATTGTATGTAAAAGGTAGGAAATGCTCTGATGTGTGTGGCATGTCCTGATGTCCTGATAGTGATCTACAGCCAATTTCGTTTTTCACTATTGCAAGGCTACCTGTTCCCATAGGCCGAATGGGCAGTTTGATTATAACTAGGGCTCCCAGTGTTAAGGTATCCTTGCTCGCCGGTGTCGCCGCATGGACAGCCTCTGCTCTGTACCTTGCTGGCTGCACACATACAGCAGACAAGAAATACTGGCCCCCTAGAATTTCACAGAGCCAACTGGAGTACAGGTTCTGTATTTTGTCTTGGGGTGGTTTTTCCTTTTAGCACCTATATTTACTTTTGTAGCATCTTTATAGTGTCTTTGGCCTCACACATGTTCCTTAAATCAGAAAATGTCAACAGACACGCATTAAGAAAACCTAGGACTGGTTTCTTGGAGTTTTACTGTCCCAAAAAAAATATATTTTCTGGTGCTTTAAACTTCTTTTCCACTGGAACAGGTGAAAAAGGCATTATCTGAATCATCTGTTATTTAAAAAAAAAGCCTCTTAAACGTTCATACGTGCTAACGTAGGCTTCCATGATGTCACGTGCTCGCCTATAATACAGCATAGTAGATTATCTATTTTGTACAGTTTAGGACCAAAAATTACAGATCTTGGTTGGCTAATTAGTGGGCTGTGCTGCTTTGCCGTTCTCGCTCTCCTTCCTGCTTGAATATGTATCTCTTACTCCTAAAGGCGACGCAACATCTCCAAAAGATTGTGCTTCAGATCAGATGGAGTTTCTTGCTGTGCGAGATAACAAAGCTGATAAGCCGTACCGGAGTACTTCACAGGTCTTTAAAAAGACCATTCACATGTTAACGAGGCTTAGTTGTTTATTTCACCCCTTCTTACCAGACTGTGGGCAGTGTCTACCCCCTGTGAGAGCTGCCTTTTATACAGGACACGGGTGGGAGCTACGTGCCCATATTTTTTTTTAAATTTAAACAGAAACAGTTGTGGAGCTGTTTGCAAAAGAAAAGAAACACAGCCCTGAGATTCCTGGTCTGAAAGGAAATGGGATGGGTGCCGTGAAGCCGGAGGACATCAATATAAACAACAACCCTCGTAAGGCGCCTGACACCTGTAGAAAATGTAAATGTGGCAAATGGCTAATGATGAAATGGAAAGGCTGCGTGGGAGCCATTTAGGCTTTAATTGACAGAGTGACATGAATTTTCACAATGCATCAAGCGCAGCTAGGAGCGCAAGTGTGGGAAGCATACTACCTCCCCGCAAGTGTGGGAAGCCTCTACTACAGCAGGCATCCCAAGTCCATTAGCCACACTTTGCTTCCGTCTGTCAGTGTCTCTTTGTTTCTACCCGGTGCCCTGCTCTCCAAAGCCCTCGCCAGCATGAGACACCGTGACCCGCGAGTCACTGAACACAGGGTACCCCCACTCCGCGCTGCCAGCACAGAAGCCGTCCTGTTTATCATTTATTCAACTCTCCCAGTCTCGCTCCGTGCCGGGTGCCTTCCTTCATCCAGCACAGTCTGCCACGGGTACAAGCGCCTTATCTTCCATTCCAAGTGCCCCATCAGTAGCAAAATACCCGACGGCACGTGGCAAAATTCGCTAGTATTTTGCAGTCTCTAAATATAAATACAGACAAAGGAAATATAGATTTACATCTGTATTTATATGTATAAATCCGTAAAAATGGAAAACTGGGAGCCCTAATTATAACATTTTATAATCCTAACTGACTCAGGGAACTAGGTTATAATTCGAGTTTAGTATGTCTGAACTCGGAATGTTAAAAATACATCTTTTAGTCAGGGTGATTTTTACATTCTATGTTTGAAAATACCACTTTTAGAAAGTAGGTATTTTTGTGCCTAACCATTCATCATGCCTCTGCTAGGTTTGTGTATTCCATGTCTGGTTTGTGAGTGACAAGGGCTGGGGTGGCTCAGTAGTCTGGGTGAGTCAGCACTAGGCTGAATAAACCTATCTGCATTTGGAGTGGTGGGAGGAGTAGCACCTGGGCCTGAATAGGGCTGTGCCTGCCTTCCACAATGCTGACTCCATCCCCTGTGGTGCAACTGATGACCCTGGAACACACTGACAAAGGAAGAAGTTGTGCACTGGCAGAGTGCACCCAGAACTGGTTTGGACTGGGTCCAGACTTTTGGGGTATAAATATGAGAGCTGAAACCCCTGAACCTTAGATCACTTCTGGGAAATCAAGAGGAACCTTTGCCAAAAAGAAGACACCGGAGAAGCTGAAGGAGGAGTACTCTCCCTGTGCTGTTTGCTGTCAGGGGTTGGCCTGCAGTGGTTACTTGTTGCCAAGGAAAGGAGAAAAGGACTTTGCTGTTTGCTTTGTCATCTTGAGGAAGATCTCCAAGGGCCTGAACTGAGCTTGCCTCCTGTCTGAAGTCTCAGGGACACAGATACTTCACCACCAGCTCCTCCCTGAATTTCCTTGCTGGGAATTCTCACCTACAGAGAGGTGCCTGCAGCTGTTTAGGACCTCTAGAGACTGTTTGTTGCTGGGAGCTCGAAGCGCAATGCATTTAGGAGATGCATATCGCCGCCACAGCTGTTGCTGTTGCATCGCCAAAGAGGTGTGCCGCTGCTGATTGCCCTTGCATCGCATATGAAGCGTGTTGCATCAGCAGATAAACGTGCCGCCGCAGAGGTAGCCGTCGCATCACCAGAGCAGCATGTCACAGCTCCTAAGATCATCGATTTTGCCACGCGGCCGTCGGGCGAGTACGCATCGCATGCACGCTGTTGCATCACATCAAAGTCGCCATTTTGTCGCATCGCACCAAATTGTCACATCACTGCACAGGATTCCGGCATTCCTGCAGTTTTACTTTTGCTCATTTTCCTAGCCGAGCAGATATAGCATCAGGAGATAAAAGTAGGAGTAGTGTGGGGGGGGAAGGTCGGTTCTCCAGTGGGCAATGATGGCAGGAGGGGGGCACAGTGTTGCCTTCGCTGTGCTTCAGGGAGCCGATGGAAAGTAGGCCGCAGTCAGACCTCAGCTATGGGCCGATCTGCACCAGCCGCGTTGTATCGGGGCAGATGCTGCAAGAAGCATTCGCAGGCAGCAATGCCATTCGCCCCCCAGGTGAGTGAGTCCTACGTGGTATGACTGAGCATGGCCCTCAGTCTGTGTAGATGCTCCATTCTTGTTCCAGGAAGAGCTTTCCAGAGAATTTGAACATAACATTGAAAAAAGCCCTTATTGCAGGCACAGTCAGGCCTTGTTAGACAGTGACACAGCTTGTGCTGTAACGTATTTCTTCTATTGGTACTACTGGCTGCATACATAAAGCAGTGACAATGAGGTACAGCGATTAAAAAGAGCACTTTTAAAAAATATATATTTTTAATAAATAAAAAGAACAAGCTTCAGATACAAGCAAATCTCAATATACATATACAATGCATGTAGAAGACATGGCAATTACCAGGCATTATAACGTGCAATACACAATTACTGTCCATGCAATTCCGCACACCACCCAATGGAATACATCACTGAACACTCCCAGGAAAGCCCATTCCAGGCTCCTCATGAGTCCCATCACAGACCTCGATAGAATATCCAAGGTCTCCATATTTTCTCCCATTTGCGAGGCATCCACAACTTTGATAAACCACCTGCTCCGCATTGTGACACCAGTCCATATTGCAAAGCCATGCAGCTACTGTCGGGGGTCTGTCGCCCCTACATGCACTTGCGATGTTCCTCTTAGCAATCCCCCCTGCTAAAGCTAGCCACAACATGGCCCACTGTGGCCATGTGATCTCTCCTGTGACGCCTAGGATATGCCATCTGCACTCTAGCGGAACCTGCTCATTCCCTACAGCCTCCATTACACGGGTGACGCCCCTCCAGTACTTCTGAATCCTGGGGCAGGACCACAGAATATGAAAGAATGACCCCCTCTCGTCACATCCCATGGCACATAACTCGGAACCCCCGCCTGGTGTTTTGTTTTCGGCACTGTTATACCAGTCAGCATAAGGATGGTCTTCCCCCAAACCTTTTTGCCTTACTTCTCTGATCTCCATTCTGTTGGCCTTAAAACTCTGTGCACTTTACCACTTCTAACCAGTGCTAAATACATGTGCTCCTTTAAACATGGTGAAATTGGCTTGTACCCAACTGCCACATTTAATTTGCTTGTAAGTACCTAGTAAAGTGGTACTACATGTACCCTGGGCCTGTAAATTAATTGCTACTAATGGGCCTATCGCAGTCACTGTACCACCTACTTAAGTAGTTTTTTTAACATGTCTCAGGCATGCCATCTCTGCCTGTGTTTGCAGTTTTAAACTACCCTTTCAACCCAGAATTTTTTCTTTTTTTTGTCAGTCCTAAACTTTTGTTTTTAATGCATATACGTCACCCATAGGTTAGGCCCTAAATAGCCCATAGGGCAGGGTGCATTGTATTTAAAAAGTTGGGAATGTACTTTTATCTTCTACATGTCTTGGTCAGTCAGTACAGCTAAGTCGGTCCTTCTTTCGGGGGAGAACAACCCAACAGGGGGATGGCCTCGGGAAGGGGGGGGGGGGGGGCCATATGCAGCGCTTACCAGTTATTCACCTGCCTGCAGAATCTACCCCCTACGTGGTGATACTGGGGAATGTGTCAACTCTCCCCAGGGTACTAGGGAGGATTATATCATCTTCATCCGATGTCATGGGCCTTGTGTGTGTCAGATGGCCGGGGGCTGTCCTAACTGCGCAAGACCTCACATAGCAGAAAGGATCTTGTTCACAGACCCTCATCCTGCTCCTTTTGGTCCTAAGTTGTCCATTATGGCCCTACCACTTGTTTTTTTCTATAAACCAGAGATAATGGGGCGCAATTATACGAACACTGCCCACATGGTTGCATCCAAAGGTCTGTTGCCAATAACTCCATCTATTAGGACTGCCCATCTGAATCCGCCTCCCTATTTAGTTCATCCGAATCAGATGCATGCACGTCATCAGAATTATGGAACACCTCCTTTGGAGCTGTTTAATTGGTTCACCTCTTTGGCCACGATGGATGCTTGTGGTTGACTTGTTGTTCCCCTTCTCTGGACTCTGAGAACCCCAAAGCCCGGCAGGACTCTACAGGACACAATCATGAGTGTCCTCGTGTATACACTAACAATGTTATATCATGGAATGTTGCAGATCTAGCCAATAGGTTCTCTGACCCATTGTGGATTGCTTTTGTGAAACAATTTTTGGTAATTTGCTTGTAGGAAACATGGTTGGTGGACTGTAGCCTATTTCTGGAGGGTTATAAGTCCTTCTTTGTCCCTGCAGTCCCCTCTACGGCAGGCAGATCAAAGGGTGGTCCTGGTATTTATATCTGGTTAGTAGTTAAATGTCAGATTCAGGTCTTGCCTATAATCAGCTCATGCATACAGTCTTTAACATTAGGAAAGGGCTCATACAAACTGTGTCTCATTAATTTCTACAATTCTGTATCATGCCTCAATGATGGGTGTAATATCGCCCTGTTAGGGTCTTTCATAAGGCAACACTGTACAACTGTCCTTCAAAATCTCGTTATTGCTGGGGACTTTAACATTCAAATATGTGGAGACCCCAGCGTCTCAAGATTGTTTGACCTTGGTTGTCCATGCGTGAGGGGGATTTACTTTGAGCATACTGTTCAGGGTGATTCTCTTAATGATCTCCTGCACAAATTTGATTTAATGTCCCTTATGTCAACAATTGATCCTTGCAGCAGGGTTGCCGTCCCCTCATTTAAAGAGACAGATGGTGGTACTTTTATTGATTTTATATTAATTTCGTCATCTTCACAATCTTTATTCAGGGGTTTCACAATACAAGAAAGTGCCCATAGTGACCACAACCTTTTTTGTGTTTAACTTCCTGAGCCTTTGATGATATGCAAAAGAGGAGCGGAGCGCAATGGGATAGTTAGATCTACAAATGGTAGAAGGTGGTTAAAGTGGACACAAGTTTACCCTGACACTTTTTATAAGTTAGTGATGGAATCAGGTGCCAGTGAATTAGCCCTGTTTATCTCACCGGGCACAGGTTATCATTGCTGTTAATATTATTTCTATTAAAGTAGGTGACCTCTTAAGTGCCCCGGCTCGTGGCACAGCCACCCAAACCCCAAGATGGTTTGATTCTTCCTGCTCGATGGCGGGAAAAAAACTGCGGGAAGCTTTAAATAGTAGCCCAAGAAATTAGACATTGGTCAGGGTGTGTCGTAAAGATTACAAATTAAAGCTGGCCAAACGCAAGTCTACTATGAAGAAGGAAGTGTGGAGGGAGCTGATTGAGGTTAGCACTCTGAGAAACAGTTCAAGATTCTGGAATATTATTAACAATCCATTTTTTGTGCACGGTGAAGGTAGTGCAGTAGGCGCACACATTACTGAGGACGAATGGGTGCTTCACTTTAAAACTATGTTTGAGATCCCACCAGAGTTTAATTGTCAGGTGGATAGAGCGGAAGTCACTCCAGATCTGACCTTTAGCTCGGGGGGTGGGGGGGAAGAAAAGGAGGGTATCGCCGGGCTGACCAGCAATAAAGCTATGGGACCCAACGGCATCCCCCCGGACCGGTTTAAATCTGATCCTGCTTTCTGGGCCCGGGTTCTTGTTGCTGTAATTAATGCTGCGGATAAGAACGGATGTCCTGAGTCCTGGGCTACCTCGACTATCGTGCCGGTTTTTAAAAAGGGTGACTGCGGTAGCACACATTGCTAGAAACCGATCTCATTGTTGGATTCGGTGGTCAAGGTGGTGGGCTGAGTGCTCCTAGACAGGTTGACCAGCTGGACAGAGGAACCTGATATATTATCAAATGTACAGTATGGGTTCCGCCCAAGTCAGTCCATGGTGGCTCAGAGTCTTAAACTTACCATGATTCTCAACAAATATACAGTCGCACTTTCAGGCACCATTTATATAGCATTTATGGACTTGTCTTCCGCGTTTGATCGCGTGAATAGGGCTTAACTATGGCAGTCCATGAGAGATATTGGGGTAGACAGGAACAATGTTTACTTTTTTGAAGACATCCACAGTGTAACTAAGGCCAATGTAAGATTCTCACAGGATTTACGCATGTCACAGAATTTTGATATAAGAAGAGGTGTGCACCAAGGGTGAATTTTCTCTCCATTTTTATTTAACCTATACATCAAAAACTTAGAAAAAGCCCTTCTATTAACAGGGGTAGATTACTCACATGTAGGCCGACGTGGCCACCTGGTACTTCTTTACACAAACAATGCAGTCCTTATATCCAGGACCATTAGGGGGATACAAATCTTTCTTGATGCTTTATCTGCCTTTGTGGCGGACTCTGACTTATCTATAAATGATTCAAAATCATACATTATGCAGGTGAACATATGCCCACAAAAATCTTTTCATTTCAGGGTAGGTCAGGCTAAGGTACCCCGCACTGACGTTTTTTTCATATTTGGGGGTTGTAATGGATGAACACACGAAATGGGGCCTCTCAAACAATGAAATATGGGGGACTTGGTGCAGGTGAATGCGGCAATTCTTAATTTTGCCTCGAAACTGGGAAATAGACCTATTGCAGCGCTACTAAAGATGTATCAAGCCAAGAGCATAGCGACAGCTGCTTATGGCAGCGAAATATAGGGGCATGTTACTACAGAGGACCTACAGGTGTCCGAGAACACGTTCTTGAAGCATCTCTTGGGTGTCCCTCGTGGTTCGTCTAGCTTGGTGGTACATGAAGAACTGGGGGTGCCTTATTTAATGACACCTTGACACTCCGTGCCATAATCTTCTGGCTGAAAACTTGGATGAGCGAGGTATTTACTTTGTCAGATGATTTTAAAAGAGTGCATGACCCTCGATATTTCCCTTTGTATACCCTAGCTCAGATATATTAAGAGCAACTTTGATAAATTAGGATGAGCTGAATTATATACCAACCCTGAACAAATAACTAAAAAGCATGTGAGGTTATTAAAGGGAGTCTTTTTGCTGCTTAAGGAAACTGGAGGGGGAAGAACTGGAATTAGGGAAACCCAGTGTCAGTAAATATTTAATGTTAAAAACAACATCACTAGCTGAGCCTTATCTTCTGGGAGTTTTAAGTATTTAAGTATTTATGAACGTTTTATACTAACCAGGTTTCGCCTGGGGTTTTTTCACCTCCTGCTCGCCATACCCAGAGGTAGTAGTAGAGGCCAGTTGCTAGCACCCCGTGGCTGCGACGGTGAGTCTCCACAGGACCTGCTACACTTTGTATCATTTTGTAAATTCTATGAGGTTCCCTGGATGTCTTTTATTACCCTGATTTCAAAGAGGTTGAATTTTAAGCAGGCTCACCCAGCTCTCCTTTATTTACAACTGCTGCAGGATGAATGTCTCTTTTTTGTCCTTAGCTATTTGAAATCCGCAGTGAAGGCCAGGGCTTGTCTTGATTAAAAGTCGACAAGGATTAGGCCCTGGGATAAACTTATTCTGCTAGCGGGTTTTCAAGTTAAAGGTTAAGTCTATTTGTACTTAATTTTGCACTTTATGTCTTAAAGTACTATGGACATTATTTTATCTGTGATGATCTGTGTTTTTATCTCATAAAATTTAGATGTATTGATAACATTTATGGTTTTATATGCTGAAACTGAATAAAGTTGAAATTGAATTGATTTTAGTAACTCTGTTTATCTAAGCATTGCTAACAGAGTTTCTTATCTTATGTTTTAGACAATACATGTGAAAAGGAATGTCCTCAAGGGATGTATAGCACAAGTGAAGATGTAAATGGTGTTGAACTTGGCTACTGCCTAAAGTGCAATCCTGTGTGTTCGACATGCAATGGAGGATCTGCTAAAGACTGCATGGCATGTGCTTCTGGCTACTATAAATTGTTACACCTGTGTATTCTTCACTGTCCCACTGGGTAAGCATTGTGCTACATGTTTTATCTGAATTGTTTGTTGAATTATGCTATATATGTTTCTATGATACATATATTTATATGTATGTCAGTGTGTATATATATATATATATATATATATATATATATATATATATATATATATATATATATATTCACTGAAAAAAACATAGGTTTCAGAGACGTTATAGTTAGAAATTAGCATTTAAAAATCCTTAGAAATTCACAGAAAAAACCATAGGTTTGAGGGGTGTTATAGTTAGCTGGACATTTCACTCGTACAAAACCATGAAAATTCCTCCGTTATTATTAGTTAGTTCTGCTACTATAACTTGCGCACCTGCAATGCACTGCTGATGATGTCACATATTACATCATTCATGACATGGTCAGTGACATCACTGATGACATCACTGATGACATCTCAAATGACATCCCTGATGACAACAATAAACTTATATTATTTTTAAATGTATTTTTGCGAAGTCGCGTCGGGTGCGTGCATCATGAGCGCAGAGTGCCCGGGTCCCATGTGACCTAAAAAAAAAGATTTCATTGGTTCATAACATTTTCCACTGTAACTATTGAAGGACCCCACCCATTTTAATCATTCTTGTTGGAGCATTTTTAGAGAGACATCTCTTTTCCTGCAAGAACTATTTTTGCCTGTTTTTTTTTTTCAAAAAAGTATCAAACAAAATGGCATCTGGACAGCAGCAGGAGAAAGAATCTTCTGGTGAAGAATTCTTGCAGGAGGCACCACGTCCACAGAGGTCGGAATCTGTTGTGTGGAAATTGTTCACTTTTCCACCTGGAGAGAAGAAAGTAAATGCGAGAAAGGTGACGTGCAAAATTTGTGACCGAGTCCTGTCAAGTGGCAGTGAAAAAAAATTATCTTGTGGCACTGCTTCTATGTACAAGCATCTCCGGACCACACATGCCCTCAATCTTGCTCGGGAGGAAATGAGGGAGCTGATTTAAACCCCTCACCTGCTGTGGCAAGTACGTCTGGAGCGTCCTCAAGAACACCTGCAATGGACATTAGGCCAGAATTGCTTTTCTCGAGCAACACTGCGTGAAGTGTAAGAAACGTATATGCTTCGGTGAGCAGTCGGTGGATGCAGTTTGTGCTGCGCAACGCAATCATGATAATTTTGTTTTTGCTGTTATTTTTGTAATTATAAGTAATTCCAAAAGTTTCCTGTTTTATTCATTCTTTTTTTTGTAAATTTTTTGAAAAAACACCAAAAAAAATACAAAATTGTTCAAAAAAACAAAAAAGAAGAAAAAAAAGTTCTTATCAGAACTAACTTATCTGGTTAAAGAAAGAACTATAATTGCAAGGTAATGTGTGACACTTTGGTTAAATATATGTATACAGCATGATTCACTGAAAGAATGCATTAGTAGTGTATGGTGAATTTATAGGTGAAGATTTATGAGGAAGTACTGCAGCATGACACTGCAATCTCTTTAGCTGCACTTCTCTCTGCACTGCTGCAAAAACTGCAGCCATGCGGTGACACAGGCACCCTTGCACCATGGTGCAAGGATGTCTGTGTCATGCAGAGATTATTTTTGTGCAGGAAGGTGTCCCTTCCTGCACAAAAACAATCAGTAAAGGCATTTTCCTCCTTCAATGTATGCTGTGGAATGCAGCATGCATTGAAAGAGGAAGAATTAGGAGAAATGAAAACAATTCTCCTCGTTGTGCCTTGCTACACCAACTCTAGGATGGTGCAGCATTCACACACATCTCCAGATTTTTGATTTCTCATAAATCTGGAGATGTGTCTTGTTCTATGGGTGTTGCGTGGGAACACCTACAGCAACACCTATGGAACTCCCCTTCTGTGTATGAATTGGTCGTATTTACAAAGAGAGGAAAAACCATGCAGGGTGGCTTTTCCTCTCCTTGTAAATATGAAGGAGTGCCTGGCGCCATCACTACGTTACAAAAAGTGATGTACTGGTGGCGCAGGGTGCTTATAAATCTGCCCCATAAGTGCTTGGGTATTGGCAGACTGATACAATAAGAACATAACGCTGGATGGGTGATTTAAGTATTGCATGAGACTAACAGGAGGTATCCTATGCTGTATGGGTACTACTTCAGTATTTAATGGAGTGGACCAATAGTATGTATCTGCTTAGAGATTTTTAGGGATTATGCACAGAATATTTTATGTGTACTTGTGTTGGTGCCTCGGTCATTTTATAAGAATATCAATAGTAACTGGAATGATGACAGTGCTACAAACAGAGTGAACACTTAATTTATAAGGGCGTACGTATTGGAAGAGTGATACGATAAGTAGATAGTGGTAGATAAGTGATTAAAGAAGTGCATGGGACAGACGGGAGGATTCCTACACTGCATAGGTACTAACTGGGTATTTAGAAGAGCGTATCAATAGTTTGTAGCTGGTTAGAGGTGTGCATGCATAGTGTACAAAATATTGTACCTGCACTTGTGTTAGTGACTACGCCATTCCTTAAGTATAAGACTAATAACTGGAGTAATTTCAGTGTTGCAAAGAAAGTGCGTGCTAAATTTATAAGTGCTTAGGTATTGGTGGAGTGATAGGCTACGTAGATAGTGCTGGATGGGTGAATGGAGAAGTGCATGGGACAGACAGAAGAATTCCTAGACTGCATAGGTATTAACTGGGTATTTAGAAAAGCGTATCAATAGTATGTAGCTTGTTAGAGGTCTGCATGCATAGTGCACAGAATATTGTAGCTGTACTAGTATTGGTGTGTCTATGGTTTCGAGAATGGTAATCTGTATTTTAGGGTGTGAGGAGGTGCATCAGATGATCACATGGATGATGTCATCAGTGATGTCATTTGAGATGTCATCAGTGATGTCACTGACCATGTCATGAGTGATGTAATATGTGACGTCATTAGCAGTGCATTAGCGGGGTCGCAAGTTATAGTTAGCACAACTAACTACAACGGCCGAATTTCTCTTGTTTTGTACAAGTGAAATGTCTAACTAACTATGACGTCCATGAAACCTGTGTTTTTTTCAGTGAATTTCTGATGTTTTTAAATGCTAATTTCTAACTATAATGTTCCTGAAACTTGTGTTTTTTCAAGTGAATTTTATATATATGTATTTAATCTTCTCTCACTCTTACAAGGAAGGAATCAGCACTCAGGTTGTAGTTTGGAGGTATTTAATCTGCAAAGGACGTGATCCATGCATTTCGGCTCGTCCGAACCTTGATAACGATACAAGACATCATTGTAGCATCCTTATTTAAATGTACAAATTCCTAAAGTTGCCAACATTAACAAAGAACTACATATCACTTTAATCCAAAAAGCTGGCAGCCATATTGGCCTGGTCACGATGTGAAAATTCAGGAATTGATAAAATAAAGAAAAGAAAACAAGTGTTCATATACACACAATGTAATTTCAGCATATCTTGCCCCGTGACCGCCATACCTGTATGTTCGTCAACGTGACTTATTCCTAATAAACATACTTAGGATTGCAAACATCAACATAAACACATTAAAGTGAAAGGCTATCGGCCATATTAATCTGGGCACATTGCGTATTATAATGGTGCTTACACTAAAGAAAAGAAAAAAAGGGGTATTAATATACACACACCATCCCTAAATAAAGTTCTAGCGATTATAGTTCCATTCACAGCTCATTTGAGATGTCATGAATGATGTCATGAGTGATGTAACTGACCATGTCAGGAATGATGTACTGTCTGAGGTCATTAGCAGTACATTGCGGGGACGTACGTTATAGTTAGCTCAGGTAACTATAACTGCTGAATTTCACTGGTTGTGTATGAGTGAAATCTGGGTCTAACTATACCGTCCCTGTAATCTTTGTTTTTTTCAGCAAATTTCTAGTTTTTTTAAAACGTTAAGTAAGATGCACATCACAATGGATGGTGGGGGGTTGGAAGCAGGGCCTGGCATTGTACTGCCCCACCCAAGCTTGCTGCTCCTGCCTTCCCTCCTCCTAGCCATCCATTGTCCAAGTCCATGTCGCTGCTCCCTTATTACAGCCCTGTTTGGCAGTTGTTCTGCCACTGGCCTTCCCGCGTTCTCTAAACGGTTAGCTTGCTGCCCCATCCACCTCCTCCCTATCCTCTGTTGTCTGAATCCATGGACTAGTCTCCTCCCTCCTGCCATGCATGGTCTGATGTGCTGCCACTGCCCTCCATTTAGCATGATATATCACTCTTGGCATACATCGGCAAGATAGCCGAGAAGCACGTAAACACCTTTCTATCTGAACATCTTGAAGCGACGGAGGGCCTGGACTACTCGCAATCTGGATTCAGGCCTAACCACAGCACCGAATCAGCCCTTCAAACAGTGACCAATACCATCAAAATGGCACTGGATGAGGGCAGCTCCATGATTCTGGTGCTGTTGGATCTCTCCGCCGCTTTCGATACGGTGTCTCACAAGGTGCTTCTCGGTCGCTTAAAGGACGTAGGCCTGGAAGGAGTGGCTCTGTCATGGATTGAAAGCTTTCTTTCTGGCCGCTCCCAAGAAGTTAGGCTGGGCTCCCACAAATCCATCCATAGGGAGCTCAATAAGGGAGTGCCACAGGGCTCCTGTCTAAGCCCGACACTATTTAATGTGTATGTGGCCCCCTTAGCCAACTTAGCAAGATCATTTGGGTTTACCCCGGTGTCGTACGCCGGCGACACCCAACTTCTCTTTCCTTTCAAGAATCTGACACCTGCAATAAAAAGATCTTTTGCAGATGGCATGAGAGCAATATCTGCATGGATGACATCAAACTGTCTTCAATGTAACGTAGGGAAAACAGAGGTCATGTTGTTCGGACAAGCAGCAACACACTGGTCCCCTGAATGGTGGCCCTTGGAATTAGGCCCTGTTCCCAGCCCTAAGAGCACGGTCAAAAATCTTGGTGTGTTATTAGACCAGACACTCACCTTTAAGGACCATATAAATCATGTGGCTAGTACCTGCTTTCGTGCAATTGGGATGCTAAGAAGAGTGTTTCCCTATCTACCAGACTGTCACAGGAAAACACTTGTGTAGGCACTAGTCATTAGCAGAGTGGATTACTGTAACGGTCTCCTACTAGGAGCTAATGAAGGGCAACTTAAAAAGTTACAAGTAATCCAAAACACGGCAGCAAGGGCAGTCCTTAATGTTCCCCCTAGGACTCCCTCTCACCCTCTGCTAACCAGACTCCATTGGAGGAAGCGAGTACAGTTTAAGACCCTATGTACCATTCATAAAAGTGTGGTAGGCGAAGGCCCAAAATACCTGGCCAAAATCTTTCAGCCATATGCCCCTGGACGCTCATTGCGCTCTGGAAACATGCAGTTACTGCAGGTTCCTAGAATAAAGAAGTCCAGACAAGGAGGTCGATCGCTGGCCCATATGGGACCAAGGCTCTGGAACTCCTTGCCTCTTGAGTTAAGATCACTCACCAGCCATCTGACTTTCCGAAATATTTTAAAAACACACCTATTTTCAAGTATTTGATTTCTCTCCTGATATATCGTACTATCCTCTCTGAATAAGATCATCTGGAGTTATGTTCTTACTGGCAAAGCGCGGAGATACCCCTTCGGGGGTTTATTCAGGCGCTATAGAAGGATATAAAATAAAATAAATAGCAGTACACTCCTCCTGTCCTCCATTGCCCAATTCAATGCCCCATTATTGACCTCCTGCTTAGCCTCTGTGCTTAGCTTGCTACCCCTATTCTCCTTCCCCCTGCCCTCCGATGTGTGTGTGCATGCCCCTGCTCCATCCTTTTTGCCCACCATGTTCCATGGACCTGCCACTCCTATCTACGCTGAGAGTTCTGTTGAGCTGCAACTCCCCTCCCACCTGCCTAGCATTGTCAGATTACTGTAACCTCCACCCTGCCTGTCCACATTCCATACCCCTATTCCCTTCCTCCTGTCCCCCATGGTCCATTTTACTGCAACACCCTTCTGCCCTCCCTGGTCTGTTGTGCTGCAACTGCTCCTCCTGCCTGCCCCACATGGTCTGTTGTGAGGCCCCTTCCCCTGAACTCTCTTGTCTATGCCCAGGTCCTGACCCTCCCTTCTATCCTCCATGGTCCTTTGTGCATGCCCATGCACCCTCCTTCTTGCCCACCCATCATAGCCATTGTGCTGCCACTAACCCTCCCACTTGCCATGCATGGTCGTATGTGCTGCCACAGCCCCACCCACCTTCCCTGTGTGGTCAGCTAGCTGCCCCTGACCTCTCCCACCTTCCCTCCATGGTCTGTGTGTATGCCTTTATAGTCTCACTGTTGCTCTCCATGGTGTGTCTTGCTTCTAATGCCCATCCTGCCTGACCTCCATGGTCATCTTGCTGCTCCTGCCCTGCGCCCTCGCCCTAGCCCTCTGTTTCCATGTGCAGACCCCTACTCCCTCCCTCCTGGCTTGTCTGTTCCATTGTAATGCCCTTGATCCATCCCTCCTGCCCGTTATGGTCCGTTATGCTGCAGTTTTCTCTCCCGTCTGTCCATTATGGTCAGCTAGGCACCATTGCCTCTTTCCCCTCTGTTATCTGTTATCTGTTGTCCATGTGCATGGTCCTGTCACCTCCCTATTGCTTTCTATGGATTATTGTGCTGCACTCCCATCCTGCATGCCTGTGTGGTGTATTGTGCTGCTGCAAACCCTGATGCCTGCCCTGTAAGGTCAGTTTGGTGCAACTCTCCATGTCCCTCCTGTCCTCTGTTATCCGAGTCCATGTCCCTATCCCAATTCCTCTTGCCTTCCATGATCCAATGTACCATACTAGCTAACATTTTGAACTTGGTAAGAGGGAAATTTTGAAATAAACTGGGGTATTGATTTTCCCCTTTGACTTGCATTGAAAAAGAGGAGATTGTAGACCGGAGACAGATCAAATAAAGCCCATTTGGGCTTAAAAACATTGGACATTTCCTGGCTGAATCGGGTCTGTTGACATGTATGGTTGTACTACCCCTGCCTCTTCCTTCTGCCCAAAATGGTCTATTATATTGCCACAGCCTCTCTTGCCAGTCGTGTATTGTTGGTTTGTTGCCCCTGCTCCCTATCCACTGCCCTTCATAGTCTGTTGTGCTGCCACTGCCCTTCCTGCCTGCCCAGTGTGGTCAAATTGTTGCCTCTGCACCCTCCTACCTGCCTTCAATTTTCAGAGTCTGTGCCCCTGACCTCTGCCTCTCAAAAGTATCCTAATGAACAACTAGATTGCTAACATTTTATATTTATTACAAAAGTGTGGAACGCCTGACGTCATCTTGATGTAATCAAAACTGAAATACCTAGAGTTTTTCCTTTAGAAATTACATATATGAGAGGGTCTTATTTGCGTCAAAATTATGGTTAGTGCTCTAAAAAACTAAAATGAGGACATATTTTCTGATTTTTCAAATAGCGACAAAGCACTTTTAAATTATTTGTTATCTTTATGTTTTTTTATCCAGCTGACAACTTGATTAAATGTTTCACTTAGGGGAGAGGATGTGGTGTTACTTCAAGCGCTGCAGACATTTCAACTGGGGAACTAGGTTGGAGTTTCTGCTTCAGCTCGACATTCTGTGATTCTGGTCAAATCACTTAATCTCCCCATGTCTAAAACCAAAATGAATTTGTTCTTGTGTGACGTACCCAAAGCTCAAGCACTCCAATACCTTACAAGTCTGCACTATATAAAACTATAAAAACACAAAAATAAAAAGTGTTTTGCACATGTCTGTCATTGGGCTACATGTGGGCTACATCTGGGTGATATTTGTGCTACATTTGGGCTCTTTTTGTCCCTGTGGCCATCTTGGGAGACTTATTTGTTATGAAGTTTCCTAATTTCCTCATTTACTACAGTCTCCTCAGTACGAAATACTTTCAGTTTTTTACTTTGATTCCCTCCAGAAGCCATTCAGATGTGTCACACATTTGCCATAAATTCAGAATGTTAGCACTCTAGTTGCTTTTTAGATCACTGTCGTAAAGCTACGGCTCACCAGGGAAGTCTGCTGCTGGTATTGAAAGTGCATGTTTCAGTCTGCATGTCAGAATGTTTAATCAAATAGATGAGGATTTGAGAAATCCCTCAAAATGTGCCCTAATTTTTCTTTCTGCAGCACAATCATACTTTCTATGACAAAATGAACCCCCTAATTTTGTTCCTTTTTCAAATTCAATGTTTTAATAGTTACCACTTTATTCCAATCAAGATGGCTTCAGGTGTGCAATACGTTTGTCATAAGGAGGATGGTTAGCGCTCTAGTTGTTCTTTAGAACACTCTGGGAAGCTGCAGTAGAACACAAAGGAATCACATGACAGTCTCTGCCCTTGTTGCATGTCCATGTTTTACTGAGAATGTCAGACTTCATTCTCACTTGACTGAGAAAGATAATGTGAATTTACAGAAAATATGCTCCCAGTTTAGCTTATAGATCACCTTCCAAACCTCTGTGGGAAAAGCATGAGAAAATAGTTTTCTCTCAAACATGATTCATAATATTCCAGCAGAAGGCTTTTTCACATGGTAAAATCACTTTAGAACACACCACAATTCCTAAAATGAGTATGGTACCATCAACAAATGATTTATAATGTAACTAAAGTCTTTAAACCTTCTATTAACTGCAATGCTTTTTAATAAGGTGTATATTGGTCCCAAGATGGCTGCCAACACTTCTTGGATGAAGTGCTGACAGCCAATCAGATCTCACGATGAGATATGTGGTTAGGCTCTGCCCCCAGATATATATATTTCTTTTTCCATTAATATTTTAAAAACTACTGAACGGATTTATACAATTTAACAAAAAGGGCTCTTTCTGAACCAAGGGCTACCTTTTTGACAAATTTGGTGTAATTCCGTTCAGCAGTTCGGGCTGTAGCCGTGTCTAAAGTTTCCTATGGAATATTGCATGGAGAACCCATGTTTTGGGACCCCCATTTTTCTCGGCCCCTGCTTGCTGTATCACCCCTAAACTTTCAAGATAGGAGCAGACCAAAGCGGGCCATAAGTTTGAAAGTTTGAAAAATTTCGCAAAGATTCGTCTATCGGCGCTAAAGTTATTGGGAATAGAATGTCGCGATTTTCCTATGGTAACTAGGTCCTAACTATAACTACCTACTGGCGACCGCCAGTAGGTAACATGTGTATATACATATCTATATGTATACACATAAAAATATATGTATGTTCATACATGCATGCATATATATGTTGTTGCCTTCGTCCAAATCATGGTTTTGTTTGTGTCCAATCACCTACATGAGGTATACCCAGGGTACAAGTCATAAAAAACGAAGTGAGGGGACTACCCAAGTTTGGCAGTATGGAATTAACATCATGGCATGTGACATCACATTGCGTGACATCACAACATGTAACCTTTCACATAGCATCATAGCCCATGACCTCAAAGGAAGTGACATCAGATCTGAAGACCTCTCACATATCTTTAGCATGTCTATCGTGAGTACATAGAGCACATTACAATATTTAACAAATGAGATGTTGCAGATGTGCCAGAAATTCTGGGCCTCAATTTAAACGTTTATTTTTTTAAACCCTGCCACAACTAAATTAGCAGCAAGGAGAGGGGTAGTACAACTGTTCTCTTTAATTGGTTGCAAAGTCTGCATTTTAAAATATCTTATGGTGTTAAGGCACCTGCTGCAGAGATCTTTGTATGCCAATGAAAATAGTAAAATAACTCTAGAGGTTAACGTGTTTGCTGGAGAGACCTGTGATTTATGTAATCCCAATTGTTAATCAAAGTAGCTTAGAGCATTCATATGTCTCCTGCAAAGCACATTATGTAACATGCAGATGACACATTTTTATTTTATGTAAATAGTTTACTGCTTTTAACATAGAGATCCTTTTGTTTCTTGCAATAAATTGTATTCCTTCTGATATAGCACAATGAGCTATAAAGGGCATGACTCCTGCACCTTGTAACCCTCAATATCTTATATGAGGCATCCTGTACATTGATTTACACACATATGATTTCTTGTCAATGTGTAATGTGTACATATGATGTAAAGCGCTCCAACACCATGGATTCAGTTTGAGTAGCGCTATAAACGAAATAAAATAAAATAGTGGTATTTAAATTGTTATTTGTGTAATTACTGGGACAGACCAACACATCTGACATTCTTACAGTGCATGCACATCTCTTATATACAGGGACTGAACAAAGTCAAAAGCATGCCTCTCTTAGGTACCTGTGAAGTGATAAGGTGAGTGCCTTTGTTTTCCCTCCATAGCATTAAGGGGTGGGGTGTCTGATGTTGTAATACTACAGGTGCAGACTAACAGATTTTCAAAGAATTAGGCCCTCAGTTACTTAGGCCATAATTTTCAATCCCAAACATTTAAATAATAAATGTCTAATGTTTCTTAAAAGAATTATAGTTGATTACAGAGATCCCTTCAAATTAATGTTTGAGTGAATTAATGTTGTTATCTTTATGGGACTGAAAATATTATGTACAGCTTAAGCTAAGACGTAATGATGGGAAAATCATTTGATATTGAATATTAAAATGTGCTACTGTAGTGTAGTTCCTATATTCCCAATAGGCTCTGCGCATTGGTATAACATATACTATAGTTTAGACGTAGGACTGAGTTCGACTAGGTCTCTATCGTATATATTTAACTTAATTGTGAGTGCCAGCTAGCTCAGAGGTCACTAGAAACTTTCTCGAATTCACAAGAAGGGATTAGTTTCTGACAACCGCATAAACATGACAACTTTGTTTCCCAAGAATAAGAAATCAATCTCTAAAGTCGCGGAAACAATAGATAACTATTTTACTCAGTCAATCGTGCATGCTTAGTTTCACCAGAGGTGCTGAGAAAATAGAGAGACAGGCGTTTTCAATAAAAAGTATTTATTGAACAGTCTTCTTTCTCAAGCATAAGAAATGTACTGCTACAATCTTAATACTGGTTATAAAGTACAGGGTATATAATTTGAAAAGTATTATAAAGTAGTACTGTAAAAGCATGATATGGTTTCTAAGCCATAAGTTGCCTAAAACGTATAAAATACATACAGTAATAAAATAATGACTAAAAGTACTCAACTGGTGCTTCTAAAATACGTCTACCCCGGTGTACCTAACCTACGTCTAGTAGAAGGGAGGAAGTAAGTGAGGAGTAGCTTGAGTTTAGTATTTCTCTGCCAAGGATCTATCCAAGAATTCTCTAAGGGTCTAATCAGCTCCGTACCTTGGTTTTAGAATAAAGGAGGTCTTGTATCTCTCTCTCAGAACTCGATTTCCCAGCAACCCGCAAGGGTAGCCTGGAAACACTGGAGCTGGATTTCTCGGCAGGAGAAAGGACAGCGTCTCTCAGTGCGTCAGCTGGAGGGTCGGCTTACTTCGGCACTTGCTGCTGCAGGGCGTTGGGCAAGTAGTTAGTCGATCTGCTCAAAACCACTGTGTGTTTGTCTGGGCAAATGTAGGCATATTTATACTTTGAAGGTGCAGAGTTTGACGTATAATTGGACTTAATAACGTCACTCAGAGACCCAGTTCTGTGAAAACTCCATGATTTCCTAGCTAAATTAGTATTCAGGCGAGGGGAAGTCCCTGGCTGCTGAAGGTGGGTTTCTCTAAGAAATTGTTGTTGATTCTCGGAACTTAGTGGAAGTAGCCATGCCGTATTTGGGCTGCATAGGCTCAGTCCAAGTATGGTAATGATTTCTATGCCTATATAAGGATCGGATAATTACACTAGGGTCCTAGATTCATTTACAACATTACAAAGAAATACTGGTAAGCCCTCTATATCCTTGGTCCTGGCCTGTGGTCGGATAATACTTGGAGCCAATGATGGGCTTCCGTTTTCCTGCGAGGGTTCACTTCATTGGCTCGGTTGATAAGCTTACATTTTTCCGATTGTACATGCAGGATTCCAAAGATGAATGGTGGTGTCCTTGACGGCCAAGAAAGCACCAAGTTGAGCTATTATATCACTGGATTGTGCAGTCATCATTTCTCATTTGAATTTGATAAAGTAGCACATCTGACTTGTGTCTACAGGGAATCAGTTGCCGACCTGGGAGGGCATCTTGCCATCCTTATGAGAAAACTAGGCCATAAAGCCTGTGCTCTTAAAAAATGAATGCAAATAAAGTCAGCAATTTGTGGATCATGTCTAACACAGGGTTCCATGTTTAAATACAGATTTAAAAAATATAGTTTACGAAAATATTGATTACAAAAATATCGACTCCCCATAATTCTTTAACAGGTAAGTACAATATTATTGAATCAAAAATATTGAAGTAAAAAATATAGATGTAAACAATATTGACTTAAAAATATTTATAACTCAAACAAAATATATTAATATTAATATTTTTAACAAAATAAATTACATTTAATATATATTTTACCTAAATAAGAAAAATAAACGTAATTTGAAAAATGTGTACATATACATATATATACTTAAATTCATTTTATTAACTATTATCTTTATTTACTTTATACATTTTTCAATTATATAAAAATTAAATAAATACATATATCAATATTTTAAAATAAAATAAAACATTCTATATTTAATTAACACATTAAACTCTAAAAATAAAAAAACACAATAATTACAATAGCAGGGAAAATGTTGGATAGCGGAGGGGTAAAAATTACTATTCCCACTCGAGTGAGTGCAACAGCAGGGAAAGTGCTGGATAGCGGAGGGGTAAAAATTACTATTCCCACTCCAGTGGAGACAAAAGCAGGGAAAATGTTGGATAGCGGAGGGGTAAAAATTACTATTTCTACTCCAGTGAGTGCAACAGTGGAGAAAGTGTTGGATAGCGGAGGGGTAAAAATGACTATTCTGACTCCAGTGAGTGCAACAGTAGGAACAGTGTTGGGTAGCAGAGAAGTACAAATGTTTATTCTCACGGCAGTGAGTGCAACAGTAGGGAAAATGCTGGATACCACACGAATAAAATAAAACAACATTTTTATTAAATTAACTTTCCATTATTAACATAAATATTATTTGAATTAAAATATATTATGATTTCAAAAAATAATAAACATTCATTAATTACACATTGTTTAACACTATAATTTGCACAACACATACCTAAATTAATTACACAATTACAATTAATAATGATTAATTTATTAATACAAATTAATTAACAACAAATTAATAATTCATCAATAAAAAATAAATTCCTTCCCACTATTTACACCTATAAACACCACAACACACACCTAAAATTAATTAAACAATTGCCATAATTAATTAATATTTAATTAATTTAAATTAATAAACTAATTATCAAATATATACAATAATAAATTAGTGTACACATTTAACTCAATAACATCACTGCTATAGAATTATGAATGAATAAAAAATTGCTAGATTAATTTCATATATTTAAATTACTTCCCATCCTATTCCCTTATAAACCCACAACGCGCTACAGAACTAAAAACGCAAAATTCAATTCAATTTTTTTTATTAACTACTATAAATAATAAAATCTATAAAATTAAATTACTTCCCACCCTGTTCTCCTATAAAACCACAACCCGCTATGGGACTAAAAACCCAAAATTGTATTTAAAAAAAAATATTAACTACTAAAATTTTAACACGTACTAAAATTACAAACAATTGACATACAAAATACTAAAATACATAACATTAATAATAATTTGATATTTTTTACAACTATATTTTTGTAAACGATATTTAACAATTCAATATTTTTTATATATTACTTACCTAACAGTGGATATACTTTCATCGATATTTCTTTCCCATGATATTTTTACCTCGATATTTCTTTACATCGATATTTATACATCGATATTCTAGCTCTGTACCCTAACACAAAGGTGCTGACTTATACACCTCATTTTCAATATTTACTAGTGCAAGCTTAATAAAGGACTTTTTTTAAAATATTTGGCTGCATTTGTTTAATACCAATTCTGACATTTGCCATTACATGTTAATTGAACAATTGAGAACAATGTTTATATTATTGGATGGAAACAAATATAACAACTAAGGGGCCGATTCCGATCTGGGTCGGAAAGCTCTCCGACCGAGCCGGATCCGGAGTGTTTACCGACCGAGCCGGACTCCTGCAATCCGACCGAGCGAGTACGATGCGGCTGCATGCTGCCTGACTTCAGTCGGACTCCAATAGAAGTCAATGGTCAAAGTCAATGGGAGCCCGTCGTTTTAAGTGTACATGGGCTCCCATTGACTGAATGGGTACTTCTCGCACAAGGGCGCCCCCTACAGTGGGTACGCGTCAGTGCCATCCGCATCGTAAATGCCTGTGTTGGGGAGACCCCTGTGTCCGAATCGTAAGGCTGCGGGTGATGGGGGGGTCTGACACGGACCCCCAAAAACAGCTTTGTGGACGTATTTTAAGCCAGAAACTTCGGCTCGATCCAGCTGTCCACCGCGTGCATCGTACTGGCTTGTCGGAATTCGCCTCCATTGCACGACATAGTTTGCTTACGGACGAGGCGTACAGAGCGGTTCAGACCCAGAAACAATTCGGTTGGCGATTTTGCGTTTCTCGCATCGTACTTGCTCACTTCTACAGCTGTACGAGTCGGGCGAAGAACACGCGTACGGCTTGTACTTTTTACGGCCAGATCGCGATCCTGGACCTTTCGAGCGAGATCAGAATTGGCCCCTAAGAGCTCCCTAAAGATTTGTCACTGCTCCATTTTCTTCATTGGAGATGATTTATGGAATTCTGTTGATGTGTTGTTTGAAAAAGAGGTAAATCTCAAAGATGAATTCAAGTGATTTAGAGGTAGCTGTCATTCGAGGAGGCAAGCTGTTCATTTCAGACAGCCTCTCCTGGCTTTGTGGCTATTTGTTGCTGTTCAGGAACTGAAGGAATTTGATCTCACTTGGATTGAGAATTAAATAAGTGCTGCCCATCTATTTCTCAAATATAATGAGGCAAATTTTTAAGTCATGGAGTGTTTTAGCCACTGGACATTTTATAGCCTTTAAGTTGCATCTTGTCAGTGTATTGATGGATCTTGATGGTGCTTTTGGTGAGCGGGGTGACAAGTGCTACTATCTAGAGATTGAACATATTTGACAAGAAGATGAAGCCTTGAAGCACTTCGCAGGAAATGAGTAATTTCTGAGACCTGGATATTCTTTAATGTACGAATTAGTAGGAGTTGGGAAAATAGGAATCGAGCCACTGCTGGACTATCTTTAGGCAAGCCATGTGAGTTTCTATCAATTCTTATTGATCCGTAGTTGTTGGTTGATTGTGTCAAAGGCCGTGGTAAGACTGAACAGGATCAGGAGGCATTCTTGCTGGTGTTCATGAGGGCACTGCAAGACACCTGAAAAGGAGCAGTCTGTGTGCTATAGCATGGACTGAAGCCTCACTGATAATCTTAGTGGAGGTTGCTCTTGCTGATGTGATCCTGACATTGAATTGTAACTGCTTTCTATGTGTTTTCTTTTGAAAAGCTGGTGGGTGATGAGGCAGTACTTGAGGGAGGTTGTTCATGTTCAAAGTTTACTTTTACGGTAATGAGTGCATCTGTCTTATTTTGAGGTTGTGCTTGAAACGTTCTTGTTTGAGGGAAGCACGGGGATGTTGAAGAGAGGGATGAGGGGATATTGGTTGAAAAATGTTCTCATGGAATGTGACAGAATATTGTCTTTTTTGGGTTGTGACCTGAGGGAGTCAAAAATGTTTCAACACCTGAAGTCAGTAGTTTGTGGGCCGAGTTATCGGGACATAGGATATGTCACTTTTCCAACAATGAAATTGAAATGAAAAGTCACATAATATTTAATTGTCCTACTTTGCTCGATTTACACTGTTTTGATTTCTATTTTGCATCTTGTTTTTCATCCCATATGCATTAAATAACATCTTCTGTCAGCATTGCTGCATGCCACAGCACCCATACCCTCTGCCCTAATGAATGTTTATCTATCTACATTTATTACCTGACATTTCTAACCTACACGCCTTGTTTAGTGATTTACAAATAGAGAGACCCATGGGACAGGAGAACTTGCGCCTATCACATATAGTGAATTTATTTACACTGATGTGGTGCTTTGATCATGAAGAACAGTCTCCTAATCTTCCTTACAGGGGTAGTCCCTTTAATGAAATTGCACAAGAGTGACCAGCACACATATTTTTAGTTCCATGCACATATAGTATGCAACTTTTTATGTTGTGTGTTGCACAAAATTCATCCACAAATTCATTTTTTCGTTAGAAAACATCTGTATTCAAATCTTCATAACATTTAAATTATTTTCAGTAGCCAACGCATATTCTCTCTTCTTGAGAGACTTCTTCAGGGCTGCAAAAGACAAAAAATGTACACATAATTAAAACCAGAACAAACAAAAGAGTGCTTTCACCAATTAAAAACAAATGTACATAGCACAAACTCCCCAATTCTATTTTGGCATTCCTCACACAAGTTAGGTGACACTTCTTCACCACATGATCTGAACATCTGTGTGCAACCCATTTACCAAGTACTACATTTCCCACAAAGCTACAGTTACTTATTATGCAAGGTCAGCAACTCGGAGCAACTCATAAGTCCAACATTTCTAACTCAAGTTTCTTTGGAAAATCATTCATTCATATGTATAAGTCATATATTTTTTACATTTAATATCCACATCTTTCACACCTTAAGTGATACAATGCATTCAATTAATCATAGTCCTGTCCCTTCATTACCATGTTCATTTGTTCTTTGTAGTCATACTTTAAATTTGATTTCTCTATACCTCGCTTTTCAGTAGGATCAACTATACTTTGTAAATATGTATTGAGAATTTACAGAATTTCGGATTCAATATCCATGATAATTTCTCTAGAAAGACTCTACTTTAACTGGCCAACCATTTATTACAACATAATAAATTCAATTACTCATCCTTTATTGTAAAAAAAGGCATAACGTGATTATACCAATTTGAAACAAATCCACAATATAGTTGTTCGATCATCTAAGTCTGGCCAAGAAACCATGTACTAGTTACTCCCACTGGACATGCAAACCTGTTAAAATTCAATTCTAAAACAGCCATTTTTTACAACACCTGTTGCTTGAGCTAATTCTTTTAAGATCAATATTAGTCATAATTTATTCGAGAAAATTATCAATGAATATATATTCTTACCCATAAATCAGTGTTTCTCCTAATATGTCAGATTTCGGTGTCTTGCAGTGCACATCTCTGGCCTATGTTGGCATCTTAATCTGCGTAAATGGTAAACAAATGGTATGGATATGACATCAATACTATCCTTGTTGTACTATGTGTCCAGTAAAAAATAAGTATTTTTAAGTAGTGTTTCAGTAGTTTTATATCAAACTTAGTTTAAGTTACATTCTTTATTTCCTGTGATATTTGTTACATTTCTATTTTTGTGAGGGAACAGATAATTATTTACTATTCAAAGTGTGATTTTATGTAAGGTTTTGCTTTATTATTTGTAATATGTGAAAATAAAGTAGCATTTTAAGGAAAGAATGCAAACATTATTATTTTGGGAATGTGGTTCTCTGCTGTGGTGCTGAGTGGCACTAGATGCATGGATTGATACATAGATAGATGGATGGCATTTTATTGAAGCATGATTGCACGACTAGCATTTTTGCGTGTTCAGACCTGGGTGGTCATTGCTATTTTATCAGTAATTAGTCTAGTTTTTATAGCAAACTACTCATGGAACAAGGGCAACTGGATTATCATCATCACCATCATCAAATGGGGACTGAAAATAGAAGTTTGTATTTAGAGAAATATAATGCAAAGACAATTTTACATGGATTGTTTCTGACAGGATTCTGCAAAAACAGTGTCCCGCCAACCAGGACTGATTGATCTAAGCTGGCATCGAAAGTTATATCAATATGCATGTGACACTTATTCAGACGTTGCTTTCAGTGGCCTAGAGTGCAACCCTGTACTTGTGGACCCATTTTGTCTATTTCACTTTGTCATATCTTTTGAGAAGCTGCTAAATCTTTCCCAGAATTTTTATATATATATATATATATATATATATATATATATATATATATATATATATATATATATATATATATATATATATATATAATATAACCTACTGGCAGTCGCCAGTAGGTAGTTATAGTTAGGATTTTTTTAAATGTTAAATCTCAAAATTCTATTTGGAATAACTTTGGCGCCGGTTGACGAATCTGCCTGAAAATTTCCTCAAAATGGCCTCTTCGAGCTCCGGTCCTTCCCTGGAAGATTGGGGGGAATTCGTCAAGCGGGGGCTGAGATAAAAGGGGGGTCCCAAAATGCGTTTTCCCCATGTTAATTTCCATAGGGCGGTCGACCTCACTTTTAGCCCGAACGGCTGAATGGATTTACACCAAACTTGGCAAAATTGTAGGGACTGGTAGCCCGATGTGCCTTTGCTATGTCTCAAGATATGTGCTCCAGTGGATTTTGAGTAATTTAGGTTAAAAAAATATATATATCTATGGCAGCGCCCCGATACGCGCTCCGGGGAGCGCCCCGGGCGCGACATGCGAGGTGCGCACGGAAATCGGATTGGCTCTTGGGTGTCTGTAAACATTCGAAACAGTCTGGAGCGGCCGCCATCTTGTGTCTCGGTAGTATCGAGACACAAGAGGTGGCCAAAACAAAGGGGGAAATGACCATAAGGGGGCAGGGTAGACCCCCCTGACCCCCTAGGTTTGATGTGGGGGCTTAAAAAGGGCCCCGCGGGGGGAGTGCCCGGTACGCGCACCGGGGAGCGGACCGGGGAGCGTACCATGAGGAAAAATGAATGATAGAGTTTTTAAAAAATGTAGCCTTTTTTAGAAATTGGAGGTAGTTCTAAAAGGAACTGTTTTTTTTCTTCTTTTTGTTGTTTATATTTTTTATATTGTTTTTTGAACATTTTGTACTTTTTTTGGATTTTCTGAACAGTTTTAGATTTTTTTTGTATTTTTCATGGGGAAAAACGAAAAAACAGGGAATTGAAAATGGCTCAACTGGAGCAAAAAACTAAAAGAAAAGAAAAAATGAGGGTTGATTGGGGCATTTATGGTTGTCCCCAGCAAGGACGATGAGCTTTACGCTCTGTTCTCCGTAGGAGATGGTCTTCCCACAATATTTACAGATAATTCTGAAATCTGCAAATCGGGGCTGAATGCACAGCATCGTCTCACTTTCCTCTGGTGCAGACGCAGTGGGTTGTTTCCTTTTTGAGCTGGTTCTTGTTGATCGGGGAGGGTTACAGGCCAGTTCCCTCATTTCTGCAGCAGAATAGTTTATAGGATGTTTGCGCTGCATGTGGCGTATCATTGTGTGGTTCCCAAATGAATATTTTTTATTTGGGTTTCCCCTGGAAAGTTCCATGCCACAAATTTTGCAACTGACCTTGGGTGCATTTACTTTTTTTTCACCTCTGGGAGAGTAAAAAACTCCCAAATAATGTGTGGTCTTGGCTGGTATGGGGTATTGTGTTCTTCCAGCCATCTTGAACTCCCCTCCTCCTCCTCCTCCTCCTCCTTTTCTTGAAGACCACCAATGATATCTTGAGGAGGTCCTTTTGGTGGTTGTGGTGGTGGTGGTGGTGCAGATGCACCAGCTGCTGCTACTACTGAAGCCATTATTTTGAGCAAAAAAGTAGAGAGAGCTACAAACAGGTCTTCCTAAGTCAAAGGACGAAGTCAGAATAAGGAAAAAAGGTGGGGTCTTTCATCCTTTTGAAAAAAAAAATGTATTGAACCAATGAAAAGTGTTATTTTCAGGTCACATGACCAGGGGCTTCATCATTATGAAACCAAAACTGTTATGAACCAATAAAAATTGTTATTTTCAGGTCACATGACCCGACGCGCTTACGCTACACGCCCCGGGGCGCGCCCCGGGTCGCGTCGCGTAAGCGCGTCGGATGTTTACGTTGCACGATCGTATTCGCTCGAGTGCTTCCGGGTGCGCTTACGCCGTGCGTATCACGCGGATGCGGCTACGCGATACGTCACGATCATGTTTTCGTTCGCGATATTGGCGCTTATGGGACGCTCCCCGGAGCGCGCCCCGGGGCGCTTTATAAAAGTACGCTTTTCGGGGCGCTCCCCAGGGCGCGCACCGGGAGCGCTCCAAAGCAAAAAAATAAATAATAAAAAAAAAAATTGGGGAAAAACTGTAGGGACTGGTAGCCCTATTCTCAAGTGGTTTTTAGGAAAATTAACTTTGAAAAATATATATATTGTGCTACATTGGGCTATATATATGTTAGAGCCAAAATGTAGCCCAAATGTAGCCCAATGTAGCCCAAAGATGGCCACCAGAGACAAAAAAAATGTAGCCCAAATATCAGCCAGATGTAGCCCAACTGTAGCCCAATGACAGAATGTACCAGAGTGTTCTAAACAACTAGAGCGCTAACAGTCTTACTTATAAAGTGAGACTTATAGTTAGGAATTAGCATTAAAAAAACCTATGAAATTCACTGAAAAAAACATAGGTTTCAGAACAGTTATAGTTAGGAATTAGCATTTAAAAAACCTATGAAATTCACTGAAAAAACCATAGGTTTCACACCGGTTATAGTTAGGAATTAGCATTTAAAAAACCTTTAAAATTCACTGAAAAAATCATAGGTTTCAGACCAGTTATAGTTAGGAATTAGCATTTAAAAAACCTATTAAATTCACTGAAAAAACCATAGGTTTCACACCAGTTATAGTTAGCTGGAAATTTTACTGACATAAAACCATTGAAATTCCACGTTACAGTTAGTTGGACTCACTATAACTTGGCGTGTAATGCACTGCTGATGACGTCACATATTACATCACTCATGACATGGTCAGTGACATCACTCATGACATCACTGATGACACCATCCTTGTGACAGAGTGACTACCTCCTTTCACTGTAATGTAACCCATGAAACACATATTGAAAAATATAAATTAAAAAATTTTTAAAAATGGAGATACCCATACCAGTTACAACAACCAATTCAATAATTCCACCATCTATACACACATTCACTCATTCACCAACAGTTCTATATAGTCACTCATACATATACTCACTCATCAGATGTAGTGATACACCTATACATCCTGTTACACACCGACAGTCATCCAAAAGTTACTCACACACATACTCACACATGCAAATAAACTTTTGAACATCCATTTATTTGCATATACAGCTATACACACACAACCACCTTACTTCTAAGGAAACTTACACATACTTACTCTCTTAAACAATCACTTATAGAAACACAAACTTATTAAAACAGGAACTCTTACAATCTCTCACTCTCACATATACTCACTTATATACATCAATACTCACATATACTAGATTAAAACATATGTAGTTACTGATAAAGACACTAGTGAGACAGTCATTCACTCACTAACACACATATATACACACACATCCACCCATACAGTCCTGCACATATGCTGTCTTCAAAAGACATAGAAACAGTGAGTCAATCATTGATGCACCTATGTGTTAAGTAACACCCCCACCAAATCATACAGACACTTATACTGATACTAAAAAAAACATCTAATAACCCATATACACACACATGTAGCTACTCACCAACCCATGCAGCCACTTATACAAAGTGAAACACTGATACAAACATTTAAATATTTAAACAATACTCGCTAATATATGTATTCACTAAGATACACTTAATAAGCCAGTTAACCAATCAATTTTTTTTAAAAAAACATCCATTAAGACACTTATTTAAACATGTATTTTTCCATCGACCTTTACATATACATATATAAAACATATTTATTTTTCAGAAAGGCACACATTCACTGGATGGTGTCATCAGTGATGTCATGAGTGATGTCACTGACCATGTCATGAGTGATGTAATATGTGACGTCATCAGCAGTGCATTACACGCGCAAGTTATAGTGAGTCCAACTAACTATAACGTGGAATTTCAATGGTTTTATGTCAGTAAAATTTCCAGCTAACTATAACTGGTGTGAAACCTATGGTTTTTTCAGTGAATTTAATAGGTTTTTAAATGCTAATTCCTAACTATAACTGGTCTGAAACCTATGGTTTTTTCAGTGAATATATATATAGATAGATAGATAGATAGATAGATAGATAGATAGATAGATAGATAGATAGATAGATAGATATATCTTCCCCTACCTCATCCCTTCCCCCTCTGTAGTTATAATTCAGACACCATTTCCATTGAAAAGGCAGTTTTTGATTTGCCTATAACTGTAAAATAAGAGTAGTTCTTCAATCGACTGAGTGGAAAAAAAATACTGAATGCTGGCACGTTTGTGTACAAGCTATGTGAGGAAAAGCAAAGCTATAGCCACCGAGCGCTGTATTCCTTGAGTACTTTCACCATGAGAGGCCATTTAAGATCGAAAGATGAGACCGAGTACAAGAAGTGCCAGCAAGACCAGTCAAGATCAGAGACAGCTGAGAACAGCACCCTTCCAAGAGCCACACCCAGTTATGCACTGCTACATGTGACATCACTGACCCTACATATAACCTCAGTGAGTAAGTGTGATGACAACCGATGACATCTTAAATAACAACATTGATGTCATTTCTGAGTTTACCTAGTTAGCTTTAATTTACATAAACATAATATAGGGGTCCCAAAAGTGACGTGTTCCATTTTAAATACTATTGGATAATTTGCTCCTTTATACCGAAAAACACAGGCGAAACGTGACATGTAAATAGAATTTCACTAAAGGAAGTGCCTTTGCTTGCTTTGGTGTAAATCAATTCAATAGTTTGCAAGCAACTAGCATTTAAAAATGCTCTCTTCTGGGCATGAAGAGGTTACATTTTATGGTTCAAATCTGTTTTTATTTATTTTGTTCTTACTCTCACCTACATCCAACGGGTGGTGACGTAAAGTATAGGAAGGGTTTGGGGAGGGTGGAGCAACATGCAGGCAATTGAAAGTCTGGTGGACCTAGGGAGTGTGCAAAAGACCAGGTTGGGCATCCAAGTGAGTCAAATTGTCTGGGATCTGCTTTCACTAGTATGGTCTGTTCATTCTCTGTGCTTTACTCATCACGAACAGAACCCAAATCCACACCACACCTGATTGTATCCCATCCAGACACACACTCCATGCTCTATTTACTCCTAACAGACAACTTTCTGTCTCCAAAAAGCTATCCTTGGCATTCCATCTTTCATTAGTCAGCACCCTCCTCTTTTTTTTTTCTCAATAACACAACCACACAACACTTACACTCCAATGCACCACACATATTACCTCTTTTAGCAATCAAATCTAACACAAACACTCAACTCTTGTTCATCCCCCTCATAAATCACATACATTCTTTTCTTTGGGTACCGGAGTAGCATGCTACCTGCCGAAAAGTGCTTTAACACCTCATCAGGGGTAGCAAGCGCTATATAAATGCAAATAATTCCCACTTTTATCCCTCCACTATCCTTTTCAATCCAAATAACAGACTAACATGTCCACTGGTGAAATTAATTTCATTTTTCCCTATTCTAATTCACCACTCATCCTTTTGCTTTTCAGAGTAGCACGCTACTCACCAAAAAGCGGCTCTACACCTTATATGGGGTACTAAGCGCTATATAAATGCAAACTCTAGCCTCCTCTACCCCTCCACAATCGTTTTCAATCCAAATAATAGACTAACATGTCCACCACTAAAATAAATTTCATATTTCCCTATTCTTATTCACCACTAATCCTTTTTGGGTGCCGGACTAGGGTCCTACTCACTGAAAAGCGCTTCAACACCTCATCAGGGGTAACAAGCGCTATATAAAATGCAAACCATTCCCTCTTCTATACCTCCACTATCCTTTTCAATCCAAATAACATACTAACATATCCACCACTCAAATACATTTTCATATTTCTCTATACTAATTCACAACTTATCATTTTTGGGTTCTGGAGTAGCATGCTACTCACCGAAAAATCACTTAATCGGGGTAGGAAGAGCTGTATAAATGCAATTACAATTATTAGTTGAAGCACTTGCAAGTATGCTAGGCAGTAAGGTTCTAGGAAGTTCCTCGTTATGGACTGGATCAATGGGCCCCATGTTTTGTCGAAGTGTGGTAGCCTATTTTCCATGGAGGCCATTAAGTTTTCCATGTCGAAGGTCCCACAGTTTATGCAGCCAGTCTACATGTTGGAAGCGTTATGCCTGTAGCCCAATTGGAAAAGGTAACTTGCTTAGCCACACAAAGCGCTAAGGTAATAGCCTTTTCTTTTGTGGAACATAGTCAGTACGTCAGAGCATTAGGGAGCCCCAGTAGTATACAACTAGGGAAGTTTGAGATGTCTGTTGCGTTCATTTCATTGATGTCTTTCAGTACATCTTCCTAATACCTTTCAAGTTTTGGAACTGCCAAAAAAGGTAAGTTAATATCCCTACATGATCACAATTGCACCAGCAGCCGTTGTCGCTGTTAGGTTTCCATTTAGCCAATCTGGCTGGGGTACAATACCAGTAGTCTGAATGGTTTCTTTTCCTGCTGTGCTGCAAGAAGCAGTGTGGGTCCGTTAAAGAAAGTCGGACCATTCCTTGGGGGTAAAGGCGCATCCCTGTTCAGAATCCTACCCTCTCTAAGCTGGGGTGTTGTTGCGATCTGCGGGTATGTTCAGGAAGGCGTAACTCTCTGAGAGAAGGCCTTTGTCATTGTGGCGGGTGAGGAGCCATTTTCTTTAGTGAGTGAGGGGCTTGCTGGTATTGGGCAGGCTAGGGGGTGTATGACCCAGTGTTTGATAGCAATGTGGTGCTAGTACTGGATGGCATTCATTAGCTGTATTGAATTTGTGGGAACTCCATTGGACCTAGGTGGTCAGAGAGATTCCCAATTCTTTTACAGTTAGCCTCATGCCATAGAAGATATGCGGTGCCCTGCATGCCAGGGGTAAATCAAGATTCTCTATGATGGGCATGTATAGGAGATTTGTGTAGACACGTTCTTGGACATTTTGGCTTTCTCTCATGTCCCAATTGTCGCCTGTGTCATCGACGAAATATAGACTCCGGGCAGGTGGTGTTTTTTAGGGAGCCAGAAGTTTTTCCATTTGTGAACCCTAGCAATAATTTAATCGCTAAAGCACCAATGATTTCTGTGAATTGCCTATTCCACTGCACCATGTATCATATTTGTTCTGTTTAGTAATAGTGGTTTAAGTGGGGGATGCCATGGCCTTCCTCTGCTACCGATAGATAGGCCCGTTTAATGGATATGCATGGCTTATCACCGTCCAAATTATACGTTTCGATTAGATGCTACAATAGTATGTGGCCTAATGACTACAGCGATTACCCTCAAAACTGGGAACTGGGTTTGAGGCTTGGCAGGGACCAACATACTGTGATTTGCTCATTTAATTTAGCCGTACATAATAAAAAATGAATGTGTCCATCTGTAACGCAACTGGGGCTCATGTAAATTGCTCTAATAACTTTGGGTCAAGTTGCACTATATAAAACACAATAAAAAATTATGTAGAGGTAGCTGCAGCAAGAGGGTTTGCACATATGAAGGATCATGGGAAGCAGTGTAATTTTGATTGCGGCTATCCTTCCCAATCAGAAGAAGCTCCCACTTCTCCAGGTCTGTAGCGAGCTGACACTATCAGGCCAGTTTAGCTGTGTTCTGCTATTTTTTCTACGGATGGGCATATTTTGAGGCCTAGGTATGGCACCCACTAAGTCGCCCAGCTGCGTTTTGTTACTCTGGGGTACAGTGAGGTTGCAGGCCTATGATTTCTGTATATTAACTTTGTAGCCTGAAACACTGCCAGGCACCTCAAGCTTGTTCATGAGCGACAGCAGGTTAGTGTTTGGTTGGGTGAGAGTGACCATGAAATCGTCTGCATAGAGTGCTTTTTTTATGCTCTTGGTGGCCTGTATAGATTCCCTTGATCTCATTGTTTGTTGGTATCCTTTCTGCTGGGGCTCCGTTTGTAGGGCAAATAAGAGAGGGGATAGGGGACACCTCTGCCTCGTGCACCAGTAACTGTCACCTGCTATGTGGGCATTGGAATCAAGTGCCCAGGCTCACCTTGTCTAGTACTAGCTGGAGGAAGGGGCAGTGTACATGTTTGAATTCCTTGTCTGCATCAGTTGACATAAGTAGAGCGGGCCCGGGAGTGGCCCACTTTGTCGATGAGGTGTAAGAGCCTTTTTGTGTTATCTCTACAACTTCTTTCATGTATAAAACTGTTTTGGTCTAGGGTGACCTGCCCTTGCATATAAGGGTTGAGAATGGCTGGAAGTATGCCTGCGAAGTTCTTTGCATCGAAATTTAGCACGGATACAGGTGATAGAATGTGCACAGGGTGGGATCTTTCTCAAGTTTGGGAATCACGGTAATGACTGCTTCCCTCATTGTGTCAGTGAGTGTTCCTATGTTGCGAAAGGACTATTAGAGGCCAATGAGAATAGGTGTTAGTTGGATGGTGAATAACTTGTAAAAGCCTGGAATCAATCAGTCTTGCCCAGGAACATTGCCCGTCTGGCTATGTCCTCTTTAATGTCTTTTTCTAAGTAGAAATGTGCCCCTTCCCTGCAGACACAAGGTAGCCGCACCAGCCAGGTAAGCCACGTCTTTGGTAGAGTTTAGCGTATGTGCAGCATATAGGTCAGTGTAAAAGTGCTTGAATGCTGTTGTGTGAGTTCTGCCTCGAAAACCCTTGGATTTCAGTTATTCCACTTTTATGTACCGAGGCCCTCATTGGATAGGCAAGTAGTTGGCCAGCTTATTTTCCCCCTGCCTAGTACTTCTGCTTAGTGCAAAGAAGTGCGTATTCTGCTTTATCTGTCAGGGACTATCCAGGACTATGTCTGGGACACAGTCAGGGACTTGGGCAAGGACTCTTATCTGAGTTGAAAAAGAAAGCCGAAAGCGGAGCACAGCAGTGTCCAGGATCACACAGAGAGTCAGAGGAAAAAAGGGATTCAAAGGAGAAACCAGCGCCAAGGGAACAAGATGCCTAGGACTCAGAAAAGATAGTCACTCAAGAGGCGATTTAGAATTCAGAATAACTACACCCAGGACCGACGTGCAAGATATATATATACCAACATTAACAATGAAGGGAATGTGGGGTAAAGCACTCGTGAGCTCCACACGGTAAGAGTGAAGCTCAGTTAGGACCTCACCCACAATTGCTGTTACGGATACTGACGGTGAATACCCATATTTTGGATATTCATGCAAAGGCAGGGTCTGTGGAGCGGATACCTACAATGATGTTATAAATATAATCTAACAACAGTAGTCACATTAGACAAGAAATGCCACCCAGGTTGTCTTCTGTGCCCTGGGATCCTGGCTACCAAACAGGAACACGCACGGCAGTAACAGCAAGGGCGTGGAACTAAATAAACAGCCACAATAGACAAGGAACTAGCAAGGAGGAGTGCTTAAAAGTAAAGAAGGGAACAAGGACGCACTTAGCAGAAAGCAAGTAAACATACAAGGAAACTAGAAGCAAGACAATAGAACAGGAAGACAGCATACTAGGGAAATCGAGGTAAAGGGAAGACAGGCAGGAATTGGGACATAGTAAATACAGGTGAGCGGATTCAATGGTGCATAAATTAGCACTAGTTCAGGAAGCAAGGAAACAAAGATTTATTAAGGATCTGGAGTCAAGATAGCATTGAAGACAATGCTAATTCAGGAACAAGGAATGGTTACAGCTCAGGAACAGAATTCAAGGAAACCCTGAAGGCATTGCTAGTTCAGTAACTAGAAATAGCTAAAGCTCAGGAATCAAGGAGTCCAGAGAGCAATGCAAGCACTGCTTATCAGGAACAAGGAATAGCTGAAGTTAAGAACAGGAACAAGGAATAACTTTAGCTCAGGGATCAACGTAACACTACAGTTCAGGAACAAGAACAGCTATAGCTCAGGAGTCAAAGAATATCAAAAGCTAAGGAAACAAGGATATCAAAAGCTCAGGAAACGAGGAGAGGTCTCATTGGTACACAGCTGCAATGACCAACACTGGTCTGAAAGGATTTGGGGCTTAAAAGAGCTCACAGTAATCACATGCATCAGGTGTGAGCAGGCTAGCAGCAGCCAGCCACAGGTGAATTGCCGCGCCGATTCTTGTCTTGCAGGGGTGGAGACAAAGCAGTGAGCAGGGTATTCTAGGTAATGAAGTTTCAAGCATGACCCGGCTGGCTTCATGCTTGAGCAGGCTGGCATCTACAAAACCGGTCATGGATTGGGAATAGATGGCAATTTCCAAGCAGCGTCCAAATGACTGGAAGTCAGTATATGCATGAAGGGGAAGGTCTGGAAGCTTATTAGAACACTAGAAAGTCACACAATTCAGCCCCCTGGTGTGGGCAAAAGAACGCAGGGGGCGAATTGCGACAGTACAGCCCCTCCAATGACCTGCTCCCGGAATCTTGAACTGGATTCAAAGCCTGTGCTCCTACGAAATACGTGCATTTTTCATCAGAGTTTCAGTGCAAAACACCAGACGACTGTAGAAAAACTGTTATGTTCTGGAGGGTAGAATAATAAGCTGTAAATTAAGAGCAGTATTAAAGGCAGAACCAGAAGAGTCCATATCCAGTAAGGGGGGCTTAGATGCATGAATCAAAGGTGTTTGAAGTCAACATGATGGCAGGCTAGAGTAGCACTCTGGAAATGAAGGCAGATTGATTGTAGGGTCAAAAGCAGATAACGGATTAGCAGGAGGTACAGAGGTCAAAGGCTAGCTGGCTAAAGACAAAGGAGGTAGCCGGAAGCACGACTGAGGCTCTGGCCCAGGAGAAAATCATACAGAAGACTCACATGCAGGAGATTCTGTAAGCAGGTATGCAGGAGACCCAGGCCCTGGAGGCTTACAGATTGAGAGTTTTGTCTCTGAGGCTGGAGGTTCATTCTCTAAATGTATACATGATGAGACCTCTGAAGGCTTGTAAACTGGAAGCATAGGGTCAAAAATCAGGGAAGAAAGAGGCTCAAGGTTGGAAGGCAGGCAAGCTAGTAGCTTTGTGTCAGAAGGCAGTGAGGCTGGAAACTCTGGTACCGAAGGTGGACAGGCTGGAGACTCTGGCTCTGAAGATTGGCAGGCTGGAGGCTCCAGCTCCATAAGCAGGCTGGTTGGAAGTTCTGGCTCTGTAGGCAGGCTCTTTGGAATCTGTCTCTGTGAATAGGCTGTTAGGAGGATCTGACTGTGTAAACATCACTTTAGGAGGCTCTGTAAACAGCTTTTTAGGAGGCTCTGGTTCTGTAAACAGACTTTTAGGAGGCTCTGTAAACAGCCTTTTGGGAGGCGCAGGCTTTGTATGCAGGAGAGCTGGGGGCTTAGGCTGTGGTACTAATGGCAGAAAGACTGCAGGCTCTGGCTCAGATGGCAGGCAGACTGCAGGCTCAGGGGACAGGCAGGCTCAGGCTCATATGGCAGGCAGGCTGCGACATTGTGCTCAGATGGCAGGCAGGCTGCGGGTTGAAGCTTGGAAAGCAGCAGTCCATCTGAGGACTCTGGCTCTAAAGGTAGCAGGCCGGGCGAGGACTCTGGAGACTCTGAAGGTTAGGCCGGCTGAGGACTCTAGAGACTCTGAAGGTTAGGCCGGCTGAGGACTTTAGAGACTCTGAGAGCAGCAGGCCGGCTGAGAACTCTGGAGATTCTGAAACATCAGACCGGCTGAGGACTCTGGAGACTGAAAGAAGACAAGTTGGCGGCTGAAAGACACAAGTCTGACACACTTTAAATTTTGGGAATGGTATTAGCTTATCATGAACAGTGGACTCCCTGTTGTCAGTAGTGACATCTTCACCTTTCTTTGTGACATTAAAACACTCTGAAGCTCTTTCTTCAGGATGGCTAAGAATAGTGCTTATCTTAGAGTGTCTGTTGATCAGACTTCCTTCAACGTTTGGCAATTCACATCTTTTAGTCGGAGGAAACGGGTCCGAGATTTCCTTGGTCATAGGAGATTTTTTCAATTTCTTCTGCATTAAAAGGTGGTACAGATGCATCAGAGCATAGAGTACTATTTTTTCCTGACTTTCAATATGTGGTGTGCTTGAAGGTGAGAGAGAAAACAAGAGGTCAGGATTTTGGGCCATATGTAGGAAGCCTAATTGCGATTGCAAATGCTGAAATTCGCAGAATTTCAGCATTTGCAATCACAATTAGGGAAGTGTGCTATGTAGCACACAAAAACGCACATGCAAAATAAGGAATTGCAAAATTTGCGATTCCTTATTTTGCTATTGCATTTAAGGAATCGCAAATTGCGATTCCTTAAATGCAATGTAGGAAGCATCCAAATTGTGTGACTTTTGGCTTAAGGAATCGCAAAATACCACCAACTTCAGGTTGGTGGTATTTAGCGATTTCTTTGAAAAATGCACTTTTTGGCATTTTTCAAAGTGCCATGTGGGTCACATACATGCCCTTAGGTATGTGGGGCACATGTGCACACATGTCAATTTCAGGGGGGTGCAAAAGGGTGTCCTATTGACACCCTTACAACCCTGAAATTGCATTCTCAATTTGCAAATCTCTAATTAAGAATCGCAAATTGAGAATGTCTTTCCACTCATTCCTATGGGCCTTCTAGCCCATAGGAATGAATTAGAAGGTGTTCCTTAATTGCGAATCGCAAGGAATACGTGGGATTGTCACATAAGAGATTATATGGGGCACTGGTTCAGGTTTTGTCTGTACGTCAATGCCTATTTGATGCCTCTGGAGTGGAACTGACTTCACTACCGGGAAAAGAAAGCAAATAAATATTTAGAGTTTTTCCAAGCATCCGGGATTTCATAAAAGTGGAGGGGCACAACTCAGATGTAGAGCCTATAAGCAATTTAGTACTAGAAGACAAAACATCAGAGGAGGTGGGAAATTCAGAATTTAAACAAATACTTTCATTAACTGTACTTTGAGATAAGGTACCATGCCTATTCTGAGTGGAATATGGGTTGTGAGCCACAGTTTATTCACACATTTACTAGACCACATCTATGGGAATCGCAAATGAGAGCATAAGGTTTCATTCTCTATTTCTAAGGAGGCTTACATCGACGCTGCAAAGTAGCTTGTACCATGATTTTAGATTCCCACTTGAACTCCGGGTTACAGTTTTTTTTACAGAGTCTGAATATGTTTCTTTTCTTATTTTAATTCCAGAATTCTAGATTTGATTATATCCTGTGACAATTGTAGACCTTTCTCTACAAGGACAGTGGTAGGCTTGACAACTTCACAACAAGCAACACAGCTACACCTTGCATTTTGTTCAAACTGGCCATTAGACACCTGTGGTCTATTTGGTCCATTTTGTTAAACTGGTTATTGTTTACTTTGAATGTAGTATTAAACATTGTTTATTCAGATTCAGGAACTGTGACATTTACTGAGTCACAAGACTGGGCTATATCATTTGATTGGAAAACAGAGGGTACGAAATACATCTGCTCTTTCTTTGTCTGTTTACTAACCACTTCTAACAGACATGCAAGAATCAGAACTCTTGATCAGCAAACAGAGCAAGGTATCATTCTCCTTTTGCAACACTGGCATAGGATCTGGCAAAGAGTTGTTTGAGACCCAATAAGCAAAATATTTTGAATGTAAATGTCCATTTCTCATAAGAAGATTCTTCATTTCAGGACTAGGGTAATCCTCCTCTGATCTTAAACTAGACATTTAGGGGCTAATTACGTCAGGCGGCCTTAAGTCCACCTGACAATGTCTCGGTCCTGGGACCGACTGACCTCTGGTTGGCGGTCCCGACCACCTAATTACGATGCAACCGAACACTCTTCGGTCGCATTCCTACATTTCCTTATGAGGGCATGCATTATGACCGTAAACTGGCTGTAATACATGCTCCCACAGGGAAATTGGAGGTGCTGTTCATCCCTGCATCCCATAGCAGGCACCTAGAGGTGCCTGCTACGGCGTGCAGGGATCAACAGGTGGGCATCATAGGTACCCCTGGGCCCCCAACTGAAGGCTGCGCACCCAAATGGGCCCTGCTGGGGGCCCCCAAACACGCTTTTCGGCATTGTTTCCTTGTCGGACAGGCTGGCATGGAAACCATGCCAGAAACCGCGCATCATAATCCCAAGGGCAGAAAGGCCCACCCTTTGGAATACGAGCCAGTTACGAATGGCCAACGGGCTCCTTGAGTCGGAAGCCAGCCGGAATGACCGGCCAGTTTAGTTTCCGACCGCCAGCATTGTAATGCAGTGGTCGGAAAGTAAACCGAGGGGTAGATTACAAATCCTTTCATTGTTGGGCACTGGGGATTTGCCCTGCACAAACTTAAAAAGAGCACTGGTGCTTTTCTTTCTTAAACCTTTCCTTTTGACACACCTTCAATAATTTCACATACAAATCTTACAGAAAAATGGTACCTAACTGAATGAAAAGAAACCTCACAAGTAACCCTGGAAATGTGGGTTGGTCATTTTATCAGGGACTGTCCGGGACTATATCTGGGCACAGTCAGGGACTTGTGCAAGCACTGGTAACTGGGTAACTCGGTCGCAAAACACTTGCAGTTGACCACCCTTTTCAAAAGGGCCGCAAGCCACCCGCCTTTGTGAAAATATGTTTTAAGAGCAGATGTCTAGATCAGACAGTAGAATTTGGAAGCTATGATTGGGGATCTCCTCTCTCTTTTTTTGGCTTTTGCTGTCTAAAGTCATGCATTTAATCCAAGAAGTTCTTATACGTATGAACTTGAGACTCCTCAAACCTCCTCATGAGATGCTACCAATAGTCAATTTACCTGATCCTCAGTGGTCCCTGGAGCTGGCGTCTGGAATTGCGAGTTCAGTCTTGGGTGGAACAGCCTCAGTGCTGGTTCCTGTAATGTTTTGTTCTAGCCATGGCTGGTCCTAAACATGAGGGGCAGCACATTTTGCTAAAGGTAAAAATGAGGATTGATTAAAACCCCCTTGTTGTCAACCTTGTGTAAATATATGTAGGGCAAATGCTATGTGATTCTGAGGCTGTTGCATGTCCCGGATAATTATGTATCTACTGAGTGTTGGCCCACTCCGCAGGGTCATCCTGAAACATTTTGCATCAATATTCCTGTTTTATTAACCCGTTTTTGTTGGCTTTTAGGACTCTGTACACTTTACCACTTCTAACCGGTGCCAAACTGCTTGTGCTTTCGACTTTAATATGGTAAAATCGTCGCATAATCATTTAACCTATTTAATTTACTTGTAAGTCCCTAGTAAAGTGGTACTACATGTACCCAGGGCCTGAAAATTAAATGTTATTAGTGGGCCTGCAGTACTTAATGTGCCACCTACTTAAGTAGCCTTGTTTCAGGTCTGCAATGCAGCCTATTGGCAGCTCTGCTCTGCCAATTAAACTTAACAAAATAAACCCTTTTCCAGGGCTAAAACTCCCTTTTTTGGTCGAAGCTTGCATGCCCTGCTGCAGGCAAAGAGATATTGTGAGCAAGGGATTTCAGTATGGTGTGAAGCCACGCCCCTTTTTTCCCTTGGCATGCCTCTGGAAACGGAGGGCTGCCATTGGAAAAAGCTCCTGTTTAGCAGATTTGTCTGCTCTGGATCCCGCCTCTCGAGGACTCCATGACCTGCCTTACGGTAGCACGACAATATTTTTAGAAATATTGCCTTGGCAACCATGAGGCAGGTCAGGGAGTCCTGGAGGGGCGGGATTCAGTATCCTGTTTCCGCCCCGTTTTTTTTGTTTCATTTGTGCCGTCATTCCTGTGAGTTCCTGGGCGGTGGAGGAGGTAGGGGAGAGGCGGTGCTGGTTATTTATTGTAGACAGTTAATATTGGACTTGTGTTTCAAGAATTCACAATTGGGTTTCCAATTTTAGGCGGATAAAAATATAATAAAATTGTTTAAAACATTTACAGCAGGCACATTTAGCTCCGTAGCTGCAAATAAGGCCGGAAGGATATTTCCAAGCGTACAACGTTACGTTATTAGGATTCCTTACCAGCGAGTCACGTGATCGGCAAATAAAAGCCAGTCGAACACCTTTGCGTTATTATGAGGTACGTCTGCTTTGTGATTAGAGGTGCGCGGTGGAAGTAGTGGCGGTAGGTTCGAGTGGGAGGGGCGACTTTCACGAGCTTCTTCAGCAGCCTCGCATGTTGGGAGATCCCGCTTGTGTTATGCTTGTTTAGCAAATGCAAGACTGCAGTCCTCTATGACGTTCACCCTGGCTGCCTGTAACTATGTTGGTCGGTACGCGCAGGTGTGGGTGTCTGTCTGCAAAAGTGCGTTTATTTGTCATCGGTCTCAGCATTTGAATAGATCTGTGTATGCGTGCTTGCACTATACAGAACTAGTGATATCACGGACTGACCAAAACATACATACTCAAAATCTGCTGACGATGAGACCAGGAAGTGTCCGCCAGCAAAACATTTCCTGTTACAGAAGAAAGGAGGGCTCAGCAGTTTCCATCTAGTGTTTGAACAGGAGTTAGTGCTGCACGGCAACGAGGCCTGACTTGGGGAGGCCCAGCCACCTTTGATGCACATAGCACACTCTCCCAGGCCTGCATCCGCCATGACGCCACACCCCTATCTGCCGCGCACTCCCCATTATACAGATCGCTGACTTTTGCAGATAGTCCCCGCCTTCTGCGTGATTGCTTCTCTGCCCTGCACCTGGCTGTCCTGCAGTCTCCAACAACATCACTTCTCTCTCCCTGCATCCTACCTGTCCTTCCTCCTCCACTGAGCTGACCCCTCCCCCACACAGCTACTGAGTGCAGACTGATAAATTAGGCCCCCCGCACTGCACTTTCACTGTCCCTCTCACCTATAAAGGTAATGACTGATCACCCTTTCCCGCCCGGTCCTCCCATCCTCCAGGGAGCCCAACTTTACCCTCACAATTTGTATTCCTTTTATTAAAAACACCTATAATCGGTCCCGAAGCTACCAAATAGAAGTAGGTGCACGCAACACAGCACTGCATATATCTGACCACAGGACACTTCTGCCCAGAACCAGCTGCTCAGGTGCCCACAAGAGTATGCTATGAGGGTAGCACTGTAAAGCAGACTGCAGTGGGCCCGGCATGAGAGAGAAGTACAATGGACAAGAGATAGATGACAATACACTGTGGAGAATTATGATCGTTGATGATTGTTAGTTTTAGGCTTTAAAGGATAGCAATTTAGTAGTTTTGCTCTGTTTTGTATTGGGTCCTTATTTACTACTGCATATCCCATGGCAGAGTACCAAAGTGCATCTTCGGAAAGGTAGACTGCTACGGTGTAGGGAGTGCTTGGTTGGTGAGGTTCTGCTTTTCTTGTGGTCCTATTTGGGAGTTGCATGTACTTGTGACCAGAGAGGAGCTCTTTTCTTGGCACACATCTCTTAGAAGCGATATAGAGGAGGACGTGATAACGATAGAGGCCCTCGCTATGGTTGTACTCAGTTAGCCCCTAAGATTAGCTCTGTATGTCCCTTATCACAAGGATGTCTTTCCTCTATTTTCAATCCAGTCTGAGTACAGATTACAAAAGGGGGTGGCGATGGACGGAGCATCTGAACCAATCAAACACTCACACCCAGTCAACAGATCTGGGTTTAATCCATCACTGTTCTTTAGCCCACTCTGCCACCCCAGTTCAGACATGGCCATATGTAAATCACTCTGACCCTGTGCCTCATGGGAACAGTCCAGCCCGAACTGCCAAGCCATGCCTTCCCTGGACTGGAAACAAGCTTCCGAGGACCGGTTTCTGGCATTCCAGCCGTCTTCAGCCCGGCTTGCTTGAATCCAGTGGCAAAGTGAGCAAGGGACTCACATCTGAGCATACCCTGCCAACTTATGGCGAACAAAGCGGTACAAAAGGTGGTGGCGATGGACGGAGCATCAGATAGGTCAATACACTGACGTCTTATGGTTCAGGGGGAAATGACTGACAGAGAAAAACAAGCATTTGCAATGCATTAGGTCATGCATTTGCGAGAGTTTGAGCTATTGGAATTGTAAATTATATTGCCTTTTATTTATGTGTTGGTTTTTAAAACAGATAAATAAAAGGCATTGTCATTTACAATAGCACTAACTTAAACTCTTGCAAATGCGAAACCTATTGCTTAGCCAATAGGTCTCGCCATTGGGACCTTATAAGTGTTTAGCCATGCAACAGTTGATGGTGTTGCACCAAGGATATTGTGCTGCACAACTAAATACTTATAAGGTCCCAAAAGCGAGACCTATTGGCTATGCCAATGCTTGTTAATACATATACTGGCCAGCAGGTATTAAGATTGGACTCTCAGACCAAACTCTTCAGATCAGTTCTGGACCTGTTGTCATTGATGCCGACGCTTCACAGAGCAAGGCTCTGCAAGCCATGGTAGCTTCTACGATGATGACCCAGCTTAATGCCAGCATCAGCCCAGCGCCACCCATCTTGTCCTCATTGCTGACACAGCTCAGCTCCAGTCCTTGCAAACTCCCATTGATGTCCTCCTTGACGACGAAGCAAGGCTGTGCAATGCAAGCTCAAATCCACTGCTTTATCAACTCCACCGAGCATGATGTGTCTCAACACTGGACCTCACATCAAAACACCTCATCAACGACTCCTGATACCGGCACACTCCGCTTGTTGCAAGAACTCTGCATCTCAAAGCCCATTCCACCTGGTACTTTGTCAGTGGATTGAACTCAGTCCTCTACCTGAACCACCCTCCATCATGGTCGGCGCTCGTGACTTTGACCCGGTCTACCGCGACCAGATAACCGCAGCTGTGCTGTTTGCATCATAGCACTGGACTTCTTCAATACCTTTGAAATTGCATATATACGGTTCTACTGATTAGGGTTTTTGCATTTTGGCATCAAGTAATTTATTAAATTTCACTCTATTCATCTGAATTGGTGTGGGATTTTTCTTGTTTTGTCTTTTCACTTTATTATTATTTGTGTGCTGCATGAATACTTTATACATATCGTCTAAATAAAGCCCAGCTTTATTTGTGCCAAGCTACCAGAGGGGTAGGCACAGGTTGATTTGGGGTTTGCTTGTGTTTCACCATGACAAGATTGTATTTGCTGCCTGAATAGGGGTTCACCCCTCTCAACAAGTAATGCAGTTTCTCACTCTGCACTTGCCACATAATCTATTATCTTATGCATAATATGCACATTCTTTGGGAAAAAAATGTGCTAGCTCAAATGAACCAAACGTTACTAAAGATGATGCTACGTCTTTTTGCGCAGTGGCATGTCACCTTTAATTTACTGATTGTTCAATAGATGCTGAAGAGGGGCACCCCTTACCAAGACAGTATCAAATTTATTAAAACAAGCATTGGCAAAACAAATAGGTTTCTTCTGTGATGTGCATTTCTTTTTTCCAAAACCTTTATTGAGGAAATTCAAGTCAGACACATTACACTGTGCTACTTAGCAGCTCAAATTGACACAATACAAACCAAGTCAAGCATTTGAAACCAGTCGACTAGACCTTGCAAGAAGCATAAATACATTAAGGCAGAATCACAGCATCACTTCATCATTTCGCAGGGGTCCCTCCCCTCATAGGGGTCACACGCTCAGCCATGACAACAGTCATGGGTGCCACAGGACGGGGGATCTATGTGGAGATGGGAGGCAGTCCCCGACCAGAACCGGCGGCTGCCGTGAGCACAGGGCCGGTGGGGAGCGCTGGAGAGGCAGCGCCGTTGGGGTTCACAGACAAAATATTGAGTTTTAAATTTCGATATACAATTATATCGAAGTTTAAATATCGATGGGACAAAATATCGAAGGTAAGTAATATCGACAGTCTTAATATCGATATTAGTATGATATCAGTAATATCGAAGTTTTAAATATCGATGTCAATAATATCGAAATAATAACTCCGATGTTACTAATATCAATTTTTAAATAAATTTAGTGTATATTATATTGTATTTATTATGTTTTATTATTTATTTTTAATGTAATTTAATTAAATATTGTCTTTTACTACTGTAGCGGGTTGTGGGTTTATAGGGGAATAGGGTGGGAAGTAATTTAATTATGTTAAATTAATTATTAATTAGTAGGAATTATTAATTAATTAATTGTGAATTAATTTTTAATTAATTTTAATTAATTGATTAATTGATAAATATGTTCTGTAGCGGGTTATGGGTTTATAGGGGAATAGGGTGGGAAGTAATTTAATAATAATTAATGAATTAATATATGTTTGTACATATTTTAATTAATAATTAATTGGTAATTAATGTATATTAATTAGTTAATTAATTAATATAATGTTGTACATATTTTTAATTATTAATTAGTTGGTAATTAATTAATATTAATTAGTTAATTACATTAATTAGAGTAATTTTTTATATATATTTTTTGTTATTCTTAATTAATTAATTGGGAAAAATAATAATAATTATTAAATTAAATTAATTACAGCTAATGTGCTAATATATTTACTTTATTGTTATTGTTAATTAATAATTAATTGGTAATTAAATAATATTAATTAATTTTGGGTAAAGGAGTATTTTTAGGGTTCAGGGTCAGTTTTCAGTTTTTGGGTAAAGGGGTATTTTTAGGGTTCAGGGTCAGTTTTCAGTTCTTGGGTAAAGGGGTATTTTTAGGGTTCAGGGTCAGTTTTCAGTTTTTGGGTAAAGGGGTATTTTTAGGGTTCAGGGTCAGTTTTCAGTTTTTGGGTAAAAGGGTATTTTTAGGGTTCAGGGTCAGTTTTCAGTTCTTGGGTAAAGGGGTATTTTTAGGGTTCAGGGTCAGTTTTCAGTTTTTGGGTAAAGGGGTATTTTTAGGGTTCAGGGTCAGTTTTCAGTTTTTGGGCAAAGGGGTATTTTTAGGGTTCATGGTCAGTTTTCAGTTTTTGGGTAAAGGGGTATTTTTAGGGTTCAGGGTCAGTTTTCAGTTCTTGGGTAAAGGGGTATTTTTAGGGTTCAGGGTCAGTTTTCAGTTTTTGGGTAAAGGGGTATTTTTAGGGTTCAGGGTCAGTTTTGGGTTTTTGGGGTACAGGGATATTTTTAGGGTTCAGGGTCAGTTTTGGGTTTTTGGGGTACAGGGATATTTTTAGGGTTCAGGGTCAGTTTTGGGTTTTTGGGGTACAGGGATATTTTTAGGGTTCAGGGTCAGTTTTGGGTTTTTGGGGTACAGGCGTACAGGGTACAAAAAAAAAAATTACATTAAATCAATTAAATGAAATTAAAAAAAAGAAAATTACATTAAATTATTAAGTGTTTTATTTATTTTAAATGTATATGTATTAGTTTTAATTTTGTTTTAATATTTTTATTTAATATTTGTAAAATTATATGTATTTTTAAATTATTTTTACATTATTAATAATACATTTAAAAAAACGATATTTTTAATTTCGATATTTTTGTACTACGATATTAATTTTTCGATATTTTTGTACTTACCTTTATGAAGATATGACTCCGATATTTTTGATGTCGATATTTTTGTGCCGATATTTTTGTATTTCGATATTCTGTCTGTCGATATTATGTCAGACATTCGCCGTTGGGATGGGTACGGGATAGGAGGTAAGTTACCAGAGGGCCCCAGATGTTGACAGGTCGGGACTTGGCGGGTAGCAAGTCCCAGAACTCAGATAACAGTCTGACACCGAGAGGTGTCCTTCAGCCAGCTCTCGATTCTAAGAGCAGGTCTGCGACCCCAAAACCTGGCCAGTACTAGCAGCATCGCAATCAGGCGTCGAGAGGCATCTGGGCAGAATTTTACAAAACCAAGAAGACACAAGGGAGGATCAGGATGCACCGTGGTACTAATGATGTCAGAAATCGTGGAGCACACGCCCTGCCAGAATTCAGAGACCTTGGGGCACAACCACGCTAAGTGTGCGAAGTCCGCGGCAGGGGCAGCGAAATGCATGCAAGTGTCCCTTGGAATGAGTCCGAGCTTGTGGAGCTGAGCAGGGGTGCGGTACAGCCTGTGCAAAAACTTAAAAGTATCAGATGCAGTCAATAATTTGGTGACCGCTTCTTTGTCTGGTTGCAGCAGTATAACCAGTCAGCCTGCGCAATGTCCATACGAAGATCTGCGCCCCACAACTCCTGCGCCCGGTCTGAAGAAATGGAGGTGGACGTTACCGTAAGAGCGTATAATTTAGTGACTAATTTGTGTGGGGACGGGGAAGTATACATGAAGTGCAGAGCCGGCATAGTCGGTTGGGACTGAGGGAATGTAGAGTGTAGTTTCCAGCAGACAGCACGCAGCTGGTAGAATAAAAGCGTGCCCAACGGGCTCGAGGAATCCGGAAGGGAATAGAAAGTGTTCCCTGGGTAGAGGTCCGCCACTGTCCTCAAACCCAAACGCTTCACATGCCTGGACATGCCAGAAGGCTGGAGTGCGGGAAAATCAGGGTAGTTCACTATTGGCACAGCATTTGCAGAGAGTAAGGGATGATTAGAGAGCCAGCGAAGGCCGGACCATGCCAAGCGCAATGTCTCGACTGTGTCTACCTCCGCTCGCGGGCGCACCGCCAGGAGCGCCCATACCTCCGACAGACATGGGGAGGGTGAGGATGTCATACGCGACTCATGGCTGTTTCGCCGCCCAGACGAGCGAAATGATTAGGACGCATAATTTGTGAAAAAAGTGAGTAGTGAGAGGGATAGGGACATTTAAATACAGATAGAGAAATGTTGGCAGGACCACCATCTTAGGGATTGCAATCTGGCCAGCCAGGGACAGCAGAAGCCGGCTCCAGGATGGGGTCCTGGATTTCAGCCATCCAACTGCATGGCTGAAGTTAGATCTCCACAGTTCGTTCAAGTCCCTACTCAACCAGATGCCAAGATAGCGCATGGGGCCTGAGGCCCACACAAACGGAAAGTCAGGTATGAACGACGTGGTGTCATCGTTCAAGGAAAAAAACACTGACTTGCTCCAGTTTACTTGGATGCCAGAAAGTCCGCCAAATCGTATGATTTCCCAGACCAGGGGGCTGAGATTTTCTTGAGGATGAAGGACGTATAAGGTTACGTCGTCTGCGTACATGGAGACAAGAAGGGAGCGGGCCGAGAAACCAATGCCCCTGTGAGTGTGGTGCTGCCAGAGCCTGGCAGCTAAGGGATCCATAGCAATGGCAAAGAGCATGGGCATAAGGGCACTCCTGCCCGGTGCCACGATCAATGTTAATGGGGTCAGAGATCTGGGCGTTGATGCATAGGTATGCCGAGGGGTTGGTGGATAGGAGCTTGATATTGCGTATAAACATTTAGCTGAAGCCCATGGCTGGTAAGAGGTAGAAATAAAAAGGGCCACTCAAGCGTGTTGAATGCCTTTGTAGCAACCAGCAGAGCAGCCACGGCGGGAAGGCCGGGATTAATTTGATGTAATGCGGAGAAAATTGTACGGAGGTTGTGCGAGGTAGCCCTACCAGGAATGAAACCAGATTGGTCCGGAAGAGCAATGAGGGGCATGAGTAACAGAAGGCGGGAGATGATCAGTCTGGCAATGTTGTCAATGTTTATTAGGGAAAGAGGCAGTATGAATTGTGACGGTCAGCAGGCTTGTCGGGTTTGAGAAGCAGAGCTATCATAGCCTCATGGAGCGACTGTGGGAAGAGGTCAGTATCAAAGGATTCGTTATACATAGCCACTAAGTGTGGGTCAAGGAGATCTGCATACATTTTGTAGAATGAGGCCAGTAGGCCATCTAGGCCCGGGGCCCTGTCAACGGGTAGGCCACTGATGGCTGCAAATATTTCCTCCCTAGAGAATGGCTCATTAAAAAATTCCCGGTGGTAGTCCTCGAGCCATACCAGCCCAATAGACTCAAAATAGTGATCAAAGACGGAACGTTGCCGGCGGAGTATAGCTGTGAGTAGAAATCTAGGAAGCGGGACTTAATTTCCACCGGGGAGGTGGTACTAGACGAACCCATCGCTGAGTGCCATGATATGCCATGAACACCTGTTTTGTTTGCAAATTCCGCCCTAAGTGCGCTGGGGATGCTCAGACGTGGGTCCCAGGCACTCCACACCACTGGAGTCAAGCTAGCCGGGCTGATGAGAGGTGTTACCTCGAAACCGGTCCAGTCCTCGGATGCTTGATTCCGTTCTGGGAAGGACATGGCTTTTGTAGTTCGGACTGGACTGTTCCCATGGGGCACAGGGTCAGAGCTGATTTGCATATCGCCATTGTCTAACCCAGGGTGGTGTGGAGTGCAAAAAAACGATGGATTTGGGCCCAGATCTTCGGACTGGGGTGAATGTGTGACATTGATCCACATTCGGTCCATCACCTGTTTTGTTTGCAAATTCCGCCCTAAGTGCGCTGGGGATGCTCAGACGTGGGTCCCAGGCACTCCACACCACTGGAGTCAAGCTAGCCGGGCTGATGAGAGGTGTTACCTCGAAACCGGTCCGGTCCTCGGATGCTTGATTCCGTTCTGGGAAGAACATGGCTTTTGTAGTTCGGACTGGACTGTTCCCATGGGGCACAGGGTCAGAGCTGATTTGCATATCGCCATTGTCTAACCCAGGGTGGTGTGGAGTGCAAAAAAACGATGGATTTGGGCCCAGATCTTCGGACTGGGGTGAATGTGTGACATTGATCCACATTCGGTCCATCACCTGTTTTGTTTGCAAATTCCGCCCTAAGTGCGCTGGGGATGCTCAGACGTGGGTCCCAGGCACTCCACACCACTGGAGTCAAGCTAGCCGGGCTGATGAGAGGTGTTACCTCGAAACCGGTCCGGTCCTCGGATGCTTGATTCCGTTCTGAGAAGGACATGGCTTTTGTAGTTCGGACTGGACTGTTCCCATGGGGCACAGGGTCAGAGCTGATTTGCATATCGCCATTGTCTAACCCAGGGTGGTGTGGAGTGCAAAAAAACGATGGATTTGGGCCCAGATCTTCGGACTGGGGTGAATGTGTGACATTGATCCACATTCGGTCCATCACCTGTTTTGTTTGCAAATTCTGCCCTAAGTGCGCTGGGGATGCTCAGACGTGGGTCTCAGGCACTCCACACCACTGGAGTCAAGCTAGCCGGGCTGATGAGAGGTGTTACCTCGAAACCGGTCTGGTCCTCGGATGCTTGATTCCGTTCTGGGAAGGACATGGCTTTTGTAGTTCGGACTGGACTGTTCCCATGGGGCACAGGGTCAGAGCTGATTTGCATATCTCCATTGTCTAACCCAGGGTGGTGTGGAGTGCAAAAAAACAATGGATTTGGGCCCAGATCTTCGGACTGGGGTGAATGTGTGACATTGATCCACATTCGGTCCATCACCTGTTTTGTTTGCAAATTCCGCCCTAAGTGCGCTGGGGATGCTCAGACGTGGGTCCCAGGCACTCCACACCACTGGAGTCAAGCTAGCCGGGCTGATGAGAGGTGTTACCTCGAAACCGGTCCGGTCCTCGGATGCTTGATTCCGTTCTGGGAAGGACATGGCTTTTGTAGTTCGGACTGGACTGTTCCCATGGGGCACAGGGTCAGAGCTGATTTGCATATCGCCATTGTCTAACCCAGGGTGGTGTGGAGTGCAAAAAAACGATGGATTTGGGCCCAGATCTTCGGACTGGGGTGAATGTGTGACATTGATCCACATTCGGTCCATCACCTGTTTTGTTTGCAAATTCCGCCCTAAGTGCGCTGGGGATGCTCAGACGTGGGTCCCAGGCACTCCACACCACTGGAGTCAAGCTAGCCGGGCTGATGAGAGGTGTTACCTCGAAACCGGTCCGGTCCTCGGATGCTTGATTCCGTTCTGGGAAGGACATGGCTTTTGTAGTTCGGACTGGACTGTTCCCATGGGGCACAGGGTCAGAGCTGATTTGCATATCTCCATTGTCTAACCCAGGGTGGTGTGGAGTGCAAAAAAACGATGGATTTGGGCCCAGATCTTCGGACTGGGGTGAATGTGTGACATTGATCCACATTCGGTCCATCACCTGTTTTGTTTGCAAATTCTGCCCTAAGTGCGCTGGGGATGCTCAGACGTGGGTCCCAGGCACTCCACACCACTGGAGTCAAGCTAGCCGGGCTGATGAGAGGTGTTACCTCGAAACCGGTCCGGTCCTCGGATGCTTGATTCCGTTCTGGGAAGGACATGGCTTTTGTAGTTCGGACTGGACTGTTCCCATGGGGCACAGGGTCAGAGCTGATTTGCATATCGCCATTGTCTAACCCAGGGTGGTGTGGAGTGCAAAAAAACGATGGATTTGGGCCCAGATCTTCGGACTGGAGTGAATGTGTGACATTGATCCACATTTGGTCCATCACCTGTTTTGTTCGCAAATTCCGCCCTAAGTGCGCTGGGGATGCTCAGACGTGGGTCCCAGGCACTCCACACCACTGGAGTCAAGCTAGCCGGGCTGATGAGAGGTGTTACCTCGAAACCGGTCCGGTCCTCAGATGCTTGATTCCGTTCTGGGAAGGACATGGCTTTTGTAGTTCGGACTGGACTGTTCCCATGGGGCACAGGGTCAGAGCTGATTTGCATATCGCCATTGTCTAACCCAGGGTGGTGTGGAGTGCAAAAAAACTATGGATTTGGGCCCAGATCTTCGGACTGGGGTGAATGTGTGACATTGATCCACATTCGGTCCATCACCTGTTTTGTTTGCATGATATAGGAAGCAGCACGTGGTGGGCAGAGGAGATTGGCAAGAGTACGTCCTGGGCGGTCACCTTCACTGAAGCGATGAGCCAGGCCCACCCTACCCAAGAAGGAAAGTTTGCCGGCAGCCTCTTCAAATACTTCATTGTGCTATCGCCTGGGCGGCATCCAGATCTTGTATTTCCGCCTCGAGCTTAGCCAGAGTAGTGCAGATGGAGCGAAGAACACCGGCCTGTTTGGAAATACATTCACCCCTGATGACTGCCTTATACCCTTCCCAGAGTACAGAAGCCGAGTACACGGATCCCGAGTTTAGGTAAAAATAATTAGTAATAGCAATTTAAATGTCAGCACAAAAGGCAGTGTCCCGGAGAGCATTCGGGGGGAGACACCAGGTAAATGCACGTTGCTGGGAGTGGGGGAGACGGAGCAAATCTGGACCGGCAAATGGTCAGAAAAGGTATGCCCCATGTATGCTGCATCGGTGAGCCAGGTCAGGAAATCCGGGGAGGTCAGCCAGAAATTTATGAGTGACCCACATGCCCCCACACCAGTGACACTTGTTCCCCCACAAGCATCGGGCAGAAGGTGGCACAAAGTATCATAAAGAAAATTATCAGTTAAAATAGATTGAGGGCCACTGAGGCATGTGGGTGGGACGTAAAGGAACCAGACCGACCAAGGGGCACCTAAAGAGTGACATTAAAATCCCCCCCCCCAGACGACAGCCGCTGGGCCACAAGCAGAGATGAGGTGCCATATATGATTGAAGAAGTCCGGATCGTCCGAGTTGGGACCGTAGATCGCAGCGATCGTCATGGGCTGGGCCTATAGTGAACCGAGGAGGATTACATACTTGCCCTCTGGATCGGTAAGTGCCTGAGCAGTGTGCCAGGGGATTCCCCTGCGTATCAGAATGGGAATCCCCCTAGCATAAGAAGAGTAGGTGGAGGAGAGGTATTACCCCCAATAGCGCGCCTGGAGTCTGGAGAGGGACCCGGACATCAGGTGCGTCTCCTGTAAGAGGCATATGTCCACCCTTTGTCTCTGTAAGTGTGAGTGTATCAGTCTGGCCTTACGGTGGTCATTCAGACGGGAAGAGAGTTGGTCCAATTGGGTCGCAATTCCAGTTACGGTCGACTTGACAAAGAGCATAATGGCTTTAAAGTCGTCATCTCGATTGGAGGGGGCGTCCATCATGGCAGCAGAGTCGGCACCTTCGGAGCCAGCACCTTCCTGTTGGGAGGAGCTACTCGGCTCAAAAGCTATCTTGGGCTGTTTTGGGTCAGTCTTCCCCATGATGAGAGACCGAGCAGGCGGGAGAGGAAAGCCAACGGGAGGCGAAGGGGCAACAAATTGAGTTAGGGGCACACGGTCCGCCAGCAGCTGGTGAAACGAGGCTAGAAGTCCAACAGAGCGCCCCAATGGAGGCCACTGTGGTCCAGAGGATAGACCCCTGGGATAATATGAAAGGCAATGGGCCGCCAAGCCAGTGAGTCAATGGAGTGGACAGTGAATCTGTATTCAGAGCCACCTGCAGAAACGATGAGCAGATAAGGAAGGCCAGCAGTCAGGTGGGCAGTCACAGGTGAACCAGCAATTCCCCAAGGACGCGGAAAGCAAGGTTAGGGGAGGTACTGCAAGGATGGCAGGTAACACACCGTTAAGCCAAACAGATCTGCCGCAAAACACACTCCAGGCCGCCAGTCCAGGCCTCAACACCTTAACAGCAGGAAGGTTTATGGGTGCTCCAGAGGCTTCAGGGGGCCAGGCTAGACTTGAGAGGAACAGCCAAGTGGTGACCTGGTAGCGAGAGAGTCCCGGGGCCTACGCAGCCCCAGGAACTCGCAGGAGCCCACAATGCCCACCTGCAGTGGAGTGAAAGTGCTCCGTGGGGGAGCTGACGTGTGCAGGCTTCAGGGGCAGAGAGAAGGGGCCGGTGCAGGGGTAGGTCCGCTAAGCTCCAGCAGCACCCCTCTCAGCTAGAAACAGTCAGGCTGGAGGCACAGCGGCGCCCAGGATGTCCGGGGTCCGATCTCTGCTTCACCTCTTACAGGGGGAGATCCAGGGCCATGGGAGGAGAACAGGCAGATAAGCCAGGCGCCAGTTAGTAAGGCATCCGCAGCGGGCAGTGCCCACTCTGTAGGACAGGAGGACAGCCGGTGCAAAAAAGGGGGGCGCCTGCCAAGCTGAGGCCGCACCAGCAGGGAGATGCGGGGGCCCGCCGCCAACGTCACCCAGCCCGGGCGCACGCAGCAGCAACAGGGAGCAGCCAAGGAGGAGAGATGGCGCTAGCACCTATGCTGCGGCACCCCGGGCCAAGCTGAATGGCCCGGAGGCCCGCAATCCTGCCAACAGAGCCACAGAGGTGGCGCCACTCACCCGGTGATGTCGGTCGCTGTCCTCTGATCCTGCACCGGGCGTGCTCAGCACCAGGAGCCGGCCGCGTTTCGGAATAGGAGAATTCTGACCCACGCGGGATCGGAGACGAAGGCCCAGCGTCGGCCGCAGATGGCGAAGCTCAGCCGCAGGACCCAGCCGGGAGCAGACAGAGCGACGGTTCGGCGTCTCTCGAGAAGCAAAGTCTAGCAGTAGCGTTGGAGTGCAGGTCAGGTGAAAATGTCTGCAGGATTATACCGGATAGTAAAGCTTGGCCTGCAGAGCCCACTCAGAGTGCGTCCATCTTCCAGCCGGCCAAGCCACGCCCCCTGTTTCTTCTGTGATGTACATTGGATACGACACTGCTTTTTTTCATCTTGTAGATGGTCTTCATGAATCTACACACAGCTGTAAGGGATATCTTTGAATTTGTTTAATTATGCCTTAAGAAAATATGTTAAAAATTATAGTTACAGAGGGACACACATTTGCTGCTACCATCTAGAATTGGCACAGGTATTCCCTGATAGCAATTGAATATAGCACCCAACATCGCATGCCGGTACAATGCGGTCGTTACAACATCCGCGTTACATTGCAGTGCATTAAAACGCATTTCGTTACATCGACTTGCTGTAGAGGGCGCGCTGGATTTAGGAATAGTATAATTTACTATTCCAACTCCAGTGTGCGCAACAGTAGGGAAGGTGTTGGAATTGTAAATTATACTATTCCTTAGGTTAGCACGTCACCTACAGCAGGTCGCAGTAACGACATGCGTAGTAACACATGCAATGTAATGGCTGTTTGCCATAGCAACTATGTGCAGTAAGCTGATCTTCTTTAGCCACAATAAGTCTTTTAATGAAAAGGGAAATTAAACTATTGCAATTAGCAACTTTTTTTTTGAATGCCAAATTCCTGAACAGAAATTTCTGCAACATTTTAAATAATATTCAAAAACACAGAGCCTGAAGATACTGCCAGAAAGAGGATTTGAACAAACGACTACAGATTATAATGCAACTTGAATGCAGCCCCTTGATCTATTCAGTTACATTATTACGAAAAGTAGCTGTACAGATTCTGTTGTTTACATTATAAATGTTTTGCTATCAATCTGCAGGACAGAAAGCGCATGACCATAGTATGGTGCTTAAGGAACAATCCCAAAGGGGTTCTTAGAGAAAGTGATATAATTATAAGTGTGTTTGTGAGCCGCAGTGAGCATTATAATGGAAAGGAAAAATTACATGCATATTTATTTCAATTCGTGTGCTGTTAGTTAAAACCATTGCAACTATTTAAAACACATACAAGGGGAATACAATCTCAAATCCAATTGAAATATACTCCCCGGTAAAACGATGAGGAAAACAGGTGTTTTGTTATAACAAAGTACAGATGCAAACATCCAAAATGTAAGCGGTAAAGTGCTAGTGCCCAAGATCAATGCAGCGTGATGTAAATTTGGAAGTGCAGTCCAACAATATTGAATAACACCAAAGCTACCGTCACATATTAAAAAGCACATTCGTTTTTAAGGGTTTGGAAATGGTGAAACCTTGAGTCAGTTAGAAATACACTCACGAGTAAGTACATCGCGATACGATAAAGCGAGCTAATGGAAAGGGGCGACCACTCCGTCCCCCCGAACGTATGGTGGAGTACCCCGATCCCCCCGGGAAGCCATTTTGGGCGGGAGGCGAGTCTCAGCTGGTATGCCCGAAGCGGCGTAGCCGGGGCGCGCCTTTTCCCGCCCAAGAAGGGGTTGTCCTAGACACCAACACCGCTAGCCACGCCCCGGAGGCGGATTGGAGGTGGGTCCACGCCCGCCCGAAGAAGGATAAAAGGAGCGACAAGCCAAGGAAGCATCCTCTTGTTCCTGTGCTCTGAAGCTGCACCTCCCCGTTGCACGTGAGCTCGAGACGGAACGAAGAGCCATTTTTGAGAATTAATCTTGTGTTCTTCTTTCAGTGAGTTCGGATTTCCTGGCCTAGGACCTTGAGGAGTATACGCGGACGATGCCTAGCAAGAAGGTCGGTAAGAGGATCGGGACCGATCAGATGCTTCGTATGCTGATGAAGGACATGGCAGATATGAAAAAGCAGATGGCGGTAATGAATGGGGTGGGGGGGCCTAAGAGAGTCATCGGACCAGCTTTGCCGGGAGTGGTCCCTAACGGGAGAGGTAGAAGGGCCAAGAAGGGAGCGTCGGGTGGTGAGGCCCCGGTTCCCGAAGCACCCCCGGCGCACCCGGTCACCCCGATCGAGGCCCCGACTACGGTCCCAGACGTGGGCCAACTGATCCCTGTGGTAGTCACTCCTGTGAACGGGGGGGATATGCCTCCTGAGCTGGCTGCCCAGTTGGCGGCATGGTTAGGCAAAGAGAACGAGGGGGCCACGGCGGAGGAAGCCAGGGCAATAATGAAGCAGTTGCGGCAATCGAAAGATGCTGCGAAGGCACCGTCTCCTTTTGTTTCCCCGCAGGCTCCCGGGGAACAACCAGTATCGGGCGTTGGTTCGGCAGGAACTACGGTCACAGTGGCCGGTTCAGGTAAGCAGCCGTTGCCGATTGCGGGGGAGGGATCGGTACCTTCAAGGAGGGAAAAAGTTGTTCAGCATATCCGATTGAGGTAAAAGAAAGGATATGGGCTGATAAATATGTGAACATGTTTTCCTTGTTGACCGATCACTATGAGATGGAGCATGTAAAAAATCAAAAAGAATTTCTGCATCCTAGTGTGTGGCGCGCCAAGATGGCCGGTTTCAGAGTTGATGAATCGATAGACAATTGGGGCAGAGCGTTTGGAATTTTCACTGCAATTATGGGAGAACGTAGGCCCGAATTATTGGTGGAATTAGCCGTGTATCAGACACGTATCATGGAATTTTATGGAACATATGGTGGCAATCAATGGTTTTGTTACGATAGCATATTTCGTAAGTCCAAGGAGCACGACTCATCCCTGACGTGGGATTGTTTCGACTCCATTTCCTGGCAGAAAATGGAGAAGTCAGGCACGGCGAAGTCGCCATCTTTAGGGGGGAACATGGTCGAGTTTTCCCGCCATTCGTCTGGGGCGCCATTTCGGGCAGGATCAAGCAATGATCAGCACACAAGGAATAATGGCAACTCAGGTAAAAAAGGGGTCTGCTAGAGCTTTAACAGAGGCAAATGTACTAGGCCGCAGGGATCTTGCAGGTTTAGGCATGAATGTGCTGGGTGCGGGCAGTCCTCGCACCCCGAGACCATGTGCAGAGCCAAAAATGGTGATACGGGAAGTAGAGGGGGCGCCAAACAGGTCTGAAATAGTCCGAGGGGCGCCTCTCCCTACCCCGATTGATATCATGGCAATGATTCCTTGGCTGAACGAATATCCGGATCATATCTCCGCTGGGGTGTTGCGAGATGGTTTTTCGTATGGTTTCCGCATCCCGGCGGGGGATTTTCAGGGTAAAGCGCAATGTAGGAACCAACTGTCGGTTCTGCAGAATACGGCGGTGGTACAAGCAAAGATTGGGAAGGAGGTGACCCGAGGTCGGGTTGCCGGTCCATATGACATGCCGCCTGTTGCTAATTTTGTTTGTTCGCCTCTGGGAGTGGTCCCCAAAAAGGACCCAGGGGAATTCAGGTTGATACATAATTTGTCAGCTCCAAGGGGTCTTTCGGTGAACGATGCGATTGACCCGGGAGTTTGTTCGGTGCGGTACGCATCTTTTGATGAGGCTGTCGCCATGTTGAATCGCCTGGGGCCCGGAGCGCTGATGGCCAAATCGGACATTGAGTCGGCGTTCCGGTTGCTCCCGGTACACCCAGATGATCAGCGTCTCCTTGGTTTCATGTTTCAAGGACGCTACTACATGGATAAATGTATGCCAATGAGTTGCTCCATCTCTTGTGCGTATTTTGAAAAATTCAGTAGTTTTTTGCAATGGGCGTTCACAAGGACAACAGGGTTTACACATGTTATGCATTATCTTGATGATTTTTTATTTCTGGGGGCAGCCGGGGACATAGAATGTGCACAGGCTTTGAATGACTTTTGTGATCTCATGACTCGCTTTGGCGTGCCATTGGCACCAGGTAAGACAGTGGGCCCGGCTACTTCGCTCGAGTTTCTTGGAATAGAGCTCGACTCCGAAGAGGGGTGCTTCCGTTTGCCTAAAGAAAAGGTAACGAAGTTTAAGGCATCGCTTGAAACATGTCTTAGCGAGACGAAGGTAAATTTGCATCAGTTGCAGCAGGCTGTGGGTCAGCTGAATTTTGCCCTTAGAGTGATACCAATGGCTCGCCCCTTTTCCCGCTCTATTGCTCAAGCCATGGTCGGCCTTAAGGAAAGGCACCACCGCACAAGGCTCTCGGCAGAGGTCCGCCAGGACATGCGCATATGGTTGGCATTCCTGGCGGATTTCAACGGTCGGGTCGTGTGGAACCAACCAGCGGTCTCCTCCGTGGAGCTGGGGTTGTGGACTGACTCGGCAGGGAGTGTGGGCTTTGGCGCCATCTTGGGTAATCATTGGTCAGCACGAACCTGGCCGACATGGTGGCACGAGAGTGGGCTGACAGGTAATATTGGGTTTCTCGAACTGTTCCCTATTCTGGTGGCCTTAAAAACATGGCCTGAGGAGTTTCGTGATCGCTCTGTGGTGTTCTGGTCTGACAATATGACCGTGGTTGAGTGTATCAATAGTCAGGCAGCTCGCTGCAAATGGATCTTGAGACTGTTGAAGGAAATTGTCCTGCTGTGTATGCGACTAAACGTCCACTTTAGGGCAAGACATGTCCCAGGGGTGTTAAACCAGGCAGCTGATGCGCTTTCTCGTTCCCGTATGCAGGCCTTCTGGGGTTTTCTGCCCTCAGCGGACCCGGTGGCGGCACCATTTCCCGAAGCTCTCTGGTCTCTCGGTGCCCCGGACTACAAGACCTCGTGGGAGAGAGTCTAGCACCCAGGACAAGGAAGGCTTATGAAGGGGCGTTCCGTTCTTATTTGTCCTTTTTGGGTTCAGCTAGGGGGGAGCTTTGGGGCCAAGAAGAGTATGTCCTGAATTTTTTGTTATCATTACATCAGGCAGGCAAATCAGTGGCTACGGCCAATAGGCACCGGGCTGCCATTTCTTTCATGGCACGGGCCCATGGCATTCAGGATCCCACGGCGTCTTTCTTGGTACAGAAGGCGCTGCGTGGGTGGCAACGCCGTGAGGGTTGCAGAGTGGACGAAAGACACCCGATAGGTCTCGAAAGGTTGGCCCTGTTACTGTCCGTACTCCCTGCGACATGTTCATCTCAATCAGAGACAGTGCTATTCCGGGCCGCTTTTGCATTAGCATTCCATGGGGCTATGCGGGTAAGCGAGCTGGTAGCGAGGAACAAGCAGGATACGGGGGGAGGTCTGTGCCGTGAGCACATTCAAATTAAGGGGGAGACAATGGTAGTCTCATTTGCCAGGTCCAAGACCGATCAGAAAGGGATCGGGGACAGTGTAGTGGTTCAGCGGATTCCGGGATCTCCCATGTGCCCGGTAGCATGCGTTGAGGAGTATTTGGCGCAGAGGGCGGCATCATGGGGGGGAAGCTTGTTGATTCACGCCGACGCCACCCCACTGACTAGGTTTCAGTTCCAGCGGGTGCTAACGATGGCAATCGCAGCGGTGGGCTTGAACCCCTGCGAGTTTGGGACCCATTCCTTCCGGATAGGGGCTGCTACAGAGGCTACAGCCAGGGGTCTGAGTGTGGAAAAAGTGAAACAGTTGGGGCGTTGGTCCTCGAATTGTTATAAAAGGTATGTGCGGTTGCACATGTTGTGAAGCCTATGTCTTGCACTCACGCTTCTTGTTTTGTTTGATTTACAGTGTCGCGAGCTTACGAGGCGGGGCGGACTGTGCAGTCGACCCGACACCTGGGAACCAGCGGTCAAAGATCACCGGCTGCGGAAAGAGTGGTGTGGGTCATGGGCCACTCATACGTGAGGCGTGCCGCAGACGTATTCAAAGCATGAGACATGATTCACATGGCTGGGGAATACGGGTACAGGGTGACCTTCTACGGAAGGGGCGGGCTCTGTATTGACCAGTTTCAAAGTTTTATGGAGGGTTTGTTAGGGCGGACAAGGTCACCGCCATCTGTAATCATAGTGCATCTTGGGGGCAATGATTTGGTGACCACTGGGAGACGAGTACTTCTCGAGTTGATACTATCCACAGTGAGTTGGTTGGCGAGAAGGGTTCCGGGGTGCACGATTGCATGGTCCCATATGATTCCACGGAAGGTGTGGCGGAGGGCTAATTCTGTGGCTGCTGTCAATCATTCAGTGAAGAAGGTGAATAACAAACTTGATAGATTGTTCCGTACAAATACATTGCATTCTATTCCGCATGGGTGTATCAGGGGGGACCATATGTATCTAGAGGATGGCGTTCATTTGTCCCGGGTGGGGAATACTTTACTCATAGGAGACCTCGTAGCTTGGTTAAAGAGTTTGCAGCCATGACCTTTAAGTAGGAGTTTTTGTGGGGGGTCCAGATAGCCGGTCAACTATCCGGCCTGTGGCGGTAAGGTCATGATCGGTGAGCAGGAATTAGAAGATCCCTAGAGGTGGGGCGTCACCCATTATGGATGGGAGCGCCCGGGGGGAGGCGGCCATTGGCCCCTCAAACGGGGAGGCGGTCCCCTCTAAGGATGGGGACGCCGAAAGGGAAGGCGGCCATAGGCCCCTCCCTGGGGAGGAGGGGCTAGGGCCCCTCCTGGGAATTTCCCGGGGCCAGGACATCTGCGACGGCAGATGTGGTAAGTTGTGTGGGGTGGGAGGGGGGTCTACGCTACCTTCTAGACACCTCACACGAGTCCTCGGACGACCACTAAAGATGGCGTCGAGTTAACAGGGGGCCCCCGCTAAGACAAGGGAAATTGGAAGTTGGCACAGAGGTACAGTCCTCTGTGCGACCGCCCCTCACAAGTGAGGGGGGAGTTCTGGTATTGGGGATCTGACACCGGTTACGACCTTGCCGTTGGCCCGTAATGTTAGGATGTACAATTTCAAAGTTTGAGTAATGCATTTGCAGGATGTTTAGTATCGGCTAGGAGAACCTTTGTATTAGAGATGTGTTAAGGTCAGCCAAGAACATCGTAATGTGTAAATGAAATTGTACATGATATGAAACTGTTATTTTAACGTTTTAATTTTGTTTCATATTTTAATAAATACGGCCGGGAGGGTAACTCCCTCCCGCCTTCCACAAGTTCAGAACCGTTTCCGTCTTCCCATCCTTGGGGGATTGTGTTGAGAGGGGGTGGCGGGTATCTCAGCCATATGGAAAGGGGCGACCACTCGGTCCCCCCGAACGTATGGTGGAGTACCCCGATCCCCCCGGGAAGCCATTTTGGGCGGGAGGCGAGTCTCGGCTGGTATGCCCGAAGCGGCGTAGCCGGGGCGCGCCTTTTCCCGCCCAAGAAGGGGTTGTCCTAGACACCAACACCGCTAGCCACGCCCCGGAGGCGGATTGGAGGTGGGTCCACGCCCGCCCGAAGAAGGATAAAAGGAGCGACAAGCCAAGGAAGCATCCTCTTGTTCCTGTGCTCTGAAGCTGCACCTCCCCGTTGCACGTGAGCTCGAGACGGAACGAAGAGCCATTTTTGACCCACCCACCAGCCCCTGATGACAGCGATTTGTTGAAATAAAGTAGAGTGTCATGATATTGTTTTCTTACAGGTTGTTTTGAATAAAGTTGGTAATTTAGGTGTAATAAAGTGATAATTTTTTCCTTTTCAGCATGTTTTATTCAGCAAAGTAGTTGCACCGGATGCTCGGTAGAGATTATACGTCGATTTTCTTAAATATAAATTGTTTTTCTCCACTTTAGTCTTAGATTGTCGTATTTATTTTGGTCGGGCGGTAAGGTCATGATTGGTGAGCAGGAATTAGAAGATCCCTAGAGGTGGGGCGTCACCCATTATGGATGGGAGCGCCCGGGGGGAGGCGGCCATTGGCCCCTCAAACGGGGAGGCGGTCCCCTCTAAGGATGGGGACGCCGAAAGGGAAGGCGGCCATAGGCCCCTCCCTGGGGAGGAGGGGCTAGGGCCCCTCCTGGGAATTTCCCGGGGCCAAGACATCTGCGACGGCAGATGTGGTAAGTTGTGTGGGGTGGGAGGGGGGTCTACGCTACCTTCTAGACACCTCACACGAGTCCTCGGACGACCACTAAAGATGGCGTCGAGTTAACAGGGGGCCCCCGCTAAGACAAGGGAAATTGGAAGTTGGCACAGAGGTACAGTCCTCTGTGCGACCGCCCCTCACAAGTGAGGGGGGAGTTCTGGTATTGGGGATCTGACACCGGTTACGACCTTGCCGTTGGCCCGTAATGTTAGGATGTACAATTTCAAAGTTTGAGTAATGCATTTGCAGTATGTTTAGTATCGGCTAGGAGAACCTTTGTATTAGAGATGTGTTAAGGTCAGCCAAGAACATCGTAATGTGTAAATGAAATTGTACATGATATGAAACTGTTATTTTAACGTTTTAATTTTGTTTCATATTTTAATAAATACGGCCGGGAGGGTAACTCCCTCCCGCCTTCCACAAGTTCAGAACCGTTTCCGTCTTCCCATCCTTGGGGGATTGTGTTGAGAGGGGGTGTCGGGTATCTCAGCCATACGTTTAGTTGTAACAAAGTGCCAGTGCAAGTACCCTAATTGACAGTGGAAAAGTGCTAGTGCAATAGATAACAGCTGCAAGACGTTCATTTCGGAGAGCTATCCAACAGTTTTGCCTAACACTTAAGTAATTGTCACATGTTGAGAAACACACAAGGATTCAGAAAGTTCACAATATATCAAATCTCAAGTGGGATACCACCACAGATAGAAACATCTATACCCTGAACTAACATTTTGTTGTAACAAAGTGGTTGTGCAAGAACCAAAATTGAAAGCGGTAGGGTGAGGATGCGACTGATAATAGCAGCATGATGTTCACTTGAAGGTACCGAGCAGCGACATTGCGTAACACCGGGGCCGCTGTTCCATGCTGAAATACACACAATGGATGTGGAGTGCTAACAGCACTTCTTGTTATGGGAACTCTTTTACAGTGTCAGATACAAGAGAGTCAATATCTTATGTGAGTGACACAGGACAACCGGCGGGGGAATACAGTCTCTCATGGTGCACTGCGATGGGGGCATCACTCATACTGATAGAGGTACCAGGAGCTGATAGAGTATTGTGGCAGCATTGAGGATGGATCGAGGATCATGTGCTCGATACACTGGAACCCCCCTGGTGAAGCCCCTGTGCGACTCAGGTTATTGTGTTCAAGGACGGCACGTTTTGGCAGCAGAATGTTTAAACGAGTGTTGAGGTTAAGACAGGTGATGACGGCTTGCTGATGCGAGCGGACTCCTAAGTTATTCCACTCATGCCTTAGTTTGATTCTTTGCTCATCCAACAATGCAGGACAATGGCACGTGACATGTACAAGGGATTCCTCGTTCTGCCCGCAGCCCCTGCACATTTTCCCTACCTGGGGTCGGAGCCAACTGGGGAGATGTTTCAGAAACAGCCACTCTCTCAATCTGAGAGCCATGAATCTTACCTGCAGTTGATTGTAATATGTGCAGGCAAGGTAGGATGCGGGGTATGCTGGTTGATAGATGTTAATAGCTGCCTAGGGATTGAGGCAAATGAGACTGCACTCATCTAGCTGTGAGGTAACATATCAAATAGACCATTAGGCATGAACTGCTGACTCCACGCTGTCACGCAAGATGTGAAAATCTGAAGGTCACGAATGGGGTAATACCGACTGTAGTACCACTCCCAGGCTAAAGATCTAAATATAAGACGGATAGATACAGGCTTTTATCTATACACCTACAAATTAATGACATTGGGAAAAACTTCATCTTAAACAAAGATAAATCCTCTAAATTCACCACAAGATAAGGAGTTGAACAACGCTAACAGTAGTCAAGATAGGAGGCCAAATAGTTTGACCCTTTCATTGTGGTATGACTAGAGATGGACACATTTTTTGATACCGATCTTGAATGCGTGTTGGATCGGGTCGCTGGCCCAAAATTCATTTACATCCAAAAGATGCTGGTAGTCCTTAAGGAACATGTGATGCACTAGGCTTGGGCCACTGGCCACCTGCAGAATGTGACACAGGTTGAGGTGGGCACTGGCACTGACTATCCGCTGGTCAGGTAGGCCCAGTTCTAACCTGATCTGGGCTGTGGATGAGGACCTTTGTAGGGGAAGGGCAAGCAACAAGGTTCCTGTGCACACGAAATTTTCATGTAGTTCTCAGGTGAGAACGAAAATATAATAAACCTTCAAGAAATGATTTCACACACCATCAGTGTGGAATGAAAGAAATTTAATAGTTCCGCATAAATCAGTACAAACAAGAGCAGAAAGCCGGCATGTGTTTTGTTACACCGTGTGCGGGTAATGACTCATCAGGGCTGTGAGAAAAAAGGCGGCCTTTTGTCAAAATGGCGCGCCAAGTGTGGTTGGAGCCGGGGTAATGAGGGTATCGAAGGAAGCTGTTTCCCCAGGGGAGGAAAAGAAATAATTATAATAGTAAACAGGCACGTCTCAGGACGGGTCTGTCCTAGTAAGCGTGCTGAAGTGCAGGGTGGCCACGGATAAGTGCAGTGGACAATCTCATCATCCGGGTAGTGGATGGACACTTTTATGTATTCTTATAATGCAGTTGTTTTGTACACTGCTAGTTTTGCCCAATAATATTTCACTGCCGTAGGAAAGTGAGTGTGAGATTTTGGTCCTTATGACTTCAAGCAATGGAGATGGGGTTGGTAGAATTTTGAAAGTTTTGATAAAGTCACCTGGAGAGTCAGGGCCTTGGCTTTGACTTCCTTTTAGTGCTGGTCAAATGAGCCTCTTACGCCTATGTGTACCCCAAGGTACTTGTATGATTGATCTACTGTAATCGTGTTACTGTTATAGAACCAGCCACCCCCACTATGTTTTTTCTTTCCAAATGTTTCTACCTTGGTTTTCTGAAGGTTGACCTCCAAGGTGCTGTCAATTGTATAGGTAAATAGCTGGCTTAGCAGATGTTGTAGTCTTACTTGCTCAAGGCTGAACAGAACAAGGTCATCAGCGTATAGTAAGTTGGTAATCCGTTCACCACCTAACTTAGTAGGGTGACTATTGACGGAATTAAGCAATTGCGACAAGTGGCAATGAACAGAATAATAAGTAAGGGGTCCTGCACACACCCCTCCTTAATACCCCACGTAGTGGGGATTTTCCTTGATACTCTGGCTCCATCGTCTAGTTTGATGCAGATCCAAGTGTTGGAGTGCAGCTAGATAAATGACTTCAAAAGTTTTGGAGGATTTTCCCAGTTTGGACCAGATTACCCCCCCTTGGTTGACGATCGTACGCTAATATGAAGTCAACAAAAGAGCAATGCAACAGGGAGTGTGAGGAAGTTGCTTTGTCCAACAAAATTGATGTTTCTAACAAGTTAGACAATGTGAATAACCGACAAATAAAGTTAACTTGCTTTGTAGATACACTGATTGGTTTGCCTTTTGGTTTGGTTGGACATTCCCTAACAAAATGGCCTTTTTTCCCGCAGTATAAACACAATCCACTGCGACGTCGTAATTATTTTTCTTCTTTTGTAAGAGCAGGCTGACCTGACCCAATCTCCATGGGTTCACTATGGGTATCCTGTGTCTGGGTATTCGATGTTGGTTTACTACATTGGATTCGATATCCGGGACGATCTGCATGATGACGTTCCCCTTTTCGTTCGGCTAACCAATGGTCTAAACGCAAGGTTAGATTAATTAGTTCTGCACATTCATGGGGTTGGGGATCTATCTGTGCTAAGATGTCTTTCATTTTATCACGCAGACCTTGGCAATAGATAGCAGCTCTTTTTTTCTTCCGGCCAATTTGTTTCAGAGACTAGACGGTTGAAATGAGTCAGATAAGTAATCAGGTCTTGAGTGCCTTGGAGCAATTCTAGAACTCTTGATATGTTGAAAGAGTACCTACTCTTCTGTTAAATATTTTTTCAAATTCCCGAACAAAGCCTTTCCATTTATACAGAATAGGGTCGTCCCCACGAACCAATGGCACAGCCCATGCAGCTGCATCGTCTTTCAAATAGGAAATTAGAAATACTACTCGGGATTGGGCGTCTGGGAAGGAGGTCGGCCTACAGGTAAAATGTAACTCCATTTGTGTAAGGAAGATTTGAATTTTAGAGGGATCTCCAGAGAAAGGCTCAGGCACTGCTAGGGGTATTTGAGGTCGAAGAGTGACTGAGATGGCAGTTGGAGTTGTTCTTCCCCCCATAGTCCTTGACCTGCTGTGTGTACTACACGTGGGAATTTTCCTAATGGAACATCAAAAGGATTTCTCACTGCCTTCTCTCGTCTCTCTATCTTTTGTTGCAATATGGAAACACTCTCTGCTAAAGCCGTGGTACGTGCTTTAGAGTCTATTAACTCTTGTTGCACTTGTCCCATCGCCTTGTGTATATCCTATTCTAGAATCTAACAAGTCAGGAGGAAGTCTAATTTGTGGGCTTGTTATTCTGTCAAGGATGTTCTTTTCCTCAGGGCTTGTACTATGCTAGAAGGGTCCACCAACTCCCACCTCCAAGTCTGCTTGCTGTATTGGCTCAGACTATTGGAGTGGCCAGGTGGAGGAAAGGGTGTGGGAAGGGAACAGCAGGGAAGGAGATCTGTAACGAGAACAAAACTACAAATTAGACTAACTGATTCTCAAGTATTGCTACTAATTAACTCAATAATGAATACTATATTCACCTGTAGCTTTCCTTAATAACCTGTAAGCTTGTAAAGGGATAGAGAGCTATAAGACAAAATATCTGGGAGTTTTTTTTAGCGTTGACTCGAATATACCATAGACTTTCGTACACATAATTATGTCCAAAATATTAATTATACTAAGTAACCTACTATAGCTCTTTCCTTTTGATCTTAAATGATGCATAGCTCCTGGTCACTGCTGTGAGGTAAGAGATATGAAGAAAATATTTTATGTACTTTCTCCTTCAATGCTGCTTTACTTGGAGCTGGGCCTGCCACGCAACTATATACATGGAGTTTGAGTTCTAGGTAAATATATATAAATATATATATATACATGCATTTCCTAAACTTGTTGCTTTCCTTTGATTTATAGTTTCCAGGGACAAGGTCTTTTGTCATAAGGCTCGCTTCTTGGATTTAACAAAGTGTGTCTATGCATTTAGAGCCCGCAATCCGTATTTTGAAGTCTTTACAACATGTTTCCCCTTAAAGAATCAAGACAGGAGAGTTTACGCTCTTATCCGATATTAGAAGAGCGTCTCCAACTCTCCACCTGCATCGGGCGCTTTTCTCAGCTGCAAGTTTCCAACTTTGAAGTTCTTCAAGGCGGGATCAGCAGGAACTGTCAAACTCGGTTGAACGTCCGCTGTACGTGCTCTCAAGTCGGAAAGAATAGTGAGTACTCAGGGAAGGGTGTGGCTCTCTTTTATAGAAGAGCCACACCCAAGATGGCTGCTACGTTTGTTAGCGTTTTTTGTGGAGGCGGGGCTAAGTGAGGATTTCTGTGGAAATGAAAAGGGGCAATGAATAAGAACAAAAATAGACAATAAATGTTAATTTAGACACAGCATACCATAAGCAGGAGGCGCATGATAGTTTTTACCTTTTTGCAGAACAAAGTGAGAAAGTTCACATGCATACTAAGTAGCTATAGGAGAGGCAGTCTATAAAGTGCTGCGAGGAAGGTGATTACAGCACCAGCAGTAGTGCGCTGTGAAGAAGGTACCATGCATCTTACCACAAACAGGACGTGGCATTGCACATCTCATAAGGAAAGTCCAGCATTGAGTAGAAGCACCTCCAAACCTATTACCAGGGGAAACAGCGTTGGTCCCACTAGAGCCGCAGCCCATAGCCATGACAGCCTTCTTGTCTAGAATGGAGCACCCTGTTTGAAAAGAGCTTGGAGAGGCCATTGGGCTCAGTACTCTTTCCGTTCTGTCCTACGATATTATGTGGTTCAGATGATTCATCAGGAGAGCCTTGTCCTTGGAGCGGCAGAATGAACAGTCTTGATCTTGAGGCGAGGTAGTAATGATAATTATTTCTGGACTTTGAAAGCCACCATCCGGTGTTATGTCTACATCCCACTTGTCAAGAAATGCCTGGAGAGGAAGGCTGCCTATTCTGGTTCGGTTATGTTCGCACAACCAAGCCTACTTGATCGACTGATACCTGTTTACCAAGTCCCATAATTTCTTGGAATTGAGTTTCTTGCTCTCACATAAGAGGGATGCCCAGAAGTTAGTTAGACATCTTAGCTTCTCTGCATGAATTGACTGCCTGTACTTTTCCTGCTCTACCTTAAATGCATCGATTAACTCCTTCGATCCAGGGTTCTGTCGGACTCCCCTCATTACCATGTTACAGGCTTTCTTTAGATGCTGAATCATTATCGAAATGACGGTGGCTTGGTAAGACAGTGACCATCAGCCTGGACATGGAAATGTGGTAAGGAGCCAGGAGATGAGGTTTGTTCATGCAGTGATCGGTGACACTTTACCTAAGCCCTTTTCCGTAGAGGATTTTGTGCATTCAGCCTTGATGTTCCACTAACGACATCACTCCATTTGAGGCACTTGAGGTTCTCAGTATATATTCCTTATCAATAAAGTCTGGATCACAACGAAAATACGTAATTTCAATTTTGTTTAGAATTAATTATTTATTTCCAGTCTCAGTGAAATACATTGCTTTCTCAAAATATCATATTGGTTCTTAGAGTTTGAACATACAAAAAGGAAATTCTTCACAAATTGTACAATGTTTCCTGGAATGAAACCTGATAATTCAAATCATCTAGTCTTAGACTACAGACTCCTGAACACATGCACAAATACATTTGCAGTACAGAATATACACACAGTGCTGCCTCAATGAATAACATTGTGCGTAAAAAATACAAAACAACACTAGATATCTCAAATGGATTCTTCTGCCAAAATATAGCACCTGAGAGTAGATATTTGACAGCATTCTCAGCACTCAGTTCTCAGTGTCATTCTGTTGACTCAGCTGTTGTTCTCAGCTAGGGTAACCGAGTGACTAAAAAATTTGGATGAAGAGGCATTGTCCTATGTGGATGATGTTTATCTAATGGATGATGATTTAAAGGATGATTTGACAAGGGTGAGCAACATAATTTTGGGGTCTGCTTCTGAGGCATACAAATTCATCTTAAAAAAAAATCAAAAATAGCCCACCTCAATTGCCTATTCTTGTGATATGAGCTTTCAAGTGCAGGGAGAAGCCTAGCAGCTAACATTTTAGAAATGTGTGAGCTGCTCCAACCTCCCAAAAATCTAAAAGCTGACATGATAGCTTTTAAAGCACCTACACGCAGGTGTAAATACCACAAATTTGGTCATCGGTGTAATCGCGGGTCAATCAGGGTACACTTAACTAACCTTTAATGAAGCCAAAACAGTACAGATAGCATACAAATCACACTTCTCAACAAACCCTGAAATGCGTTTTGCTACAGCAGAGAATATACTGACAGCAGTACAGACTGCTGTAGTCCGAGAAAGAGCACTGGCTCAGGGGAAGCGAATATTAGTAGTAACTCCGGTACCAGCCTCAGAGGTTGTTACAAAGGAAAGCGTTCCAAATGCTAACGATTTACATCCAAGATAGATACAATGGGCTAATTCTCTCAATGAAACAGATGTACACTATAAATTTGATTCTACCCTAAAAACACAAGCATTTGCACAATAAGAACAAGAATATCCTCTCCCACACAAAATATTGCCCCTAGATCAGTATGAATACTTTATTTAGACTAACGATTCTGCTCAGCCTCTCATAGGTAGTAAACAGCAATAAAGTTCAGTTTGTGCAACTGTAAAAGGACGTATGCGGGACAGCAATTCCATGTTAGCAGCATGAAGACACAGTCTCTAGGAGATTGCATGGCACAGCTCGCAGAATTAAAAGCACTGATACAAACTGATCGGGAATTACCAACACTTATAGTGTGTGATTTGTTTTACTGTGTCCAGTCTTACAATGAATACCTTCACTATTGGATTCAAAATAGGTTTAAAGACTTAATAGGGTTGCACTATAAAGCACTAAATGCTTTGGGGACTAGGGGCAGAGTTGGAAAAAGACTTACAAGAGCTCACGTGATAGGCACACGGAGTCATCAACGTGATGGTGTTCACATTGAAGAGAATTCATTGGCTGATGTAGCTGCAAAGGGGGCAGTACGAACTGCCGCCATAGCTGCAATCACTCATTCTAGTACGAAAAAAGAGGGACAGATAATGGTAGCTGTCATTGCTTCACGCAAAAACAGCACAGCCTTACCGAAAGGCTTTCCACTCAAGTACTCCTACAAGTTAGATGCAAAGAATATTCTGTATGCTCAAATTCCAGGAGTGGTGGATAGCGTAATATGAAACATGGATCGCAGGTTAGGTTTAATTCTAGCTGCACACGAGGGTCAGGTATCTGCACACACAAGGGTTGTTTTAGTAATTAAACAGTTGCAGTAACTGTTTAATTACTAAAATATTGCTAATTGGTGGCCAGGTCTAGCCAAACAGATGAAAGTGTTTGTACTTACGTGTGACATCTGTCAGCAAGTGAAGGGTTCGACCATAGCACACCCACCACAAACACCATTACTGATATCGGACAGACCTCTCGCTTGTGTCTATTTGTACCACTGCAGCCCCTTACAATCTGACAAGGCTTACAAGTACATCTTGGTGGCTGTGGATTCATGTTCTATATTCCTGTGGGTTTGGCCTCAGCGCTCGGCTGACTCTCGAACTATTATAAAAGATTTGCGAGTCTTTATAGGGACATACGCAGTTGGCACATTACACTCTGACCATGGCCCCGCATTTAGCTCTAGGGCTTACAAGAACGCCATGGGAAGTCCGTACCATCCTGAGGGAAATTCGGTCACGGAGAGGAAAAACCGGGACTTAAAGCAATCTTTAACAGCAAGAGTATTAGGTTTGGGTGGTAGTTGGGTCAGTCACCTATGTTGGGTCCAGAGGGCACTAAATAAAATGCCAAGAAGTTCTCTAGGAGGTATCACCCCTTACGAGGTCGTATTTGGGACGAGAATCTGTGTACCTGCTCTTGATTATGAAAGCACACTGGCGGATGAAAACCTTTTGATATTGATAAACGTTTGCCTGTTTTGCACGTTCTTAATGAATTACAGGCACTACAAAGCAACATGCAAATAAAACGCACTGCCACTGGGGAAGTCAAATCAGTAACATCAAGACCTGCCTGGATCCCAAAAGTCGGGGATCTGGTCGGAGAAAAGATTCTGGACAAGAAAGAAGTTGGGCCATCATACAGAAAGCCTATACCTGTCCTGGCTGTAGAAGGAACAAGAACAGTACTTCATCCACCTCTTGCCGGCAAAAAAGAGAAGAGATTTGTCTCAATTGATCGGATCAAACTGCACTATGTGGCCGATCCTGAAGAGCAGGCCACGTGGGCTCCTAGGTTGCCGCCGCTTTCCTCTCACTACCATACAGGCAGTTCAGAAAGAAAGACTTATAACATTCGAAGAGTCTACAATACAAAGTAATGGAGTTACCAACGATAAAATGGACCTCACGCCTATTGAAACAAAATATCAATACGGCCTAATATCGACATTTACATCAATATGCCTCTACAAGAGACAACTGCCAGTTCAACAAAATCTGCTGAGTTACCAAAGAGAGAACGAACTGCATCCGGCTACTTCAATCGATTTCAACACTTTTTCCCTGGATCCAAGTGAACCTGCATTACCGGCAGCTCCAGTTTCCCGAAAAAAACAACTTCATGATTTTTAACTTTTTCTGAAAAAGACATACCTAGTTTTACCATGGCTACTGCTCTAGTTAATAACAGGAATACGGTTCCTACTATTTTGGTTAGGTTTATTGACTTTTCCTTGATCGTGAATAGACACTATCTCCCAGAATGATCTGCAGTATCAAATGGGAACTTGGTGCTGAAACCACATATGTCATCTCATTGTGAACAGAGACCTGTCCTGTGTGAACATTACAGCGGTTCCAGTTCCTGATGAAATTGTGTGGGAGAGGGTTTCATGTGATGTATTTAGTCCCACAGAAGTTAGAACTATCTGCAGCATTTTCAACAAATGTATTGTTTGATGACTCTTCTGATTTCAACTAAATGTACTGTTATCCACACTATAGTCATCATTTTATGTATAAAACAAATGTAATGTTTTCGCATATCACCAATGTGAACATTGACCAACATCACTGAAAGGTAGTTCACAAACATTTGCACAAAAGTTTGCTTATTTTTCTTGATCTAATACACCAGATCCACACACATAATATTATATTCTTGCACCTTCGTCTGCAAAGAAAAGAATGCTCACTAACACAAAACAAATATATTCAGCGTCCTTTATTACCCAACTGTCTTAACAGGGGTTCGGCTTATGGAAAGACACTATAGATGTAAAAATAGTCTGGGGGACTAAAGAATGGCAGGTTCAGGGAACTAAGGCACTATTTAGAGCATGCCTCATACCACAAAAAATGATGTTCCTGAACAACACTGTGCAACAGACTTCCAGTTTTGGGTGAGCCAAGGTTATGGACTTGGACATACATCGTATTCCTTCGTGTTCACACTTCGAGGATTGTCAAAATTATACAGAAAATTGTGAGAGTATACTCGATAACATTATGCAGGGCATTTCATACAATTCAACAGACACCAATTGGAAGGGATGGTTAGTTTGGCCTATGGACACAAATAGGTGTCAGTCAAGATTCAGGGGTAGCATCGAAGGGTTTAGTATCCATAGCCTGACTGACGCTATGTACAACGAGAACATCCGGGAGTGGTGACATCATACAGTGTTGTAAAGTTATGCCTAGATTGGCTAAGAACCTCAACACTGTCTCAGGTGAAACAACACTTGTCTCTACTGTCAGATGACATGGATCTCAGGAATTTTTTACTAGGTCCCCGAAAGCCGCCTCGGAAACGCTTCTTATATGCCACATATAGTGACATTTGGAAAATCTCTTAACAGGAAGCTGGGGAGAGATTGCATGAAATTGACAGAGTTAACTTAGAAAAGGCTTTGGCTGTGGTTGACAATGGCATGACCACACTAACATCCATAATTTACTCACTGGGCAATTTTGCATCTTCTGCTATAGATATAATGAAACAGGATCTGTCCATTTTACAACACGGAGAATCACAGTTATGTTATGTTATGTTAATATTATGTTATTAAGTTGGACGTTATGATCCCTGCGCTGTGGCCATGTGCCCTGACGATATATCAACAGTATGTCTGTTCTCTGCATATAATTTGACTGAAAAGCAGATAACAATGGCACAAAGGGATCCAAAATATACAATGCTGCGCATTGAAATATTAGAAAAATTACCTCTTACTGTGGCAGAGTCACCGGCCACAGAATAGTTAATTCATGGCCATATATCATTTCCAGTAACAACTTTAAAATTTCAATATTGCCTAGAACACCACCAGGTAGGCAGGCATGAAGCAATGGGTAGGGAATTCATCCATGAATCTTGGGAATTACAGTATAGATTTAGATACAAGAACTGGGACACTGTAGTGTTTCTCAATGGTACAGACTGCGAGATTTCTTTGGGTGGATCACTCATTTGCCAGGACATTATGCTCCACAGGGCCTGCAATGACTCAGTAGCTAACTTATCCTGTCACTTGAAAGGTTCTCCAGCTGCCGTGATAAATTCAGCATTCAGCCTGCTCTCGAATGGGAGTTACTTAATGCTGAATGATTAAGGTTGTTGTGGTATGCTTCCAGGCATCGCATATCTTGTCACTGTAAGTTCCAGGATGACTCTGGTGAGACTGCCGGTGTGCTCATGAATTTAAAAATATGCTGCTTGTCTTAGCGTTGCCGAATTGATACTTTTTGCATTTTAAACCCATTTTAGTCAATTGTGTTTAAGCTACTAGTGTGAAGTTTCTACATGGGAGGCTGAACGGGCACTTTTAAAAATTCAGTTTTTAAACAAACATATATGAACATATTTTAAAGGACTCTTAGAATTTATTTTTAGAAATTTTAAGAACTTTTACGAATTTTTAAACGCCTTTATAACAATGTCTGTGCTTGTTTAGAAGGGCATTTATTTATTAGTATGTGCTCGGTCGGAGGAGGAGTGGGTGCTATGTTTCATAGGGTACCCCAATATAGGCCCGAATATTATCCCAACCTTTCACCTACATTTACTGTACCATTACACTACATAACGGGTGTTGGTATTGACCTTTAATCTAGTTAAGCGCTTCATAAGATGTCATATGGTTTTCCCGAAAACTAGCCTCATTAATTATGCATGAAGATTCCTAGAATCGCAGCAGGATTACCATCTTCCGCTTAATAACAATGCATAAGGGTCATACCTTCCGTCATCCTCGGCCGACATGACACATCGAGGTAGAATCCCCTGAGGGTACCTTTTTAGTATATATACACCATATCTTTACCAGGGCAAATAGAGGAGAAAAAGACTTCCATGCTGACACACTGATGCGAGATGCTGACGTTCATACAAGCAGACACTCCAGCTTGCAGTGGTCTGACATCCCTCGCGGGGTGTCCATCTCGAGACCAAGACGGGGGTCCCACAATCTCTCACTTCAGGTAATGGGGTTGGCTTCAGCCTAGGTGGATTCTTGGCTCTACACCTACATACACTTATATACATCTAGTTAGGGTTGCCTCGTAGGATAATGCATTATTATTGTCATGTATTTATATGCTTCCATATATCCATTATTTTAGCACTATGGTAGAAATATCCATTTACTCTGTTGGTGCTTAGTATCGTTTATATCTGTTTCTGTCTTATGGTTGTTTCCGCACACCTATTTTACACTAGAATGATGCTGGTTCAATAAATGTTTTTTTAAAACATCCCTACAGTTTATTCTGTGTAGCTCTCTGAAACAAAGTGAGAACGAGAGACTGAGCGTAAAGTACTGTTCTGTTTTCATGATCCCTGATGTCATGTTCAATAACTGCCAAGAACTATTCTCTCCTTGGTAAGAGGAGTTTACAATGGCACTGTGAGCCAGATGGTATACTGGCGAACATACCTGATGGGAGTGTTGGGAATCAGTCTGGACACCAATCTCACTGTCTATGTTGTCTGAACACGCACATCCGATATAGGTACTACACAACATCATGGGGCACAACATGAGTCGGCACCGCCCTGTGTCATGCTCGATTTTGGGTGGTGTGAGGCAGTGTAAGGCGTGGGGGCTACGAGAGGGCAGTAAGTGGAAGTTTTTGCCATAGTTATGCAATCTGGTCGCACTACAGCCCTCTCAGCTCGACTTCTGCAGCTCACTTTTCTTCCTTACCGTGTCGTGTTGTATCCCTAAACACATAGCATTCGAAGGATCTTTCTTGTTGGCAATTCCTACTTCTAAGAAAAATTTGATATTGTAAATAAAAACTTTCTAAACATAATTTAATCAGTAAATGTACATTTAATGAACAAAACTTCTGCAACATTTCAAATATTTGAAAAATAAAAACTCAAAACATGTACCTTGATGTAGGATTAGACCCCACATAAAGTGCAAAGCAATCTACATACAAAGTCTATGTCTACTGTCCCACCTTGATTGTTTAATATAAGGGCACAATTTCTTAGGAACATTTCATTTTAAGCGTAATGGCTCTCTGAAGGGGAGGCTGGAGTGCCAGGGGCAGCCATAAATCTACCAGGGAGCCAATATATGGAAAGGGAACAGGAAAAGTGGAACAAGAGCTTGTGTGAGAAAAGAGCTGCACTGTTACAGGAGCAGCAGTATGTCAGCTCTGCTGGGCTGTTGTGTGAGAAGAGTAGAAAAGCAGAAAGAAGACAGAGGAACAGAGCAGTATGTTGGCTCTCTCATGGGATGGAAGGACAAAAGATTTAGAGTACACCAGCGAGACAGAGCAATGAAAGCACTCAAGGGAAGACAGCTGAAATCCCATGAGCTCTCATGGAGAGCATAAGCAAAAACTAGAAGTAGTTCCCTGAAAGTGAGCAATTGAAAGATACAGGTAACAAAGATATGCTCCAGGTCATAGAGAAGCTGAACAAAATCCGCTATAGCATAAGACGTTGAGTAAGACATAAGCAATAAGGCGTAAGCAAATGAGAGTGACAATAATTCCAACCATGGTAAGCAGTGGACAGGCTTTAAGCCCACTGTAAGATATGATAAACTGACAATAGGTCTTTTACAGTCAGACATCTTGTACTGCCTGGTAAGTTCGACCTACTGACAAAATAGTGAACGAATAGTGCCATAACATGTGCTGCATTATGCCACATAATTTGACTTTTCTTGCTACTTTCTTTAGTTATCCCTGAGGTGTAATGTGTTCCTGCGGTATACATCTAGTGGCCCTAGTTATTTTGTTATGTTGCATGGTGTGTGATATGCTGAAACGATGATGACAGAAAACATAGCTCTCTTTAGCCAGACCTAATAAACAGTGTGCCTGGCATTATTCACCATTGTGCTGTAGCACAGTGTACAGTAACACTTTTGTGTCACCTTAAAGATGACACATTACGAATACATACATAACAATATCACTAAATCCATTTTGGAAACAAATGCTAGCATTGAGGAGATAAGATACGTGCAATAAATGAAGACACACAAATGGAAGTGATTCATGACCTATTAGGGGTTTGACGTTCTGTATAAATGATGCAATCTGACCACCCAGGAAAGTGCATTCGGCCGCGTAAGGTATACAAAGCACTACACCAAACCAACACACTACCAGAAGAGACAAGCATTGGTAATTGCATTAGGTTTTGCCTATGTGATTAATAATAAATAAGGGTCACAGTTTTCTGGTTTTACTGATTTTTACAGATAACTACAGACCGAAAACAATGTGTTTCATGTCTTTATCTATTTTTAAAAGTGGAAAAATATGGAAAATTGTGTTTCTTTTTGGTGACTCTCCATGCTGTTTTTCGTAATTTCCAGGACAACAGCTGAGCAGATAGACAGCATGGGAAGGTAAAAACAGGTTGAGATTTCCCTAAATGCAGGCATATGCTATCATGTCTTTGTACTATAATGCTTATATTTCCTGTAGGTGTAGTGTTTTACTACATTTGGCTGCTAAATTTGCTAAAACACGACAGGCAGCATAGTATGAGTGCATGTTAATCAGTTCAATAAATGTTGAAATATACCAATTTAAGACTCCATATATTCACAAACAACAAAATAATTGTGGATAAATGCCAATAAGATGGCCTAAAAATAAATATGGATAAATACAGATGGAAATGTTAAAAAAAATACCATAAAACAGGGAGCCCTAATAATAAACCGTTTTTTGTTGTAGCTTGCTGAGTAGATGCACAAAATGTTACAGAAAGTTTTTGGTCTTGGTGCCACTGCACCAGCCTCCCATTGAAAATCAAGCCCCTTTTAACTACAAGATAACTACAAATGTGTCTGCCTGTACAGTAGTAAAATATAGCAATATTAGGTGTTTAGAGGAGTTCAGACAACTTTTGGGCCCTGTGCCACTGCACGAGCTGTACGATTCAAATCATGACCCCATTGTCCGCAAAGTAACTGCACTTGTGACGGCCTGCCTAGGAATAAAAAATATAGAAATAATAGGTGTTCAGTGGAGTGCCTGTAGCTTTTGGTCATGGTGCCACAGCACCAGCCTCACCATTAAAATCATGCCCCTTTTAACTACAAGATAACTGCAATTGTGTCTGCCTGTTTAGTAGTAAATATATCAATTGTAGGTGTTTAGTAGGGTGCCTAGAACTTTTGCTTCTGGTGTCACTGCACCATTGAAATTATGAAACCTATTGTCTGCATGGTAACTGCATTTGTGACTGTCTGTTTAGTTATAAATGTCAGCAATAATCTGGGTTTAGCGGGGTCCCTGGAGCGTTGGGACCCAGTGCCACTGCACCTGCTGCACTATTTGAATCAAGTCCCTTTTAACTGCAAGGTAACTGCAATTGTGACTGCCTGTCTAATAGTTAAATATAGCAATATTATGTGTTTGGAGGAGTTTATGACCCGGTGCTGCTGCACCATTCAAATCATGACCCTGTTGTCTGAAAGGTAACTGCACTTGTGGCTGGCTGTTCAGTTCTTGTATATATTAACTTTATTTTAACTTGCAATGTATATTACAACATTTAGAATAATATAGAAAAATACTGAGATATGAATAGGAAATGCCCCAAACGTACTAAGGCTAATGCATTTTCTTTACAAAACTAAGTAACAAAAAAAACAAGTGTTCCAAACACTGTTGGAAGCTGTCTGCCTTTTCCATGGGAAGAGAACGTATCTTGACAGTGAATGGGGCTCAAACAGTGTGCACAGCTTTAGTAGAAGTATCTTAAATGCATGCAACCAGAGGAAGTTAACAAAAAAAAGTTCCACCCAAAAGCGAATGAGCACAGTAATTGGGCTATGGGAACTGTTAAGAGCACCCGTTTAAGCTATATTAAATGCAAGAGATTTCACAAGCACAGCGCAATCGTAGTGCAGGTGCAACCTAAAAATACAAGAGCTTGCTCTAGCACAGCGCATGCGCTGTGCAGGTGACACTTAATAAACGGATGAAAGTTGGGAAGATATGCATGGGGAAGTCAATAGTCCTGTTGGTACCACTCGTGATGGTTCTCGAAGATTGATGGTGTGTTCTATTTTTACTTTTAATTCATCCATTCCTGTATTCTAGTGACATGGAAATGGTGGCAGAAATAATACCAGGACCAATCTGCCACAGCCTTAGATTTGCCTGCCCTGAGCAGGGATTGTAAAAATTATTTCTCTGGAAATCTTCAAACTCAAAATGGAATTATGTTTTACTCTTTAATGAACTATTGCTTTTGCTGCCCCTGTTATAGGTATTACAGAGGATCCGACCGCTGTGAAAAATGTCACCCTTCCTGCCAGATGTGCTCCGGCCCTCAGCCGGAGGAATGTATGACATGTCCCCCAAACACTCTGCAACTGGATGGCACCAACCAGTGTATCAATCAATGTCCAGAGCGGTTCTACCAACAGCAGCAACTATGCAAACAGTGCCATCCGAGCTGCAAAACTTGTAAAGGTGAGTGAACACTCCATGTGCGTTGGTGTTTTCTTTACTTTTTTATTAAATAGTTTGCCTTTATTCTCAGGTCTTCTTTCTATGGCGGATGTGGTACCTTTTCATTGTATCTATTTACATCACAATGGACCTACTAAGGTATTATTAAACATTATATTATATGCCTAAAAAGGACCAAATCATAAACATCCCCTTGCATCCTTAAAGAAAATGTCAAAAATGTCTCTTAAATCGTGCATAGGCACGGGATGCAAAATTCTTTTAGTGGTAGGCTAGGCCACCAACCAATAATAAAATCCGCTCGAGTTTTCAGGACATCTAAAAATGAATATGTATTAGGGATATTGACATTTCACAAATTTCAATACCAATTGGTTGCCCTCTTTTTAGAACATTTTGAAAACTCAAAGAGATTTTACCATTCTTCTGGCTGACGAACCGGGTTCGAATGACTTTGAAAATGTAAGTGTCTCCGCTAGAGTAATATCATTGTACACATTCCGAGTCCTACTTTCTGAATTTGAGGGTACAGACCTGGCTTCTAGTCGCTACCTCAGACTTCGCATGACAAGGCTTTATGACAGACAAATGTCACGTGATTCTGGGCAAACCATTCCTCGGGCATTGTCTCAGGATGTAAATATGTGTAAGAGAAATATAAATGTCTAATTTGAATGAATAAAAGTAAAGTGGAGAAGTGTGGCTCACTGATTAGAGCGGCAGACCCTGATGCAGAGGTCTGGCCCGGAACCAGGGTTCAATTCCCGACGCGGCAGGGTCCTGAACCCAATAATGTCCACGGACTCGATATTTCTCGCCTCAGTGCCTATTCTAATCATGGGGTCCCACGCTGCAACTCTGGGCAATAGCTGCTTAATCTCCACTACGGCGGCCCACCCGCTGCGGGATGCCTGGCTTTCACCTTGGGGATGCCCAGTAGGGGTTATCTCACAGGGAAAAGCCAGGACGGGTTTTCAAGGCACGCGCCTTGATGCCTTCGGGTGATACGTGCGCTATATAAGTCGTAATACAAGTGTTGTGATGAGCACTGTCCCACAACTAAGACAGCAAAATCAAGTATTGCATGTGCTCATAAACTGCCCAAACACACAAAATACAGGGCACAAGTCCACCTAAACATACCAAGCTGTTTTTCTCTATGCTCATCAGGGACTAAGGAAAGAGCTCCCTGACAAGTATCACGGAAGTGGAGAGGATGTGGACAGCGGGCAGAGCTGCTGACTCGAGAGCTGAAAATCCCAGGTCGGGTCTTGGCGACGCAACATCCTGCGATCCTGGGAAAATCATATAAGGCCATATTTACAAGCCCCTTGTGCCACCGGTGCGTCACTTTTTGTTGATGCACTGGTGGTGCAGTGTGGTGCTCCATATTTATAAGACCACATAAAGCCAGCCTGTGTGGCTTTTTGTGGCCTTGTAAAAAACACCCCTTTTCACACAGCACTTTGCATGAAAGGGGCATGCCATGGATGTTAATGTGGTTGTTCCCCCACAACAGCCATGGATTCTGCCACATTCCCAGATTCACAATGTTTCGTAAACCTGGCAGTGCGTCAGAATCTTACACCTCCCCAGGGGAGACATAAGGATATTCAACAAGGAGAAGTACTTCTATTTCTCCTAGTTTTTTCCTCTTTCTATGCGTGCTGCATTCTGCAGCACGCATAGAAAGATGAAAACACCTCTCGTGAAGGAAGGTGGGCCTTCCTGCACAAAAACAATCATCCTCACAACAAAGGCACCCTGCCCCCTGGTACAAGGGTGCAGGCGTTGGCTCATGGCAACCAATTGTGCGCCAGAGGAGAGGTCGGGGATAGATCATATTGTTGTGAATAGGACACATCTCTGTGCTTTGAAAGTGACCCAGCAAAGCGCAGCCATATGGCTTGCGGCACAGCATTGCGTTACTTTCTTGTAAATAAGGCCCTGATTCTCTCCAGGTGATAAGTTGCATTATATAAATGTGCTGCAAGCCGAAAAAGCAGAAAAAGGCAAAACATTTTGAATAAATAGTTCCACCAAAGCGGATATTAACTGTATTTCAGCAACAGGAAACTAAAAAGATAAGCGGACGAGGAACAAGCATTGTTAAATGCAGGAAAATATGCCAAAGCAAATAGAAATGGAGGAAAGGTAAGTGGCAAGCACAGAAACCAATGAAAAGCCAGGAAAGTGAGGGAGTGGGATGCAAGCCCCTTTTAAGATTTATATTAAAAGTAATAGATTGTACAAGCACATCGCAAGCTCTATGCAGGAGAAACCTAGAAATAGCAGTAACAGCCAAGAGCAACACCCGGTGGCACACAATAAAATGTATGACTTTTCTCTGACTTGTGAACTCTTATTTTAAGACCACCAAAACCCACACTCTTGTGTTCAGCGATTCCTTGAGCAGGTTAGATCTTTTAAATAATTCTTAAAGTGGGTCCGCAAGCTCATCTCACACCATTTGCTAAAACATCAAATAAAGAGACGGTGCAAGATGCACTTAATTGTAAATGAATGTACCTTGCCAGCGCTCTATCGCAGTTCAGTCTCATGGATCCCAGACTCTGCACTTTGCAAAACTGGCACACTTGGCACAAATATATGTGCAAACACCTCACAATCACCATGGTGCTTTCTTTTTCCACCTTCTAAGCTTTCAGTGATGTACTCAAAGACATAAGACAGACAAAAATAAGCCACACTTAGTATAGCACCTGGTATGCATTGTAGTGTGAAGCTTCACACCCTCTGACCTTTACAATGCCAGCAGGGGTGTAATGCAAGCCCTGCAAGCCTTGTGGTGAGGGGTCCCCAAACCTTTAGGAGGGCTCCAAACCTTCAGGTGGGACCTCATTCAACTTCAACTTTTTAAAGGGTTACCCCCTAGATCAGGGATACTCAAAGTACGCCCGAGGGCTGCATACGGCCCTCCTGACCTCTAATTTTGGCCCACTGGTGAACAGCAGCACCTGGCTGTTGTTCACCTGACAGCAGGAACTTTCAGAAAGCAACTAAAGTTACAGTAAAGAAGAAAAAAGGTGTCCTGGACAACTTATCTTTAGGAACAACTTTAGATTTAAATATCTCTTTTACTAAACATGTAAAAACATGATACACTTTCTTGAAGTTTGCGGAGAGTTACATTTATTAGCATGCCTGATGCGTTGTTGCATGTGAATGGAGAGTTAGTGTGTCCTAAAGGGGGGACTGTGGGTTTTTATACAGGTCCAGCATACATGCCCAAGTCATTCAACAAATTGATTATGCAGTTACTACCAGGGGGTGGGTTATAAAAGGTTGGCCAGGTATCAGACAATGTGTACTGAACGTAGGGAGGAAAAAGAGAATTCCTACTTTCAGAATAAGTGCCCTCATACCCCCAATCAGCTGGGTGTCATGCTTTCATAGGGCATGCTCCTCGTCAGGTCAGCGCTGCAATACCTGACGGGCACCCTATGAGGGGCTCTTGAAAGGAGATCCTTGAATCCATGCCGTATTGGTGCAGCCGGGACCGGGAGTGTATGGGGTAGGTCCACCGACGGATTGCGGTCCTGAAGAATTGCCGACTACCTTGACACGAGGTAAAGAAACATGTTGACCAGCTCTCAGCGATTCCACAGACAGTACTTTGCAGCCCCCGGGGAAATGTTTGTGAGTACCCATGCCTTGAGGTACCCTCTCTGAAATCCACCTATTTATATGGCTGACAATGATGATGCAGTGATTAACATACCTGTAAACTGAAGGTATGTGGTTACTCAGATACTGCAACAACGTAGATTACCCATTATGGGTGGAGACGTTACCTTCATGGTTGAGGCCCACAAAGCATTCAGGACAGAGGTATTATATCTATGGGTTACATTCCCAGCAGCACGAACAAGACTTTAGAATGCTTACACTGTAGCTGCAGTTCCTATCAACTACACAGCTTACAAAGCACTAGTAATACCACTAACATACCAAGAACATCAAAAGTGGTTTGAAGGTGCCCTTCTACATACAAACAACAACGTTAGACTAGGTTCCCTTTAGAATGACGGAGCAACGTGGCCAGTCTAAGCCAGAAACACACCATACCCAGACTACGCCAATCTGACAGCACCAGACCTACGTAAATTATACACAGATCTAGTCAGAACATATGACACAAATTTCCATGAGAAAATGCTCAAGCTGCACAACCACAATTATTTACACTTTGAATTAATCCAAAAACGATCAATGCAAATGAGTAAAGTTTTCATTCGACTGGAGGAAATTCATTTCTGGATTGCACAAAAACAAATCGTCTGGAATCCGCGTTTGTCCATACATGACCTCAGGAAAAACACAGAATTCTTACAGCATGCTTGCCGATGGGAATGGTTTCCCAGTGGAACATTGCACCACCTGGGGTTCAGTCTTTAGTATGTGGCAGCCCTGTCCTGAATTTCGGGATAAAACTGAAGGGCAGAGCGGGTAAAACCGTTCTATGTCTTGAATTCTCCAGGCTTTTCACACGTCGGATAACTGAACACACACAAGTTTTATGATCAGTACAAGCTGACATGCTAGTTTAAAAACATTTACATGTGTCAACACCGCAAATCTGTTGATCCATTTATTTGTGGGAGCCTCAGGGTACTCCTATGTCACATTCAACGAAGGAGACACTGTACCAATTGCATATAAATCACATTTATACACAAGTGTGCTTTGAACCAACAGAAAAGATTCTGACAGCAGTACAGACTGCTGAGGTATACGATCATTGGCTCAGGGAAAACACATCATTGTCATGACTCTGGTTCCAGCCTTAGAGGCTGTTTCAAAATCAAGCATTCCGAATGTGAAAGCACTACATCTACGATGGATTCAATGGGCCAACTCTCTTACAGCAACAGATGTAAAGCAAATATTTGACTCTACACTGCAAACACAGGCGTACCTACAATCAGAACATGAATATTTTCTGGCTAATGAAGTCCTACCTCTAGATCAATATGAATGTATCATCTATACTGATGGTTTAGCACAGCTTGCCGTAGGGACAGAGCACCAATACTCTGCTGCTTGCACCACATTTATGAGTAGGATGGAGAATTCCAGCCTCACATGACCTACACTCAGTCACTTGGTGACTACACAGCACAGCTGGCCAAACTGAAACCTTTAATTATGACACTTTTGAATACATATCCTGGATTCCCCACATTTAGAAAATGTGATTTGTGTATCATTGTGTCCAGTCTAACAATGAATACTTACACTATTGGGGCCAAAATGGATTCAGAGATACCAAAGGGTACACAATTAAGCAGAAGCTGCTTTGGGGACAGGTGGCCAGACACAAAGCGCATTTGCCACTGGTTCATGTAATTCACACATTGAGTCATCAGTTTGTAGAAATACACTTTGTAGAGAGTTTCATGGCTGATGAAGCTGCAAAAGCAACAGTGCAATTTGTTACAGTTGTTGCAATTACTCATTTAAGTACGAGGATAGATGGGGACATTATGACGTCTGTCAACACTGCACACAATGGCACCCACTTGCCAAAAGGCTTTTCAACAAAGTACTCCTACCAGGTAAGTGCGCAAAACATTCAATTTGCTTAGATTTCAAAAGTGTGGAAAGAGTAATATCGAATGTGAGGTTTAATCCTAGCTGCACATGATGACTTAGAATCAGCACATGCAGGTGTGGTGGTTACAATTTCACTATTGCAGCAGTGCTATTTGTGGGCAGGTTTATACAAACAGACCAAAGACTTTGTCCTTAAATGTGATATCTGGCAACAGACGAAGGACTCAACCATAGCTCACCCACCACAAACACCTCTGCTGATTTCAGAAAAGTCTTTTGCTGCGCATATCTGTACCACTGCGGACCCTTACAATCAGATGGGGCTTGCAAATAGATCTTGGCAGCAGTGGATTCCTACTCTAGATTCCGATGGGTTTGGTCACAGCAATCAGCTGACAACTTAACTGTTATAAAAGGTCTGCAAGTCTTTATCGAGACATATGTCATAGGCACATTCCATTAATTCCATTACAAAGAGGACAATTGATGGACAGAATGCAGAACAATGTCATATATTCACCCCCGTACAGAGATCTGGGCCTAAATCCATAGTTTTTAGCCACATTCCATTAGGAGCACGGTCCGGCTTTGCCTTCAGGGATCACAGAGACACCATGGGAAAATTGGATGTGACTGTGCTGTACTCCTCAGCCTATCAGCCCAATAGAAATGCGGTAGTCGAGAGGAAGAACTGGAACTTAAAGAAATCTTTAGCAGCTAGGGTATTAGGTCAGGTTTCAGTTGGGTTCACCAACTGTATGGGGTCCAGAGGGCACTAAACAATCGGTCTAGAATATCCCACAGTGATTGGACTCCCTATGAGATCATGGTTGGGGTTAAGATGAGGGTTCCAGACCTTGACAGTCCCAGTGCAATGGCAACAGAAACACCTTTTAACATTAATTAACCTTTGGATTTTTTACAGGACCTGAATGACTTCTGAAGGGGCCTAGAGCAATAGCTAGCAGAAATGTACTGCCACTTGAAAAGTAAAGGAGGCACCAGCAACTCCTTGTTTGTTTTAAAAGATCGATGATCAAGTCCAGGAAAAGACTATTGACAAGAAGAAACTTGGCCATCCTATAGAGCACCTGTCCCTGTCCACGCAGTTGAATGTACCCGGTTGTACCGGGACAATACTTTCACTGCCCCTTGCTGGCTGCAAAAATAATAGTTTGTGTTGATAGATATCATCATACCACATCATGTCGCAGGTTCTACACAGTAGTCCAAGAGGGTACCTGGGTAGTTACCTGCCTCCTCTCACTACTTTACAGGAAGTTCTGTTGGTCGCTTTGATCAGCGATGAAGTTTCTCCTCCCTGGCTGGGGACAGCTAGCACTGAAATATTGCTTCTGCCTGTTATATCAACAACTACCATACAATCAACATGTACGGAACACCAGATTGCACTTCTATAAACCGACAAAGAGGGTAGCCACAGCAATGGACCGCCCTTATACACAGCCGCCAGAGCTGCCTAAAATAAATCAATCTGCTTCTGGCTACTTAGTCAACTATAATTACTTCTCTTCAAATTCATCTGACCCACCACCATTATCACCCAGAGTTAGGTTGCTTGTATTCTACAGTTGGCTGAAAAAGACATACTTTATCCCTCCATGGATATGCATTTGGATTACAATTGCATTACTTTTCATGTTCCATTGGATTGGTTTTGTGACAGTCTTGGTCTTGCTTTAAATCAACACTATCCCCCAGAACGCTCTGCTGTTTAACTGGTGAACTTGGTTTTAACTCCCCATTCTTCATCTCACAAAGTGTGAAGAGACCTCTATACAATGACGTGTGGAAGGTTTCACAGCAGGAAGAGACTGCATGAAATTGACACGGCAAACTTTAAAAGGGCTCTAACAGTAGTTGCTAATGGTATAACCACTCTATACATAAGGACATACTCCTTGGGTAACATTGTGTCCTCTGCAATTGACATCATACAGAGTGATCGGTCTTCTTTACAGAGTGGGCAGTCGCAGTTTAGGGGTATTATGTTATTTAGATGGACTTTACAGACACTTTGTTCTGGCCGCATTCCATTGAAACACCTTAAAGCCACTAGCTTGTTTTTACCTTACAATCTTACAAAACAACAGACCATCATGCCTAAGATGGATCCACTAGGCACTATATTACACATGGAGAAGTCAGAGAAACTACCATTCACTGTAGGAGGAATACAATCCGCAGATTGTATAATGCGCTGGTTTATTTCTCTGAGATTTTTAAGTTTTCACTTCCAATACTGCTTACAACAACAGCAAGTGGGCAGATATGAAGTGCTAGGAGAGGGGTATGTACACAAGCCATGGATCTTACCTTTCAAATACCGCTGTAGGAATCACATAAGTAACCAAATGAAAGGGTTCTAGATCTGTTTCCACAATTTCCTGGGGTTGTTAGGGTTGTCATGTTCTGAGGTTAAGTAAATTTGTTACCTTACCAGATGGAGCACTTTGAGCTATCAGGACTAAGGCCAACATATCCTGAGGGTGTGCTCAGAATCCGCCTCGCATAATACTTTTATGTTGTCCAGCAAACGCACGTTTTACTTGAGAAAGTATAAGCTGTATGACAGGGGTAGAAATAGCTTTCTTTCATCAAATGATTGCAATTTCAGTATTTCCGCAACTTAAAATATGTTTTGTTCTTTAAATATTTAGGCAATGTTTTTTTACATTGACTGCAAACTGTTCTCTACCCCTCTGCCACTCTTCAGTACGCATTACAGATGCATTAATAGAATATATATCTGTTTCCAATGCTGTTTTCAACTTTTCACTTTCTCCCTCCCCTCAACAAACTCTTCCTGTGGCACCACTAACTGTGATAATCAGTTCTCTCAACAATTATCTTTTCATGCCACAAATTTCAAACAAATAAATATCTGAGAAAACCTGTAGGTACAAGCCATTTGTTTTGTCAGTGCTTCTTTTGTTTTGTAATGCTATTAGTTCTTTAGAGAGAGAGAGAGAGAGAGAGAGAGTCTGACCTGGATAACCCATTGTTGGGGGAGATAGTTAGATTTATAATTTTAGTGCTATAAGATTTCTGTAAATATGGGTGAAATCAACAAACGATCTAAAATTATACTATCACCATAGGTTTGCAAGAGGACACTGCAATTTAAAATTTCTGCAGAACTAAGCTCCAATATGCAGTTTATTTTCATGGAATCATTGTGAAAGTTGTTTTACGCTGCTTCTATGTCGTAGCCTGACTACAGTCATGTGCCATGGTCTTACTGTCTCTTTGATTCATAGACTCTACGCCAGAGGGATGCTTGTCATGTGACTGGGGCAGTGACTTCAAAAATGGTGTTTGCTTTCCACGATGTAAAGAACAGTACTACCTTAGTAGAGATGTAAGTACCGTATCTCAAGGCAATGGGGGTATTAACCGTATGAGTACGTTTTAAAACAAAGCATGTAAGGACGTGCAAAGTTATTTTAATGCAAACAAAGTTCATGGTTTGTGGAGTTGTCTTTTTAACTTGTGTTTACAACATGGTGAAGTAGTTTAACTCACAAACTGGCATTATTTCCTTAGAAGTGCCAGGTGGCACTGAAAACGGATATCGACATAATTACCAACTACCCAAACGCCTGCCTCAACTGTTTAACACTTGCCATATGTACACTCCCTCCCCCTCTGTCATGGAAAGCCTCATTCCTCCTATCCTACCCCCCCCCTTAACTAGGAAAAGCGCCACCCCAACAACATTTGCAGCACCTGCCCCCAGCGACATCAGATCCCGCCAACCTAACCAGAAAACGCACCTGCTCCCAACAAAACCCCCTCCTGAAACAACCCACAGGAACAAGTATACACCCCCGCTCAAACCTGCCCGAAAAACCCCAGCCTCCATAGGGCGGGTGGGTGGGACAACAGCTTTCCTGCCTAGACTCAGCTGATGGGTCACTGTACCCAAAATGGTGTGCAGTGACCCAAAATGGCCGCTCATATACCCCCTAGCCCAAAAGAAGCCCAACTAGCCCAAGGAGCCCAACCAGCGCAAACCTGTTTCCTGTCCCCTGTCCTCTCCGCCCCCCCCCCTTCCTCCCGGAGCCCCAAAATTCCCAGGGGGGGCGAGCCTCCCTCCGGTTGGCCACCCCCCGCAAAGCCCGATTGGGGCCCATCGGGAGACGGGGAGGGGAAAGACCGACCGGAGACAATATATAGTGTGATAAAGGCCGCTTTATTGGGAACAGGTGCATCTTAACACAATACCACATCCTTGGCCTTTGCCGTACAAAACTAGACCTCCTAACTAAATATACATATACCTGACCAGACCCCCACCCCTACCCCTAAAAAGTTCCCCCGTAAACAACATATTCATAATTACCAACTACCCAAACGCCTGTCTCAACTGTTAACTTGCCATATGTACACTCCCTCCCCCTCTGTCCAGGAAACCTCATTCCTCCTATCCTACACCCCCTTAACTAGGAAAAGTGCCACTCGAAAGCCCCATACGGCTTTCGACCCCCCCCCTAGGGCCCCTGCACCTTTGAATACCTGCGCTCCCCAACTGCCCGATCCACTGCCTCCTTCAGCTGCACAATATAGAGCTCCATCCCATATCGTGACAAATGCACGCCATCCTCCATGAAATAATACACTGCCCCATACTACAACTCCGAGTGCTCCATCCTACCTAAACCTTCTCTCTCACAGAAAGCCCGCATTTCCCTGTTAATTTTCCTCCGTGCCCTGTCAATAGCCGCAGGCCTCTCTGCCCCTCTCCAGCATCGTCTAGGAATGAATTCCGACCAAATGACATAACACCCCGCCCACTGCCTCTGAATTTCCAGCAAATCCCTCTTCATCTGTTTCATAAGTGCCAGTCCCTTACACTGCACCAAGTCATTTTCTCCCAAGTGGATGACTACCACAACGGACAGACCCCCCCGCACAACATAGTTTAAAGCCGGCACCAACTCGTGCCAACACATGCCCCCTTTTCCCCTCCAATGACACTGAAACAACTGTTCATCTAACTCCAAATTGAGGTTCCTGTGTTTTTCCCATTCGGCCCTCTCCGCTCTCTTAACAAAGGAATGGCCCACCACGTAAATGCTCATTGCTGTCGCAGTAGGCCCCGCCTCCGCACCTGCAAAGATACATATGTAAGCAATGGGCCAAACATGTCAACCTCACTCCACTCCTACCCCCCGCATCCTAACATATGTCCTATAACAGTCGGATTTCCAGCGTCCCAGCCGTTTGATATCTTCCTTACCCCAACCCTTTCGCGCCGCCTCCATCGCCGCACCAATGCAAAAGGAATGCGTCCCGAATTCCTTCGGGTCCTCACCCATAGACCGCAGGGCGTGCCGCAGGACCCACTGCAGCTGAGCCGCCGTCACCCGACCGGGCTCTCCCCGACAAAAAACCTCTACACCGTCCTGCGCCTGCCCTCCCGCCAGTCGTCTCCCCCACTCCGCCGGACACACCGCCTCTGCCCCCCCAGGACCCAGCACCACCCAAGTACCCTCTCCGCGCTGATCAGTCTTCGACCGTTGCAAACGCACCACCACCTCCCGGCCTCGCAACTCTACCTCCCCCCACCGCACTCCTGGCCGCCCTTGCAACCCCACCAACTCCGACACCCAGAACGCTCCAAAAAACATCCACAACATCAGTGTGGAAAGCAAAACTGTCTCCGCCTGATCCCTGCATACCTCCGGTAGGCGGTGCACCAAACCTTCCAGCATCACTTCCGTAATAGGACATCGCTGCCGCACCCTCGCCCCCTTCTCCCTCTCCCTACCTTCCAAAAGACGCCCCCCAACTCTCCAGCCGAAGGCGCATAACCCCACCAGAGCTTCCCCATGAACACCACCCCTGCCAACTTTCCCGCAATCGTCACCCTCGCCAGCCCCTTGTCCATCAACCCGAGCATGTACCGCACCACCTGCTCCTCCTGACGCCACTTGCCATGCTGCCTTACCTCTCCAAAATGCAGAAACTCCAGCCAAGCCTGCTCATAAGCCTTCCACGTGGACGCCACCAGAGACGCCTTCACCAACTGAACGACCCGCGCTCTCCCACCAACCAAAGCTCCTCTGGCACCCCCGTCTTGGCTGCGGCCGCCTCCATGGCTAGCCCATGGAACCTCTGCCACTGTGAACGAGACAAAGCATCCACAATGTCATTGTCCACCCCGGTACATGCTGAGCTTGAAACAGAATGTCATGCTCCAGGCACTTCAACACAAAAACGCGCATCAACTTCAGCACCTGTGGCTCCCTCGCAGATTGCCGATTCACCACTTGCACCACCGACATATTTTCCGCCCTGAACAAGACTCGCTTGTGCGCCAGGTCCTGCGCCCACACTGTCACAGCCACCACCAACGAAAAAAGCTCCAGGAACGCAATACTCCTTCCTCCCACCTGCCAATGAGCCGGCCACTGCTCCGCGCACCATCTCCCCGCCCAGTAGAGACCGAAGCCGCCGACTCCCGCCGCGTCCGACGACATTGTGACGTCCCACTTTCACTCCCAGTCCTCCGACATGCCATGGGCACTCCATTAAAGCGCCCCCAAAAAGGCCAGCCACATGCTCAAGTCCTCCTCTCTCGAACCCGCCGACAGGCGTACGTGATGATGTGGCAAAGTCAGACCGGACAATGCCAGCCCCAGCCAACGGCAAAACGTCTGCCCCGCCCGCACAACTCGGCACGCAAAGTTCAAATGCCCAAGCAACACCTGCACCTCCAGCACCTTTACTTTCCACCTGGCCAACATGTCTCTCACCAAGTCCATCATCATGCACGCTTTTCCTCTGGTAGTCGTGCTTCCATGGCCGCTGAGTCGAGCTCTATACCGAGAAAGGACAGCACCATGCTGGGACCCTGCGTCTTCTCTGGCACCAAGGGGACCCCCAGGTAACCCATCAAGTCCGTAAAACTGTCCAGCTGCTGCTGGCAGTCCATCGAACCGGGCTGACCCACCAGGAAGAAGTCGTCCAGGTAGTGCGTCACCGTCTCAGAGCCTGTGCGCCAGGAAAAAGCCCACTGCAAGAAGGAGCTGAACCTCTCAAACAATGCAGGCCCTGAAACTGGATCCCCAGCAATTGATGATCCACCGGATGCACCGGCAACAACCGGAACGCAGATTTTACATCACATTTTGCCATGAGTGCACCCTGCCCCGCCGCCGTCACCAGCCTCCTCACCACGTCCACGGACGAGTACGACACCGACGCCAACTCCGCCGAGATATAGTCATTCACCGACGTGCCCTCTGGCCATTACAGATGCTGAATCGGTCGAAACTGACCCGGCTCCTTTTTTGGAACCTATCCAATCGGTGAAATGATCAAGTCCGGCCAGGACAGCTCCTGAAAGGGACGCACTATCCTCCCTTCCTTCACCTCCTTGCAAAGCTTCTCCTGGACGATACCTCTGTGCGCGTTCACGGACTTCAGATTCTCCGCCCACCGAGCAATCCGCGGACCCTCGTACCCCAACTGAAATCTCTCCCTGAAGCCCCGATGCAGCACGGCTGCATCGTCCGCCCGCGGATAAGCCGCCAAGAGAGGTTCGAGTCTGTCCAGCCTAACCGGTGTACAAGCCTTTTCCCATGGCACCGCCCCCCGAGCCCCCTCTGCCCCCAGCGGGAGCTGGTGCCGACTGCTGCCCCTGTGCGGGCCCTCCCCCGAGCCCCCAGCAGCGCACCACTGGGTGTCTCCTCCCACACTTGGAGCATTTGTGCCAAAAACGGCACACTTGCCTGAGACAGGAACCCCTATTGAAGTCCCAGCAGGCCCCGATGCTGTTTGTACTCCCGGTGTCCCCCGACCCCACCCCCCCACGGGTGGGGCGTGCCGTAAAGGGGGCGGTGCCAGCAGAAGCCCACTGGCCGTGTAGATGTTGCGGCCAAACTTTGCCCCACTAATCGGCTGCTGATACAAGTCAGCATCCAACTCTCCCCACTGAGCCTCTGGGTCCGACGCCATGCGCGCCCGGAACTCCTCGTCGTAATGCGACCAGGCATAACCTCCGTACGTCACATGTGCCCGCCGCACCACATTCATATATTTGAACTAAGCGACCGACCTGTCAGGATACTTTTCGCAGTAAACACTAGCGTAAATCAGGAAGGCAGCCGACCAATTCTCAATGGTCACTGGCACCTTGGGGCGCCTAGCTAACTCCTGCTCCTCCTCCTTTGAACCCTCCTTGGCCATCAACTCCCTGTGAAGCAACTTCAAAATCTCCACATACTCCCCATTCCAGATCTTCTCCTTAGTTGCCAGCGACAAGTGCGCCCCCAGTGGCTTCACTACCCCAATATACGGCAGCTTTTTGACCGGCACATCACAACTCTCCTTCGCCCAGACGCCACCGCTACTCCGGACTTCGCCGCATCCCCCATCCCAGCGCTCACCGACGCTGCGTCTCCCGCCGTCCCCTCCGTCCCCATACCCACCCCCGCATCCATCACATACCTGCCCTTCACCAATCTCACCAGATCACCACCCTCAGCATCTGTACCCACAGACACCTGGCCTCCCCGAGGCGTGCCCAAACCGCCCCCCCCGGCATCTGCACCCCCAGCCACCCGGCCTCCATGAGGCTCGCCCAAGCCACTCCCCAACCATGCTCCGGTCTTACCTAGCGTCAAGGCTGGCGTCCGCACCGGATCCCGCCGCCTAACCAGTTCCGCTAGGGGGGGCCGTCACTCGCGGCACCGTCTGCCGGGGGCGTACCTGCAAAATACTTCCAACAGCATTACTTGTTTCCCCCTCCCCCTCCCGAAGCTCCCCTTCCTCCTCCGACTCCATCTCTCTGCTCACCCTGCTCAAATCTGCCTTGTCCCTGCACGCCTTCATCAACGCCCCCAAGTCTACGCTCTCCCTCTTCCCACTCTCTGCTTGGTAATCCGTGTATCCTGACACATTTTTGCTCCATCCCCATCCCTTGGCGGCTGTCTCAACCCATCGTGAGGGGGGCGGCGTAGACCTATGGCCCTGCCATCGGCTGTGCTCACGTGCATGGTCCCTCGGTGGAGCGCGACCGCCCGTACAAGGCAGAGCTGGCCCATCCTCTCGGCGGGTCGGAGCCACATGCTGCTCACCCGAGCCCCTTGCCAACTGCTCCTGCCAAGAAAAAAGCGGGGAAGTCCAGCATGCAGAGGGAAACTCACCTCCTTCGCCCCCCACACCTCCTGGCGTGCCCCTCCCCCAGGCCGCCGAATGCCCTCCCCTTCGCGCCGGTCGTCCCCCCACCCCCTTCCCACCGCCCCACCCCGCACCCCCATGCCCCCATCCCCCTGCGCCCACCCCTACCCCCCACACACCCCACATCCCCGTGCCCTGCCCCCGCTACCCCCGCCACCCCCCTGCCCTCGTGGCCCCACTCCCTGAACCCCCCCTCCCTCCCCTCCTCCCCCACCCTCCCTCTGCCCCCATCCCCCATGGCAACGCCTCACCCCTCCCTCGCCCCCCGTCCACCCCCGCCTCACCCCCCCACCCCCATCCACCCTCACCCACCGTAGCGACGCCGGCCTGCTGGGCCCCACCGTGCCCCCCTCCCCTTCTGACGATGACCAGTCCAGGTCACTCTCTCCCCCCCTGCCCCTCCCTCCACCTCTGATTCCTCTGTCAGCAACGGGGAGCCACCCCCCTCCCCCTAGCCCCCCACTCCTCACACCATGTAAACCTGGCAACTCCCGTTACCCCTTCAACCCACGCATGCCTCCTTCCTGCAACCCGGGCTCTGCCCCCCCCCTGCCAAAAACTCCAACCGGGCACTCCTCCTCTTCCCCCTGGCACCCCCTACCCCTCTCCCCGCTGACAGACCCTTTTTCTCCCCCGCGCCGCCCACCCGTGCCCCGCCCGCCTCTACCTCGCAGTCAGCTCCCCCTCGCCCCCCACCCCCTCCACAAACGTCAACGGCGCCTTCCGCGCTCCTCCTCTCTTCCTCCCCGGCCCTTTTCCTCGTTTCGGCGCCCCAGCCACCTGCCGACCGCCGCCGCGTGTCACTCCGCCTCTTCGCCCCGCCCCCTCCTCCCTCCGCGCCCGCGACCTCGGCGGCTCACAAGCCGCAACCACCGCCACGGCGCCATCCGCAGGGCGCCACGGAGGCCTTACCCTGACATCGCCTCTCAGCAGGTCCATCCTGCCAGCATCCCCTAAGAGGCGCAGCATCTCCCACATCGCTGTCTCCGCCATGCCAGGTAACGCTGCTCCCGCCGACTCACAAACCACAACACCGTTGTACCGCCGCCTCCAAACCTCATGCCTCGATACCACCGCTCGCACAAACTCCGCCGCCAACAAACCCCTGTTAACCCTATACTGCCACAATAAGCAACTACATAGCTTTCCTGCCTAGATATTACAACAACTTTCCTGCCTAGACTCGGCTGCTAGGTCACTGTACCCAAAATGGTGTGCAGTGACCCAAAATGGCCGCTCATATACCCCCTAGCCCAAAAGAAGCCCAAGCTAGCCCAAGGAGCCCAACCAGCCCAAACCTAGTTCCTGTCCCCTGTCCTCTCCGTCCCCCCCCTCCTCCCGGGGCCCCTAATTTCCCCAGGTCGGCCACCCCCTGCAAAGCCCCATTAATATTGATTTATTGTAATATTTGCACGAATTACCGAGAATTTACGAGAAACAACACAAGCTAATTCCTAAAACAAATAATCTACCCCAACGAAAAATGTGCAAGCACAGCACTCTGACAAGAACTGTTGGCTAACGGTGCGAATGCGTGTCGGTACATCTGCACGAGTAATTTGGCATTGTGTTGCTGTGAGGAAATGCCAAAGTACCCATAGTGATGGTGTGCAGCCAGCCACGTGACCCGTCTTCCCCTTGTCAAAATGGTTTCCTGACAGGGGACATTTCATTTTTTACCACCACTTAGTAGGCCACAAGTAGGCCACAAACTACATTCCTATGTCAATCACGAGGGTTGTTCAGCTCAATATGCATTATGAGGTGAACCAAGTGACGGAGCTATTTTGAATGGGGCTCTTCCCTTTGTAAATCAGATTTTTCTCAAGGTCGGAGCATTTGAATTACACAAGGTCTGTTTAATCCGTCAATGTGCTTTTTACAAAGGCTTAAATTATTTAACAGTCTGCTGAAAGTTTTAGGCAGGAACCACACGCTAACTCGTTAAGTAAGGATTTTTTGGTCAGGGCTATGAAATTCTCATGTGATTACGTTTTCATTGATTGCAAACTGTCTTGGAGGAAATGTCAGTAATGCCCTTGTTACTTACCCATAATCTTCATTACTCTGAGTACAGTCTTCCTCGCCACATGATTCACACAGTGAGCTACAGCTTCCCAATAGAATCAGACCCAGACTGGGAACCCACAGCAGCCCTGACAATTTGGTCAGAGCAGCCCCTGGAGGTGGGGGGGGGGGGGACGGCACGTGTGAAGCTCTGTTGCTTTTATTACTGGGAGAGGATATTGCAGAACCACAGCAAAACCGCCTCCCAGTAACAAAACCGGCCCCCACCCCTCCAGCCTCCCAGGGAAACACCCGATGCCTGGCATGGCCAGTTCAGCCCTGAATAGAACCCTCCAAGTAATTTTATGCTCTAGTCCTCCCGTCACTCCCAAACATGTCCGACCTCCTTCACCCTTGAACCAATACAAGAGGAGGCATAATCCACCCCACTTCATGTTTTTTTTTTCCGTTCTGCGCTGCACACTCCCACGATTTTCAGGTAAGTGGGGCGAGTAGCCAGCCCTAACACCTGGGGTGGAAGCCCTGAGAAACTGGCACCTTTACCTTTTCTGGAGGGGCTTTTATGCAGGGTTCGACGCAGCAGGCTCTTCATTGGTGGTGGAGGCCCTACTTCAGCTGGCTCATTCTGGAGGGGTGGGGGCGTTCATTGTGGCCGCTGGTTCAACGTGGCTCTTCCCCTATGCCCTTCACCCTTTTACAGGGTCACTTCTGGGAGCGCACTGCTGGTCCAGCTGTACTGAGGACCAGTGCACACCTTCTCCTGCTGCTTTTGTTTGTTGTGCTGCAGTAGGCCTGATACTACTACTGACATGAAGCATCATGCACTCTGGACATACCAGCTATTTGCCTAGGAATGTTGGCGTGGCGTCCTGGTGTCAACAAGCACGCTGCTTTTTGTGTGGAGTTTCTTGCCAACTGTCCGCGTTTTCGGTTGTGTGTTTTTTACAACATGTTGCGCTTCTTATTCCTGGCCACTGTGTGACTTTTCTTTACCTCTCAGTGTGCGGCAGGATGGATCCTTTTGAGGCCTGGTAAGGCCCCCAAAGTCAGATTCTGTCAGCCGATCCATATCTGCACAACAGATTTGGAAAGGCTGTCCGAATCTGACATCCTAATTGCTCGGCTGGATGCGATCCGTAGACCACTACGATCCCGCTCTGACCGACTCAGTTACTCCCAGTGCCTTTTTAGAACCGAGTCGGACAGTTTGAACGCTTTCCAGCCGGTGTAATTGGTTGTTGGCAAAAGTATCTGAGTCGGTTGGAAAGGCTGGTTCTGAATTGGATTTGGGCTAATCGAATGCCATTAGGAGCCTTTTCGAATGAGATCGTAATCGACCCCTATGTGAAAGAGCATAATGCTGTCACACAGAGTGATGAACGCCAATAGCTGAAGTGAGCTGACCTACTGCCCTATGCTATATGCTGTAGTGGGCAGAAGAAAAATGGAAATGTGCATTGAGTGAAGAGGGCAAGCTAAAGTAAGTGTACAACAAATGTGATCTTACTAAAAACAAAAGCATTTAGCTAACACCAGACCTAAACAAGCATACGGAATGCAATTGCTCTCGCCTTTGTGAAAGTTAGAGCTCTTGGAGTTGTAAATTACATTGTTTTTTAGGTATTTTTAGGTTGAGCCTTTGAGACCTCTTGTATATACTTTAGTATATAATTATAAATGTATGTATTTTGTGGACTTTGGAGATCAGCCCTAGGACTTGTCTGCTTCCGCTTAGGGACTTTTGTTTCTGTTCAACTGCCTCTATTTAACTGTCTTGATAGAAAATGACCAGTAGAGGTCAGTTAAATACCAGTATTGCTTTCTACTTGTTTAACTGCCTCTATTTAACTGTCTTGATAGAAAACGACCAGTAGAGGTCAGTAAAATACCAGCATTGCTTTCTGCTGGGCGGCTTTCTTTTTTTTTCTGGCAACTGCTTCTATTTAACTTTCTTGATAGAAAACGGCCAGTAAAATACCAGAATCACTTTAGCATTCTCTAGATTCCAGTCAATAGAAATTGTCTTCCACGAGCACCCGTAGACAATAATATTTTTTTAAATCTTGTATTTTCAGTGATATGGCCACCGAATGCCCTGATGGTATAGTCCAAAGCTCTGTTTTTAATATACAATCTCCCGCTGAAAGGCAATATTGCTCTCCATGTGTTACCATACCTGGTGTGTCACGCAGTTCGGTGCTTACTTTCCCGCCATGTTAAAGAACAGTAAATGTTTCAGCACCCAGGCTAATGTGCTGCAAGAGCTAAATACATATAAGGTCTTAAATGCTTATTTTTTGTTTGTAGTGGAGTGGATGTATGTTGTTTGTAGTGGAATTATGTGATTTGAATTAGAATTGTTACTGTGGAATTGTGTGGTGTCGAATTGTGTGGTGTGTAGTGTATTTGTGTAGTAGAATTATGTGGCATGGTGAATAGATAGTGGTGAGGGCATTGCTTCTAGAATATTAGATTTATCAGAGTTTATTGCAACGTCTGTGTATTACAGTACAGTTCATATTATTGGGCTATATTTCCAGTGGATGTATTTCCTGTTGTCTAAACTTTAGGGATCATACTATAAGCATTCAGCATGCATCTATCAATCAACCTTAATGACCTACTGCACTCACAACCACCAGGATAGAAAAAGTCAGGTGGTGCCACCAAATTTGATGACGCAGACATGTTATCCTCATCACACTAACACCCACACGAGAGATCTATAGACTTTCTCACAAGCGATTCTTTTTTCCAAGATATGAAATGACGTTGTCAAATGCGAATACCCAGTGACTTCAACGAAACAAGCAGCTACTTACCAAAGAGAAAACAGCTGCTATCGGTATTTTGCCCAGAGGCATTTAATAAATAAAGCTGATCACTTTAAGCTAAAATGCCCTGGTTATTAGATCACATTGTGTGGCTGTCACAACATTAATTCTGTCTGTTCCTGCATTGTTAATTTTTCTTCTCTACAGCTTTCTGAAATTTTGTGGCTGCATGAGTACTAAAAGCAGATACCATTAATCACCATTTGTGTCCTTAAAAGTGAAGAGGTCCCCTCGTAGGTCCCCTGCCCTTCAGTGTATCCTTAAAAGTGACAGGTGTGGCTGCAAAAGTGACATGTCTGTGTGTCCTTAAAAGTGACAGCTGCATGGGCTTGAAAGTGACAGGCCCCAAGCCCCCAGGATGGATGTAGGTGACCATCTGGCCCAAGGGGCGGGTATAGGGCAGGGATTCTTTTGGAGACATTGGCGAACCAGAGCCCGATGACGCATGTATGTCCTTGTTGTTGTGTAGAGGGGCACACCACTTTTTAGGATCTGTTTAGGATACATATAAGGCATCTTTAGGAGCCTTGTACAGCAACAATACTCCTGAATACACAAAGGTTCCCATAGCTAAATGAAGAGATACAACCAGTTCGTGAAAAGCCCCTTGTGGGGTGGCTCCCAGACCACTATCGATACATATTACCGCCGCTTAACACCCCTAGTAATGGACGAGAATGCTCAACAAGAAACACCTTAGGATATGGGCTGCAACGTTACTGGTTTTGGCGATAACAGGTGTCGGTATATGGTAGCTCACAGTCTCAAGGATTGCTAGGTGTTGTATGTCCCCTATTAAGGTTGATAGCAGAGGGAGTGAGGACCCGTATAATGGGAGCATGTATGAGGGATTCAGCTTTGTGGAGCTGGACGGTTTGGAAGATGCAATAGTTCCACCTAACTCCCCCGTCTATGAAGACATGGGCTTTCAGGAGGATACGCCTCCTGAGAAGGTCATTGTGCAACAGCCGGGTACAAGCGTCGAAGATGAAGGGACATCGCAGGACATTAGAGACTCTCAAGATTTCAGAGCCGCTGCAGAGGTCGGTGAAAATACTGAGGTTAGTAAAAATGTTATGCACAGGCAGTTACATACTGATGTATTTTTATGTCTTCAACTATTGGGATGTCAATCTTTCTTCTTTTGACCCTAGAGAACAACCTTAGATGGGTGTACATACTGCATAATGCACTCTGTGGAAGAAGCTGGAGCATCTCCTAACACACCCATCTATGAAGACATGGTTTTTCAGGAGGAAGCGGCTTCTGAGAAGGTAGTTGTGCAACAGCCTGGTACAAGCGTCGAAGATGATGGGGCATCGCAGGACATTAGTGACTATCAAGATTTCAGAGCCGCCACAAAGAGCGGTGAAAATGCTGAGGTTAGTAAAAATGTTATGAGACGGCAGTTACATACTGAGGTATTTTATTTCTCCAACTAAACTAATAGTGTGTCAATCTTTCATCTTTTAACCCTAGGGAGCAACCCCAAAAAGAAGGCTGTGGAGCCTCCTACAAAAGCGGACAGCGTACATTTTTGCTGTCTATGTTGTGCAAAACAGACTGAAAGTTCCACAGCCAAAGTACTGATGTTCCCGTCAAGCGTGACTGTCTCTAAGAGCGATGTAGATGTAAAAAAATGTCATCAGTATCCCACAATGACATGATGGCTGTTAAAGGTTTCGCAGTGGCTGTGGTACAAGCTTGTGTCAAGCATGACTATCGCAGCCATTGTTACGGGCATCAGATGACTGATCCTCAGCAGGACGTGCATGTGTGTCTGCGCAATGCATACAGAGACCGAGTAATCCATTATATATGTACTTTGATAGACCCATATAAGGTGTATAAACTGTTAAGGGTAGTTTACGGGTTGTCCAATGAAAAGAAATATGTTCACCCGGATATGCTGAAGATCTTGACAGCGACACTCAAGGAAACCCGACACACCCATTACCCGGGCTTTAAACTGCTGTGTATGAAGGGGCTGTGTGTGGCTAATGATAGAAAGATGATAGAAAGACTCGTACAAAGGCGGATGTGTAAGCTGTATCTAAAAAATAGAAGAATAGGTTCTCTGCCCCCGAAGACTATTTTAAATGAATAAGGTCTTACTTAGCGTGACATGATAGCGTGTATTTAGAATAAAGTAGTCGAATGTTACACCTAGAGATGACTATGGGTTAATCCATCCTTAAGACGTTTACTATGAAAATGTAAAGTACCTTCTGTTTATGTTTTGTTAAGATTCTTTATTTTTAATAAACTGTCCTTACGCAGAACACTTGTCATTCATTGCCTGTGGTGTAGCTGATGATAACATGCCGGGGGCTCGGTTAAGATAACTTTATTATGATACAGGGGTGTTGGCAGCTTTGGAAGCGCCGAAGCTCTGAATAGAAGGGCTGTAGCTAAAAACGTACCTTTAAGCAGAGCCCTGGATAAGACATGGATATCAGGAGAAGAGGCGTATTCACTCCATAAACCCGCCAGAAGACGTTTTAAGAGACGCCCTACAATCGTTAATGCGCAATTAGATTATCATTCATTTGATAACTTTATTTCGGTCATAGACCATAAAAGTGCAAATAAAATACATACAAGCACAGCAATAAAATCCATTGATTAAAACAATTAAAAAAGTTATTAAACTGTAAGTTATCAAAAAGAGGGCTATTGCCCCAGTTAATTAGATTATCAATGGCAGGCGGATATCATATGCCTTCAAGATGTAGCAAAACATAACAACGGAGCACATTATATATTAACCGTCATAGACGTGTTGTCCAAGTACTCCTATGCAGAAGCGCTACGCGATAAAAATTGTGGGACGAGCATCACAGCCGCTTTTAAAGACATCTTCGCGATGGGCCGAATTCCGCAAACACTACAAACAGACGCCGGTAAGGAATTCTTAAACAAGGCATTTCAGAAATTATTAAACCACCATGGTGTTCAACATTTTGTAACCCACACAGAGGTAAAAACAGCGGTTGTAGAACGGTTTAACAGAACTTTAAATTCTAAGATGTGGCAGTATTTTACGGCCAACAACACCTACAGATACATGGATGTTCTAAAGGCTTTTTTAGATGTATATAATTCCAGCTATCACCGGACCATCAAAACAGTAGGGGTGACTCCTAGTAATTCTTTAGCTGTACGGAGAACGGTGTATGGGTGTATGGGTGTTATTTTGCTACAAAGGTGAAGAAGCCTATTTTTAAAAGAGGAGTACAAGTGAGAATTTCAAAATTGAAAGGTATCTTCACGAAAGACTACTAACAGACTTTTAGCGACAAAATATTTATACTGGAAAGTGTGGAGCTTGAAGAAGGGATGTATATTTACAGGTTAAAGGACTACAAAGGGGAAGCGGTGTCAGGGATCTTTTACAAGGAAGAGTTGAAATTGGTACCTGATGATCCGAACCGTGTGTATAGGGTTGAAAAGGTTCTGAAAAAGAAAGGTAAAGGGGTTAACAGCCAGGCATATGTCAAATGGAGGGGGTGGCCGGAGAAATTTAACAGTTGGGTGTTGGCCAGCTCGCTGAAGGGTGTGTGAGCTAAGGACCATCTACAAGCAGCTGATAAGATGGAGACGACACCCTTTTATGTTACCCTACCATCCAACGCTTTTAAGGACATGTTCCCTGACAATCAGATTTCTAAATACACCGTGAAATTGGCTAAGCCGGTTGACCTGAAAGGGGATTGTGAGGTGGCCCTAGCAGAAATCCAATACCCTAGAACTTGGAATACATTTACATTGAGCGAAGCTAAGTTTTACATGAAGCGTGAGCAGGACAATGTGAACATGCACTCTGGCATCCTGTGCGGTTACTACCCAACCATTTCAAGTGTTGTCGACGCCATCAACAAATCCATAGCCAGCATCGAAACATATGCAAATATTCATCTGTCGCTAGATAACGTCAGAAGGAAGGTGTTTCTTAAAGCCCTGAGTTGTGGCATGTCGTTAAACAGCTCCAGTAAATTAAAGAGGGTTTTAGACACCGTGTTGCATGTGAAAAGTCTGGCGGAACAGTATCACACGTGTCCCGATATTAATGAGGGCCCTCTACTCACTTTTTGGCAAGCGATATTGTAGAGGCCCAGAGGATCGGGATAGTTACTCGCCGTAAGATGGGTCCATGAATCAGGGTGAAAATAATACGATGGTCAATATTCAATTTAATAAACCTGACTACGTCGCAGTTTCTAAAAATCATTTTGACACTATTTCAATTATGATTACGGCTCCCGGTTTTATGGTATTTATTTTTCCAACATTTCCGTCTGTATTTAATCATATTTATTTTTTTGTCATTTTATCTGTATTTATCCACACTTACTTTTTGTCGCAAGAAAAAAAAGGCTTAAACTAGTATTTTACCACATTTATTTAAATTGACATGCAAATTTGCACTAGGTTGTTATAGCAGTTTTTTTTAAATTGGATCCTATGCTAAATGCATTATTCACATTGGCAGCTTCCCTGCCTTCATTGGAGAGTGCAGGCAAGTTTCTTCCTGCCCTGATGAGGCATTCCGCCCACCCATCCCAGATCGTTCCACCCCTACGGCCCTACTGAGGGAAAGCATGCTCACCTGTCTGCTGGCTGATGGGTGAGGGGTGCCTCACTCCCTCGTAGGACCCATCCTCCGTTTCATGGGACCGTCGCTCCACCTTCAATAATCTACTATATTTTAAAATAAATGGTGTTCCTAATGCACACCCTTTGACCCCCTTTGACCCACTCCGTTCCGTGCAAGCTATTCGTTGTTAGAGGCATGTCTGCCCCCTCTGTGCCCTGCCACATCACCCTCCTTCCCCCCTCCCTTACGACAACTAAAACAACTAAAACAAAAGGTTGCTGGGGCTTCAGCCGATGTCCTGGGGTGTTTTCACACCTCTTAATGGACATCAGCTGCTTGCAATGCTCCAACAATTTACACATTGCCTGACCACCGCTGTGAGAGGTCCTGGAGGGCCTCTGTTGACACAGCGCTCCCAGCTGCACTTGTTCACCCCTCTTTGGAGAGGCAGTTTGAGGGCAGCCATTTACGATTTCCTCTGGCAGCCCCTGTGCACCTCTGACTCAGTTTTTATAGAGGAGAACAGAGGCGGCAGATGCATCTGTTTTGTAAGTAATTTTCCGTTTCTATATATAAATACAGACAAAAACCAATAGGTTTTCCGTCTGTATTTATATGTATAAATCCATTTAAATGGAAAACCGGGAGCCTTAATTATGATCTACCATGATCAGTCTGTGCCGGTTGCCTTTAAATATGGGAAAGTTATTGTTAGGCTTCATTTAAGACCGAGACGCAACAGCGGCTATTAAGCAGGCATCATGGTGGTCGTGAAAACATACGGGGACCCTTCTATGTACAATGACTGTTAAAGAAACCAAGCCGAATATGGAGGGCCGCCGTACTTTCAAGGGTCGCCGGTTATGTACGGGGCCGGTTAAGGGGGTCTCTTCAGGAGTCTGTTTTGAAGAGCTATGCCATTCTTGAGAAGAGGCTATGAAATTGCAAAACCACATGTTAAGGCGGCTGCTACGAGCATTGCCCAGGACATTGTTGGATCTGTTACTTCGGTTGTTGCAGAACGCATGAACAAACAGCCGCAAGAAGGATCGTGGTTTGTGTACACACCATGCGCGCGTGTTGAAAGGAAGTGCCCTGCTTCGAGACACCGGAGCCCACCTGCCCCCTATAAAAAAAGGAGGAGCTCTTCAAAACGCACTCAGAAAATAAGAACTCTAAGACGGAAGAGAGCTGCGAAGAAGCAGAGAAACGGCTCTAATGTAAATATTTATTAAAGCCTCATAAACTAAACCATGGCTTTCATACATTGAGCATCTGGAGAGTGCACCAAATCCGAGTTAGACTAAAACCAATGCAGACAAACATCGAAAACAGGTTCTTCATGGAGGTATCGCCTTTAGCCACATTGACACCTCTGGCCCCTATAGAGTTTTATGTGTCAGAGTCCATGGATATGTATTTGCATCTCAACAACAAGTTGCTGCATCTTGTGTGTAAAATCATAAAAGCGCATGGGTTCGCCGTAGCAGCAGATGCTAAAGTGGCGATGATTGCTTATCCCGGTGGTTCCCAAAGTGTGCGCCGCGGCGCCCCGGTACACCGTGATGAGAAGCCAGCGGCGCCGCTGCGCCACCCAGGATGTGGCTCCTTTGTGCTGAACGTGATCTCAGCCCTCGCCCTCTGCATTTAAATGGCTCAATTAAGATCTCGGTGCGGTTACGGAGAGTGCTGTGGACATTGCTGTATGGTTTGTTTCAGAGTTTAAGCACTGGTCTTTGTTTCTGAATGAACGTCTTACCCTGTGCATTGTGTTTTTTTGTTGATGGTAAATACAAGTTACACAACGCTCTGGTGCTTTCCATTTTACTTTCCCTTTCGTGGAGTGTGGCGGCGTCTGTATATGCTTTCCTTCGGAGTTCCAGACGGGTGCGTCTTGTGTCATAAATCTGAATTACATTGAAGGCAGAAATAGCTTCGAACACCTTCTTGCGGCTGACAGCACGGCAGAAATAGAGTAGGAGAAAGCTGTCAAAACAGCAAAGGTTGTGTTAATAATTACTGTTGTAGAGTTGGCTTTTTACAGTGGGGCCAGTACACTTCCGGTTTGGATGTATCGAATAGAGGTGGACAGCCTCGAATAAGTGTGATAGCAAGTGTTCAAAGAAACGGATATTTGAAAATATAGCTTACAAATATTTCTTTGTGGCAAATACTTTTTGAGGGAAGGGTACTCAATTGTTTTTATTCGCAAGGAAGCAGCATTACCGTGAGGTGTCAGAGTGCTTTACATAATAACCAGTTGTGATACATAAGGACTTAGGATTACATGCGTTACATAAAAGATACAAGCAGAAAAAATTGCAAATGTACAAGTAGTAAAGTCACACAGGGAAGAGATATAAACAGAAATAAATTGCAAATGTACAAGTAGTAAAGTCACACAGGGAAGAGACAAATATAAAAAATTGCAAATGTACAGGTTGTAAAGTCACTCAAGGAAGAGATACAAATGGATAAACTCTAAGAGTCACATAGGAATGGTAGAGAGTACAAAGGTCTACTGCAGTGGTTCCCAAAGTGTGCGCAGCGGCAGGCCAGTGCGCCGTTAAAAAAATGGTGGGGAGCCACGGCCCAATGCCAATTAGGTCAAGGGAGCCACGGGTCAAAAAAGTTTGGGAACCACTGGCTTATCCCCTAGCTACAATGTTTAATCAGGTGGACATCACCCTGGGCGATCGGCTCATCACACAGAACGACAACATGTGCGCCTACCGAGCCTACCTCGAGAGTATTCTAAATTACAGCAGCAACACCCTTGACCCACAGCTTTCAGCAGGTCTCTTCTACAGGGATACTTACGCCCAGTTTGAAGTCACTGCTCTGGACGGTGCCAATAAGGGTTTTGTAAAAAGAGCGGGACTTTCAGCAGGCAGTCGCAACTTTGACCTTCTGGGACGCATAAATTCAGACCTCTTCTTCCAAGATAAACTGCTAATCAATGGAATTGATCTTAAGATTAACCTCACTCGTAAGAACAACTCATTCTGCCTCATCACCGGGGATGCAGAACAGTACAAACTGGACATCCTGTCTGCGAGCCTTTTTGTAAAGAAAGTGAAAGTGTCCCCGAGCATCAGGTTAGCGCACGCTGACACTTTACAAATATCAAATGCCAAGTACGCTGTGGAAAGAGTAGCTCTGAGGTATTCAGTATCCCAGCAGGTACCCGCTTAACACAGCAGCAGAATTTATTTTTGGGGCAAATTCCCAAACTCATCATCATCGGTTTTGTGGACAATAAAGCTTTTAGTGGAACCTATGCCTCAAACCCTTTCAATTTTAAACACTACGGCATCAATTACGCTGTGTTGGTCCACGAGGGCAATGTGATGCCTGCAAAACCCTACACACCCAGTTTTATAACCTCCAACTACATCAGGGTTTAGTTTCGATAACAGGGAAACATCTAAGGGATTGCGGTGTAGCCAGGTTATGAGAAGGCTATGGGGCCGGATACACGCTGCTCGCATTCGACCTGACACCCGACGTGGAAGACGGAGATCACTACAACCTGGTCAAAAACATAAGTCTAAAAGCTGAATTACAATTCAGTAATCCGCCGCCTATGAATGGGAACATGGTCGTATTCTTGGTACTCAACAGCATCATTCAGATCAGCCACGCCAGACAGATTTTGTTTGACTATCTTTAAAACATTTGTGAAATGGACACTGTGCAGAAACGGGACTTCGTAAGCAGGCATAAATAAGTTGGGAAATACTTTTTAGGTGTTTTCCCTAGCGATGGGCTGCCGGCTAAAATAGGGGCAGAAAGACCACGCACCTTAGTCTTTAACACCGATCCGCATTACAAGGGTCGAACACACTGGGCGGCCGTGTTTATAGATAATGATATGGTTGCAGTGTTTGACAGTACAGAAGAGTTCCCTGAACACCGTATATATACACAGCCCATATTCAAGTTTGTGAAAAAAGTTGCAGAGCGAGTGGTGTATAATAAGGTGACGGTACAGGATTTGGTAGCCATAACATGCGGGGAACACTGTATTTATTTTATCAGTAAAATGTCAGAGGGTGGTTCGTTTAGCCCTATGAAAACAGAATATGAACGTCGAAAATAAAGACATTGGTTTTTTTAAAACAGGCATTCAGACTCTGTATTTCATTGCTTATACATGCACCATAATTTAAAAAAAAATGTTTTAAAAAGACGCGTCAGCCGGTTCGAAACGTTATAAAAGTGTTTATCACAAACATGGATGTAGGTTGCACATTACATTGACAAACTTTGCTGAAGAAATATATGAAGACAAATCAGACAAGATTATTTAAATTTTAAAAAAACATTAAGGATGAAGCCATGTATGGGCTTTGGACAACGGCCTTTTTCGCCGTACAGATGGCGCAAATGGGGTACTCCAAGAGGGGGATAGCCGTGGAGCGTCAGAGCCTGCAGGCGATGGAGGGAGGGGTGTCTTTAAATTTTCAAGACGACCTCTGTGATCGTTATTACCCACGAGCGTGGAAGGGATGTTGAGTTCAGCAGCGGCTCACAGAAACTGATCCCAACCGTGCGGTGCATTTTGAGGCGTTAGGAATTTAGTCATATATAGAGTCAGCTTGTTTTTCTCAGGATTCCACTGGTTGTAGTAACTTCAAAAGTTTTTAAGGATGCTGGTGTAAAGGTTAGCCTTGTCGTAGGGGTTTAGATCTGAGACGGTTCAAAATGTCTGTAATGTCAGCATCCAGTAGCAGAGTCTCATTTCTGCGTATATCCCAGGCGGTGTCCGCGGAAGAGCCCAGCTAGTCCATTTGCTGTTTAGGAACCAAATACATTTATGTGGCATGCTCCATCACTGTCCCGAGAGTAGGCTTGTAATTACTGGTATAGCTATACCCAGAAAAGAGCTTATAAATCCCCCAGACTGTTTCACCAGTTTCTTCTAGGTAATGAGTGAGGCACTTTTATTACTGAGTTTCGTGCTAAGACCCCTCTTCTTCAGCACCTGTAACTGACTCCTTGATATAAGAATGTTGCCTTTTAGGGTATTTAGGGCTATTTCTGCAATGGCAGCCACTAAGTCGTCAGAAGCAGCACACAGGATGGCCTGTCCGTGTTGGAGACTGGCTGTAGCAAGCATTTTCAGGAGAGCTAAATTACGGCGTAGGCGGGCCGACATGGTCAACACCTTGTATTATAAGGGTCTGGCTGTAAATGTCTCTAAAAGTCATCAAAGCTGCTTTTTATAGGACCGGGGTTTGGTCTTTGGGGTGTAAACGACTGGTAGCTTGGGGGGGAAAAATATCAGCCCACTGTCTATAGTCTTCGAGAGTTTCATTTTTTAAGTCGACCAACAGGTAGCTGTGGGGTTTTGCAGTAGCGTCGTTAAAGGCCTCCATGAAGAAGTGGGTGTTTCCGGGGTACATTTGTTTCACTATGATGGAGATTTGTTGTTTGTCACAGGGGTTTTTAAATAAAACAAGGTATGAAGCGTTGAGAGCTATAGATCTGCTGTTCTTACCCTTGTAAAACAAGTTCTGCACAATATAGCATATGCTTAGATTGCGATGATGTGAATATTAAGTAAAAGCTCTCTCTAACTCCGGATGATCCCCCCCTTCACGCATAACGTCATCGACCATTATCATGTTTACAAGGGACGGTGGCAGTAACTCATCATCATTGAGATTATCTGGTATACCTTCTATAAATCTGATATGGGGGAACTATGGGCCAGGGCTGTATAAAAAGGTTGCCAGCATGAATAAAGCCATACAGTGTTATTAGGGGTTTGGGATAAAACAGCGGCTGCGTTTTCTAAGAGCTTTTTTTATAAAGTAGCTCATACCGCAGTTTGAGGGCCCTGCTAACACGCAGGAGAATGGATGCTGTAATCTGGTGTCCATGGTGTGGGGGGTTGTCTCTCTAATGGGGCTAATAATCATTTGGCAGTGTTTTATAGTCCGCGGTTAGGACCCTTTTATCAAAAACAATGCGTTTGGTTTTATGTAAGGGTTTGGTTGTAATTTCCCACTTCTTTTTGGATCTGACTATGCACGGCTGGTTCACAACTTTGGTTTTAGCATTTTCACAATCGGCTGATTCAGCGTATTCATGCACCAGATTCTTTAGACTGTCAAAATTGATTTTTAGGGTGTTGCTGACATTTAAGGTTATGCCTTTGACCTTCATACACACTTTGTTCTTGTTTGTGCGGTCGGAGTATGTCTTAGGTCCGGAGGGGTATATTCTATTATATGTTCATCTTTATCGAGTTCGCTGGTCAAATTACCTAGATAATCCCCAAGAGGCGGGTCTTCATCCCCGAGTTTACTCAGAAAAATCACAGAGTCGGTATTGTGATACAAGCAGCGGTCCTGGAGTTTATCAATAACCCTTCAAAGCTCTAGACGAGCGTGGGTGGTCGTGAAGCACGCTATGAAGATGTTTATGTTGTTACACCTTGTGGGGTATGCTTTTGAGTATTTCCAACACACTGCCGGGGTCTAGTCATCGATAAACTCGCAGCTGGACACCTCGTAACAAGGGGCAAATAGGTACTTAAACCGCTCGTCAGGATCTGTTATTAAGGTCGTATTTGACAGATTTGAATGCTGTGCATATTTTCCCCATAAGGAGTTGAGGCAGAGTTTGGCTAACTGTTGATGGGCTGGGTTGACCTCTATCAAATGGGGTTGTAAATGGATACCCTCGCGACCGTAGTAGTCATCAATGTATTTCTTCTTTGCATCCTGACTAGTACACCATTCGGGATATCCAGAGGCCTCCTGCATGTCTCTGAGAAACAGATTAATATATGGGGCAAAGGGTTCTGTCGTGGTCCTCTTAAAATGCCACACCTTGTGTATTTTCCCGAGCCTGTAACCTTTCTCTAAGGCAGCTTCTACCTCGATGCTGCACCAGGTCCCTGTGAGCATCCTTTGTTCGTCAGTGTGTCTACAACAACCAACCTCTTTAAACACAGCACATGTTCGACAGAGGGGGAACATCAGTTTACGATCGACTCTGTATGGTAACACAGGAAAGTAAAGCTGCCTTGGCGGATAGATTTCGCATTTGACTAGCCCAAAGTATTCGGATATGGGCTTAAAATCTCTATATATGATGGTGGGGTGCCCTAATGGGTATACCTTCATTTTGTTCACAAATGGGTACAGACTGGTGGAATCATAGTAGTGTATTTTCTCACCTGCACCCGTGGCCCTGTACAATTGTATGGCATTTGTACGATCTCCGAATAACGCGTTGCGGGGTTCCAGGGGTTCTAGTAAATCACGACTCTGAAGGAAAGAGCAGAGCTCGGTGTCGGTTGTTAACATCTCTAACCACTCGTGCTCCCAAAGAACCCTCATAACAAAGCCACATTTTTCAACATACTGGGCCTTCAACAGAGTACGTCTGTGTAAGTGTTCAAATTTTCCACCCAGCAGTCTGTTAAACCTGTGGGGCTTGTAACATTGAGGGCAGCCGTGGTAAAAACAGCTGTTGTATTCAAAGCCGTCAGTACTCCTTTAATTACTGCGTACCCATCCAGGTATTAGGGACCCACATGGTATTCGCGACCCTGTAAGGCGTGCTGAATATGTATGTCTTTCTTCTCAGAGACGTACATGAGCCAGCAGGTAGAGGGGTTTGAATAACGTTTCTGTTTGCCGTTATAGAGGCCTGGCGGGACTAGAGCGATACTTTTTAGTCTTAAAAACAAGTGTTTGCAGATGGACATACACATGGAGGCCAAAGTGATGTTTTGAAAAGGGTCGATGTATTCGACCTCATTTGGCATTTGAGACGTCTTGGGTTTCAAGGTCCTGACTTTCTTTGTCATTTGAGGCTTGTTGGGTTTCAAGGCCCTGCCTTTCTTTGTCCTTTGAGGCTTCATGGGTTTCAACATCCTGACTTTCTTAGTTCTCCACCACAACATCACTGAAGAGGTTGCACGCTTATCGCAGGATCATTTCATCAGCCTGACAATAAGCTTTCAACTCTTTTTGAAAATGAAACTTCTTTTCACGGTTTTCAGAGTACCATTGTAGAAAGCGCTCTCTCTCGGCTGGCATCGTGTATTCAACCCCGTAACTGTCAGGAGGTGGCATGGGGACCAGATAATTCTGGTTCGCCAAGGTATTAAAAAAGTGTGGAAAATAACCTTTACACCCGGGGAATCCAAAGGATTTTAGAAACGTGCTCAATTTCATGGGTAGGAAATTCAGGGTGTCTATAAACCTTATTTGTAACTGACCAGCTGTTAACAACATCAGCTTGGAACCCTGAGTGATGAGTTCTACTTGTACCTTTTCACGAATCATATTTTGTAAAATAAAGAACGAGTCATAGGCTTTTGAGTTGTGAGCCAACATGGTATACCCTTTGAATTCGGTTTGAATGAAAGTGTTCAGGAAATCACCAACGCACGTTTTACCTTCAAATTCCCAGCTGTCGTTGGAAGTTAGATGGTGTGCGTAAATATAGTTAGGTTGGTGTACTCCCGTCTCTTGTGTGCACTCTATATCAAACACTATGTAGGCCTCGGTTTTGGTCTGGGGTCTGCCTTTAACCATGTAGCACCGATTGTTGGTACCCGCCTCAAAGGACGTCTGGCACCAGGGGCATTTCATGCCTTTGCATTTGTGATAATCAACCACATACTGACCACACTCAAAGCAATACATTTTAGGACTGCATTTAACAGCTTTCTTATAGATGCTCAAACAGTCTTGAGAGCGACAAAACATCTTACAGGTGCGACACCTCACCTTCAGGGCGGCGTCTACAACGCACCCATCCCTCTGGCACATCTTACAATGCATTTCACACTGATGACATTCCTTACTGCTGTATATGTGGTCACAATGTGTGCACAAGTACTTGACTCCCAGAAAACCTTTAAGGTTCAAAATACCGCAAAAGTGATTTTCTTGTTGAAGGACATATACGGTCTTGTTTCTCACATGGGCTCCTGTTGTAAAGTACTTCCAAGAGCCGTTGTGATAAAGAACTTTCACAGTCACAGAGAAATAGTTCTCAAAAAGACCTATGTCACAAAAGCCGACCATGCGGTCTGGAGGTATTTCATGAACCTCATGGGCTTCAGCAGCTCTAGACATGATGACCACGTTGGTGGTGTTGCACCCCATCAGCAACCCTACGATGCTAGCCGCCAGACAGGTGTTGGTTGTGTCGTTGTTAAAGTCAAGCAGCCAACGTTGTTTCTTACTAATTATCTTGCTGTATAGCACGCTCTTTAAAGGTCGGTAAAAACCCCTCCTCACGGCCCGTATAATGAGGGCTATGACCCGGAAAGTGCCATAGGCGAATAGTTCAGCCTTGCTCTGTAAAAGCCTCGAAAGGTTTTCTAAAAATTCCACGGCGTCAAACACATCTCAGGAGCTCCTTTTGGTGAGCAAAGGACTGTCAAAACCCTGCCCCTGGAAACGTAGTTGGAAAAAATCATTAGGACCCACATCACAAAATAACCTTTCTATGAGCGTTTGCACCGCCTGATGTATAGCTAAAACACCATGATCGAGGACCTTATCTGCTGAAGTTTAGCAAACCTAAACTCCTCGTAGTGCTTGGTGGCATTAAATTTCTCTACATCACGCCTGTAGCTTCTAATTCTCTCTAAATATACGGCCTCTGAATCCTCTTCTTGGGGTGTTTGACTTGATGGGGAGCTTGCTGCTGTATCATTTTGGGGGCTCTTGGTTTCTTTTAAGCATCCGTGTACCGCATATTCTGGCTTTCTTTAGTTTACTTATTAAAAGCCGGCGTTGCTTAGCGCTGTTAGCCTATTTTTTTTTTTAATGGCACCAGGCGTTGCTAGGTAACAGCCCCCCGCCTATCTGAACAGTGTGGGCTGTACCTATGTGTGATGTACTTATGGAGGCCTCTGCTAAGGACCCGGACCTCGACTTAACTCCGACCCGGTTGATGTAGTGTTGGTACTTTAACACAAACGCCCTTCAACTGGCCGCCCCTCAGACTGTTCTCTCCTGAACTTATGTACTGGTGTGTGGCTGGTACTGTTGTATGTGGTGCGGACGAGTCCTGTGAAATGGTATGACGCTGTTTGCGGTGCTCTATGTACTTTATACGCCGGAGTAAGCGTAAGAAACGCAGAGACTTTGTCAGTACTGTTTGGACCTTACTACTATATTTTGATGTGTGTTGTGTTTTATTAACACCATGGGCATGGCGTTTCTTTAGGGAATGGCGCTGTCCTAGTCACGTGTTCTCTGTTGGATATGTTTTGTAATATGAGCAGAGCTTATTCTGGCGAACACGCCTACTCATACCTTTTGCTGCAGGCCCTGTGTTCAGGACAGTCTTTGTTATATCCCCCAACGGTTTTATAGCTCTCTTAGCCTTATGCGTATCTTCGCCGTTGTTCTTTTGAATGGCTCCTAGAATGTAAGATACAAAAAAATATATATTAGAAACAATAATGAACCTGTATAAGATGTTTAAACTACCCGCAGTAGTACCGTTGGTACTACTGGCCTGCGGCCCCACTGATTGAGAGAATAAAACCCCTAGAGTTCGTTTTCTACACCCTTTTGTAACAACACACCTTTTAGATGGCCTTTCCCAGATGCTTTTTTTGTCACAGCTCAGTCTTTAGATGCTGTAGATTTCCTTTTCACAGGTCTTTCTTTTGGTCTTGCACACTCACGGCGTCCTGGAGTGACTCCGAAGACCCTGTAAAGAAAAAAAAATCACATTTGTAGTATAAACCAGACCTCAGCAGGCCCCTCTGTGGAGCGTTCCTTTAGTTCGCAGATGGGTGTTTTTTGGGTGGGGACTAGACACTCCCAAGTCTTAGACCGCTTAAAGAACCACTGCCTTTTTGATTTACCTGTAAATGTAAATCCGTTTTTTGTAAAGCGCAAACTACTCACCCTTACGGGTCTCAAGGCGCTGGGGGCCGTTGTGGAAATTAAGTGAGCTATTGCCCAGAGTCACACGGTGCTGAGCTGAGCTGCTTCCGGAGATCGAACCTTGAGCCCTGTGCTCCGAAGTCGGCTGCACTGGCCGCTGCACCACACACACTGTAAGAACAGGGTTATCCTGTGCGCTCAGCAATGCGTCTTGAGCCCCAGTGCGGCATTGTACATCATCAAGAATCCTTTGTAGTTCGGGATTCATAGCTATAAAATCACGCATACATGAGAACCCATTAGAAAAGCAGATCTTCTAAGATACAGGGGTACGAAACTACTCAGAACTATTCGTCTCTAAATACATATACCTGTCTCTAGGGTGCGCATTTCATCATCTGTGAGGATTAATTCAGGCATGTCCTGCGCTTGGGTAAAATATAAAAAAGCGTCTGCTTTAAAAACACACCTCATAAACATGATATTACATCTTAGAAAACACAAATCATACATTGAAAATTGAAAAACATCACATGGGTATTTACATTTACTTTTTAATAGGAACCGCATCCTTGATTCCTACCCACAATTCCTACCCACAAGCCCAAGCGCATTTGCAAACATAACCTATACACACATCTAAATAATGGATTACGCAAGCTGCTCTTGGGAACACTTTAATAATCAGGGTTTTATATTAGGCTTTTAACTTATAAAGTACAAGTAGCAAACTGATATAGTGCTAATAAACAATGCTTTGCGCCGCACTTACGTTATATACACTCTTGGTTGCATTTAAATGGGCGACTTTGTGAGAGCGAAAAAGCATTCATTTTTAAAAAAAGGACTGTCTAGTGGGAGCAAAAAAGCACGTTTTTAAAAGCGTTACCTTGGAGGGAGAGCAGAAACATTCATTTTAAAAAGTGGCGACTATTGGGGCGCAAAAGCAGGCATTTTAAAAGGGTGCCTGGTGGGGAGCAAACACCCGCATTTTAAAAGCGCTACCTTGGAGGGAGAGCAGTAACATTCATTTAAAAATAGCGACTGTTGGGGCGCAGGTGTCCATAGACGTTTAAAAAAATATATTTATTTATGTATTTATTTATTTATTTATTTATTTTTACATGTAATGTTTCTGACAATGTGTCCTGCTATATGATACAGCAAGTAACATCATCAGGACTACGGGTTTTGTCCTCGATTGTTAGATGTGTAAGGGAGAATTGTTGGCTTTGTCACTGTTTGTTATTTGTATAAGGTAGGACTACTGGCTTTGTCACTGGTTGTTAGTTGCATAAGATAAATAAGCAACAACTTAAGCGTATATATAATATTGAAAATGTTCCGATTTATATCACTGGTGACACCACAACAATTCTGCTTCAATGGGAAATCCCTACCGCGAGCTTCCCTTCCGTGAATGCTATGCAAGGACCCCCCTCTTCAAAGACCTCACTGGGACTCCCCTGACGTCACTGAAGGGGCGGGCCCTACTGCAGCAGCCAGGGAGGAGTGAAGCTCCCTACACCACTGCAGCCGCCATCTGGACCCTCGTGGGCTGCTTTGAAATGCAGCCATCCGCCCTATCCCCCAGAGCAGCACCTTCCACACATGTGCTCTGGGTGCTTCAATTTTAACAAGTATTTGCAATGCAATAGGTCTCGCATTATGAAAGTTTGAGCTATTGGTCTTGTAAATGACAATTTTTTTATTTATGTGTTGGTTTTGGAAATAGCTAAATTAATAGCTTTGTCATTTACAATGCAAATAGTTATAACTTTCGCAAATGTGACACCTATAGCATTTGTAATGCAACATGTTTTGTATTTACGTGACTTAGATGTATTGATATTACAAATAACAATGGCTTTTAATTTTTTTTAATAATTAATACTTAAAAAAGTGTTTGTAATTTATAATAGCAATGGCTTAAACTTTTGTAAATAACTTTTGTGAAGATTATGTTCAGTGTATTTTATTGTGATGAAAATCCAAGAACAGAAGTGAAATATTACCATCTTTTTGTGACATTTGTAATAAAGCTTGAAACATTGAGAGAACATATTTGAACCAGTTGTTGTTGAAAGGTTGCACAGATTGATGCTGTGATGGCGCGGAGTGATGCTGTGGTGACGCGGAGTGATGCTGTGGTGGTACTGAGTGATGCTGTTGTGGTACTGAGTGATGCTGTGGTGGTGCTGTGTGTTGCTGTGGTGGTGCTGAGTGATGCTGTGGTTGTGCTGAGTGATGCTGTGGTGGTGCTGAGTGATGCTGTGGTGATGCTGAGTGATGCTGTGGTGGTGCTGAGTGGTGCTGTGGTGGTGCTGTGGTGGTGCTGAGTGGTGCTATGGTGGTGCTGAGTGATAATGTGGTGGTGCTGAGTGATAATGTGGTGGTGCTGTGGTGGTGCTGAGAGGTGCTGTGGTGGGGCTGAGTGGTGCTGTGGTTGTGCGGAGTGGTGTTGTGGTGGTGCTGAGTGGTGCTGTGCTGAGTGATGCTGTGGTGGTGCTGAGTGGTGCTGTGGTGATGCTAATGTGGTGGTGCTGAGTGATAATGTGGTGATGCTGAGTGGTGCTGTGGTGGTGCTGAGGGGTGCTGTGGTGGTGCTGAGTGGTGCTGTGGTGGTGCTGAGTGGTGCTGTTGTGGTGCTGAGTGATAATGTGGTGGTACTGAGTGATAATGTGGTGATGCTGAGTGGTGCTGTGGTGGTGCTGAGGGGTGCTGTGGTAGTGCTGAGTGGTGCTGTGGTGGTGCTGAGTGGTGCTGTTGTGGTGCTGAGTGATAATGTGGTGGTACTGAGTGATAATGTAGTGGTGCTGAGAGGTGCTGTGGTGGTGCTGAGTGATGCTGTGGTGGTGCTGAGTGGTGCTGTGGTGGTGCTGAGTGTTGGTGCTGAGTGGTGCTGTGGTGTTGCTGAGTGGTGCTGCTGAGTGATAATGTGGTAGTGCTGAGTGATAATATGGTGGTGCTGAGTGGTGCTGTGGTGGTGCTGAGTGGTGTTGTGGTGGTGCTGAGTGGTGCTGTGGTAGTGCTGAGTGGTGCTGTGCTGGTTTTGAGTGGTGCTGTGCTGGTGCTGAGTGATAATGTGGTGGTACTGAGTGATAATGTGGTGGTGCTGAATGGTGCTGAGTGGTGGTGTGGTAGTGCTGTGGTTGTGCTGAGTGGTGCTGTGGTGGTGCTGAGTGATAATGTGGTGGGGCTGTGTGGTGCTGTGGTGGTGCTGAGTGGTGCTGTGGTGGTGCTGAGTGGTGCTGTGGTGGTGCTGAGTGGTCCTGTGGTGGCGCTGAGTGATAATGTGGTGGTACTGAGTGATAATGTGGTGGTGCTGAGTGGTGCTGTGGTGGTGCTGAGTGTTGCTGTGGTGGTGCTGGGTGTTGCTGTGGTGGTGCAGAGTGGTGCTGAGTGGTGCTGAGTGGTGCTGAGTGGTGCAGAGTGGTGCAGAGTGGTGCAGAGTGGTGCAGAGTGGTGCAGAGTGGTGCTGTGGTGGTGCAGAGTGGTGCTGTGGTGGTGCAAAGTGGTGCTGTGGTGGTGCTGAGTGGTGCTGTGGTGGTGCTGAGTGGTGCTGTGGTGGTGCTGTGGTGGTGCAGAGTAGTGCTGTGGTGGTGCAGAGTGGTGCTGTGGTGGTGCAGAGTGGTGCTGTGGTGGTGCTGAGTGGTGCTGTGGTGGTGCTGAGTGGTGCTGAGTAATGCTGTGGTGGTGTTGAGTGGTGCTGTGTGGTGCTGTTGTGGTGCCGAGTGGTGCTGTGGTGGTGCTGAGTGGTGCTGTAGTGGTGCTGAGTGATAATGTGGTAGTGCTGAGTGATAATGTGGTGGTGCTGAGTGGTGCTGTGGTGGTGCTGAGTGGTGTTGTGGTGGTGCTGAGTGGTGCTGTGGTGGTGCTGAGTGGTGCTGTGCTGGTTTTGAGTGGTGCTCTGCTGGTGCTGAGTGATAATGTGGTGGTACTGAGTGATAATGTGGTGGTGCTGAGTGGTGGTGCTGTGGTGGTGTTGTGGTGGTGCTGTGGTGGTGCTGAGTGGTGCTGTGGTGGTGCTGAGTGATAATGTGGTGGTGCTGTGTGGTGCTGTGGTGGTGCTGAGTGGTACTGTGGTGGTGCTGAGTGGTGCTGTGGTGGTGCTGTGGTGGTTCTGAGTGATAATGTGGTGGTACTGAGTGATAATGTGGTGGTGCTGAGTGGTGGTGCTGAGTGGTGCTGTGGTGGTGCTGGGTGTTGCTGTGGTGGTGCAGTGGTGCTGAGTGGTGCAGAGTTGTGCAGAGTGGTGCTGTGGTGGTGCAGAGTTGTGCTGTGGTGGTGCAGAGTGGTGCTGTGGTGGTGCTGAGTGGTGCTGTGGTGCTGCTGAGTGTTGCTGTGGTGTTGCTGGGTGTTGCTGTGGTGGTGCTGAGTGGTGCAGAGTGGTGCAGAGTGGTGCTTTGGGGGTGCAGAGTGGTGCTGTGGTGGTGCTGAGTGGTGCTGTGGTGGTGCTGAGTGATGCTGTGGTGGTGCTCATTGGTGCTGTGGTAGTGCTGAGTGTTGGTGCTGAGTGGTGCTGTGGTGGTGCTGAGTGGTGCTGTGCTGGTTTTGAGTGGTGCTGTGCTGGTGCTGAGTGATAATGTGGTGGTACTGAGTGATAATGTGGTGGTGCTGAGTGGTGCTGAGTGGTGCTGTGGTGGTGCTGAGTGGTGCTGTGGTGGTGCTGTGGTGGTGCTGAGTGGTGCTGTGGTGGTGCTGAGTGATAATGTGGTGGTGCTGTGTGGTGCTGTGGTGGTGCTGAGTGGTGCTGTGGTGGTGCTGAGTGATAATGTGGTGGTACTGAGTGATAATGTGGTGGTGCTGAGTGGTGCTGTGGTGGTGCTGAGTGTTGCTGTGGTGGTGCTGGGTGTTGCTGTGGTGGTGCTGAGTGGTGCTGAGTGGTGCTGAGTGGTACTGAGTGGTGCAGAGTGGTGCAGTGGTGGTGCAGAGTGGTGCTGTGGTGGTGCAGAGTGGTGCTGTGGTGGTGCTGAGTGATGCTGTGGTGGTGCAGAGTGGTGCTGTGGTGGTGCAGAGTGGTGCTGTAGTGGTGCAGAGTGATGCTGTGGTGGTGTTGAGTGGTGCTGTGTGGTGCTGTTGTGGTGCCGAGTGGTGCTGTGGTGGTGCTGAGTGGTGCTGTGGTGGTGCTGAGTGATAATGTGGTAGTGCTGAGTGATAATGTGGTGGTGCTGAGTGGTGCTGTGGTGGTGCTGAGTGGTGCTGTGGTGGTGCTGAGTGGTGGTGCTGTTGTGTTGCTGTGGTGGTGTTGTGGTGGTGCTGTGGTGGTGCAGAGTGGTGCTGTGGTGGTGCAGAGTGGTGCTGTGGTGGTGCTGAGTGGTGCTGTGGTGGTGCTGAGTGGTGCTGTGTTGGTGCTGAGTGGTGCTGAGTAATGCTGTGGTGGTGTTGAGTGGTGCTGTGTGGTGCTGTTGTGGTGCCGAGTGGTGCTGTGGTGGTGCCGAGTGGTGCTGTGGTGGTGCTGAGTGATAATGTGGTAGTGCTGAGTGATAATGTGGTGGTGCTGAGTGGTGCTGTGGTGGTGCTGAGTGGTGTTCTGGTGGTGCTGAGTGGTGCTGTGGTGGTGCTGAGTGGTGCTGAGCTGGTTTTGAGTGGTGCTCTGCTGGTGCTGAGTGATAATGTGGTGGTACTGAGTGATAATGTGGTGGTGCTGAGTGGTGGTGCTGTGGTGGTGCTGTGGTGGTGTTGTGGGGATGGTGCTATGGTGGTGCTGAGTGGTGCTGTGGTGGTGCTGAGTGATAATGTGGTGGTGCTGTGTGGTGCTGTGGTGGTGCTGAGTGGTGCTGTAGTGGTGCAGAGTGATGCTGTGGTGGTGTTGAGTGGTGCTGTGTGGTGCTGTTGTGGTGCCGAGTGGTGCTGTGGTGGTGCCGAGTGGTGCTGTGGTGGTGCTGAGTGATAATGTGGTAGTGCTGAGTGATAATGTGGTGGTGCTGAGTGGTGCTGTGGTGGTGCTGAGTGGTGCTGTGGTGGTGCTGAGTGGTGCTGTGGTGGTGCTGAGTGATAATGTGGTGGTACTGAGTGATAATGTGGTGGTGCTGAGTGGTGCTGTGGTGGTGCTGAGTGGTGGTGCTGTGGTGCTGCTGTGGTGGTGTTGTGGTGGTGCTGTGGTGGTGCAGAGTGGTGCTGAGTGGTGCTGGGTGGTGCAGAGTGGTGCAGAGTGGTGCTGAGTGGTGCTGTGGTGGTGCAGAGTGGTGCTGAGTGGTGCTGTGGTGGTGCAGAGTGGTGCTGTGGTGGTGCTGAGTGTTGCTGTGGTGTTGCAGGGTGTTGCTGTGGTGGTGCTGAGTGGTGCAGAGTGGTGCTGAGTGGTGCTGTGGTGGTGCAGAGTGGTGCTGTGGTGGTGCTGAGTGATGCTGTGGTGGTGCTGAGTGATGCTGTGGTGGTGCTGAGTGATGCTGTGGTGATGCTGAGTGATGCTGTGGTGGTGCTGAGTGGTGCTGTGGTGGTGCTGTGGTGGTGCTGAGTGGTGCTATGGTGGTGCTGAGTGATAATGTGGTGGTGCTGAGTGATAATGTGGTGGTGCTGTGGTGGTGCTGAGAGGTGCTGTGGTGGGGCTGAGTGGTGCTGTGGTTGTGCGGAGTGGTGTTGTGGTGGTGCTGAGTGGTGCTGTGCTGAGTGATGCTGTGGTGGTGCTGAGTGGTGCTGTGGTGGTGCTAATGTGGTGGTGCTGAGTGATAATGTGGTGATGCTGAGTGGTGCTGTGGTGGTGCTGAGGGGTGCTGTGGTGGTGCTGAGTGGTGCTGTGGTGGTGCTGAGTGGTGCTGTTGTGGTGCTGAGTGATAATGTGGTGGTACTGAGTGATAATGTGGTGATGCTGAGTGGTGCTGTGGTGGTGCTGAGGGGTGCTGTGGTAGTGCTGAGTGGTGCTGTGGTGGTGCTGAGTGGTGCTGTTGTGGTGCTGAGTGATAATGTGGTGGTACTGAGTGATAATGTAGTGGTGCTGAGAGGTGCTGTGGTGGTGCTGAGTGATGCTGTGGTGGTGCTGAGTGGTGCTGTGGTGGTGCTGAGTGTTGGTGCTGAGTGGTGCTGTGGTGTTGCTGAGTGGTGCTGCTGAGTGATAATGTGGTAGTGCTGAGTGATAATATGGTGGTGCTGAGTGGTGCTGTGGTGGTGCTGAGTGGTGTTGTGGTGGTGCTGAGTGGTGCTGTGGTAGTGCTGAGTGGTGCTGTGCTGGTTTTGAGTGGTGCTGTGCTGGTGCTGAGTGATAATGTGGTGGTACTGTGTGATAATGTGGTGGTGCTGAATGGTGCTGAGTGGTGCTGTGGTAGTGCTGTGGTTGTGCTGAGTGGTGCTGTGGTGGTGCTGAGTGATAATGCGGTGGGGCTGTGTGGTGCTGTGGTGGTGCTGAGTGGTGCTGTGGTGGTGCTGAGTGGTGCTGTGGTGGTGCTGAGTGGTCCTGTGGTGGTGCTGAGTGATAATGTGGTGGTACTGAGTGATAATGTGGTGGTGCTGAGTGGTGCTGTGGTGGTGCTGAGTGTTGCTGTGGTGGTGCTGGGTGTTGCTGTGGTGGTGCAGAGTGGTGTTGAGTGGTGCAGAGTGGTGCTGAGTGGTGCAGAGTGGTGCTGAGTGGTGCAGAGTGGTGCAGAGTGGTGCTGTGGTGGTGCAGAGTGGTGCTGTGGTGGTGCTGAGTGGTGCTGTGGTGGTGCTGAGTGGTGCTGTGGTGGTGCTGAGTGATGCTGTGGTGGTGCTGTGGTGGTGCAGAGTGGTGCTGTGGTGGTGCAGAGTGGTGCTGTGGTGACGCAGAGTGGTGCTGTGGTGGTGCTGAGTGGTGCTGTGGTGGTGCTGAGTGGTGCTGAGTGGTGCTGTGTGGTGCTGTTGTGGTGCCGAGTGGTGCTGTGGTGGTGCTGAGTGGTGCTGTAGTGGTGCTGAGTGATAATGTGGTAGTGCTGAGTGATAATGTGGTGGTGCTGAGTGGTGCTGTGGTGGTGCTGAGTGGTGTTGTGGTGGTGCTGAGTGGTGCTGTGGTGGTGCTGAGTGGTGCTGTGCTGGTTTTGAGTGGTGCTCTGCTGGTGCTGAGTGATAATGTGGTGGTACTGAGTGATAATGTGGTGGTGCTGAGTGGTGGTGCTGTGGTGGTGTTGTGGTGGTGCTGTGGTGGTGCTGAGTGGTGCTGTGGTGGTGCTGAGTGATAATGTGGTGGTGCTGTGTGGTGCTGTGGTGGTGCTGAGTGATGCTGTGGTGGTGCTGAGTGGTGCTGTGGTGGTGCTGTGGTGGTTCTGAGTGATAATGTGGTGGTACTGAGTGATAATGTGGTGGTGCTGAGTGGTGGTGCTGAGTGGTGCTGTGGTGGTGCTGGGTGTTGCTGTGGTGGTGCAGTGGTGCTGAGTGGTGCAGAGTTGTGCAGAGTGGTGCTGTGGTGGTGCAGAGTTGTGCTGTGGTGGTGCAGAGTGGTGCTGTGGTGGTGCTGAGTGGTGCTGTGGTGCTGCTGAGTGTTGCTGTGGTGTTGCTGGGTGTTGCTGTGGTGGTGCTGAGTGGTGCAGAGTGGTGCAGAGTGGTGCTTTGGGGGTGCAGAGTGGTGCTGTGGTGGTGCTGAGTGGTGCTGTGGTGGTGCTGAGTGATGCTGTGGTGGTGCTCATTGGTGCTGTGGTAGTGCTGAGTGTTGGTGCTGAGTGGTGCTGTGGTGTTGCTGAGTGGTGCTGCTGAGTGATAATGTGGTAGTGCTGAGTGATAATATGGTGGTGCTGAGTGGTGCTGTGGTGGTGCTGAGTGGTGTTGTGGTGGTGCTGAGTGGTGCTGTGGTGGTGCTGTGCTGGTTTTGAGTGGTGCTGTGCTGGTGCTGAGTGATAATGTGGTGGTACTGAGTGATAATGTGGTGGTGCTGAGTGGTGCTGAGTGGTGCTGTGGTGGTGCTGAGTGGTGCTGTGGTGGTGCTGAGTGGTGCTGTGGTGGTGCTGGGTGATAATGTGGTGGTGCTGTGTGGTGCTGTGGTGGTGCTGAGTGGTGCTGTGGTGGTGCTGAGTGATAATGTGGTGGTACTGAGTGATAATGTGGTGGTGCTGAGTGGTGCTGTGGTGGTGCTGAGTGTTGCTGTGGTGGTGCTGGGTGTTGCTGTGGTGGTGCTGAGTGGTGCTGAGTGGTGCTGAGTGGTGCTGAGTGGTGCAGAGTGGTGCAGTGGTGGTGCAGAGTGGTGCTGTGGTGGTGCAGAGTGGTGCTGTGGTGGTGCTGAGTGATGCTGTGGTGGTGCAGAGTAGTGCTGTGGTGGTGCAGAGTGGTGCTGTGGTGGTGCAGAGTGGTGCTGTGGTGGTGCTGAGTGGTGCTGTGGTGGTGCAGAGTGGTGCTGTGGTGGTGCTGAGTGATGCTGTGGTGGTGCAGAGTGGTGCTGTGGTGGTGCAGAGTGGTGCTGTGGTGGTGCAGAGTGGTGCTGTGGTGGTGCAGAGTGGTGCTGTGGTGGTGCTGAGTGGTGCTGTGGTGGTGCTGAGTGGTGCTGAGTAATGCTGTGGTGGTGTTGAGTGGTGCTATGTGGTGCTGTTGTGGTGCCGAGTGGTGCTGTGGTAGTGCTGAGTGGTGCTGTGGTGGTGCTGAGTGATAATGTGGTAGTGCTGAGTGATAATGTGGTGGTGCTGAGTGGTGCTGTGGTGGTGCTGAGTGGTGTTGTAGTGGTGCTGAGTGGTGCTGTGGTGGTGCTGAGTGGTGCTGTGCTGGTTTTGAGTGGTGCTCTGCTGGTGCTGAGTGATATTGTGGTGGTACTGAGTGATAATGTGGTGGTGCTGTGGTGGTGGTGTTGTGGTGGTGCTGTGGTGGTGCTGTGGTGGTGCTGAGTGATAATGTGGTGGTGCTGTGTGGTGCTGTGGTGGTGCTGAGTGGTGCTGTGGTGGTGCTGAGTGGTGCTGAGTGGTGCTGTGGTGGTGCTGAGTGATAATGTGGTGGTACTGAGTGATAATGTGGTGGTGCTGAGTGGTGCTGTGGTGGTGCTGAGTGGTGCTGTGGTGGTGCTGGGTGTTTCTGTGGTGGTGCAGTGGTGCTGAGTGGTGCAGAGTTGTGCAGAGTGGTGCTGTGGTGGTGCAGAGTTGTGCTGTGGTGGTGCAGAGTGGTGCTGTGGTGGTGCAGAGTTGTGCTGTGGTGGTGCAGAGTGGTGCTGTGGTGGTGCTGAGTGGTGCTGTGGTGGTGCTGAGTGATGCTGTGGTGGTGCTGAGTGTTGCTGTGGTGTTGCTGGGTGTTGCTGTGGTGTTGCTGATTGGTGCTGAGTGGTGCAGAGTGGTGCAGAGTGGTGCTGTGGTGGTGCAGAGTGGTGCTGTGGTGGTGCTGAGTGGTGCTGTGGTGGTGCTGAGTGATTCTGTGGTGGTGCAGAGTGGTGCTGTGGTGGTGCAGAGTGGTGCTGTGGTGATGCAGAGTGGTGCTGTGGTGGTGCTGAGTGATGCTGTGGCGGTGCTGAGTGGTGCTGTGGTGGTGCTGAGTGGTGCTGTGGTGGTGCTGAGTGATGCTGTGGTGGTGCTGTTGTGGTGCCGAGTGGTGCTGTGGTGGAGCCGAGTGGTGCTGTGGTGGTGCTGAGTGATAATGTGGTGGTGCTGAGTGGTGCTGTGGTGGTGCTGAGTGGTGGTGCTGTGGTGCTTCTGTGGTGGTGTTGTGGTGGTGCTGTGGTGGTGCAGAGTGGTGCAGAGTGGCGCAGAGTGGTGCAGAGTGGTGCTGTGGTGGTGCTGAGTGGTGCTGTAGTGGTGCAGAGTGATGCTGTGGTGGTGTTGAGTGGTGCTGTGTGGTGCTGTTGTGGTGCCGAGTGGTGCTGTGGTGGTGCCGAGTGGTGCTGTGGTGGTGCTGAGTGATAATGTGGTAGTGCTGAGTGATAATGTGGTGGTGCTGAGTGGTGCTGTGGTGGTGCTGAGTGGTGCTGTGGTGGTGCTGAGTGATAATGTGGTGGTACTGAGTGATAATGTGGTGGTGCTGAGTGGTGCTGTGGTGGTGCTGAGTGGTGGTGCTGTGGTGTTGCTGTGGTGGTGTTGTGGTGGTGCTGTGGTGGTGCAGAGTGGTGCTGTGGTGGTGCAGAGTGGTGCTGTGGTGGTGCTGAGTGGTGCTGTGGTGGTGCTGAGTGGTGCTGTGTTGGTGCTGAGTGGTGCTGAGTAATGCTGTGGTGGTGTTGAGTGGTGCTGTGTGGTGCTGTTGTGGTGCCGAGTGGTGCTGTGGTGGTGCCGAGTGGTGCTGTGGTGGTGCTGAGTGATAATGTGGTAGTGCTGAGTGATAATGTGGTGGTGCTGAGTGGTGCTGTGGTGGTGCTGAGTGGTGTTCTGGTGGTGCTGAGTGGTGCTGTGGTGGTGCTGAGTGGTGCTGAGCTGGTTTTGAGTGGTGCTCTGCTGGTGCTGAGTGATAATGTGGTGGTACTGAGTGATAATGTGGTGGTGCTGAGTGGTGGTGCTGTGGTGGTGCTGTGGTGGTGTTGTGGTGGTGCTGTGGTGGTGCTGAGTGGTGCTGTGGTGGTGCTGAGTGATAATGTGGTGGTGCTGTGTGGTGCTGTGGTGGTGCTGAGTGGTGCTGTAGTGGTGCAGAGTGATGCTGTGGTGGTGTTGAGTGGTGCTGTGTGGTGCTGTTGTGGTGCCGAGTGGTGCTGTGGTGGTGCCGAGTGGTGCTGTGGTGGTGCTGAGTGATAATGTGGTAGTGCTGAGTGATAATGTGGTGGTGCTGAGTGGTGCTGTGGTGGTGCTGAGTGGTGCTGTGGTGGTGCTGAGTGATAATGTGGTGGTACTGAGTGATAATGTGGTGGTGCTGAGTGGTGCTGTGGTGGTGCTGAGTGGTGGTGCTGTGGTGCTGCTGTGGTGGTGTTGTGGTGGTGCAGAGTGGTGCTGAGTGGTGCTGGGTGGTGCAGAGTGGTGCAGAGTGGTGCTGAGTGGTGCTGTGGTGGTGCAGAGTGGTGCTGAGTGGTGCTGTGGTGGTGCAGAGTGGTGCTGTGGTGGTGCTGAGTGTTGCTGTGGTGTTGCAGGGTGTTGCTGTGGTGGTGCTGAGTGGTGCAGAGTGGTGCTAAGTGGTGCTGTGGTGGTGCAGAGTGGTGCTGTGGTGGTGCTGAGTGATGCTGTGGTGGTGCTGAGTGGTGCTGTGGTGGTGCTGAGTGTTGCTGTGGTGTTGCAGGGTGTTGCTGTGGTGGTGCTGAGTGGTGCAGAGTGGTGCAGAGTGGTGCTGAGTGGTGCTGTGGTGGTGCTGAGTGGTGCTGTGGTGGTGCTGAGTGGTGCTGTGGTGGTGCTGAGTGATAATGTGGTGGTACTGAGTGATAATGTGGTGGTGCTGAGTGGTGCTGTGGTGGTGCTGAGTGGTGCTGTGGTGGTGCTGGGTGTTGCTGTGGTGGTGCAGTGGTGCTGAGTGGTGCTGAGTGGTGCAGAGTTGTGCAGAGTGGTGCTGTGGTGGTGCAGAGTTGTGCTGTGGTGGTGCAGAGTGGTGCTGTGGTGGTGCTGAGTGGTGCTGTGGTGGTGCTGAGTGATGCTGTGGTGGTGCTGAGTGGTGCTGTGGTGGTGCTGAGTGTTGCTGTGGTGTTGCAGGGTGTTGCTGTGGTGGTGCTGAGTGGTGCAGAGTGGTGCAGAGTGGTGCTGAGTGGTGCTGTGGTGGTGCAGAGTGGTGCTGTGGTGGTGCAGAGTGGTGCTGTGGTGGTGCTGAGTGATGCTGTGGTGGTGCAGAGTGGTGCTGTGGTGGTGCAGAGTGGTGCTGTGGTGGTGCAGAGTGGTGCTGTGGTGGTGCAGAGTGGTGCTGTGGTGATGCAGAGTGGTGCTGTGGTGGTGCTGAGTGGTGCTGTGATGGTGCTGAGTGGTGCTGTGGTGGTGCTGAGTGATGCTGTGGTGGTGTTGAGTGGTGCTGTGTGGTGCTGTTGTGGGGCCGAGTGGTGCTGTGGTGGTGCCGAGTGGTGCTGTGGTGGTGCCGAGTGATAATGTGGTAGTGCTGAGTGATAATGTGGTGGTGCTGAGTGGTGCTGTGGTGGTGCTGAGTGGTGCTGTGGTGGTCCCGAGTGATAATGTGGTAGTGCTGAGTGATAATGTGGTGGTGCTGAGTGGTGCTGTGGTGGTGCTGAGTGGTGCTGTGGTGGTGCTGAGTGATAATGTGGTGGTACTGAGTGATAATGTGGTGGTGCTGAGTGGTGCTGTGGTGGTGCTGAGTGGTGCTGTGTGGTGCTGTTGTGGGGCCGAGTGGTGCTGTGGTGGTGCCGAGTGGTGCTGTGGTGGTGCCGAGTGATAATGTGGTAGTGCTGAGTGATAATGTGGTGGTGCTGAGTGGTGCTGTGGTGGTGCTGAGTGGTGCTGTGGTGGTGCTGAGTGATAATGTGGTGGTACTGAGTGATAATGTGGTGGTGCTGAGTGGTGCTGTGGTGGTGCTGAGTGGTGCTGTGGTGGTGCTGAATGATAATGTGGTGGTACTGAGTGATAATGTGGTGGTACTGAGTGATAATGTGGTGGTGCTGAGTGGTGCTGAGTGGTGGTGCTGTGGTGCTGCTGTGGTGGTGTTGTGGTGGTGCTGTGGTGGTGCTGAGTGATAATGTGGTGGTGCTGTGTGGTGCTGTGGTGGTGCTGTGGTGGTGCTGTGGTGGTGCTGAGTGGTGCTGAGGTGGTGCTGAGTGGTAATGTGGTGGTGCTGAGTGATAATGTGGTGGTACTGAGTGATAATGTGGTGGTGCTATGGTGGTGCTGAGTGGTGCTGTGGTGTTGCTGAGTGGTGCTGTGGTGGTGCTGAATGGTGCTGTGGTGGTGCTGAGTGATGCTGTGGTGGTGCTGAGTGATGCTGTGGTGGTGCTGAGTGGTGCTGTGGTGGTGCTGAGTGGTGCTGTTGTGGTGCTGAGTGGTGCTGTGGTGGTGCGGTGCTGTGGTGGTGCTGAGTGGTGCTGTGGTAGTGCTGAGTGGTGCTATGGTGGTGTTGAGTGGTGCTGTGGTGGTGTTGAGTGGTGCTGTGGTGGTGCTGAGTGGTGCTGTGGTGGCGCTAGGAATGTGTATATTTCATTTAGTGACCAGGCAATTGGTGTGAGCCTGTGTCCCAGCTAGTCCATACATGAAGATACTCACAAATAAATACTTGATAACCAGTGGGTTAAACGGGTCGGAACTGTCCAGTACGGAGTACCAGCACTTTTTTATTTTTAGAGGAAGCAGTATCGGCACTTCTAAAGGAAAACGTGATACTTTTACTTGGACAGTACCGGCAATTCTTAGAAACAATTGGGTATTTATTTATTTATTTCATGCAGTTTTATATTGTTCTATTTCAGAGGGGTGGGGTTTCTTATTTCCTCTCCCTCACTCTTGCCTTTGTTTGCCCCCTCGTCCTCCCTTGGTTGACCTCCGTCTTCAAGTGTATTGGTTGTAATTTATTCACGTTAATAAACCTTGCCAATTACTAAGCCTCGCAGCCTTTACACGTTCTCAGCGTACACTTGCATTGCATTTGACGCTGTGTAGATCCAGAGACGAATAATGCTTCCCCTCTAGGCGCATCTGTTTGCCGAGTGGTCACAGATTGCGAACTGAAAGAGGTCCGCTCAGCCATTCATTCTTCTAAGGTTGATAACATGCGCACCATCGAGTTGGGTAACAGTAAACCTTTTATCAGCGCCAAGCTGTTGCACTGGAAGTGAACGTGTTCTTTGCAGACCTATGTTTATGTAGTAATATTCACAAAACAAAATACACACGGCCTCTGTCGGGTCATCGGGCGGGCGCAGTGAACCGCATTATTCCTGCTGTTGGCAGCCACATGACCGGCTATAACCTGCCTGTGGCCCGCCCACAAGATGGACATGGAGGAGGGTTTACCCCAATGACTTCCATCCACAAGTAAACAAAAAAAAACAGCCGCTCTGGGAAGGCAAACAGCGACAGCCTCTCTCTTATGTCTCTAAATTCACAACACAGGAAAGGGAACTCGCACTGGGCACCTCGGCGTGTAATGCCCAGTGGTCTGGTTCGCAGCAGGCTGTGCTTCTGCACCACAAAGGAGCCAGCTAATGAGAGGTGCAATGCAGCCTGGAGTGGTGCAGTCATGGAGGTCAGCAGATGCGTTAAGCAAGACCTCTAGAACTGTTGGTGGATGTGGAGGCAGGGCAGGGATCTGCAAAAACCCGGGAGAACAAACAAGCACTGGCAGTCTTGCTTGCCAGTGGAGAGCGAGCGATGCAATTGCCTGAAAACCAAGACGTGCACTCCCATTAAGTGCTAAACAAGTTATTATTTTAACTTATAGTTGAAATTATAGTACCATTACGTCAACAGTGAAAGAATACGCCATAGCAAATCATGAGCGAGGGTATGGTTAAGGGGAGGGCAAACACAGAAAGGCGAGGAAGTCTATAAAAAAAAAAGCTCTTGGCATTGCTGTGGGGAAGGGGGAGGAGAAATGCGAGACACGGCCTGGCGGCCGTGAAGTGTGAAGCTCTCGGAGGCAGGCGGCTGGGGGAGCAAATGAATGGTAAGCGCGTTCACGAGCACATGCACTCGATGTAATCCGCCTGGTGGTTTCAGATCTTGTTTTTCCCTTAATACTCTTGTCCTATTTTCGCTTGCGCGATTAATAGGGCGAGACCTAAAAATGGGGCCTCACGCCGCACTCTACCCAAGACCACAGGAGCCCCCCACACTTGCCTCACAAGCCCCCTGAGCTCCGCACGGAGCACAGTGTGCTCCGGGGGCTTCAATTTTAAAAATGGGGCCTCGCGCCCCACACTCACCCCCCAAGGCCGCAGGAGCCCCCACCCCTACCTCACAAACCCCAGGAGCTCCGCACAGAGCTCAGCGGGCTCCGGGGGCTTCAATTTTAAAATTGGGGCCTCGTGCCCCACACTCACCCCCCAAGGTCGCAGGAGCCCCCACCCCTGCCTGTCCCAAACCCCCTGCAGCTCCGCACGGAGCACAGCGGACTCAGGGGGCTTCAATTTTTAAAACGGGGCCTCGCCCCCCCACACCGACCCAAGGGCACAGGAGACCGCAGCACATGCCACCCGGAGCCCGCATGGAGCGCAGCGGGCTCCGAGGGCATTATTTTGAAAAACGGGGCCTCGCCCCCCACATGACACCCTAGGCCACATGAGCCCCCACCCTCCCCTATCGCACAAGCCCTCCTTGGCAGCACATGGCCCACAACCCCGGAGCCCGTTAGCAGACTTCGGGGGATTTTATTTAAAATATGCTGGGGGACCGGCTGCCATTAAGTAAAGTGAATTAAATTAATGTTGGTGCATGCAACACCCCAAACCCTGGACACCACTGATGATCCGGCCACATCCTAGTGCCAAGTGGATACACCCAGTAACCCAGGGCCATCCCTGAGCCCCCAACATATTCTGCGGTGTACCTGCCTCACCATGGCTCAGATGGGAAAACATAAGTTTGACCCACGCCTGTGCAGAGCCTCAGCCCCTGTTGCTGAGTACCAAGCTGTATCATTTATTTATTTGATTTGTAAAACTTATAGTATATTTGGATGCCATTAAAACCACAGAGATCCATGTAAAATGTTTCTATACCAGGTTAAAGTGTTAAGGCTGTATCAATGTGTATACTCATAACCATTAGTGGTTATTCACTCTTAAATTCACACCTAAAATGCTCTAGACAGTATTTAAAACTGCAGCATTGCACACCTTAAGCATCCTACCAACCCTCATTAAGCACTAATTAAACCATCGAAAACACCCTCATACCTAACGTTAAGAACCCTTTGAAAATACACCATTGCCCACCTTAAATGCATTCCCATGGCGCTTTGCGCCTTTTTAAAAACTTAAAATTACAACCAGTTTTCACCGCCAGCATTATTCACATTAAACACCATATCACAAAGCCTTAATCATTATTTGAAACACTGTGAGCACCGTCCTATACAGCTCTAAAACCCTTTTAACATGCAACTTTGTTCACTTAAATGCATTACTCAATACATTAAATAACCCATAAGCATACACCACTGATCCAGCCCCTTATTTATTTACCTCCCTTAAGGTGTTGCATGCAGCGTTAATCTGAGCTAAGTTGCTCAGATCCATTGGGGCCTTTAATCTTCGGGGTTGGTGGGCCTGTGCAGCAAACCAATCCACGCACGTCGTTCCAAATGGTTTTGAATGGCTGATTATGAGGGACACCCTGAAGTATGCTTTTTATACATGTTCGAGCATGTTAATTGGAAGGATGCCCCCTTTACGGATGGGGAGTGCTTAGAACCTTGTAGTACGGGTCATTATTGGTAACAGAACATTGTAGTGAAGGTCATTATTGGTGAACGTTTTCTGACCATTAGCTTAATTTGTTAGATGCCATTTTAACCTTTGACATCTGTTAATTAAACCTACGGCCTGTTGTGGGATGAGCTCCAGCTGAAGTTTTAGGGTCCTGGCATGCTAATTGGAAGGGCGCCATCCTTTATGGCGGAGATTGTTTAGGATGTTTTCCGGCCACTGCCTTGTTTTTGTCATGTGACATTTTGCCCGTTGACAGATATTAATTAAACCTGTGCATCTGTTAATTAGACCTGCGGCCAGCCAATTTTTGGGACATGCTGTATGACCATGTGAGGATCAATATTGAGTATGTTTCTGACCACTGCATTGTTTTTTGCTAGATGCACACTTCAGCATTAGACATTTGTTAATTAAACCAACAGGCCTGTTTGCCTTATCACCTATGTTTGGGACTCCAGCTCCTGGGAAGTCTGGACTGATGTTTTATAAATACACCTATACAATTTAAGGCTCGTGGGAAGCTTCGGACTGGCTGATTAGTTTTTCATGTTCTCAACGGCGCTCTGGTGGGGTAACTGTTTTTTGTTCTTGTGTTTTCACGTTGTGACTTGTGACTTTTGTTCTTGTGCTTTTATGTTGTGACTTGAGAGCCTAATGGGTAGTTTTCTGCTCCCAGCTGTGGCTTGTCCGCATTTCAAATTGTAACATCTAATTCTAAAGAAAGACCCTTTTAAAAAAAAAACTCTGCACCGTAAACCATTGTGTTAGACAGCCATGCTGCCCGGGGTTGGGGGACTTCGGGATGCCTGCTCAGACACCAACTGCCACAGCATTGCAGCCCCTGTTTTTAAACACACCTAGACATTTCTCTGCTACAGGAACGCACTTTTTTTTTTTACACACACCCCAAATGCCCTGCCAACCTAGCATGGGCTTCACAATGTGCTCGGCGCTCCCACTCTGACACAAAACCTGTTCCACACCCTTGTATTTCCAAGGGCTTGAGGCTTGTCACTTTTAAAGACACACAGACATGTCACTTTTGCAGCCACCCCTGTCACTTTTAAGAACACACCAAAGGGGTGGGGGACCTGCGAGGGGACCTGTCTCTTTAAAGGACACGAATGGCGATTAATGGTATCTGCTTTTACTACTTGCATATCTGCCTATCACATGCTCCTGTGACACAATACATTTTCTGCAAGACAAAGTATTTTGTGATTGAAACCCATGAGCAGGTTGATTACTGTCCTGCCTACGGCGAGTGCAAACTACACTCATTTGGAACAGCTTAAAATAATATTTTTTACTACATGTATTTGATATGCCCGTTTCAAAACAACTAGTAGTTTCATATATTATGTACTGCACAGTAGAGTTTTTGGAAGTCCTTTAGTGTAGCCTTGTTTCAAATAAAAACCAGCGGGAGGAGCCGGGAGTTGAAGCTTTGGCAAAAGCGAATTCAGAAGTGCACAGTGCGGCGCTACACGAAAGGCCGGTGAGTATGTGTGCTTACACAACAGCGTGTGTCACGCAGCAGAGAGGAGCTGATTTGCCTCAGTGACTCAACTAGGATGTATGTATGTATAGGCATTTATATAGCGCACTACTTACCCGTAGGGTCCCAAGGCGCTTCGACCGCTGCGAAACCCTTCCTGGCTTCCCTGAGAGATGGTCCCTTAATGGGTATCTCCAGGGTGAGACCAGGCATCCCCGGCGGTCTGGTGGGGCCGTTAGTGAAGATGAGGCAAGCTAATGCCCAGAGTTGCCGAGTGTGATCGCTGATCAGAGTGGGCACCGAGGCGAGAGAATTATCGAGTCCGCTGACCCTGGTCCAGAAACCTGCCGCGCCGGGAATCGAACCCTGGTCCCGGGCCGTCCTCTGCTCTCGGGTCTGCCGCCTCTAACCAGTGAGCCACAGAGGAATTTGCGCAGATTTCAGCAAATAATAAAAATAAAAACCTGCAGGAGGAGCCGGAGAATCGGGGCTTTGGCGGAAGCAAATTCTTTGGGACCTTATAAGCATTTAGCCATCACACACCACAGACAGAGGGTCAGAATGTGGTGCAGCACACAGAGCCGCCGACCTTGGGACTGGGGACCCGGTTCAAGTCTTGTGTCTGCTCTCCCCTCCCTGATCTTATTAATAAATACAAACTAAAATTAAACATTATCACAACAAAAAAGGAAATGAAACAATGCCATGGTTGAACTTGCTGAAGCATACAGAATTGGGTGAACAAAGGCCCTTCCTTAGCATGGAGGATCGTGGGCCGTGTCATGTGAGAGCATTGCAATGGATGGGATGGCCAACCAAAGGGTAGGCTGCCTGCCCATCGCACGCTGTGAAGGAGCATGACCGCTTTGAGATAGACGCATCTTGGTGACCAAAACAAACAATTCGTGAAGTTGCCTAGACTCGCAAACAGACACAGAAAGGAGGAAAAAACACCAGTAAAAAGCCACCATTTCAGAATGCCACAGGTAACCACCAATAGTAATCGATGGGGATGCACTGGTGGCGCTTGACCTAAACTCCAGATTAAAAAATGAGTTATAAAGAGCGATGAGCGCCTACTTTTCCAGGGTATAGGTTGGAGACACGTTGTTGAGTTACAAAAATTATCAGTATGGTATCATGCAGTAGTTTGCCTCACAGAGTAAAGATTGGGACGAGAAAGATGACGAGGAACTAATGGTTATGACATGCCTCTGAATATATATTTATGTGGACTAAACTACATATTGATTTGAGTTTGCACTAGATACAACTGTAGTACTTTGTGCAATTAATAAGTAAAACACGTCATACATGCTACAACTTCACGACCTGTAACTTTTCTATCGAGTTTAACAGACACTCGGCAGATTGAGTTTGAGCCTCACACCTTTGAACGCTACTCCCCTTCATGTTTGGCCAGAAAATTCAAATCTGACTTCCATTGCCTTTGGGAGTTTGGGACCTACGGTGTGACTCTTCGAGTGGATTTCATTATTTTTACGCCTGTGCAATTTTTAGATACTAAACCCTATATCTTGGTACAATAAGACAGTTCCAAAGGGATGAACTGTACTATGGATCACTGCCAAGCACACTACAGAATGTCAATAAAACAACTTTTTGTACAAGGCTGTGTTTGAATGATTCCCAGACGTGATTTTAAAAGAGTACTGTTGGCATCTAAAGTGGCAAGCCTACTGATACCAGTGTGGCTCATCAGGGTGTGTGCCATCCTATACCAACTGTGAGCTGCCAAGAATAATGATTTCATTGTTTCCTTCTGACACCTGAGAATCTAATTTCCTCCTTCACTGTGTTTACAGTGGAAACTGTAACAAAGCATCATCATTCACACTCAACAAGCATATGTTTTAATGAAAAGAGGTAAGAAGTGATGTAAGGCAGTAATTAATTTACGAACACAAAGGTCCTAAGCTTAGAGCAATGTTTCACAACAATGTTATATAGACCACAATAGGCTGCTATATACTTTTCCTTTGCCCAGCCGGGCAAGGGATTTATTATAAAATATATCAAGTGTTTAGAACTTAGAATACATTTTAGCAGAAAACATTTTTGTTGCAGTAAAGCACAATCCTGTACCGTACTTAAAGGTAAGAAGAGATTGGGGAAAAAAGTATAGTAGAGAGGAAAGTTTCTTCAGGCAAAGAAAAGTGAGCAAACTGGGAGCTGTTTCGCATCTAAGTTGTCAGTAATTCCCAGAGTAGCACATACAAACAATAGTGTACATTAGTTAGCTGCATGTCTACTAAAAGGAGTTGACGTTTCGATCCTGTGCTCAAGTTACAAAGGGATCATCTTCAGGACTTAAAATTATATTGCCTGGTTTGCACGCCTGTTAGGGAGGAAAACAAGGAAACAAAAACAGAAAAGCAATACAAGTTAAGTTGCTTTCTGGTGCAATAGAGAGAGGTCAACTGAGCCACATTTGATACTTACACAATTCGGAATCGCAGTGCAGTGATGTTGCCAGCAGGCGTGTTACTTAGATTGAGTGTACTAAAGCGGAGTCCTGGTGCTTGGTGCACTTGACTATGTGGGCGATGAATTTTCTGATCATGCAAGTGGATTTTCAGGGATCGCGAAAGGTAATTCAGCCACACTGGTAATGTGCACTCTTATGGACTACAGTGTGATTCATGGGTACGTTGTGCCTCAGTGAGGGTGATTATACGTGAGAGGCTGCAACCTCTTTGGAAGTGAGGAGGAGGGCAGCGTGTACATATACTTAGTATTGGTGTGAAGTGACACATTGTGGGCTGAGATGGGAAAGATTTCGCCAGTGGGACGGATACGTCGCTGCTTACCTCTACAACGATGTGAAGTAGCTGGTTATGGGCAGTGAAGGCGTGGTGGCCTCGGCGCTGGGCGTGAATTAACGCTGGCGCTAAAATGGGAAATAAACAGAGGTTAGGGGGGTAGATGTAGCCAGGGTTGAAAAGGTAGACAAGGGTCTTAGCTAAGGCATACCGAGCGTGCAAGGATTTATCCAGAATGGCACGGTGTTGCAGTTGTGGAGGGAGCGCGGGATGATGGCTTCAAGGTGGGGAGCGTTTCAATTATGAACCGCTGAAAAAAAAAAGATTGAAGAGATTTAAGGACTGATGGGCAGAGGGGCAAGGAGCCTGTGGGCTAATAACTTACCGATTTATGGATCGTGTGCTGTATCACGGCAGGTCCGTGGACTGGCCTTGGAGTGGGGTGGCGGTCGGTAGATGAAACGATCTGCTACGGAAAGGAGAATTGGTTACGTATGGGTCTCGTTAGTTGGGGGGCGGCCGTCGGCTAGCCTGCGGATAAAGTGCTTACCGATTAGAGGAATGATATCCGTTGAACAGTGGGCCGCGTTGTGGGTCCACTGGCGCTTCCCCAAGTGAGCTGCTTCCTGGGGAATGGGTGCGCCATCTTGGGTTAAGGCTACAGAGTCATGTGACCCCTGTCGTGTGATCACGGTGTTCGAATGGATCACAAATGGCTACAGGCTAAGGATCGGCCATCTTAGAGTGGTGCGTTGGTAGTGGATGCCAGCACAGAGTTGATTCGCACGGCGCAGGTGAGGTGAAAAGAGTGCACGATTTAAAAACGGCGCAAGTGAGAGTGAATGGGAGAATTATTAAAATTAATAAAAGTGCGGCCTACAAACGGCTGGAGTGTTGGACCAAGCAACAGCTTGCGATAAGGGGAAAACAATAATTTGGTCAGGTGCCTAAGGTACGGCGCAAGTGACACAAGTGTTTATTGTGTGATGGTGACAAATTACATTATGCACATTATATACAAAGCTCGTAGAAGGTTCTGCAATATTATGGAAGAGCGCGTCATTCACTTTTTCTAAGTCAGCTTGGTAACACATCTAGCATAGTGTGAGGCAATGTCTGTGGCAAGTGTTACAGCTAAAGAAGGTTTGTCCAATCCTCACTCCTGTTCAGTCCAGTCCGGATAGTGTTGAACTGGATTATGGACTTGAGTTCTTCTCGGTTCAAGAGTTGAGACAGGTTTCCTCCTCTTTGTGGCTGCTTGATAGCTTTGAGGATTGTCCATTGGATGTCATCTGCAGTGTGGTTTAGTTCTGAAAAGTGTTCAACCAAGGGAGCATTAGGAGTTCCACATCTGATTCTGCTCCGATGTTGGCAGATGCGTGTCTTTGCTTTTTGTGTGGTTTGTCCCACATACATTTTTGGGCACGGGCAAATTATCCCATAAATAACAGTTCGAGGCATGTGGGCTGCTGAATTCATATTTGTGCATAGATCGCCGCCTAGTGTTGGGTCCGGATTATTGCACATTGTTGTCCTGGAAGAGTCTTCGAAGTATCACGAGATAGGTGGCTCCTCCCCTGGATTACAGTGCGCATGGGCATAGACTCCATCCTCAGATTGTTTTTTTCCGCCATTGGATTCGGATGTCTTGCGTTCGGCTTAGCAACTTTTACTTCGGCTCCGAGCCGAGTTCTGTACTTCCGCGTGCTTTCGGCGCGGAAGGCCTTGTCGACGTTCAAGACTCATCGACCATCCATCATGGACCGAAGTCCATTCAAAAGATGTCCGGTCTGTAATTTGAAGTACCCGCACATCAACGTCCACCCGGTGTGCAACAAGTGTCTGTCGCCAGACCACGATGAGGCCAAGTGTATGGCCTGTTCAAGATTCAGGTCCAAGAAGACACTTAAGCTCCGACGAGCTGCACGCCTGGAGGCCCAGCAATCTGCTCCGGCGCCTACAGACATTTTCGATGCCGGGGAGGTCGAGGAAGACTATATCCAGGACGTTTCGGAATCAAACCCCGCGTCAGATGTTGAAGAAGACCACAACGCTGATGCCGAGGTTTTCGAAAGCGAAGAAGTCGTTGAGGAGGTAGGAGACAACGACGGGGCCCTCGGGGCCATGGAGGATAGCTCGGACGAGGAGCTCCCTCAATCTGACTCTGGGGCCGTGCCTATCTATAAGGCCCAGGTCGAGGGATCGCCTTCGGGCCTTACCCAAGACCTCGATATGGGTTCCTCGGCCCCGCCTTCGGGCCCGGCCACGGACATTGTTACCGAGACACTCCCGGTCAAAACGAAACCGAAAGTGAAATCTACGGTCTCGACTCCAGATACTGCGCAGGGGCAGGTATCGAAAGCGAAAGTGAGCATCGCATTAGTCGGATCGAAGACTCCTGAGGCCTCGGTGCCGAAGAACCCTAAGGTGGCCGTCGAGCCGAAAGGCCAAGCCAAGGGTGCCGAGCCAAAGGCTACCGCGCCAAAGACTAAGGTGAAGGTGTTCGACAACGGCGCGTCGGCGCCGAAGGCGATCAACGCCGGCAAGGCCCGGGTCGACCCGAAGAAGGCTGTTGGCGACCCGAAGAAATCTCTCGGCGACACGAAGAACCGACCCGATGACCCGAAGGTCCTCTCTGCCCCGCTTCACCACGACAAGGCCAAGGGTGCTGCGCCACGTGAGTCGACTCCGAAGGTGACCTCGAAGGCCTCAACTCCAAAACCGTCCTCGAAGGACTCTGTTGAACCGGCACGTCCATCTGCCGCGTTCACAAAAAAGGTCACGGAGTCCCTGCAGCGCATTAGGGACGGCGCCGCGGCGGTCGAGCCTAAGGACCCTCCGCCTGCCAAGCCTCCTGAGAAACCGGTTAAGGCATCCACGCCGATCCTCTTTACTTTGCCGCCTAAGACGGCACCGAAGGCTTTCGCTCCTAGGCCGGGGGCCGGCGCGCCCGAGAAGGTCTCTTCGGCGCCGAAGGCGTCGTTGGTGGTCCACGGCCCGCGACCTCGACGACCTTGGGAGGAGTAGCGTCAAGAACATTTCATCGATGCTGAAACGGGCAGGCTTTCCCTTCTAAAGAGGAAAATCACCCCGGAACCCCAACTGGAGTCCTACAAAATCCCCCTCAATAAGAAAAGGGACTCTGATGGTACTCCGGCCTTGGTGGAACCCCTTTCACCACAAGCCCATGAGGTCTCGCCCGCTTACTCCGACGTGGACGCTGGTGAAGGCGATGGCGAAGATGAATATAGCTATCCGGTCTACACAGACCCGGAAGATACACATGAGCCCTGGTCAGCTGGTGGTGACCCTGGGGATCCTCATTCGGGACAAGACCCTCAACTCTTCTCTGCTAAGACTTCACCTACTGAAGACTCTGCTGCTTTCAATGCCCTTATTGAACGGGCCGCTACCAATCACAATGTCCAGCTGCATGCTGACCCTGTGGATGTGGATTTTCTCTTTGACACCTTTTCAGTATCTGAAAAGACTGTGAAAACTCTGCCTATGCTGAAAGGTGTTTTAAAGCATGCTGCTGAGGTCTTCAAGGAACCTACCAGGGTGAGAGTCATCAACCCGAGGATTGACAAAAAATACAAAGCGGCACCTACTGATCCAACCTACATTAAAGGACAGTTGTCTCTGGACTCCCTTGTCGTCTCGAATGCCCGGAAGAGGGCCAATTCTCAGACTACGGGTGATGCTCCTCCCCCAGACAAAGAATCCAAGGTCTTTGAGGTTTCAGGGAAGAGGGTAGCAGCACAGGCAGCCAACATATGGCGCATCTCAAACACACAGGCGCTTCGGGCGAGTTATGACAGGGCGCACTACGATACACTAGAGACCCTTTTGCAACACCTGCCTGATCAATACAAGGAAGGGGCTGAGATGCTAATCCAAGAGGGGAAGCTAATCTCCAACGCTTCCATTAAGTGCGCTCTGGACGCAGCTGACACCGCTGCGCGAGCTATTAACACCAGTGTTATGCTTCGGAGACATGCCTGGCTGAGAATCTCTGGTTTCAAGCCAGACATCCAAACCACCATCTTGAACCAAACGGTCAACCCAGATCGCCTGTTTGGCCCAGAGGTTGACACCACCCTAGAGAAAATGAAGAAGGACACTGACACTGCAAAATCCATGGGTGCCTTGCAGTCCCAGCAGTTTCGGGGTGGGTCCTTTCGTCGCTCCAATGCTAGGGGCACCTCAAGGGGTCAGCTTTCACAGTCCGCGCAATTCTACAAGGGCAACACCCAGACTACTTATGCCAACAAGAGTCGAGGTGGATATCGCAGCAACAGCGCCAAAGGCAGAGGACGTGGCAACAACAGCTCCAGGTCCTCTACCGCCAGCAAACAGTGACGCCTTGTCACTGCCCCCCGACCACACAACACCGGTCGGGGGGAGACTCCAGCAGTTCCTGCCCGTGTGGAAGTCCATCACCACGGACAGGTGGGTCAGAAAGCTTATCCAATTCGGTTATTGTCTGGAGTTAACATCCACTCCACTAAACATACCCCCAAGGCACCGTCCTATGTCGGACGAGCACTTGCACTTATTGCAGCAGGAGGTCAATGTCATGCTGCAAAAAGGGGCAATAGAGCTCGTGCCTATGCAGGAAAGGGGCACAGGCGTTTACTCCCTGTACTTCCTGATTCCGAAGAAGGATGGGTCCCTCAGGCCCATCCTAGATCTCAGGCCCCTCAACTTCTGCATCCTGTCGGAGCACTTCCATATGCTGACCCTGCAGCAAGTGCTCCCGCTGCTCCGGCAGGGGGACTTTCTAGCCACTCTAGACCTGAAGGATGCGTACTTTCACATTCCACTACACCCTTCACACAGAAAATACCTCAGGTTCACCATCCAAAACCAGCACTACCAATTCAGGGTTTTGCCTTTCGGTGTCACCACAGCACCCAGGGTGTTCACAAAGTGCCGTGGTGACGGTGGCGGCACATCTAAGGAGACAAAACATCCACGTCTACCCCTATCTGGACGACTGGCTCATCCAAGCGAAGTCAGCCCAGCAGTGTGCCGCCCACGTGTCCTACACCATTCATCTCCTGCACGATCTGGGATTCTCACTGAATTACCCAAGGTCCCACCTCCAGCCCGCCCACATATGGCAGTATCTGGGCGCGACCATAGACACTCTGGCGGCCACAGCACAGCCGAATTCAGTGAGAGTCAGCAGCATTCAAACGCTGATCCAAAAATTCAGACCTCAACACTCGCTTCCAGCAAGAGTGTTCATGCAGTTGATAGGCATGATGGCCTCCTGCATCTCCATAGTCCCGCACGCGAGACTACATATGCGTCCGCTTCAGGAGTGCTTGGCACGTCAGTGGACTCAGGCTCACGGGCAGTTGAAAGACCTAGTGTTGGTGAGCGGTCGGGCATACAACTCTCTGCATTGGTGGAATCCACGGAACCTTTGCAAGGGCCGACCGTTCCAAGAGCCTGTGCCACAGATCATCCTGACGACGGACGCTTCTCTCCAGGGATGGGGAGCGCATGTACTCCAGTACACTGTGCAGGGACTATGGAGGCAACAGCAAAGGAAGATGCACATCAATGTTCTAGAACTAATGGCAATCTTCATGGCACTAAAAGCCTTCAAAGTACATCTGTGCAACAAAGTCGTGTTGATCCGGACGGACAACATGACGGCAATGTACTACATTCAGAAGCAGGGAGGAACACACTCTCCACAGCTGTCTCATCTGGCTCAGAGCATGTGGAAGTGGGCCATTCAAAGGAACATCTTCCTCATGGCAGAACACCTCCCGGGCAAAGACAACCAGATGGCGGACCTGCTCAGCAGGCACAGCCACCAAATGCACGAGTGGGACATACATCCATCAGTTCTCCAACCGTACTTCAGAAGGTGGGGTCATCCAGAGATCAACCTCTTCGCCACGAGGGAGAACGCAAAATGCCAAAGCTTCGCCGCCAGGTTCCCACACCCACAGTCGCAGGGCAATGCGATATGGATGAACTGGTCAGGCAGATTTGCGTACGCTTTTCCCCCAGCACCTCTGATTCCGCTGGTGGCACGCAAGCTCAGGCAACACTCGATGACTCTCATCCTGGTTGCTCCAATGTGGGCTCGCAAACCATGGTACACCACGTTTCTAGAACTGTCCGTGGTACCGCATCAGAGGCTACATCTCACACCCAGCCTTCTGACGCAGAGCCATGGCGATATTCAGCATCCAGATCCGCAACAGCTCAACCTGGTGATCTGGCTCCTGAAGTCCTAGCGTTTGGCTACCTGCAATTACCTCCCGACTGTATGGACATCATTCGGGAGGCAAGGAAGCCCACTATCAGGGCATGCTATGCGGCAAAATGGAAGCGGTTTGTCATTTATTGTGCAGACCATAACATTAACCCGCTGGATGCTTCCATTCAGAATATCATCTGTTACCTTTTCCATCTGTACAAATGTAACCTGTCCTATGCTTCCATTCGCATTCATCTGTCTGCAATGGCCGCTTATCTCCAGAATAGGCAGCACCTCTCCCTCTTCAGGGTGCCTGCCATTAAGGCTTTTTTGGAAGGACTCAAAAGAGTCATTCCTCCATGGAACCCACCAGCTCCAGAGTGGAACCTCAATGTGGTCCTCACCAGGCTGATGAGTACAATCCCTTTGAACCACTGCATTCCTGTGAGATTCAGTTCTTGACGTGGAAAGTGGCTTTCCTCATAGCAATTACATCGCTTCAGAGGGTTAGTGAATTACAAGCCCTAACTATCCAAGAGTCATTTATTCAAATTCATTCCAACAGGATAGTGCTTCGCTCTAACCCTAAATTTCTTCCCAAGGTTGTGTCTCAATTCCATATCAACCAAACTATTGAATTACCCGTTTTCTTTCAAAATCCTGAGTCATTGGCGGAGCGGATGCTCCACACCCTTGACGTAAAAAGGGCCCTGATGTATTACATCGATAGGACCAAGGATTTTAGGAAAACTAAACAACTCTTTGTCGCCTTTGCACCGCACCACAAAGGTAACCCTATTTCCAAGGCTGGTATTGCTAGGTGGATCGTTAAATGTATCCAGATCTGCTATCTGAAAGCAAAATGTACTCTTACCATTCCACCAAGAGCCCACTCCACCAGAAAGTTGGGGGCCTCTATGGCATTCCTTGGAAACATTCCTTTGGAAGACATATGTAGAGCAGCCACATGGTCTACCACGCACACATTTGCTAAGCATTACTGTGTTGATGTGCACTCCAAACAGCAGGCAGCAGTAGGGCAGGCTGTTCTCAAAACACTTTTCTAAACTGCTGCAGCTGGCATGGGCGGCCGCTGTTAATGGAGGGACTGCATTGTATTCTATGCCCAGATATGAATTCAGCAGCCCACATGCCTCGAACCGAATATGCTACTTACCAGTATGCATCTGTTCTTGGCATGTAGGGCTGCTGACATTCATATCGCCCGCCCTCCTCCCCGGCGCCTGTAGCAGCTGCAGAATTCACATATACTTACAGCATGGTCATCATTCACTGAGTTTCACTCCATCTTGGCCACAATGGCTAAAAACAATTTGAGGATGGAGTCGATGCCCATGTGCACTGTAGTCCAGGGGAGGAGCCACCTATCTCGTGATACTTCGAAGACTCTTCCAGGACAACAATGTGCAATCATCCGGACCCAACACTAGGCGGCCATCTATGCACAGATATGAATGTCAGCAGCCCTACATGCCAAGAACAGATGCATACTGGTAAGTAGCATATTCGTTGCAGGTGTTGCAATTAGTGAAAGATTTCATTTCGAAGGTAATGCCATTGTGGCACAAGTTACGTGCCTCAATTGTGTATTCACAGACAGTGCAGTGGCCACATTTCACATGTCCCAACAATGGTGGTAACCCCCAGTTAGAATCTATAGTTACTCTGGGTGTGGGGGCTGGTAAAGCTGCCCTGACCAAGTGATCTCTCAAGTTTTTTTTTTTTTCGGAAGGCAAAGAATGGCCTCTCTAGGTTGATCGGACCTGCATTTATAGTCGGCCAATGTTTGAGAATAGACTTATGGATTTTATTTGAGACCGGGGAAAAGGTGGTTACACAGGCTATTCTTTCTGTCTTATCCCGTGTCTTTGGTGTTAGCAAAACATTGCGTGGGCAGTACCATGCCCTTTTGGACGCGGCTTTAAATAATCTTCTTGGGTAGCCACGTGTTTTTAATTTGTTGGCCAGGCCATTGGCTTCCCTGAAGTAGTCTATTTTGTTCGAGCAATTGCGCCTTATTCTTAGAAATTGAGAGTAAAGCGATGAGTCTTTCAGAGCTCTCGGGTGATTGCTACTGTAGCTTAGGAGTGTGTTCCGCTCTGTGGGCTTTCTGTAGAGGCGTGTTAGCAACTCGCCTTCATTGTGATAAATTGTTAAGTCCAAGAAAGCAATTTGTGTTTTGTCGTGAGTCAGAGTAAAGGTTAGGTCTGCACAGTTGTTGTTTAGCCAATGGAGGAACAGGTTCAGTGTGGTAATGTCAAGATTCCAGACTAAAAAAAGTTGTCTATATAGCGACGCCAAAGTGATATTCCTGTGAAGAATGGGTTACTGTCTGTCAGGATAGAGCCAGTTTCCAGTGCATCCATGAACAGAATGGCCAGGTTGGGGGCAAATATTGCCCCCATGGAAGTTCCCTTTATTTGTTGATAATATGCGTTATCAAAAGTAAAGAAATTCCTAGATAGGCATAGCTCAAGCAACTGGAGGATAAAGAGTGTGGGGACCCTGTGAGGGTGAGGCCGTGAATCAAGTGTTCTTTGGATGACTAGAAGAGCCGCTGTCTGAGCGACTCTACATCCATGGTACATAATGTATTGAAAGCTGCGTCAAAAGGGTAGTGTTCTATCAAGTTTATCATCGCCATGCTATCCCTTACGTAGCAAGCTGTGGTAGGCACGAACTCTTTTATGAAGAAGTCCACGTTCGCACCCAGGGGTTCCAAAATCGAACCGTAGGCTGAGACAATTGGTCTGCCTGGGGGTTTGTCAATGTTCTTATGAACTTTAGGCAGAGTATATATCACTGGTAGGCGTGGACTTTTCACATTGAGAAAGTGTGGTTTGTTGGTGTAGAAATCTTTGTGTAGGTAGGGGTAGGTGTTTTCAATACTATATGCTTTGATGTGTTTCTTGATTTTATTAGACTTCTTATTCTGTTCAATTCGGTTAAAGTCAGCCACAGTCTTTTCAACTTGATCAAGTAGTTTTTTGCACTCCACAGTGGGGTCTGAATCATTGATTTGTTTCAGTACATCTGCAATTTCTGTTTCTAAAGATTGCAATGTTTCTGTGGCTATGTCTATGCCTAATGCGTAGTGTCACTTGCGCCGCACTTTAGGCACCTGACCAAATTATTGTTTGCCCCTTATCGCAAGCTGTTGCTTGGTCCAACACTCCGGCCGTTTGTAGGCCATACTTTTATTAATTTTAACAATTCTCCCATTCACTCTCACTTGCGCCGTTTTTAAATTGTGCACTCTTTTCACTTCACCTGCGACGTACAAATCAACTCTGTGCTGGCATCCACTACCAACGCACCACTCTAAGATGGCAGATCCTTAGTGCGTAGCCATTTGTGATCCATTCGAACACCGTGATCACATGACAGGGGTCACATGACTCTGTAGCCTTAACCCAAGATGGCGCGCCCATTCCCCAGGAAGCAGCTCACTCGGGGAAGCACCAGTGGACCCACAACGCGGCCGACTGTTCAACGGATATCATTCCTCTAATCGGTAAGCACTTTATCCGCAGGCTAGCCGACGGCCGCCCCCCAACTAACGAGACCCATACGTAACCAATTCTCCTTTCCGCAGCGGATCGTTTCATCTACCGACTGCCACCCCACTCCAAGGCCGGTCCACGGACCTGCCGTGATACCGCACACCGATCCATAAATCTGTAAGTTATTAGCCCACAGGCTCCTTGCCCCTCTGCCCATCAGTCCTTAAATCTCTTCAATCTTTCTTTTCCAGCGGTTCATAATTGAAACGCTCCCCACCTTGAAGCCATCATCCCGCGCTCCCTCCACAACTGCAACACCGTGCCATTCTGGATAAATCCTTGCACGCACAGTATGCCTTAGCTAAGACCCTTGGCTACCTTTTCAACCCTGGCTACATCTACCCCCTAACCTCCGTTTATTTCCCCTTTTAGCGCCAGCATTAATTCACGCCCAGCGCCGAGGCCACCACGCCTCCACTGCCCATAACCAGCTACCTCACATCGTTGTAGAGGTAAGCAGCGACTTATCCGTCCCACTGGCGAAATCGTGCCCATCTCAGACCACAATGTGTCACTTCACACCAATACTAAGTATATGTACATGCTGCCCTCCTCCTCACTTCCACAGAGGTCGCAGCCTCTCACGTATAATCGCCCTCACTGAGGCACAACGTACCCACGAATCACACTGCAGTTCATAAGAGTGCACATTACCAGTGTGGCTGAATTACCTTTCGCGATCCCTGAAAATCCACTTGCATGATCAGAAAATTCATCGCCCACATAGTCAAGTGCACCAAGCACCAGGACTCCGCTTTAGTACACTCAAACTAAGTAACACGCCTGCTGGCAACATCACTGCACTGCGATCCTGAATTGTGTAAGTATCAAATGTGGCTCAGTTGACCTCTCTCTATTGCACCAGAAAGCAACTTAACTTGTATTGCTTTTCTGTTTTTGTTTCCCTGTTTTCCTCCCTAACAGGCGTACATACTGTTAAACCAGGCAATATAATTTTAAGTCCTGAAAATGATCCCTTTGTAACTTGAGCACGGGATCGAAACGTCGACTCCTTTTAGTAGACATACATCTAAATAATGTACACTATTGATTGTGCTACTCTGGGAATTACTGACAACTTTGATGCGAAACAGTGCCCAGTTTGCTCACTTTTCTTTGCCTGAAGAAACTTTCCTCTCTACTATATTTTTTTCCCCAATCTCTTCTTACCTTTAAGTACATACAGGATTGTGCTTTACTGCAACAAAAATGTTTGCTGTTAAAATGTATTCTAAGTTCTAAACACTTGATATATTTTCTAATAAATCCCTTGCCAGGCTGGGCAAAGGAAAAGTATATAGCAGCCTAATGTGGTCTTTATAACATTGTTGTGAAACATTGCTCTAAGCTTAGGACCTTTGTGTTCGTAAATTAACTGATACCCATGGTCCATAGCTACCTATTGGGTCCCCCTTGTTTTAAGAAAAAAAGTAAGGCAGTAATTATGCACACTCTTCCTTTCCTTTCTCCTATTACCAGGCATGATATGAGATCACGGAGGCTCGTGTTTTACATGATTTATCTAGTGTTATAAAAGAAATGAGCATCAGTTTTAAAACGCTTGCTGTTTGTCCAGCAATCAGTCAATCTAGGTGGATTTGTGTTTTTGATAGAATCAACGTGCCACATCCCCGCCCATTCATACATCCATTAAACACAGCAAACTGTATAGTTGGTGCATAGAGGCTGAATGTGGCTCAACATACAAAGCTGTGACTTTGGGACTGGGGAACCGGGTCCGACTCTCAGCGTCGGCTCTGCCCTCCCCAATCTTAACAAAGTAAATACTAATTAAAGTGCAGCAATATCACAACAAAAAAGGAAATGAAACAATGCTATTACTTAATGGTTGAACTTGCTGAAGTGTACAGAATCAGGTGAGCTAAAGTCCTTCATGAATGTGTAGAGGATCACACGCTGTGTCATGAGGAAGTGGTGCATTGCGATGAGATGGCCAACAAAAGGATAGGCTGCATACCCAGACGGAAGGAGGGGGCATCGCGTGCTGGGTAGGAGCATGACCACGTTGAGCTGGATGCCTGCTGACGACCATAAGAAACAATTTGTGAAGTCGCTATGGGACAGGAACAGACACAGAAAGCAGTGACAAACACAAATAAAAAGCCACTGTTTCAGAATGCCACAGATAACATCCAATGGCAATTAATGGGCATGCCAAAAGCCCACAGAAAAAAGATTGCAACATGTCTTGCAGACAGTAAATGCTATGTCTAGGCTCGACCTAAAAAGAGATCCTGTCCTTTGCAGTACTACAAGGTCAAGATCTGTGCACTGCTAAGAATGTTCTCCCTCATGCTTCCATCTGAGCAGACCTTTGTGTCACTGATTCTTTTACAAATTAAGAACTAAAGGTATCCATCAGTGCTGGAAAATAGATGCATCCAATTCCAAATGTTTTTGTCTTGGCATAAACGTTCTTTCCTAATAATCTCACTAAAGGAAATGGTGGCTCAGCCTGTCTAGTGCAAGACACACCCTCTGTGCTGCAACTTAACTACAGTTTTAAATAAATATACTCACTTCTGTGCACCCTTAGCTTACTGTGCGGAGAGCTGTTCAAGGGGATTAGTAGCCCTCCCCTTTTTGTCTGGCATTCCTCATATTTTCAGTAGTCAGTCTGGTAAACAATTGAGTGCTTTTGTTTACCAGGAAGCTGAATAAAAAAGTCTGTGTGGGCGGGGAGGGGTGAGGAGGGCAGTCATTGATGTACCGTGGTCTAGGGTGAATAGCTAACATTTAGCTCAATGGATGATTAGGGCTTGCAGTTCAAGCGAGTTAAGTTTGTCAAGCTATGTTTGGACGTGAATAGCGTATTGCGTGGGGAGGAAGAGGAGGAACTGCGTTTGTTTTAAGGTATTGGACAGACAACCAAGATGAATGGAATATTGATGAGAATTTTGGCAAGATAGGAGCAAGATGGCGGCCGCTTGGGCGGCTGGTGCAGAGAGCTTGCGGCGAGGACTCCAGACATTCGGCCAAGTATGCTTGAATTCCCAAATGCACGACACATAGACTAACCTGGGATCCCGAAACTAAACTACGATGGAGTGAGGAGAAGAGTCATGCGGCAGATCCTCGTTCGGTTCGGGTCCATCGGGTCCCCGAGACGGCGTCTGTGGGCTGCACTGCGGGCGCTTGAAGCCGTCATCCCCGGCTGCCTTGAGACGAGAGGTGGGCGGAGTCAGCGTTTTCAGCGGTGGCGAAGCACAGCTCGGCCCAGGCAGAGGCGGGGGAGAGAGCGAGATACCTGCTGCCTCGAGTGTGTTTCCAGCGGGTCTGATTCCATTCGGCTGAGGCAGCAAAGGCAACACGAAAGGATAATGGCCCCAAAGCAGAACTCCAGCCTAAAATCTGGCAATGTAAGAAAAAAAGCTCAGAAGGACGAGGAGGTGGCAGAGAGTACGGACCAGCAAAGCAAGAAACAGCAGTGTGATCCTAAAACCCATGCAGCTACAGCCACCGTTTTGGATCTACTTGTAAAGGCTGGTAAGGAGAAGGGACAGAGGGCTCCTGACGAAAATATACAAAATACACTTGTGGCTGAAATTGTAACATCAGAGAGCCCAGCCATATCCCTTCTTTTGCAAGATCCCGCTGAAGTTTGTGGCCCAAAAGAGTCGCTGCCTAGTAGCACTGAAAATGCGCCAGTACTATGCGAACTAGGGGTTAAACCGGTCGGAATGGAAGAAACCCCTGGTAAGGTAGTAACGTTGTCAGAGCTCCCAGAGTCTGATTCTGAAGATAAGGCTGACGGGGCAGGAGGCACAGGTGATAAGGAGAGCGAGTTTAGTTAGGCTTTCTTCTCGGTCTCAGGAGGAGAGTGGTCAGAAGAAGGTGAAGAGCAGAGCTCAGGTGAAGAGACGGATACTGACCTTGAGAATGACTTACCAGCGACGGCCTTGAAAGTGTAACAGTCTGCTAGGGGGCATGAGTTAGAACAAAAAGAATTAGTCTGGGATCACTCTTCCACTCAGCCTCTAGTAGGAAGTCCTTTACTGGAACAGACACAGCTGTCTCTGTTAGAAACTACCCATCAAGAAATATTGGCACACAGAGAGGAGACGCGGCAGGATAGCAGGAAATCACAGGCGGCGATGAGCAAGATGCAGGGAGTGGTACGTAAACTCTCTAAAGCCATTGCCACAACTGGGGATAGAGTGACTAACCTAGAGGAGCGCGTAGTGGTAGCTGAAACCGAGACTGCGGGGGCTGTTTCTAAAGTGGATGCTCAATGTGTTCAGTTATCGGATATTCAGTGGGAGCTGGAAGCGATGGAGAACAGGCTTAGAAGAAACAATTTGAGGGTTTTGGGTGTCCCGGAGGGGGTCGAAGGTAATGATATAAGAGGCTACATGATTAAATTGTTTCAGCAAGCCTTCCCAGAGCTATCCAGCTGGGATTGGTCAACAGAGCTACAAAGAGTTCATCGCTTCCCCTTTAACTTAAGAAGAAACGCAAAAGAGTGAGATAAGCCCAGGGCTGTATTGATTTTTCTGGGCAACTTCGTTCTTCGACAGGCAATTTCGGATAAGGCGAGACCTGATGCAAAGAGAATTGTAGACGGGGTGTCATTTTTTGTCCGCCCAGACTTCTGCCACAAGACTGTAGAAAGACGTTGGCGTCTTAGAGAGATGATAAAACCTTTTCAGGATAAAAAACTTCAGGCCTACTTGATCAATCCTGCACAGTTAAAAGTGATTAATGATGGGAAGACGCTTTACTTCTCTTCAGAAGTTAAAGCTAAAGAGTATCTGGATAGTCTGTTGAAATAGAGCTTATAATCTGTGAATATATCTAAAGGCTTAATGTGTTAATAGTGCTAACGCAATGTATCCCTAGATGCACCTCTTGATGGCTGGGTAGGAGCTTTAATGTGTAATGCATTCAATGTATATATTTTTTTGGGTTTTCTTTGGCTCTGAAGTTAAAAAGATGGTACACTTTTAATGTCCTCGCCGGAAACTTTGCAACTCCATCACATGCACAGACTAGATCTGTGCGTCTCACAGCATGGGGGGCGGGGGGTAGAGGGTGTTGGGTTGGGGTGCAGGGGGGAGGGATGAGTGGGCAGGGGTAGGTGGAGGGGTTGGTGTAGCAGGCAAAAAATCGAAAATGGGAATATAAAATGCACTACTGTTTTGTTGGGAATGTCCGGACGAGAAAAGCAGATAACTACAAACATTAAGCGACTGGGCCTACAGGGTAGTCCACGCAAAATATATGATGGCAAACTGTAATATTTGTACATTAAATGTGGGAGGTCTAAATGACTGGAGAAAGAGGCAAAGACTGGCCCATTTTGTCAAATTTAATAAGATTGATGTACTTTGTCTCCAGGAGACCCATCTCCCTTGGGCGAAGAGGAATCTTCTGTTCTTAAACGGTTTCGAGTTGGTCGCTTGGTCTTCACAAACTACCATGATTAGGGGGGTTGCTGTATTGGTTAGGAAATCGTTGGGCAAGGCCAAAAGAACGAAGGTAGATAGTCATGGGAGGTGGGTTATCTTACAGTTAGAGATGGGGCTAACATTATGTTCAATTTACGGTTCAAATGGTGATGACCCGGAGATTTTTGACTTTTTGGAGATAGAGTTAGCTGGTTGGCCAGGACCGGTAATAGTTTGTGGTGATTTAAATATTTCGGCCAACTGGTTTGATAATTCAAAATATGCAGGTTGGAAACCGAGAGTGTTCAGGGCGATTAAGGCACTTATGAGCTCATTGGCATTAGTTGATGTTTGGGGTACTAAAAACCCATTAAATTCTGGTTTGACGTACTTCTCGAACCCAGCCCAGAAACATTCTAAATTGGACTATATATTTATCTCTTCATCAGAAATCAACAGAGTCACCATTACTAGGTTACCAATGGTGCTGTCTGACCATAATCCTTTGGTAATCCAGTATAAAATGAATGGGCTCAGAAGAGCAAAGTCCTCTTGGACATTTGAGAGAAGATTATTGATGGATCCTAGATTTGTAGCCCACTTAAAGCATTGGTCCGAAGCATTTTTTGATACCAATAGATTTAGCGCCTCCCGAAATACAGTTTGGGAATCTTTTAAAGCAGCTTTGAGAGGTGAGACCATTAGCTTCTCAGCTAAAATGAAAAAAGATGATAGAGCGGAAGAATCCAAATTACTTGAGAGACTATCAGAGATCGAAGGAGAACATGTTAAGGTTATAGTGTCTGGTGGTGATGGTAGTAATTGTTATAATACTCTTTCTGCTACTAAAGCAGAATTACAGAAATTGATCACACAAAAAGCATCAGGGGAGTATAAAGCAACCAGGGTCATCCGCTACGAGACAGGGGAACATGGAGGTAGAGCCCTTGCTCTCCGCCTAAGACAAGAGAGGTCTAAAAACGCTATCTCAAAGATTGTGGATAATGACAATGAATACACAGAAACCAGTGATATCTTACATGTCTTCAGAGGTTTCTATCAAAAGCTTTATGATGAGGAGAAAAGAGATAGAGAACAAAATTATATTATTGAAGACCAAGGTCCACTCCTAGATACGGTATCACAAGAAGAATTAGATAAAGACATCACTCAATCAGAGGTTATAGCTGCTCTACATGAGCTGGCCTTGGGGAAGGCAGCAGGACCCGATGGCATTCCTTTAGAGGTCTATAAGAGTATAGAATCTGAAATTATCATCCTACTTGTAGATCTCTTTAATGGAATAGTTTGCTCAGGTCAAACCCCAGACTCATGGAAAGAGACGAATATTATCATTTTCCATAAAAAAGGGAAATCTACTGAGAATCCGGGGTCTTATAGACCTATCTCACTGATTAACTTTGATACCAAGCTCTATTCGAAGATATGGGCTAGGAGGTTGGGCAGGGTCATAGGTGGTCTTGTTTCCCCCTGGCAGCATGGGTTTGTCCCGGGACATGGCACGACGGACCATACCAACAGAGCTATAGCCCTATTTGATGCTCATGCTGCTACGGGAGGGGAGATCGCCATGATCCTGCTCGACGCAGAAAAGGCATTTGACCGGGTGGTCTGGAGTTATTTGTGGGACATTTTAGCCGGTAGAGGGTTCGGACAGAAAATCATTAAGGCACTAAAGGCGATGTATCTAGATCCAGTCGCCAGTGTGACCGTTATGGGGGAGAAATCGACCTTGTTTCCTATAAAGAGGGGAACCCGTCAGGGATGCCCGTGTTCTCCGATCCTTTTTTCCCTATATATCGATCCGCTAATACAGGCTATACTCGGAAGCCCAAGGCTAAGACTGGTAATGTTTAATTGGCACGAAAATAAAGTCCTAGCTTATGCGGACGACATTGTGGTGTTTTCTTCGGTGCCACAGCAGGCAATAGAGGTTTTGTCCGACTTAACGAAAAAGTTTGGCGCTAGGTCAGGATATTTATTAAATGAACCCAAGACCCAGATCATTTGTACGAAAAAGATCGTGAGGGCTAATTCCAGATTTGTAGAAGCAGCAGTTTATCTGGGGGTGACAATTAATGAGTCGGTTGAGAAAATCGTGGAGGAAAATGATACCCCACTTATTAAATCGATTAAATCTGAGCTAAAAAGGTGGGATGGGCTACATCTGCCCCTGATTGGGAGGGTAAACGCAGTCAAAATGACAATGTTTCCTAAGATCCTGTATCTATTTCGAGCCATTCCTTTATTCCTGGAGGAGAAAATTATTACAAATCTGGAGTCAATCTTCATTAAGTTTATTTGGCAATTTGGGAAGATAAGACGATCCACCAATCTGCTGTCTCTCCCCAAAGATAGGGGAGGCTTGGCTCTCCCTAATTTAAGGATCTATCATTGGACGTGTCTGCTGACACAAATGTCAGTGCTCTTTCAGTCTGAGTCTAATGGCAACGACCCAAGGGTAGGAGTAGAACGCCCTCCTTCCATATTTGAACTACTGTTAGGCAGAAAGGCCCAGGGGTTAATGGTATGTGAAACAAACAGCAAATTCTTCAAGAAGTCAAGATTTAAGATTGTAGATGGCATTTGGAGTGTTTGGACGGCTTGCAGAAAACACTGTAATATTCCAAAAAAAGTACTCATACCTACATATTTATAAGTCCAGCCTTTTTTCAGCAATCGAAGCCGACAGAACTCTTAAAATATGGAGAGAGCTGGGCATTAAAACCCTGGGGCAATTGATGGACGGAGAGGGAGTAGTAAGCTTTGATGTCATACAAAGTAGATATGGTATTCCAGATACTCATTGGTTTGTTTATACACAAATAATTCGTCTAATGACGGCTCAGAGACCTAAACTGCTACCTCCAGACGTCTGCCCCTTAATGGAGGCGCTTACCAGAGGGCGCAGCAAAATTAACACTATATATAATATTCTAATATCAGAGATCAAAGATGATGTTGATAAGACCGAGGTAGCCTGGGCAAGAAAATTGGGAAATCCTGATGTAGATGTTGATAAGGCCCTATTATTGAATAAGAAGATCTTTAGAGCTACAAACTTAAAGGCCCAGCACTACAAGACAGTGTTTAATCTTTATTACACACCGGCAAAACTATTTTCTTGGGGGGTCAGGGCGGATGATACATGTACAAGATGTGGGAATAGGCAAGCAGACCTACTCCACATGTTTTGTAATTGCAATCTTCTAACACCAGTAAAAAAAGAGATTGAAAAATTTTGGGGGGGGCTGTTAGGGCATAAGATTGACCTATCCCCTACCCTAATGATTCTGGGCACGGACTCTGAACTTAAACTTGGGAAAGAGGAGGTAGCTTTGATCTTTATATCTGTGGGCGTGTTTAGGCTTTTGATCTCTGCCGGCTGGAAGGATAGTGTGGCCCCCTCTTTCCAAATGTGCTCACTAGACTGCTTGGAATTCATAATATTGAGTCTGCACTGTATGAACTTAAAGGAATAAGAACTCGGGACTTTGGAAGAAGACTTTGGGCCCCAGTCACAGATTGGAGGAAATCAAAATTGTAAAAAGTCGAAATGTGAAAATGTCTTTTAGAGTCTGTTATTAGCTTTTGATTAACCGTTGAAGATTGATTATGAAATAGCAACAGGATGTAATCATAATGAAATTGTTTTTAGCCGTATTGGATAACTTGAGCTTATATTTATCGCCACATAATTTATTCATTGTATTGCCTAGTCGCGATTTGTTTGTTAGTGTCCTTTTGTAAGAATTGCTGCTTTTATCTCCGGATTTTTATGAACAACGCTTCTTTTTTATCAACTGTAACTGCACTTATATTCCCAATAAAAAATAATAAAACAAAAAAAAAGAGAATTTTGGCAAGATAGGAGATGCCTTTAAAAGGGGATTAGGCTTTCATATGTTGCTGAATGCTGTCAGCATGTAGGTAGTAGGTATGTAGAGTTTCAAGAGAGAAACTAGTGATTCATTGTGTCAAGGAGAGTGAGTCATTGGATCGAGCCTTTAGGAACCCCAAGAAGAAGGAAAATGGGGGGAACAGAGTTGGAAACTTGTATTCTTCTTTAGGTATGAAAGTATCTATTTGAGTACTGTCATATTCAGACCCATTGATTCTATCTGTGTTTTTAGGTGAGAGTAGGGTTTGACCGTGTTAGATGCTGATTACAGCTCCAAAATAATTGAACTTTTGTCAGGGATATGAAAGATTGGAGCCTCTGTAGCACATTAAGACTTGAAGCCTGAATGCCATGCATAATAAATCTCATTTTCTACAATGAATTGTTTTAGTTCTACTTCCACAGTCTTCCAATGCTTTGCCTATAAATGGAGGTTAGACACTGGCTGGGGTGTTTAGATCTTTTGGTTCTGCTCCTGTTTTATTATCTAATGGAGTTGAGACCTGGTCAATTTTTAGGACGTCAGCTCCTTCCGTAATAATTAAGAAGCCATGAATCACGCTGGTACTGAGTGGGGTAAGAGATGGGTATATTTTCCTGGTCCATTTTAAGGATGGCCAGGGGTGTAGGATTTAGAAAGCCGCAGGAGAGATTGAGCTTCACAATGGTGAAGAGGAGATTAGAACGAGTGATTTCATTGTTTGATTGTGTATGGGAAAGAAAGTTCAATGGTTTTTTAAAAATTATTTCTCAAAACACAAGGAGAAATGTCCATGTTGTATTTTGTTGCTTGGGATAGATGGGGCTGAGGGGTTTATGGTCCTCATTCATAAATATTTCGCTGGTATGTATTTTCTTGGAGTCCGTTTCTCTTCTAAACATGGTGTTTTGACTTTAAATATGTGTTTTGTGTACTATATTTTCATACCATTGTGTATGACAAGCTCGAACATCAGTCAGACCATTAATAACAACATTTGGGGGGCTTCTTTTTTACGTCTTTAGTTATAAGGGTGCAGTTCTTTGATTATCATTCAGTGCTTCATTATAGCACGCAATGCAAGTGTTTTTCTATAATTCAGCTGGGATCTTAGGTTGGAGGAAACATTAGGTACATGAATAGTCATTTCAAATTCTTTGCAGCCTCTTATTCTTTGTTTTGGTCTTTTCATTTTCCAACTGGTCACTGTTCAGTTCAGTAGATCTTTATTTCAATGATTAAAAACCATCATAAAAATACATTTTACAATAAAACATTAATTAAATCACATATCTGAACTATATCTAAAAACAGAGTTTATACAAATATAAAAACACAATATTGTATACATCATACGTCATTACTTAGCCTCTTGTATTTCTCAGTCTTGCTGCTACTTTTAAAAAGTTCATATTAGAGCATAAGGATTGCATATCGTTTGCTCTTTGTAACAAAAGTAAAGCAGTTTTGGCATGGTGAAGCTTTGCCTCTTTTAAGATGGCCACCAAAAATGTACGCCGGAGGATCTGATAAAATGAACACGGAAGTACAAAATGAAGGGTGTCCTGCGGAGACCTATTGTCGCAGCCGCAGCCGCAGGCACCCTTATGCTCAATTATTAAAGTAAAACCAGATGGGTAAGACAAAATGTTTAGTAACAGATTGAGCCTAAAACGACACATTAAAAACCTGTCCTGCGGGTTGTACATCAAGAAAAGATAGGGTTCCATACCTTCGCCATTACTTACTAGACAATGGGCAGTTACTGATCTCTTTGGTAGTTAGGAGCCTAATCTGCAGAATGCAAACTTTTCTAACAGCAGTTTTTTAATTTGGAATTTACAGGAAGAAGAGATTGCGGTCGTGTTGGAGAAGAGGTTATGCCGGTCTATATCCTCTAATGTAACCTTAACATAATTTAGCCAAGGAATTTGCAGCCCCTTATCCCTTTGTAAGCAATCTCCTACAATTAATATGCTTAATACTGCCTCGGGGTTAGCCCAGATTCTGAGCCATACCATAATGGGCCTCAGCTTTGCTTGTTTTAAAATGTATGGGGTCCCTAGTTCGCTGTGCGCAATTACTGCTGGGATCCTCTGCGGGGTCTTTAGGATCCTGCGGAGGAATTTATCTTCCTCCAGCTGTAAGTGTTTTGCGTCCCCAAAACCCCACACCTCTGCTCCATACAAGGCTTTTGCAGTACTTATGGAGCCATATAGACTCATTACTTGTTCTGGTGACCAGCGGCCCAACCTTTGAGCAAAATTTAATATAGCCCCGTTAGAGGAGACCAACTTTGAGCAGCGTTCCTCAATCAGGGATTTAAATTTTAACGCCCCATCGAATAAGAGACCAAGATAGGGAAAGGTGCTTACAGTTTCCAGAATATGGGTCCCTATTTTAAATACGAATTTCCTGGAAGGCCTTTTACCTGCCACCATCACGAAGGACTTGTTCAGATTCACAGACAGGTCTAAATTATCCATGAATTTTACAAATCCATCAATCAGATATTGTAAGCTCCGTGATGTACGTGCAAGCAGAACCGCGTCATCCGCGTATAACAGCACCGGGATATGACGCGTTCCTGCATTAGGGCAGTCTACATTCAGGGCAATCAGAGTTTTCTCAAGGTCGTTAATATAAAGTGAGAACAAAAAGGGAGCAAGGATACACCCTTGCCTCACTCCGCTGGTGCACGGAAAAGGATCAGTACTCCCCCCCCCTCCGTGCTGAAGCGAAACCTGGCCGTGGTGTTCCAATGTAATTTCCTGAGGATATTAATCAGTCCAGGGTCAATTCCCAAGTCCCTCATCATAGCCCACAGCTTGTTCCTGATTACATTATCAAAGGCCGCGGCCAGATCCATAAATCCTAGATAAATAGTTTCACTACTGGCTTTTGTGTATTTAGCAACCAGTAGATAGAGATTAAGATTCTGGTCACTGGTTGATTTGCCTGGTCTAAAGCCGTACTGGGTATCTGCTATGGTGTGGTGCTCTTCTGTCCAGTCCATAAGACGGTCCAGTACTACCCAGCCCAGTATTTTGGCGGAGACGTCGATCAACGATATTGGCCTGTAGCATTGAGGGTTGTCCCTACTTCCCTTCTTGAAAATAGGGACAATTAATGCAGTGGACCATGAACGGGGCAGCCCGGATTTAACAGCTGCGTTTAGGATACTCGTCATAATTGGAACCCATGGTTCAACAGTGCTTAGGTAAAGATCTGGGGGGGTACCATCAGGACCAGGAGCTTTATTTCGTGTAAGACCTTGAATTGCCTTAGTTATTTCTATAAGCGAAAATTCTGTTTCCAGGCTCCGTGTAACATCCCAACCTCCTTCTGGGACTATGTCATGGGTGTGATTATAAAGGCCTTTAAAATGTGTCACCCATTGTTCATGGAGTATGTTGGTGCCAATCACCGGGGTACTACTGTCCTGAAAACATGGCCTGTTGATAATTCTCCAAAATTCCGTGAAATCCCTATTCTCCCCCGCCTCCCTCAAGTCGGCCCAAACTTCAGCTTGCAGAGCGGCCTTTCTCTGTTTTTCCACAGTTTTGTATATCTTTCTAGAGAGGGCCACTTTTAATTTGTCCCTGGGATTGTCTTTGAGGCTCGATTTTAAATCTCTTAATGCTCACGAGCAATTAGTGTCAAACCATCTTGGTTGAGTTATATTACTCCTAGGGCCTTTTACTTTCAGTAATTCATCAACCAAGTTGGTTAGTGACCCAAATACCCTGACCAAGGCGCAGCCCTCTATCGAGGGTTCCAGGCATTCTTCAAACTGTTTTTTCCCTTTTTCTATTAATGATTTGTAGAATGCCTGGGCATCAATTTTCAACCACCTTAGTCGTCTCCCCTGGTCAGTTGGCCTTAATTCTGTGCCTACTTGTTTGCTCCTTTTGGAGCCGCCACTATATATTAATTCCAGGACTAAGGGATTGTGGTCGCTAAAAATGCTCCAGTCAGTTCGAACCTCAGTAATCCAGTTTTTTGCGAAACTGAATACCACCATATAATCTATAATAGAAAAGCATCCTCTTCCTTTAAAGGTTGGGATAAGAGAGCCCTCTTTTCCCGGGACGATCAGATATATAGTGTGTATTAGAGCATGTGTATCTAATAGTCTAGTAAGTGTTAATCCCTTCGCATTGTGTTCGAAGTGTGGCACACTCTCAGCCGGGCAGGAAGACCAATCTGCCGTTACTGGGAGCAGATTTGGGCATAGTCAAGTCAAGTCAAGTCAAGTCAATAAATTTATATAGCGCGCTACATACCCAGAGGGTCTCAAGGCGCTTGAAGAAGGGTGGGGAATTATTTGTCAAATATCCACGTTTTAAGTTGCTTTCTGAATGCTAGGTGGTTCTGATTAAGGCGAAGGTGAGTGGGAAGTGAGTTCCAGGTTTTAGCTGCTAGGTAGGAGAAGGATCTACCTCCTATGGTGGTTTTGTTGATACGAGGTACAGTGGCAAGGGCTTGGTTGGAGGATCGTAGCTGGCGGGAGGGGGTGTAGAAGGACAGTCGTGTGTTAAGGCATTCGGGTACGATTTCGTAGAGTGCCTTGTGTGCGTGGGTTAGGAGCCGGAAAGTAATCCTCTTATTGACGGGGAGCCAGTGGAGGTCTTTCAGGTGACTAGAGATGTGTTCTTTACGCGGGATGTCTAATATGAGCCTGGCTGAAGCGTTCTGGATGCGTTGGAGTTTTTTCTGGAGTTTTGCGGTGGTACCGGCGTAGAGGGTGTTTCCGTAGTCCAGTCGGCTCGTGACCAGAGCATGGGTGACTGTTTTTCTAGTTTCGGTGGGGATCCAGCGAAATGTTTTTTTGAGCATGCGAAGAATGTTGAAGCAAGATGAAGAAACGGCGTTGACTTGTCTGTTCATCGAGAGTGAGGAATCCAGGATGAGGCCCATGTTCCGTGCGTGGTCCGTCGGGATGGGTGCTTTTCCAAGGGCCTCTGGCCACCAAGAGTCATCCCAGGCGGAGGGGGAGGTGCCTAGGATGAGGACTTCTGTTTTGTCTGAGTTCAGTTTCAGACGGCTGTGCTTCATCCATTCGGCTACTTCTTTCATTCCTTCATGCAGGTTGGTTTTGGCAGTGTACGGGTCTCTGGTGAGTGATAGGATCAGTTGAGTATCGTCGGCGTAGGAGATGTGTTGAGGTTGTGTTGGCGTGCGATGACCGCGAGGGGGCTCATGTATACGTTGAAGAGGGTGGGGCTGAGTGAAGATCCTTGTGGTACGCCGCAGATGACTTCAGTGGCCTCTGACTTGAATGGTGGAAGGCGGACTCTCTGGGTTCTTCCGGTGAGGAACGAGGTGATCCATTCCAGTGCTTTTCCTTGGATTCCGACGTTTCTGAGGCGTTGTAAAAGGGTGCTATGACAGACCGTGTCGAAGGCTGCGGAGAGGTCGAGGAGGATGAGGGCGACTGTGTCTCCATTGTCCAGTAGAGTTCGAATGTCGTCTGTTGCTGCGATGAGGGCGGTTTCGGTGCTGTGCTTGGCTCGGAAGCCGGATTGTGAGGAGTCGAGGGATTTGTTGGTTTCGAGGAATGCGGCGAGCTGATTGTTGACCGCTTTCTCAATGACTTTGGCCGGGAATGGAAGGAGTGAGATAGGGCGGTAGTTTTTGAGTTCGGTGGGGTCAGCTGTGGGTTTCTTCAGGAGGGCGCTGAGTTCGGCATGTTTCCAGCTTTCCGGAAAGGTTGCGGAGTTGAGGGAGCAGTTGATGACGTCTCGGAGGTGCGGTGCTATGATGGAGTCTGCTTTGTTAAAGATGTGGTGAGGGCAAGGGTCTGTGGGGGATCCTGAGTGGATAGAGTTCATCAGACGGATGGTATCCTCAGTGGAGATTGGCTTCCAGTCATTGAGGATGTTCAGGGGGGGTGGGGGTTCTGCAGGGGGTTGGGTGGGTTGGTCTTCGGGTCGGTTGTCGAAGCTGTTGTGGATGTCTGCAATTTTGTTGTGGAAGAAAGAGGCTAGGGAGTCGCAGAGGGCTTGAGAGGGGGTGATGTCGTTGGAGTTGGCTTGAGGGGTTGGTAAATTCCTTGACGATGTTGAATAATTCCTTGCTGTTGTGGGCGTTGTTATCTAGTCGGTCCTTGAAAGCGGCTTTCTTGGCATTCCGGATCAGTTGGTGGTGTATGCGGGTGGCGTTTTTGAAGGCGTCCCTGGTGCTGGTGGTTGGGTCTTTTTAGATGACAATTGAGGTCGCCCATCACTAATACAATTGGTTCTGCCCCCTCCTTCCTGCGTTCTGACTCCTGGCTAAGTCTGCAGTCTAATTTGTGGACTACAGCATTATTTCCATTTACCGGCCCTGAATTATAAATGTTAAATAGCTGTATCTTCAACCCCTGCCCTGAAAATGTTACAACCTGGAGAGTATGCGATGTCCAGGAGGGTAGTGGCCAGACTCCTTCTAGGTTTAGGTCAACGTATAGTGCTAACCCTCCCTTTGCCCTTCCAGATCTGCTTTCTTGTGCTGGGATAAAGAAACATTTGTAGCCATCTATTTGGTAAGGGGAGCTTTCAACCGCCCAGGTCTCCTGGAACGCTATTATTTGGAACCCACTAAAGTGGTTCCGCCAGTCTTTGTTTTCAAATTTCCAAGCCAGACCTGCTATATTCCAGGACATTACGTTCAGTCCTCCTCCAGTTCGCTTTCCAACCTGTGCTCCCTAGTTGTCTGGGGTGGGTCCATCCCTACTCAATAGCATATTCCCTTGTTCCCCTCTATCTTGCCTAGCTTGGAGTACTTCAGACCCCCGCTGCTGATAATCTCCAGGATCTCCCTGGGAAGTAGGTACATCACCCACCTTTTTGACCATCTGATCTTGGAAGTTCCCTGCTCCGTTTAGTCAGTCATTTTCGTCATGGAACAGTAGGGGACTGAATCTATTTGTCCACTGTAGCAAACCCTGGCCTTGTGAAAACGAACCTGCCTGGTCATGATTCCTTGCCCATGGCATGTCTGATGCCCTTCCCATTCTGCCAAAGGTGTGCCTTGGATCATATATGACACGTTTTCTTGGATAAAAGTATCCTAGTGGCAAGGAGCGTATGGTACTAGTCTGGTTCCTATTTCCATTTTCCAATATGTATTCCACTAGGCTAGTGTTCCTAAAATTCGTAATGATACAATTCCCCAGGTCTTTCCTCCTGTTCCCTATCCAGTTTACCCTTCTCACACAGAGAATCTCCCCACTTTCCTCACCATGCAGGGCCCTGTGTATGTTTAGCCAGTTGATTATCTTGTTTTTTAGCTGCATGTGTGACTCTCTCTGCCCAGCCTTGAGTTCTGGTAACCCCCACAAAAACAACTACGTAGGGGCACGCTTCCGGGGGTAGGTTTATATTTGGTAAGGAATAGTTAGTTCTATCGTCTAATTCTTGACAGGTCTGATACATCTCTGCCTGTCTATGAGCTGAGGGGTTCCCTTTTTGTGTGTGCAGCATGTTTATCTGGTTTTGAGCCTTATCTGCATCCTTGTTCCCGGCTTTCTGCTTGTTATCCACCTCCACCTGGGCAGGAAGATTTGGGGATGCATGAACTTGTACAATGGTGCATTGCTCATTGCTGACACAGTTATTGTTAGCAGGGGTTTGCCGGACTGGGATAATATCTGATGAGGTGGGATTAGCAATTGAGTTTTTATTTATTGGCCCTTTGTCTTACCTTGCTTATTCAGTTCATTTGTGATTTTATCTAGTCTACTAACTAGTGGTTTTATCTGACTTACAATAAAAAGTTCCAGACGTTTTTAGAGGTCTGCTATAACTTCATCCATCCATCCTGGTGGACCTAGCTGACGTGTTGGTTCTACTTCCACTACCTCATCCTCAATATCTTTTGACCTAAGCATAGCAGTGCTTGGTTTCATTTTCCTGGGATAACCCTTCTTGGTACCGACTCTTCTAGTTCTATTGCGTGGGGGTTTTGTTATCAACCATGGCTGTAGCCCCCTCTACATTCACTACCGGCTGAGCGCAAGGGATTCCATCAGCCAAAATTTCTAGGGTGTCAGTTTGGGGAGCAGGCGATAAATCTTTTTCTGGGGCCTGGATGGGTGTGGATGAGTCAATTGTTGGTGTCATAGATAAGCGTCTCTCTGTGCGCTCAATCTCCCCGGAGACAGCCCCAATAACTTTTCTCAACATTAGATCAATAGCAGTAGGTTGTGCTTTATGGGATGATGCAACATTAGACTCGAGCACTGTTATACTAGGTTTAAGGGGGGTATGTGCTTTGCCTTTGATGGAGCGCGTTTTCGCTTTACTGGCCATAATGCAGAAAAACGAACTCAGGGTTCTTCCTATCTCCTGCTAAATTTTAGCCCCCCTTGAGGGTTAGTAAATGCCTCCTTCCCCCTCTATTAGAGGCTTATGCAAGTTATCACCCCTTCCTGCCTTCACAAGCTGGTTTGCAGTACACTTAGTCTGTAGCCCACCCACATAATCAAATGTCTATTTGACCACCTTACGATCGTGCTGAATGTATTCAGCTAGGTGCACAGTGCAAAGAACCTGTTGGTAGAGCAAAAAGGGGGTGGCCCAGCCCGGCCTCCTCTGGCCTCTGACGGCCGCAGACGGCCTGCCCTTGTCCCGGGCTTCTCCAGGGCGCGCCTGCGAGCGTCCTGCGACGCGGGAGGAACAGTTCGCCTTTATGCGCCTCCGGGCACAGGAGTGGGCGGTGACAGGTAGGCGTCCACTGGCAGCAGGCAAGGAGCGCTGGTAGCTGTAGTCTTTCTCTCCTCTCGGCGGCCGCATTGTTACCAGCAGCGGGGGAGAAACCACGGCTTGAACAGACCTCCTGGGCGATGGTCTACACCTGCAACAATGCGGGAGTTTTCAGCAATGCCCCCAAAGCGTTGTGCGAGCCCCCCACTGCTCATTGTTTTGGAGAGGACAAAGAAGAAAAGATAAAGTGATGTGTCCAGTCTTCAAGGAGCAGATTCTCTGTTTTCAGCATATCATGCTTGGTCATTATGCGGTCTAGGCTGGCCCACGTCCACATGTGTAAGCGAGGAGCATGGTTAAAGGAGATCATTGCTAAGAATAAAGAGCAAAAGCTGTGAGACAGATTTGTCAGTGTAGAGTGAAGTCTCTTAGGAGATGGTATTTTAAGTTATATCCGTTATTTTCTGGAATGTGATAGTTGATGTGAAATTTGATGTGTTTTTTATCTGCTTCATGTTTTCAGACTTCAGTTTGGCTTTCTGTCAATTTGTGCCACTCCAACTCCTATTTTTTCTCCATCTGTTTGTCCCACTGGTGGCCGGACAGGAAAACACCCGCCTTCTGTCACCATTATGATGAGTCTGCAGGAAGGATCTCTGTGGGGGCTATTATGAGTCCTTCTCCAATGAGTGTCATAATATCCCAACTATCCCATGCATGGTATCCAGATACAGTATCTCGCCTATGCCAGACATCGTCAGATCAGTCATTTTGTGGTGCAAAACTGAACTGACTGCTGCAAAAAGAAATATAGCAAAAGAGCATGCCACCTACTAATGTAAATGTCATGGTACTTATAGAGCGCACTGTCACCAGACGTCACCTTGCGGTGTCGCCTATACGTCTTCCTGGCGCTGATACTCATACTGCTGTGGAACCCCTCCTGGCTTTCCCTGTGAAGTGTCCACTCCTGGGCACCCCCAGGGTAAAGCCAGGCATCCTTAGTGCTGTTGGGGCCAGTGTGAAGGCTAAGCAAGCAATTGCCCAGAGTTGCAGCGTGGGACTCCATGATTAGAATAGGCACCGAGGCGAGAATTAACAGGTCCGAGGAAATTGAGCCCGAGAGCCCGCCGAGGCGGGAATCGAACCCTGGTCCCTGGCCAGAACTCTACATCGGGGTCTGCCGCTCTAACCATTGAGCCACACTCCTCCACAATGTCATTTGGCGGTAAATAGAACACTGAATCTATTCGCGCAGACCAAAAATTAAATAGCACCACTCTGAGCAAATTATATAACAGGATGTCATTCATGCTGCGTACAATAAAACTCGGATTGCCATAGAGATCCGCGTCACAAACACTAAACCTTACTCGTCCTCTGGTTAAGGGGCTCTGGGACAAGCGCAGAAGGGAGCGGGACACCCCTTTTTGACCATATCTCATTGTCTTTAGTGCATAACAAAAACATGACTTGAAGGTGGAGAGTGCAGCGTTCATCCAGAAGATGGTCTCTTGGCGTGACTGACAGGTGTTTATTAGTACTCAACTTCTTGCTAGTGATTTTCCTAACATTGAAACGGTAAAAGGCATGGAGGTCATTTAGGGGTCACCAGGGTTTGCAGCTGTGCTCGCCCGTTTTGCCCTCTACGACACCTAGCATTGCCTTTGCGACCCCTGACCTCAGAGGGGGAAAACTCCGTGGCAGGAGCACAGGGGCAGCTCGTCATTATAGACGTTGGTTGGGGCTCTACTTGCAATGTTTTCTCTCGCTTTTTGATTACACTAATAGTGAATAATGCAACATTCGCTATTAGTGTGAATTGAGTACAATTAGCTGGAGTATGCTATTCACTGGTAGTTGAGGCAAGTAAAAAAATGCTTTGAAATGTATGTTGTGTGCGAGGTTGCGGGTGAGTGTACATAATAGATTTTATTTATTTTTTATTTGTTTTATTTATAAAGTTTTATATAGCGCTAGCTAGACCCGTGGTTATCAGAGCGCTTTATATACACAAAGGAAAAGAAAAAGATTGCATAACATCGCAGGACAAGATAGATTGTGTGTAAGTGTGTATATGTGTGGTGTCATGGTTTCTTCTACCAGGTGGTGTTCAAGAACTGTGGTGATGGGCCCAAAGGGGAGGAGCCAGGACAAAGAGGCATTGGGCACTGGTCCCAACTGTGCCCCCCCTGGCCCCCCCACACACACCTTCCTTAGAGATGTCAGTGTCTGTGTGCGACACTATTATCAGACACTGACATCTCTACGGAAGTGTTTTTAAAATAACACCTGAGAAAGTTTCTCTTTGAACTGTAATACATTTCATGATACATCTTTCAAGACAGTAATGAATGAGGAAAATAAATGTATGCTGTTTGTTTAAGATTAAATTGTCTGTCTTGCAGGAGAAATGCACACCCTGTGACCCGTCCTGCCGACACTGCGCCGGCCCGGGCCCGGAGCACTGCGTCATTTGCAAAGCGAACTCTGCCTGGGCCCCCACAGAGAAGAGGTGCGTCCATTGCTGTGAGCCACAGGCCGATCAGCCCGACTGCTGCTTCTGCAGATCAAATCTAGGTGTGTACATGTCTTAAAATTCATGGGGGGCTTTTTGAGGAACTCCACGCCATGGCAAACAGTGCAACAGGTGCAGTGCCCAAGGGTCCGAGGGGCCAGTCAATTCGAGGCTGTATTGATATAACTTACTCTAAACCAAAGTAGAGAAATACGGTTGGGCTTTTTTCTGTCTCCTTTACGGTTAATCTGCAACTAAGTTATGTCGACACATTTTTGAATCTCGCTAAACTTGCTTGCCATCCACGTGTATGTATTTAGGCATACATTCCGTACATTGTACATAAAACACTCACTTCAAAACATTCTAACTAACCAATGTGAAAAGCAACCAAGTTTTCACTAAATGTCTTTAAAAAAACACAGGTCACAATGTGAGAAGCTAAGTAAAGCTACACATTCCAGATATCAAGTCTATTTTTCAAATGTCTTTTTAATTTTAAGATTCAGCCACCATTGAAACATTCTAAAGTGTATCATGCAGCATAGCCACTGAACATATACACACAGTTGTCCTTTCGACTCCTGTCAAAACCCACCCCACCACCAACCACATCACCTATATCGATGCTGGCCCCAGCTGGAACCATCTGTCTCTCCCCCTATTACCTACTGTTGATCCTGCAAGGACTATTGTGTGATTTTAGGTATTTTGTTCACAAATACAACCAACAATATAATGAAATAAAAAAGTAAAACCCCAAAAATTGATAAAGAAACTAAAACCCCCTTGTAACTCAGCCAAATGGCATACAACTTTTCCTGCTAACAGCAATGTTTTGTCGGGGAGTGGCCGGACCGCGGGCCAAGATGGCTGCGTAGACACGCAGCTCCGCTCGATTACCCGGAAGATTTGGCCCTTTCGGTGGCTCCAGACTGAGATTTGTTGCAGCATGGGGAGCCCTGAACTACGCAGCAGCTCCGGTCACCACTAAGCCCCCTGGTGATCGGTCTTGGGCACCGTGCTGTGTAGAGAGGCCTGATGTGCTCGGCAGAGCCGGGGACTTGATTTCCTTCGTCGGCCCACCAGAGCTCTGCTCCCTTGAGCGTGAGGAGGCGCCGGGATCTCTGGCCTCGCCTGGCCCACACAAAACGATTTGGACCGCTGCAAGGCACTCTACGAGGTGGTTGAGGAGACCAAGGGCGGTGAGTGTGATCCACCCGGTTGTGCAGGACACCACCCGATATCCCCTGAGGCCCAGTGGTGGCAGGGACCACAGGAGAGCCTGGGGACCGGCTGCCCAGCCGGATCACGGTGGGGGCCCCCTTATTACCCTTTAGACACCGCTCAGACCGGCTGCATGCTGGTTGGTGTCCTGACTCCTCCCTCGCTGCAGCTGGGTGACTGTTGCCCCTTCACAGCGATGCAGACGGCCCCCAGTAGAGCCGCATTGCGTACTGTTTGGCTCCCCGCGGGACGCTGGGTCCCCGGCATGGCCCCCAAAGAGATTTCTGCCCTTGATCAGCTGGGTGCCCCTCAGTATATTGAACACCACCAGATGGGCTACCCCAGCTACAGCCTACTGTGCTGTGCTACTCTTGGTCCCCAGCCTCCTGCTGACTCTGGTCCTCCCCTGGCACAGTTCCCTTTTCTCACCTTCACTGTCATGGGAAAGGTGGACCCTAAACAAAATAAGCTACCATTTGAGAAGGCCGCGAGTGGCGCAATCCCCTTGGCTCCACTTTGGCAGAGAGGAGTGAGTCAGAGGGGCTTCCTCAACCCACAGTGCATGGTAATGAGTCCCTGATGGCTGAACTGCGGGCCGTCTTCAAGGCCGTTGACACTAGGTTTGATGCCCTGGACAGGAGGCTTGACACGATGGGGTCTAGGCTTGATAAGCATGACGCGCGCTTAGACACTGTGAAGAGCAGAGTTTCTGACCTCGAAGATGGCTCTGCTCAAACGACTAAGCGATTTGAAAGAATGGAGAGAGTGCTTAAAACCGTTGCCATTGAAGAACCAAGACTTAAAGGCCGCGGGGGACGTAACAACATACGAATCATAGGCATTCCGGAGTCCACAAACACTGGGCAATTGGATGGGTTTGTTGAGGGCCTGTTAAGTGTGCTGTTTGGTTGGGACTCTTTCACCTCCACCTTTGTCAATAAACGGGCAAATCACACCCTTCGCCCCCGTCCTAATCCAGGTTGACCTCTTGGTCTGATCATGGCGCGACTCATTACTTTCAGGGACACCGCATTGCGCCTTGCCCGGGAGCCGGGGTCCCTAGACTGGCAAGGCTCATCTGTCTCCTTGTATCCAGACTTCACTGCAATGGTCCAGGAGGCCCGTCGGAAGTTTGGGTCTGTCACGGTTGCTTTTTTGAAGGCCGGTCTCTGGTGTGGGATGCTCTACTCAGCGTGCTTGAAGGTGGACTGTGAGAAAGGGGCTCTATATATACTGGACTAGAATGAAGTACAGTGTGTATAGAGTCCACCAACCCCAGAGGTATAACAGAGGCTAAAGTCAGAACTGACCGTACTCTCTAAAGTGGTAGCTTGGTCGGGCAGTAAGGCAGTACCAGAGGTTAGTGTAAAGCATTTGTTGTACACACTCAATCAGCAAAAAGTTTCACACACTCAAGGACCGAACTCCAGGCCAATTGTTTTTATATCCACAGATATAGTTGTTTTATTTTTAGAACCAACAGTTATAAAAATATACTTTTCGCGTTATGGGTACTCTCATGTAATTACTTTGCAAAGGAGCAATAAAGTTTGTGCACACAGTGAATACAGTATTGGTAGTAAGCAACACAATCCTAAAACACACTATAGCATTGAGTTCAATGGGTTTTCTACATTTAAGTACAGTTGATTACTATGCAGATTACTTTGCTAGTTCCAGGACAAGATCATAGATTCAGTCCTGGGGTCTAAGCTGAAACTAGATTATCAAAAACGTTTTAGTTACTGTAGTGAATTTTCATGAATATAAAGCTGTTTTAAACGTTCACACTTAGAAACTTTTCAATGAAAATCTGACAATGTTATTCAATGGGAGAAAATTCAGAATGCAGGTAAAGTACGATCGCGTTATTTATGTAATCCAGTACTGGTCTCCTAGGGCCAGCATTGGGGTCTTAACTTAGAACAGGTTGGTAATTGCGTTTCATAATTTCGTAGGATTTTTAGAATATCTCAAGTTTTCAAAAGTAGACACTTAGAAGAAATGTCATAGAAAAGCAGACAATGGGTTCCTATGGAGAAAATACAGATCACTAGTAAACCCGGTTGGGTTTACTTTTGCGGTTCAGTACTGGGCTGAAAGGTACAGTACTGGCTTCTACCCTGATCACAGGTGAGTACTTCAGAATTCGGACTTTGGCTGATTTTATATGAATATTTTCAGTTTTCAAAACTTCACACTTAAAAAATTTTCGAGTCAAAATTGGTCAATGTTATCCAATGGCAGGTAAGTGAGTTACCAGTTTCCAGGTGAGTACTTGGTTGGTGAAGTTAAGGTTCTGGGCATAGACTCAGGGGTCCCCCAGGGTCAGGTAAGTACAGTTAGTTCAATCCCAGCGGCACAGGGGCAGCCAGGTGCAGAGGTAGATAGGCCCAATGATATCCAATGAGGGGAAGGGGGTCTTCGGTTGGTGGCTGCTGGCTAGCAGGCCACGAGGCTGTGGGAGCTGGGCTCCTGGTCACTTGCTCAGGGCAAGGGGGGAAGTAGGATAGGACAAAGGTGGCACAGCCAGCGGCACTCGGGCGGCTGGGTGCCGGGTGCTCTTGAGCCGTCAGGCGCTCAATGTTATCCAATGGGAAAAGATAAAAAGAAACAAAGGCTGCAGGCTCGGGGACGGAGACTCTCCAGGAGCGACCAGCACTTCGATAGGTAAGTTGGGATCTTGGAGCACAGGTAGGTACCCCAAAGGGAGGCACAGGGGGCTGTAGGGCGCCGGGTGCAGGGGTGTCTTTGGGTGTCTGAAAAGCTTACCCTCGGCTGGTCGCGGTTGGGGTGGCCCCTGGTTCTGAGTCTGCAGGCGTGGGCTGGTTCATTGAGGAGGGTCTTTGGGCGCTGGACTCCGGGTCCCAGTCACCGGGGGGACGTCCTTGTGGTCTTGGTTCGGTTGGGTCCGACCTGGGCTCGGCGGGTGCAGAGTGGGCTCGTCCGGAGCTTCCTGGTTGGCACCAGGTGGGTTGTTGCAGCAGAGCCTCTGCTGATGGGGGTCCCAGTCTTCAAGAGAGTCAAGGCAGGCAGGTCCTCCGGGTGTCCCAAGGTTGCTGTCCGCAGGAGTTGCCGGGATTAAGCAGGAGCAGGTTCCAGGATCGACAGGCCGGTAGGGCTGGGGCCAAGTCAGTTGTTGTTGTCCTGTTGTTAGCAGCTTCACTTCGGGTCTTCTTCTTCTTGATCTTCTTTTCGTATCGGATCTGAGAAAGGAAGGTTCAAGGAGCCTGAATTTAGGGGCGTTACACGTAGGGCAAGGACAGGGACCAATGGGTCCCTGTCCTGGGGTGAGTACACCCCCTAGTCTGCTCCTCTCCTGTGGGAGGGGGACACGAGCCTAGCTGGGATTGGGCAGGGTTCCCCATCTACAAGATGGCCGGAGCCCGGGGTTGTGCTTCACCTCGTCTCCCCCACCTGAGGGGTGGGGTTGGCACAGGCTGGCACCCCCCCCCCTTCCTGACGTAGTTTTTCCCGCTAGTCTTCCCATCAGAGTGGGGGTTAGAACTGGTGGGAGCCAGTTGGTGGGTACAGCAAATGGTCTGGAGAACCTCACAGCAGCGGCATGCCTTTGAAGCTTCCCCCTGCCCATCCTGGGGGAGGAGACCTAGCACCTCTCCTAGGATGTGCATTGTTGCAGTCCCAGGAGAGCGGGGGCTCTCCACCCAGGGGACCAGCAACATGTCTGCAGTGTGGCAGCCTCTACAACCACTCAGCCCAGACGTGAATTGTAGGTTAGGATTTCAGAGGGCATCTCTAAGATGCCCTCTGGTGCATTTTACATTAAATCCCACGCTGGCATCAGTGCAGGTTTAATGTGCTGAGAAGGCTGGTACCAAACTTCTCAGTCTTCAGTGTAGCCATTATTGTTCTGTGGAGTTCATAATGACAACCTCCCTATACTCTTAATGGCATCATTGCACTTACAGTGCCCAGGAATGGCCCTGGGTACTGTAGGGGCACAGGGCTCATGCACCCATGCCCACGCCTCTGGCATAGGGCACCCAGCTAGAGGGGTGACTGAAGTATTCCAGGGCAGTGGGTTCTGTGGGCATGGCACACAGGGATGTGTGCCATGTGGACTCTTGGTGTAGTTCTGTACTTATGCACTCAGTCTGCAAATGCAGCGTGTGGGTGCCAGGGTACAGGGCCACTGAGGGTGGCACAATAAGTGCTGCAGCCCTCAGGGGTCTTCTCTGGTCACCATGCCCTGGTTACCTAGGGTACCATTTACTAGGGGCTGACAGGTGGCAGGAGAGGCCAATTGGGTTTTTAGTTTCGGCACAGTTTTAGGGAAGGAACACAGGCCCTGGGTACCTGGTTGGCAGGATCCCAGGACACACTCAGTGAAAGCACATCAACAGTTCAGAAAAAAGTGGGGGCACACCAAGGAAAGAAAGATGGCGCTTTCTCACACGGACATTGATGGGAGATCCAGGATCTATGGTTCCCAGGCCAAGGTGCTGGGGCTTTTCCGACCCCGGTCCAATAATGCCCAGCCCCATATATTGGCCACGCCTGATCGCTCTCCTCGCATTCCTGATTCTGGCACCAGTTCTGAACTGTTCTCTGCACATGGATAGAGCCTCGTTGTTTTAATGTGTATATATGATCAGTCCCTTCTGTTGTTTTCTTTCTGATTTGCTTCTCTTACAGGTACTTCTGGAGCCGCTGGATGTGTGCTTTTACAATTTTTATAACTGACTCTTTTGTGTGCCTGGGGATTGTTTGGAGCGTTGCCCCTGCGCTTTTTTGCACCTGTTTCGTAATGTATGATTTAGATATTGTATTGGTTGTCATGTTTACTTTTGGGATTTGGGGTTTTCCCCCACGTAATGTGTATGGGGATGGTTGGGGGGGGATGGTATTGTTGTAGGGTATTGATTCCCTTTCCCTTATTTGACCTATTCGTTGAACTTGATAGATTGTCTTTTGATACAATATTTAACTTTGCCCAGACTCTTATTGATGTCAGATAGCACACGCCACGCCGCAAACATCACCATATTATCTTGAAATGTCTGGGTGCTTAATGACACCCGCAAATGCAAGCAGGTGCTTCACTACTTACAGCACCATCAGGCTGATGTAGCATTTCTCCAGGAGACGCACCTCCCACCTCACCCCTCTCCAAGCATTGCCACCTGCTGTGGCCCCAACAGGTCCTTTGCTCGGTACAGTAATTATTCCAGGGGCGTCTCAATCCTGGTGCAAAAACAGATGCCATTTAGTACTGGATGGACGGTAGATTTTGGTTAAGGGATGGCTCCTTGGGCACACTTTACTCCTGGTTAACGTGTATGCACCCAAAGTAGACACCCCAGAATTTTTCTCTGAGCTCTATTCGCGCATTGACACAATGGCGGCTGAACACATCATCCTAGGTGGGGATCTAAATATTCTGCTAAACATCCAGTTGGACAGCACTTCCACTTCCCCTGACTCCAAACCTAGGGCTAGAAGAACTTTCTCAACACTGAATGACACTTATTGGTTCTTTGATGCGTGGCGTCACTTGCATTCAGTGAAACCTGCATACACGCACTACTCTGCCCGGCACAATACCTGGACCCACATAGACTATTGGTTACCCACTCCTGGTGTGGCCACTTGGTCGCGCTCCATCTCCCACCATCCATGTACACTTTTGGATCATACCCCAGTGGCGCTGGGGTGCAGATCCCTGGGGCTGTGTACAGGATGGGGCAATGGTGTTTTCCCCAGATTGGCACTGTGAGACGCTGTTTTCGAAGCAGAGTTGCATACTACGATTGAAGAGTATTTCGAGTTGAACATGAACACTGTGGACCCTAAGGCCATGTTATGGGAGGCTTTCAAAGCCTACATTAGGGGGATTTGTATCTCCAAGAGAACTAGTATTTTAAGAGACCTCCACCGCACTTTGGCAGGGATCGAGACCCAGTTGGCAGCCCTGGACGCCGTACAGGAAACCTCGTACTCCGTCCCTGACGTTAAACATAGGGCAGCACTGTCGACTGAATTTCAGGAGGTTGCTGAGAGAGAGGTTCACTTTCTGGGGAAGTACGCCATAGCCCGGCGGTATGGGGAGGGGGAGCGCCCAGGGTGCACACTAGCCAGGTGGATTTACCCCAACCGCGGGCCCTCTTACATCACTGCTCTATCCGGTTCGCAGGGCGAACTGATCACTGACTGTACTGGTATCACTGATAGGGTGTTTGCTTATTAACAGGAACTCTATAAAATGAGAGTTGACCCTGACCTGGCTGCTAGTAATGCATATCTTGATGAGATTGCCATGGTATGGATAGACCTATCACAAAGGGATTTTCTCGCTGAGCCGTTAACGGTTGATGAAGTGCTACAAGCCATTGATGACATGGACGGCTCAAAAGCGCCTGGCCTTGATGGGTTCCCTGGTTGTTTCTATAAAATCTTTAAAAAGACCCTCGCCCAGCATCTCACCGATTTGTTTCTGGAGGCCATCGAGCATGGCGAGCTCCCCCCCACGTTGCGGGAAGCGCTCATCCCCAAAGCCGGCATAGATCCACAGCTGTGTGAATCTTACAGGCCCCTCTCGCTGCTCAATTTTGACTACAAAATGTTGGCAAAAATGTTAGCCAATAGGCTGTCCCTGATTGTCGATACGATGATATTGCCGGCACAGTCAGGTTTTATCCCCCGCGGGTCCACTGCGCTGAACCTGTGCACTGTGTTCGCTACTCTCCACCGTATCAACCCTTCTCTTCCGGCTGCGGTAGTCCTTTTGGATGCAGAAAAAGCCTTTGACTCGCTGGCCCTTCCTTTGAGCTACTCTGGTGCGGCTCAGCAATCTATCCGGGTTCATATCTGTGATATCATTGTATACACCGCTCCAACCGCCAGAATTCAGTTGAATGGCGCACACTCTTCCCCCCATCAAATTATCCAGGGAGACCCGGCAGTGCTGTCCCCTCTCCCCCTTCCTTTTCATTCTTGCGATGGACCCTCTTGTCTGACACCTTTTGAAGGAAAAAAAAACCAGTAATGTTTTTCCCAATAATAGAAATACAGAGGTGAACTGGCTCTCCCTCACCTAAGTCCTAAACATTTCCAACATTTTCAACCAGGTTGCCTGGACACATAAGATCAGAAAAGTAAGGGTGGACCAGGAGTGGCAATATGTTACAAATACGTTATATTGTAGGCAGAGTCATTGGGTCAAGGAAACTCATGAAACTTCACTGGCTACCGATGCTCCAGAGGGCTACTTTCAAAATACTCTGCCACGCGCACAGAGCTCTGCATAAAACTGGCCCCACTATCCTCCAAGGGAAAATTGAATTCTACGTCCCCAACAGGAACCTAAGATCGAATCACTCTGCTCGTGCCAAATCCAAGCGCATCCACAAGGCAAGGACAGGCGGACGCGCCTTCTCATACCTGGCAGCCAAAAGGTGGAATGAGTTACCTGTAGACCTCAGACATACCATAAACTACCTTCAGTTCCGCCAAAAACTAAAAACTCACCTTTTCCCCAAAAACTAATCCCCCAGCACAGTCCTCAGCAGTCTCCTTTGTGTTACAGCGCCGTGATATCCCATGGGATGAGTGTCGCGCTTTACAAATACCAGAAATAAATAAATAAATAGGAACAATACAAACATCTCTGTCCTCTTAGACATGGCAGCATCTCAGCCAACCCCGCAGAGTACCTTGAACCACTTGGATGCTAATAATCTACTTTCTCCACATACGATTTAGGATTAAGAAAATTACTGCTTGGAATTCCTCGGGATATGTATATTCCAGCTAAACTCCACTTCAGCACAGAGTTTGAGTAGGATTTAAAATTGTTGTAATTTTCAGGTGATTTTTATGCATGCCAGACTCGTCCTTGTCATTCCCTATAGATTTCCCTTAGGCAGCTGGGAAAACGGACAAGTTTTGTCTCACGGACCTCTCCTAAACTGTCCTGAAAGAGATGCACATTAGAAATGGGCATACCGTGCTGAAGACCACAGGTAATTTCTTTGATTTCTCTTACACAAGAAATAGGACTAGTAATTTATGAGTAGGGAGGGTGTAACTGGCATTATTCTCTGTAGCGTAATTACTCGTAAATTTAAAAAAATACTTGTAATTATGCATAATTACAAAGGAAGCGTAATACAGCATTTATTGCTATTTTTTAGTGCAAAATGCACCCTCACATGCACAAAAAGGCCTGAGTATACATTTTGTACTAAGAAAATAGCACTAAGTTCCTTAGGATGCAAACAGAAGTAGACAACAGCCACTCCCTGTCTCTTAGTTCATTGTTCCTGTACTCCTGCTGTAGGATTTTTGCCCCAAATTACTTTTAATCATGCTGGAATAATCACGTAATTTCAATAATGTGTAATTACTGAAATTACCCAGGCCTATTTATAAGGCATTATTTTAAGCAGAGTTAGTGCATAAGATATGCAAAGTCATAATAGCAAATACCACATGAATTGTGGTGTTCAAAAATTAAGAGAAAGTATTGGGCCTGGTAGTGGCTAAGAGGGATGTGGCGATGCATTGGGGAGCACCAGTGGTACCCTCCATACATGGATGGAGACTGGGCATGGACCTCTATATGGCAGCAGAAAAAGTGACCTACCGTAGCAGAGGCTATCCTGTTTTACAAGATCTGGGCATGATGGAGAGCTTACTATGGCTGGATCTTACAGACTGTTGCCCCAGTACAACACTTGGACTGACTGCTGGACTGACCCAATCTGAGTGAGGAGTGTATTGCCATACTTTATAAGTAAGGCTCCAAGTTTTCCTTTATTACTATTTTTTACAAATAAATACAGATATAAAACAATGTGTTTCCTGTTTGTATTTATTTTTAAAAGCGAAAAATATGGAAAATTGTGCTTCTTTTTGACAACACTCCATGCTGTTTTTTGTGATTTCCAGGACAACAGCTGAGCAGAAGTTAAAAACAGGTTGATATTTCCCAAAATGTAGGCATGTGTTATCATATATTTGTATTATAATGCTGATATTTGCCTGTAGGTGTAATGTTTTGCTACATTTGGCTGCTTAATGTGCTAAAATGCGACAGGCAACAAAGTATGTTTATCTTTTATTAACTGTGGAAATATACCATTTTAAATACCCGTAAAACCGCAAAACACAAAATAATTATGGATAAATACCAATAGGTGGCCAAAAAATAAATATGGATAAATTCAAACTGAAATGTTAAAAAAAAAAACATAAAACCGGGAACCCTATTTATAAGTGCTGTTCTGTCTCTGAATCGTGAAACGTAAGCAACATATTGTCATACTGCTATTTGTATGAATGGAATGAAAGCAAACCGCATTTATAGCAATTAATCAGAGGCCTTAGGCCATAAATGAATGATGGACAGATACACGACATAGTGGGCACCTAGGCAAACAATATTTAAATGCACAATTTTTACATGTCTAAAAGGTGAGTCCCCCTCAATCCCTTCCTGGGATTGAGGCAAGGTCTCTGTGAGGAAATATTTCTTCTCTACTGACTGTTTTCATGAAAATTATGAATTGTTGCAAAAATATGTGCTAAGTGGACACTTTTTGTACATTCACAGATGTCTTCATTTTTATAAAAATAACGTTTTTTACTACATAGAATTGTCTTTGGTGAGTTTGGCAGTTGATTCTGACATGTTCCTTCAAATATGGATGTTCTTCATTTATGTTCTTTAGATATTTAGGTTGTAACTTTGACTAGGGTTTTCCAGCCATACTCTGTAAGTGGTCTTGATACTTAATACTTCCATAGAAATTGATGTATTTATATGGTCCCTTTAAAGAACAAACATAGCCAAAAGGCAGCAGAGCTCTGTACAGAGTCAGAGGCAATGATACAGTGAAAAGTTGAATGAAGGCGAAGCTGGATTCTGACTGCTAGTTTGAAACTTTGCTTCATCATGATACAGTGTTCTTTAAAGAGATTTGTCTTTAACTCTTTCCTAAATTGGAGCAGGTTTGAGGCAGTCGTAATTTTTATAAGCATCATAAGAGTGCATGTGTTTCTGACCTGTTGTCATGTACGTCTCTCCCCTGCCCCTTACACGTGTGCTTTTTTATTTTATTTTTATGTTTAGATCCAACTCGGATCAGTAACTAAATAAAAAAATGCCAATAGGTCTGGCTTAAAAGGAATGTTGTATTGTAATGTGAAATATTACAAGTAAACAGAATTGGAATGAATATGTATTTTTGTGGAAGCAAAGAAATGTAGAATAATATTGGTGTAGGTTAAATGGTCAGGTGACAGTTGTACTGTCAAGCCAGACCTAAAAGTTCATGTAGGGTAATGGCTGCCCTTCTCACATCTGTACTGCTGCCAGAGAAAAACAACAAAAATGATCTAGTTATTAAAGACTCTTTAATAGTTTCCAGTGTTCTGTGTGTGCCACTGAAAGTTCAAGTTTAAGCAGCTAGATAAACAGACAAAATGACCGTAGCTCCGTGGAGGACAAGCACTTTTTTTGTAAAAGCACACAACTTCAGCCCAATCAAAACATGTACTCCTGCCTCCCAACACGTGAGCCGGAGCAGAGCACCTCTCCTGGTGATTCTCAAATAATTGTCTGATTACTGCTGAAAACATAGCAGTGCTCTCCGGAGGCCACTGCAGCTTCCATTACACATTGCCCCTGTGAGCGCTACCAATGAAAGTAACAACACAGCTACTGACCATTACACTCCTACAAGTGTGGCAATTCGGCCTATTTCAGGCCCCCAAAGCTATAAAATTGGCTTGGGTGGCAGGCAATAGTAATTTTTTATGAACATGTATTTAATAATAATTAACTGTTATTGTGGTCATCTCTAAATTAGCCAGACAGTGCCACCGTGTGGCAGACTGCCACATGCGCCGGTGTTGACCATTAAAGCTGGTGCCGAGCACTTGAAACTACCGGCTCAAATTAAGCACTGGAAATACTTATTGCTGGTGAGTGGGAAAAGATAAATGTTTTATTTTCCTGGACGACTCCTTAACCCGTTAACCGCGGCGGGCGGTGGCGGGCGTTTCCCAGTGCGGGTGGAATGGCCAACAGCAGCACTGGGGAGGTAGCGTTGCCGTCGGCCATTGGCCGATGGCAGCGCTTAAGGGGTTAAACAGGACTGTTTTTGTTTTCTTCTGTTGGTTGTTGTTTAAACAATGTGCTGTGTTTTTGTGTGTTTCGAAATTCTGTGGGCCTTGAAGCCTGGATTCCTTTCTAATAATGCCAGTGTGGTACTGGGTGGAGGTATTGTTTTGTGTTACTGTGCTCTATTGAAATATGAAGGGTGCATGTTTGTTTAAAACTGTTAAGGTCTGTAAGATAGCACGCCCCGGAAATCCAGTTGCTCTTGTGAAATATAATGTGCCAGTGATGTCTACAAACATATGCCCAGCAGGGTCGAATTGGCCTATAGGGCAGTCGGGCAGTATCCGAGCGGCTTGTCCAACAGGTCAGTGTATGGGCCGAGTTTTAGCAGCTTGTGGGCCTGTTTCATGGTGAGCTGGTTACTGTTGATGGCCCTGATATTCCCACAAACATTGCCTGCTGGGAGCACAGATTCCTGCAATCTCCCATATCTTGCACAATACCCACACAGCGTGTCTTTGCAAATCCAGCACTGGCCTGATTGCTAATGTGGGCCACGTCTTTTAGCTATCTAGTTTGCTAATGGGGCCACTTTTATCTTGGTACCTGGACCCATTTTTTGTGTCCCCGTCCATGACCATGATGCCCAGGATACAAACATCCCAAGGGGATTCCAGAAGCACATGCAGTGTAACAAGTGGAAGCCAGGGAATTTAAGGCACCATATCACGAGAAATAAGGTAGGAAAGAGTTCCACAAATGTACGTGCTTTGATCTCACCTATTTGTGCACAAACACCAGCACTTTACTGCACATTACTTAAAAAAGTAGTGCAAAAAGACACAAAGAAGCCGAGCATATTTGCAATAAGGCCATTCTTCTCCAATACATTAATTTCCATACCCATAAGGCTCTGCACTCCTAGATGTACATACATTTGTGAAGGGCTACTTGGAGGTCCAAACAAATGTACAAAGATTGTACTTTTATTAGGAGGTCCATGGTGATGAGATGCTAACCCCTAGAATCAAACACACCTGCAGAAATACCTGGCAGCTTTCGTCACATGGGTACTTTGAGACTAGTCGCTACCGACAGGGCTATGCTTTGTAGAAGTCTTGGTGGTTGTCTTGTATGAGCAGTGCTAGTTCTTGTTTGCAAGTAGTTCACAAGGTCATAGATAACACGAATCTTATTGAATTAATGAGTTTTGAACAATGTCATTGCTGCTTTCTTTTAAGAAGACTTTACTTCAATAAAAACATGGATTTAAAAGAAAGTGTACTTCAGCCTAGCAGCTTGTAGTCTAAAATTAAGTATCATGAGGCACGTCATTAAACTGTTTTGCAATTATATTTAAGCAGCACAGAGATAGAGGCAGTTCTGCCTACTGACAAGTCACATTCCCTAATTGCAAAGTCAGAGCAGAAGTGCGGATTCATAGCAACTCAAGTCACTGCCTCACAAATGCGTCGGGGGAGGGTGAAGGCAGTTCTCTGCAAACACAAGAGACAGGCTCCTTTAAAGAGTAACTGTCCCTATTCTACATCATTAAGTAGCTGGTAAATAGTGTGACCCAATTTAATGGTACTCAACTCTACAATGTTGGAAGAATGAAGGGCTGGATAGGCCCTGCCAGGATTTCGACTTGTGGCCCACCGGCCATACTGTTACATATGTGAATCCTTCTGTTCCAGCACGCATCCCCAATTCCCTTCTTTTAGAACTATTTTTACAGTAACGCAATTAATTGGGCTGCTGCCTCCCAGATGTTGCATGTTGCCAGGACAGCAACAGCCATGAGAAGGAACTGCGCGTTATTAACTTTGAGGATTGTTGGGAAAGTGTCAAAATATGTTGACAAGGCCATGTGCGTTCCTACGGGCGGATTTTACGGCCGGAGCATTCTATGGTATTACTGCTCTAGGGCGAACTGACAGTGAAGTGGTTGAACAGGTGTCTGAACAGGAACTTCTTTGCGTCGGGGGAATTCCACCGCGGAGGTACCGTCGTGTCTCTCTTTCTTCTTCCCGCTGCATTGCACGCTCCGTTCCAAAAACAATTGCAGGTGCCGCGCGCTCACCCGAGGGTGGATGAACTGGGTGAACTGGGAAACTACCGAGAAAAGTTGTGCGCGCACCAAAGGGCTAGTAAAAAAAAGAGCTACTAATAAAATATGTAGATGAGCCGAGGCCGTGTCACGAATGTTATGCGCATCCACAGAGGCATAGGACGGATCACTGGACATATGTCTTATTAGATCTGACGTTAATCGAGACCTGTTGGCAGGACCGGCTTTGGCACTGGTGGCGACTTGTGCGACAATCTTTATCGCACCCACCCCCACCACCCTCCATAAACAGTGGCCCACTGCGCTAGCCATATAAATACCGTTCTGAGATCTGCATGGTGCACGGTCACTACAGCAGGCATCTTAACCCTCTGCGCTACTTTCTCATAAATGGAATCTGCCAATAGAAATAACTCCAATCGCTCTCCAGCAAGGGCATTCATCACCAGGGTACCTTGACATTTGTATTGTTGCCTGAAACTTGCTGGACACACAGGGAACTCTGCAGAAGGTGCTTTTTAACCCATTAGGTTATTTCCTAACACAGCATCCCCGCCCTCAGGCCCGATCCCCTGGAACTCAGCGTGACTTCTTATTTTGCTAAAATAATATGGAAAATATAAAGGGGTTTCAGCCACCTCTTCTCACCCATTGGTGGTCAGCCTACTCCAGCCTCTGGTTAATAATCACTCTGCGCGCAGGAGCCTGGTCAAGGCAATGAATGTTAGTGGGGTCGGTGTGATTCTGAGACGTCCCAGCAAGATACCTAGTGTACCCAAATAAAAAGACCATAAAGGGGGCTGTTCCTGCGGGGCAGACAGTTAAGAGGGAATTGGGGTATTGCTTTTAAGTAATTTGAAACCAGCCACAAAAAATGAAGGCCCTCAGTGACCTTGACCTGTGCTCTATTTAGGCGAGTCCACCAATCCACAAAAAAACTCCTTGTGAAATGAGCAGGTCCATCCGATCCCCATGAGCGGCAGGCTTCCATACTAGTAAAGAGGACCTGTCCCTCTGCATCCTCTGAGCTAAGGGTCTCTGCATATGGAAATGTACTCTTTTAGGCTACCATGTACCCATGGACGTCATTTAGGAGTAGTCAGTGTCAGGAGTTAGAGGTCGGAGCTGCGACCCATGCTTACCATGATTTCCATGCTTCCTAAGATACTCTTCTGACCCTCAAACTTGTAAGAAAAGTCCCCAAAACTCCATCTGAACCTCTTCATAATTTCTGTGAAAAGGAACTTTACGAGCGCTTCTCTAGGTGAGCTACAACCTCCTGAGAAGCACATTCTAAGGCCTTTTTCACCCAGCTTGAACTCAGCTGCAGACTCATCCCAAGTGCAGGCAGGAAGCCCTAATGAACTGTGTTCTTGCCTGAGACACCGGCCCCTAAACCGGAAGCTAAACCCAGATTTATCAAGTTGGTCGCATAAGATGGCTTCCTGAGATGGAAGCCCAAGGCTGGGATCAATATAGGTCACTTGGGCTTTTGATTCTACCTGGAATGAGTACGCTTTCACCTAGTTCTCAGGTCTCTGATGTGGAAGAAAAGTTGGTTAATAGTAGTACTTTTTCCGTTCCCCTGCTCAAGGCACAGCCACTGCTATGTACTGAAGATAATTCTAGGACTCTACACGATACATCGGTGGGGGAGGGCTGTATGGCAGGAGAAGAGCTCCAGGCGAACAGAATGGATGCATGAGAGGATAAGTTGCAAATACGTAGCACGCTCTATTAAAAATACACCTTTAGAGGTGAAAGTGAGGCTGTTGTGACCAAAAAGAACTGGTGATGGGCCTCATCGAAGAGGTAATTTAGAATTGCAGGTGCTTGTAGTGTAGGGTTTTCAAGAGTTGGACCCTTTTATTGCAAATCATTGGTAACTTTCATAATAAGGCAGATGCGCAGCATAACCTAAATGGCAATTTTGGGGATGTTTATATAGATTGAATATACAACAGGGAGTCCCTCACATTGAAGAGTGATGGGGCCTCCAGCTCTGAGGTGCATATCTTTACAAGACACGTCACCCTTCCCAGTCCTATTGTATCCCCCCACATACCATTCTGTTCACCCAAAAGTAAAAACTCCTTCATATATGCAAAAATATATATTGCTTGTTATTTGTATAATTTGCGCTTTTATAAAGTACTAACTGCAGAATTGTATTTACTTCATAGTGCAGAATGTTTTTTTGTTTTTGTTGCAGTTTCATATAGAGCAAACTCAACCCGAAGGTATCAGAGCACTTTACATGAGCACCAGTTGCATTACAGTTGGACACATTCATTTTAGGCAGGGGGTGATTAAAGGCCAGATGTACGACCCGTTTTTGCATACGCAAACGGGTTTGTGACCCGTTTGCGCATGCAAAAACCTCATGGGCCATGTACAAACCCTATTTTGCGATTCGCAATTTATTTGTGAATCACTAAATAGGTTTTGCTACTTGCTATTAGGAAGGGGCGTTCCCTTCCTACTAGCGACCGCAAAGCCATGTACCAATGTTTTGCAACTCTAATTGCTGTCGCAAAACACTCGCAAATTACCACCCTCTTCAAGAGGGTGGTAATGGAGTCGCAAATGGGAAGCAGTCTCCAGAGGGCCATTCCCCTTTGTGACTGACTCAGAAAATATTTTTTTTAAGTATAGGCAGTGATCCCAGGGACCACTACCTGCCCCTAAAAAATGAAACAAAAACGTTTAATTTTTGTTGTTGTTTAAATGCATCCTGTTTTCCTTTAGGGAAAACGGGCTGCATTTAAAAAAAAAAAGAAATTGCTTTATTTAAAAACAGTCCCTGACATGGAGGTCTGCTGAGCCCTGCAGGCCACCATCCCTGGGAGGGCCTGTCATTCCCAATGGGCTCGCAAATTGCGAGAGGCTCATGAATATTTATGAGCCTAGCAATTTACAACCACATTGGGAATTGCAAACAGTGTTAAACACACTGTTGTACATGCCAAATAGCGGCTTGCAAATTGTGATTCGCAATTAGAGAGGCGCTATTTTGCAGGTCGTACATCAGGCTCGAAGTAATTTGCCTAGAAGCACAAGATGCTGGAGCCTCCTGCCAGACTCAAACCTGGTTCTCCAGCTTTAAAGTCGGCCACTTTAGCAGTTAAGCCACATCCTCTACCCAATTAGCTATAAAACTCAGTCGAATCAATAAAATATGCTGCCTTCACAAGAAACTTTAGGTTGTACTGCAGCAAGTCCTACAAGGATTGCTGCTCTTATATCTCCTGAGGCGGAAGCCGGGAGGCACTGTTAGACAGCGCTTTTTAAAATTGATTAATACTTTGACGCTATTTTATTGTTACTGCTCCTTGCCCCTTGTGTCCGCCCCTCCCTCCTCTCAGCGTCCACGGAGCTTATCATGGCGTTTTGTATTTTTAAAATCTTGTTTTGATGTGAGGGACCTGCTTTCACTGTTACTACACATACTTACTGCCTAGCCTGGGCGACTATCGGCCGATTTACGGGCTGAGGCTCCCGGGCGCCGCATTTTCGGCAGCGGCCATCTTTGATTGGGCATTTCTGTCTGAGGCGCTCTAGTCGCCAGTACTTAAACAACTGGGTATGGCTCCGCGCAGCGGACGCGATCAGCGGTCGCGCCGCATTCGCGCCGGAGTCAAGCCAGAGTCCAGCCCGTCTGCGCCCGTCTGCGCCCGTCAGCGACAGGGAAGCGCCAGGGGCCAGGCATAATATCTCAGGTGACTCTACTGATCTATCTACTGTCCTGCGAGCCTTAAAACCCTCTAGGCTGCCTTGTCATTACACCTTAACCCCTGATTTTCTTGCTACTACCCCTGTATGTGGCTGCTGTAATAAGCCCACTTTATTTACCTCGCCGGATAGGGCTATTCATCGCCCCCCTCCTACAGGGCCTTCCCCCTCTCCCACTGTCTACACGGGGCTCCTTTTGAACACCCGCTCATTGGTCAAAAACAATGTCTCTTTTAGAGACCTCATCTCACAGGAAAAGCCTTCCTGGGCCTTTATCACAGAAACTTGGGCCTCAGATTCTTCTCAGCCGGATTTGATAAATGCTATTCCTGAAGGATACTCGCTGGCCAGGATGGACAGAGTGGGTCGTGTGGGAGGAGGTCTGGGGTTACTCTATCTCAGCTCCATAAAATGCCGGACTGTCCATCTGTCTTCCCCCGCTAAGAAATTGCAAGCAATGCATTTTACCCTCAACCCCTCCCCCACTATCTCCTTTACTGGGATACTGGTCTATAGACCCCCTGGTCCTAGGTCGGCTTTTTGCTCCGATCTTCTTGAAATCTTAGAGCCCTACATCGCAGGGCCCTGCTTGACCATTTTAGGAGATTTCAATTTCCATTTGGAGAAGCATACTTCCCCTGACACCTCCCATCTATTAGACGCCCTATCCTCCTACAATCTACCTCTGCTAAAGACCGGACCTACCCATTTAGCTGGCCACACCTTGGATGGAATTTTCAGTAATGACTCCCGTCTCTCTATTGGTGCCCCTTTCCCTTTGTCATGGTCGGACCACTTTGTTGTCCCTTTTTGTTTTTCCCCTCTTCCCTCCAGCTTCACCCAGTCTGTTCATACCAAGTGGGTCTTAAGAAGGAATTTTGGGGAGATTACTAACGACTCCCTTGCCCCTTACCTGGCTTCATTTAAGCCCTCTTCCACCGGTGATGTTCACTCGGCGGCTCTTGACTTCTCCAATTCCTTGATGGAGGCTGTCAACTCTCTCGCCCCTGCCAGGCTTCACTACTCGGCTAGGAAACGGCCCTCAGCCCCCTGGTACTCTGAATCTCTCAGGATTCTTAGACAAGGATGCAGAAGGCAGGAAAGGCTTTGGAGGACACATCTCGATCCTATAGAGAGGGAAAAACACAAAACCCTTCTCAAAGAGTACAAATCGGCCGTACTCAGAGACAAACAGGCTCACTTCTCCAAACTCACATCCTCTCTTAAATCATCCAGTGATCTTTTTAAGATAGTGGATAATCTCTCCCTCATTCAGATGCCTGATCCCATAACAGCATCACAGGATCTGTGTGATCAGATCTCCACCTTCTTCCATGAGAAGATTATGGATATCTACACAGACTTGGAAACTCAGAATCTCAGTCCCCTCCTTGCCTCTTCCTTAATCCCCCCTGATATCCCTGTTCCTACCCCCGTCCACGCTCTTTCCCAGTTCCCTGCCATCACCTCTGCTCATCTTAACTCTCTGCTCGACAAACTTAAGTCTGGATCACCTCTGGATCCATGCCCCCTTAAGGTCCTCAAAGATTGCAGACATACTATCCTTCCCCCCTTGATGGAAGTGATGAACTTGGCCATCTCAGAAGGGATTTATCCCCTCTCTTGGAAATTGGCCACTGTCAAGCCCCTACTTAAGAAATCTACCCTGGACCCTGGGACATTAAAGAACTTCCGTCCCATCTCCCTTCTCCCTGCCCCTGCTAAACTTTTGGAGACTCATCTCAACCTCCACTTGAGCTCTTTCCTTGACAGTACCAACTCTCTTGATCCCTCACAGCATGGATTCCGGAGGACCCATAGCACTGAGTCGGCACTTACAGTGGTAGTCGATAGCATTCGCTCTAGGGTCGACACCGGCCACACCACCTTACTGGTGTTATTAGACCTTACGGCGGCTTTCGACACCCTGTCTCCAAATATTCTTGTTGACCGACTCAGTGAGCTGGGAGTCAAGGATTCTGCACTCAATCTTCTTGCCTCCTTTCTTGACCAACGGAAGCAAAGGGTCAAGCTTGGCGAGTATTTGTCACCTGTCAAGGCCGTGAAGTGTGGGGTCCCCCAGGGCTCTTCACTGAGCCCGACGCTTTTTAACATTTACGTCGCCCCTCTCGCCAGGCTTATAAGATCCTTTGGCCTGGAAGTTCTCTCCTATGCCGACGACACGCAGATTATGGCTTCCATCTCCCAATCTGTGAGCCAAACCGCGTACAATTTTAAAAACTGCATGGAGGCGGTCGCCGGATGGATGCTTAAGAACTTCCTTAAGTTAAACGGCGAGAAAACAGAGGTTCTTGTTTTCGGAGGCAAAAGTGAGATCTGGTCTATGGATTGGTGGCCGTCTGTCCTCGGGGCCTGTCCTACGCCCACTTTTTCTGCCCGTAACCTTGGGATCATATTGGACACCTCTCTTTCCCTGGACAAACAGGTCAGTAGGACAGTGTCCACCTGCTGTAATGCCCTGAGGGTTTTAAGGAAGATCTCTCACTACCTTTCCCCTGAGGCACGCAAACAGGTAGCAATAGCGGTCATTGCTTCGAGACTGGACTATTGCAACGCCCTATACCTTGGCATCAGCAGTGGTCTCATTCAGCGCCTCCAGACCGTACAGAATGCGGCTGCCCGGTTTGTTGTAGGTGCTAACAAACGTTCCTCGGGCACCACCATCAGAAAAGACCTGCATTGGCTCCCCATGCAGGCAAGGATCAACTTTAAGGCTCTATGCCTTACTCATCGTGCCCTTAATGAATCTGGACCAGAGGCTATTCGTGCCCTGGTGGCCCACTATGTCCCTGGGAGAGCACTCCGCTCTTCCAACAAAAACCTGCTTGTGGTTCCTCGTATATCCAAGGTTCGGTGGGGAGGAAGGTCTTTTCGCTTCCTTGCGCCTAGACTTTGGAATACGCTCCCTAGTGATCTCAAGTTGATCTCCTCTCACCTCCAATTCCGCAAGGCACTTAAGACTTGGCTATTCCTAGCAGCTTATCCCTAAGTTCCCCCCCTGGTTGATACCTGAGCTCTCTGGTTACCATCTTCAGCGCCTTGATGCCTTTGGGTTTAGTTGCGCTTCTGTATACAAATTAAAAATAATAATAATAATAATAATAATAATAATAAGGTGTCACCACTAAGCATCCAAGGTGTCCAGCGAGGGTCAATGGGCCAACCTCCGTTGCCCCGCCCCATGATCATTGATCTATTAAGAACCCTTGAAACTCGATCCGACATTTGCATACAATACAGCATGCAAAACCTGAACACACATCTGCAGTCTCTGCACCAAGAAACTCCCTTCTCTTGATATACTGAGCATGGGTTTTTTTAGAAAAGTAGGACTACAGGGGCGCACTACCTGGGTTAAACGTTACAAAGTGTGTAAGGAGCAAACGTATCGTTGTGTAGTGCGTAAAGAGCAGACGGCAAAACGCCCTTAACCGTCTCAACAAGTCAAAGACAAGACAATAGTACAACAAATAAGCTCTCGCAACTACAAGTGTGTATAACAAGACAGGGTTCAATGACCAACAGTAAAAGGAAACGCAGACGCAGGTTCTTTGGTGTGAAATTTCTTGTTACAGCAAGACGTTAACTTTTCTCCAGACTTTAAGAATGATATCAAACGCTGACACGTGTTTCGTCGTGTACGGGTGAGTCAAACACGACTCTTCAGGGCTTATACTCTCAATCCACGGTGTGGTTGGAGTAAGTCTGGGTCTTTAAAAGCTCAGTTATAGGCAATGGGTATTTTGTGTGTTCATACATAGACGAAGCTGGTTAATAAGGTGATTAATGGTGGTATGAGAATGGAGTTGTCCAATCCCATTGGCAGTCTTGTAGAGATTGTAAAGCGCTGTATCCTGTTGTGTCGTCAGGCGGTGAGCCGGGAGGGTATTCTTAAATTGTGCCGACTTGAGGAAACGAGTCTGTCTCCTCTGAGGCGGTGTGCCGCTTCATGCAATCCCTCCTCTGTTTGTTCCCGGCGGTCGTCTCACGTTTCCTTTTACTGTTGGTCATTGAACCCTGTCTTGTTATACACACTTGTAGTTGCGAGAGCTTATTTGTTGAACTCCCTTCTCTTGGTCTGCCATCAGTGTCACACCTTTACTTTAGCAAAAATTGTTCCTCCTTAAGAACAAGGTTTGAGAGAAGGCAGCAACAGGGTCAATTTGGTGGAAAGGAGTCGTCATGACTGTGTATTGGGCATGGGGGAGTAGTGGTGAAATAACTGAGGAATAGAGCCGACCGCACTAGTTCTCTCACCAGAATGTGCTGGGAGCAAGCAGCATTATGATCCCCAATGGGGTGTAAGTATTTTGGAAAACTCATTGAAAATTAATGAAGTTGTTAGAGCTGTACCTTGCAGAGCATGGAGCAGTCCTAGATAGCAGAGGGCAGTGCTGTCCCGATGCGGAGGGTAGGGAGACATTCTCCAAGGTGTATTTGGTTGTGTGCTGAGGGCAGGACGCCAGTATGTAGAGGTTTTGTCCTCTTTGGGCATTTTGTGATCAGAGCAGACAGATGGGGAAGAAATAATTTGTAAATCGTGCTGTAATGCGGTCCTGTATGCGCGTCTTCAAGTGCCTGCGGTCAGGTCAGCCAGAGGGTTCTGCCACCTTCAGACTCAGAGTTCAAAGAATGGCATTCTGGACCCCACTATCTCTCCATCTGAAAACCACAATCGATCACCTGTCTTTTAAGAAAAAGCAAAAACCTGACTCGATAAAACGCTGCAGTTCTGGACTCTGTCCTCTCAGATTACATACAAGCCTTATTGTAAAGCGCTAAGAGGCCAAGTTGGTGGATGTAATGCTTTATAAATAATGAGCTCCTTGTTACAAGTAATTTGGTGCAAAATTAGCACAAGCTTTTAAGTGTTAATTTCATTCCAAGTAATTGTGATTTGTTTGGTTTTTCCACACCTGAGGCTTTGACTGCAGCAGCAGCCAAGCCACATTTTATGTCTTTTTTTCTAACAGGAGGAGCATACAATGCTGCCTCCTTATAAAACAAGCACTTGCAATCAGGGGCGGATTGGAATCAAAATTTGGCCCGGGCACTGACGAAAAAAGTGGCCCACATTTCCGGGGCGTGGCCCACATTTCCGGGGCATGGCCCACATTTCCGGGGCATAGCCCACATTTCCGGGGCGCGGCCCACATTTCCGGGGCGTGGCCTACATTCGCGGGCGTGGCCCACATTCGCGGGCGTGGCCTTTCATGAAATACACAAGGAATGTAAGTGGGAAGATATTGTTCTTGGGAAGGACACAGGGCCAAGGTGACAATGTCCTACAAGCTGAGCACCTGAAAAACAGCCAGGCCCCTTTCTATTACCAAATGATTCTCAGCCCTCCAGCGCAGGAGCATCTGAAAACAGCGAGGCCCCTTTCTCTTAAAAAATTATTCCCCAGCCCTCCAGCGCAGGAGCACCTGAAAACCGCGAGGCCCCTTTCTCTTAAAAAATTATTCCCCAGCCCTCCAGCGCAGGAGCACCTGAAAACAGCGAGGCCCTTTCTCTTAAAAAATGATTCCCCAGCTCTCCAGCGCAGGAGCACCTGAAAACAGCGAGGCACCTTTCCCTTAAAAAATTATTCCCCAGTCCTCCAGCGCAGGAGCTCCTGAAAATAGCGAGGCCCCTTTCCCTTAAAAAATTATTCCCCAGTCCTCCAGCGCAGGAGCAACTGAAAACAGCGAGGCCCCTTTATCTTAAAAAATTATTCCTAAGCCCTCCAGCGGAGGAGCACCTGAAAACAGCGAGGCCCCTTTCTCTTAAAAAATTATTCCCCAGCCCTCCAGCGCAGGAGCACCTGAAAAACAGCGAGGCCCCTTTCTCTTAAAAAATTATTCCCCAGCCCTCCAGCAGGATGAGCACCTGAAAAACAGCAAGGACCCAGCTATTTGTAAATTACTGAGCCCTCCCCAGCCCCAGGGCAATGACATGGCAGGAGAGGAGCTAAAGCAAAAACACAGCTTCTGGGCCATCCATGGGGGAGGGGAGGAGGCTAAGGTGAAGATGGTGCCAGTTCCTCACATTATCTGGCCCCCATAGTGAGAACCATTCTTCCTCGCCCACTATGTCCTGAATGAGAAGGGCTGTGGGCGAGGACTAATGTAATCCCTGTTTCTGGGCTGCGTGGGCCCCAGGGGGCCCGAGGTGAAAATGGCTCAAAGGCCTGAGCAACAACTGGGCCCCTGGGAGGCCGATTCTGGCACACAATCACCCCTCCCCAGCCCACCATCAGCATGATTGCTTGGCAGGGCAGGGGGTCAAGGAGAGGCCGCCACAGCTGATCATAGCTGAACGGCCGGCCACACAGCGAAGCTGCTTTCCTCTCACTGTCAGTGCTCTCTGTGGGCTCGTAAAGGGGGGAAAAAACTGGCCCACAGAGTGCACTGAGACACCGGTCCTTCGGCCTATGCCCGAGTGCCCGCAGTGCCAATCCGCCCCTGCTAGCAATGCCTTTTTTTAATCTGTTTTGAAAACCAAAACATAAATAAAAGCCTTGGTGGTATGTGAAAGAGGCAGACAGACTGACTGAAATATACGCAAGGAACAGTAAATGAAAATACGGTGTACAGCACAGAGGAGGACAACGGGATGGGGCATCGCAGGCATTTTTTTAATTGTGTTTTATATAGTGTAAACTTTACCTGAAGGAGTCAGAGCGCTTTCCAATAGAACCAGTTAAATATGAACTTAACCAACATGCAAACATATTTCTCTCACACATGCACGAAGCTGGTTAGTCATTCCCCCCCCCCCACGCCCGCCCCCCCCCCCTGAAGGACTGGGTTTTTCTAAGACCCAGCGGTGCCAGGGGACAACACCTGAAACCTTCGTGGGTTACCTGTTCCGGCGTACAAATGACAGAGACACGGGACACTTCCTTCGGCGTCAAAGATCAGGGTTTATTTACTGCAGGGAACACGGAAGTCACAAGAAGTACAACGTATGTAGGTTCTAGGAGACTGCTTCAAATTGTATCTGTGGATCGCTCCTTTTATACAGTTTTTCGTCATAGAACAACATGGCAAACAAAAGGTTACAACCCAGTTCCCACAGTAAATTTCATAGGGGGTCACTTTCATGTATTCAAGGTCCCGGAACATAATTACAGTAGCATCGCCGGTTCCCAACTGTAAAAGTACATCTTCCCACCATTAGTGCATTCCATTCCGGCTGTAAACGAGTTAAGGAAGAGTCAGAAACAGGTGCAGAGGAAGACAAAGATAACCAACAGATTGAAAAGAGTGTAAGGGGTGATATCGGAAACACGATTGCAGGGATCAAAGGAGACATGCCTAATGAATGCACAACTGAGACAATAGACCGGCACGGCAAGATGAGCCTCGAGCGGGGCCATCTGCCTTTGCAGTATCATCCCCCTCATCATAAAGACACCCTCAAAGGAACACGTGTCTTCCGCAAAAGTTTGGGAATCCCAGGGTCACGAAGCGGACAGTGTCCGTTCCCTGGCTACTTGGGGGCAAGAAACAAAATGGATGCCGTATCTAAAATGGAACCCGTGGGTTCAGATGAAGAAACCCACGAAACAGACGAACGGTTAAGGTTAGCATAGCGAAAACGCGTACACCCACTAAACTCGTCATTTGCGGTTCATAGATACCAAACTCGACCATTTTCGAGCGAGTCGAAAACACCACTTACAATTGTCACAGAACCTCAGACGCTCCTTTTGCCCTCATGTAGGCAAGCACTAGTCGATATCAGAATCGATCTCGATATTCATCAGATCATCCAGATGTTGCTGCAACATTATTCTATCCATCAGTGCTTCCTTGGTAACAGGTGGCCGTCTTATACACGTCGTAGCACAAAGGCCACATAAGGCAGGACCACACTGCACACAAAGACAACACGTGAACAGAAATGCTACAACAACCCCAATGATCATCAGAATTTTCCAACCCGACGTCGACATCAGGCCCCAAAACCACCCTAGTAGCGTCCAATCACCTACGTCCACGTGTATGGACTCGGAGATCTTATGCAACTTCGAGATGGCTTGATAGACAGTTGGAGCGTTATCAGGAATGAAAATGCAGCAACTCGAATGGATCACCTTACATACTCCACCTCTATCTGCAAGGACAACGTCTAAAACCATACGGTTTCGTAACGTCATAAGCATGTCAGCCTGAAGCTCTGCTGTGATGTTACCAAGGGCACTGGCAGTGATATTAGCGGTCGATTCCACCACTCGAGTCAACTGTCTCAGGTTCCTACTATTGATCATAGGTACCCAAAACGTCAAGAAACCCTTAAAGAAGTCTCCTGCTTCTTGACCGTCAGTGTCCTCTTCGCTAATCACGCCTCTCACAACTCTGGTCTTGTGATAATCCGACCCAACAGTGAAGGTCGGCGGCAACAGATTCGCAATATAACATGTGCCTGAGAAATCAGGAGGCAACCATGTATATGCGCGGTCATAACAAACAAAGTATATACCCTTGGCAGTCAGAAGAACAGGGGAAGAGGCCGTCGGTAAAACATACGTTTCAGTACAGGCACTCCTCCCAAGCTGAGCTCGCGGGCTTCGGCCAAGGCCTTTCAGACAGAAATCACAGAGATGTGGTACGATCCAGATCGGAGACGAGCTTTTAAGCTGCCGATCACCCACTGACATGCTGTACTCAGCCTCACTCAGATCTCTGTATGCTTGCATCTCTTCATCTGGGATAAGCGATGCGTCGAAGATATCCCTATCTAAATCGGCAATCGCTCTTGCCAAAGGCTTGTGGTACGGGCCAGGACCATGATCTGCAGTGCGTGGCTCTCGATGGGGGTAGGAATCTAGTGCGCTACGAAACATTGTTTGGAATGCTCGAGCTGAACCCTGGGAACTGTAAGGAAGGACCAAGTACGGATTTCCCCTATCCGTGGTATGTGGCATTAAACCACACACCCAACAGTTGGTAGTATTCATCACCAACTGATGTTGATGAAGAAGCTGCACGAAGGAGTTGTTCATGAATTCCGCACGTCTAACCTGCTCGTGTTGGGGTAAGAGGTGAAAAGAATGAGGAGAAACAGTGGAAGTAGTTTTTGTTTCAGAGGAAAGGGTAGGTGAAGCAGAAGGCAATAACGATTGTATTCCATAATATACCCCACCCACCAGTAACATGGAAACAGTTAGGAACAGTAGGAACACCTGAAACAGAAAGCATTTGGTACGTACAACCCTATGCCGTAATGATCTTTGCGCAAGAGTCTTCTCCACTTCCGACAACTTTGAGAATGCCATCCTCTAAAAACCGTCCGCAACGTTCTTGACGCACTTCATTCTGTGTAGCAATTGTCAATCCCCAGGAGTCCCTAGGAATCGACGGCCTCCGACCTAGTGTCAGAAACCTACTAAACAGAAGGAAGTACCCGCATGGCCCTACGGTCAACCCGGATGTAAGGTTCTTTTAATCAAACAATATATACAAAATCTCCTAGCTGTGGAAAAACACACACATGGAAAAGAACTCAGAAATTAATAGAAACCACAATTGTTCAAAAATGTTCAAGATGATAATGGGGGGTAACGTGAATTTCAAAAAGGGAAAAGCAAAAATAATTTATTAGTCTCTGGTATTGGAACGAAGAAAATATCTGCTTCTTCCAGGACGAGTCTGCTCTTCAAATAATTGATCAGATTGTGGAACAGAGTCCTGTCGGTCAGACGATAGTTCAGGTCTTGAATTCTCCAATGGCAAAGGTTCAACAAAGTTATCTGGCTGCACTGAAGTATCTTCCACAGGCTGAGCGTCACTGAACGGCACAAAGTTCGGCAGAGCTTCTGTCTCTGAAGCGGCGATGCCAGTCCTCACCCACGAGTCCGCTGGTAAAGGTATTGGTACCTTCTTTGTATGGGTGGCATGCACCCAATTTTTGCGGCCCTCCAGACAAACTGCAGTTCTCGTCGCGAGTAGCACCTGGAAGGGTCCCACAAACCTCGGCTCGAGGTTTCGCTTCCGGCCAAAATTTCTTGTCACCACCCAGTCTCCCGGTTGGAGCCGGTGGCCAGGACCCTCCGTCTGTGCCGGCAGTGCTTCAAAGACCTGTTGATGAATTAACCTCAGTTTAGCAGTCAGATCATAAAGATAATCAATTAGCATTGGATATTCAAGATTTGCGAATGACCTGGGTCTAGGAACCCCCCAAATATTTGCAGGACGGCCGAACACAATCTCATATGGGCTGAGCCCTACCCGAGAGTGTACAGTCGCCCTAGTTGACAGAAGAGCCAAAGGCAAGGCATCAGGCCACGACAGACCAGTCGTAGCCTGAATCTTTGCGAGTTTCAATTTTAGAGTACCATTGTACCCTTCAACCAAACCTGCTGACTGGGGATGATTGGCGCTGTGGAATTTTTGTGTAATTCCAAGGCCCTTACACACACTCTTCATCACACTCCCCACAAACTCACTTCCGTTATCAGACCATACAATCCGTGGCATTCCATACCGAGGAAAGTATTCCTTCAGTAGGACTTTCGCTGTGGACAGGGCAGTATTGTCTTTGAGAGGGTAGGCTTCGATCCATCGGGAGAATGCGCAAACCACAACTAAAACGTACTTCAGGTTATTACATCGCTCCATATGGATAAAGTCCAGCTGGATTACCTCAAAGGGACATGTAGGAGGAGCAAAATGGCTAGGGGGTGTAGAAGTGCCCTTGCCAGGATTGTACATCATACATACCATGCAATTCTTGACCAATCTCTCAGCACAATTAGCGATACCATCATTCTTCCATACCGGGGACAGCAACTTGCAGATACCTTTCGCGCTAATATGTGACAAGCCGTGTGCCATAGTCACAACAGCTAGCACATATGCATCCAGCAACATCCATCTTCGATTCTCCGACAAATCAATCCAACATCCATTCGCATCCAACTTTCCTGTGCTCTCCTTCCACTTGGTCTTTTCAGTTTCGGTGGCCTCATTCTGAATCGCTTTCACACTTTCAACAGTATCCTCACACATACCAGTTTCTGCAGGCTACCTTACCAAACTCGTCACATACATTCTAGTTGCAAGGTTTCTAGCAGTCTCTTTAGCAATCTCATCCGCAAACGCATTGCCACAACCAACATCATCCGTCACCTTACGGTGCGCACTGCATTTAATAATCGCCACCTGCTTAGGCAATGTAAGTGCATCCAAAAGTTCGTTCACAAGCTGTCCGTGCTGGATCTTCGTGCCATGCGATGTCATAAAGCCTCTCTCTCGCCACAATCGACCAAAACTATGGGCAACACCAAACGCATACTGACTGTCAGTAAACACATTCACTTGCTTTCCCTTCGACAAAACACACGCTCTCGTCAATGCAATTAATTTTGCCGCCTGCGCAGAATTCAGATTCAATCTCGCAGTTTCCACAACCGTACTCAACGTTACCACAGCATACGCAGTCGTCACATCACCATTCGGCAACTTAAAACACGAGCCGTCCACATACAAAGTACCATCGGGATCTTCCAATGGAGTGTTTTTTAGGTCAACACGACCCTTCGTTTCTTCCTCAGTTCGCAAATAACAATCATGTGGTGGTACCTCGTCTGATTCCATATTGGTTAGCAACAAAGTCGCCGGATTTAGGACATTGCAGCGCTTTATTTGAATGTGACTTGCCAAAAGCGTCAACTCGTAACCGGACAACCTTGCGCTCGTCAAGTGTTGGGTTTTCGTACGATTTAAGAGAGTGTCAACTGCATGCGGAACCATCACCGTAAGCATATTATCCATGACCAATCCTGCAGATTGCCGGATGGACACCGCAGCTGCCGCTGTCGCTCTTAGACAACTCGGCAATGCTCTAGCTACTGGGTCCAAGGTCGAAGAAAAATATGCACATGGACGCTGCTTACCGCCAAATTGCTGCGTCAAAACACTCAACGCACAACCTTCCCTCTCGTGAACGTATAGTGTAAACGGCTTGCTGTAGTCAGGGGTACCTAACACAGGAGCCGAACACAACGCATCACGCAGTTCAGAAAAACTTTTCTGACACTCGTCCGTCCATGGCAAAGGAGTTGGAACATCCTTGCACGTCAGGGCTACCAATGGTTTCGCTAGCAATGAAAAATTTGGAATCCATTGCCTGCAGTATGATGTGATACCTAGAAAGGCACGCACATCTCTCTGAGTTGTTGGCACAGTCATTCGAGCGATCGCTGCAATTCTCTCTGGGGTCAACCTTCTTCCCTCCTTTGACAATAAGTGACCTAGATAGGTTACTTCTTGGCAACAATATTGCAGCTTAGAAGGTGACACCTTGTGATGTAAGTCACAGAGATGCTGTAACAGAGACACCGTGGCAATCTTGCAAATCTCTCGTGTGTCCGCAGCCACCAATAAGTCATCAACATATTGGATCAAGGCCGCACCAGCCGGTAACACAAACGCATCAAGTTGACTCTTCAGGGCTTGGCTGTATATCGATGGACTCTCACAGTAGCCCTGAGGAGCGCGTTTAAACCTAAAGCTGCGACCACCTAACGAGAAACCAAATAGGTCCCTGCTTTCCTGAGCAATCGGAATGCTAAAGAAAGCATTCTTCAGATCGATCACTGAGAACAAAGAAGCAGATGCTGGAATCAGAGTCAGTAAAGCCGTAATATCAGGCACCACAGGGAACTGAGGAATCACAATTTTGTTCACCTCCCGTAAATCAATGACAAAACGATAAACAGGAGGCTTAGATGGATCAGTGCGTTTCAGAATAGGTAACACAGGACTATTACACACGTTTCCCCGAGTCTCCTCGATAACATCTTTCTCGATCAAATCATAGATGATCGCTAACAACGCTCGCTCACCATCAAGTGAGATACCATACTGGGGAATACGTGGTAATCGCACATTTGATTTCAATTGGACAACATAAGGGGAGATGTCAAGCAGGCCCACGTCATTGGGACCTGTTGCCCACAAAGATGCAGGAAGAGAACTCAATTCCGGTGGGAGCTTATCAGATGACAAGTACATGGGAGAGATCACTCTCTGACCCAACGTAAGCTCCACTCCCGCAGGAGAACAATACAAAGTCGCATATAACCGTTTCAGCAAATCCAGGCCCAAAAGATTTTCACCACAACCAGTAGTCAAAATCAAAGGAGCTTGCAGCTCACAAGGCCCAATTGTAAGGGGCAAAGGGTGAGAAACCAGATTGCGAACAGGGGCGCCAGAGAATCCAACGGAAACATTTGTTAAGCCAGACAAAGGTGCGCCAGGGAGTTTCGAATGCATGATGGAACTTTTCGCTGCACCATTGTCCAACAGAAAAGGCTCAACGACGCCGGATGTGGCAACTGCGACGTAAGGCCCTCTCTGATCAACCGGAACTGATACTACTCCCTCTCTTTGTCTACGGCTGTCCTAGTAATTACCGTCTTCGGTACCCTGCTCGATATAAAAATCGTCCACATGGTACTGCGCGGATCTACCTGATGATGAACCACGCTGATCAAAACAATTATTGGAATCAGAGGAATTGTTAGAACGCTCATTTTGATTCTGAGTAACACCACGACCTCTACCTCGCGAAGCCTGTTGAGGACCACTACGACCTCCTCTAGATGAATTGCCATTATTTCGATCGCGCAGAACCGGACAATCAAATTTCAAATGACCCTCACCTCTACAATAGGCACATTGATTGTACCCAAGCATAGATCTCTGCGAAGGAGAATCATTCCGCGACTGCGACCTAGCGGACTGCGATTGCGATCTATTCCGCTGTTGAGAATCATTTTGATTTGAGCGCTGAGGATACGCTTGCTGTAACAGAACTTTTGTTTTGAGATCTTTCGTCTTTTTATCCGCACGATCATTTTCCTCCTTCTCTCTATTTTCATAGTATTAAGCCGTGGCCAATATCTGTGCAGAGGTAGAAACGGCCCACGAACTCTCTGAATTTTTCAATTTGTTGCTAAGTTCAGGCAACAAATTTGATACAAATTTATCCACAAAAAACCTCTGACCTCCCTCAGTGCTCATATCTTGACCACTGTGATCGATGAATGCCTCCTCAAATCTCGTAAAGAAATCAGAGACACTCTTGTCCTTCTTTTGCTTACAGGCAGACAGTTTATCCCAGTTAACTTTAATTGCTGGCATAAGTGTCTTCATAAGGGTAATTATTCTTTGGGAAGATCAGTAATGAGCTGTTCAGGCTTAGCCCCACCAACTTGTCGTACGTAAGCCGCCGCAAGAGCAGCCCAATCACCGCCTAACTCGGCTGCGTGATTCTCTTGACGAATTTTCGCCCAAACCGGTTGCGGAACCACGTTACCAAACAACATATCAATGTCGGCAAGGTTCATAATAGTAGCATCCACAAGTTGGGATAACTCCTTATAATATCCTGCAGGATTTTTGCGGGGGTCAGGCAAAGTTTGCTTCACCTGCAAAACTTCAGATCGCTTCCATGGGAGGTGTATCCACACTCTCTGGAAGTGTGGCAAAATGGGAGGAACTTGAGCAGCATCACCTGGCATCCACACTGGAGGGACTTCTCGCATAGGATACTGACCAGGTGTTGCCATCCATCCCTCAGTTTCATCTTTAAACAATGCTCGAGGTATTATAGTGGGATGAAAAGATAGTAGATGTTCTATAGCACGTCGAAAATTGCTACCCACAAGTATACCACTCGAAAACTGAAGCTGAAGTTCAGTTATGTCAACCGGTACTTCGTTTACCTCATCATTTGATATCGCTTCACGTAAGAATTTGCACATTTCATCAAACACGAATCTCTGTGTTGGCTCATTGAATTGAGAGAAAGTCTCAACAATTATGCGCGGGGGATTTTTAAGGGGATACCTAATCCAATTACGCGCCATTTTGATTAGTGTATCACGTTCCCTACCACCAGGAAGCTGACTTCGTCGTTGGGGAACATCAGAATCATCAGACCCAAGAAGCGGTCCAAAAGGAGAGTAAGGATTAGCAACAGCATTAGGAATGCGTCTTCGAACAGACGGAGAAGAGGAGAAAAGTACAGGAGCAACAACATGAGAGCTAAATACAGGAGCAGCAGGAGTAGCCACAAGAGCAGAAGTAGCGGGAACAACAGCTTGAGAGGGTATAGACGGTGGAGCAGTAGGGACAGTAGCAGGTAGAGGAATAGGGACAAGAGGATTCGCAAGGACAGGACCAGCAACAGGCCGATTAACAGATGCCGGAACAACAGGTTGAGGAACAGGGGGAACCACAGGGGCTGTGGTATCCTGTGCATATGGAGGTGGCGACTTCAGTAGATAGGACAACAAAGGGTCCTCTACTGCTTCCTCTCCCTTCTTATCAGTACCCGTCGGTAAAGCGGGATAACATTTATCCACTGTCATACGTTGTAATCTATAAAAAATTTCCTTTTCCTTCTCTTCTTTGTCTGGCTGAAACTGCTCTGCATTTCTCATCGTTATAACGATACCTTCTCTCTTATTACGTATAAGCTGTTTGATTTCTTTCTGCTTGGCTTCTTTACGCCATAACCAAAAGGAATCAAACATGGCCGGCCTTGCTTTCTTTTGAAACAATTTAGCTTCAAGATTATCCAAAATAGGGGTCTCAAAACTACCATGAGGCGGCCAACTAAGGACACCGTCATCTTTAGTGTAGCGGACCCAGCAATCATTAAATGTGATAGGACCCACACCATGGCGACTATATAATTCATAGATTGGAGTTCCAACTGGAGGTATCGGACATGAGTCCTCCAATCGGGAATCCGCACAACAACCTCTAAAGCAGCTCAACAAAGTACTACGGCCAGGCATCGTGCACACTAACCGAGTTTCACAAACTTCAAGGGTTATTGAATTACACTGTCCCCGCAAAATGCAAAAACCCTCGGTTTTTGGTGACTGCAGTCGTCAAATAGAACAACTAAGAACAAAATACGAAGAACCACAAATGCAATGGAACCATGCAACAACTAAGCACCAACAACAACTAAGGATTCTGGGAGCGACCCACAAATACTTAACTCAAAGATCAATGGCGTCACCAGGAAGGCCCGTCAATCGTCTCGCTGTACCAAGGTCTACGCCAGGCGCCAAAACAGGTCGACAGTCAGGGCATCAGTCCGTCGCAGCCGTCAGGAGGCGGGGATCTTCGCGGGAAAAGTCTTCGGGCCACTTATTTCGACAACAGGATCGATGAAGCGGGGTGCACCTTCCCTCGGAGATTTCCCACGAAGTTCCTCACGATCGTCGGGCTTTGGACCGGTACCGCTGATGCCGCCCCACATTGGGCGCCAACTGAAGGACTGGGTTTTTCTAAGACCCAGCGGTGCCAGGGGACAACACCTGAAACCTTCGTGGGTTACCTGTTCCGGCGTACAAATGACAGAGACACGGGACACTTCCTTCGGCGTCAAAGATCAGGGTTTATTTACTGCAGGGAACACAGAAGTCACAAGAAGTACAACGTATGTAGGTTCTAGGAGACTGCTTCAAATTGTATCTGTGGATCGCTCCTTTTATACAGTTTTTCGTCATAGAACAACATGGCAAACAAAAGGTTACAACCCAGTTCCCACAGTAAATTTCATAGGGGGTCGCTTTCATGTATTCAAGGTCCAGGAACATAATTACAGTAACATCGCCGGTTCCCAAATGTAAAAGTACATCTTCCCACCATTAGTGCATTCCATTCCGGCTGTAAACGAGTTAAGGAAGAGTCAGAAACAGGTGCAGAGGAAGACAAAGATAACCAACAGATTGAAAAGAGTGTAAGGGGTGATATCGGAAACACGATTGCAGGGATCAAAGGAGACGTGCCTAATGAATGCACAACTGAGACAATAGACCGGCACGGCAAGATGAGCCTCGAGCGGGGCCATCTGCCTTTGCAGTATCATCCCCCTCGTCATAAAGACACCCTCAAAGGAACACGTGTCTTCCGCAAAAGTTTGGGAATCCCAGGGTCACGAAGCGGACAGTGTCCGTTCGCTGGCTACTTGAGGGCAAGAAACAAAATGGATGCTGTATCTAAAATGGAACCCGTGGGTTCAGATGAAGAAACCCACGAAACAAACGAACGGTTTAGGTTAGCATAGCGAAAACGCGTACACCCACTAAACTCGTCATTTGCGGTTCATAGATACCAAACTCGACCATTTTTGAGCGAGTCGAAAACACCACTTACAATTGTCACGGAACCTCACCCCTAAAATCTGCAGAGGGTTTCTAGGCCTTTCCCTTCAGCTCAACTACATGCCAGAGCCCACAGATGAAGGGTTCTCTCCCAGGGTGGGTGGGGCAACCCCTCCCCTTGGCTCATCTACCTTCCGGAGCCCCACAGGTGAGGGGTTCTCACCTGGGTGGGGGGGCTGCACTGCAACCAGCGAAGCCCCCTCCAATTGGGTGTGGCGCCGAAGAGCCGACGTAGGAGCTTTATGATCCAAGGAGATTACTCCATCGAGGCGCGTCTTTCAAATCTTGGCTGCACCTCCTTGTGGGAAATGTGAATCTGCCTCGAGGCACTTCGAGCGCAAGGAGCAGAGCTGGAGGTGAGTCTCGGCCGGGATGGGGGGCTCGGGGGGTCACGCAGCCCTTCCTTTAATCATACCAAAGGACTCCTGAACACAAAGGAGGGCGCCTTAAGTCCACGAGGAGCAGAAGAGGAGCTAGACGGTCGGGTGAGGACTTCAGGTCAGGTCTGGAAGGGGGCCCTGGGAGGAGCTGCCAGCCTAGAGTCCCCCAGGAGGGCTTTAATCCACCCCTAGAGGCAGTGAAGATGGTCACTCCAAGAACAATGCCTACATTTTACTAGAGGTATTAATAGCTGGGTAGCAGATAGCACATACACAGTCAGCGGGAGCAAATGTGAGAGCCAGAGTGCAAACGTAAGGAGAAAGTTAAAGTGGAAAGGAATAGCAGAGGAAAGTAAAAAAGAAAGACTGTAAGAAATTACAAAATAATGAGAATCTGGGATAAGGAAAAAGACAAGTATGGAAGGCGTAAAACGGGCACCACAAAAGCCTCGAAGGTAGTGGTTGCCATTTTACTGGAAAACCAGCTCGATAAGGCACAGTGCTTGTAAAGCTAGCGCAGTGCTGACCGTTAAAGTATGTTCACAATTTAAAAAAGCAGCCGCCATTGTCCCGGTTGCACACGTCGTCCTGCCTACACAACGAAAAAATTAATTATTGCTTAGACTAATAAACACATACCGTGTAACAACAAAAGTAAAGGGGCCATTAGCCATGGGAGGTTACAAATGAAGAAAAGACGGTACTAAGGAGGGACTAACAAACCGATTACTGAATCAGAAGCCTGCATTTATAAAGGACAAAGACAAAAGCCAATGACAAATATGGGGGGAGAGTGGGCAGGTCCTCCACTACAGTCGTTCGCCTGAGCTGCGCATGCTCCTTGACTCAGGCTCAACCTAAAAAAGGATTCCCCTTTGCTTCTCTGCTGCCCCCTACCAAATGATCAGACTTAGAATTTATTTGGAGGGTATACACCCAAAACACCCCGCTTGAAGCTACGCCACTTTTTGAGTGACTGAATTTTGCTCTTTTCCATGGTGGATATCCACACATAAGGCGTTCCCTTTGGTGCCAGTGTTGCCTGATGTGATAGTAGGACACACTTGAAGTGAGCACAGGGCACATTACAGCTTTATCAGTTCCTGTCTCTTTCCAATGCTGTTGTGAATTCCTTTTGAAGTGGACTGATGCTATTTCACAGCATACCATATTGTGTTCCTAGACTCAGTTTCACCAATGGTTCATTGATGAACTTTGCCTAGGAAGAAAAACACACTTCATGGTGTTTAATTTACAGCATAATTGTAACAGTTTTACTTAAACATAGATGAGGTGTAGTTTGGGTTAAGTTATGCCTGGGCGGATTCCAACTTAAAGTTGCTGAGCAAGGAAAAAACTGCTTGCTACTCAGAGTAGGAAAAACTGGGCAAACTCTGCAAGCAGACCATCATTTCACACCCAGGCATAGTTTTAGTATCCAATATTTAATGCTGTGAACCCTCTTACCGTCCTTCTTTCCTTCTTCTATCTTTCCTTCTTTCTTTCCTTTTTGCCTTTGTTCCTTCTTTTCTACCTTCTTTTTCTTTTTTCTTTTTGCCTTTTCTTTTCTCTCCTTATTTCTCTTTTTTTCTGTCCTCTTCTCTTTTTGCTTCATTCTTTACTTTCTTTTTTTTCATTTTACTTCCTTACCTTCTTTCTTTTTTGCCTTCTTTTCTTTTTCTTTCTAGTGTTCCTTTTCTTTCAGTCTCTCCTTCTTTTCTTCATTCCTTCTTTTTCCATTCTTTCTTTTTCCTTGTTTCTTTCTCTTTTGCCTTCTTTTGTCCCTTCCTTCTTTTTTGTCTACTTTCCTTTTTTCTTCTCATCTTTCTTTCTTTCCTTCTTTCTTGTTTGTTTTACCTTCATTCCTTTTTCTATCTTTCTTTCATTTTTTTATTTGAACTGTTATGTCTTGCTTTGTTTGTTTGCCTTCTTTCCCTCTTCTTTCTTACTGGTTTTCCTTATTTCTTCACCTTTCTTTGTTACCGTTTCTTTCCTTTTTTTCTTTATTTCTGACTTGTTTCATTTGTTCTTTTTTTTGCCTTGTTTCCTATTTTCTTTTCTTCTTTCCTTCTTTCTTTCTGTGTTGCCTTCTTTCTTTAACTCTTTATTTTCTTATTTGTTCTTTTTTTTCTGCTGCCTTTGATTTTTTCTGTTTTTTACCTTCTGTCGCCCCTTCTTTGTGCCTTCTTCCTTTCTCTCCTCCCTTTCTTGTTTCTTCTATGTCTGTTTTTCTTATTTTCCCTTCTCTTTTGCATTCTTTATTTCTTTCTTTCCCTCTCTCCTTCTTTCTTTCTGTTTTTCTTTTTTGCCTTCATTCCTTTTTCATTTCTTACATCTTTATTTTTACCTTCCTTACTTTTTCCTTTGTCTTCTTTTCTTTTTCTTTCCTCCTAGTTTTTGCCTTCTTTTTTATTCTTTCGTTCCTTGTTTCTTTCTCTTTTGCCTTCTTTTATCCCTTCCTTCTTTTTTGTCTACTTTACTTTTTTCTTCTCATCTTTTTTTCTTTCCTTCTTTCCTTTCCTTTCCTTCTTTCTTGTTTGTTTTACCTTCATTCCTTTTTCTATCCTTCTTTCATTTTTTTATTTGCACTGTTATGTCTTGCTTTGTTTGTTTGTAACTTTATTTCTTGCCTTCTTTCCCTCTTCTTTCTTACTGGTTTTTCTTCTTTCTTCACCTTTCTTTTTTACCGTTTTCTTTCCTTTTTTCTTTATTTCTGACTTGTTTCATTTGTTCTTTTTTTTGCCTTGTTTCCTATTTTATTTTCTTCTTTCCTTCTTTCTTTCTGTGTTGCTGTTGTAAGTGTAGTCCTTGGGATCGGTTTGAAGATTATGTTCCACCTCTCAATCTATCCAACGACTGGAATTGCCATTATGGCACAGCACATTGAACTGATTAAGCGAGGGATGTTTGTGGGGGAGGTTAGGAACCAGGAAGGAAAGGAAGGGGACAGCAGGGAGGGAGATCTGGAAAAGACAGAAAGAGAACAAAAACTCATGAGTAACTTTCCTTTTCTGACATTTCTACATACAGTAATAACCAGTACACCTAACCTTGTCTATATACCTGTAACGAAAAAGAATCCTTCAGGGGAGAGATAAGTGATGACGGATGAGGGGATAGAGGTGTAGTTGTAATAATACAAAAGCAATAGTGACTTATAACCTCCTGTTATGCTGGCATATACAATAGCAAACACCAATGTACTATTGAGGTCATTACATAACCCTATCTCACTCCTTGAACCCTTCACAGGGATCGAGAGTTTAGAATATCAGTCCTGATCAATCCCTGTTAATAAAGGAGTGAAAAGACATAGGGTTTAAACACAATCCGCTCTGAACACTCATTCAGTGCAGTGCAAAGAAACAATATGCAGTTGTACCTGTGTTAACTTCACACAAAAACGATCGTCGTTAAGGTAATTCCCCCTGTTCAGGAATCAACTACAGGAGCAAAGTTGTTCCCCTCAAAGTTTTAGGAAGAACACAAAAACAGCAATTGTACTGCAGAAGGATTTGTGGATTGCTCTGCATCCACTACCACCGTCGGCCGACAATACCGACCGGGACAAATCCGTAGGACTAGGGAGGGGCCAAACCCCCGTAAACTACCAGAACTAAACAGCCCTTACGAAGCCACCTTCAAAGACTTCAGTACGTTTCCAGAAATGCTAATAAGCAAAACCTGTCCAGGTGCAAGCACCCTTACCGCACCAAAGACGAACCGCTATGTCACGAACAGCTCGGACCGGAGGAATTCCCGATGCTGAGCGTTGCACACCGTCCTCCTTATGCTTCCGCGATCAACATCTCGCGAAATAGCAAAGGATCATGGGAGCGGTAGTTCCCCCACGGCATTCTGCCGGGAATTGTAGTCCATCAGCGCAGTGCGATCATGACAGTTGCCTTCTTTCTTTAATTCTTTATTTTCTTATTCGTTCTTTTTTTTCTGCTGCCTTTGCTTTTTTCTGTTTTTTACCTTCTGTCGCCCCTTCTTTGTGCCTTCTTCCTTTCTCTCCTTCCTTTCTTGTTTCTTCTATGTCTGTTTTTCTTATTTTCCCTTCTCTTTTCCATTCTTTATTTCTTTCTTTCCCTCTCTCCTTCTTTCTTTTTTTTTTTTTTTTTTGCCTTCATTCCTTTTTCATTTCTTACATCTTTATATTTACCTTCTTTACTTTTACCTTGGTCGTCTTTCCTTTTCCTTTCCTCCTAGTTTTTGCCTTCTTTTTTATTCTTTCGTTCCTTTTTTCTTTCTGCTTTGCCTTCTTTCTTTCATTCTTTATTTTACTATCTTTATTTTTTGCAGTCTTTGCTTCTTTCTTTCTTTCTTTCTTTCTTTCTTTCTTTCTTTCTTTCTTTCTTTCTTTCTTTCTTTCTTTCTTTCTTTCTTTCTTTCTTTCTTTCCTTCTTTCTTTCTTTCTCTCTTTCTTTCTTTCTTTCTTTCTTTCTTTCTTCTCTCATACTTTATTTCCTTCCTTCCTTCTTTCTTTCTTTCTTTCTTTCTTTCTTCTCTCATACTTTATTTCCTTCCTTCCTTCTTTCTTTCTTTCAAAGCTTGTTTTCTCATGATGCCTCTGTTTTCACTACAGCACATGCGCTAACTCGTTAGCACTGCATGCTAATGCACCACTCCTCATGTTCCCCTATCCTTGTGGATGTCACTGACCTCTGTCTTGATAGTGCTGGATTTGAGTAGGCCCTGGACCCTGTTGTGTCTTTGGGTCTGATTTATTTGCTCTTTGAGGGGAGCTTCTCTACGGATAGCCTCTTATAACTCCTATTGGAGTTAGTTTATTGTCTGTGCTACCAGCATCACCAGCTCTTAGCAACCATTCTGTTTTTACTGCTTCCCTCCTACCTCTATCTATTGTGGTTACCCGGTTTGTTGTGGCCTGGAAAATTACTCTGATAGCTTATTTTTGGACAGTGATTGGATGTTCTGTCAGGGGAGGTGGGCATCAAAGCCATTTCTACAGTGGCCAATGTGTGATTCTGTCATTCTGGTATGGTTTTGGTTCTGATACCTTGCTCAGAGTATTGTTCAAAGTCCAGTGTGTGGTTCTGCTACTGTCTGGTGTTCTATTTTTATGGTATTGACCCTGGATCTGAGCATCCTATCTGGTATATTCTATCTGAGTAAAAAATGGAATGAAGAGGTCTTTGCTGAATTACTGACTGTCATACTCGTTACTCTCCTTATCTCATTACCTATGTTTCATCCGTTACAATCAGGGTGGTTCTTTAGTGATGCTAGCTGGTGTTTAAACCCTTCGATGCTCATGGCGAGCTCAGCTCGTCATGCAGCACAGTGCTCCTGTGCTCATGACGAGCTGAGCTCGTCATGACCACACCCGTTTTTATTGCTGTCCAGCACAGCAGAGGAATAGGTGCAGCATTGATGTGGTTAATATGGGACACGTGGGGTTTTGTGTGGGTTTGCCATTTCACGTACACTTCTGGAATCCTGGCCAGTGTAAGAATAATCCTAGGCGTAGTACTACACTACGCTCGCGGAGCATGCGTAGTTTGCGCTACTAAGCACTACATGAATTGCACGTAGCCAGTGCAAAAACATGTAGCGTAGAAGGCATTTTTTGCTTGCTCGCGGTCTTCAACGTCAAGTTGGCGACCGCAAGCGAGCAAAATCAACATTCCAGCAAGACTTTTTCCTCGTTCCCGATCAACAACATCAAGTTGCCGACTGCTAGCAATGAGAAACTACCAGTCCTCGTTGAGAAAGCTGCAGCTCGAGTACAAATCTACTCGAGCCGCAGAAAACAACAACTTCTCTGTGCAAGATACCGTTTGTAATGATTGCACAGTGCGGACAGTGCGGACAAGCATCCGGCACTGTGCAATCAGTGCGAACAGCATTTTCCCAACCGCACTATGCAGTTCACGTAGCTACGCGTAGCGTGCGTAGTGTGAAGTGCACTTCAATTAGCTACACGTAACGCTACTACGCAAACTACACCCAGGGTTAGTAAGAATGAGGGAAAAGAACTGATTTGGAATGATTTAGGTAGAGTTGCAGGAAGGTGAGGTGGTCGGGCAAGTAGACTGTCATTGTTGATTACGTAATAGGAAGGTGTGACCACCGCCGAACTCCTTAACCACAGATGTTTAGCCAGGTTCTTTCAGCTGCCTGTGTCTAAAATCAAGACTCTGTTGGGGGGTACTCACTGGATGTCCCTGTCTGCCCTGGGTCCAGCAGCTGCCCCTGACCTGATTGCAGAGGCCCTGAAAAAGGTGTATTCTCAGGTGTGGAGTCCAGAGTTTACCAGCAGAGATGGTAGGAGTCAGTTGTTATCCCTCTGAAGAAAATAACAGAGGCATACTCTAGTGATTTAAAATAAAAAAGTGCACCCTATCTCGTTGCTTCCTGCTCCAGCTAAAATCTTGGAAAAGCATGTAAACCAAGAACCAGTTCAGCTTCTCTTGGATCAAGAACTCCTGAACCCCTCTCAAAACGGGTTCAGGGGAATCACTGCCCCAAATTGGCGCTTATAGTGCAGGCGGACTCCATTCGAAGGCAAGTCAACCAGGGTAATGTAGCTACCTTGGTGCTGCTGGACCTGTCCATAGCCATTGACACCATATTTCCATCTCTGTTGGAGCAAAACCTGCATTCAGCTGGCCTGAAGGACACAGCCCTCAATTTGCCGGAGTCCTTCTTATTGCACAGAATGCTCATGGTGAGCTGTGGGGATCGCAGAGCTACTCCTTTCCAGCTCCCCTGCGGGGTCCCACAAGGGTCCTCCTTAAGCCCGACCCTATTTAATGTATATGCCGCTCCCTTAGCGATCCTGATGCGCTCATTTGGCTTTCTAGTATCATCCTGTGCGATGACACTCAGATCATTGTTCACAATTCCAATGACTGGGAAGAGAAGGCTGACCGGTCCAGGACTTGCATTATGAAGATCAGCAGGTGGATAAGGGAGAATAGGCTCAAAATGAATAGGGAGAAAACTAAGGTCTTGAGATAGTTCCATTTGGATTAGACGCTGGTGGCCAGAAATGTGTGATACCGTACCTACCCCGGAAGTTGTGGCCAAAAACTGTGGTGTTACTTTTGATAACTCCTTGAACTTTGACACCCAGGTGAATAGAACTATGAGCTCCTGCTTCTGATTAATCAAGAGCTTGAAGAAAGTACAGCTATTTCTCCCCAAAGAGCTTAGGGTGTCTGTGGTTATTGCTCTTGTCACCTCTCGCTTAAAGTACTGCAATATCCTGTATTTAAATGTTAACTAATTCTACCTCAACAAGCTTCAAACCTTCCAACATGTTGTGAGAGTACCTAAATAGTCTTAATTCGGGAAGGGATTGAGGTCCTGCACTAACTGCCAGTTCAGAAGTGGGTGGTTTTTACACGCCTCTACTTGGTCTACGAGGCTCTCCACTTGCAGGGGTCATCGTACCTCAGGATGGCCATTAATTTGTATGCCCCTATGAGGTTCCTAAGATCTGGCTGTCAATGGAAGGTGGTTGATACTAGGTGCAGGAACGCTAGGTGGGGAGAACAGGAGTAGACAGTGGTGGCCGCAAGGCTGTGGAATTCTCTCTGGGAATACATCAGGAATTAAAAAATGTACCTGATATTCCGTAGGCAGGTCAAAACTTGGTCATTGTCAAACTAGCTCTCTCTCTGAGTTGGGGGTATATTTTGGTTCTCTCTGCTCTGGGTCGTCATCCGTCACACAGTCTTATTGAGCTCAGCACTAAGATGTCTTCTGGTTGTACGCGCTTTAGAAATACTACAGTTTAAATGATAATTAGGGCTCCCAGTTTTATTGTATTTCTTTTTTTAACATTTCCATCTGTATTTATCCATATTTACTTTTTGTTCATTTTATGTGTATTTGTCCACATTTATTTTTATAGCAAGCAAAAGAAGAGGCTGCAGCTAGTATTTTTTTCACGTTTATTTAAATAGCCAATGCACGCTTGCACGCGGTTGTTGTGTATATATATATATATATATATATATATATATATATATATATATATATATATATATATATATTACCTACTGGCGGTCGCCAGTAGGTATATATAGTTAGGATTTTTTCTCTATGGAACTTTTGAAAATTCTATGTCTAATAACTTTGGCGTTTGTGGACGGAATCGGCTGAAATTTTTAGGAAAATGGCACATTTTGTTTCTGAGCAGCCCCTGAAAATTTGGGGGGGGTTCCGTCAAGGGAGGGCTGAGAAAAAAGGGGGGTCCCAAAACACGTTTTTCCGATTCATTTTTTCCATAGGGCCTTTGGCCTCACTTTTAGCTCGAACGGCTGAATGGATTTACACAAAACTTGGCAAAATTATAGGGACTGTTAGCCCGATGTGCCTTTGCTGGGTCTCAATATATGTGCTCCAGTGGATTTTGAGAAATTAACATTTAAAAAAACAGATATATCTGTGACAGCGTCCCAGATAGCGCTCCAGATCGCGTACTTTTCGCGTAACGGAGCTTTGCGTAGCGAAGCTGATTGGCTCTCCGGTGTCTGTCAACATTCTAAACAGTCCGGTGCGGCCGCCATCTTGTCTCTCGGTAGGATTGAGAGACAAGAGGAGGAGAAAAACGAAGGGGGAATTTAATGAAAGGGGGCAAGGTAGACCCCTCTTGACCCCCTAGGAATGATGTTGGGGTTATTAAAGGGTCCCGTGGGGCAAATAAAAAAAATGTGATTTTTCGCGGTAGAAGCGCTTCTCGGTTCGCGAACCGGGTCGCAAACTGTTAGCGAAACGTGAATTCGCCATTTTGTGTTTCGATTTAATTAAATTACTAGGTATAAGGGGGTACGGGAGACGTATCCTGACCCCTTATGTTTTCTGAGGGTGGCTGAGGAGGCTCATATATGTTGATACATGTCTTCCAGCGGCTGTGCGTGAGCGTTTTTTTTTTTTTGCTGCGTGACGTCTGTTAACGTTCGATTCGATGGAAATCAGGAACTGTTGACCGCCATTTTGTCACTGCAAGTAAATATTTTGTTAAAAATAATTGTTATAAATTAATCCTTATTGATAAACATTGTCTGCGCTAAGCATGGGCGGAAAATCCGTTTCGCTCGCGGATTTTGCGGATTTTCGGTAAATTCGCAATCCGCGAGATTCGCGAATCTCCCGCAAAATCCGCAAATCCGCGAGCAGCGGATTTCATGGCTTGCTCGCACTGTTCGCGTGAGTTCGCGGCTTCCCAGTACAACTTCGCGCCCCGCGAATAAGCGCAAAATTGCAGAAATACGATTTTAGCAAAACTGAAACTACTTACCAGGTTCAAAAGTTCAGGCTCATCATTAGTAGCCATTTCCTGTAGTGCTTCCTGAGGGGCCCCTCCAGAGTTCAGTTGCCAGTTGCAACTATTATGTGACCCTGCTCTGAACCTCAGAATAGTTACACATATGCCACAAAGGTCCTGAATTACAGCTAAGGGAGACAAGCAGGAGCCAGGCTGGAGGTTCAAATCCATTAATCAGCCCCTAATTCATTATTGTCAGTTGGGGCAGGGCAGGTGTTGTAACTAATTTTGCAACAATGAAAGCACTTAGCAAGTGCAAAAGATCACTAATCAAGAAGCACTAAGGAAGCAGGTGCCAGCTAAAAAAATATTCTGTGACACATTAATCAGCCCCAAATTAATTCGGGTCACTTGAGGCAGGGAAGGTGTGCTTGCGTTGCCACAATAATGTACACTGACTGGACAACCAGAGGGTGCTGTGATGAAACAGAGGGTGGCATGGGTGGGCCAGAGGGTGGCATGAGTAGTCAGAGAGTGGCAGTGGTGACAGAGAGTGGCAGTGATGAAGAAGAGTGTCCCAAACAGGCTGGACACGTAGAAACAACAAGTTCGCGAAACTTGCGACCCGACAGGTAAGTTCGCGCTTTGCGAAATTGTACAAAACCCTCGCGAACTGGCAGAAACCCGCGCGAACACAAAAAAAAAATAATTCGCAAATTCGCGAGAATTCGCGGATTTTGCGGATTGCGAGTTCGCAAATCCGCAAAATTCGCGAACGCGAGATTCGCAAAATTCGCCCATGCTTAGTCTGCGCCATCTTGCCTTTTTTGCAATGCCACACTTTTGTTGAGCACGGCAGCCATTTTAGATGCCTTGACCAGACCCACTCTCTGCACGCCGCCGATCTTCAGCATGGCTCCCCACCCTCGCAAGCATCTCCCCCACGCACTGGTCACCCCCGCTCTCTCTCTCATGCATGGGCCAGAAACCTCCTCCCATCTGCGCTGTTCTTCTCTGAGAATCACACCCTGTGCCCGCCCGACACCTCCCTTTCACCCTATTCACTACCTTACCCTCTGACACTCCTCTTCCTCTGTGTCCGATTGTCCAGGCCGGTCCCAGGCTATCACCTAGCCCTGCAGATGTAGTTTATGGCCCCAGCTGTAGAGAATCACCCCTCTTCAAAGGAGTTACAATAGATCAAGGCCCCCACCCGATGAGATCCGTCACACCACACGTGTTCCTACTATCTGATAACCATCCTGTATTGTGCTTGGGGAGGGGATTCTCACTGTGAGGGTGTGTGGGTCCGAGCCTGAAGCGGAAGTTTCCAGGGATGCCTCTTTGTACATCAAAGTTTTTACAATTATGTGTCACATTATAAATATACAGCACTCCAACAAAGTAGTAGGGTTATAACACTTTAATAACTTATAAATATATACAACGCAACAAAAACAGTAAATACATTTAAACATTTTTTTGAAAAAAAGAAGCAATAATGGTCAGTAGCTGTGTTTTGTGCGAATAGTCCCAAGGCAGCACAACGTGCTGAGTTCTGGACGGCACCCAGGTGATGTTACCTGGGTGCCGCACTGGTTTTTGGTATCCTACAATGCAGCTCCGAAAAACGGCGTGGGGCGTCCCGGGGGGGTGCGGGGGGAGGCCTCGTCAGTAGCGGTCTGTTGTGCGAATAGTCCCAAGGCAGCAGAACGCGCTGAGATGTGGATGGCACCCAGGTGATGTCCAGTAAGTTGCCGCACTGGTTTTGGCATCCTACAATACTGCTCCGAAAAACGGCGTGGGGCGCCCCGGGGGGGGGCGGCGTGAACGGGCCTCCCCAGGTGGAGGCTCGTCTGCTGTACTGGGGCGCCCCTTTACCGTTTCAGTTGCCATTCCGCCCGCTTTTGCTACACTGTGCCTCATCCTCCATTCAGCTGTTTATCGCCTGCTCTTGCGGCTACAGCGTCTCGCTCACCATGTAGTTGAGTTGCGCCCACTCTTGCGGTGCAGCGATAGGCGGCTGCCACAGGACTCTTAAAATGGCGGACGGCTTTTCGGATTTGGGCCTGGTCCACTAAAATGGCCCTGGGACACCTTGGAACTCAGACGTCCCCTGAGCCTTGAAGATTTTACAAAAGTCTTGGGGGCCCCCGACTCCTGCAGGCTTCCGGTGGGGAGCGGCTGCCATGATTGTTCGCGGAATGATCACGACGGAGCCACGAGATGGTGGTGCTCTCATGCTGACGCCAGCTTCAGTCTGAAACATCCAGAAACAAGGTGGGGCTTTCATCGTTTGGGAAAATTATTTTTTTTAATCCAATGAAAAGTGTTATTTTTAGGTCATATGATCAAGCCTTCTATCATTAGGAAACCAAAAGTAAAATGAACCAATGAAAAGTTTTATAAAGAAGTCACATGACCTGTTATGCTTACGTTACGCGCTGCTATAAAAAGCGTAGAAAATCCGTTGGCACGTGAGGCGGCGTCAGTAGCGGACCGATGTGCGAATAGGCCGAAGGCAGCACAACGCGCCAAGATCCGGATGGCACCGAGGTGGTGTCCAGCAAGTTGCCGCACTGGTGTGGCCATCCTACAATGCTGCGCCGAAAGTCGGCGTGGGGTGCCCCGTTGGCCTGTGAGGTCGCGTCAGTCAGTGGGGGCTGTTTGAGGATCTGACTGCATTGGAAAGCAATGGGATGCTGTGCGTCGCCCCCAAGATGGAGGCTCCTCGGCTGCAGTGGGGCGCCCCTTGGTGTTTCACTCGCTATCCAGCTGAGTTGCATCCGCACTTGCGGCTACAGTAGGCCGAAGGCAGCACAGCGCGCCGAGATCTGGATGGCACCGAGGTGGTGTCTAGCAAGTTGCCGCACTGGTGTGGCCATCCTACAATGCTGCACCGAAAGTCGGCGTGGGGTGCCCCGTTGGCTTATGAGGTGGTGTCAGTAGCGGACCGATGTGTGAATAGGTCAGAACCAGCACAAGGCGCCAAGATCCGGATGGCACGGAGGTGGTGTCATAGTTGAGAGTTCTGAGCAGTGCTTGTAACACTGTCTGAAGCTTATTTGCACCTGCTGCAGCTTCACTATTGCCCTGGTGTGGCCAAAGATCGCCCATGACATAGGCGGCCGGCTCCCGAGGTCCGGCGGAACTTTTTTCCTTTTCCTTTCTGCATCTTGTCCCACAATCCGTTTGACCTGAAGACACGACCAGGTCCCTGAATGAGTGCAGGGGGACGCTATTGATTGAATCAAAATGGCGGCTTCACACAAAGCTGACTCAAGCGTTGCTGCTGATGCTATACAGACAAAAACTGGTTTTCAGTTTGTACATTCTTCAGGATTTTTCCATCCAAGGCTGGTTGAGAGTTTGTAGAACAATGGCTTTAGATCTTGCCCTCCCCTCTTTTGACTGTTGGTTCTTGTTGCCTATCTCTTCTGTTGTCATTTAACTGAACCTTTTTTGACTGCCGAAAGGGGTTCTGGTGCGACCGCTGGTTGGTGGAGACATTTTGACTATATCCTGGACCTGCCCGGCCTCGCCCAAAATGGCGCCGGTATAAATGGGACTCGTAACTCCTTGTTGTGTACTGGTTGCACAACCTTGATATCACGAGATACGTATGCAGTTTTGAAGCACATGGCGGGCGGGGACGAGAATTGATTGAATATTTCGACATCCCTATTGATATTAAGTTCTGATGTGTTATTGATTACTGTACTATTGAAAGTTCGAATTGACGTCACCCATGGTACTTGCCCGCAAATGTAAATCTAGATAATTTTATTGTAAGTGGCCCTGTCGTATTTTAATTACAAAATGTACGTCCACCGATTCCGCAACTGTTAGACACCTTAGTTCTTGCAACCTAATGGCCCGCTCGTTACGTTCCTCTACAGTGTAAATGTCTCCTCATCATATACGATTCCAGTTTGCTCCGTGGCCGGCCCACGTGGTTATAGGCCCGTATTTGTATACTGACATTTTCACAATAAAGGTTTTTAAAACAAAACATGGTAGTAGTATTTACATTGGTAAAGTTTTTAATTTTAGTCACTGTTTTCGAATCAGTAAAAGGCAAGTGAAATAAAGCAGTCCAATTACATGACGGATAAAAGGTATAATACGCAGGAACGCAGTACAGATAAATGGTCAAGGGCTGTTGTGTTTTCTACTCCTGCAACATAAAGTGATCGATAAGAATCTGATATTCAGGCATATCGGCGACTAAGACAGCAGGCCGAGCATCTTTTGCTCAACGGCTCCGTCATGGGACGAAGAAACGCCCTTTTTCTAGAAAAAGGAATATATTTTACTTGCAGGACAGTTGTAAATTTTCCGGGAAAGTACATTAGCCTGGAACATTATAACATATATGTTTAAGAAAAAATAATGTTCGAAAGCAATAAAAAGCGTAATTTTTAGGTCATATGACCAAGCCTTTCATCATTAGAATAACAAAAGTAAAATGAACCAATGAAAAGTTTTATAAACAAGTCACATGACCTGTTATGCTTACGTTACGCGCCGTGCCCCGGATCGCTTCCGGGAAGCTGCGCTTCGCGCACCGGAGCACTTCCGGGTGCGCTAACGCGGCGTGTCATATAACGCATTATGCGACAACGTAGGTCCAGAATATAGTCAAAATGTCTCCACCAACCAGCGGTCGGAACACAACCCCTTTCAGCAGTCTAAAAAGTTCTGTTAAATGACAACAGAAGGGACAGGCAACAAGAACCATCAGTCAAAGAGGGGAGGGCAAGTTCTTCCCTACCGGGTCACGTTGGGGCGCTACCGGAACTGATCGAATTGGTAGTCTACAGTGTTTCTGGATGTTTCAGACTGAAGCTGGCGTCAGCATGAGAGCACCACCATCTCGTAGCTCAGTCGTGGCCATTCCACGTGCAATCATGGCAGCCACTCCCCACCAGAAGCCTGCGGGAGTCGGGGGCCCCCAAGACTTTTGTAGAATCTTCAAGGCTCAGTGGACGCTTTCGAGAATGGGGCCCAAGCCCTAGCAGACAAGCGTCCAAGGTGTCCCAGGGCCATTTTAGTGGACCACGCCCAAATCTGAAGAGCCGGCTGCCATTTTGAGAGTCCTGTGGCAGCCGCCTATCGCTGCATCGCAAAAGCGGGAGCAACTCAAGTACATGGTGAGCGAGACGCTGTAGTCGCAAGAGCGGGCGGTAAACAGCTGAATGGCGGAAGAGGCATAGTGTAGCAAAAGCGGGCGGAATGGCAACTGAAACGGTAAATGGGCGCCCCACTACAGCGTGTCTTCAGGTCAAACGGATTGTGGGACAAGGTCCAGAATGGAAGAGTCATCAAAAGGCAAAAAGTTCTGCCGGACCCCGGGAGCCGGCCGCCTATGTCGGGGGCGATCTTAGGCCACACCAGGGCAACACGACTTGGGGAGGGGGCAGGAGCCAAGCGCCCCCTCCCAGTCCGCGCCACCACACCGTATGTTGAAAATCTGAAGCCATCGTTCTACAAACTCTCAACCAGCCTTGGATGGAAAAATCTTGAAGAATGTACAAACTGAAAACCAGTTTTTGTCTGCATAGCATCAGCAGCAACGCTTGCTATCAGAGTGCATGAGTTTCATGCTCGATCGATTGAGCTAGCCGGATCAGGCAACAAAAAGTATAAAATAGTTATGTAAATAGTTATTTAATAAAATGTTTTACCCTGTTACTTTGCTGGTGTGTTGTATATATTTATAATATTTGCATAGAGTTTATCGTTATTTTGGGCGGGGTGGGTGGCGGAGCCGAGCTGTCTTGCAGCCATCATGGTGTGGAGCTCAGTTCATCTCACTATTTTCGTATTTCTCATGAAGGGTTGTTCCTAATGTTTCTATTTTAGCGAGGTCAAAAAGAGATCCCATTAGTGGCCTACTGATTTTGCTCGATTACTTTTGTTTTTTTACATGATTTTTCACTATCTGCAAAGACTAAACAGAGTATTGCGACTTTGTGCTTGTTTGTAAATAGAGAATGAACCAAAGAGAATCAATTCTAAAACAGTAAATGCTTGGATAACAATCAATCAAATGGAGAGACAAGCAGGCACGATGGATTACAACGGGGGCAAAGGCCTGCGTTAACTACCCTTCACTATCTGCAAAGAGAGAGTACTACTAAGAGAAAAGGGGGGGGGGGCAGCGTTCAAAGCACATCAGCGTGCGTAAACACGAAAAAGTTTTTACCTATCACGTACTTGACATTTGACAGCTTTTGATATTTGCTATTAAAAAACCATTGAAATTCACTGAAAAAACCATAGGTTTTAGCCCATATATAGTTAGGGATTAGCATTTACAAAACCTTAATTTACTCGCACAAAACCATAGAAATTCGCATATATAGTTAGATGCAATAACTATATATCTCGCACCCGCAACACACTGCTGATGATGTCACATAATACATCATTCATGACATGGTCAGTGACATCACTGATGACATCTCAAATGACATCATTCATGACATGGTCAGTGACATCACTGATGACATCACTGATGACATCTCAAATGACATCACTGATAAAATCACTGATAACATCTCATTTGTCATTACTGATCACATCACTGATGATATCATTCATGTGATAATATGATCAACCTCTTCAGACTCTAATATAACCTTAGATACAATCAGTGTAAACAGACTCTCACAGACTGTCACTCATCCATGGAGTTACTCACACACCTAGTCAGTCATACAAAGAATCAATCACACCTCCATTTCCTCAACTATACAGTTATACACACCTTACTTAATCAAACATATACTAACACATATTTACTCTCTTATACAATCCCTGATACAAGTTCACAATGATCCATACAGCCACTCACACATTCACTGGCTCTTATGCACAGTTATTTATATATGTCAACTCTTACATGTACTGTGTTTTACATATGTACTTACTTTGACATGTAGCACTGAGAAATCCAATTACTCACCAATGCACTCATGCTGATAGTCAACCGCACATACAGCTGTTTTCACATGCACTTTTGAACCCATACATCTACTGAATCAACTGCTCACACATCTATGCACAGAGTCACACACCTCCCAGCCACCCCTACACACACACTCAGTCTCCCATACAAATATTTGGGCAACCAATCAATAACCCATATAGTTACTCATATAGCTACTGATCAACACATGCAGCAGTTTACAGAACTACAGTAATAATGATGCACAAATTAAGACAGTTTAGTCACTAACCCATGCACTCAGTGAGACACATTTAATCATTCTCTCATACAGTCAGTCATGCACCTACTAAATCCTTCATCCAAACACTTATACATCCACTCATTCTTCAATATGTAAGACATATTTTAACTTTACAGAAACATACAGTCACTGGATGTTGTCATTAGAGATGTCATCAGTGATGTCATTTGAGATGTCATCAGTGATGTCATCAGTGATGTCACTGACCATGTCATGAATGATCTAATATGTGACATCATCAGCAGTGGGTTGCGGGTGCGCGATATATAGTTATTGCATCTAACTATATATGCGAATTTCTATGGTTTTGTGCGAGTAAATTAAGGTTTTGTAAATGCTAATCCCTAACTATATATGGGCTAAAACCTATGGTTTTTTCAGTGAATATATATATATAGATGAAAAAAACAGTCCCTGTTCCGTCAATAATCGGCGGAACACAGCAGGTCTGGACCTCCAGTGACCCCAATGAAATGCAATGGAAATCAGGTCAAGAACAAAATCCAACCTCGAGTGAGTTGCAGAGTGGCGATTTATTCGATAGAGGATGACGCGTTTCACTCCACTAGGGAGCTTGTTCACATAGCGCGCTCAGAGCCATTACAAACATATATATAGTGCAAATAAAGGTAGGACAATACAAGAAAGTGTACACACCCACTTTGCAAAATGAAAAATAAAAATGGTAAAAAGACTAAATGTATTGCAAGTGCAAGAAAACGCAGACAGACAGATTACTATTCACAAAATGAATACATACATAGATTTGTGAAAAGATAATGAAAATAAACACTGGATATGCAATTCATCATATAATGGAATAATTAAATGTATTAAACATTTCATTTATAGGGTAAGCCAAACCCCAAATTTTTCATCAACAAAATGCCGGCATAGTGCCTGTTTCAATGGAGAAAAATCAAGGGGCATTTACCAAAATGCATTGAAAAATTGCAGACCTATTATTGCATCACAGAGTCCACTTCATATTCAAGCAATGAACACATTGTAAAGTATAAACTAGAATAGACTGTCTCTCTAATCAAATGATCTAACATACAAAAAGTGGTGGATTCAGACGTGTTAAAAAAACAAAATGAAAAAGCAGTATTGTGATGAAGTAAACCAAAAGAAATAGTGAAATCTTGATTCAAGGAAGGCACATAACTAGAAACTATGTATATTAAGAAGATGGTCTTGGAGACAGCTAGTATACATTGATATAATCAATCATATAATAAAGTATTCAGTTCCTAAATACATTATATATCTATTTACAGACAATATATACAGAGGGTAGTCACCAGCCGGTGACTAACCCGAGACAGGCACACCCAAAAGGTCAACAGTAATGAAGAAGCTAGATGGTAGTAATAAACTATTGGAGAGGGGCGAGCACCAATATGATGAAAAGACAGGGAATAAGTAAGCACAGAAGTTTGTTTATAGGAAGTTATATATATTAGCCATATTAAGTTTACTCATTACATTCATCTGAAAATGTTGCCATTGTAGTACAAGCACATGTTCAAGCTCCTAGAGTCCGAGTGCTCGGAGGACCATATCAGCTGTTTCCCTTTTCAACCTGCCGCCAGTCGTGTAACACTTTTCATGACATGTAGTTATTGGTCTACAAAGCAGGATCAATGACATAGGACAAGTTTTGATCCACTGTTATATGTACTTCCTAGGAGCTCCTATACTTCGGTTTTAAAACGATCTTCAGTACAACACTGAGAAGTATGTCATATAATAGCTACAATGTGCAATGTTCCAAAACAATTACAGCAAAGTAGACCACTGGTGTCTGTAAAAATGTATAAGTTCCCTATCCGGGCAAAGAAAAGCATCCAGCAGTAATAGTTCCCCCCCCCCCCCCCCCATTGCACGCCAGGAGTACATGCCGATCTCGCACCCCATTCTGTCCAGCTATTATTTTGTGGACTTCCCTCCCTCTACACACCCTGCTTCGCCTCCCACCCCCTGGAGCTAAAAATCTCAACCTCAACCTAGTGCACTCTGATACCCTGGTCGTTTAGAATGAATGCACGCTCATGCACAGTGGCGGTCCGCCCATTGGGGGCGTTGGGGCGTTGCCCCACTAGCCATGGACGACCGCACTTGCATTGAAAGCCAAGGGTATCCTTCTGATCTGTGCTGTCTGCAGCTGTCAGCTCAGCTGATGAAAAAATAAATCCGAGCGCACTGTGCGCTACCTGCCCCGGGACACAATCGGGCATTGTAGGAAGTGGGCCATGGCCGGGGGGCGGGGCTGCAGCGGAGAGAGTGACAGGCAGCACACGCACAGGCAGAGTGAGAATAGCGGAGACAGTTAATCAGTAATGCGCATGTGGGATCCAGGAGTAGTAAAAACTTAGACTTACATGCGCACAGTAGACCTTCCCTCCCCCCCCCTCTCGAGACACAGGGCACAGTCAGGTAGGGACCCGGGCCCCCGGTCTCATAAATGGGCAGATAGTGTCCTGCTCGTAGCCCAATCCTGGCGCAGTGTTGCTTTAACGCTGCGCCAGGATTGGCTGCTGCAGCAGGATGTGTCCGCGCGTTGGTGTTGGCTGCTCTGCTGAGGGGCTGCACTGTATGGCCAATCACCATATGGCTATCCAGCCATATCGAGGTGATTGGCCATTTTCTACGCTGTCGGGGACGTCACCGCGCGTGGTGAAACCCGGCCAGAACACAACAACAAGAAAGTGAAAGTGCAGAGTCTGTGGAGAGTCACGAAGACCAGACGCGTGACCACCAGTCGTCCTGACCTTCGTCGTCATTGTGTGCTCGCAGCTCGCCTCCTCAGGAGTCTGACGGTAAATAAATATTAGATTGTCCTTTCGCTGCCCTTTCAGCTGGTCAATTGGGTCGTTACATCCAATACAAGAGAACATAAGCAAGGGTACCCACAAAGCAATGTTACAGTGTAATTGACCCGTTTACATCATTTCTGCTATTAGATCCATCTATTGTAATACACTATACACCTATAATATCTCGACCCTCCGTGTGCTTCTAAACTCCCCTAGTGGGGCACGTACACATCTCACATTACACATTTATCTTGTGCTGTTTTACACCTCGGTCGGTCCTCCAGCTCTGAGATATCCACCACAGAGCTTCAAGAAACATCCCATAACTGAGACAATCAAAGAAGTTTCATAAAGCACCTATGCACTGATCCTCCATACAAACTGATAGCCAGCCACTGAAACATCCCGGGGTTCACACAATGAACTCTACTGACCGAACCGACCAGTGACCACACGCCATGGATTCCAGGACTGAACATCCAAAGAGCCCTCAAAAGCTACCTGTTTGTACCTGTGCGCACACTGCGGTCTTTCCGTACCGAGACATCCACTGAGCTCTCTCAATGCACGTCAACGGCAACCTCACCTACAAAGTACAAAAATGTGCCGTACCCAAGCTGCTCCATTCACAAGAATGTACGGACGTAAGCATACACAAGGTCACACATCAACTGTACACGTTGATATTCCAGTATTGAGACAGATATCCACTGAGGTCTCAAAATACTTCCCTTTTCCCTTCTCACGTCCACTTGCTAAGGTGTGTGTATAGAATTCACAGAAGGCACCTCCACGCTGATTGGCCCTTTCACTCTCATCTATTATTGTGGCATTGGCACTGGCAGGGCTCTTCCATTCTGTCTCTAGGTTGCAATTCTTAGTGTACTTTCAATATATTTCTGAATCATCCATAAAATTCAACTCTATCAAAAGCTGTAGCCTGCCCAGTTAGTTGTATCTCAGTTCCAAGCCATCCACTCCTGCCATAAAACGTAGTGAGTGAACTGTGTTAATTGAAAGCTGAAGAAACAGTTGAATGCTCAGGAGATTGGCACGCTTGCTTGCAGAGACTCATGTGTATCTGTGTGGGGCAGTGCTATTCTGGCTGTACAGTGGCGCTCAGCGAGTGTTTTCCCTAGTGCCGAGTCTGTGATAGGTGTGATAGGCCCTGGTGGGAGTACTGGGATGGATGAGAGTGGGAATGGAAATATAAGGTTCGAGGGTTTATATTTATTTATTTTTAGATATATTTTCCGTTTTATACAGCGCGAACTCTGCCAAAGCGACCGGTATTGGAGGGTTTATGTCAACACGACACCACCAGTTACATTACACAAGGTCAGATTTTGTTTAAAGACACGGAGAGATTACGTGATTTACTCACAATCACAGGATGTTGAGCCGATGTCAGGACTGAAACCTGTTTCCTCAATTACAAAGTCGGCAGCTCTGGGGTATAGCGCCTCGTCATCTCCGCAATAGTGTGTCTGCTTCTAAGTTAGGTGCTCGCCGCTAATCATTTGATCAGCTGCAGGTTATGGCCAGAAGGTAGAGGGTTCAAAAGTTGTAGCATTCCTCCCCACCCCCAGGATTCATCGGAGGAGGGTGGGAGACGGACCTCCGCAGCCGCTGGCACAAGCACCCAAGTTTTGCATTGGCCTGAAATTTGGGTGAGAAGTCGGTGGCAACAAACGATTTGGAGCACAATGCTTGACGTATCGTGATTAGTGATCTAAAAACATGGTGTACGTGTTCCACCCGAGGTGAGGTGAGTTTGCACATTCTTACAAGGGTAGTTCTGGCAACAGACAGAAGCGTGCACTCTCTGATGTCCTCTGCTGCAGGTGGCAACAGTTATCTCTTAAAAGTCAATCACTCACACCCTCGCATGTCCTGTACAACAGTACAAGCTTGAACATTTGACTAGGAAGCGGGAGGTGGAGGTCAAGGGATGGCAGAGAGCTGTCACTGCCGCTGTTGCAGCAGGCATAGGGAAGGCAGGTGGCACAAGCATTTCAAGGGCAGGAGTGTGAGGGAAAATAAGAGGCAGAGAAAGGGGTACACTAACCAAGAGGAGAGGCAGGAGTCAGGAGCAAGATGGAAGGAGGCGACTGTGTGTCTGACAGTTATTTGTGTGCGTTATAAAAGTGCAGTACGACAATGTTACGCCCCGCCACTTTCAAATGTCACCAGCCGCCACTGCTCATGCATCTGAAGAGTCAGAAGTTTAAACATCAATAAACAGAGGAACATAGCATGCAGCACGTAGAGAGGATCTGCACTAGCCCCATCCAGCTATAGTTTCTCCCTTAACACCAGTCAGGAATGAAACCACTACACCTGCACCAGATAGAGCGCCCAAAACCTGAGTTTCAAGGTGGCGCAGAGAAGTGTGATTCAGGCGTGAAGAATCTCTCACCTCTCCACTTAAAGCGAGGTTTACACTACAAAAGGCCATTCCCCCTCCCTCGCTGGGCGCTATTCAAATAATAAAGCATAGATGAGCACCCTCCCTTTCACTTACATTGGCTTTGAAGTGGCTGAGGGGGGCTGTTATGACCACACTGTGACACATGAATCCAACCACGATGAAGGAAACTAATCAGGGAAATGTCAGCAGAGGTTTGGGGGCAGGCAGAGTACATCCAGAGATCTGAAACAGGCAGAGCGGCGTGGCAACCCCGAGCTGGAGCATGGCTGTGCAGCACAGGTTTCTGAATCAGTTTCGGTAGTAATTGACCGTTTCTATTTATAAATACAGACAAAGGAAAAATAGTTTCCCGTTTATATTTATTTGTAAAAATCAGTTTAAACGGAAAACGGGGAGCTTTAATTATAATTGGTTGCTTACCAAAACAATGAGAGGAGAATCGTAGTAATGAAGACTACTGAGAAGTAATCGAGGCATTAATTAGCACACTTTGTAAACAAGTAGTTATTGAGCTAACCACTCTTTCCAGCTCAACTCGCAGAGCAACAAGAATGAGATAGAAACAGTAACCTTGTTACCATTTCCCACTGGCCCCTTTGCCCACATTTTCCAGTACTGCAAACGGCCGTGAGTCCTGAGCAACAGCTTCAGCTACCCTTGCTCTTTTAACAAACAGCACTTTTCATGCCGAAATTTGAGATTGGTTAGAGTTTTTTACTACAGCCTAAAAGTAAATGTACTCAACCCGAGAATTAGAATAAGTCCAGCACCACACATGGCCAACCACTGGTAGTGCACCACCTTCCCATATAAAATGTCAGGGATTTACAATAAAATCCCATAGGAATTACTGTTAATTTACAGTAATTTAGTTTAACTTTTTTAAATCTACAGAACAGTTACTATATTGTTAACAAAAGTATAAATACATGCTACAAAAATGCAGAGCACGCACAGAACTTTATAAGTTGATTTATTACGAGCAAATGCATTTCGGCATTCTGTCTTCTTCAGTGCTCATTAGCAACAAAGGACTAACGCAATTAAAGGTCCAAATACCAATATCATGGCTGCCATTTCTGCGTGTGCTTTTTCCGTTCAAAGTCTTATGGTAAGTATGGTTAGTTTTCAGAGTTATTTCAGTCCCTCATAGACTATTTTGACATCCCACCTTATATTGAAAGGAAAACGTAGATGTCAAATGTACCTTACATGCAGCGCAAATCCTTGTAGACCTTCCTGAATGGAAGTGGCCCCTGCACCGCCAACCAAAGGTGCCAGGCCGGTTATCATTATGTTCCTAGCCACTGCTGTAACTTCAAACGTTGTACATTTCTGCTGGAATTAGTCTAGATGACTTCTATCCCACAATTGTATAATTGATGGCCTGTTGATCATGGTACCTTTGTTTAGAGATGAGACTGTAATAACTTTGAAAAATGATGAAAAACAAAACAAGACTTTGAATAGAAAAAGCACACGCAGACATGGCAGCCATGATATTGGTATATGGAACATTAATTGCGTTAGTCCTCTGTTGCTGGCCATGATTCTACGCTTACAACAATGGGATCATCTTGCTGGTATTTAAACATGTGCTGTGTTTGGGGTTGTGCTAATGAGCACTGAAGAAGGCAGAATGCAGAAATGCATTTGCTCGTAATAAATCAACTCATAAAGTTCCTTGAGTGCTCTGTAACTTTGAAGTTTTCATTTTTAAACGTGATTTCACCCTCACATCAGCGGGGAAATGCACCGGTCTGGTGTTCGGCAGTGTGGGTGACTCTTGGAGCAGCTATATATATGTAAAAGGTCGTATTACTTCCAAACAAATGAACGCATGTCTAATAGCAGACATACGTTAGGCACCAGACCACATCCATGTGCTCTTTCAAGTAGTACAACGTGAGCACCACAATACCACTGATGCCACTCACTACGACGGACACCATCATTAATATCATTATACATATCACCTTTAATACGGTCATATGATTAACGCATAACTTCCATTAGAAAAAGAAGTGTATAAAATACAAAAAGCTTACTGTCATTTGCACAAGAACTTTAACTCCAATGTGGAATACAATCAATCAACATGATGTATATTTTGTTATTCACTGTTTAACATTTTTCTATGTCTATCACAATGTCATATGATGCTAATTATCACAATGCAAACATTTAAATGGGGTCCGACACGGGATGGGGTCAGGTGTCTAAGACCACAGACATGGTCGAAACACGTATTTTTGTCATGCAATAAAAATTTCTGATACCTGATCAGTGGGCTCGTGGAGTTGTCTTCATTTGCACTTGCTACATTTGGAATATATATATATACATATATATATATATATATATATATATATATATATATATATATATATATATATATATATATATATATGCAGGAAGAAGTGGTATATATATATACCACTTCTTCCTGCTTCTCCGCTTCGGCATGCAGGACACAAGGACCACCACACAGCTTTTCCAGTTTTAAAAGGTCAGTTTATTATCTCCTCTCATTCTCTCTGGCATGACGCGTTTCGGGTAGAAACTACCCTTGATATATATATATAATTTGCAGTGTATTATAAAATGTGTTTGTAACCTTTTTTAAATTTAAAACATGATATATTTTTTTAATTATAATTACCTCTGTATTTAAATTTTAAGAATTTTGCACTACATAAAAATATATATGTTATACTTTAAGATTTTTTTATTTAAATCTTAGGAAAAATAATTATGTAAACAATGTTGCAGCCTTTTTTGTTTACTTTTATAATAAGTATTGTTAATTCATTTACATTACTATTTGGATTAAAAACATTTGTACTTTTCTTTAAAGTCTAAAAAACTTTAAACTTTTTCCCTAGACTTCCCCTCAGGGTGATCTCCGCCCCAGTGGTGGACACCTCTGCTTGTGCATGAGATGTTACAGAGATTAAGCTCTCTTCAGAATCTGTATTTATAGTGTTTCTTAATAGATGTACAACATTAACTTATTTAGACTTTTGAAAATATAAAAACATTTACATTGTTGTTAACAAAAGTATCTGTAAAACATAATGATTAATGGTGCTAAGTTAAAGAAATCTAAAGAATAAATTGATGTTAACTTACATTCAAGATTTTCAGCAGGCATTAAAGTCACTGAACTACCATACCAGGAGTGAAATGTGTGATCTGAAAGTTGCACATTTATCTCAGCAAAAATAACATGAAAGATTTGACTTATCTTTCTAGCATTAGAATCTGTAACCTACAGGTTACATACATTGCTCTGCAGCAGGCACATCAATCCTTTATCAAGATGCAAACTTGCCCCTACAGCTTACGTCAATGTATTGATTGCCTTTCCTTTTCAAAAACCCCTATAAAGGCAAGGCAGGATAAAAACCCATGACTTATGTGCCCCGTTCCTTATACACCACTTGAAGCCATCCCACATGTGACTTTGAGTGCTAGCATAACAAAGTGCCAAAATGCTTCGGTTTATTATAGCAATGTATGAAAAAATATGCATGCATAAATTATGTTTCCATGCAATAGCATTTTTTGAAGCCTGACCTATTGGGTTTGACATTGCTTAGCAACAGTGATGGTGGTATTGGTCGTGGCACTAGTATTGCTCTGGTACTATTGATGGCATTGACAGTGGTTGTCACAGAACGGTAGATGGTAAAGTAGTTGTAATGGTTGTGGTAGTATTGGTAGTGGTGTTGAAGATGTTGGTGGTAGTAATGGGTAATTGTGGTACTGGTGGGGGTAGTGGTATTATTGCTGGCATTGATGAAAGTGATTTGTTGTGTGGCATTCAGTACTGGTGGTATTGGTGGTTGTATGGCAGTTGTATAGGCATTGTAGTGATAATGTGGATATGTGGTGTAGGTAGTGGTATTGGAATTGTGGTATTGATATTGGCCCTGAAGGCAGTGGAGCACCTACTGATAGTGACACTTCCATTGGATAATATGGTGGTAGGGATCTTGGTGGTACGGTTATGGTAGGTAGTATTGGTGTTGTAATTGTGGTGGTGGTATTGGTAGTGGTGTGGTATACAGGTGATGGTAGTGATACAAGTTGGTTGTGTTAGTGGTGGTTTTGGCATAGGTGTTTGTATTGATGGTGGGTATGAGATGTGGCAGTATTCATAATGATGGTGTTACTGGTATTTATAGTGGTGGCTGTGTGGTAATGGTCATAGTGGGGATGTGGGTGGGTGCATATGGTCATGGCAGTGTGATGCATTAATGGAATTGCTGGTTGTATATGTTCCAGAATATTTATTAGTTTGGCATTTATTAATGTTAAATAAGTAACATAAAATAAAACAACATATACAAGAAGAGAGACTAACATCAGGCCATCCAGCAACTGAAAATAGAAAGTTTGTTAATGCTAGACATCCGTGATAGTGAACAACAGATTAAATAGCTCTTGTTAATTACTGTACAGTAATGTCACATTATTTTAGGAACATGGGCACAAGTCCTATTGTTGTATCTCATCTTAAGCATTTCAAGAGCAACCCTAAAAGTGTGTATGTTAATTGTTACCATGATGCCCTTCAGGCAGATGTATAATAAATCTATTGTACAGCGACTGACTATGAGAAATTGGCTTAATGGTTGAGGGGATGTGGGGATGTTAACCATTATGAAGCAACAACCACAATCCTTATCAGGGTAAACCACTAAAATAACCTGTGCTTGTTTCTTAACCATCTAGTAGCTTGACACAAAAGCAGCCAAGCTTAGCTTAGAGGCCCTGTATTAACCCCTTCGATGCTCATGACAGAACGGTTCTGTCATGAGCGTCGGTTGGCCTGTGCTCATGATGGAACCGTTCCGTCATGAGCCCGTTGGCTCATTAGAACGTTCAGCACAGCGCAGGAATCTGCGCCACGCTGATGTGGTTAAGTATTTATTAAGCTCACAAACAGTGATAAAGTGAGAACACAACTCACATAAAATCCCAAACCCCTTTAGAAAAATAGACAAAAGTATAATAAATAAAATGAGACCACAATGACAAAAATCAAATCAGTAGAACCGGAGATATGCAATTTAAAATGTTTAAGTATAAATAGAACTGTGACTATCTGGTCATGCTAGTATGGAACAAAGTCCCAAGTTCAGGCCCACTGCGGTGGAGTGTGGGTCTGATATAAGAACCAGGTTAGTCTGAAAAAATTACTTTCTTAAGGTCCTGTGCCCTGAGTGCAAACCATCATTATTTCACAGGAGGAGCTACACTGAAGTCAGCCAAGGGTCTAAGTCCTGGGGAGGCATTTCTTGGGGATCAGGAACTCACTCCAGCAGAGGCCATCAGAGCTCAGGCAGGTCCAGTGACAGGTCAAGGCAGGTCCTGTTGTAGTTTCAGGCAGGCCAGTTGCAGCAGGTCAGCTTGACAGTTGCAGGGATGTCTCTGCCACAGTTGTGTCCCTATTCTCTATAACTTCGAACAGAGGTCAGCCAACTGACTCGTGGAGTTACTGTGGTAGTCCCTGGTTCAAGGAGATGGTCTTTTCTCCTTCAAGCAGCAAGGCAGGCCACACGCAGCAAGGTTGTCCTCTGGGAAACAAGGGAGGCCTAAAACCGGAGGGCAGTACTCTGAGAAACAGGACAGGCCTCAAGCAACAGGGCAGTCCTCTAGAGTACAAAGCAGTGCTACTGTATTCTTCTTCAGGTCCAGGAGTGTAGTGAAGAGTTGGTCTGAAGGTCCAATATTTACACCTGGAGTCAACTTTAAGTAGGAGAAACTTCTTAACTTTACCCTATATCTGGTTCTGGAATTTCCTTCCTTCCCCTGCCCTGGCTCCAAGGGATCTGGGGTAGACTGTTGTGAAGTCCTTTGTTGTGAGCTGAGGCAGCCCCTTTGAGGTGCAAGTATGGTCGACTGCAGCTGCAGCTCTCCCACCTAGCAAGTATGGCCCATCCTGGCAACATCCAGCCCCCATTTTGTGATACTGTTTAGGTGGAATACTCAAAGGCCAACTGCCAACAACACCTAGTCATGTGACCCAGAATACAGGCTGAAGGCATCAAATGGTCAGGACAAGAAAATAGCAGCTAAACTTTGTATGTAGCATTTTCAGAATTAAGACAGAAAATCAGACTTTACCATTACAGAGGGTTTTAATTTGCAATGCTCTGGTCACCAAACCTGACATTTCTACCTGTTCCCAAACAAAAGTTATCACTTATTAAATATAATAAAGTAACCCAATGTTAGCCGATGAGAGAGGTAAGCCAAGCGGATTTGATTTTGTTGTCACTACTAGGACATGTATATTATAAAAGTATATGTCCCACTTTTTAAATCTATTAAACCCTGCCCTATGAGCTGTTAAAGGCCTAAACTAGGGGTGACCTATTGGTATTAAAAAGGAAGGTTTAGGCCTGGCAGAAGGTTTATTTTGCCAGATCCAAATGGCAGTTGAAAACTGCACAGGCTGCATTGGCAGGACGGAGACATATTTTAAACAGCTACTCTGAGTGGCACATTACATGCTGCAGGCACACTAATGGCATTTAATTTACAGGCCTGGTTACATTTAGTACCACTTTACTAGAGACTTATCAGTAAATTAAAAGTGCCAATTGGGTGCAGGCCAAGTTTACCATGTTTAATGGCGCAAACACAAGTGCTTTAGTGCTGGTTAGCAGTGGTAGGGTGCACACAGTTCTAAGGCCAATTAAAACAAGTTCAGCAAAATATTTGGGGGACTAACACCCAAAGGTGTCGGGTCTAACGCACATAAACCGTATGTGTATTAAATAGTCTTCATCGATAGCACGCAGTCTGCATACATTGTGTAAATCATCTCAAGAAGCTATGGTGATAATGTTAAAATGCGTAGTAGTGGTATAGAATATATTGGTAGTGCTTCACACTTGAACTCCCCTCCTCACCCGAAGTTGGTCCTACAAAATTGCGAGGGCTGCTTTGGGCTTCCTGTCCGGCCCTTCTGGTTTTGATTGTGTAGATATTTGTGATATAGGTTTTGGTATTATGGTGGCATTAGTAATCATATTCATGGTGCTATTGGTGGTAAAAAAAAATTTATAGTGGTGATTCTGGTGGTAGTTGTGTAGTGACATTAATTGTTTTATTCGTGGATGTGGTACTGGTCGTGGTTTTCATGGTACTGATGTCAAAAAACAGTGGCGGTTGGTGAGGGTGTGCTGTTTTCACTTCTAATCTAGTGCCCAGTCAACATTTGTACATCTCCTAATTGCTATATGTTTATGACATCCAGGCAGCCTGACTAGGATGGCCATCCTTTTTGATATAGGAGGCTACGCTGTAGTAAGGCCTGAACTCGTGCCATAACAAAAACATTAGTTAATAAAGCTGAAGCTGATCCAAACAAGCCAATGACTAAAGGGGGCTGATTCAAAGTCTCCTTATTATAATCACAGACAGCTGGGTTAACCCACACATATAAAGATGAATGCTCCTCCCTCTGTGAACTTTCCATCATCCGCACCCAGCTAAGATCCCCCAAAATAGCAAGTGCTCCCCTCCTTATTGTCCCAATAATCACGGTGCATATTAAAAACTAACACAATTCTAACTCAAGCCAGTGTAGCAAGCCATAAGGGTTTGGCAGGCATTTGAATGGCTTAAAGACCAAATTCTAGGCAATAGACAAGAATGATCAGGCTCAGGCATGCAGATACATCAAATCCCTCAATGCAGACATCAAATAGCTTCCCCACGCCTTTATTTCCCCCCATAGCACTAATGCATATGGGACTGGCACTAAAAACCTAGGCCTCCTAAAAACACACTGAGTCACACCCAGTCTTCCAGGTTTCAAGAAGACTCTCTTGCAGCCTATGTTACCTTTTTAACTTAATACACTATCCACTACCCTTGGTGGTGTGAAGCCATATGTATTAGGGGTGGGCGGAATTTGCGTAGTCGCGCTACGCAAAGCTCTGCAAAACAGCAAAAAATCTCTGCGAGCACGCAGAGTTCTGCGCACACGCAGAATTGCTTGTTCCGCCCGTTCGCAATGCTTTTTTCCTGTTGGCGAACAATGTTTGCGTGCTCGGTGGGAAATATCTTGCGAACACGCATTTTGAAATCGCAAACAAGCAAAAAATTCCACAAAGCCGTGGATCACGGAATTTTGGGCAATTCCGCATTCTCCGCAGAACACGAAATTACACAAATTCCACGAGCGGAACGGAATTTACCATCCAGGCCTAATATGTATACACACTACCATTGTTAAATGGAACTGCTCTGGTCAAACGTACTCTCAAAATCCATGCTAAACCGTGGATACCAGTTATTTGCAACATGTACTGTTGCAAGATTTAGAGCTACAGTCTTGTTAATTTTGCACTCCCTTTTTCTGTCCACAATATCTATCATAACTTAATCTGCAGCCTGAGATGTAAAAGCAACTAAAGCCGCAAAGCAAATACTAGCTGAAGCTGAGTGCATCAAAAGACAGTACATGATGATAAAATTTCACACACCTTGAAAATGCTGGAAGGAAAGCAAAGCGAAGGTAGATCAGAAGATATCCTGATATATCTAAAGATAACCATAAAATGGCGTGTTAGATGGTGGTGGTGGTGGTGGCATTCTGGTGGGTGGTTATTGATGGTTCTCTGATGAAAATTAACACTTAGGGTACTGTCACTATGGTGGAACCATGCAAGCACCAATATTTAGAAGTTGCTGGTATGCCATTAGAGTGCTAGCTTTGAATGCAAGTCGCTAAATTTCAGATGTTTTAGATGAGGGACCACACATGATAGACACATCAGTTCCTTTAGCTTTTTCATGATGTGTCGAGCATGGCCTGGTTCTGATTTACAAAGATTATGAACAGCCATCAAGCGCGGTACCTTCCCGTGGCAGAGGAGCATCACCCTACTGATAAAAACAAAGCAGTATGAAAAAAAATTAAATATCAAAAACTATTTCATTGTCATTTTATTTTTACTTTCAGCCCACCGCATAGGGGGCGGGGTTTGGCAGCAGCGTCACTTAGCAGGGGGAGTGGTGGTAGGTGTAATGAATCAGGAGTCCGAATTAAGGTAAGTTTATTCAAATCAGCTGGACACATACATCTTCTCCCAACCAACCGCCGTTCTCACCTTCTCGAATACCATCTGCCCTACATTCTATACATTTTCCTGGCATGTGAGACATCTCACGCCAGGAGAATGTATTACGAAAAACTCAACAGTATGGTGGGTGTGGGTGGGTGACTCATAGTCCCTCCCTAACCAATAGGGAAATAATTCCCAGAAGTAACCTTACCCACCTTTGCAGCAGTTCCTGTGTGCTCTTCTGCAAACAATCTCAGAGTCCCATCCACACCTAAATCCAACATGGCAGAACCATACTTTCCCCTGTTCAGTAGTCCTGTGCCCACCATTGGAGGGCGGCCAGGGAAATTAGCAACACCTCCTCTGTTGTCACTCAAAATTAGTTCTGGGGGCAGCTTCTTTCCCACTGGAAGTGGGGCCTGGCTGGCTAGGAAGACTAAAGGGAGGCTGGCCTAGGTGAGAGCTACATCTACCAGTGACCGGGAGGGCATACTTTGAAGCTAATTAAGTTCATGGCCACAGTCCAGATCATCCAGGTCATCCTGTTAGAGGAACAATACACCTCCCCATACCCAATGCCTTTGTCTTAGCTCGTAAACCAGCTCATACCTCATCAAGGAACTATTCAGCTCCTAAGTGACAGTTGGATGCTCATGCAAATTGCTTTCTAGAGGCCTTGGGTAGGTTGAAGGTGACTTTTTAAAAGTACCTTTTGTAAAATATTTGTTACAAATCTGATTTTCACATTCCATAGGGAGCAATAGAGGGTTCTATAAATCAGGCCGCCCTCCACTCAAAACCAAATATATCAATAAAGGCCTGATCTACTGTTGGACTACTGTATTCCAGAAAAGCCCAAGACAAACCAAACATGGCTACTGTAATTGTTGAATAGCTTCTAAAATGCTATTCCTATCAGGGTTTTGCTGTGCAATATTTAAGAAAAATGTATGTCTTTCTTCCCTACTTGAATCGCCTATTACAAGTGCCCAAATGAAACAAGTTAGTAAAAAAGTGTGTGAAGGTCAGAAAGTACCTCACTTAAGCACCACCAAAGGAACTGCTGGTAGGTACTCACCAGTATGCTCACGTCTTCATCATCTGTATTGTTATGGGTGCAACTGCTGTGTATTTATCAGTGTGATGCTCCTCTGCCACGGGGAGGTACCGCGCTTGATGGCTGTTCAAAATCTTTGTAAATCAGAACCAGTCCATGCTCGACACATCATGGAAAAGCTAAAGGAACTGATGTGTCTATCATGTGTGGTCCCTCATCTAAAACATATTGTGTGGTTTTTAATTAAAGTAGGTCCACAGCATTGATTAAAGTTGGCAGTATCGCCAGTGGGTCCTATCTCATTTTGAGCTTGGAGAGCGAAACTTTGATATTTTTCTTTTCCTTTGCACTATGGGGTAAAAATAGGGCAGCACATGATTTGCGTGTGCAGTCTATATATTTTTTTATTCAAACACTATTAGAGTATACTTGCTTTACACTAGTTCTCACAAATTTCTTTTGGTCTTGAAAGATACCGATGATGAAGACATGAGCATACTGATGAGTACCTACCAGCAGCCTGTTTGGTGGTGCTTACGTCAGATACTTTCAGACCTTCACACACTTTTTTACTTACTTGTTTCATTTGGACACTTGTAATAGGGGAGACAAGTAGGGAAGATAGACGCATCTTTCTTAAATATTGGACATCAAAACCCTGATTTGAATAGCATTTTAGACGCTATTCAAGAAATACAGTACCCAAGTTTGGTTTGTCTGGAGCTTTTTTTGAAAACAGAAGTCCAACAGTAGATCAGGCCTTTATTGATATATTTAATAAATCTGACCTTACCAATTAATTGGATTTGTAAAAAATATTTTAAAACGTTCTAGAATTAATTTGTTATCTGCTTCCCAGGCAGAGCTTTATTAACTTAATACTGTATTGTTATGTTATGTTATGTTATGTTATGTTATGTTATTTATATTTCTATAGTGCGCAGCTGCCCCAGCAAAGGGGCGTCCTGGCGCTTTGACAGATGCTGTAACATAACACACAATGAAGAAAAGAATTAGCTAGACACTGGAAAGAGGAAAGTTTTAATCGCCTGCCTGAAGGTGTATTGCAATGCTTTCCTATGGAATCGTTAATCTTGCTGCAGTGAAAATAGCTTTTAGAGCATTGTCATTGTAAGGACATGTTACCATTAAACGTTTACATATTGTACTTTTAAATATCATGCACCCTGCCTTACGATCATTTATGGCCCACTTGGGATAACTTATTAATATTTAAAAGGATGGTAAGGCCTGTCAAAAGGGGTAATTTTGGGAAGTCGAATTTAAAGTTTCAACCCGCACTGCTAGGTTACTGGTGGCAAGCCTGCAGTCATTTTTGTCATTATTACTTTAGCGATGGCACAATTTGTGCTGCAGTCCACTAGGGACATTTAACTTGAGGCCCTGTGTACAATGTGTTTCATATACTAGAGGCATATAGATGTATTAAAAATGCTGCATAGGGGTGTCACCAATTTCTACTACTTTTAGGGGTCATGGCACACGCACTGGGGCCTGGATAGCTCTGTCCCGGAGAATAAAGTAAAAAAAAAAAAAGAAAAAACAGCAATATCGGCCCAAACAAATAAGAGAGTCAATCAGTGAAATGGGTCTATAATATTAGGGGGTGTCCCTGTCACCCTTTGTAAATACAGAAGCAATGATAGAGGTGGCCCATGACTGTAGAGGACCCTCCAAGACTGCAACATTCACAGTACCAGGGCCCAAACCTCAGTATCATTAATGTAGACGTCTGGGGCCTTATTCTTGGTTAACCTCGTATGCCCTTCTTAACTTCATCTATTGTAAATAATCGCTTGGAAGTACCTTCCTCCAAGCTGCCATCATTTGCAGGGGAAATGCTGCTGTAAATTCCCTCGAAATGGAAAATCCAGCTATCTTCAGTGACATGTGAGCCAAGTTATGCTACGTCTTCTGATGCGCAAAGGGGGCTATTAATAATGCTCCAACAATTATCACTGCTTTTCAGTCTGCTCGCCTCTAATACATTTTCCTACACTATGTTTCTTACTGCATTCTTGCATCTCCCAGTGTCCATCTTATACCCCCTATCAAACCTATAGGGGCCATATTGCACAGCTGGGGCTCAGAGACTATCAGGAGGGTGTACACTGTATCAGAGCTAGCTTTAAAAGAGCCCCAGAATCTCTCGAGGATTGAAGTTACTAGTCGAACAGATTGTGAACTCGGTTTCACAGCTAGAATAAGGCGACTGATTAAAGCTTTCAGGAACTACTTGAGACCACCTGAGCTTTCTTCCCTGCCTGGTTACCTTACAGGTGCTTCTAACCACTATCGGGCACTAGCGGGCTCTGTCACACGGCATGTGTTCTCCATAGGGATAGACAAACTGGATTATGGTTCCTAAAGCAGCTTTTCAGTATTGTGATGTCTAAAATGTTGAGGAAAATGAGCGTTGAAAGAAAGATAAAATCAATCGTTATGTCGCCCCCCCTCCCTGCAAAGGTGGGGTTTCTGTCCAGTACATTAGAGGCAATAAGCTTGCCAAGGGAAAAAACAACGTTAAATTCACTCAAAGTCCCATTAAAAATGTCACCTTGATTTGCAAGTCAAATGATACTCATTTTATCAACCTTGGTAGGTTGAAACTTAAGTCTGAGTTACTTACCTTGTTCTGAACCTGTGAGCATGCAATAAAGCACAGATTCCCAGAGTTGACACCTATGCTAACTGAGGCACCAGACCCTACTCATCACGACTTACCTCAGGCACACCACTTTTGAACCCTATAACCTCCAGCCACGTAGGTTTATTGACATGGAAACCAGCATTTGTGTTGTTACTCTCCTCCGTTAGGAGGATCAGAAAGCTTTAAGATTTTTCATCCCAAAACCTTCCACTGACTTTACAAACCCAACATTGTGCTTTAGATAATTTGTCCTTCATTCCAAAAGTCCTAACAGAGTTTCATTTAAGTAGAGACATTTCCTTCCTGTGTTCAGGCTCCGCCACATGTTTTTTTGTAGAAGAAATTGTACACATAGATTTCTCCAGAACACAAACATTTTACCTCTAAAGGGCAAAATCCTTTTGCATTTCTTTAATAAAAATGAATCAATTTATTGAATATGACTATCTTTTCTCAGGCAGGAAAGTGGCTTATGCCACTATTTCTAGCTGTCTAGTGTTTTGCATTTTAAAGTATTACAATGTTAGAGAAGTACCGTTCCTTAGAGGCTTCATTATCTTTCCACTAAAGCAAAGCCAGCATGGGTGGCTTTCCATAGTTAAGTTCCATTACAGACATTTGTTGGGCAGCAGCATGAGTCACTTTTCGAGCTTTTTGCAAGCATTACACCAGCGGTACATTTTCCTTAATAGGTGCCTTGAAACCTGATTAGGTATCTGCTGTCATATTCTCTACGAGTTTTATGAGAGTCCCATCCAGCTGAAACTAAGGCACACTGGGAAGACGGAATAGTCATTGTAATTCTCATACGCCACAAGAACCTCCTAGTTAGCCCATTCAATTAATATATTCTGCATTAAAGCTTTGCATGTCAGAAAAGACATGCGATTTGGGTGCAACTCTTGTTGACACACAGTAAACAGAGGTGCTCATAAGCACTGAGGGAGCAGACATATGGAATACACTCTAATAGATTGATGTCTATTAAGTGATAAGAGCAAGTGTACAGGAACCACCACAAAAGCAATTTGCCGTTTTTTGGATTTTAGTTGATTCTCACATCCACAAGTCTTTAGTGGTTTGTGGGAAGTTGATGTTGTGACTATGTATTATAACGAATAAAGTACCCCCTGCTATACTTTGGGGTCCTTGTTCCTCTATATGTTCATGGGATGCATCTGACTCAATATCCTTATAATGTGTGGTAAGGGGGTACTTTATTTCTTATATCTTATCACTTTATTAGCTTGGTATAGTCATTTATTCCCCTCCCCAACCACTTATCAGTTTTTGTATGGCAACTTGAAGCTTCAAGTCATTAACCATGGTGCTGAGCTTCTTTTATCCAACTGCTTCCAAACTATACTTCTGCAATATTAAGCCTTACCTACCTGCACAAATGTTAAGCTGCTTCAACATAGCTTTCTATGCAGCTCTATAACTAATATCATAGCTATTGACTCCCCTCTCCTCGTACATATCTATCATGTTCCCTTATGTAACCCCACCAACCAGTCTAACTCAGTTTCTTCTCCCTGTGTCATTGTCAGAAACACCTGTTTAGCTATTGAGATGTTGGCTAACCGTCCATCCAGGTGTCGGGCTGCAATTTTGTCAGGGGGAATAAGAGGTTTGAGAAGGCACAGTCATTCGGTAGCAATGAGTAGCCAAGTGACAGGGGAAAAAAAGCAAATGTAGAGCAGGTGGCTACCATATACTTAGGCAACTCCATCTGACACTATATTGTGCATGTAAATGTAAAGTGAATGAATAAGGACCTACCAGCATATGTGTCCTTGGAAACCACAATGCATGGTAAATTCCTGATGAGGTCACTCTGAGGGCCCTATAGTATGTGACAGGTGACAGGAGAGGGTAAGCTGAGCACCATCCTGGTCTGTATTTAGCTTTAGCATGCTACCAACTTTTGTACTACTCCTCTAAAGTGCTGAGTAGTGCCAATGTGGTAACAGAATGTACCTAGAAGGTATTTTAAGTATGATGGATGCTGCAGTGAAAGAAATTCGCTTCTTGGTTGATTGGGGTGTGGGCCCTGATCAAAGCTACCACAATCCTTGTCCGGGTAAGGCACAGGCAAGCCCCAAATTAACCTTTGCTCAGTCCCTTGGTAGATTGGCACTGAGCAGTCAGCCTAAACTTAGGGGCACTGTGTAAAGTATTTGTGCAGCACTTCACACAGTAAAAACACACTACAAAAGGATCCAATACGAGGTAAGAAACAGGTAATGTGTAATAAATAAAACAAGACTATACTGACAAAAATCCAATCAGTAGAACCAGAGATATTCAAGTTTATAGATTTTAGTGAAAATAGTGCCAAAATGTACAAAGCGCCAAATGTGAATATCTGGCCACGCCAGACTAGGACAACTTCACACATTCAGGCCAACCATTCAGGAGCACAAGCCGACTTCAGGGTCCAAGTTAGGCCTGCTGAACAAAATACCTTAAATCCCGGTTTGCAGAGTAACGCGAGGATCCATGTCGAAGATGCATTGCGATGCTGAGACGACTTCCCGGTTCCAGGGTGTGGCGATAATGTGATGCAAGGTCTTGCGTCATCGTAGAAGATCCTATTGATTAGGGCTTGCGATGCAAAGTCTGACATCAAGGTTGTGTCGCACAGTAGAGGCAAAGTGTTGGTTCTGAGGAGCTGCAAGGCTGCAATGTGGAGTCCGGCATCGTTATTGATGCTGCACTTGACAAGAGCTACAAGGGCCTACACTGAGGATGCTTCATGCAACTGCAGTTGAGAAGTAACTGTGGAGTCGATGCAGGTCATTGCATTGGTTTTGATACATGCAGCAGTGACGATGTGTCAGTTCTACTAGAGGTGGCACCATGCAGCAGAAGACATGTATCAGTTCCACTGGAACCACAGAGGCTGGCAGACTACCTTAAGCCTTCTTCAAAGGGTCCAGGACTGGGGTGGCACCACAACAGGCTATCAACAACCGTGCACCTTCAGTCTGTAGACTCACAAATGGCCGAGACCATGTGCATGGGTGGTGAAAGCCTGTTGTGTCCCTGAGGCTTCAGAACAGGAGGCTAGTCAACTAGCCCTTGAAGTCACCCTGGGGTTCTGGGTTCAAGAGATGCAGGTCCAGTCCTTTTTACAGAGGCAGAGTGGAGCAAGCAGCGGGTCACCACAGCAGGCCTGCAGTCCAGGAGAGTGACAGTACTTTCAGCAGCATAGCAGTCCTTCTTTCTGGCAGAGTACGCACAGGTCCAGAAGTGTACTGAAGGGTTGATATCTAAGGTCCAATATGTATACCTAGTTCTGCCTTTAAAGTGGGGGAGAGGCTTCCATTTGCAGTGCACAGGTCCGCTGCCTACCCTGTCCTGGCTTCAGACTAACTACAGGGGGTATGCAGCCCCTCGTGTGGAGGCAGGACAAGTCAAGTGTAAGTAGGGCTCTGCCAAGTTCCTCCCTATCATCCTACCAGAGATGGCCCATAGAGACACACATAAGCTCCCTAGTATGTGTTGCTGTCTAGGAGGAATACACAAAGCATAACTGTCAGCTACACAGAGCCATATGACCCAGAGACAGGCTACTGCAGGAAAATGTAAACTCTCTAAAAGCGCATTTTCAAAATTATAATTTAAAATTTGAGTTTACCATTAGAGAGGATGTTTTCATTACAACTCCAAAGACACCACACAGGAACTGGTTATCCGATTCATTTGGAAATAGCAGCGTATTAAATGGAATAAGGTAACTCCAATGTTATCCTAGGAGAGAAGTAGGCCCTGCAGTAGTGAAAAAATAATTTAAGAGTGTTTCACTATCAGGACATGTAAAACTTAAAAGTGCATGTCCTACATTTTAAATTCATGGCACCCTGCCCTGTGGGACAGGCTGCAATGAAATGCCTGACACATGTTTAAAGTGTTATTTGAGTGGGGGCACAATCAGTGCTTCAGGCCCACTAGTAGTATTTAATTTACAGGACCTGGGCACAGGTAGTGATCCTTTAATAGGGTCCTACAAGTAAATTAAATATGGTAATTGGGTATAAGCTAATGTTAACGTCTTGAGGAGTAAGCACATGCACTATATCACTAGTGAGCAGTGGTAAAAATGCAGAGTTCTAAGGCCAGCAAGAACGAGATCAGTAAAAATAGTAGCGGTGGAGGCAAACATGTTTGGGGGAAGGCCACCCTAAGGCTGACAGGTCTAAAAGGCATCCAGCAATTTTAAGTAAATGCTCACATCTTTCCAACTCTACATACCCCCCAACTCCACATACCCAACTCAGACCCCCTCCAAAAAAGGTATATGTACGATTCTTTTCTGTGTAATCCACGTATTGACTTCTTAGCTAATAGGATGCTATTGAGGGTCAAAGAGCAGGACAGGGAGACGAACATCAGTTGTCAAAATGTGTGTGATGTCCCTCCCGCTGCCCCACCATTTTGGTGAATTCACGGCCTTCAGAGTATAAGTGACCGAGATGCTTGTATCTATTTTGATATACAAAAAAACCTACAGGTGATACGGCTAAGTATGGCTCAGTTCACTGCGCACTTTCTGCTGAAAAGAAGTCCGCATTACGCACCTAGTTGCTTTTAATCGTGTACATTTCATTATAAGGTATCTATGGTTCCTGCACAAACAGAACACTGCAAGCAGTGCTTTTTCTGTCCATTACAACACAGCGCGCCATCTGAGATGTAAATCTTCCAAAACCACAACGTAAATTATAGCCATAAGCCTATTGTGTTAGGTGATTGCACAAAGATTTCTTGCATGTCACAGCACAAACAAAGTTGGAGGGAAAGCGAGGTGAGCCCATTGTTATAAATATGAATGACGTCAATCTCATTCTTAAAACGGCTCGTTCGTTGATGCAACTGTGCGAGCTGATAGGTGATTCATGACAGGTGGCGTGAAGATTAAAATGCTATTTCACAGCTGTATCAGCTTGGGAACACCCCCCCACGCGCTAACTCCCATCCCTGGAGCTACTTCTGTTCATCAGAGTGTTGCCGCATGCCACAGCTGCTTATGAGATTATGTGGCATCGGTGGCAGGCAGAACAGCTCCTTATGTGGCAAGCTGGGGCTCTGGCGTGGCTCTAAAATCTCAGCCTCCGGTGCAATTGACACAGTTATGCAATTGCAATGACTAATATGCAATAGACCTCTACTTATGCAATTGACACAGTTCTTTAGTCCCTCCTTTATTTTTCCTTCTTCCTCTCTTCCCTTAGAGCGATGCTCCGTTTCTACCTGCGCTGTAGCCAGGTGAGGTGGGGCGTGTATTACCCGTAAATTGGGTGAGTGGATATCAATATATCCGACAAATCTGTCTCAATTAAGATGACATTTACAAAAATGGTCCATTAAATAGAACCCAGTGACCAATAATAGAATTGGCTAATACAAATAACCACATACAGTATGTGTTTTGCAAACTATCGTCAATAACTGTGTGTTTTCTTTTTCTGTTTTGTTTGTCTGTTCGTCCACTGTCATTTTGTGACCACATGGATCCTATGAACAGGCGAATTCCAGGTGATACAATTACATTTATTTTTATTTGTTCACATTAAGCAGTAGCATTATTATTAAGGTCCTGATGAAGCAGGAGGAGATCTTTAGACTCCATGTCCAACGCAGAAACATGTCGACTCAGAATCCATCTGAGTAGTTATTTGTTCAACACTACTTTGCACTGTTTTTACCTTTGGGTGTGGATAGGATACTATTAAAAAATTTTTCCACTTCCACAACCCAATCTTAACCAATTCTTTTTACACTTAGCACTGTTACTTTACCACATTTTTGCACTGCTAGTCAGTTTTACCCCCTGATGCCATTCAATTGAGCCACTACATCTGAGTTCACTTCCACTAGATTAGGCTACAGTTTACCTAATCCATAGTGGATGTACATCACTTCCTTCGGGGTAAGGATCCCAAATGATGTAGGGCGGTACAGGACGGGTATCTGATGGGAATCATTGATTATCACACGTATCATTCTCTATGGACTTCGTGACTGTACCCTTTAGTTAACACAGTTCACAGATAGTTTATTTTTCCTGACCCATTGTTATCTCTATAATTAGTTTGGTATCCATAAGGGACTATAACAATGCTCGGTCAATAAATATTCCCTTCTGACCCTCCCTGTTTTTTCATGTTCTAGAGCAGTTTCATAACTGCGGGTCTTATCTTCTTACCTACATTCTATGAGTGTTGTAAAGGAGGTAGTTTAATTCAGTTGAGACACTTCACTGTTAGCATAAGAGTAACCACGTACTGACATGGCCACCAATCTGGGCCTAGCATTTGACGAAAATGAGATCCAGACGATACTTTCTGAAAATCCCAGCATGTTAGACATGATATCTACTAATCCAACCAATCCCGATGAAGGCTGGGCTAAAGTATTAATTCTCAAAAAAACCAAGCCAGGGTCTGTGTGCATGGAATAGTGATGGCGGAATACTTGAGAGGCAACTGTGCCCCTAGTGGACAAATCGCGGGGAATGTCCCTCGTCTTTTCCTAGACGATAAGGATTTCCTTAATGATTGGTCGCTTATAGCGTGGAAATGTACACGCGACTGGCTAGTGCTCATTATTAAAACTGCCAAGAAAACTGCAGACAAAATATTAGTGGAGATCCAAGTTCTAGAGGGTCAAATTAGAACTACCATTTCTTCAAGCAAAGTGTTCTCCAAACAACAAGAGGATGGTAACAAATCAAGCAAGGAGTTCAGGGACTCTATTTTGTTCACAAAACTAGAAAAGTTAAAAAAAGATCTGGCTAGATTAGCAATGGACAAAGTTTACCCATACACCAGTGAGGATTTTGTACCCCCAGTGAACACAAGAAATTGACAAAAGGGAGCATCCAATTATGGGAGCTCCAGCTCAGATGGTGTCTCCAGTGACTCGGAGGGCTCCAGTACCAGTAATTCATCATATAAACAAAAAGGGAGAGGCAATAACAGAAGGGGTTGGAGAGGTTACAACCAAGGCTTTGCCCAACCCCAGTGTCCGCCTTGGTGGCAACCGACACCATGGGGACCACCCCCTTATCCACCAATGATGAATCCCTATGGCCCACCACAATTTTTCGGAGACTACAGTCAGCAGTCTTTTTTAGGGTCAGGCAGGAGAAGCTGGGGTCGTCAAAGAACATCCCGCCAAGGACAAGTCCGGTGGAACCTCCCCCCCAGACCATGGACCTGAGGAGTGGGAAGAGGATCCCACAAGATCAAGCAGGGACTTCAGTGGCTCCAGTCTAGTTGTTAATCTGAGTTCTCACCAAATCACGGCTATTCAGGAACAAACGCTAAATAAAGGGTTAGGCTTTGTTTCTACGAATATGACTGACCCTTTTCAGGCCCAGATAGAAATGGGCAAATTTTAGCGAAAGATCAGACTCCATTACATGTTTGCCAATAAGACAAAAGGAATAGAGCAAACTAGCTCTTATGACAATACAGGTTTAAAAAGACCCTCCACTTTCAATCCCACAACCATGGGTCTACCACCTAAGGTTTCAACATTCGAGGAGGCTGTTGATCACGACTTACAAGAACTGTTCAAAACCAGACAAAAGGTTTTTTACAATCTTTCCAGACAGGAACAGGATGCAATCAAAGCACTCGCTGAGAATCCTTTGATCGTAGTCAAACCTGCAGATAAGGGGGGAGCTGTAGTGATTCTAGATGTGGACACTTATCGCGGGGAGTGCCTACGCCAACTCAATGATACAAGGTCTTACAAGAAACTCTCAGTAGATCCAACAGAGCGACTGACAAATGCAATTGGGCATATCGTTAAAGAGGCACTTACTGAAGGGTGGATTACTCCAAAGGAAGGACAATTCCTCGGCACTCCCAACCCAATAGTACCATATTTCTATCAGTTACCGAAGATTCACAAGACCCAACGCCCACCCCCGGGGCGTCCCATAATATCTGGGATAGGTTCACTCCTTGAACCTCTTTCGACTTTCGTCGACGTTTTCTTACAACCAATGGTGCGAGAAATGCCGACTTTTCTTATGGACACCAAAGATGTCTTGAGGCTATTACCTAGTATTGAGTTCAACACACAAACTGACATCTTGGTGTCATTTGACGTTGAGAGCCTGTATACGTCAATACCACAAACAGAGACACTAGAAGTCATTGAGGCACTATTGTCAGCCAGAGACCTCAACTCCATAACACCAGTCAATGCTATTATGACTCTGGCCACTTTGGCTATGACAGAAAAAATGTTCAGCTTTGAGGACTCTCTTTACTTGCAGATTAGCGGGACTAGTATGGGCAGCGTTTTTGCCCCTAGTCTCGCTAATCTGTACGTGCATCACTTTGAACAGGAGCACGTGTTCGCAGACACCAACCCCCATCTTAGGTGTCTGCGGACATGGAAACGTTACATAGACGACGTTTTCGTCGTGTGGCGCGGCGCCGAAACACAGTTGAAGGAGTTCCACGAATGGCTCAATCAGAGAAACCAATTCCTAAAGTTCACTATGGAATATGATGCTCATAGATTGGCCTTTCTGGATCTTTTAATCCACAGCACGCCTACTGGTTTGGCTTCAGAACTCTATCGTAAACCGATGGCGCGCAACTCTTTGCTCAATTACAATAGCTGCCATCCGAAGTCTCTGCGTGACAACTTGCCCTCTGGGCAGTTTTTACACATACATAGAAATTGCTCCAATCGTACATCCTTTGAGACACATGCCAAGGGTCTAGTACAAGACCTGGAAAATAAGGAATACCCCAAAAGATTGATCCAACTATCAAAAAAACAGGCGGCCAATAACAACAGAGCCAGCTTACTAGAAGTTCTGCCTCCCAAACCTAAGACCGAATGCATGACATGCGTCAGCACTTTTGGGATGCTTTCCAACCAAATCACAAAAATTGTCCAGAGACATTGGGGCATTCTAAATGTCGGCAAGGACACACTGCCTCCCCCGCTCTTTGCCTTCAAAAGGGGACAAAATTTGAAGGATAAACTCGTCCACACTAGACCAAGGAGTGAAATCCCTAGAGCTGTTGGTACCTTGTGGAACATGCCTGAAGTCACAGGACATCACCTGTGTGGCCAATGTGCAGCATGCCCCCAAACATCAAGATCTACTACCATTGATATTGGCACGGAACGAGCCTGGGAACAACGCAGGTTCACAAACTGCAATAGTGCTAATCTCATATATTTAATCAATTGTCCATGCAAGAAGAGGTATGTGGGCATGACCACTCGTAAAGTGAAGTTAAGAATATCAGAACACAAGAGTTCAATACGGTGTAGTAAACAAGCAACTAGACTCACCAATCACTTCCTAACAGCACAACATCTACCCACAGACCTACGTTGGACTGTTCTGGAACAACCAGTAATCCCCGCTCACATCTCAGATATAAGTAAATTCCTTTTCAAACGAGAACAAAGATGGGTGTACAAGTTGCAGACTGATAAGACGGGATTGAACGAAGACATCCCATGGATGTCATTGTAAATCCACCAAATATTTACTGCTTCACATCTCATGCTATTCGGTTGGTGACTGTACTTCTCAGCCAGGTTATACCATGATCACGGTGGAAATGCACCATGAATCCCAACAGGCATGTGGATATACTATTCTGATTGATAAGCTCGTGTAATCTTATTCACCAACAGATATAGTTTGACTAGTTACCACTCAGAGTTCCTATTTGAGCAGAACATACAACTGTCTTTTCAAAGTCAGGCGCCCATTTCGCTATCACAATATGAAGTTTGGGAGAATCCGTTTGAAACATTCTTGCAATGATAATACTGGAAATGAATTATACACATCATCCAGTTCGGTGTGCAGTACAACCAGCGCACACGCAATTAGGGGCATTATCTCCCTTATATTTACATATAAAGCCATAACAAACACGTTTACGAGACAACCTATTTTATCTATGTAGGCTCTTTTTTCCAAGTGCAATAGGTATCTATTGGTTTACTTCATGCATGCCGAAATTGCACGCTCGAACTACAAATCCCATCAAACCTTCGACGTTTTCACGTATTATCACATGACACCATTCAACGTCATTGCGTGACTCCGCCGCACGCCATCATGGTGCTTAATTGGCCGCTTCCTGTCCGTCTAGGTACCTCCCTCCATGACAGCCTAGACGGATGTCCAGAGTACCGACGGACAGGTAAGCGCGCCTGGAGCCACAAAAAAAGTTTTGTTTTTCTGTTGCACTTTTTAAAAAATAGGCGCACGATAGCGCGTTGTCCTTCACCTTGCAGCTTCTATCTGCAAGGATACGAGGATAGTCGGATCTGCGCATTTCCTCAAGCGCGTCCTGTGCTCACTTTCACTTATTTGTTCCTCACGCTTTCTTGCTAATTTTGGCGCTTGAGATAAGAACTATTTTCATAAAAACTAACGGATACCACGAGTCAGCGTTCCCGATGACGAGCGCATATAGAGCAGCACTAAAGCTCATACAGCTGTCTCTTGTAAACGTTTGAGTATGCGAACATTTTACCTCATATTGCATGTGATTACACGCACATCAGCTAAAATCGTGCATATACATAAAACAACCTCCGGGTTCAAATTGTTACCTCTACTTATGCAATTGACACAGTTCTTTAGTCCCTCCTTTATTTTTCCTTCTTCCTCTCTTCCCTTAGAGCGATGCTCCGTTTCTACCTGCGCTGTAGCCAGGTGAGGTGGGGCGTGTATTCCCCGTAAATTGGGTGAGTGGATATCGATATATCCGACAATTCTGTCTCAATTAAGATGACATTTACAAAAATGGTCCATTAAATAGAACCCAGTGACCAATAATAGAATTGGCTAATACAAATAACCACATACAGTATGTGTTTTGCAAACTATCGTCAATAACTGTGTGTTTTCTTTTTCTGTTTTGTTTGTCTGTTCGTCCACTGTCATTTTGTGACCACATGGATCCTATGAACAGGCGAAATCCAGGTGATACAATTACATTTATTTTTATTTGTTCACATTAAGCAGTAGCATTATTATTAAGGTCCTGATGAAGCAGGAGGAGATCTTTAGACTCCATGTCCACCGCAGAAACATGTCGACCTAGAATCCATCTGAGTAGTTATTTGTTCAACACTACTTTGCACTGTTTTTACCTTTGGGTGTGGATAGGATACTATTAAAACATTTTCCACTTCCACAACCCAATCTTAACCAATTCTTTTTACACTGAGCACTGTTACTTTACCACATTTTTGCACTGCTAGTCAGTTTTACCCCCTGATACCATTCAATTGAGCCACTACATCTGAGTTCACTTCCACTAGATTAGGCTACAGTTTATCTAATCCATAGTGAATGTACATCACTTCCTTCGGATGAAGGATCGCAAATGATGTAGGGCGGTACAGGGCGGGTATCTGATGGGAATCATTGATTGTCACCACGTATCATTCTCTATGGACTTCGTGACTGTACCCTTAAGTTAACACAGTTCACAGATAGTTTCTTTTTCCTGACCCATTGTTATCTCTATAATTAGTTTGGTATCCATAAGGGACGATAACAATGCTCGGTCAATAAATATTCCCTTCTGACCCTCCCTGTTTTTTCACATCCTTTAGAGATGCCACAGTCTGCTCAACATCTCGGCATTTTGCTCAAGTTGCCACTCCACACTGTTCGTGAGGCCTGTCTGCAGCCAGTAGGTTTCCATATTGAAAACATAATGCAATGCCCCATAGAAGCGACAGTAGCAAAACTCTACTAAAGCACTGCCCCATGACAAAATGAACAATGCACACATTCTGAACTGAAAACTGGCTAGCCCATCAATATACATACAACTGTGATGAGCAAAAAACACGGAGCATGTATATGTTTCACTTTTTAACAATCATTGTTGCTTAGATTTAGGTGACCGTTTTGACCAATTGGTAATTGTCTGTCCACGGTTACACAACGTTGTGTTTCATCTATCCCTAAAAGAGAATAATATTCATAATGTGTATAGAACCGTTCACAAAGCGACTCGTCAAATGGATGGTGATGTTTACGTCAGAGTGGATGACGTAGGACTGCTAGGGTTCGAACCTGGGATTGCTGCAGCAAAGGCTTAACCCATGGAACTATCCTACCAGTTGGAAGTAATCTATAATAGACACTCTCACTCTATTCTGCTACCGACGACAATTGTTTGACATGCATCAACTTCAAGGTCGGAAACAGAGCAATGATGTTATAGCGTTATACAATATCTATGTGAAGAGGTCAAGAGATGAACGCATGAACACTTTAACAAACAGACAAATCAATGCAGTACTCGCGAGGGGGGGTCGCGGGTGGGGTTGCGGGGAGAGGGGGTCACGGTGGGGTGTGCGCCAAGGGAGATAACATTAAGAAAACTTACCTGACCGCCTCAGCTCCTGGTCCGCGTTGGCGCCTCATCTCCAAACAGGAACCGGAACAGGAACAGCAGCACCGAGTGGCAACCCCTAAGCCAATCTGCATTGCCAGGGCACAGTTAATCCTTGCCCGCAGCACGCCCATTAGGAGACCTAATGGCATACGCTAACAAGTTAAAACACAAGTGCGCATGCGTGGGCACAGTGTGAAAATTCGCCCTCCGTCCCCACACATGCACACTTGTGTTGTGCTGCTGCCCCCATGTCTGACAATGCATGTCAGTCAACATGACATGCGGTCTGACGTCATGCTGGCTGGCATTTATTGTCAGCTCTCCCTCGGCGTCGGTCTTTGAACTTAAGTAAACTATTCAGTTTACTTAAGTTCAGAAACGTCGGAGCTGCGGGCGGCTGCGGCCGGGGGGGCTACGCCCCCACGCCCTAATGGACGCACCGCGCCTGATTCTCTGCACGCATGCATGCATACAGTGCCAGGATGGAAATCGCGCTTAACTCACACGTAAAGTTAATGTAAAGAAGTTCTATTCTGCGAGGCAGACTTTACCAACTACGGATGAGAGTGGGCACCATATGGGGCCCGATGTAGGTAAATCTCATTTACCGACTCTAGAATACCGAATTTTACCGATTCGGTATTCTAGATTCGGTAAATGAGATGTAGGAAATAATTAGGTAATTTTTACTGAATCGGTACGACTCGGTAAAATTACCGAATTGTCAAGGGGGACAGGGTGTCACTTTGACACCCTGTTGCACCCCTGATTCTGGCTTGTGGGATGTATGTGTGTCACATGGCACAGGTGTACATGCACAGATGTGCATGTACACTGGAATTCGTTATTTACCACAAAATAATATTTCGTGGTAAATAACGATTTCTTAAGGGCCTGTGGCACTGTATTCAGTGGCACCTACATCTAGATTTACCGATTCGGTAAATTTACCGATTCCGAAACAGTAAATTTACCGAATCGGTAAATTTACAGAATCAGTAAATTTACTGATTCCGTCAATTTTAGGCCCCTTACATATGAAACACCAAATACCGGTCGGTAACGGCCGAAATCGGCCGTTACCGACCGGTATTTGGTGTCCTACATCTGGCCCCATGTTCCGACAATGGGTGCGCGGACCCAGTCTGCAACTTTATGCCGCGCACTGACCTGACTCTCCAGACCAGGATCGTGCTTCTAGTACAAATCCTGTGGTTGTGCTTGTGCAGGCGAAAGCATTCCCTCATTAGCATCACCCATCAGAGGCGGCTGGTAGCCTTAGAAAGTGGTGAAGCGAGCGAAGTCCTCACCGATTCCAAAAAACCTAAATTAAACAATCCCTCCTTCCAAAGTCAAAAGCAACCCAACCACTCATTCCAAAAGCCCAAATAAAAACAACCCCTTTACACAAAAGACTCTAAATAAAACATAACCACTAACTTAATCACAACACTCATATACAGTAAACATTTCTAATTAATAAAATAAAATGGTACGTATCCAGAGGCTCCATGTCCTCAACGTCCCCCACTGTGTTACTCTGGAGTCTGATGCTCGAAGGATGATCAAAATGCTGCTCTCATGCTGTTAACCAGCAAGAGATAAGTGCCAATCTTGGATGGAGTGGGTTGGCTTAGCTCTCCTTCAGGACCTGAAGGCCTATGCTTGCTCTCCACCGAGGTGTCTAAGTTGGGTGAAGAGCTTCCAAGTGCGCATGTCACTTTGGCCGATGCAACACAGTGACAAGAGCACTTTAGAGTGTCCAGTCAAGCCACTGCTCCAGTCCTCTATGCTGCCAATCAGCAGCAGAGGACACACCCATTTCTCCTGGCTCGGGGCAGGCTGGCTGCTGCGGCGCTCCTCTGTGAAAAATAAACTGGCAATGAAATGATTTAATTGCCATTTTATTTTTCACGTTTAGCGCGGCTCACAGTGGGCGGGAGGGGTGATGAGCCCCCCCTCTCATGAAGAAACCGCCGCCTGTTACCCATGTAAATACAGAAGTGCTGGCTCTAGGTGTCTTGGTTGCAGACTTGAGAGCGCCAAAGTGCCTAGCTTAGTCATAAATCCCCCTCTATTTTATTTCTTTCAAAATACTCATTAACATTTTGCCCGTCCGACGTCACGGTGGGAGTGTGTGGAGGACGGCCGGGGGCCGTCCTAACCACACCCAGTCATAAATCACCCGCACCACGGCACAATTCGCACCACGGTGAACGGGTTAAAGAGCTACATCATTCCATTTTTACGTGTACAGCATGTGACGTCCATGGGCTACAATGTCTAATGTCTGCTCTGAATAAGAACAAAATGAACAACAAAAATGGCCAGATAGATTCATTTTCACAATGTACTATGTTTGTAAGGGTCTAGTTGCAGGAGGGGAATTTTATCCTATGCTACATTCCCTGTAACATGGGTGTTACAGGGAATGTAGCATAGGATAAAATTCCCCTCCTGCAACTAGACCCTTACAAAAATAGTTTCCAGCACAGTCAACTAGCAGGCCTGTGTAAACGAGTTATTGGTCGCTTGTTTGTATGTATGATATTAGGACTGGTGCCCCATAAATGAAGTAATTGGAGGCATCCCCCCCTTTTGTTTATGGTGTTTACATTAATGTTTTTCATTTTATTGTCTGTATCATGTCTTTTGAATTTGTTTGCATTGATGGTGTAATTTTTTGATAATAGTGTTTTGATTTTGGATATATTGAAATGTTTTGAAAAGAATACATGTAAATAAGTAAAAACGATCAAATGAAAATGTTGCCCGCTTAGGATTATTTGGCTAGGTGTGGTGCTACATTGTGAAAATGAATCTATCTGGCCATTTTTGTTGTTCATTAAGTTAGAGTGGTCTAGGCCAGGTAGTAACTAGACCCAAGCCTCTTTTGGTTCCACTGAATAGGCCAGAAGAGTACATCTTGACTGAGAGAACCTTTGTGAAAAATTAGCTTTAATAGAATGTATCTGAAGGTAAAGGGGAAAAGGAACACAATACATCCCTAAGTAGGCTTTACTCTCTCAACTTAACTGGTACTTTCTGCACGTGAATGTGCTTGAATATTGCAAATGTAATTACACACATTAAAGCATGTGTGGTTTGCTTCAGTTTTGCTAGATTAGTGCTCAGGTTATGAAAGCTAGACATTAATGCACTGATAGGTAAGTGACCCATTAGTTGTAGTGAAGTCCATTTGGAAAGCAAGGATATCCTGGACTAAGTATATATTAATTAGATGGTACCATATCTCTTTTGCTGCCTGTCGCATACTTGAAAGCACGTTTTAAGTGCAATTTCACATCAATGATACAAAGCGCTAACTTGAGGAAATGCTCTTTTTGTTTGGTCTGGCTTGCCAGCGCAGCTGTCGCCAGGCAGTCATGCGATACTGATAGCCAAGAAAAGGTCTCTGACCCAGCCCACATGTTGGGAAGCTCATTTCCAGCTGTTTGCTTTTAGTTCATAATGTTAAATGTTTCACCTCGTTGTTCTGCTGCATCACGTTTCCGGTTCAGGGAATACCTGGCCTGTCAGTTCAGGCTGGGCTGTTACCACGAGGATCAGGGTCAAGGCTGTTTTGCATATGGCTATGTCCAAACTGAGGTGGCATGGTGGGCCAAAAACCATGGATTGGGATGCAGCTCAAGCGATTGCGAGTTATTGAGGTTAAATTGAGTATTCCATCCATCACTTTGGTGTTTTGCATTTGATGCCCTAAGTGCGACATCTATGCCCAGACATGGGTCACGGGCCCACGGTGCCACTGGAACTAAGCTATACCTGTCTGAAGAGCCCTAACGCGGGCAAAACCGATCCTAGGTTGCTTGCGTTCTGGTTCAGGGAGGATCTGGCTTGGTAGTACGGGCTAGATTGTTACCATGAGTACCAGGATCAAGGCTGATTTACATATGGCTGTGTCCAAACTGAGGTGACATGGTGGTCGAAAACAGGGATGTGGCTTCAACAATTGCCAGTGGCTGAGATTAATTTGCGCATTCCATCCATCACCTTGTGTTTTTGCAACTTTCTAAAAGTGGCATTTTCAGAATTCTGACTTACAATCCGACTTTACAATTAAAGAATATTTAAATTTCAATTCCTCAAAGACCAACATGACTTTTCCACTTGGTCCCCAACAAAAGTTACCACTTATTAAATGTAATAAGGTAACCTAATGTTATCCTACGGGAGAAGTAGGCCTTACAATAGTGCAACACACATTTTGAAAGTGTTTCACTACCATGAAGTGTAAAACTTAAATGTACATGTCCAACCTGTTAAATACAGCACAGTCTGCCCTATGAGCTGTTAAGGCCCTAGCATAGGGGAGACATTTATGTCTTAAAAAGGAAGGTTTAGGCCTGACAAAAAGTTCAGGATCAAAATGGTAGTTTACAACCGCACACACAGGCTGCAATTGCAGATTTGAGACATGTTTAAAAAGACTAGTTAAGTGGGTGGAACGTACATACTGCAGGCCCACTAGCAGCATTTACATGCTTCGGGTACATGTAGTACCACTTTGCTATGGACTTACGAATAAACAAAATATGCAATTGAGTTTTACCATGCATAAAGAAGAGCGCACATGCACTTTACCACTGGTGAGCAGTGGTAAAGTGCACAGAGCCCTAAAGTGAACTAATACAAGTTAAAAAAACTGGTGAGGTGAAGACAAAATATTTCGGGTGACCCTGTAGAGAGGGCCAGGCACAACATGGCCACTCTCCAGCCTAATGCCATGGTAGACTAATCGATACCTTGATATGCTTCCCTTCTTAGGCGATAGAATGTGGACCATGGCCCTCTGCTGCAGAGTCACTTGTAAGGTGTACTCCCTTCTGAACAAAGTTGGATCCCTCTGTCCACACTCTCCTTAGACACTGAACTGCCCATGGGGACCCCTGCTCCTCATCTGTGAACCCCATTTGTTTAACTCCTAACCTCAACTTGCTCACAGATGCATTCCAGTCGGCAGATAGTACCACCATGGCCAACAAAGTGATGTGGCCCTTTCCACCCCTTGAATGAGACTTCTATTCCCAACCCAAAGAAAACTCTGCCTATAAAGCCAGCAACTAACAGGGGTCACTGACAGCTGTCAGTGTCCAGGACCAGACCCCAGGCCACCCAGAGGTGTTTGACCTTTAAAGTTTCTAAGAGTGGAGGGCAACAGCCCCGGATGTTTAGCACTCTTCTTCCACTCTCCTTCCCACAAGTCCAGGGGTGGTATCCTTAGCCTGGTTCTCCAGCCCTGGGTCTGCACCCTGAGGCTGAGCAGGAGTCAGGGGTGAACCTCTGCTCCCCCTACCATTCCCTCTGGAGAACGGTACTCTCCCTGTAGGAGTAGTACGCTAAGAAAATGGAGCTTCCAGGGCGCCATAGGAGGCCATCTCTCCCAGCTCTTCCAATACCAGTGGAAACAAATTTCCCAGAATGCAGTCAAAAGGAATCTGGGAACTAACTGTGACCCACCTCTGGGTCACCTCCCCACCCCATTCCAGGGATAGCAGAGCCATGGGGTGGAAAGTGTCTTGCCCCTGGGCCTTCATTAGCCTTTGCACCTGTCCGGTGTACTGATCTGGGGATCCAGACTTTCCCCTACCATGGTCTCGCTGGCACCGGAATCCCTTAGAGTAATGACAAGGATCTCATTCCCTATGACATGTTGGAAGGGATGACTCCCACCCTTATGGATCGCAAGTCTACCCTCCAAGTCTGTCTCCTATCTAAAGATGACCAGGGCTTGTTCTGCCACCTGTCCTGGGGACTCTTCCCCCCCCCGACCCTCCTCCCCCAAGACCACATTGGTCACACCTGTAGAATTCACACCAGTGGGCCGTTACTTAGGACGGATAGAGCCCCCTTTGCTTGTGTCCTAAATGGGAACAATCAAAGCAGTGGGGTTGGAAATAGGGTTCCCACCAGAACCTCCCCTTTGCTTTTCAGAAGGAGCATAGGAACCCTTTTCCCTCCATCTTAATCTGGGACTTGTCTGTATCTCCCTGTACCTCCCTATCACTCTGCTGGGGGAACCTGAACCACGCTTCTTGGAGTCCTCCCAGTTGTCTTCTTATGGACCTTGGTGCTGAGACAGGGATCCGCCTCCTTAGCAAGCACGCTGGGGCCAGTGAGCATACTATCCACTAGGTATTGGTGCAGCTCTGTAAAACAATTGTTGAACATATGCTCCCAGGCAAATAAATTGTACAGCTCATGGTAATTCTTCACATCACTGACTTTCACCTAACCATCCAGTGCCTTGCACATGTATTCCACCTAATCTAGGACTGTTGGGGCAACATCTGCTTGTCCAGCCTATACTTCTCTGAGTAACCTATACTTTGTGATAAGGTGTCCTTCATGGGGGCGGGAGGGAGGAGGTACCTCATCCAGTCCCCTTTCCTAGAGCCAGTGGGGCATCCCACCCCTCACTAGGTTTGTGCATCCGGAGACTCACTGCCCAATCCTCTTCAGGGACTCTGTGCATCTCCAGAACAACCTCATAGGCTTCAAACCACTTTTCTCTGGTGCCGCCCACAATAATGTTAGGCATCAGATCGTTGGAAATGTGGACCCTCTTATTTCCAGTGGATGCGGGGGTATTGCTCCACCATTGTTGCTGCACTCTAATTGCTAGTCTTTGACGTGCAGCTCTCTGAGACTTAGCTCATGGGCCTTTCTCCTTTCCAAAGTCAAAATAGCAATCCCCTAGGGAAAATAATCAAACAGGACCACTTGTATTCACATCCACTCCCACACACGGTCGTACAGAATAAGCCAAACACAGAGGTGCAAAGTTCATGAACTTAGTGATCAAGTCAAAACATGTGTTTTTCCATTAAACTTTATTGGAATTATACATTTACAGAAACAACTAATCACAATGTTAAACATCAAGCATTTTATGACTCAGTCAAATACACAAAAATTTCATTAAATTAAAAACCGTGATCATAAGTAAAAATTATTAAAAAAACACATACCAACAGCGAGTGGGAAAAAGAGCAAGAAAAAATATTTTCCAATCAAGAAAATCACAGTTATTAGACAACAAATAAATCAATGAATCCGAGTATACACAGTCGGATCTGCCAATTTTCATCAAATATTAGCCATAAACTGTTGCACTTGTCACTAATCTGTGATGCATTCAGACAAAGCATTGGCGCGTTTCGGTGGGTCCAATGCTCTATGACCCCCACCTTTTTCAGGAAAGAAAAAATCTTCCACACTCGTATCAGAAGTTTCTAAAAAGAAAAGGGGAAAATAAACATGTTGGGTTGATTAACCACAAATCCAAACAATTGTGCCTGCTGGTACTGCTTCTCATCTCAACCAACCTCCATTCACTCCTTTAAAATAACGAAGAAAAGGGCCATAAATGCCTCCAGATAAAATAGCAACCCGACCGGACTACAGTTCGGGAATATGGGCTAGGTGTTGCTTCGCATAAAGCTGTAAGCAATATCAGAGGTATAAGATGCAAAAAAACATTCAAATCAACAACCAAATGCTATTGTGCCTGTCATCACTCTAAACTATTTTATATTCACTTATCTTAATCCGCAACATGCGAAGGTCGCTCGCTCTCTTATAATCTAGCCAAGATTTGGAATTCTCTCCCCCTCCCAATCAGATCAGAATCCAACCTATCCACCTTCGGAAAACTTCTCAAAACCTGGCTCTTCAGCAAAACTCCGGTCTAAATCTTCACTCAGCTCCACTTAATCCAGCCCCTCCTGCTCAACCCAATCTTTTGCAGCGCTGGGACGCCTCTGGGTAGCCTTCGCACTATATAAATCCTCTTTCCATTCCATTCCATTCCAACAAGGGGCAAACATGCCTCCAGATACGGATACTGTCCAGTTAAGGTACAGTCCCAAAGAGTTCCGCCACGTTCCACTCTAAGCACAGCTGTATAAAATACATAGGGAAATGGACATAATGAGGACAGGTCCTATTACCTCACTGCTGTATGCTAGTATGTAGAGCTACTTCTCTTAAGATATCTACCTTTGTGCAGAACAGCAAAGCTGTCCCGCTTTTGCTTTCAAGCCAACCGACACTTTATTAATGGGTAACTTCCTTTCAGCCAAAGATTTAGCAGAATGGTAAGGATCCCAATCTATATAAAAGAGAATATGCAGAACAGCGTGTCAAGACATCAGCCTTGCGAATAACCATAAAGCTACGAACATACATATAGCGGAGTACCTAAGTAGTTACGTGTTTTATTCAAATTTTCAGGCTAATTACATCTCTTTCGCCTTTCCTCCATAGCCAACTTCTTTTCCTCTAGGGCCCTTTTGTGGGCCGACAAAGGTCACAGAGCTTTCAGAATTTCCTGCAGGTCTCTCTCTAGCTGGATAAAGATACTCCCTGACCTGAACTCCACCCTAAGACACAGAGCATACTGTAACCCCAGAGATGTTCCCAAGGCGGGCCTGTTTGGAAAGGGTTTGAGGCCCAACCACCATGCAAGATCTCTCTGTACATGAGAATGATCTGGAATCCACCTGAAAAACGACGTCACTGGAGAGCAATGACAAACTATAAAATCAGTACCCTAATACCTATGCTGCCCGGATATCTGCTTAATACTGCGTCAAACTTTTTTTTCACTCATCTGCCATATTTAATCTTCAGATCTTCATTGTGCCCAGGGCGTGCGCATACTTCATGTCATGAGAGCCTACAGTGTACACTCTTTATGAAACACATGTATCTAGATGAAGCAGTCAGAGGGTATACAAGTAGTATAACAGGCATTTACTATGAAGAACAGTAATTCCCCCTGCACCCAGAGCAACAGCTGTGACTGTTTCCATGCACGAAAGGCTGCGTGATCCTGTGTGAGCAAAAAAACCAAGCATTGGCATAGCCAATAGGTCTCGCTTTTGGTAGGTGTAAGTAGTTTTGCGGTGTATGAGGTTTTTATAAGTATACATTTGCAAAGTGCCCTGGAAATGAAATATAAGTACCTACCTGTTGTAGTGTAGGTGAAGCTGTAGTAAGGTGGTAATAGGGGTGTTAGATCGTGGAAAGAGACAAGGCCCTCTCCTGGGAAATGGGGCAGCTGGGGAGACAACTACGGAAACATGAAATAATAAACTGAATATGCAAGAAGGAAAAAACAGATCTGGCTCCACTCTCCGCCTAGTGTCCCGGCAGTGGCTATTCCGGCTAGGGCCACATCTACGCGTTCCTACATCTGGTGTTCCTAAATGCAATCGAGATGTGCATTTAGTTTTGCAGCGCTTAAACGACTAGTCAGGGGTAGTAAACGATACATAAATACAATTAAAATTCTGCTATTTGCAGACCTACACAATGTTAATTTTGATTTACTACCTGGTCGAGACCTGGACGGACCCGGCCCAATTAAATCCCTAACGGTGGTATTAATAGAGGAATGTTGGTATGTTATGATGACAGGAACCTCATCCTTTGCGCACATCAAGTGTAATTCTGACAGTGTTGTAAAAACCATGGAATTCACGAGAAGAGCAGAACCAGGGGTCTGGCTTAGTTTTAAGACCAAATGTCCAAGCTGAACTAGCAAGCTAAAACATAATTTCAAACCTAAAATACATCAGATATCTGCCACATAATATAGAAAAGGCAAAAGTGGTGCAGATAAGCCTGATAACGCTTCAATCCATGGGGGGACAGCACCCAGGATAATATACTGCACGACTAATCACTTATAAGGTCCCATAGGCGAGACCTATTGGCTATGCCAGTGCTTGTTTTACACACGGATCGTTTATTTTCCCATAAGCACCCTGGCTCAGACGTAGCGGGTATTGGGCTCTCTCCCTCTCCTCCGTTCCTCTATCCATCACATTTAACACCCTGACAGTAACAGTCCATAATTTCTCTAGTCTACAAAACCGCTCTGTCAACACCAGGCTTCCAGAGCAGCGACTGAGGGAAATAAAGTAAACAACAGCAGTGCCACAACCAACAGTGTCAGGGCTACCACTAAGCAAGAAGGAACTTTCTACCGCCCCTGTATGAGAGCTTTGTTTAGTGGCAAAACCACATGTTGTGCGCTTCTATTTGTTCTTGTATACGACTGCCATTTCTATGCTTGTCTGCTTGTGTGCATATCCAATTGTCCTTTTATGTTTGTGTGCATGTGTACTTTTTCTTATTAAAGATTGTGTGTATCCCATTGTTCTTGTGCATGCGTGTTTGGGTGGGTGTGTGCGTGTGTCTATTTGCTCTTATATACGTGTTTGTGTGCATGACCAATTGTTCTTGTATGAGTGCATGTCTACTTGTTCTTATATGTGTGCATGTGCACATTTTCTTTGTGTGTTTCAGTGGGCATGTCTTTTTGTTGTATGAGTGTGCATGTCGGTTCTTGTGTGCATCTTGTGTCTGTGGGCATGCCTATTTGTTTTTGTGTATATGTATGTGTCCGTGTACACATCAGTCTAGTGTTGTAAAATTGTCTTTGTGTCTGTGTGCAAGTCTATTTGTTCTCCTATGTGCGTGTGTTGCACTTGTTTTGATAGCCAAAGACTGGGTTCATAGAGCAAAAAGAGCCCATATAAACATTGGTTGAGTTGTGTAATTGCTGAAACACTTGCTATTAGACCGGCTTCCTACAAAAGATTTTTTGCAACGGCGTGATGATAATTTTGGTGGTAGACTTCATTGGAAGGAGCCACTTGCCCACAACAAACCATGTCACCAAAACCAAAGAGCTCCTTCCTGTTCTTTCTACCGTCACTTTGATGGAAATCGGAAATACAGAGACACCCGCTGACAGACCACAGCGAAACTTGGGTACAATATTTCACAGCGGCAGTCAGTATAAATTCAGGCTTGGTGAGTTCACCTACTAATTTGTGCAACTTTCCCTGAATGGCAACTCCCTGTTCAGATTATTCAAACCTAGGTAAACTTTGCGAGAAGGTTGGGGCCCAAGTCATTCACTTCAGAGGCATGACACGTGAAAATCACAAATGAACCTGCACAGGAAAGGAAAATACTGTAATCGTTATTCTTCTTAACCCGAACTTCACTTTGTTGTCCCCTTGTATTTTCAAAATACATTTCAGATATGGCGAACCAGAATACTCCAATACCAATATTGTTGGTCTAGCACTACGTAAATTTAGAGACCTAGAGGTGTGCCTAATACATTGGTGAGCAAAAGCTTTGGAAAACAGATATTTTCTGAAAATAAATGTGTCTATAAGCATGAAATCAACATGGCAATTCCTTGGTTTCAGACCTACAAGCCGGCATCCACCTCCTCATTGTGTGTGCACAGGGTAGTGTCTGTAACTATGTGTGTTTACTTGTTTAAATGTGTGTGTGTGTCTGCATTTTGGTTTGTGAGCACGCGCATGCACCTGTCTGCTTTTTCCTCCGTGTATGTGAGGGAGGGAGTAGGATGCTTGGATCTTGAATGTTTGTTTGTGTGCGCATGAGAATCTATTTGTTCCTGCGTGTACATCTGTGATGTTTATGTGTGTATGCGCATGTGCTGTATGCTCATAAGTGTGGGTGTGAAAGCGTGCCTTTTCACATGCGTGTACACCAGTTTGTGCTTCTGAAGTGGCGTTGGCACATGCATGCACACCCTTGTTTGTGCACGTGCCCTAATGTTTAGTTTGACAATGTTTGAAACTTGTGGTCAGTCCATACCTGGTACGTTATCGGATTTATAAAGCCCTTCCAATGTTGAAAGCTATTCGGGCAGCCAAGCTCCGTAAAAGCGAAACACTGTATAAATAAGCCCGTTCACTGCATCACAAGCCGCGTGTCAGGATGTCCATGACAACTTCGCAAGCATGAGACACACACACAATTGAGCTGGTTAGGCTAGAAGGAGCAAGGAAAAACAAAAAAGGGGAGAAAAAGGAGTGAAAGAAAGAGAGGTAAAACACGAAAGGGGGTAAAAAACGAAAGCCTAAGGATGAAAAGAAATTGGTAAAAGGCACTGGGTTTGGGACAAAGTCATTATGAAGTGCAGGGAGAAGTGGGAGAAAGGAAAGAGCCACAGACATGGCATTTGCAGCCGAAGGACAACATTGCTGCCATTTCTGTCAGCAAACAGAAAAGCCTAACTTAAACAAGCGGGGCGGCGTGCGACCACTGAAATGCTAATTGGAGAGTAATCACAAACAGATGGTGCCCCCGCTCGTAACCACAAGCCGTAGACCGTGACCGGATACATTTCTTTGGAAAGGTGGGACATGCACCCACCTTTGCCCAATTGCGTGCTGTCTTTTTAGAAAGACGAACGCAAAGCCCAATAGAAAAAATGCTAAAAAAATAAAAACACATGCACAAGCGTGTGAAAAGTCCAGAGTGATTCCAAGAGGTCGTTTTCCTCGAACAGTGCATGCGCGCTGCTCTAGGCTCGACCTAAAAAACAGGTCTGTACAAGCAGAGTGAAGCTGTCAAGCTGACAGCAGGTGCCAAATCCATTTTAAGTATTTTGGGAATTGTGGGGTATTATTTAAATCCAGGCACTATTACGAGTGTGACAAACATACTGGTGAAAGAGCTGTTTTACAAATAGAAAGAAACAGGCCGTCATAGAGTTTTTATTTTTTTTATCAATCTCAGACAGCACTAAATCCTCATGGGGGTTGGAGTTTTATCTGTCACTAACTCACAATGGAGAGTACAGATTTTATCTTACCAGTTTTCGCTTTAATTTTTTATTTAATACATTTCCTTGTAACAGTTCCCTGTCAGGTTTCCTGGTTTTCTAATCTCCCTCACTGACCCTGCAGCCCATTTGTTAAACAAAGCACCTTGTACTCTACTCTGTATTGTAGTTTGTGCTCGTCTCTTAAGAAGTGTTTCCTTGTTCCAGTTCTCTGTGCAAAAAATTGTAGACATTATAGGACAGCTTTTAACATACTGGAAAAACTGGATACCCCACACCTTTGTTTGACGATGAGTAATTTTATTAAATGTGGCTTCGCTACAAGCAAGAGATATGGCCAAGCACCAAATTTATAATACTTATTGCTGTAACTAATTTTATTAAATGTACCTTAGATGTTAAGAAGAGATATGGCCATTCCTCAGACATATAATGGTCATTTACTATAAAGGTGTGCCGATTGAACGTGTAGAGCAGTTTTATGTTTCCTAGTCTTGTATGCTTTATTTTTATGACCATTGCTTATTGTATTTTATGCTCTGTGCTTTTATGACTGAAATTGCAGTCGAATAAAGTTTGAGGATGATGACAGTAAGTGTGACTTGTCAAGGTTATGAGAGAGCGCAATTTGAATAAAAAATATATCTGTACCATATTCACAAGCATATAACGCAAACGTGGAATCTATAACGTGAAGTAGCACTTGTAGCGTAAAATTAGCCGATGTAACCAATGTAATAGGAAATGAATTTGTATTCACTTTAAAATATGCATTAGAAGGCCCGTATACATAGTGGGCTAATATAGAAATGTATAGAAATGCTTAAGAACAGTAGAATGTGCAAAACTGAATATACGTGTGTAATTATTAAATGGAGAAAGCGGCGAAATGTAAAGCGAAGAAATGTGCAAAGTATGTATAGCACTATGTAAGCACGAGAATATAAATGTTGTATTCTATGTAGAATGCATTCAAGTATAATCATTGCTTTGCTAAAATCGATTATATATAAATGTGTGTTAAATGTGTGTTAAAGGTTATACTGTGTAGAAGAGTTTGTAGGAATGCTAGAAAGGTTGGGTCATATGTGATTTTAACCTAACTGACCAAGAGTTCGCGAGAGTGTAGTCCGCTGTATGTAATTTAGTGGGCTCACAGGAGTCGTGAATAGCCTTGATCTGAATGTGCGAGACAAGAGTCAAAGGTCTTGCTAGATTTAAGGTGACAATGCTGGACGAAGTTTATGGCCTAAGAAAGATAAGAGACGCTTGGAATTTGGGTCTTGTTTAGAAATGACCGTTCACAGGACCAAATGAGGTTAAGAATATAGTCGTAAAGAATAAAGGTCTGTTGAGGTGATAGACTTTGCTCTGAAAGTGTCAAATGGAATGTCAATGAAGTCACCAGCAAGAAGACGAAGATGGTGCCTACGAAGCAAGGTCAACTTAACGGACGACGCGAAGAGATGAAGCTATGGAAAGAGCTAGAAATGACATCATGTGTATGTGTACGTGGTGGGCGTCAAGGGGCGTTCCACCCATACTGTGATTGTGTATTTAGGGACAGCACCCTGGAGAGAAGTTAGCGCAGAACAGAAGATCAAGCGAAGAGCTCAGAGCGCAGAGAGAACAGAGCGCAAGAGAGCAGTAGGCCGAGGACCCTTAGAGAGCAGATGGGTAGGCAGAGAGGGTACTGTTTCTCGACATAAGTTACCATTAGAGGCTAAGAGAGTTTGAACTTCTTTGGAAGTCAAACTGCTGACACCTTTTTAGGTAAGGAACTTGCGAAGTAGGGATGTCACCTAGTACAGAGTAGGGACAGAATTAACTTGTTTATTCTTTCCGTAGATGACGCAACGGAACCACTTTGTGTCTATGCTTTTTAATCTGTTGATTCTTGAATTGACTTTAATTGTATTCATTTGTAGACTTAGGTTCTTTAGGGAATTTATGTTCCTTTTAGTTCCTGTATACTTGTTGAATCTTATTCTGAGAGGATTGTATATGCACTTAATTCTGAATTTTAAAACTTCATCAGTTGTAAGTGGTTCTTCAGAGTTGCGTCAGTTTATGGGGTTAATTTAACCTATGTGGGGTTTGTCTTTTACTCAATGACAGAAAATAATCGATCCAAATAGATGAATGAGATAAGTATCTAAGTGATCAGAAAAGGTATCAAAATCTCATTCCCCGCAGTTACTTGCCCACTTATAGTCCTGTAACACCTTATAGGCGAACGTTTTCTATGTCGATAACAAACCAAGTTTCAAAACTTTTTGGTGAAAATACTTGACACCGCGCCCCAGTGAAAGCAATTCTCAGGAATTTTTGAACAAGCTCACAAACTGGAATGTAAACGTCTACATCCGCGAGGGTGATTTCCAAAGAGGTTTCCTGTCAACACTTTCAAATAATGTGTTGTAGTGTCACCATCCTGAAAGATGTCTTCCTGATCAAGGGATTAAATTATAAAGCTGGTCTGGATTCCTTATTGTTTGTTTTTAAACCAGACCGAGAATGAAATGGTATCTGGTATTTTAAAAAGGTTGCTGTCATCAATAACCTCTATACCTCTAGCGGAAGAATCCAGTTGTCCCTTACAAACTATTACCAGGCAGATTCAATCTTGGCGCTCTGTTCTCCGAGAGGGCCACACTGGCGTTTCTAAAGGGGGCGGGGTGAGGATGGGGTCCGTGTCCCAGGTCTTTTTATCCTAGCCCCCTGCCCCTGTTTCGGCCTCGCTGCCACAGCTGTTGAATGTGCCAGGACGTGAAACAGAAAAAGTAAACTAACGCGCACATTGACACACGTATTGATCAGTCAACCAAATAGGGGCGCAGCTTCGTCAATAAAATGGGGGGGGGGGTGTGGAGGGGCTGGGCTTCAGATTTTACAACCGTTAAAATAAATTATATGAGAAGCAGGGCATGAGGGGGACTTAAGAGCAGTGGAAAGGCAGAGGGGGATTGTCGGGGGTACTTAAAACTCATTATTTTCTAAAATAACAAACATGCTTTTAGATCTTCATAACAGAGACGCGAGAGAATGTGTGCACTTTTGTGTGTGAGTATATCTAAAAATCCAAGGTGAAGTCCAACAAGCACCTCACTGTAGCTGACTGAAAGCAACTGTACCCGACTATTTATTAAGGATGCATTTATTAGGAGGGCGTAGCACCCCGAACACTGCCCCTGAAGCTACACCCCTGCAACTAAACGTTCACTGCAAAGCAGTGTTGCTGGCTTAAATGCATACATTCTGTATGTGCCTGATTTACAATTTTAAACACACATACACTTTGTAATTTGCCTTTAGTTTGTCGGTGACCCGACCTGTTTTATCAATCAATCAAAGACATTTATAGAGCGCACTACCTACCCGTAGGGTCTCAAGGCGCTTGGGGGGGCGGGGGTGCCCCTACTGCTCGAACAGCCAGGTCTTGAGCTTCTTCCTGTAGGAGAGGTGGTCTTGGGTCAGGCGCAGGTCGGCCGGGAGGGAGTTCCAGGTCTTGGCGGCCATGTAGGAGAAGGACCTTCCTCCTGTAGTGGCTCTGCGGATGCGTGGGACGGCGGCGAGGGCGTGGCTGGCAGATCGGAGGTGGCGTTTGGGAGCGTAGAAGTTGATGCGGTTGTTGAGGTAGCTCGGGCCTTGATCGTGGAGAGCTTTGTGTGCGTGGGTAAGGAGGCGGAAGGTGATTCTCTTGTTGACCGGGAGCCAGTGCAGGTCTCTTAGGTGTCCGGAGATGTGGCTGTGTCGTGGGATGTCGAGGATGAGTCTGGCTGAGGCATTCTGGATGCGCTGGAGTCTCTTCTGGATCTTGGCGGTGGTTCCGTTCCCCGCAGTTGGTAGCAGAGAAAGATGGTTTTCTTCTTGAGGAAGACAACCTAGGTCAGGTTTAGATTACCCCAAGGTCCCTAGTCATCGACGACCAGAAGAAGAATCCCTGCCGAAGACGGTGCTGACGGTGTGTCAAGAGAAAAGCAGCAGAGTCGGTCGAGAGTGAGTATAAGGGTCATGCGTTGCCAGATTGCGGTGTTTTATGTTGTACCTGTGTCGTAATGTCAAGCGGAGTTGAATGCCTGTAGTGTGACTGAGGGAAGGTTGTGAGCGCGCGCAACCGGATAAAATCTTAAGTTCAAAGAGAGCTTAAGTGGTTCGGGTGTATCGAACACCCAGAGTAATTGTCTACCATTGCAAAGGGGGTCATGAGGTACCATTGATCGCCCGAAGGACCGATGATAGGGGGAGTGACAGAGTGAGTGTATGAGTAACGGACGCTGGTCGGACGTTTACTGTGTGTAAGTAACCTATCAGTTAAGGCGAGCGTCTGACCGTGAGAGGAAAGACGTCTCGTCAGTTGAGGTGACAATTACAGTTAGACTGTGGACGTACAGTCAGAGAAAAGTGATCGCTTGGACGGAAGTAGTCATTTTTCGGCGTATGAATGAAAACGCATGCAAGATCGTGAGACGAGTTGAGAAAGGAAGAGAACTGCTGCAGAGGAGACGAGTGACGTCAGCGTAGAGCCGCGCTGAGACTGGTCGGTCAGTGTAGAGTCGCGCTGGGATAGGCTGGTCAGCGAGAGCCGCGTAGGGATTGGTGGTTTGTCATCGGGACGTAAACAAGGAAGAGAATAAGGAAAATCGTAGATTTTTGAAAATGAAGTGTTTTAAGCGTTTAAGGGCAATCTTTAAGAGAGATAGAGGAAGCTTGTATGCAGGAGAAGAAGCTCCACCAGAGGGCACACCAGCTTACCATATGGCAGTGAATGTAGGCTTACACTCAATACTATGGATCTCTGAGTGGAATAAGCTAACAGAAGGGAATAAGGAACTGACGTTTCCGAGATACGGGACGTTTAAGCTAGAAGTACTGAACCAACTGAAAGCGGTAATGCTAGCAACGAGACCTCTACCGAGGCCAACACAGTTCGAAGCACTTAGTGCATGGTTTAGAACGGCACACGAAAAGAGCTTGAATAGGCGCCAAGAAAGAGTGAGACGATCGGTAAAAGCAGTGCAGGATGCTAAATGGGACGATGAAGCTAAAAAGTGGAGGGTGCAGAAGATAGAAGCAGACAAATTGTACCCAATGCTTGAGGTTACGGGAGAAAAGAAACCTCTAGAAGAAGATGAGGATAGCGAGCCGGATGAGGATCTGATAGATAGGCTACTATTAGATAGACCACCTCCGTACAACAGAGAAGCCGAAAGTCCCGAACTACAGCAAGGGGACGGAGCTAGATGGGGGGAATATAAACCGCTCCCAGTATCAGAGTGGGATCCCAAGAAAGGTGAGGAAGTACCTCAATCTAGTCCCGTACAGAGAGTAGTAGGAAGATTCGTGGTCCAGAAGGTGCCAGAAACGCAGCATGCAAGGTCGTATCAATTGCCGGATGCTCTACAAGTACCTGTTACCATAGGTCCTATAGTGTCAATCTACAACCCGGAGGGAGTCCAGCAGGAGGAACAGGCACGATGGGACAGGGAAAGGGCAGAGATGGAGAGTAGGAATAATACGATCAATTCCCAAAGGCAGTTGTTAGGACCAAGGAGTCGGAGTACCCCATTGGATTCAGCAACGGGACCCTGGAAAGAACAGAGGGAGAGAAGCCAGATGGATCTGAGGGGACCGAAACCGAAAACCTTTAGGGAATTAAGTGAGTATTTGAGAGAATGGGATGCTGCCGAAGAGACTCAGAATAAAAAGTTAGAAACAGAAGCAGAATGGAGAGATCAGGATAACAGGATCCTCTCTCACTGCGGAGCTGGCGAAAGTAGCCCGGAGTGGGAGGGAGGGAGTCAAGGAAGCAAGGGAGATACTTGCCATACCATTGGTGGCACTAGACAAATGTGTGAGGACAAGAGTGCAGGGCGTGGGGGAGTGCCTCGCCTCATTCTTAGTGAGGGAGAATGAAAAACGCAGGAGTACCGAAATAGTTTCAGGTGCACTCACCATGCCCCAGATGAGAATGTGCGACATTGGAGTCACGAGAATATAGAGAGTCGCGAAAGGTCTTGCCATACATCCAGTGATCACGGACGGGATCGCGGGAACATGGAGGACCGTGAAGGACCTTTCCATTTATTAAGTGACACCAGACAGCAAGGAAGTTGCAGTGATGTAGAACAGAACGGAGGATCCTATCTTGCATCTGGAGAGATCAAGCCGAAAAGACAGAACGCAGTAATGGGGGATAGAACTAACCCTGGGCGGAGTTCGCGGAGTGGGGCTTCGCGGAGCTACGCGAAGTGGGCGAGAAACTACGCCCACCTCCGCACTCCGCGTAGCCCCACTCCGCAAAACCACTGGCCGCCAGCGCCGCCACCCGCCTCCCTCCCGCCCTCCCTAAATACTTTAAAATAAAGGAATGCAATAATTTTAAAAGCACTTACCTTGCCGCCGCTGCCCGCCGCGTCCCCGGGGCTCGCTATCTTCCGTCTTCTTCAATAATGCGCATGCACGGGCGGCCGCGCATGCGCATTTTCTCGTGAAAATGCGCATGCGCGGCCGCCCGCGCATGCGCATTACTGAAAAAGACCGAAGACGGAAGATAACGAGCCCCGGGGAAAGCGGCGGCCAGCGGCGGCAAGGTAAGTGCTTTTAAAATTATTGCATTTCTTTATTTTAAAGTATTTAGGGAGGGCGGGAGGGAGGCGGGTGGCGGCCAGCTACGCTCCGTCTGCGGAGCGTGCGTAGTGCCGCCTGGCTCCGCCAGCTCCGCAAAATGCGGAGTAGGCGGCACTACGCACACTCCGCAGACGGAGCGTAGCTGGCCGCCCACCGTTAGATAGAACATTGTTTCACCATACCCCAAGGGAGGATGGAAGAGCTTGGGATCTAGAGAGGTGGGAACAAAGAGAAGCAAGAAGAACTCCTCATAACTCACCTGCACCGAGACGAAGGGCTCATAGTGGGGGTGAAAGGGATGTATACGAACCACCTAGGGGTGAGGTACTGAGAGCTGAGATAAAAGCAAAACGGCTCGATGTAATGAGTTTAAAATCAGACTTGGATGAAATCATAGACGGCACATTGCCAATGGAAAGGATAGAGCTGTATGATCATGATGAAATACTGTGTATGTCTAAGGATGTTACCCGGAAAGCAAGGTCAGTTCATGAAAAATTATCTGAGTTGGCAGACAGGTATATGATAGACATGTCACGAACTAAAGCTTTACAGGGTAACCATAGGCTAAATTGCACGGATCAAGATCTGGATGAGCGTAGGACGATTGGGCTGAAAGTACACATAAAGGAACTGATCCTGAGTATCAGAGTATGGAGGGATTTGGATAAATGGGAGGAAAGATGGTCTAAGAGGGGATCCGTCAGAAGGAGTACACTTGCGAGGTCCCAGGATGGAGAGATAATGCGAATGGAAGCTTTCCCTTTGCGAGAAATCGCGAACGGAAGCTACGTGCACGTACCCTGGAGTAGGGGGGATTTAGCGGCATTTACCAATTCCTTTCCAAAGCTCAGGGAGAACCCCGTTGAGTGGTATAAGCAGGTAGAGAGGTTTGTGAAGATCTCTAAGGTACTGTGGATCGATTTGAACACTCTGTTTGATATCGCAGTACCCGGAGATTTGTGGACGGCATGCAAACTTAGTGTCGAATGGCCCGCTTGTGAACCCCCGAGGGATGCTCAGACAAACGGTCCATCAGAGAAAGTAATGGAAAAGTACGAGAGAGTAATAGCATGGTTAAAAGAGAAAGTACCAGTGCAAGACATAGACTGGGTTAAGATAGATCGAACAACTCAGGAACCTAAAGAGACCGTTCACGAGTTCTATGAGAGATTGCTGAAAGCATTCAAACAGTATAGCGGGTTGGATGTCATGGATCCTAAAGACATAGGACAATTTGTGTCGAAGTTTGTTCTAGGATTGAGACCAGACATAAGCCTAATGATTCAACAGCATTTGATTTGTTGGCAGAACAAACCTTTAGATGAGATTCTGAGGTATGCGAGGTACTGTAGCGATGAAATAGATTCAAAGGCAAAGAAACTTAAGGAAAAGCTGATGTTGGTGCAGATGCAATCAGCTGGAAAGGGTGGACAGCGGCAACAGGGAAAAGGAACACCAGGAAAGAAACAGAATAATCAGAGCAGAGATGAGGAAGAAAGACCGAGACCGAGGGTAGATATCGCAACACTGAAAAAGACAACGAGGTGCCATCAGTGTAACGAGGTGGGACATTGGAGACGCGAGTGTCCCTATAATGTCGAGACGGGGGAATTAGAACAGGAGGAGGATGAGGTTCAACCCAGCATGGTAAAAGGAACAGCAGTCCCGAAGGGAAAGTTTATCAAAGGGGGGACTCAGACTCCTCGAGCCCCGTTCCCTCAACCGCCTCGCATTTCAAATGGAGGGAAAACCTATAGACAACTGCCACTGTTCGTAGGAGGAGAAGAATGCTACTACGTTGATCCTCTTACGGGGCAACGAGTGAATAGGGAAGAAGACTGTACTCTAGGAGCAGCCCTGGAGGTAGACCAGAGAGGACCATACGTAGAAGCTGAGGTGGCTGGATGTCCTACGACCTTTGTGGTAGATACGGGGGCAACACGATCCACTTTGAGATCAGCGGTAGTCCCAGGTTTGCCAATGTCGGGAGAGACGATTCAGGTGGTAGGAGTCGCAAACAGGAGAATGACGAATCCTCTGACTGAACCAGTGTCAGTGAAGATAGGAAATTACAGTGATGAACATCAGTTTGTGATCTGTGATTCTAGCCCTGTGTGTCTGTTAGGAAGAGATCTGTTGTGTAAACTAAATTGCACAATATATTGCACACCTGAAGGAGTAGAAGTGCAGACTAACGATGATGATGCTGATTTTAAGGTTGTAAACTCGCAGGAATGCGTGGAACTATATCCTACCCTAACAGTGGAGGAGCTTCCACAGGACTTGAAGGAGACAGTGTCAGCTGAAGTGTGGGATTTTACTGGAGAAGAAATAGGACTGATCAAAGGGGTAGAACCGGTAAAGATCATGGTAAAACCCAATGCTGAGTATCCAAGAACACCACAAGTTGACACCGGAGACAATTGCAGGAATAAAGCCTGTGATCGAATCCATGATTAAACAGGGAATACTGAAGGAGATCGTGGGAAGTCCATGTAACTCCCCGATTATGGGTTTGCAGAAGCCTAGTGGGAAATACAGAATAGTGCAGGATCTTCGAAAGATTAATAATATCGTTGTTTCATGTTGTCCAGTGGTACCGAATCCATCAGTAATATTGTTTCAGATACCGTTCCAAGCTGAATGGTTCACAGTGATAGACTTGTGCCAGGCTTTCTTTTCGATTCCTTTAGATGAGGAGAGCCAGTATCTTTTCGCTTTTAAGCTGGAAAATCGCGTTTTAACATGGTGTCGTATTCCCCAGGGGTATACAGAGAGCCCATCCATTTTTAACCAGCTGCTGAAGAAAAATCTTGAAAGTCTAGTACTGCCCAAGAACTCAGTTCTAGTCCAGTACATAGACGACCTCCTAGTTGCGTCAGAAACTGAGGAAGCTTGCAAGGTAGACACCATCACCTTGTTAAATCACTTGGCCGAGAACGGACACAAGGTGTCTCCAAGTAAATTGCAGTATTGTCTCACTGAAGTGCAACACTTGGGCCACAGGATTGAAAAGGGAAAACGGAAGGTGTCTCCAGACAGAATAGAGGCGATCATGAAAATGAACGCGCCTAAAACACAAAGAGAAGTCAGGATGTTTCTAGGCATGGTCGGTTATTGTCGACAGTGGATAGCCAACTTTTCACTGAAGGCAAAACCTTTACTACAACTGACGCACAAAGGAGTGAGTGATCCGGTACCATGGGACAAGGATTGTTTGATGGCATTTTTGCAGCTGAGGGAGGACTTGTGTCGTGCCCCGGCTTTGGGAATGCCTGATTACGAAAAGCCATTCTTGCTTTACTGCTGCGAAAGAGAAGGTTGCGCTTTAGCAGTTTTGGCCCAGATACACGGCAACGCGCGTAGGCCAGTTGCTTACTTTTCGGCTACATTAGATCCAGTAGCCGCAGCGTTGCCCGGATGTCTCAAATCCGTAGCTGCAACGGGTGTCAGCATTGAAAGATGTGAAAGTGTGGTAATGGGACATCAGTTAGTGGTGTACGTACCGCATTCTGTGGAATTGTTAATGACCAGGACTAAGACTCAGCATTTGACGAATAGCAGGCTCACACGCTACGAGCAAGTCATATTGGCTGCCGAGAATGTGACCCTAAAGAGATGCTCTGTCTTGAATCCTGCAACTTTGATGTCACTTCCAAATGATATTGATGATGAAATTTGTACAGATCATGACTGCCTTGATGTGACTGAACTATGCACCAAACCGAGACCAGATATCGTGGATGAGCCATTGACTGACCCCGATGAAATATTCTTTGTTGATGGTTCATGCGTAAGAGACGATATCGGTCAGCTGAGAGCAGCATATGCAGTTTGTACAATTACCAGAGTTGTGGAAGCCGCCTGCCTGGAAGGAGTACATTCCGCTCAGGTAGCTGAAATCATTGCTTTGACCCGTGCCTGTTTGGCAGGCAACAAAATTCGAGTCACCATATACACCGATAGCCAGTATGGTTTCGGGGTAGTTCACGACTATGGGCAGTTATGGTCTCAAAGAGGTTACATGACCTCCTCGGGTTCTCCTATTAGGAATGGAGAATTCGTGAGATTATTGTTAGAAGCATTACAAGGTCCGACAGCCATAGCGGTTGTCAAATGTGCCGCGCACACGAAGAATGTAGACTTTGTGTCGCAAGGCAACCGTTATGCCGATGAAGTAGCACGTTACTGTGCAGAACAAGGTTATTCTCACACCAATGTAGAAGTAGGGGGAATACAGGAAAGAACTGAATTGACTATGTTGTTAGACACTGTAGATACGTGGGACGAGTTAAAATGTGTTCAGGAAAATGCTCCAGATGATGAGAAAAAGGGCTGGGAAACAGCTGGATGTACCAAAAGTGAAATGAATTTTTGGATTTCTGCAGATGGGAGAGCAGTTTTACCAAACGAACTTGTTAGTCCAATGGCAAGGAAATTGCATGGATCAGCACACATAGGTAGAGATGCTATGGTGAGAGTATTCAGACAAACGTGGTTTAATCCGAAGTTTAGAGTAGCGGCAGAAGCAGTATGTCAGCGTTGTGCGATCTGTCAGCAATTAAACGTAGGAAAAAGAACACCAGTTACCTTGAGTCACATAGGGAGGTCTGGGGGGCCTTTCAATAGAATGCAGCTGGATTTTATTGAAATGCCTAAGTGCAATCGACTCAGATATGTCTGAGTGATTGTCTGTATATTTTCTAGATGGGTTGAAGCTTACCCAACACGTAGGTGCGATACACTTACAGTAGCAAAATTGTTGCTTAGAGAGTTGATATCGAGGTTCGGGGTGCCATCCTCTTTGGAATCGGACAGAGGAACTCATTTCAACAGCGAAATAGTGAAGATGCTATGTTCCGCCTTGAGTATTGACCAGAAGCTCCACTGTAGTTATCGACCAGAAGCTTCGGGGATCGTAGAGCAAATTAACAGTACGATAAAATCCAGACTCGCCAAAGTTTGTTCATCGACATCTCTGAGTTGGCCTGATGCACTTCCATTGGTTCTTATGAGTATACGTAGCACGCCAGATAGAAGAACAGCTCTCTCTCCACACGAGGTGCTAATGGGAAGAGCTATGAGATTGCCATCGGTTCCGACTGCAGCGTTGTTGAACATCACAGACGATTTGATCTTGGACTACTGCAAGGGACTATCTGATGCCATTCATTCTGTGTCCCTCCAGGTCCAGGCTGCAGAGGTTCCATCAGCACAAGACTTGTGCCATGACTTGTGTCCGGGGGACTGGGTCCTGGTGAAGAAGCATGTCAGGAAGAACTGTCTAGACGTGCGTTGGCGAGGACCGTTCCAAGTCATACTAGTTACGAACACTGCAGTAAAGTGTGGAGGCTTGCCCAACTGGATACACGCCTCACACACCCGAAGAGTTCCAGCACCTCTGGAAGAAACAGCTCCTCTCTCAGATGAAAATCCAGCAGAAAGCGGAGAAGCCACAGAGAGGGAAAGCCAAGCTGTAGAGGTGATCGAAGAGGCTGAGTCTGTGTCGGAACAAGCCGACGACGGTCAGGACACCAGTGAGACCGAAGTCGTCTCAGAAGAAGAGAGTACCTGGGAGTTCGAATCTGATATCGAACAAGCTGTGAGTGATCAAGAGACAAGTCCAAGAACAAGGAGCAGGAGGACAAGGAGTGAAGAAGCTAGTTGGCCGGAGAGAAGGAGAAGGCGAAGCTTAAAAGCAACTCAAGAGAGAACCCTTGTCCCGATCTCTGAAGAGTCGGATCAAGAAGAAGAAACTACAGATTCAGGCTCTGAGAGTCCAAGAAGATCAAGAAGGGTACGTGTGCCCTGCAGAAGGTACGCCACCCCAGAGTGGACTTATCTAGCAGATGTCTTGGGGACAGAGATCTAGGAGAGTGAAAGAAGTGAAAGTGATCAATCTCGATCCATTTGTGGCAGTGGAGATATGGATGTTGACGCCTGGAATCGAGACTGAGGGGTTGCTGACTTTCACACTTCCTATACCCCCTTACCTGAGTCGGATCAAAGATCTAGTGCTAAATCGATTAGTGTTTCCGACTTTTGGTCATCAAATACCAGAACAAGAAGAAAAAGTCATTTGTTTAGAATTATTGGAACATGTTATTAGAGCTGCAGGTACGAGAATCATTGTAGATGCATAAAGACTTTTGTGTTTAAGCTATAAAGAAGAAGATAACCTAGCGCTGAGTGGAAAGAAGAATAAAATTAGGGATTACATTTAGAGGACGGGAAAGGGTTAGGGTTGTCTATTGCTGAAGATAAAAAAGACATTGTTGTGAAAAGAGACTTTTTGTTGATTAAGAGCACTTTACAGACTGAGAAAGCAAACAAAGCAAGACAAAGACTCGAAAAGAAACTTTTCTTCGAAAAAGAAAGAGCTACGCTGTTTTGATAACATGGAGAATGGCAACCCAAACCGAAAAGCAAAATGCATAATAGGTACACTAATAGCGGTAGTAATTTTTCTTATTATTACAGTAATTACCACATCATACATGGTAGGACATGCAAGTGAAAAAGAAACCACAGATGTAAAGCCTGTAACGACTTTGAAACCTGCTCTTGTTGGGAAGAAGGAGGAGAGCAATGTCATCCGTGAAAAGGCATTACTGGCAAATGAAGCTCGTAGGTTACACGTAGACGAGTCGCAGGGAAATTTTAGATCAAATGCATATGCCAAGCTATTGTATGAGTATATCGATGCCATGGAGGCCAAAGAATGTTATGTATGTATGCAATTGCCGGCTTCTGTAGACGAAGGCATCAGATATCATCATCTCCCACTGACTTATGGGATAACATGTAGTTTATTGCTCAGTATATTTTATGGTAGAGAAGGGTTCGAGTACTACTTTTCAAATTATGATTCAGTACTGCCTGAAGTCCCGAATTATAAGCAAATGAACAAGTGGGACTATCACAAGAAGGAAGATAGATTAGCCAAATTCTTTCTTCCTTGGGATACATTAGATACTTCATATGCACGCAGAAATAATCTGACTTTCAAAGTGTCAGAAGTTGAGAAAAAGTTCATAGGACAAGTAGATGACCGATACAGAAGGCAGAAGATTCTAAAAATGTCAGGACAGTGGAAAACTGATTGGACCGAAGAAGAAAAAGCGCACAAGAAGAAGGGTAGCAATGGTCCAATAGCTTTGGATAGAACGCAAAAAGGAAAGTTATGTTTAACTCGAAGCAAGACATATTATGAGAGTGTATTTGTAGGTGAAGTAAATTGCGAACATGCTTTTAGGTTAGAGTACTATACGAAAGATTTCATGAAAGGGATGCAAGCGATTCCTAATGTATATTTTGTATGTGGAAGAAATGCCTATGTAAAACTGCCTGACAATTGGTATGGTTCGTGTTACTTGGCAATTGTCTTCCCCAAAATATATCATGCAAAGGATTTAGCGATCATAGAAGGAAAGGCTTCGACAAGAACGAAAAGGGAAGTAGGAGATGCTGAAGTAGTTGGAGACATATTTGGAGCAATGTTTCCTATGTTAGGTTTAATACTTAACGATGTTAAGATCAGGAGACTAGCTACAGTTGTAGATAGATTATCTGCAAGTACTGCAAGGTCATTGATGCTAGTAGAAGGAGAGATGCAGTCGATTAGAGCAATGGTTCTTCAGAACCGTCTTGCTTTAGATGTACTGCTAGCAAAAGAGGGCGGAGTTTGCAAGGCTTTGAAGGTCCAAGAATGTTGTACTTACATTCCAGATAATTCAAAACCACTTGAGAAAGTCATACAAAACATTACAGAGATACATAAAGAAATCGAAGATTTAACAAAAGTAAATGTTTGGGAAAAAGTAGGTCATGGAGTAGGAAAGGTTGGAAGTTGGTTTGCCAATCTTGGTAAAAGCGTTGTGTGGTATATATTAAAACCTGTATTGATAATATTGATTTGCATAATTACATTGTTAGGGTTAGTGAAACTGTATAGATGGTATAGGTCGAACCGGTTACAAAGATCCATGAGAGAGCAAGAAAGGAGATTAGCTGCTTTACAAGATCAACAGTATAAAAGTTTAAGAGCTCTCGAAACGATAAAAAGAGGGAATCTTGTAACTAGTTCTGTGTAAGGTGTTATTCAAATTGAATTTAGTGATGACCCCAGAGGTCATCAAAGGGGGGAACTGAGAGAGCGCAATTTGAATAAAAAATATATCTGTACCATATTCACAAGCATATAACGCAAACGTGGAATCTATAACGTGAAGTAGCACTTGTAGCGTAAAATTAGCCGATGTAACCAATGTAATAGGAAATGAATTTGTATTCACTTTAGAATATGCATTAGAAGGCCCGTATACATAGTGGGCTAATATAGAAATGTATAGAAATGCTTAAGAACAGTAGAATGTGCAAAACTGAATATACGTGTGTAATTATTAAATGGAGAAAGCGGCGAAATGTAAAGCGAAGAAATGTGCAAAGTATGTATAGCACTATGTAAGCACGAGAATATAAATGTTGTATTCTATGTAGAATGCATTCAAGTATAATCATTGCTTTGCTAAAATCGATTATATATAAATGTGTGTTAAAGGTTATACTGTGTAGAAGAGTTTGTAGGAATGCTAGAAAGGTTGGGTCATATGTGATTTTAACCTAACTGACCAAGAGTTCGCGAGAGTGTAGTCCGCTGTATGTAATTTAGTAGGCTCACAGGAGTCGTGAATAGCCTTGATCTGAATGTGCGAGACAAGAGTCAAAGGTCTTGCTAGATTTAAGGTGACAATGCTGGACGACGTTTATGGCCTAAGAGAGATAAGAGACGCTTGGAATTTGGGTCTTGTTTAGAAATGACCGTTCACAGGACCAAATGAGGTTAAGAATATAGTCGTAAAGAATAAAGGTCTGTTGAGGTGATAGACTTTGCTCTGAAAGTGTCAAATGGAATGTCAATGAAGTCACCAGCAAGAAGACGAAGATGGTGCCTACGAAGCAAGGTCAACTTAACGGACGACGCGAAGAGATGAAGCTATGGAAAGAGCTAGAAATGACATCATGTGTATGTGTACGTGGTGGGCGTCAAGGGGCGTTCCACCCATACTGTGATTGTGTATTTAGGGACAGCACCCTGGAGAGAAGTTAGCGCAGAACAGAAGATCAAGCGAAGAGCTCAGAGCGCAGAGAGAACAGAGCGCAAGAGAGCAGTAGGCCGAGGACCCTTAGAGAGCGGATGGGTAGGCAGAGAGGGTACTGTTTCTCGACATAAGTTACCATTAGAGGCTAAGAGAGTTTGAACTTCTTTGGAAGTCAAACTGCTGACACCTTTTTAGGTAAGGAACTTGCAAAGTAGGGATGTCACCTAGTACAGAGTAGGGACAGAATTAACTTGTTTATTCTTTCCGTAGATGACGCAACTGAATCACTTTGTGTCTATGCTTTTTAATCTTTTGATTCTTGAATTGACTTTAATTGTATTCATTTGTAGACTTAGGTTCTTTAGGGAATTTATGTTCCTTTTAGTTCCTGTATACTTGTTGAATCTTATTCTGAGAGGATTGTATATGCACTTAATTCTGATTTTATATTAAACTTTTAAAACTTCATCAGTCGTAAGTGGTTCTTCAGAGTTGCGTCAGTTTATGGGGTTAATTTAACCTATGTGGGGTTTGTCTTTTACTCAATGACAGAAAATAATCGATCCAAATAGATGAATGAGATAAGTATCTAAGTGATCAGAAAAGGTATCAAAATCTCATTCCCCGCAATTACTTGCCCACTTATAGTCCTGTAACACCTTATAGGCGAACGTTTTCTATGTCGATAACAAACCAAGTTTCAAAACTTTTTGGTGAAAATACTTGACACCGCGCCCCAGTGAAAGCAATTCTCAGGAATTTTTGAACAAGCTCACAAACTGGAATGTAAACGTCTACATCCGCGAGGGTGATTTCCAAAGAGGTTTCCTGTCAACACTTTCAAATAATGTGTTGTAGTGTCACCATCCTGAAAGATGTCTTCCTGATCAAGGGATTAAATTATAAAGCTGGTCTGGATTCCTTATTGTTTGTTTTTAAACCAGACCGAGAATGAAATGGTATCTGGTATTTTAAAAAGGTTGCTGTCATCAATAACCTCTATACCTCTAGCGGAAGAATCCAGTTGTCCCTTACAAACTATTACCAGGCAGATTCAATCTTGGCGCTCTGTTCTCCGAGAGGGCCACACTGGTGTTTCTAAAGGGGACGGGGTGAGGATGGGGTCCGTGTCCCAGGTCTTTTTATCCTAGCCCCCTGCCCCTGTTTCGGCCTCGCTGCCACAGCTGTTGAATGTGCCAGGACGTGAAACAGAAAAAGTAAACTAACGCGCACATTGACACACGTATTGATCAGTCAACCAAATAGGGGCGCAGCTTCGTCAATAAAATGGGGGGGGGGGGTGTGGAGGGGCTGGGCTTCAGATTTTACAACCGTTAAAATAAATTATATGAGAAGCAGGGCATGAGGGGGACTTAAGAGCAGTGGAAAGGCAGAGGGGGATTGTCGGGGGTACTTAAAACTCATTATTTTCTAAAATAACAAACATGCTTTTAGATCTTCATAACAGAGACGCGAGAGAATGTGTGCACTTTTGTGTGTGAGTATATCTAAAAATCCAAGGTGAAGTCCAACAAGCACCTCACTGTAGCTGACTGAAAGCAACTGTACCCAACTATTTATTAAGGATGCATTTATTAGGAGGGCGTAGCACCCCGAACACTGCCCCTGAAGCTACACCCCTGCAACTAAACGTTCACTGCAAAGCAGTGTTGCTGGCTTAAATGCATACATTCTGTATGTGCCTGATTTACAATTTTAAACACACATACACTTTGTAATTTGCCTTTAGTTTGTCGGTGACCCGACCTGTTTTATCAATCAATCAAAGACATTTATAGAGCGCACTACCTACCCGTAGGGTCTCAAGGCGCTTGGGGGGGGGGGGGGGTGCCCCTACTGCTCGAACAGCCAGGTCTTGAGCTTCTTCCTGAAGGAGAGGTGGTCTTGGGTCAGGCGCAGGTCAGCCGGGAGGGAGTTCCAGGTCTTGGCGGCCATGTAGGAGAAGGACCTTCCTCCTGTAGTGGCTCTGCGGATGCGTGGGACGGCGGCGAGGGCGTGGCTGGCAGATCGGAGGTGGCGTTTGGGAGCGTAGAAGTTGATGCGGTTGTTGAGGTAGCTCGGGCCTTGATCGTGGAGAGCTTTGTGTGCGTGGGTAAGGAGGCGGAAGGTGATTCTCTTGTTGACCGGGAGCCAGTGCAGGTCTCTTAGGTGTCCGGAGATGTGGCTGTGTCGTGGGATGTCGAGGATGAGTCTGGCTGAGGCGTTCTGGATGCGCTGGAGTCTCTTCTGGATCTTGGCGGTGGTTCCGGCGTAGAGTGCGTTGCTGTAGTCCAGTCGGCTGGTGACGAGGGCCTGGGTGACGGTCTTCCTGGTCTCTGTGGGGATCCACCAGAAGATCTTCCGAAGCATGCGCAGGGTGTTGAAGCACGACGAGGAGACGGCGTTGACTTGCCTGGTCATGGAGAGGGAGGAGTCCAGGATGAAACCCAGGTTGCGTGCGTGGTCCGTCGGTTTGGGTGCGGTGCCCAGGGCGGGGGGCCACCAGGAGTCGTCCCAGGCGGAGGGCGAGGAGCCCAGGATGAGGACCTCCGTCTTCTCTGAGTTCAGTTTCAGGCGGCTCGTCGTCATCCACTCGGCAACCTCTTTCATCCCTTCGTGCAGGTTGGCTCTGGCGGCGGCGGGGTCGTTGGTCAGGGAGAGGATCAGCTGGGTGTCGTTGGCGTAGGAGATTATGTTGAGGTTGTGTTGGCGTGCGATGGCCGCGAGGGGGCTCATGTAGACGTTGAAGAGAGTAGGGCTCAGCGAGGATCCTTGAGGGACGCCGCAGATGACTTCGGTGGCCTCTGACTTGTACGGTGGTAGGCGGACTCTTTGTGTTCTTCCGTCGAGGAAGGAGACGATCCATTCCAGTGCCTTCTCCTGGATTCCGACGTTGCTGAGGCGCTGCACTAGGGTGCGGTGGCAGACCGTGTCGAAAGCCGCGGAGAGGTCTAGGAGGATGAGGGCCGCTGTTTCTCCGTTGTCCATCAGGGCTCGGATGTCGTCAGTGGCGGCGATGAGGGCGGTCTCGGTGCTGTGGTTGGCACGGAATCCGGACTGCGATGGGTCGAGGGATCCATTCGTCTCGAGGAAGGCGGCCAGCTGTTTGTTGACGGTCTTTTCGATGACTTTGGCTGGAAACGGGAGTAGAGAGATGGGGCGGTAATTCTTGAGTTCGGTGGGGTCTGCTGTAGGTTTCTTTTTTTTTTTTTTTTTTTTTGTAAGACGTTTATTAATTTCTTTCAGCCATACACAGCGTCTCACCCACAACCCTGAGGCTGGCCGCCATTTATCGTAAGTATATATATCCTATTATTAATGCAGTTTTAACGACCATCTTCATCCAGCCTTAAATCTTTGACACATTGGCTTATTACGTTCGTACAGTATTATCCTCGGTCGCAGTTCGTCTTACTTTTATGTTTTATAAACATAACTTGTCTCTATCAAAATTATGACTAAACCAGTCGTTATCGATATTCCGGAGGGTTACATGTTACAAGCATTTGTGACACAGGTCGTACGTACCACTATATTACTATTTAAACATTTCTCATCACATGCTATATAACGAGTCTTGTTTGGCATAAGTTGCGTCTCCTATCAACTCGCATGAAATACCTATTCTCTGTAATTTCTTACCCCCCCTGGGTGCATTCCATGACATGTATGATATACAGCAGTTCCTTTTACTACCCATTAGCATACATATTCCAAATGTATTTCCCTCTGTGTTCCCAAATACAGAAAGAGTCAGTATCAAAACAAAGTCCCTGTCCCACCCCCACTACGGGCTAGCTTCAGGTTCCGGCAGTTCCACCGGAGGCTCACATAAGTTACCCCGGTATTCGTTCCACTTACTCCAAATTCTCGACCATTTCTTGGGACACCCTCTATGCACATATACTGCCCTTTCTGCTACCATAGCTGAGTCCATATCATTACACCATCTTGTACATGAGGGTTTCAGTCCAGAGCCCCATCTCCTAGCAATGTTACGTTTTGCAATGGCCAGACCCAGCGTCGCCCAGTTCTGCAATCCCCTGTTCATATCGGTAGGCGACCAAATATTCAATATACAACACTTAGGTTCGTTCTGTAATTCAACCCCCGTCGCTTCCGAAATTTCAAACAAAACCTCCTCCCAATATGATTGTATTTTGGGACAATCCCATAGTATATGGAAGAAAGTTCCCGGGGACCCACAACCTCTCAGGCAAGTAGGTTCTGGGGTACGCCCTAGCTTGTGCAGGAGAGTACGAGAATAGTATATTCTATGTAGTATTTTTAATTGTACAAGTTTCAGACGTGAAGGTATGGAGGTATCTCTTGGCGATGCCAGTGCATGTAACCAGTCCTCATTCGCTATATCTCCCAGATCCACCTCCCATCGACTGCGTAAAACTACCGTGGGGTCAGGGAGATTGTTGATGAGTTTCTGATATGTGAGGGAGATCGCTTTCTTATCCAAATGGTCAGTGAGGAGTCTGTCCTCCAGGGGGGAGTATTCGGCAAGAGTTGTACCTGTTGGGATGGCCCCTTGCAAGGCATGTTTGATTTGCGCATAGCGATAACATTCATTTTCTCCCATGCCATACTTCTCCTGTAGGGCTGGGAATGAAATAATCTCCCCCCTTATCCACAGGTCACCAATTGTAGAGATGCCAATTAGGTCCCATTGCCTGAAACCTTTTGAATTTGCCAGTGTGCCTAGTTTGCGTGTATCCCATAGCGGTGTGGCTCGCGTAAGGACTCCCTCCCACCCCAGAGCCCTCTGTGCAGTGTGCCAGATCTTAATTGTATGAGCCGTAGGGCCTGTGAGAGTGTGTCGACGTTTGTCAGAGTAGAGCGCCTTCATAAGTTTGTCTGGGGGGAGGACTGTTCTGTCAAGGGTGTAGGCTGGATCCTGTTGTGGGGCATGTATCCATTGATTTACCACCATAAGTTGTGCGGCCCAGTAGTATAGTTTGACATTTGGCAAGGCGATCCCTCCATCGTACCAGCTACGGGTCAATTTAGAATGTGCTATACGGGCTGGTTTACCGTCCCATAAGAGTGCCGCGATCTCCGCATCAATCGACTTTAGGTATGCGAGAGGGACCGGAAATGGGGTATTTTGCAATGCATAAAGGAATCTAGGAAGTGAGAGCATTTTAAAGAGCGCCGCTCTGCCCAGTAGAGTCAAAGGGAGGGAGCGCCAGTGCTTTACGTCCGATTTCAGCCTCTGTAGAGGTTTTAGGAGGTTTTCTTCCATAAAGATCGTGTCCTGTGGGGTGACGTATATTCCTAGATATCTAAACCCTCCGGTCACAGTTTGTAGGGTGCAATCGTGGGGTAGCGTGGGCGCTGAACCGCGTAAGACATATAAGAGCGATTTAGTCCAGTTAATTGTATACCCCGATACTTCTCCATAGGTCTTCAGTATGGCCATCAGCGCTGTTATGGATGGGGCAGGGGACATTAAATACAGCAGCACGTCGTCAGCGTAAAGTGAGATGCGGTCCTCCCAACCTGCTCCCCACGAGATTCCTCGGATCCGTGGATCCATACGGATTTTCACTGCCAGTGGCTCAAGTATAAGGGCGAATAGCAGTGGGGACAGGGGGCACCCCTGCCGGGTGCCTCGACCTAATGTGATTGTACGTGACGTGTGTCCATTCGCGATGATCTGTGCCAGGGGTGCTGTATAGAGGAGTCTAACCCAACCACAGAACTTAGGGCCAAAGCCCATTTTCCTGAGTACCGCGAAAAGGAACGGCCACTCCACCAGATCGAACGCCATTGTCGCGTCTAATGAGAGAATGGCGGCGTCTTCCCGCAGTGAGGGAATGCGGTGTAGTATTCCGTTAAGTCGCCTCAAATTAAGGGAGGTGTTTCGTCCAGGCATAAAGCCCGATTGGTCCGGGTGTACCAGTGTTGTGAGGTGCGGCTGTAAACGCAGAGCCAGGAGTTTCGCTAACACTTTAGCGTCTGCATTCATTAATGAGATCGGCCGGTATGAGGACGTCTGGTCAGGCGGTTTACCTGGCTTATGTATAGTGACAATAGTGGCTAACCGTTGATCCGGTGAAAGAGAGCCCCGTTCCAAGCAGTCATTATACATGGGAAGCATATGTTGGGTAATTTGTGGAAGCATTGTCTTATATAGTTCGACTGGTAGGCCGTTGGGTCCCATTGCCTTGCCAGTGTTTAGGGCTGCTAGAGCCTTTCCCAATTCCTCCCCCGTTAAGTCGTCCTCTAGTGTCTGTGCATCCTCCTGCGAGATTGTGGTGAGAGGTATGTCATGTAGGAATTGTGTGCACTCATCTTCCGTCACTCCATCATGTGCTGTATACACAGATTCATAGTAAGAAGCCAGTTCCTCTACTATTTTAGGGGGAGAGGTTGTGTGTGTACCATCTGAGAGTTGTAGTGTGGCTATCCATCTACTCGCCCTGTCCTTCCTTTCAATCCATGCAAGCATTTTCCCAGTCTTATCTCCTAACTCATAGACCCTGTGCAACGTATCAGTTAACCTTGTCTTTGTCATGCCTTCTGCGTATGCCCTGAATTCTTGAGTCGTCAACGTAAGTGTATGTGCTGTGTCCACCGTAGGGTCAGAGGCGTGTGCCAACTCCGCGGTCTGGACCGCTGTTTCGAGCGACTCTATGGTTGCCCTTTGTGCTTTTTTATGCCTAGTTATAGTGGAGATGGCTTGTCCCCTGATCACTGTTTTGTATGCCTCCCAAAGGATCGATGGTGAGTCGACCGAGTCCAAATTTTCTTCGAAGTAATGCGTGGTAGCGGTTTTTAGCGCTTTAGCAATGGCATGATTCTTTAAGTATCCAGGATAGACCGGATAAATCCTTTGCCGTCTGGTGGGGTGTACTGTGTAGGTGAGTTGCACTGGGGAGTGGTCTGATATTCCCCGTGGTAGGTGTTCTAAGGATGTAATCTTTTCTGGGGGAACGGCTAGTGTCAGTAAGTAGTCTATCCGGGAGAGACTATGATGGACTCCCGAATGAAATGTGTAGTGGCGATCCTGTGGATGTTTCAGTCTCCACACATCCACCAGCCCCATTGCATCTATAAATTCTTTGAAAAGGTGGCTGGACCTGGTAGCTTCTCGAGGAGGCTGTCGATCCATGGCTGCGTCTAATACTGCATTGAAGTCGCCTCCAATAATTAATTCCCCTTCCGGGAATTCAAGCAGTAATTTACCCAGATCTTGGAAGGCCCCTTGATGCAACGCCGGGGGGATGTATACCGTTAGTATATTATAGGGCCGGCCCTCCCATTGGCAACTGATCGCCGCAAATCGCCCCTGGTCGTCAGTCCATGTATGTTTAATAAGTAGGGGTGCATTTTTGGATACTAGGATACCTACCCCACGGGATCCTGAGGAGAATTCCGCGTGTATGACCATTTTAAACCCCCAACGGTTAAGGGCCTTACAGGCTGTTCCCACCAGATGTGTCTCTTGAAGCAATACTATTGTCGGTGTCTTTCTTTTAAGAAATTGGAGGACCAAACCCCGTTTAATTTTATGGCCCAGCCCATTCACATTCCATGAGATGATAGTAAGTGGGGGAGAAACCAGTGATTGTGAGTGGGGGTGAGGCGTTAAAAGCTCTTGGTCAGCCATGTCTCCCGGCGCTCCGGTGTGTTAGAGTCTCTGAATATGGTATTCGGACCGGGGTCCGACATCATCGATTGTATGAAGCCTCGTCCATGTCGATGTAGAGTGCCTGACCTTGTGTATAGGTACCACAGAAGGTGTCTTGTGCTCGTGTGTATAGCTAACCCATTTAGGAACCTGAGACTAATACAACAGCTGAACCTAACTAATGAACAGCCATGGCTTACTGAGTGCCGGTGTGTTAGCGTCTCCGAATATGAAATTCGGACCAGGGTCCGACACCAGCGACTGTATGGAGTACCTCCCAGGGTGTTTACAAAACCGTCCCCAGATTGAGTGGAGTGTTCTACAGAAGATGATAGGTTTACTAGGAAGCCTCGTCTGTGTCGGTGTAAAATACCTAGCATTTTGTATGGGTACGCGAGACAGTGTCCTGTGCTCGTGTGTACATTTAACCCAAGTAAGAACATGAGACTAAAATAATAACAATAGAACTTGGCAAACGAACCCCCCTTCCCTCCCCCCCTCCCTGCCTCCCTGCTATACGGACATAGAACCGCCCGCTTCCCCAACTTAGCAAAGTGCCTGCTCCCATTCCCTCCCAATGTACTTGCTTGCGGGGTAAGTGGTTCCGTGGTACTAGCGACCCCATCGGTCACAGTCTGCTCTCCCCTTTCCGATTCCAGCGGCAGCATTTCTATATTTCGTGGCTACCTGTGGATCTTGCTATGCCATCTAGGAACTCATGATTCAGGTCATTGTTCATCGGCATCCAGTCCCGCTTCTAGCTCCTTGTCCTGATTTTCCCCGGCCGATGCTGGTGAAGCTTCAGTACTCCCGATTCGTTGGTTTCTCTGGCCTCTGCCCGCGCGTCTAGTCGCCTCCACCCGTCGCCAGCCATCCAGCCATTCCCACGCCGCCTCCGGAGTGTCAAAAAACCAAGCTTTATGATTATCCACGACCCTCAGTTTTGCCGGGAACAGCATCGAATAGGGAAGTTCCTTTGCTCGCAAGGCCTTTTTCACATCCATGAAAGTCTTGCGCCGTCGGGCCACCTCGGCTGTATAGTCGGGAAAGAAGGCTACCGTAGAGTTTTGTATTTTGATGGGCGGGGCATTCCGAGCTGTCTGAAGTATGACATCCCTGTCCCGGAAATTAAATAGTCTGGCCAGTACTGGTCTTGGTGATGCACCCGGTTTCGGTACTCCACCTGGGACCCTATGTGCTCTCTCCACGGAGAAGAAATGTGACAGACCTTTTGGTTGCAGTTTGGTCTTGATAAGGTCTTCTATGTAAAGGTCCATCGCCCGCTTGCCTTCCGATTCTGGTATTCCTAGGATTCGGACGTTGTTACGTCTAGCCCGTCCCTCCTGGTCGTCCAGCTTGTCCTGCAGTTTCTTAGTGACCGCTTCCATCCGTTCCATGGCCAACTGCAGTTCGGAGGTGTCCACAACCAGGGATTTCATGACCACTTCTACCTGTGCCACTCTCTCAGTCATCTTGTGAAGGTCCGCCCTCAATAGGCCCACATCCGAGGAGATGGTCCCCACTGTAGTCTGGACATTGGAGAGTGTTCTCATTAAGTCCTCAAGTGTCACCTTTTTGCCTCCGTCGCCCTCGGGGCCTTTGCCCGTGGATGTGCGCCCTTCCGAGTTTTGCGATGAGGTCTTTTCGAACGCATATTTGTCAAGCCTTGACTGAGCTGCGTTGTTCCGAGCTCCCTTCCCCGCCATACTCACTCCCTTCAGGGCGTCGTTAGATGTGTCAACTCCGGCTGCAGCCGCGATAGTCCTGGCCCCCTGAGACCTGGGTGTGTGCTTATGTTGATCCGTCGTGCAGGGAAGGTCCGTTCAAGCGCCAGGGGTAGGCTCTTGGTATGCCACAGGGTGGGGGACCCTCCTATCCCGAGGCCAGCTAAATTAGTGTCCGGATATGCCAAAGATGTTCAAGGGTATTGTGGGGCTCTGGTCAGGTGCGCCCCCCCAGTGCAGAGCGTTCCGTGGCTCTCTGGCCTCTGCGCCACATCAGTCTCAATGCCACCCTGATTGGTTTATGTCTGAGGGAGACGAGGGTGCCCACAGTGATTCTGTAACTTTAGTGCATTGTCCACACTGTGGGGGAACACCCAAGTATCTTTGGTCCCCCTCCAAGCTTTATTATAACAGCGGCGGGGGAGGGTGACTGTTCTATAGGGCTCGAAGTGTTGGAGGCCCTTGTTTGGGTTTTTTTTTTTTTTTTTTTTTTTACTTTTTTCCCTTTGTTTGCCCCCAATTGACGACTCGCTGGCCTGCTGCCAAAGCTTCAATGCGGTCCCCGGATGTATATTGAGCAGGCGAGCTCGGTTCTGCAGGAGTGATGACAGGTCGCCACCGGGTATTTATCGAGCCCGAAATTTTGTAAGTCCCGGGTCCGCCTCGGCACTGTGATGGACGGCGCCCCCCGCCCGCCGGTAGCACAGGGGACGGGAGGAATGGTGAGGGGCGGATCGGGTGTTGGCGCCACGCCTTAGCGGTAGTCTCACCCGTCTCCGATGTTGTCCGTGACGCTCCTGCCTCCGGGGCTCCACCACCGGCCCCACCGATCTCAGACAAGCCAAGGGAGGGGGAGAGCCGCCGACCCACAACAGGAGTGCGCCGTGACAGGTACTCTAGTCCCTCCGGTGCAGGATCTGTCCCCCGGGCGAGGTTCCAGGTCGCGATGTGGTCACTTCCGGCCAGTGCTCCCGGCAGACGATTACTTCCGGTCGGATAGGTCCTGAGGCCAGTCCGGTGCAGCCACGATGTCAGTAGGCCGCAGTCGGGTACTTCACCTAGAAGCTGTTATCGGTGTCGGATCCACACCGGGGTTTCGGCGGAGGGTGTCGCTTGGTCTCCTTTCGCGGAGCCTATCTCCTTGGGAGCATATATGACGGATTAGTGGGAGGATATGCTGATGGAGTCACGTTGACCACGGAGCTCCTCTGCTAGGCAGCCATTTCGGTCGGCTGCTAGCCACGCCCCCTGCTGTAGGTTTCTTGAGTAGAGCGCTGAGTTCGGCGTGCTTCCAGCTCTCGGGGAAGGTGGCGGTGTCGAATGAGGTGTTGATGATGTCCCGCAGGTGGGGTGCGATGATAGCGTCGGCTTTGTTGAAGACGTGGTGAGGGCAGGGGTCGGTCGGAGATCCGGAGTGGATGGAGTTCATCCTGCGGACGGTGTCTTCGGTGCTGATCGGAGTCCAGGCGTGGAGGGTGGTGGTGGGGGGCGGAGGTTCGGTCGTGGCGTGCGTCGGTTGAGTGCTGAAGCTGTTGTGTATGTCCGCGATCTTGTTGTGGAAGTAGGAGGCAAGGGAGTTGCAGAGGTCTTGCGATGGGGTGATGTCGTTGTTTCCGGCGTTGGGGTTGGAGAGCTCTTTCATGATGTTGAAGAGTTCCTTGCAGTTGTGTGCGTTGTTGTCCAGTCGGTTCTTGAAAGCAGTTTTCTTGGCGGTGCGGATCAGTTGGTGATGTTTCCGGGTGGCGAGCTTGAGGGTGGTCCTGTTGTCCGGCGTGGGTTCCTTTCTCCAGGCTTTCTCGAGGGCTCGGCAGTTCTTCTTGGAGCTCTTGAGTTCGTCGGTGAACCATGGGGCCTTCTTGCTGCCGGGTCTGCTGGGCGGGGTCTTCAGTGGGGCGAGTTCGTCCGCGCAGTTGCTGATCCACTTCGAGAGGTTGTCGGCGGCCTGGCTGGGGTTCGCTGAGCTGGCCGGAGGGTGCTGGCTCAGGGAAGCGGCGAGCTGGTCGGCTGTGATCTTGTTCCAGCTTCTTCGGGCAACCTGTTGCTGGTGGGGGTGGATCGTCGTTCTTCTGAAGGTGAAGTGGACGCAGCTGTGGTCCGTCCAGTGGAGAGTAGTGGCGTGGCTGAAGGCGATGTTTATCCGTCGCCCAATGCGTGTATCCCCTAAAATGTCACTACTGTAGACTGTAGTGTTGCGGTGCTATAGCAGGGGAACGATCATAATCATTGCTCCTACATGACCCTATGGCCAATCCCAAAGAAGAGGACTCTAACCGGTGGTGCATTCAAAAGACGTTTTTGGACCGTAGAAAGACGTATTTGGGAAGCCTCTTTCCTAAACAACTCTGATTTCTGATATCCATTTCCCAGACCAGTGATTTCACACAATCATTAAAATATAATTAGTTCCACCTGGTGCAATCAAATCTTGGGTTGAGCATGCTCATGTCAAAGCAATCAAGGGAGAACACTTAAAAGCATTAACCTCACCACAATTTAGCTTCGAGGTGCACGATGAGCCGGTAGGGAACAGTGTGCCCAAAGTAGAGGGCTATTGGGCTATTTTTATAGGTTCCACTGAGACAAGAGGCAAAACATAATTAGTATGACCTGCTGGAAATTAATATAGTAAAAAGAGACCTAAAACTCTGTAAGTCTCCCTCAATATTCTTGTTTGTGCTGTCGGATTACACAACGGCTTGTTGGCCTTATCTGTGCCTATTAAAATTACTCTCCTAAATCTCCATGACAACAATCTTTCACATCTGCAGTGCTCCTAATAAACACCTACCAAGACTCACAAAACATTTAGAACATTCATACTGTAAATGTCTTGCTTTTTAAAGTCACTTAAAATGGGATGCGCAGCCTGTTTACTTTAAGCACACACTATCTACTAAGATAAGACAACGCTAACAAACAAAGACAGTCATTTTGCCAAGTGTACACATTGCTAGTCATGTGGGAAATCTGAACTTGAACTTTCAAAGCTAACGCCTTAGAGCATCAGGACTGCAGTTCCTGTGATTTAAAGTGCAATGCAGTGGGGTATACACTGTGCACACTGTACTTCATCACTAAGCATGAAATAGTTAAACACCAGACACTTGGGTCACAACATGAGATCATTTGTGCCAAACATAATGTAAAGTAATATTGCGAGATCCTGCTTAGAATCTAGAGTGATCCACTGTTTCACTCATAGGGTGGTTGAATCCACGTGCATAAAAGGTCTGCCTCACTAACTCACGATATTCGGGTGCTTAATTTACCTTATTATGGTGATTGTGGGTCTTTGCACACAATTGTATATAATATGAGGAAAACATATGTGTGATGTTGTCACATCACATTGTATATATGTCTTTCCAGCCCTGACGGAGTCGCGGTTGACCAACCCAACTAGCGACTAAACACGTGTTGGAACAACTGGAATAAAGAAAGAAAAAAAGATTGAGAAAAACAATTGCTGCTAAATTGTGTATATAAATGTTATGAACATGATGAAAGGGGTTTATGTGTGCTAGCATATTGTAAAAACTTTCTAGATAATAGTTTAACAAGATTGAGATAGCGACATTTTTTTAATTTAAAAGTATTGTACAAAAAAAATGGAGTTATTTAAAGTAAATTATAGCACTGGGAAGATTGAGAACTTCTGCTGTTATCCCGACCTGTGACTGGAGACCCTCACTGCCTGCTTGCCACACGCCACACGCCGAGCTACCGCCGCTGCCGCACCTTGAGTCATCAGCGGCAGCAGAGCGGACTTAGGTGCCCCAGGGGGCCCTGCTTCCGCGCACGCACTGCGCGTCATCACCTTGCGCCAGGAGGCGTTTGAAAAGCCCGGGTCCTCCCGACCAGACTGTGTTCCTGCTGTTATCCCGACCTGTGACTGGAGACCCTCACTGCCTGCTCGCCACACGCCACACGCCGAGTTACCGCCGCCGCCGCACCTTAAGTCATCAGCGGCAGCAGAGCGGACTCAGGTGCCCCAGTGGGCCCAGCTTCCGCGCACGCACTGCGCCAGGAGGCGTTTGAAAAGCCCGGGTCCTCCCGCAACGCGGGACGCGAGCGGGACGCCCGGACGAAGCCCGGACAAAGGGCGGACAGTCCAAGACGGGCCACGACTGAACTGGACTAGGACCCTTGTCAATTTTTCATTGCGAGGTATCTATTCACTGCTGAAACCTCTTAAGCTCGTTATTGCCTGTTCATTGTGAAAAGTGAGATTGTACTGCTATTGGAAGTGGGTCACTAGCACTGCATATATTCTCTTATTGTATCTAGCTTTTGGCCATGTCTAAGCAAAAATCACTTATCGCTCCTTCCAACACCATGGACAATTATTTAGTCCAGGTGGTGGCTAAAATAAATAACGAGCGAAGGTCCTCTTTGGGACTTAGTCCCTCACCAATAGTCACTCAAATGGAGACCTCAACTGTGAATTTATTGGATCTGGATGCAACAAATGAAGCTACAGTATCTTCCCAACCCAACACTGATAGGCCTCTGCTAAATGTTTCTACCAACTCAAACCTTGATATAATAGTGGAGGATGACCTAGATGACCTACACCAAGACCTAGAACTAGTTGAGGAAGATTTCCCCCCACAAGCACCTGTTCCAGCGCCGAGAGTAGCCAGAGGGGCCACCAAGATTCAACCCAAACGAGGTGGGCTGCGTTCTAGCAGGAAAAGGCCAGCAACTCCTCCGAGTAAAAGCGTCATAGAAGACACAGGGAGAGTAGACGATGGTAGCATGGTGTGGGATGATGCCAACATTAAAAAACTCATGGGTACGTTGGACTCAAAACTAAGTCGGATTATCAAGCCTTTGTTATCCAAAATTGACCACCTCACTGATAAAGTTAAACTTGAGAGCCTCCTGATAAGCACCAATGATAATGTGGGGGATATACCCAATCTGGTTGTAAGTAAGTTTGAGCAAAAACAAATTACGGAAAATCCACCAGGGGAGGGAGTAGAGTCAACAGTTCTAATTCATCCCCCCACACCAAAATCAGGACTACGCACAAATATCCCTCTAGTTGATGGTCCCATAGCAAGACCAGTGACGATCGATGAATCTGGCTTAGGATTAGAAGTAGGCCCGGTAGAGCTAATTGTAGAAGCCTCCCCTCTGATCCTGGTTCTTGCCAATGTTCCTCCCCTGAAAACAGGCCAGATTGAATCTCCCCAATCTTTATTAAATAAAGCACTGCTCTGGTTGAGTAACAACATGCACATTTCTCCTTGGGGCAAACAAAAGTTGTCAGAGGATCTGTTAACAGCGAGAAGAGTCAAGTGTATAGGGAGTAGCCCTAAGAAATTTGTGGGCGACTGTGTGGTACTGAATTTCAAAGGCCCTGAAGTACTGCCTGAAATCCTACCTAACCTATTCCCCCCCCCCAACGTAGAACAGCAGAAATAATTCCACTCACGCTGGACTTCTTCTACAGTAGAAGAGGTCTGGTAGCAAACCCAAGTGTACTAAGGACCAAGTGGTCAGTTGTGGGTAGCAGAAGGGCGAGGGGTGGCCCAACTTGTGACTGGGGGTTAAGCATAGAAAATAGATTTTCTGCCCTGTCTAATTTAAATGAGTGCGATTGACTCAAAGGGTCAACAAATGTGCCAGGTAACATACAGGGGACGCCAACATACCTAACTGCTGTCAATATGGAGTGCACACAAACTAACACACCTTTAGCAAAATGCAGGGAATCCCTAGATTTTAATGCAAGGGGGGTGGATAATGTTTCATACGATAGATATATTAATCCTGAACATGTAAGGAGCGATGATCGGTTGACTAAACAGGATCTATCTGATCCAATAGATACTTCCGTAGTAATTCCGGAGGCTAGAATAACCCCAATATCCAGCCTGCAGATAATGATGCAGGGCCGGGCCAGGCAGGGTCAAATTTGGGTAAACCTATCCTGACTTTTATGTCATGGAATATTGCGGGTATAGCAAACAAAATGGTAACCCCAGAATGGTGCGATTTTATTGATATTTATGATATCATTTTGTTACAAGAAACTTGGTCACTAAGCCCAGTCTTACGGCAGGGGTATATAAACGTTCATATTCCAGCAATAAAAAATAGAACAGGCCGCCCCTCTGGAGGCCTGCTGATATGGATACGTCAGTCGCTGAACTGTACAATAAGACAAAGATTCCTACCAACTAATGATATCTTAGCACTTAATATTAGATGGGACAATGGCCAAGAGTTTGCTCTTTTTAACATATATGCCAGGGGGGTTGGGAGTGGGAAATCCTCAGAAGTAGTATCTGCCCTAGAACAGGAGTTAGAGCTGCTACCCCCGAAATTACATATCATTGTGGGGGGGGGGGGGGAGGGGGGGACATCAACCCTACCTTTGAACCCTTGGGTGAGGAGGATAGGATTCTGTCTGAGGAGGAGGATAGCAAGTGGGGAATACCCCAGCTTGAGGCGCCTGTCATCAAAAGATGTAGTGCTGTGGCCATTCAAGTGAAGAGTCTCTGCCTTGCAAGAGGTTTAAGAGCGGCAAATGGGCGCACGCCCTCTGACCGAAATGGGAACAGCACATTTGATAACGGTTGGGCTTCCAGCAGAATAGACGATTTTTTAGTAGATGTGAGGGACTGGAGAAAATTGATAGATATGGTTGTGGAAACAAGAACGGAAAGTGATCACAATCCCTTGTGTATGGCTTTCCATCCATATCAGGGGATTGTGGGGCATAGCACCAAGGTTGAGCGGGTGACCCAGGATGTAGTCTGCTCAAATAACCAGCGCCACCTGAAATGGAGAAGGCTGGTAGAAGACGTAGGGAAGTTAGACGACCTCAAGAGAGCAGTGGTAGAGGAAATAAATAACATCAAACCCCATATTGGGAAGCCAAATTTCCAAGACCACATGACAGATGCCCACACAAAATTCTTCTGCAGACTGCAAGGCTTTTTCCTAAAAACGGTAGACCAAAACAAGGGTAAAAAACTTCTACCAAAACAGGGGTGGTACGACAAAAGCTGCAGATTGGCACGACAAAATTTGAGTAGTGAACTAAAAAGGGGTAACACTGATGCAGTTAGGAAGGCAAGGGATATATACAGACTAACCCAAAAACAAGCCAAGAGATGGTGGGATGAAGAACGCTGGTGCGAGTTGAGAAACATGCATGCGCAGCTAAAGATTCCAAGCTATTTTGGTCCACGGTAAAATGAGATAGGGGAGGGATAGCTGCCCAACCACAAAACCATGTTGCCAAAAATAAATGGATCGAGTTCTTCAAGCCACAATATGCCCGTAGCCTAACGCAAGTCACTGATACTCCCCCTCCAACTGTTTACTTCACACACATAGTATTCAACGAAAACGATGTTAGCATCGCTCTGGACTGTGTAACGGGGGGAAGAGCTCCGGGTATGGACGGCATTCCGGCAGATGTGTTCCTAAGCGACCGGAATTCATGGTGCATGTATTTTTCTTGGCTGGCGAATGCAGTGGCCATGGGAGGGGAAGTGCCTCCCTCCTGGAAGGGAGATGAAATTATCCCCGTATTTAAAAAAGGCGACAAATCCCTTCCCAAAAACTATAGACCCATCAGTCTCATTGATACAGCACAGAAACTGATGGGCCGGCTAGTGCAGAATAAGCTGCAAACATGGATAGAGGAAAATAACATCTTGTCGCCATACCAAGCGGGGTTCCACCCCTTGACTAGTTCCATAGACCAGGTTTTCTACTTTATTGCCATTTACTGGAGAAATGTATTATTGAAAAATGGCACTCTTTACGCCGTCTTTGTGGATTTAAAAGCGGCTTTTGACCTAGTGCCAAGAGAAAAGCTGTGGAGAACTCTGGCTGAAGCAGGTATAAGTCCAGAACTTCTTACTCTTCTTGTGCGCCTGCATGAAAATAATTATGCCAAAATCAGGTGGGGGGCACAGGGAGAAGTGACTGAGCCCTTTCCTGTGGAGCGGGGGTGCGGCAAGGGTGTGTCCTGGCCCCAACACTATTTTGCATCTATATTAATGGCATTGTGGACTATTAGAAAAAATCCCCAAGTGATGCCCCCATTATAGCAGGCTCACATGTCCCCGTCCTCATGTTCACGGATGACACGCTTATACTTTCACGTACACCGAGCGGTCTCCAAAAGGCTGTCAATGCATTTGGCGAATTCTGTGATAGCCGGGACCTTGAGCTGAACACAACCAAGACAAAATTTATGTGTTTGAATCGACAGTCCACATTTAAAGGTGTAATCACGTATAAGGGTACTCCCCTTGAGAAAGTAGAGGCTTTTTCCTATTTAGGAATAATTTTACAGGACAATATGAAATGGAAATCACATATCAACACGGCAGTATTAAAGTTTAGCCAGCTTGCAGGCGCAGTTGCACTCAAACATAGAGCCTCGCTGACAAAACCCATAAACTGTGCCCTTGAAATTTACAATATGAAAGTCTTGAGCGCCTGCTTGTACGGGTCTGAACTTTGGGGTTTTTCAAATTTAGCAGATCTGGGTTTAGCGGAAAATAGATTTTTGCGAGGGCTGGTAATGGCCCCGCAAAGCACATCTATAATCCCATTGAAGCTGGATCTTGGTAGGAAAAGCATCGAGGATATAGCTCGACTGCGGCCATTGTTGTATTGGAGGCGCCTGATGGTGACCCCTGAGTTGGCCCACTACGCTGCAGCATTGTCAGATGTTGTTAAGTTTGATCGCTTCCACTGCATTGTATGGCTGAAAGATCTCCGGGGTCTACTGGTAAAGTTAAAACTGGACCATCTTTGGGGTAACAGGGATGTGGCTTGCTTTCCGATAAAAGCAAAATTGAAAGAAATATACTGGGAGATGGTGTATTCCACAATCTATTGTACTGGGCAAATAGCCAATTTGTCAGCCCGCTTTCTGGACATTAAAATGGTTCCATCTTGTGAAGCTTATTGGGATATAATTGAAAGCCCGCATGACAGGAAGTTATATTTTTAATTCCGAGTTGGAACACTCCCAGTAAATGCTTTTAAGAAACATTGGTTCCCACCGCGGGATGAGCACTGTTATTTCTGTAAAGAACAAACAGAGCATATTTCCCATTTGTTGTTTTGCTGCCCCTTATATGCTAGTCCACGGCACAAATGGTTATGACCAGTTTGTCTAAACATTGACACTCGCAGTCAATCGACTGCACTTAGAATATTAGAATCAGATTGTTCTCCACTCTTTGCGATTGCTGTAGCAAAATATCTTGGTTGTGCATGGGTGATTCGCACTCGCACTTTATTGGCTAATGTAACATAAGGAAATATGGTTATCATGTCTATATCGTTTTAACAAATTTTATGAATTAAGCAAGTATTTTTTATCTGTGTAGTGTATTCGACTGTCAACTGTTTAATATGTATTTTAATGTGATCATTTTAGATGTAGTATTTATTTGTATAGTGACTAGGGTGGAAATGCTTTTATGACAAATGTCGAATAAAGCTTTGAAATTTGATTTGATTGAGAACTTTCACCAGTCGTCCTCTTGCTGGTTGAAGCAGATAGGAAAATCTAACATACACTGTGTCCTTGAAGCGCTCTGGACAGGCTGTTGACTAGCGCAACAAACGTAAATGGAGAGTTTGTCATTCACCAAATGTTTATGATGAGCTAACGAAGTAAAATGTAGAGTTTCATAAGAAAATACTCTCTCTTCCATTTCAGATATAAGACGGAAATAGATGCTTATCTTAATAATAAAGTTTAAAAAAACTGTAATCTCTGCTGTCCCCAAGGTGATGGTCCAGATGGATTATTTTCGTGGTTATTTACATGGTATATTAGAACTCATTCTCCACGCTTTTGTAAATATCTAGAAAATAAATTACAAGGAAACTTGTTGTACCAGAAAGGGATACCTTATCTTCGATGTTCTCAGCCTACCTGGATCCCGAGATGTGCTCTTACTGAGTTGTTGTGCCAGTGGTTCAATGCCTACAGTAAATTTCCCTTTACTGTGTTAATAAACTGGAATTGGACCTTTGCTTTGTAGTAGTAAATGTGTGAATGTGAATTTATTTGTGCAGTTGCTTTAAAAAACAAGCACTGGCATAGCCAATAGGTCTCGCTTTTGGGACCTTATAAGTATTTAGTTATGCAGCACAATATCCTTGGTGCAACAAAACAACATCAACCATTGCATGGCCAAACACTTGTAAGGTCCCAAAGGTGAGACCTATTGGCTATGCCAATGCTTTTCTTTTTCTCGCTCTAGGTTCCACTTGACATTCCCAGTGTAAGTCTTTGTTGCTCTGACCCTTGTTTTCCAGGTTCTCTATTTGAACTGTGTTTATAACCAACCAATCTCAAGCTCTAATCAATATTAACTAGAAACTACAACAACTTCATCATTCCTTACTCAGATTCATAAAGATCAGAGGTACCATGGCAATAGTGAGCAAAGCTCAGAGTTGCTCTTCAAAGCTGTAAAGAGGCATTTCTAGAAGGGATCTTTTAAAAAAAATGTGGGGGGGTTATTGTAGTACTCAGGTACATAGTGCAATTTGCAATTATTCTTTAAGGGATCAAATTAGTGGGCCATCATATATATGTCATAATTGGAATTCGGGGAAGCATAGGATACTGGCGCCTGAGACACCATGTGTCACATTTAAGGCAAGCTGTCCCAAAACAGAGGCCTAGAGAGCAACCATCCTGCTCGCCTCACGACCCTATCAAGCTAACCTGCACTATATGATATGGTCTTAAAGACCGGTGTAGACTGCGGTAGCCACCTGGTCTCAAGGTGAATTCAAGAGAGGGCTCTGTTTTTGTCAAAGAGCTTCCTATGAGACTGACCCTGCCCTTCTCAGAATCTGCTGCCTAAGTGCATTCCAGGCTACGGCTGCCTGGCTCTCCGCTGGCTACACCGCGATGTATACGGTCCAGGTCAGGTGAGTGCATTATCCAGCACTTTTGGACGCCTTGTAGCCTCATGAAGAGAAATGTAAATCTGTATTTGTAAATTTATCAATTTCGGAAGGATGAAAGGCTGAATGAACCCACAGGGATTTGTTAAGTTATTCAAATTAGCAAAGCATTAACCAAACCCTTGTTAGTTGTTTAAGGATAGGTCTGTACATATTTAAGTGCATGTTATCCAGAGACCTTGAAGGTTGTACCCTATGGTATCAAAAACTTGTCAAACCCGCCATTCTCCATAACAGTGAATAGAATCTGAAAATATGGTATTGTATTTTAAATCATGAATTTTAAGATGTTGAGTTTATGAAATGTTTTAATTTTTTTAATGTATTGTATTTATGCTGTTTTGTGTGTTTAAGGACTATGGAGTCTAAATAAACTTGGTTTTTAAACTTGAACTTGAATAGAATCTTGTGCAGGATTTAATATGTTATATATTACCATGGTTAAATATGAGGAGGGGTATTGACTCATAGACGGTGGAATTACTCGAGTGGCTTGTGATGCTCCCGCATATCTGTATGCATTGTTTATGCCATACTGACCTTTTCTGTGTATTGGGAATATGCAAAGGCATTTCATCAGAACCAGAACTGTCTCATTTCATAGACCCGTAGTGTGAGTAGTACAAACATGGAGTTTGACCACTGCACTATTGTAATAAATGTCTTACCACATACATTTTCACCACTATGGTATATATACAGTGCAGTGATCAAATTCCATCTTTTTTACTGCTCACACCTCTAGCTTTTTGCCATATTTGGTGTAATTCTGAGCAGCCTTTTTTCAATATTGGAGGTAAAGTTTCCTATGCGATATCAACGTTTTGGGATCCCCTTTTTCTTGGCCCCCGCTTGATTGATCACCACAAAACATTGCATTAATAAACCGAGCTAGATGAACAGTTTTTTCCGAAGTTCCGTGAAGATTTGACAAACAACACCAAAGTTTTTAGCAAAACAAAAAACATTCTTCATACATATTTATTTTTATATATATCATTATCATCTACAAGGAATCCACCAAATGCACATCCACAGATAACCACCCAATTTATGGAAACATATAGCTATCTTGAAACTTTATTGTACATACTCTATATTGACTTTCTATTCAACTATGATGCCTTGCAGCACTTGGGATTGAGTGCTGACAAAACAAACTGAAAAATAGAAAGTACAGATGTGAAAGTAAGCTTTTTTTACTGCAGCATCCAGTAAAAAAAATCTGCATTATCTTTCTAGTGCCCCCTGGAAAACAAGCATTTGCCAAACCAATAGTTTAACATTTGTAGAGCGTGCTCATGCTCAATACACATGCAATACAAACCACACATCTATTGGCTTTGGCAATGCTTGTTAAAATTTTCAATATTAGTGACTCCAACTGGTCCTCAAAATATTAAGGGGTTGGGTCTCTTTCATTCTCTCTTAAGTGTCTATTTGCAATTTTGTCTCCTCGTTTCTTCTGGCCTAACATTTTGCGAAGACAGAGTAGCTGGCATTAGCTTCTTCGACTGAAGATCTTTCCTTTTATTGGCTAAATTCACCTCACTTGCAACTTTGGCATACTCTTTCATTGGGTAATGTCTTGAAATGACATGCCCCTAATCATCTAAAATATTGTGTGGCATGATATAATACTCAATATCCTTCACCTTCCCACTATTGCACATACGGTAGAGCTGTTAATCTGTCCCCATTTGTGTACCAACATTGAACTATCTGAAGGGTTCTACAACTCTTTTAAAGTGAGGCAGCCGGTATTATTCTACTGTCCAATTCGCAAAGTCTTCTGATGTCTTGTGGCTTGATAACTTTGAGTCATACTCCCTGAATAAATTATGAAACTAAAACATCCCTTTGAGCCGTTAAGATATCCTTCATATAAGTTGCTTCTTTTATTCACCAATAGTCTGGAACGCTAACTACAGATATTCATTCTCTGGAATGCCGTTCCATTATCACTCAGAAAATAGTGTTGTATTTGGATTTCCAAGGGACCCAGAAGACTAGACTTTCTGTGGTCACTGTTTTTTGAGCTCAGGTGTCCTGAAATCATCTTCAAGTCTCTGGGCTTTAAAAGACTGATTACCATAAAATTCTGTTCATGGAAAAAGGTTCTCAAGCCCAACCTTTTCTCTGTAAAAGTCAACAAGAGTACATTGACAGGAACCTCTATCCTGTAATTAATGCCTTCGCATTTTGTGCCCTACATTTACTGTGATGTTTAGTAGGACATGCTGTGAACACAACTCACATTCCTCGATATAAAAACATAGATGAGCAGAAAAATAAAGAAACAAGCTCATTTGGGTAGCTGATATTTTCACTGTTATGTGCACTAAAGAAAGAGTGCATGCTATGCTCATGTGAAAACAATGATTGTAGCCTTTTAATGGGGCAAAGAGGGCCTTGAGAGGGCATGTCGATTTCTGATTGAATTGTAGTAGACTGCTACTAATAAGTGTGATCATTATTAAAAACTAAGGCTTTTTATCAAGACCCTAAACTTCTTCAACCATGAGTTGTTTAACTCTACAAATGCATGTTTATATTATCACCAGTGTTTCTTGATGCAGCCTGTGCTATGAAAATAATACTGTTTTTTCTCCTATGGTCATTTTTAGCATTATGTACGAAGATCTCCCAGACTGAAACGAAGAAGGCGGCCTTGGAAAAGAGTTACATGCCAACATCAAAAACGACCATACCGTCACTCGATTTCTCAACAATATTACCAGTACTTGGGACCTTGTTTCTTGTTTTGGTGATGGGAGGGCTCATTTTACAAAAAGCCAGATCTAAAAAGAGGTTTTGCTGGAAGCAGAGTTACGACAGGTTGAACGGCAATTCGCGAGTGATCCCGGTCTACGAACATGTTGAAGACCAGGTGGTCATGACACAAGGAAATGATGCAGGGGACGAAAGCCCAGATGAATGTGATGTAGTGTACAGTAGCAGAGATGGTAGAGTGTTCAGAAAGTACTGTTTCAAAGTACATGATGAAGAAGACGGCGAGGAGGATGAACGTACATGTTTGAATAAGGTAAAATGTTAGTCTAAAAGCACATATATTCAATTTGCTGCTGACACTCTGCGCTCCATTTAATGACTGTAAAGAGCAGGGGCAATGGAAACACATGATCATCAGTGTCACTTAGGTTCTTATGATACACAATTGTAGTGTTATACACACTAGTTTTAGTTTGAATATCCAGTGTGGCATAGTTATTTTTCGCCTCTTAATGTATTCGGAATACGTTCTCAATCAACTGAAAGGAGATGGGCTGTAAAAGTAATTTCCACCTAAATACTAATCTTTAATATATCTGATTTTAACCTTTCTACCTGAATTCCGTTGTTAATGAAGGGAATCATTTAGAAAGAGCGGCCTCCTTCCATTTTCTACCGGACCACTCCATTGTATTCGATAGTAGAACTCTACCCAATTTAAGATGAAACCGATAAAAACCGGGGCTTATTGTGCAGTTCCACATGTAAAAGGGGGATGCACTGCTATTTCTTGATCCTATGAGGGTCATAATATTCTCATCTCAATTTCTATATCCTGCTATGACCAGACTAGTATCGGACTCAAAAAGGTCTGAATAACTCACAGATTCATAAACATATCCACAAAAAGCTATTATAACGTCATTAAGATACATTTTGCAGGAGCAATTTAAAGGGCTGGGGATTTGAAAGCCAGAGATTTATTTAAAAGAGTCTTTTCATCAGACCAGTTTGTGGAAGCATAGGAAAGTCCCCTGAAGTGGTAGTAGGGGTAAGATAGGTACTTTTTCCTCATGTAACACATGTAATTCCCACTAGGACTGAAACCTGAAAAGGTGGACCCTTGTAGTGCTTTACAAGAAAGAGCTCCATTCTAGCAATTTGTTTATGAGCAAAATTGATCTTACCTACCTCTCCGCTTTGACCATCCACTGTCCAAGTTTCTGTAAGTAGCGGTGAACGTTGCTAGTACAAGGCACCTTGTATGCTCAATTTCCATGGTTCCCATGAGATATTGGGATATTTCTGGTCAAACCAACTCTCCCTTGGAAGAAAGCTATGTGATTTGAATATGAAAAAACAGGAAATTACGTGAGTTACACGTAGACCAAATCAGAATGTTTAGGAGATTCTACTACTGCAATAAAAATGAAGCTTGTGCCTACCATGAAATTTAAGTAGTGTCGCCCTTCACTATGCCCTGAAGTAGCTGCACAGCTATCATTAGACAGCACTGAACGAAATAAATAAAAATATGAGTCTCGAGGTTAAACTTGGTAGATTCTGAAATTTTAAGCAGAGACATGTAGCTCTTGGGGGCACTAATTTACCAGTTTAATGAGAGGCATTATAAAAAGATAGAATATTTTGCGAGGTCTTACGTTGTTATGTAGATACAAAGCTTAGATTTTACTCTATCAGATCAGATTACTTTGTTTTTGCCTGTTTGACATTAACAGAACTGTGTGCACATCTTTATAAACAATTATGACAAATGCCTCAAAATTTCAGTGAGATCTTGAAGCCTTCTTGTGAAACTGTTGACGTTTTTAAATAGTTCTGAGAATCCCTTTATTATCCAGGCAGCTGCAAACCTGGACACACCAATAATGGAACTGGATGCACCAGGATGTAAATCGCATTAAAAACAGGCATTGTTTTTTGGCGGAGCCTTTAAACTTGTGTACTTTAAACAATAAACCATGTTAAAACCTGTTCTGCTTAATTTTATATTGATCACCTATTCTCTTCCAGAATTATTCAGTGTATTTTCTCAACTATCATTTTAACCAAATAAAATAAGGTCACCAAAGGTAAGTTTAGTTGTTTTGGAATTGTGATGGATTTGCTGCAGGTTTTATTAATGTCCTCCACGTGTAATGAAGTAAAACAGATAGGGGTCCAATGTGTTTTAGCTACACTCCTAGGCAAACAGTGCTGACCATTTAAGGCAGTGAGAATTCCACATTGCACTCTGGTGAACACGCTTTTGTCACTCTCTGTTTCTGGGATGACAACTATTTCTTGCTGCTTCCAAAACAACATGGGATGACAACTTAGTGCTCTCAACTATTAGCAAGAGGTAAACGTTCTAGGCAAAGTGTGGCCTATGATAAAAGGAGTGATTTACACACAAAGGGGCAGATTTATGTTAACTGGCGCATCCCCAGGGATGCGCCAGTTAACATGCGGATTTGGGCTGTCAGGCTTGACAGGTTGGCCAGTCGCACTCTATTGTGGAAATCAATCCCATCTATTTCAATGCAGTTCAAACGGAATAGGTAATCATGACAATATACCAAGATAAACTGTTAGTTGCACAGATTTATTCTTCAAGATCAGTAGTTCAATCCTTCGATCAGAGTTAAGCTGTTACATCACAGCGATGTTTTGTTTCATCATTTTTCCAATACACAATTGTTTGTCCACAAAATCAACCTTGGACCCAATGCATTTCGTGCTATTCAGCACTTCATCAGGGGAAATACATTTCTGTAGGGTAAAACCAAAAGTGAGGTATAATCAATGGCAAGGAAGCAGGCCACAGTCTTATTTAAAATTGTTAAGGCTACATAAACCAAAGAAGTCTGAAATCTATCATCAAACATGCTGCCACGTGGTGAAATAATAAAAACGTGATAAAAAGCAAGTACATGCCCCTAGTGTTGTTGAAAAAGGAGAGGAAATAAACGCATTTGAAAGACAATCCAATAAGAACGATGAAGAAGTGCTAAGGTGCTGGCAGCGTGTGTGCCAATAACGGATCAGAGCAGTGAAAAGCCACCATGGCGTGTGTCTTAACATTCGTGAACACCGGGTGAGACGGTACGAGTGCAAAGGTGCTCGGTGTCCGATAGAGACAACTAGAAACCTGTGTGCATGCAACATGGGTCGGTACACGCTGTTTATTACTCACCCGTCAAACGAACGGGTAACGTAGCTATTCCATGTCCATGTTCGAAACAGTGTTTACTCGCGCATGCGTGCCGAGTGCGTTTTAAGGAAGTGCTCTCATAACCCGGAAGAGAGCGGAGTGAGGGGAAAATTAATTCAGAACGTGAAATAAAGTTGTGTCAATTAAATGTATAAGAAAGGAAAGGTAAATGATCTAAGTTGGGTATTGGGAATACATAAATCAACAAGGTTTATAAGTGCAAATATATGTTCCAGGTCGCGTTAACATGCGCCACAGTGCGCCACAGCTCCGCCACCTATGGTGCGCCGCATTTATAATGCGGTGCACCATGGTGCAAAAACGGCACAGATGCGTGACGCATCTGTGCCAGAAATGTGGCGCATTGCTGGAGTTGCGTCGCAAGCGCAACGCATCTCCAGCAAGGCTCGGGGGTACACCATCTGCACAATGCTGCGTCAAGACCTACGCCTGCTTCAAGCAGGCGCAGGGTTTTGACGCAGCATTGCCCTGAAAGTGACTGAGTGAAATCTCATAGATTTCACTCAGCCACTTTCAGGAGGCGTTCCTGCGCAGGAACGCCTCCTTATGGCGCAGTGCTTTACAACGTGACGCATCTCCTAGATGCGTCACGTTGTAAATAGGGCGCATTGTTTGCGCCGCAGTTGCGTCAAATAAAGTGACCCAATTGCGGCGCAAAGGCCTCATAAATCTGCCCCAAAGTGTGGAGTGAGTCTAGGAAATGAATGTCTGCCTTTGAGTTGCTGGATTGGTGCTTTATCAACTTCAGAATGAGACTGAAGGAAGTATATTTGAGGGTGCATATTTAGGTGTTGGAAAGTAACAACCAACACTGTAATTATTATTATTATGTTTCTTATATAGCGCCTGAATCGACCCCCGAAGGGGTATCTCTGCGCTTGCCTTGGGAACCCGTCCTGGCGTTTCCCTGTGAGATAGCCCCTACAGGGCATCCCCAAGGTGAAAGCCAGGCATCCCGCCGCGGGGGGCCGTTGTGGAGATTAAGCAAGCTTAATGCCCAGAGTTGCAGAGTGTGAACCCATGATTAGGTCAGGCACCGAAGCGAGAATTATCGAGTCCATGGACATTTGAGCTCAAGACCCTGCCGCGTCGGGAATTGAACCCTGGTCCCGGGTCTGACCTCTGCTTCAGGGTCTGCCTGCTCTAACCAGTGAGCCACACTTCTCCACGAAGGAAAACACAAGTTTGGAGAATTGTTTGATAATTATAGGATGACCGGTCGATCAACTAACTTTGTAGAAATAGAAAAAGGTTGCGACCTCACTAAAGAAAAAAACCTCTTTGGCTCAACAAGGTCTACATAAACATACCTTGCTGCTTACTTACACTTCCGGGAATTCAGAAATGGATTCCTGGCAGGCATAAATGATTTAACTGCTGCAGATTTTCTCCATGGTAAGTGCAGAAAAATCCACATTAGTAAATCTCAACCACCCGGGAAATAATTGGCGCCACGCAAAATTGCCCAAAATCGCGACGCAGCTGCAGCAAGGCTCGGGGTGCCCCATCTACACAATGCTGCATCAAGACCTACGCCTGCTTCAAGCAGGCGCAGGGTTTTGACGCAGCATTGGCCTGAAAGTGACTGAGTGAAATCTCATAGATTTCACTCAGCCACTTTCAGGAACCCCCCCCCTGCGCAGGAACGCCTCCTTATGGCGCAGGGCTTTACAACGTGACGCATCTCCTAGATGCGTCACGTTGTAAATAGGGCGCATTGTTTGCGCCGCAGTTGCGTCAACTAAAGTGACGCAATTGCGGCGCAAGGGCATCATAAATCTGCCCCTAAGAGTTTTGTAATGTGTGGATTCATATTTTATATATGTGATTTAAATGTAGTTCTTCGCCATACTTACAAATGTTTTTTTTTAAGTCTGAATGTTTCATGTAATGTGAATCTCATGCACTAGATACTTATATTCATTTGTATTTAAATGTGTACATACACAATACATGTGCACCATTGAGTTAATGCTTTAGGTATTTCACCATGCTGCATAAAGGCTGTTTTCTATTTTCTGCTAATGTACCATTTCTTGCAGGTATTCACATGCATTGTGAGTTGTAGAATAGATATATTACTGTACTAGCGATAGGGGAAAGAACCTGAGAAGAATACCTTGATGAAAGAACATCAAGTTGGAACCAGAGTCCCAACTTGAAAGCCTGCTGAACAATGTGGCAAACGAATTTATGCATGAGAAAGATGTCGTTCAGTCCAGTATGAGACCTTCCGCTGATGTTGCAGTCTGTAGCATTAGAAATGGGCGAGAACAATGGACCCCTGATGATGTGTACAAAAGGTTTGTTACCTAGAGGACTTTGTGGGTTATAACATGATGTTCACACTGTTAGAGTTCAGAACTCTTCCAGATTACTTTCAGATGTAGAAGCCCCTTATGATCTTGACAGACACCTTCCTGATCCCTTCAGACAGATCCCCTGGACTTTGAGAGGTTTAGCCCTCTATGATCACTTTGATTCTGTCTGAGTGTGGCACTAGGCTAACACTTATTTCTTGACCCATAGATGACTCTTGACTGAGCTTCTGAAATGATGACACCTTTTTTTTCCAGTTTAATAAAGTTTTATTGTGCATAAAAGAAATAGTACATCATAATATAACAACATGACATAGAACAAAAACAATATGAGATAATCATGAGAGATAATCGGAGATGAAAAAAGGTTAGAAAAATTATGTAATGGAAGAAAATCGTAGAGAGAAAGAAAGATGAGAAAAGAAAAGAGAAAAAGAGAGAAAAAAGGAAGGGAAGGTTAGGGAGGGGGAGAAGAGGATAAGAAGGTAGAGAAAGGTAGCCAGGTAAGATCAGATTTAATTTTTAAGGTGACAGAGGAAGAAGAAGCAATTGCAATTCTGTGCTCATCACATACAAAATTCCACCATGTCTGCACAGACAATTTAGAGTTATCCTTCCAGCAAGATAAGATTACTTTGAATGCAGTTGCAATGAAAAGATCAAACAATTTAGCGTTATACGAATGTAAGTCCAAAGCATCAGATAGAGAACCTAAAAAAATATGCAACGGTGAAAATGGTTCAGAGAAATGAAAAATACGCATGCAATATTTCCAAACTGAGGACCAAAAAGTAAGAACTGGTGGGCAGTCAAATAGGAGATGTATGAGTGTGCCTGGGTTAGAAGAACAAGACCAACAAAGGGGTGAGGAGGAAGGGGAGAATTTTGTAATGCTTACAGGGGTAAAAAGAGCTCTATGGTAAAGAAAAAAAAGTGACTGAGTATTACGGGCCGAAACTGAAGTCTTAAACAGTTTAGACCATAATCGATCCCAAACATCAACAGATAACGAGAAAGATAAATCAGTTTCCCAAGCAATTTCAGTAACGGTTTTAGGCCTAAGGCCAACATTATCTAATAACAGTTTATAAATCAGAGCAGCTTTGGGTATTTGTTGAGTGAACATAGGATATAGAGGGGTGGAAGGAGTAAGGGAAGGGAGGAGATCAAAAGTAGGAAAGGTAGATAGGTCAGACACAATGGCAGAGGTAATAATGTCAAATTCTTTGCGACACTGTACAGGTAAATCAAACTTAGTTTGCATTACATCAAAGGAAATAATGGTTGAATCAGAAAAAAATTGGTAGACAAACATAATATCCTTTTCTTTCCAATACTTGAAGTAGAAAGATTTACCCTTGTACTTAAGATATTTGTTATACCATATACTGGAGGAAAGAAAAGTTTGTAAGGGAGACGAGTCTTTCGAGAATATATTGTGTAGTAGTGTATGTGAGTATTTCAGTACAGGGTGAGTTGTCAAGAATGAACAGTTTGACATGAAAAGGGATTGTTGAAAAGTAAAATCCTTTAACAAGGATCGTTCAACTGCGATCCATCTTGGTAAAGGGGTATCAGTAAAATCGAACGCCAATGAGAAGGCTTGTTTAATTAAAAAGGCAGAATGGTACGATTGGAAATCAGGGAAGCGAACCCCCCCTTCAGATTTAGGGCGTATAAGTTTTTGTAAAGCAATGCGGGGTCGTTTATTGTTCCACAAAAATTTGGAGCAGATGGAGTTTAACCTATTAAAATACAATTTAGGGATTTTTACAGGAAGCATGGATACAGTGTATAAAATATGTGGTGAAATCATCATTTTGATGGTGTCTAAACGACCCCACCATGAAAGGAAAAGAGGAGACCATAATTGAAGGAGCGATTGAATTTTTTGAGTAAGGGAGGTAAAGGTCAGTTTGAGTGTGTCACGCAGGGTAGAGGAGAACCAAATACCCAGGTATTTGATCTTGGAGGGGCACCATGCAAAATCAGTTGAAGCAAACATATATTGATAACAAGAGGAGTTGAGAGGGAGGACCTCCGTTTTAGAGAGATTAAGTTTATAACCAGAAACAGATGAATATAAGTGGACTTCTTCTAAAAATGGAGGTAGGGAAGAGACAGGGTTAGCCATGTAGACCAGAACATCATCGGCATAGGCCGAAATTTTTGTCTCAATCGAGGACTGTTTGAATCCCTGAATGAGGGGGTTAGAACGGATTTTTATAAGGAAGGGTTCAAGACAAAGAATAAAGAGTAAAGGGGAGAGAGGACAACCTTGTCTTGTCCCTCTGGATAAGGGGAAAAACTTCGAGAATTGATTATTAACAAAAACACTAGCGCGGGGAGCAGAGTAAAGTAGTTTAACCAGGGAGATGAAGTGGGGACCAAACTCCAAACCAATGTAATGCCTTAAACATGAATTTCCAATTAATTCGGTCAAACGCTTTCTCAGCGTCTAGGGAGAGGGCAGCTAGAGGGGCATTGAATCGATTACTGTGGGAAATAATATTGGCAAAAACACGGGCATTGTCAGCTGCAAGTCTACCTTTCACAAAGCCAACTTGATCGGTTGTGATTAGGAGAGGAATGAGGGATTCGAGGCGGGCTGCTAAAATTTTGGCAAAAATTTTACAGTCGTAATTAATAAGGGATATGGGACGATAATTTTTGCACAAGGAATGGTCTTTGTCAGGTTTGGGAATTATGATTATTAGGGCGTCCAAAAATGAGCCAGATGCTTTAGCATTTGCAATAAAGGAGTTAAAAAGTTGTAAAAGATGAGGGACAAAAATGGAATGCATGGTGGCGTAAAATTCAATTGGGAGACCATCTGGACCAGGGGCTTTCGCTTTCTTGAGGGAGGTAATTGCCTTGAGAATTTCCTGAGGGGTAATGTCAGATTCGAGTTGATGGAATTCTGTAGGGAGAGAAGGGGGAGGAGGAAGGTCTTCGAAGAAACGGGAAAGATCATCATCACCAGGATGTGTATCATCAGTATACAGGAGTTTATAATAATTATGAAAAACCTGTGCAATATCCTCATCAGAGGAAACCTTTGTATTGGTGTCTTCATTGAGAATAGAGCCAATTGATTTTCGCTCAGATTTAATTTTAAGATAATTTGCTAACATTTTCCCCGCTTTATTCTGACCTCCATGAAATTTAGATTTCAACTTCAAAGGGGTGTTGCAAGCTTCAAATGTGGCAATTTGATTAAGTTCAGATTTGGCTTTAATAAGTTGGAGGAGAGCGTCAGGATTCTTGGACGAGAAGTAAGAGTGTTCTAAAGTCTCAATGTTGGAGAGTTGGGCGGTGTATTTGTCCCTGTTGAGTTTATTTTTCCTAGATACATAAGAGATTGTGAAACCTCGCAATCCAGCTTTAAAAGCATCCCAATTATTTGAAACTGACGTGTCTTGGGGTAAATTGAGGGAGAAGTATTCAGAGATGAAACTTTTAACTTTAGACATAAATACAGAATCAGAGAGAAGGAAAGTGTTGAATTTCCAACGATTGAAAGAGGAGGAGGTGTGGGACAGGTCAAAAGTGGCATATACAGGTGCATGATCCGAAAGGAAAATGGAACCAATTTCAGATTTCTGAATCGCAGGGAGAAGGGATTTGCTGACTAGAATATAATCAATTCTGGACCTGGTGTGGTGAACATTAGAGTAGAATGTATATTCGAGTGAGTTCGGATTACAAGTTTTCCACACGTCGAAGAGGGGGCGGGAGGCAATGGCTGATTGGAAGGATTTATGTGTCTTATCAGGCTGGAATTTGGAGGAAGATAGTCTATCCGAAAATGGGTCTAACCATTGGTTAAGGTCGCCAGCTAGGACAACGTTAGGGCAGTCAATAGATGAAATGAGGATTTTAATATCAGTCCAAAATTTAGGGTCTGGTCGGACAGGACCATAAATATTTAGGAGCACCATAATTTTGTTTTGTATAGACACTTTTGACATAACCCAACGACCTTCAGCATCCGATTGAGAAGATAAAATTTGAACATCCAAACCTTTGCGAAATAATATGGCAACACCCCCTTTTTTATCAATCGCAGGAGAAAATACAACTTGACCCACCCAAGCCCTCTTAAGCTTCAGCGATTCGACATCTGTACAATGCCTTTCTTGGAGAAAAGCAATCTGAGCATTTAACTTGGATAAGTGGGACAATACCTTTTGACGTTTAACTGGGTTGCCGAGACCACGAACATTCCACGTTACAAAGTTACACATGATGGAAGGTAAGGGAGGAGGGTAACAACTGGGTCCAATACACTGCAGGTAAGGAACTAAAAGGAGAGACAATGAAGACAAACATGTTAGCAATACAAATCGGGTAAATATAGGGAAACAATATACGAAGGAGCATCACAGTCAATAAGAAGAGTAAGGAGTAACGATGAGGAGTACTAGAGATCGCAAGAAGAAAGACGATAAGGGACACAAAGAAGATAACAGAACATAAATGAGCAAGGGATAAACAAAAATGGCCTGTGAGAAGGAGAAGAAAAAGAAAGGAAAGAAAAAGAAGGAAATAAATAAGAAACAGATCAAGGCAAAGATGCCAGACCTGAGAAAAAAGAGAAGATCTAAGTAATAGGAGCATGGAGACGCCAATGCGGGCGCCTACCCAACAGAGCGAGGAAAACGCGGGAATATAGATAGGATATAGTCAATAAGAAGTAAAGTCGTAGTAAAACATGACAAGAAAGAGACCGGGACAAGGCCACAACAGTCGTCAAGACAATAGAAAAATGATTGCAAAAAATAGAAGAGAGTTAGTTTCAGTCATTGGTGTCCATCGTGGGTGAAGAGACGGTGAGAAGATACTCTCGAAGCTTCTGCGGATCATCAAAGGTACAAGAACGACCATTGTGGGTTATTTTGCAGAGACAAGGATGAAGGATTCCATATTGGATGTTTAGTTCCCTCATGCGTGGACGTAGATTGAGGAACTCCTTGCGACGTGCATTCGTAGCATTCGATAAATCCTGGGCTATGAAGATGGTGTGACCCGACCAAATGAGACGACGTTTAGCTCTTGCAGCTTTAAGAACAGTCATCAATTCGGTGAATTCCAGAAAAAGCAGGATGATACCTCTGGGTTTGGCCGGGTTAGACGTTGGTCGTCCCAGACGGTGAGCACGCTGTATGTTTAGAGGGATAGATTCTGGTTGGAGACCCAGAAGTTCGTAGAGGAGTTTGCGGACGAAGGTCACCATGTCGCCTTCCCCAAGGGACTCCGGAACACCATAAATACGGAGGTTATTCCGCCTGTTACGGTTCTCAAGGTCCTCAGTGTGAAGTTTCAACTGCTGTATCTCCATTTCAAGAGTAGGAATTTTTGTAGATACATCCTGGACGTCACTGATGCGTTGTTCTAGTTGCAGGACTTTGTTTTCCATGACTACCCATCTGTCTTCTATCTGCTTGAGCTTCTCATTAGTTGCCACCATGAAAGGTTGTAGGCCACGAACCTCTTCTAAAATGGAATCCAGCACCGGGTTCTGAGAGGTGCGAATTGGGGACGGAGGGTCATTCTTAAGGCGTTTTGGTTTTGTTCCGGTGACAGACGCTCTCGCATGGCCTGCGTCCTGAGACATGATGCCAACAGAGGGGCAGACTAGGAGGACCGCAGGAATGGAAGCCAAACCGCAATAATAAAAGTTTTGAGACCCTAAATGAAGATGTTTAGATACTCAAGGGGGCGCACCAAAATGAGAGTCCAAGTAGAATAAGTAGAAAAATGTTCTTTATTTATCTTTGTTCGGCAACAAAAGGCATATCAATAAAATAAGCAGTGAGATCAGCCAACGCGTTTCACTCCCTACCAAGGAGTTTCTTCAGGGCTGAAAAAACAAATAAAAGACAAAATATTCCCATCAATTTCCTGCATAGCCAAGCGTGTACATATTAACCCATTTTGTTTTACCTCAATGGGCATTCTTTATAGAATACATCTTTCCCTGGAGACCAGGGAAAGCAAAGGACGGACACAGTAGCCTATTGCAAGGGAAAGACTGATCAGCGAATATTTGTTAACTTTAAAAATCTTCGTTTTAAAAACATCCTTTTCAAAACAGTTACCGCCACGGAAGGGGGAGGTTTACGTGGAAGAACAGCAAGAAAGGTTCAGAACATCCTTAATACAATGTATGTTTCACAGTTGAAATTCTACTTTGATGTTAGGCATTCCCTGTAGATAGAGGTGAGTATATCACTATTGATAGAAGAGAACATATATCTCGCTTTGTCTTAACACATTTCTAGGTTGAAGAGATCACACCAAAAACATACACAAATACCATCTGCACATTTTAGTCTTGTTGTGACATGTACTATGATAACTTAGTAGTATGTGTATACATTTATGACACATATCAACATCATATTCACTCTCTTTTTGATATTTACATCGCCCAAAGAGCCTACCCGTATTCAAGATAGACCGTCCTCCTTTCCATCTACTAGGGTGTGTTTCATTATCCAATTGAATTATGTTTCATTATCAAAGGGGCATGGAGAGGAGAAGTTAATGATAGAATTAGACACAAGTTATTTGGCAGTAAAGAGTGTACTAGCAAGGCTACGGTTCTTACCGCTGCGAGTATATCCGGTAAGTTGTCTTTTTGTAAGATCCCTCTGTAGTCACACTGGGAATTTTCTGATCATTTCTTTCTTCCAGCTTATTTCTAATCAGTAAAAGAGACATTGTTTTATATCCAGTCTATATTATCATATTGCGCCTACGGTGTCTTATATATCTTCTTCTTATGCATACCTTTAAAAGCCTTTGGAGTGTCTCTCTTCCCTTATCTTTTCTTTGTATCATGGACTTTGTAGGTCTTGTCCGAAAAACGTTCTTATATTTCAAAGAGCTACCCGTCCCTGGTTGTATTTATTGCAGGTGGGTACAGTGCTAGACGGGAGGCAAAAGCAAAGTATAGCTATTCAGAACTCGTCCTGTATTTCTACTTCAACAAACAGCTATAAGTTTATATTTTATATTGCAAGGACTTCCCTACCCAATATTCCAGTGTCTCTATAGTACAACTTCACAAAAATAGACACTAGTTTTTGCAGTAAAGTCAGAGGTGGGTTATATCTGCATGCTTCTCAAACCCCTAGTGCTATGTCCTATTCTCATTGCAGACTATTAGTCCAACCTGATATCACAATTGGTCACTTCCAGAGGACATTTTGCATAGTAACAGAATACCCCAGAGCAGTAATACATCTCAAACCATGCTCCTAAGCAGAGTCCCTGTTGTACAGGCTAAAGACCCGTTGTTATTCTAACCCGCCTAACAGCTTTCTCCATGGGTTCTTAAAACAATAGCCTTCTATTTGGACAAAAAATAGTTGGACACTCTGAGATAGCATTCTGTGTGCTCAGTTAGGATAGTTAGGTACTCTCAAAATAGAAAGAGGAAACCATAGAATTTAGCAAAAATTTGCTTAATTGTGTGCCAAAAATATATATTACTTATGTGCCAAAAAATATTAGTACTACCATTTCTATCATATCCCTAGGATATTGGCTATTTAAAAATCCAGTATCTATGTTTGCTCAGCTCCTAGCCCTGTCTCTCACCTGTGGTTACCGTTGTCAGTTTCGGCGTCTCTGCATGGCTGGTTCCAGGCTGAGTTCGCCATTTTTTGGACCCGCCTTATATACAGATAGTAATTAGCCCATTGGCCGATTTGTTTGTGCTCTTGTGGTTGGTTACATAGACTGAGTTTTTTCGGGCGCCATCTTGGACTAGTCAAATTCTGCATAGTATTGATAGTAAGGCGCGTGAAAAGTATATTATATTTAGTCTAACCTACAGTTTGGTTTCTGTAGGAACCGTGACCTCGTTTCTGTATATTTTAGCACTAGCTGTGCACAAGAACCTCTAGGTGCCGATCGCGGTAAAAAATCAGTATGCCTGATGTTGTAGTATCGAGTTAATGCCGGATTGGCCCCTCCGTGTTATCGTTGTGCCGAGTACTACATCCTTTCTAGCATTTAATTCGTTATTTGATCTTAGTTTTAAAACAAGTAGCAACCTGCAGTTGCATAAGATCTTACTGTTTCCCGGCCGCCATATTGGACTAGTCAGTTTTGCATCGCGCTGGTAATAAAGTGCGTTAGGGGTACATTTCGGCGGACCCTACATTTGATCCTGGCTCTATGAGAAATGTGCACTCCTTTCTTTGTGTTATATCGCTATTATTGGAAAAATATTTTTGTTGTCGATCGCGTTGTCTTCCCAATTCGTCTGGCGTCATATTCCCATTTATGTGTCAAACTATGTATAAGAGGGTCCCTCAATGATATTATAGTCCCGAATATCAAGACCTTTCTTACATATAATCATATATAGATCATTTTTGTATTAGGTTGCAGTTCGCGTGTTCTGCGGGCGCCATCTTGGAACGGATAGCTGCCCTATAGTAGAACCCTTTATATTAGATTGGTGTTGTTTAATCTCGAATTTATATCATTCAAATATGATTGTATTGGTTCTCTAACAAGAGCTTCGTCAGTCTATGTCTTTAGTTCGATTTTAGGCATGATGGAAAGATAAGCCATTGTACATGGGGCTGTCTCCTAAGACCTAGGGGTGCATTCTAAGTTTAGGCAAACTGGATGTTGAGCTTCGCAATATTGGTTATGCATTCATATTTTTGTATTATCCTGAATTAGGGAATAAGTGGGAAGGTGGTGTTTAGGGGAGCAGAGATGTTTTTATAATAATAGAACTTGATCATGTTCTATATGGGAGAGTATAAGAGAGGAGGATGTGTCTATGTTGAATGCATACCTGGTCAGTCATTAACATACTCTCGTTGCATTATTGGTACTCCTCATGACAGACAAGAATAGTTCTTCTAGGATACATGAATTATATATGAATTGTATATTTTTGATACAGTATTGACTCAGAGCTTCACACAGTTCTTCACACAGTTTTGGCAAAGTATTAATTCTAAGTAATACCATTTATCATATCTTCATAAGAAGTGGTACATTTCATTATCCAAATTCATACCGTGTTTTATGCTTTGAAGTTTGCATATCCATCTTGCCTCCCTCTGTCTAAGAAGTACCTCCCGATTACCTCCTCTTATGGGCAGTTGTACATGTTCCAAACCATGGAACCAAAATTCAGGTTTCCCACTATGTTTTTCCCAAAAATGTTTTGTATGGGCATATCTAGTATCTTTATTCAAGATCGCTCTCCTATGTTCTTGGATTCTAATCCTGAAGTTGCGTTTCGAGCTGCCCACGTATATTAATCCGCAATTACAGCCCAAAACATATACTACAAACGTAGTCGCACAGTTTATAAAGGATAGAATTTCAAACTTTGGTGAGCCATTGAATGTAAACTGTTTGGTTTTATCTTTGCCATATTCACAGATGTTGCACTCCCTGCATGTAAAGAAACCTTTCGGTTTCTGAGGCAGCCAATTGGTATTGGCATCTTTGTTTGGTTTGAGATAGCTAGGGCATAGTTGGTTACGGAGTGTTCTACCTCTGCGATACGTCACTGAGGGATTGTTTCTCACATGTAGTTGTAATCCTGGGACCTCTTTTAAAAGATGCCAGTTATTTTTTAGAATTTTGAATATGCTGTTGCTATGCCTGGTATATTTTGTTATAAATCTGACATCTGTGCTTGTTTTGAATTTCTTACGTGATTTAATTTTGAGAGTTTCGTCCCTGGGGATCCTGCGTGTCCTGTTCTCTGCTCTATGGATGACCTCTTTATTGTATCCCCTAGCTTCAAAACGACTCTTGAGTGCTTGAAGATTGATGTCAAAGGATTCTGCCTCGGTGCAATTCCGCTTGAGGCGTACCATTTCTCCGAATGGTATATTTTTGATTGTGGAACTGGCATGCGCACTATTTGCATGCAAAACCGCATTGCAGGCAGTGTCCTTACGAAAAAGGGTACTTTGGATTTTGTTGTTCTTGATATAGAACTTAAGATCCAAAAAATTTATGCTCTCTCTACTGTAATCCATCGTGAGCTTCACGTTCATGTAGTTCTTATTTAGGTAATCAAAGTAGTCTATAAGATCAACCTCAGATCCGGACCAGAGACAGATGATATCGTCAATGTACCTCCCCCAGAACACGATGTTGTTGGTCCAGGGGGAGGCACTCTGGTTCCATGCATGCTCCCTTTCAAATTGTCCCATAAAGAGACAGGCATACGATGGTGCAAATTTGGTCCCCATCGCAGTACCCCTCTTTTGGTGGTACCACATATCATCAAACAGGAAATAGTTTTTTGTCAGTACCAGTTTCATCATTTCGAGGACCATTTGGTTCTTAAAGAGCAAGTCCGCCCCTTCTCTATCCAGATAGAATTCACTAGCTTTGAGGCCAATATCATGTTGGATGGAGGTGTAGAGACTTGTAACATCTAAGGTTACAAAAAAGAGATCATTTGACCATTCAAAATCTTGTAATTTATTCAAGATGTCTTTGCTATCTTGAATAAAAGACGGTAAGTTCGAGACATGTTTGTTAAGTTTCAGGTCTATATATTCTGATAGTTTCTCAGTAGGTGAGCCTATTCCCGAGATGATGGGACGACCTGGCGGGAATGGCCCACCTTTGTGTATTTTGGGGAGGATATATATACAGGGAGATCTGGGGTTGGAGACTAGTAGGTATTGGTATTCCTGATCACTGAGTAGTCCCATGTCTTTCCAATCTAGTAATTTGGAATTAATTTCGATAGTTAATGGCCCAATTGGATTGTGTGTCACCTGCTCATAGCAATCTTTATCAGCCAACTGTCTCTTAATCTCGTGTGTGTAGTCTTTTCTATTCATAACAACAATGTTTCCCCCTTTGTCGGCCTCCTTGATTACTATTTCAGGGTCTTCCCGTAGTCTCTTAAGGGCATCTCTTTCCCCTTTAGTAAGGTTGGAGTCTTTAGATCTTTGTGCCATACTCTCTCTCTCAAGTTTGTATAGGCCGGCAGACACTCGCTCGTTAAAAGTGTCAATGTTCTGATGGTATACATTGGGGAGAAACTTGGATTTGGGATGTAATCCACTATCATCAGACATGTTTTCTGTAATCCTACACTCAGAGCGAATGGTGTCTAAGTCTATTTCCAATTCCTCATTTAGTGAGGTTAAACATTGTAACCCCTTTATCTCAGCGATAGACATGTTTACAGGTTCTACTTCAAAACCCAAATCCCCAGGTATTGAGTTACACATAGGTTTGTTGCAAAAAAATTCTTTTAATTTTAATTGTCGTGTAAATTTGAACAGATCTACATGTACATCTGAAAAATCACCATCCTGTGTAGGACAAAACCTAAATGAAGATGTGTAGAAAGTACTTGAAGAAAGAGGTCCTAGACGAGGTGACAGGTAGCACTGGAGAAGCAATAATTCAAACCTATAAGACAGGTGTCAAGAGGCAACAAAAATCAGTATTCACGGCCAAAAAAACCATCCAGTAATAAGGTGGCGAATAAAACAGCAGAGCGTCCATGGATAATGGGACCCAAGTGATTTATTCGGTGTGCCACGAAGGGTTAATGGTGAAAGAAAGATAGGTATGGAGCGTTGCGCAGATAGCACCTCAAAATGGCCGCCGAGAAGTATTGCTAGCAGAAATAAAGAAGCTGAGGAGAACTCTGGCGCCAACAGTCACGAAAATGCATTGGAAGCATGGTGCGCAGTATTTAGGACATACCTTGTCTGAATATGACCTGTGGAGGCAGCAGACGAGCAGATACGGTGTTGAAGAAGCCAAAAAAACGGGACGCGAGCGCGGCGACACAAAATGGCGGCCGCCCGCGTCCCGGTGCCTGGAACAGAAGCTGCGATGAAAAAGATGTCAAAGCGGCAATTACGGGCGCCGCTGCTGCTCGCAAAACACGGGGACCATGTTCCGCCGTGCGAAAACGACTTTTGCCGGTGTTCGTAGAAGAAGATAACAACAATAACACAGGAAGGACTCCCGCGTCGTCACGGAGCTCAGCCGGGCAGCGCCATCACACGCCGGCGCGTAAGCCACGCCCCCGAAATGATGACACCTTAACCACTTATTTTTCCCCTGGTTGATTTTATTTTTTGATTTAGAGACTCTTAAGATTTATAACCATCCTTTAGTAGAAACTCTAGGATAGATAGTCTGGATTAATTCATGCATAGACAACAGAATTTGTGAGTCTTCTCTGAGCACCAAATATTACCTTTAACCTTTTGCATTGCTGTGACTGAATTGCTTGTTTGACGCACATTAGTGCGCCATAATGTCTTTCACAGGCTACGACTGTCTGTAGCTATTTTGTATTTCTATAGCATGGTTTAAGAGTCATGGCCCATAACTTGATTTTGAATTTCGTGGTTCTCATTGTGTAGCGAAATGAGTTACACTGTTAATTGTATTTGATTGATGTTAATGCTATTAACCATCATCTCTCATTCAGAGAAAACGGTCCATCGTAGGACCAATGGTAAGCAAGTGGGCCCTGAAAATGCTGCTGGATCCTAGTCATAGATTTACAGTTATTCTTCTTTCAGGATGGAAAAAGGGAATGGAGCACCCTTTGGCCAGGGTGTACGGGAGGGATATTCGCATTGCTGAATGTGTTTTCCCATGGAGAAAGAAACTGAACCGAAAAAAGTGTGTTTGCACATTCAACTACCTTTCCAGCTGTATGGAATAGTATGGGACATACAATCCAGTACTGGAGAAATAGACAGTTCTCAAAATGCCACATGACAGGTGCAATATTACACTGTGAAATCTCCAACTTGTACATAATACTGGGGTTAGTATTACATCCATTTTATAAATAGTAAAAAAAATAGTGTTAAAAGTTGTTTTCATACTTTTGTTTGTGAGTCAAGCCCTATGATCTGGAACTGGGGGTGAGTCTCTGGAAAGTTTAATTGCTCCGTCCATAATCTCCTTATGTTGGCTTTGTTTACGCTAAGTTGGCAGGGTGGCCGCAGCTCCGTGGAGCTCCGTGTTGTTTGGGAGCTTCACAACTGGATTTTGGAACCCAAGCTTCTATCATCCGACTTGGCAGATGACCTACTGTGTCGGAACACAGTGCCTTTCTAGCCATGCCTGCATTGTCCGTTTTGAGGAAATGCTGACTGCGGGATGGCTCGAGGTCTGACGGACCACTGTGAGGCTCAATCTTGAAAGCAACAGAACACGCCTGAGGAGAGCGCATCCATAGTGCTTGCAACCTCCAAAACACATGATTCGAGCCTGAGCGATTGAGGGAGTCAGCGGAGCTGTCGGTGCTGTGAGGGATTTGCCGCAGTGGGAGGTTATTGCCGTGGATCGGACTCCTGACCGGCGGCTGCCGTGGAGTCCAGATGGTGTAGGTGAGGGTATAGGTGGAGGGCACATTGTGAGGGAGACGCAGATGACACGCTGCGGCATCGGGAGGTTAGCGTAGCATGGAAGACCGCTGGGTAGCCAAGACACAGCGTTGGAGGTGAGCCTAGCAGGGATCCTCTAACCGACATCATTGCACTGGAGTAGCAGGGGTGACTCCGAGCGAAGTAGAAGCCCCGTGAGCCACAGAATCTCCAGTTGGTCCCTCCAGCAACAGTGGAGAGTGCCGGGGAACACAGTGGGTAATTGAGGGAGGTGGCGGGCACTTTTAACGCCGTAATCGGGAGGCCTGGGCCCGAGGCCCCGAAAGCCCATGAACGTGCCCTGAACTGGTGATTGAAGAACGGAAGAGGCGCAGCACGTTGAGTGGGGTCACTGGGGGCACCTTGACTGCCGTATCATTGGGGGCTCTCTTTATCTATAATTAAACTTCGGCACGCCTGACCTCAAAATGGCGACCCGAGAGAAGTCCATTACCAAAGAGTTGCATGAGTAAGTGGAGGGACACCTTCTTACACACAGGAAGATACGTGGGGCCTATGTAACCTCAACTGCTCAAAGAGGGGATACATTTCAATAAGTTCAGAGGGGGATACCCCGAAACAACACTATGCCTGACCCTAAGATGGCCGCCAGAGGCCTAATGCCTGACACTATAAACACTGAAATCATTGCAGCTATGAGGGCCACGGGTAGATCCAGATGCCCACCTGAGACTGAGGTCTGGCTGAGTAGAACACCAGGGGCTGTACCTCTTGCCTGACCCCAAGATGGCATCCACAGGGTTCCTTTACCACAATGAGCTACTACTCTTGGACAAAAAATTGGACATTGACCAGACAACGAGCATATCCTCCATCCGGCTCACCCATCTGGACATAGAATCTGTTACCTTGCCACCAAATGTTGAGACATTGCATTTTGACGTATGCCCAGGGGAGCTACCTTGATAGCTATAGAGTAGATGGACTGTGGACTTCCCCCCTCAGCCGTCACCTGCAGCCGGACCTTGAGCAGACTTTCCTTTGTCTCTCCCTCCTACCCTTTTACCTCACCCCCTTACCCTCTACGCTCCATCTATCTCGTCCTCTATGCTTCCTTAATGTTTCCAGCGACAACTTGCTTTGTCTCTCCATTGTATTCCCCCTCCTACCCCTTCACTCCACCGCCTTTATCCTCTGCGCTCCATTTGTCGCTCCTTTCTGTTCTTTAATTGTTCTCCTGTTGAGACCTAGCGGTTTGGCTGATGCCCGGTGGAGCTACCTCATAGCTAAAGAGGAGATGGACTGTGGACTTCCTCCTCAGCTGTCACCTACCCAGCTGGACTTTGGGCAGACTCTCCTTCGTCTCTCCATCCTTTCTACCTCCTACCCCTTTTCCCCACCCCCTTACCCTTCTAAGCTCCATTTATTTCGTCCTCTACACTCTTAAAATGTTTTTCTAGTAACTGATGTAACATGTAACTGCTGTAATTGTGTAATTTCTGTGGAACCTTATGTAAAGCGCTCTGATATCTCTGGGTCTAGCCAGCGCTATATAAAACTCTCAAAATAAATAAATGCCCAGACGTGGGTCCCTTGCTCATTTTTCCATAAGATTCAAGCTAGCCAGGCTGATGAGTGATGTTATGTCAAAACCGGTCCCAGGATGCTTATTTCCGGTTCAGGGAAGACCTGGCGTGGCAGTTCGGCTGAATTGCTCCCATAAGGAACAAGGTCAAGACTGATTTGCATACGACTGGGTACGAACTGGGATGGTGAAGTGAGTTAAAGAAAGATGATGGATTAAACCCAGATCTGTGACTAGGGGTGAATGTCTAAAAAGTTTTAGTGCTTTGTCCATCATCCCCTTGTGTTTGCTTTGTTTGCCTCAAGTTGGCAGGGTATGCCCATATGTGGGTCCCTTGCTCCTTGTGCCACTCGATTCAAGCTAGCCTGGCTGATGAGGGGTGTTATGTCAAAACTGGTCCTAAGATGCTGGTTTCCGGTCCAGGGAAGACCTGGCTTGGAAGTTCGGGCTGGACTGTTCCCATAAGGAACAGGGTCAAGACTGATTTGCATATGACTTGGTCTGAACTGGGGTGGCAAAGTGAGCTAGAGAACGATGAAGATTAAACCCAGATCTGTGACGGGGGTGAATGTCTGAAAAGTTTCAGTGCTCAGTCCATCATCTCCTTGTGTTTGCTTTGTTCGCCCTTAATTGGCAGGGTATGCTCAGACGTGGTTCCCTTGCTCATTTTGCCTCTGGATTCATGCTTGCCTGGCTGATGATTACCCCGAAACCGGTCCCAGGATGCCTGTTTCCGGTTCAGGGAAAACCTGGCTAGGTGGTTCAGCTGGACTGTTTAAATGAGGTACTGGGTCAAGATTGATTTGTATATGGCTGGGTCTGAACTGGGGTGGTGAAGTGAGCTAAAGCACGATGATGGATTAAACCCAGATATGTGACTGGGGGTGAGTGTCTGAAAAGTTTCAATGCTCCGTCCATCATCTCCTTGTGTTTGCTTTGTTCGCCCTAAGTTGGCAGAGTATGCCCAGATGTGGGTCCCTTGCTCATTTTGCTACTAGATTCAAGCTAGCCTGGCTGATGAGGGGTGGTACCCTGAAATGGATCCCAGGATGCTTGTTTCTCGTCCAGAGAAGACCTGGCTTGGCAATTTGGGTTGGACTGTTTTCATGAGGAAGAGGGTCAAGATTTATTTAAATATGGCTGGATCAGAACTGGGGTGGCGAAGTGAGCTAAAGAACGATGATGGATTCAACCCAGCTCTGTGACTGGGGGTGAGTGTCTGAAAAGTTTCAGTGCTCCATCCATCATCACCTTGTGTGTCCTATGCCTATGAATAACCTATACTTTTGTGAAGATTATGGCATATTCACTAGAGATATGAACCAATAATAATATTCCTGCACTGTGGGACAGATATGGTTTTGCATTTTACCAATATTAAAATTTTGGATATGGATTTTTACAAAGCCAGCACCCCTTAGTACACAGACATCTGTTGAAGTCAACATGCATTGCGATCTGCGGGTAACATTCTGCTGAAATAAATATGGCTGCAGCTGCAGAATGTCTTGTGTCATGTACAGCATATTATACAGAATTTTTAGTGCATGGGCGGTGGCCTACCTACCCTCCAATTCTGCATAATCTATGGCCTCTGATCCCCGAGAAGGTGAACCATATTTATAGATCCCTGTCAAGCAGGCAGGGATTTATGTGTGTTTAGTGGAGCCGCTGTAGCTTGATTGAAAGAGATGAAGCTTTGCCAAGCAAGTGCATGTTCTGCAAAGGGGCAGTTTGTCATTGAAAAAACAAAAAAAAACAGTGGCCCAGAAGCACGTCGTAGGAGTAATTTCCTTTGTTTTCCCATTACTATTACAGGAAGGGTAGACGATACAGGTTTACCTCCCATAACATGTTTTTGGGCCAGTTCCCACAAGCTTTCATCTGAAGTTTCACACAGAGATTTCGGTTGCTTTTAGAAGCTGAAATCCCCAGTGGAAACGCAAACATTGTAAATCCTGATGGGGCCAGTAATTATTGTAACCAGCTCAATCAGGTGAACCAGAGCACTTGGAATGAGGCCTTAATTCTAGCAATTGACTAAACAAACAACAGGGGAGCCCCTCTACCTGTTAGCAGCAGTGGGGGTGGTGGGGGAAGGGGAGAGGGGGTCATATAGGTTAAAAAAAAATCTCTTACATCCTGGATGGGAGACAGGAAGCACAAGGGCTACAAGGTGCCCTGCAGACAATCACCACACTGAAATGCAGCAGTGTGATTCGTCTCAGCGCCATGACACAGCGCTCGGCCAGGGGACAGAGGGATGGCCATGTTCTTCATGCAGGTTATAATGCAGCCTGCATGGGCAACACCGCATGTGCGTAGGGCTGTTATGGGCGGCCTAAGATGGCGGGCCAAGCACTCATGCTTGCATAGGGAGTGCACACCACTCCTCCTCCTGCTCTGAGAGCAGCCCCGCCCCACAAAGACACCGCAATGGGGAAAATTAAAATGATGATAACCTCGAGTTATTCTCATTTTATTTTTCCTTTTTTTTTACACTGCAAAAAGCAGTGGGGCGACGCTAAGCAGTTAAGTAAAACATAGAAAAGATATGTTTCACGTTCATTGTTTAGTAGAGTTTTTTTTATTTCCTTGGAGGTACTTACAGATTTATAAGTTACATTTGGGAAAAGGGAATGGAGTTTGTCACTAGGTGTGGTTTGACAGTGCAGCTCCATGCTTGACCTATTGCTTACAAAATACGTAAAGTGGTTTGTGGGTCAGCATCCTTCAGCCATTAACTTATAAGGATCAGCCTATTACATTCTCAACAACCTCTGAAATCAGCTCAAAGGAGAATTGTTTTCTTTCAGTCATTCTATTGGTGCTTTGAGGTAACATTCTATGGCATGCTTGCATTAAATGTATGATGGACTATTATCTACTTAAAAGGACACTTGATCATCATACATCTTGTCACATTCAAGCAGGACCATGAGAGGGGTTGGACCAAGAGGGCACTGTTTGTCAGGCCCCACACTTTTTGCTTTTTCAGGGCCAGCACTTTTACTGCAAAACATATTTATAGATTTGTATTTTTATTAATGTTGAGGAAGAAAATACTCTTATTCCACGAGATGGCACCAGATGCCAGAGGTACCATATTTTCTATATCCCTGGAGAATATTATTTTAGACTTGAAAATATGTTCATGCTATGTGGAGCTCAGCAGGAAATATCTGACCAGGGCCCCTCAAAAACATCCGATATGCCTGCATTCAAATATTTATCTAACACATGCTTTGTATACCGAAAGTAATTTGTTTTGTTTGCTCAAAACCGGATCATTCATATAGCATAGTCTAGACCACTGACATCTAAATAATCATATGCACATTTTTGCTCTACAAAATACACATAGCACCGCTTTAATAAATAATATATTCCGTAAAAAATGCAAAACGACCTTGGATATTTCCAATGTTTTTAAAGCCAAAATCTTGCGCCTGAAAGCAGTGGCAAGCCTGGTGACAGGTGTTTACAGTGCAACTTTAGAGGTTGACACAATGAGTGATACAGCCCACTGCTAGCATTTCATTTACAGGCCCTGGGTACATTTAGTACCATATACTAGGGATTAGTATTTAATTTAAATGTGCAAATCAGGTTTATGCCAAATTTAACATGTTTAAAATGAAGATCACAAGCACTTTACCCCTTGTTAGCGGCATATTGGGGACTGTGGATTGTGTACATAGTGAGGAAATTTGGATTATTAGTTGGAGTGGATTGATGTCCATCACTTGTAATAAAATCACTATATTGTTTTGACCAGTCAAATGTTTTGTAATTTAAAGCTGGGTACAACCCTTGATAGCTTTGTTACTGAGCAGACAGGCTTAACTTAGCGAAAATGTGTAAAGCATTTAGAAAAACCAAAATAGTTAAAAAGTCAAAAACACAGCTCAATAAAAACACTACTCCAATTTATAAAACTAGTGAAAAATGTAATAAGCCAAATTACACTGGAACGACAACCAGGGGAAATGGCATTACACAGTTTCAAAGATTTAAGTAGAAGAATGAGACAAGAAAAATGAATGTGCTAATGGTCCCAATAGACCAGGACGAAGGTCCAATTTCATGCTGACCACGATGAAGTATGGGTCGGATACACTAAGTGGATTTGTTTCAGCAAAAGTTGGAATTTAGAGGGGGTGTGGCCAGCAATGAAAGGAAATGGCCGCACACTAGCAGAGTTCCCAAAATCCGAACCCATTATCCACTAATATCTGAGCTAAAATCAGACAGCGCGGTGAAGGCAATGCACTAATGGTGTCCAGTCGACAGTGACCCACCTACGAGTACGATAATTCATTTTCCAAACATTGTGGCCCAAAATCAGAGGGAGGTGTGCACAAGATGGGAACTACAGTGGTGAACCAACCCGACAGGATCCAGGAGTGGGCGGGGCATAGTGTGGGCATGGAAGGAACCCGTTCAAGCAGCAATTGAAGACAAACATAGCAGCAAGCGGGCGACGTGCAGACCTTGCTAGAAACGCTAGCGAATGAGTGGATGCCCACGAGGATTGCACTCACTTCGCAATGGGATCCGGAACTGCTCGGGAAGGACCAGAGGTGGGGAGAGAGCCTCACCCTAATAATCAACCAAGACATGACAGAATCGCACTAGATGGGCGTAAAGCGGTCGGGTGCCCTGAAAAGTATCAGAAGCAACAAGTGAGGTAGTAACAGTAACACCTTTAATATTGATAAAGGAATGTGGAGGACAACGTCCTGGAGCTTCTTAGTCGCAGTGAAGTACTGCTGGTGCCCCCCGCATCTAGTGTGGCAGACTGCAACGGTGAGGACATGTCGACTCAACATCTATGCTGATCAGCCCTCTGAAATTGTCAAGGGCAGTCGATGACCCAAACTAAATGAGGACTGGTTGTTCACAGGGACCAATGCTCTGCACAGAACTACCTAAACCTCTCCCACAGTGTACAGATTACCTGATGGAGTGCTACGTAGGCGGCTTGCACAGCAGAGGCACACAACATCTCTTACACTGTGCCAAACATGCATAAAAATGGGACCGTGCCTACAGAAGTGAATGAGAGACACTTCACCTGAGGAAAAACTGACAGGTTGCAACGCGAAGCCTCCCCTGGGCAGGCGGCGGTTATTACCCAGGTGAATGATACTAGCAAGATCGTCCCACAATCAGCCCAAGCTGAGAAACACACCATGTTGGACATTAAAGGAGGGCGAGAGACGCACCAGACTAAACACCTTACATAAAGGCCAGAATGATGTGGGCAACCTAACCAAACCCACAGCAGGAAAAGATAAATTAAAACTGTACAACATCGTGGCCGCTATTAGCAAACACCACACCTCTTAGAAACACGAATAGACACGGTTTCTACAGAAGCCTCCCTCATGAAAGTGGATTTATGTAAACTGGGCAACAGAGTCCAAGAAGTGGAAGACATGGCAAAAACTCTAAAGGTGGACACTTTGCTTCTTCAACAACAAGTACAAGACTTGCAAACTACGATGAATGCATTAGAAACAAAGTTAGATGAGTATGAAGGTATAGCTAGGAGAAACAAAATTAAAATTATTGGAATACCCGAACGGGCAGAGAGACCAGCGACAGATCTCTCTGTTGAGAAGTTAATCTCGAAACACTTACAACCCAGTGGATTGTCGAACTACTTCTCCATCTAGAGAACCCACTGAGTTCCCGGATGGAGACCCAGACCAGCACCCCTATCCCGCCCCCTCCCCTCCGAGACCAAACTGGGCCCAAGTCTTTAATTTTTGTGATTGTGACATCATAATACAAACGGTGTGAAGTGCCCCACAGTTTGATACGAAAATAGCACAATTGATTTCTTCTCAGATTTCACCATAAATATGCAAAGGCAAAGACACAGCTTTTCTCGAGGTCAAATGAGCACTCAGAGCCAAATAACTTAAGTACACAATGCTGCTATTTACAGCTACGTTAAGGGTGGAGGCAGAGGGGAAGACTTGGTTCTTCGCAGCCGCGGCGCCTGCAGGTAAGATCGGTGGGGGGCATTTCGAGAGAAGACCACAAGGAAAAATTAAATACACAATTTTTCCTCATGGTCATCTCTCGAAATCCCCCACAGCCCGCCCTACCGCCTGGTTCTTATCCAACCCTGATGACACTTGGGAGTTGTTAGATGGCTGGCAAACAGTTGAAAACACAAGCTCCCAAGGAAAACAGGCAGGATGCCTCAGGAAGTGGCAGAAATGCACAGACGATTCCCAGGAAAAGAACACACGGGTAAATGTGGAACTAGACAAGGATGAATAGTACACGAAAAGGCTCCCTAATACAACAAGACATTGTGCTTAATTTCTGTAATCCGCTGCTGCATCTGGAGCTATTTAGAGACTGCATTGTGGCGGGAACACCAATATGTTTTGGACAATATATGTAACTTTACCAAATAACCACAAACACAGAATTCAAACTCTCCCTCGATGGACTATGAAGGAACTGAGATAAATGCCCTAAATGGAGAAGCCAATAGGTCATCTTTACCACTCACCATTTTCCATGCACCAGTATGGCTTAGTGGCAGAAGCGATAAAGCTAGAGATGCTAAGATATGATACCTTCTCAGACATGCCAATGTCGGTAGACATGTTAAAGGACAGCTCATGAATGAACAAGGATCTTTCCCAGAATCCAAAGCTGTCTGTGACATATTAGGCATACCCCGTTTACACCCAACAATGAATACAGACAACTCTCAAAAGAGCCTGTAGTACTCGAGGTACAGCTGTATGTGACCCGGGAAGCTGGGGTGAGGTGCCAGAGGGTGACAGGCAGAGGGAGGGAGACAGTGAGATAGAGGGAGGAAGACAGGGAGAGAGAGGGAAACAGAGGGAGGGAGACAGAGGGATGGATACAGAGTGATTGAGACAGAGGGAAGGATACAGAGAGGGAGGGAGACAGAGGGAGATAGAGAGAGAGAGGGAGACAGACAGAGGGAGGGAGATAGAGAGAGGGAGACAGATGGAGGGAGACAGACAAGAGACAGATTGAGGGAGGGAGACAGAGGGAGAGAGAGGGAGGGAGACAGAGGGAGAAAGAGAGAGAGGGAGACAGAGGGAGGGAGACTGTGAGAGACGGATGGAGAAGAGAGAGGGAGGGAGACACAGACAGACAGAGATGCAGACAGAGACGGGGACAGATAGAGAGGAAGAGAGAGGGAGGAAGACATAGGGAGAGAGAGGGGGGGAGACAGAGGGAGAGAGAGGGAGGGGGACAGAGGGAGGGAGACAGTTACAGAGAGAGAGAGGGAGAGAGATAGGGAGACAGACAGATTGAGTGAGAACCCCCCGAACCACCCTTAGGTAGTTTGGACTTGCTACGCTACTTTCACTTTTTACACTGCCTTACTGTGTCCCAAAATGATGCATCTCCAAAAAGTGTGTCCCCAACATAAAAAGTTTGGAAAGCTGTGCCCTAAACCCTTGGTACCTAGGAATCCCCACATAGGCACATAGGCATACAGATGGGTGGCACTCCATTAGGACCGTTGAGGAAGAGACAGTTAGAGACCCTCAGGAGATAGCTGAGGTATTCGCAACACATTTCAATTGCCTATAGTCACCCATGGTCTCTGCGACGACCGACAATTCTAAAGAATTGCTAGCAGAGATGCCTCTTATCTTACTAACTACAGATGATACCACATTACTGGACAGTGACAACCCTGATGAAGAAATCATTAGTAGTATAAAATCTGGGAAAGCAATGAAACCAAGTGGCCTCCCAATCGAATTATACAAACTTAGAGCCACAAAAATAGCACCCTACCTATTGTATTGTATTGTATTGTATATTTGGATTTATATAGCAAATGTATGAGGATAGTAGACCACTGTGGAACCTACCCAAGGACCAAAGATTGGCCACTATCATGGTCATACACAAGCAAGGAAAACCAGCTGAACTGTGAAGCTCATGACTCTGCATTTCCCTGCTTAATGCAGAAGTTAAAATCCAGGCCAAACTGCTGGGAAATCGACTTTTACCGATCATAACAAACTTTGCACATCCAGACCAATCTGGCTTCATGCCAGGGAGGAATACGGCATTAAACCTGCAATGCCTTCACAGCATGATGGGGAGGAGGGATACCATCAAGGAAGAGGGTGCCATACTTTCCCTTGATGCTTGATTGGCTTTCAACACCATTGAATGTCAGTACCTCTTTGCAGTACTGGAACGATTAGGCTTTGGCCCCGAATACATTGCATGGATTAGTCAGCTATGCGCTGAAACTTTTGCACAAGTACTAGTGAATGGACATACCTCGCATAACTTTCCCCTCGAACGAGGAACACTGGAGGGCTATCCCTTATCGATTTTTGCATTAATGCTGGAACCCCTAGCAACTTGGATTAAAGGAGATCTGCTGATCCAAGGGTGTATCTCCTTGTATGCGGATTATATTCTTCTATAAGTGGCATCACCACATTCTTCCATAAATGGGCTCATGTGCATTTTCGTTAAGTTCCAGAAATACTCCGGTTACACCATCAACTGGTCCAAATCTGTACTAATTTTCCTCCACGGACCTACCCCAAACCTACCACCAGACTGCGCAGGGACAGTGGCAGAGGAAAGTTTCCGTTACTTAGGGATCTATGCTGCAATGATCCTGCCCTTTTCTATATACACAATCTATTTGGCCCCCTAAAACGACTCTGAAATGATACGCCACATTGGAGAACCATACCGCTATCTGTACTGGGCTCTGCTGCCCTTTTTAAAATGATGGCATTGCCAAGATTCTTGTGTATTCTGCAAAACACACCTTTCCCTGTCCAAGACACTTACTTTACCGCTATAGATAGTGAGATGAGATCACTATTGTGGAATGGGAAACCCCCATGGATTGCCATACATAAACCTATGAAGGGATGGTACGATGGAGAGATAGGCCTTTCAAATATCAGAATGTACTTCTGGGCGGCCCAATTAGCGGTGGTCAACCAGTGGGCACATGGCTCACATTCAGACCCCGTATACCAGATGAATAAACTACTAATGGGCCCCAGTGGTTAGAGCAGGCATTATATACGAATTAAAAAATCATCTTTTAATGGGCCCAATACAACAATCTGTGATCTTTGGCACAAAGGGACAAAAAGGTTGAGATGGCAAAAGAAAGTGACTCAGTCAATGCTGCTATGGGATGCAGAAAGACTAGGTACATAGATTAAATGTTTGGGGTTTGATAAATGGGACATGATCAGTATATCAGAGGGTGGGAGAACTATGGTCAAAAGGTACAGTCAAACCATTTGAAGACATATGAACAGAATATGATATGGCAGAATCTGAGACGAATAGATATCTACAAATTAGGCATGCTCTGGCAGCCACCACTCCGGGTGCCGACCTCCGCTAGAGGACAGATACTGAATGACCGTATAGATTTCAAAGCACTATCCATGACATGTAGAAAACTACTAAGTAACATCCCTGATTCACTTTTAGTTTTATTGACTCAAAAGAAGAGTGACAACTTTCTTGCAAGAAATTGGGCAACGGTCACATTTTTCCGAGATACTCCTAACAATTGTAAAGTTGGTTTGGGTCATTCCACTTTTAAACCAAATACAATAGATAATATAATTATGTTTTAGGAACAGTCCTACAGTTTTTGAGGAGATTGAATTAAAGAACGCTTTAAGAAGTGAAAGTGCTCACTATGTTGTTTGAGGAACAATGTCAGTTCTAATTTTAAATACCTCATTAGAATAGTGCCTCAAAGATTGATATTACGAAGAGAAGACAACCCTGGTAAGTATCAAAAGAATCTTTTTTATGTCCTTAAACCTCCACAAGTTCCAGGCAGCTCGAGTCAGCTTCTCCAACTTTCAGTTCAACAATTGCTGGCACATTCCAAGGGACTGGACAGGAGGGTAGAAGGAATGTACAACTTTGGCTGAATTAGAACGCACCTCACTTTGCAGGGAGAGAATAAACCATAATAAACATATAAATAAACCTAGGGTACAAACGGCCTAGAACAAAAACATCCAACTTATAGACATTCAGTGCATGCACGATAATAAGAGAAGGGAATGATAACCACTCAGAGGTGGATACCCAAGGGGGATAGAAAAATATAATTTTTAATGCTATTATCCTTGTGCCAAAAAGGAGAACATTTTGTCCTCTGAGACTTAGAGGGAACACCTAGATTAGTATACGCTTCCACACATTTGGAGGCAGGGTTCACACTAGATTCACTAATGGGCTTGTGTGTTACTTTTTTATCCATTCCCCAGGTTTGACCATTTTCAATATGCACAACATTCCTTCCTACCCTGGCTATTCTGATAGGCTCAGAATATCTGGAATAATTTTTGTTTGCGTGGTTTAGGAAGATCTACTCAGACCCTCTCCCCTACATGAAATATAGGAGTTTTTCCATGTTTAGTGATATGATGCCTGCTTTTGTACTTACTTTGGTGTTGTGAAATTCTCCTAGCTATGTCTCTGCTGTCCACCATACACATATCCATACTCTTTAACATTGTGGTAGATAATTTGGATTTGGGAATTCTGCCTTTCAATGATGCAAAGGGGGTGACACATGTGATAGAGTTAGGTGTGGTATGATACACCCGTAAAGTGTATCGTAGAGCAGTTTTGGCAGGTGTGCCCATTACTTCAGCTCCCTGCAAGCATTTTTTAACCATACGATTCATACTTTCAACCAACCCATTTGCATGAGGGCCATATAAGGCACTTTTATGATGCTGTATTTGGAGATCGATTCGAAATTATTTTATTAAATCAAATGTGAAATGTACTCCATTGTCTGTCATTAAGTTGTCCGGAATGCTTTTTTAAAAAAAAACTCTTCAAGGAAGTGGATAAGGGAGTTGATATTGATCTGATGTACGCATTTTGTGACAACCCACCGTGTATGATAATCCACTCGCACTAAAATCTAATGTTCATTTAACATTTTAAGATTTAGGGTGCCAATTATGTTTAGTTCCTATTTGGTCCAAGGTTTGCCCGTGACCTGCACCAGAGCCAGGGGGAGATTCCTGGGTTGATGTGTCTTGTCGCTTTTACTGCACTCTTTACAATCTCTCACCTTAGCCTCAACCATAAAGTCCATGCATCACCACCAATAGTCTAAATGAATTTTGCTCCTAGTGAAGCTGCACCCTAAATGTCCCGGTAAACAACCTTTACAACAAAACTTTTACAACGCACTGCCATTACGACGCAACTTTTACAACACAAACCATTACAATGAATTGCGCTGGGGGGCGCTCTAGGATAGGGAATAGGTTTAATGTACTATCCAACACCTTCCTTACTATCCACGGGGACTGGAATTGTAATAGTAAATTAAACTATTCACTATCCAGCGCCCCAAAGCACTATGCGTTGTAAAGGCATGCGTTGAAAAACCGCGTTGTAAAGGCATGCGTGGTAAAAGCATGCGTTGTAACGTCATACATCCAATGTCCCACGTGAGCCAGGTTATAATTTTCTTTGTTGACTACTATGGGGAAACTATTTTCTCTCCCCTGTACACTGTATGATTTTGCATGCTTAATTCCAACTTAACTTCCCATTACTTGGACAAAAATACAGGAACTTCAATTCTGTTAACTGGGCAATCATTATGTATATACTCTTTCAAGGTATTCATCTCATCGTCCAAGCTTAAACATTCTTTCCATACCTCTTTATTCATACTTGTTACTTTAAGCATAATCTCCTTCTCATCCACACCGGTGTCTTCTTCTACTTTAACAGAGATGCGATACAGGTAATCTGCAACCATTTTCTGTGCCCAAAGAAGATATTGCACTTTGAAGTTGCATGCCTCCAACGCCAAAATCCACCTGGATATTCTAGGTGTGGTTCTAACAAACCATTTAGTCATGAAGGCATACATAAATGGCTTGTGGTTGGCTTCGATGGTGAACGGTATGACCCACAAAATAAATCTAAAATGCTGGATTGCTAAAAGCATTCAAGATCCTCCTTTTTCACACCGGAATAATTCTTCTCTGTCCCTTTTAATGCCTTTGAGGCAAAAGCAACAACTTGTTCACAGCCATCAACCCATTGTATCAAATTAGCCCCTAATCCCTTACTGCTGGCATCTGTTCTTCTAGTAGTGGGTTTGGTTGGATCAAATCTACCTAGGGAGGGGGCTGCAGTAATACTAGTTTTTACTAACCTTAGGGATAAAACTCCGCTCTGCTCGTAGAGTTTGTGGATTTTTGACAAATACGCATTCCATGTCGAATGCGGAGTTGCAGAAAACTCCACACTCCAGAGCGGAGTTGTTTTGTGTTTACGTGCCAAATTTGCATTTCCACCTGCACAGGACCAACTTAACGGCTGCCTGCGATCACCGATGAGATTTCCCATCCGTTTGCAAGCACCATTAGATTTGGTAGCCGGCCGCACGGTCCCGCGAGAGGGTGCAATTGCGAACATGACATACAGGCATGCAATCGGATTTCTGCCGGAAGTTTTGTGAAGATAGCGATCCTGAAAACGCAGAATTTGCAATCTGGAGAAGAAGCTTTCTCGAGCAGCATCAAAACCTTCTTGAAATGATGATTTGGATAAAAAAACTCCTCATGTTGACATTTGGCTGTGCTTTTTTGTGCAAGGAGTCCTTTCTCTTTATTCGCTTTTTTATTAAGAGAAAGGAAGTTCCCCAGAGTCTCCAACTTCCTGTTCCTGTCCATCAGGCTCCTCCCAGCTTTGTCCATCTCCTGTTCGCTTTTCATTTGGAGTTGGAGCTGGAAGAATCCCTCTTTGTGTCTGCTGCATCATATACCAAAAACCAGAAAGAAGAAAACTGCGGACTGCTCCTTCACAGGAAATGCCCCCAAAATATGGAACTCTATCCCCCCGCATATCAGAACCATACCGTCCTATGCGGAATTCAAGAGCCAACTCAAATCCTTGTTCCTCATCCGTTCCCTAGGTCCTGGGTAACTAGGATCAACATCCATCCCCAGAACTATGTGATAACTCTGTATCCTATTACCAAGAAGTCCCACTGTACGAACTTCTCCTCACCCCTAATTGTCATTTGATGATCACCTTTATTTGTTATGTGTCTTTTTGTCGACCTTTTCATTCCTTTTACTGTAAAGCGCTCTGCTACCTTCGGGTCTTGTTAGGGCTATAGAAAACTTCTAAATAAATAAATATATCATTGGATTCGAGGACTTTTGAATTTGAGAGTTCACAAGTTTGAAAATTGGTGTTGTTAGTTTGATTGGGGCATTGCACCTACATTTGTTGTACTTTTCATTATTTAAAAAAAAACATGTATTGTGGTGGGTGGCCTGTAGTATTACTAGGGGCCTAGATGTTTGTTTGTAAGTAATTGTTCTACTTAACCCCATGCATGCTCCGTCATGAGCCGCGGTTGCGCTGTGCTCATGACTGAGCGGTTCCGTCATGGCCCTGCCGGCGCGGCGCTGATTTCACGCCTGCGCGGCGCGTTCTATTGAGCGGGTGGGGCCATGACGGAACCGCTCCATCATGAGCACAGCGTAACCGCGGCTCGTGACGGAGGGGCTCCGTCATGAGCTCGGCCCCCCCCCCCTAGCGCTGCGGCAGAATTGCCGCCGCAGCGAAAGGGTTAAATAAAGGAAACATGTTGCACAGTTCACTATATTTTCTCCAACTTTTGAAATCAATTTGAAATATTTATTTAATTCACTAGCTGGCCAATAGTCTGCCAGTAGGTTTTTCAGCCAGTAGGCCCAAAGTCACTCATGAAATAACAGTTTCTGTGGTGTATGTTGAATTTAAACATAACTTAGGGCATGGATGGCATTGGATTGAATGCCAAATGTGTTTCTGGGGGTATGTCACTTTTTTCTGTGTGTTAAATAAATACCTTTGTTGGATGTGTGTGGTTGTTGTGTAACTTACAAACCTTTTATAGCCCTGTGGATCTTCGTTTTTGGCATTGTTGTATTAAAGCTGTGTTGTTTAGCATGCCTCCTTTGTCTGGCCAGTGTGTGAGTGTGTTTGTAATAGTGGGCCAGCATTTGCCTTGGCTGAGCCTACCCGTGTGGCCAGGGGTCATTTTGGAAAGTTTGTGTCCCTATAGGCCTGCTTGAGTTAATTGTTTTCCAGACCTCCTGCTTGTCATTGTTGTGAGTGACTGACCATGTAGCTGGTGGCCATTTTGTGCAGGCAGCCAGTGTGCTTTTTTATTTGTTTTGTTTTTGTCGTCATTCAACAAATGATGCTCTGATTTCAAGAAGATTAGACTTAGTCAAACCAGTAAGATGCAAAAAGACCCTGCTCACTCCACACCAGAGGATGGGTAAGTTATTACCCCGGGATCAATCGTAAAAGTAAGCCTCCTGGAATGACCATGGCACCAGTTCTTCTACAAGCTAGTGCATTGAGATAAACTAAGCCGCCACCGTAGCAGCCTGTACAGCAAGTTGATAATAATTGGATCATTGAGCACACAACTTGGTTTCTTGCTTAAATGGCATGGCATGGCTAGAAAGCTTTCTTGCGGACCGTCAACAAGGTGTCAAATTAGGCTCCCACAAATCCATCTGTAGGAAGCTCACCAAGGGAGTGCCTCAGGGCTCTTGCTTAAGCCCCACGTTATTTAACGTATATGTGGCCCCCTTGGCTGACATCATAAGATCTCACGGGTTCTCCCCAATCTCCTACGCTGATGACACCCAGTTGCTGTATCCCTTCCAAACTCTCACACCGACAGTAATACAATCTTTTCAAAATGGTATGAGAGCCGTGGCAGATTGGATGGCCCATAACTTCCTCCAATGCAATGTGACCAAAACCGAAGTCATCTTGTTTGGAGGGGCCACCCTGCTATGGTCCCCCGACTGGTGGCCACTTGAACTAGGACCTGTCCCTGTACCAAAACAGACTGTCAAAAATCTGGGAGTGCGCCTAGACCAAGCATTGATACTAAAAGATCATGTCAACCAAGTTACGGTCACTTGTTTCCGAGTAATTGGGCTATTACGACGCATTTTCCCCTTCCTGCCTCACATCCACAGGAAGACGTTGGTACAAGCATTGGTCATAGGTCGGATAGACTATTGCAATGGACTCCTCATCTCTGCCAATCATGAACAACTGGGCAGACTGCAGGTGGTACAAAACACCGCAGCAAGACTCATCTTGAATGCCTTGCCCCGAACTCCTTCACGTCCACTCCTCTCTCAACTTCATTGGCTCCCGGTGAGACAACGCGTCAACTTTAAACTATGCTGTATAATGCACAAATGTATTTACGGGTCTGGCCCTAAATACTTAAGAGACATATTTGTCCCTTACTCACCTGGACGTGTCCTGCGTTCTAGCAGCACTATGTTGCTACAGGTCCCTAGGGTGACGAGAGCAAGACAGGGAGGACGGGCCATCTCACTTAAAGGCCCCATGCTATGGAACTCTCTGCCCCCACAGCTGAGACACACCCCTAATCTTCTCTCCTTTAGAAAGAAGTTAAAAACATACCTTTTCACACAAGACTAATGACTTCTCCTGTTATTTTGCAGTCTCATGTCCTTGGCTGTTCCTAATACCCTTCCAGAAGCTACGCGCGGAGATACCCCTTCGGGGCTGATTCAGGCGCGATACAAATACATAAATAAATAAATAAATAAAAAAGAGCGATAGGAAGGAAATAGTAAACCCCACACAACATAAGAAACAAAAGGCAACGACAAGTATAGTAAGATTTAAATATGCGAAAACACCCAAAAAGGGGCAGCAGAATTTTTGTGTGAAAGCTATGTTCAGTAGGAGAAACTAAAGATATAGATTCATGCGAAGTGTCCCAAAGATCCCAAAATGTTGTTTTCTTAACCTGCTTATTTACAGGATCAAGTTGTGAAATTCTCTGTATTGAACCAATACATTAAATTTCAGTGGGGGGAGAAGGGAGGATCCATTTAACACACAACTCCCTTCAGGCCAAGAGGATCAAAACAAAAAAGAGAGCCTTCTGAATTTTGAAAAAAATGTGATTATCCACCCCGCCTGGGATTATGCCAAAAATGTGTCAACACAAATAGGGTCGAAATTTACTCAAGGGGAGTATGCCTAAAAGTAGGATGCTCGAAACGAAAGAGTAGAGAGATAGAGAAAAGTGTAAGGGAATGGTTTTGCTCTTGTTCTGGATTTCCAGGTGGAATTGTAAGATATGCATGGAGTGAAGTGAGTGCTTCTCCTTGGTAACCTAGTGCTCTCAGACATCTTACGATCGCCCTAGATCATCATTGGGCATTGCTCCTCGTGTGGGCGGCGCTGCAGTCCCTCACGGGCCCCACAAGGGGGCTCTTTGGCGGAGATCTTTTGTTGGAGCTGCCGCAGTTGTGCAAGGGGGCAAGGGGGCCTAGCAAAAATTAGTAGTGATAGTGAGGAAGTTAAAATAACCGTACAGTACCCTCAATCTAGTTTAATTCAGGGGTCTGGTAGGTTAGTTAAAAGGGGGTGGTCCCTGGAGAATCCCTATGTAACAAATAATAGGGGCGATTGTCTAACTAAACGCTGCTCTCAGGGTAAGTGCTCAAGTGGGGATAAACAAATTATTCAGTCGACATGTTTCGCACGTCTAGTGGTCCCTAGTGGATCCAATCGCGCTTCTTCAGGACCATATGATGTACAAAAAACAATCTAGGTTTGTTGTTGCAGGTGCCAGGCCTATTGCCCGTGTACCCACTGTACCTTCGTCGTCAAGGTGAACAGCGTCTTATCGCTGACTAGTACGGTCACTAATGGTACCATAACCCAACCTGTGAAGAGAAAGTCTTATAAGCAAAAGAGCAAAACCGGCTGTGAAGTATACATAACTGTAATGAAACAACAATGTCTTGCCGTACTGCAAAGTTGTAGTTACTCGGCCCTTTATCCGAGTTGCATGGATCATAGAGCATACATCTAGCAGCATGCATTTGGCATGTATGCAATCCATAGAACAACTATAAGATTAATCTGGTTGGTCTCGTGTTAAAAAAGATCTACATAACGCCTGGTCTGGTCTGGCATAAGTACATGTAAAACCAAAGTGCGTGCAGACAGGGACTAGGTAAGCTGCAATGTTGCCTACGGACATGGTAAAATGTTAAATAAATCGTGACTAATTACCACAGGTACATAGATGTATGAGGATGGAGTAAATAACAAACCCTGATAGATTGTGGTACGAGGTGCCTCATTATGATGAGTCAAGCTCAGGCGTGTGGTCACTCTCTCAGCGTATTAACATCAATGTGCGCATTCAACTCATTAATAGTGTACCACACATGTTGGAAAAACGCCTGCGAATACAGTGGATGACGCAGCCTAGCAATGGCGTGGAGCAGGCATAATGAAGATGTGCAGGTCGTATTTAAACTAATGGCAACATACCCAATCAGTCTATGGTCTGGGCCCCATCGACGTCGGCTTGCCTGTTAAGCGAGGGAGCACTGCGGAAACAAGATCGGTGTCACAAAACGGTGATCCGTTGTCAGATTGATTCTTAGCCCTCTTTAAAAAAAGGAATTTGACATGGCAGTGATGTTATTCCTAGTGGTGATCATCGTGGCACCAAGTGCCTCCAATAGATAAGTGAGCCGCATGTAAAATGCATTCTCTGGAGGGGGGCGGTGTTTGTGGCGAGCGCGAGGACAAAACGTCCCCGTACCGATACTCACAGTTGTCTCCCTCAGCGGGCGTCTCTGACTCCTACCCACGGCAAGCTCTGCGTCGGAAAGGAGCAGGTCTCTCTCCTTCCCTGAGCACTTACCCTGAGAGCAGCGTTTAGTTAGACAATCGCCCCTATTATTTGTTACATAGGGATTGCCCAGGGACCACCCCCTTTTAACTAACCCACCAGACCCCTGAATTAAACTAGATTGAGGGTACTGTACGGTTATTTTAACTTCCTCACTATCACTACTAATTTTTGCTAGGCCCACTTACCCCCTTGCACAATTGCAGCATCTCCAACAAAGGATCTCCGCCAAAGAGCCCCCTTGTGAGGCCTGTGAGGGACTGCAGCGCCGCCCACACGAGGAGCAATGCCCAATGATGATCTAGGGTGATCGTAAGGTGTTTGAGGGCACTAGATTACCAAGGAGAAGCACTCACTTCACTCCACGCATATCTTACAATTCCACCTGGAAATCCAGAACAAGAGCAAAACCATTCCCTTACACTTTTCTCTATCTCTTTTTTTTTAAATATTTTTTATTGTTAACAGGCTGACAAGGAAAAAGTATATTAAAGCATAATACATAAATAAATATTTTCATATAAAGCATATGCCAAAGCAAGTAGGTCAGAAAAAGGAAAAGAATAAAGAATAAAAGCAAAAGAGTTAAGGCAGTTTCTCTTTAGCGGTCAAACAAATTATAGTATCCAACAGATGACAAATATCAAAATCCTTTCCTTCCTTAAATCCTGAACAAAAATAGAATAGGGCATCATCGTTCTACAAAAGTTCCCCAGTTTTTTTCATGCTTTTTCAATGCTCGTATAACCCTGACGTTTTCTAAAGCTAATTCCATTGAGTGTATTTCAGTTACTAGTGCCCAGCAATCCCAGACCGTAGGTGTTTCTGAGCTGGTCCAGGCTCTAGCCAAAGTTAACTTGGCACAAGACATAAGTACTGTGGTCAATGCAGCATGTGGAGATGAAACTGGGTAGGTGTCTAATAGGACAGATGTAGCCGTAAACGTAGGTAGCTGAATCTGTTTCATATTCAAAACTTTTTCGATATAGCACCAAAAAACCTTGAGACTAGGACACAAGAACAACATGTGTACCAGATCAGATGCTTCGGTAGAGCATTTGGGGCATTTTGTGCGGTCGCTGTAGGTGTTGTTATGGGACCATTTAGAAATTCTTTCAGGGGTGTAGTATAGCATACAAGTTGTTCTAAATTGTTGGAGTCTTAGGCTAGATGACCGTACTCGTTTGTTAATGTTTATCAGGGAGCTCTTTATCTGTTTGGAAGTTATATTTGATCCCAATATTCTACTCCATTTATCGGCCAGCTTAGTACAATCATTTGATTTAAAGTCAATAAGAAGTCTATATGCTTCACTTATTACAGACTTGTTTTTTAATGAGTGTAGGCAGGTCCAAATATCACATTCGGTGACCTCCAAGATTTGTTTTTTATTAATCAAATAATCATGTATCTGTAGATATTTGTATCTCATGTTTTCAGGTAAGTCATATAGTAGTTTAAGAGTGTTGAAATCCAGAAAACCTTGTGTGCCGTATAAGCCCCATAGAGCGGTAATTCCTGATCTAAACCATCCACGAGTAGTATTATCATTAAAAATGCTTGGAAGGCCCGGATTACCCCATAGCGGAAGCTTTGAGTGGAAAAAATTAGTGTTACAAAAGGAAAGAATATTGCCCCATATCTTTGTTATGTCTCTTGCGGTCTTAAATTTAACCCTTTTATAGTAGTTAGGGTCATTGGTTCTAAACAGAAACAAGTTTGAATCAGATTTCAACATAAAAGAATGGAAGAACAGAACCCTTCCTTCGTTAAGTAAAGAGCGGAGACGATTAACAAAGGCAGACCAAAAATATAATTTAAAGTCAGGAAAATTGAGCCCTCCTTCATGCGTGTCGTTTTTCATAAAATTTAGTGATCTTCTTGCTTTTTTGTACCCCCAAATAAAGCTGCTGAGTACTCCATCGAGTTTCTTGAAGAATTGATTATTTAACGCTAATGGTATAGATCGGAATAAGTATACGTATTTGGGCAATACCTTCATCTTTATTAAGTTAATTCTGCCAATTAGATTCTGGGGTAATCTGTGCCATTTTTTTAATAATAAACTAGTGGATTTGATCAGTTCGTTATAATTTATATTGTTAATTTCTTGTACTTTGGCCGTTATTCTGACCCCAAGGTAAGTAGCAATGTTGCAGATCTCAGGCACTGCCACAGATGGGGTATAGTTAGCTACTATTTGCGTTTTTTGTAAATTTAATTTATAGCCCGCTACCTTACCATATTTTCCTGCCTCTAATATTATTCCCTTTTGTGCCTCGACGACATCTTCTGTATAGACCGCTATGTCGTCGGCGTATGCTGTTATTTTTAACTCTTGTAGTCCTGATCTAAAGGGTACAATCTGAGTTTGAGATTGAAGGGCAAACAAAAAAGGCTCCAATGAAAGTGCAAATAAAAGAGGCGATAAGGGGCAGCCCTGGCGGGTTCCTCGTTGGATCAAAAAATCTGAGGATGCCAGCCCCCCATAGCTAGTATAAGCGGTTGGTTTATCATACAGTGCTTGTATGCACCTCAAAAATTGGCCCCCGAACCCTATTTTAGACAGTACGCACCAGAGAAAGTCCCACCCCACTCGGTCGAAGGCTTTTTCAGCGTCTAATAAGATCAAACCGAGTGGGGTGGTGAAATGAAGTAAGGTCCTCCAATGAATTTGATTCAGATGTATAGCTTTATTTAGGATAAGCTAACAAGTTGTCTATACATAAAAGCATGGGTCTAACTGTCTCAACTGGAATCTGGGACGTCCCGTGTTCCAGATTCCAGCTGTGACATCACCAAGATACCACACATTTTACTTCGTAGCAATTCAACAATGTTAACAAAAATAAAAGAACAGTATAATCGAAAATAGATTAACAGAGAACATGAAACGCATAGGAAAAGAAATTACACAACATTTGGTATAAACAGACGATGATCAGTAATCCACATAATAATCCTTGAACTATGCAGGACGTTGACGATATCTTTGCACAATTTGATCGGAAAAAGAATCATCACAAGTATTGGTGAACTTTCTCCAATTCTTACTGTTATTGACAGATCTGGAGAACCTGTGAGAAATAGAATCATCAGACTTTACATCAGGCCATAGCCATTGTGGAATTTTGCCAATTTTGGACATGTTCCAGACATTACCATCAGATAATTCCACAACCTGACGCCCAACTCGAAGAACTTTCAAAGGATTAGAAAATTTAGATTCACCGGATTTAACAAACCTACCTTTTTTAACTCTAACCCAGTCCTTGACATTGATAAGAGGGTTTTTCACATTACCACAGTTTTTCACATTTCCACTCAGAACAACTCTATCCCTCTTGTCCTTCTCCTCAAAAAACAGGTCTTTCATCCAGGATTGATACATGTTGGAAATGCATTTCCTACCTCTCATTTTTTCAAAAGGAGTTGGATCATACATACTTCTAGGAGTATTTCTGTAGCACCACAATATTTCGCTCAAAGTCTGTTTACAATCCTTCCCATGAGACACTGCCAATTGTAAACCTTCTTTGAAAACCCTAATCCACCTTTCAACAATACCATTACTTTGTGGGTAATAAACAGAAGCACGTTTGTGAATAATCCCATGACGTTGAAAAAACTCTTTTATTTCCAAAGAAACAAATTGTACCCCATTGTCACTAGTGATAGATTCAGGAAAACCTTCTTTCTCAAAAATTTCGTTTAAAATTGTATAACTACCTTAGAAGTCACGCTAGGTCCAATTTTTACTTCAGGCCACTGAGACATCTGATCAACAAGAATGATGGCATAGACCGAATTCTTGTTTAAACACAAAGGACCTGCAATATCCAAAGAAATGGATTGCCATGCACGATAAGGCCTTGACACTGGAAGATGTTCATGAGTTATAGTTTTCTGGGATTTATCACTCAGGCAACACTCCATGCAATCTCTAACTTTACGTTCTATTGATTTATCCATGGCTGGCCACCAAAATTCGCTCCTGATTTTCTTTTTCATACTTGACATTCCTGGATGCCCTTCATGAGCCATTTCTAAAATGACTTGTTGCAAATTGCATGGTACTATTAATTGCAACCCCCTAACTAAAAGTTCATTCTTCAGAGACAACTCATGTGCAACCCGAAAGAAAGGAAGCATATCTTCAGTTAAATCAGCCTTCCTAGGCCAAGATGATTTTACATATTCAGTCACCTTCTTCAAGATTAAATCATTATCACAAGACAATCTCCACTCATTTTCCTGAATGCAACCTTTAGACACCTCACATATTGAAATTACATTATCCAAATCATTATCCTCTTCAACCACATTGTCATCAGGGACAGGTAATCTCGATAAACAGTCTGCTAAAACATTTCTAATCCCTGGAAGATATTCAATTTTAAAATGAAAATCTTGCAACTTATATTGCCATCGTGCAATCCTAGATGTACCTTTACCACACCCCTTTGTTGTGAATAGATCAACCATGGGGCGATGATCTGATCTTACCTTGAAGATGGTACCATAAACATATTTTCGGAAATATTCAATTCCCCACCAGCATGCAAGTGTTTCCTTTTCTAATGTGGAGTATTTAAATTCTGCTCCCCTTAATGGTCTGGATGCAAAACCAATGTTAACCAAATGACCTTTTTGATCTTGCATTAACACCGCCCCTATGCCTACATTTCTAGCATCTGCTACAATTATAGAACTATACGCAGTGTTAAATGTAGCTAACGCAGGAGCAGCAGAAATACATTTTTTGAGTTCACCAAATTCTTTTATGCAATTATCATCCCACAAAAATGATGAGTTTTTTTTCATGAGATTTCTCACATGTACAGTCTTGTCAGAAAACAAAGGTATACATTTCGCATAATATTCTGCAAGTCCTAAAAAGGATCTAAGCTGATCCTTATTCTCAGGATCAGGAGCAGATTCAATGGCCCTAATCAAATTTTACTTTGGAGAAATGCCATTTTTGTCAATTGAATGCCCCAAATAATCAACAGATGAAACCCCAAATTTATATTTCTCCTTGGTAAGTGTTAGACCATTGTCATGTAAAATACAAAGAACCGTGTGTAAAATATTTGTGTGCTCAGATGAATCAGCAGCAAAAACCAAGATATCATCCTGAAAGTATAGCACATTTTTAGCATCTTTAAATAAATTGTGCATGACTCTTTGGAAAACTGATGATGCAGATATTAAGCCGAAGGGCATTCTTTTATATCTAAAAGCACCTTCAGACGTAATAAAGGAAGTGAGATGTTTGCTTTCTTCATGCAACGCAAACTGATGGTAGGCATTAGATAAGTCAAGGGTCGAAAAAATGGATGCACCTTTTAATTTAGTAAACATCTAATTAATGTTGGGTAATGGATGTCTATCAACCCACACACAGTTGTTCAGGTCCCTTAAGTCGACACATAACCTAACTTTGCCTTTGGGCTTGTGAGCTACTACCACTGGAGATAGCCATTCTGAAGATTCTATCTCCTCTATGATATCTAAGTCACATAGTCTTTGAATTTCAGATTTAACAGCTTCTCTAAGATGTAAAGGAACATTCCTCACTTTATGAACTTTGGGAATTACATTTTGCTTGAGAATGATTTTATGTACAAAATCTTTTAGTAAACCTAGTTTAGACGAAGAAAATACACTAGGAAACCTTCTTTCCCATTCCGCAGCTGGATCGCTCTCTATATGTAAAATTAGATCAGAATACCCTAACACTTGGTCAGGATGATTAGGATCCAACATAATCATTAACTCTCTTTGTTGAGGCCAACCTAAAAGACATGAACCATCCTTCGCTACATAGACTTTAGAAGTAATTGTTTTTCCTTTAAAATTTAAAGTGGTAACAAAAAATCCTAATATATCAATGGTTTTTTTCCATAACCAAGTAATCTAATGTCAGGAGAAGATAAAGAAATGTTAGGAAACTCTTTTAACCACTCTTCCCCAATGAGAGTATGCTTAGCCCCAGAGTCAGCCATTATATTTATATCAATGTCACCAATTTTCACAGTACAGTAGGGTGCAACTTTCGGATCAGTATTAATTTCATACACAGTCAAAAGATATTCATCATCATCAGAATTAATTTCTCTTATATTTTCATGGTTTCCACTTCTCCGATCAGAATTTGTGTTCTTAAATCTGTTCTTGTTTCTGCACATTCTGGTGTAATGTCCTTTCAATCTACAGTATCTACATACTTGCCCTATAGCAGGACACTTTTTGTCATTTGATAAATGACCTGGAATTCCACATTTGAAACATATATAATCTTTTGACTGAGAGAACTGACTTTTGTACTTTACTTTACTTGTAGTAGATTCATCCGCATTGCTTTTTTTTATTACATTAACTTCAGACACTTTTTGTTCGGCTAATTCTTTCAAACCCAACTTCATGTCTTCAAATTTATGAGCTATATCCAAGGCTTTGTCAAGAGTCAAATCCTCCGCATCCAGTAATTTAGCTTGAAGTTTGACATCAGCCATTTTATGCACCATTTGATCCCGAAGCATTTGATCATGAAATGTAGAATAGTTACATTTTGATGCAAGAATTCTCAAGTCGTTCATGAATGAATCAATAGACTCGTTGGCGAGTTGACCCCTACTGAGAAATTTGTGACGTAAAACAACTTAATTAATTTTTTTAATGAAACGTTTGTCTAATTGTTTGATAGCTTCTAAATACACATCTTGTTCATCATCGGTTTGATTACCAATTGGTGGAAGGTGCTTTAAAATGTCTCTTCCTTCTGCACCTAGACAATGTTTCAAAATAGCAAGTTTACGTTTGTCTGTATAGTCATCACCACCAATAGCTTCCAAATACGCAATGAATCCTTCCTTCCAACGTTTCCATTCTAAAATTGGTTCCCCAGGAGAAGACAGAAAAGCTGCAGGCGCAGTTAAACTCTTCATATTTGTGTTTAAATGATATACACAACAGTTCGCAGGAATATATGATTACAGGTAAAACTAGCAAATAATATAGAGAAAATAAATAGAACTTGGCATGTGAAGTATATTTAAAACCAATGTCATTTAAAACCAATGCTGCAAATTGATTTATGTAAAGGATTTAACATACCAAGTTTTTGTTGTGAATGCAGGTTGCTGACATATTTTTATAAAGTATCAAGCAAAGAAAACGATTTGCCAAGGTTTTTTTTTAAAAGTTTCACCAAAAGAAACAATTTGCTTCGTTTTTGCTAAATTTTCATTAAAATGGAGATCGTTGAGCAAAAAGAATAATTTCCCAAGTTTTAAACCAGTTTTAGTTATGAACGCTGATGTTTATGTTCATTCCCGTTTTTTTTATATTCAAAATGGCCACGACGTTGCGTCAGCTTTTTCCCAATTCAAAATGGCCGCCACGATTTATTATTGGGATATTCTTTCTTCCCAATTCAAAATGGCCGCCGCGTATTAGCGCGATGACGTCATGCGTTCTCGTGCATGCGCACTGAATGCGCAAAACGCCGATAATGGGAAAAACTTCGAAATTGTAAGAGTCTCTCACCGTCTTTGACTCGAACACGGGGTTTTCACGAGGAGTGTTTAGGAAGCAATATCTACACTCCGAATTGCCCTTCACGACGAGATGATGTACCAGAGGAATGGATTCCACGATCTGCACACTGCAGGACTCCAGGCTTTGATGTTCGGTTTTCTCCAATCGTCGCCAGTGAAATGAAGTAAGGTCCTCCAATGAATTTGATTCAGATGTATAGCTTTATTTAAGATAAGCTAACAAGTTGTCTATACATAAAAGCCTGGGTCTAACTGTCTCAACTGGAATCTGGGACGTCCCGTGTTCCAGATTCCAGCTGTGACATCACCAAGATACCACAGGTGGTTTCTGTCTCTGCTACGTCAAATGCTGTTATAGCCATAATAACATGTATGGTAGTGTCTCTCCCAGTTATAAAACCGTGTTGTTGTGGGTTGATGATCTGGGGCATGATAGGAGCCAATCCTAATGCTAAGATTTTAGCAAACATTTTTGCATCTTTATTTATCAGAGAGATAGGGCGATAAGACCCTCTCCCTTCCTTCGGTTTGTCCTTCTTCAAAAAAAATATTATTTTTGCCCTATTCCAAGATTTAGGTGTTTTTCCATCAGGACCTACGGATTGAATGACTTTCAGCAGGGGTTGTTCAAGCTCTTTTAAACATAGCTTGTATACTTCTAAGGGTATAGTGTCTTCCCCTGCCGCTTTTCCTGCAGGCAATAGAGCTATGGCTTGGTGTAATTCAGCCATTGTTATCTCATCAGATAATGAGTCTATCTCTGGAATGTTCTGAGTATCTATAGTATAGTCTTCAATATATTTCTGTATGTCGTCTAGGCTAGGCGCCGCTTCTGGAGTATATAAGGTTCTGTAAAAATCGGTGAATTGTTCTAAAATATCTTGTGGTTGAGTATAGATTTTATTTCCAGCCCCCCGTATGCTTGTGATTGTAGCGTTTGCTCTATCCTCGGCGGTTTTATAAGCCAAGATTTTCCCGATTTTATCCCCCCCTTCATATTGTGTTATTTTATATTTGTGTAAGTTGTTTAAGCTTTTTTTGATAAATTTGGTCTTGGTTTCGTTTTTGAGTGAGCAAAGTTTAAGACCAATTTCTATGCTCGTTGGTAGGTGAGACTGAAGAGCTGATGACAGTAGTTCCTCTTTAGTTGTTATTTTTGACATCAATAAATCATTGTTTCTTTTTAGTTCTAAATTTTGTCTGATCACATAAGCCTGAGTAAAGCCCCTGATGCTAGCCTTACAGGCGTCCCATACTATAGCGGGTGAGGCTGAATTTGTGTTTATGTTTATAAATTCTATAAGATGCAACTTTAGTTGAGTCATATAGCATGTGTCTGAGATTAATTGTCTGGGAAAAGAAAATGGCCTAGGAGTAGCTCTAATGTTTGTTGTTTTGAATATCAACATTATAGCATTGTGATCAGAAGAAATACGTGGGCATAAAATCATGGAGCTTATTTTCAATAAGTTGTCGCTTATCAATGCCATGTCTAGCCTTGAACATAGTTTGTGGGGTGCGGAATAATAAGTGTACCCTGGTTTGCTTGCGTATAAGTGTCGCCAAGCATCTTTGATATTATGTATATGACATAAGTCAAGAATAGAAGCCCTGGTTTTATGCATCCTTTGATGGCTGCCAAGTCTAGTTATATCTATTCTATAGTCCATAATACAATTAAAATCCCCCATAATAATAAGTTCTCCCGCCCAATCTAAAAGTTTGATATTCAATTGGTCAAAAATAGTGGGGTCATCTGTATTACAGCCATAGACCACACATAGAACATATTTAGCATTCTCAAAGATAATCTGAGCTATTGCCCATCTGCCGTCTTTACCACAAGATGTTTGTATTGTCTCAGCCCTAAATCGTCTATCCTTAAGAATAGCAACTCCTCTTATAGATTGCCCATAAGTAGAGCAAGTAATAATATCGTATCCCAATTGGTTGAGTAGTTTTTTATCCTTCCCCGCAATATGTGTTTCAGATAAGAGGGCAACATGGGGGTTATGCATTTTCAATTCTTCTTTTATCAAACACCTTTTGCTCTTACTATTTAACCCTGCTGCATTCCAGGCTAAGCACTTTATTTCATACATCTAAAAAGAAAAAGAGAAAAAGAAGAAAAAAGAAAGATAGAAGCCTTACATTTTAAACTTATCTCAGATTGGTCAAAGTATTGTCCGTGGTATCCACCTATCCTCGTATATAACATACTTCGAGTACCATTAATATGCAAACAAAATTCCAGTATCTTTATATAAGTCCGCCCCCTCAGCCTGTAAACGATTTTCCCTGGTTTTACCCTCCCCCACTTAGCCCCCCATTGTGCGGAGAAAGCCCCCCCTCCACTCTCCTCCCCCCTAGCTCTTTCCCCGGCCGGGGAAGAGCCGTCCCTCTGCATCTGCTGCCGCTGGAAGGGCAGCCTACCTGGCAGGTCGCGTTCAGAGACCCCCACCCTCTCTTTACTTTTTTACTTAAACAGTCTATAAACAAATGCATAAAAAGTAAACTTGATATTTGACTAATGCATGGTGATGCATATAGCCTAAAGTTAGAGCCAGAGCCAGAGTTGCTTGCATATAAAGATTTCTAATAGGAATAAGTCTTCCTATTAGGCCAATGTCTTAATTTGTATTAGGTCTTAGTCTTAGTCTTGCTCGTGCCAGCGCCGATATCTGCTAAGTACGCTTCTGCTTCTTTTACATCCGTAAAAAAATGAGTACGTCCCTCTTTTATTACTTTAAGGCGTGCTGGTTCTTGAAGAAAAGCCTGGCCTCCACTAGACTTGATTGGGTCTATTAATTTGCGTAGCAGCCATCGTCTGTCCATTGTTTCTTTGCTAAGATCAGAGCGAGCAAAAATTGAAATCTTACCAATGGCTACAGGGGTATGAGGACGAGCTCTCTGCCAAATAGCCTGGCGCAGCAGAAAATTTCCTTAAAAAACTAAAAAAGGACGTGGGAATTTATTCCCCTTGTTTCTCTGTACCAAAGGAAGGCGGTGTGTTCGCTGAATTTGTGAATCCCAGTCCCAGTCAGCTAGGTCAGGAAAAGCTTTCTGAAACAGGTCCACTAGATAAGCCCTCGGGTCAGATCCTTCTGCTCCCTCCGGTATGCCATAAAGTCTTAGATTTGAGCGTCTCTGACGATTCTCCAAATCTTCAATTTTTTGTTGGAGTGTCGCAAGCTGTGTTTCATGCTTGTCAGCTGCGAATGTTGTTTTTGTGGTTGTTTCTTCCAACACAACCATCCGTTGTTGTAGTTCCGCAATGTCCTGTGAGATTCCTCCAAACTTAGTGGCAAGTTCTTGTAAAGATGATTGTACTTTACTATTATCTTCTCTCAGTTGTAGGTAATGTTCCTGGGCCTCAGCCCGTTGGTTGCCTAGTAGCTGTAGTATTATATTTAGTGGAGGTGATTCAATTGACTCTTGTCTTTGGTTTAGTTTCTCTTTAGAGGCAGTTATATGCTTGTTTGTCTCCAAAGTGATATAGGGAGGTGAGGATTCATAAGAGGGGTCCTCAAGAGAAGGTGGGGAGAGCGACAGTGATTGCAGATGCTCTATCCGTAGAAAGTACTTGGGGTTGAAACATCTCAACTTCTGTTATAGGTGAATCTGCGATAGACTCATGCGTCATAGATAGTGCTTGCTCAGGTGGATTATCCGATAATATATTAGATGATGAATTGGATGAATTGGGTGGGATGGTTGGGGAGCAGCTTTCTAAATTATCAGAGCCGATTGTATTGCTCAGAGCGTTTTTGTTAGATAGAAGTTCTGTAGGGCTTGCCTGATAGTCTGTGTCATGTTTTTTACTAAGCCTTTCGCTTCAATCCATCTTCTCAATGGGCTTTTGTCCTGTAAAGCCTTTATCGATATTTGGCTGTTGCTAGAAATGGATCTATTTAACAAAGGACCAGCCTTGCCACATTTCTTTGCCCTAGATTTATTTTTCTGTTTGCGCCCTTTTTTAACTTGTGTTTTTGTTGCATTACCAGAGTTACCAAAGTTATCATCCTTATCCCCTTTCTCTCCCGTTTCATCCTCTGTTTCTGCATCAAAGTCTTCATAAGAGCCTTGTTCGGTCAGATCCGTGAGCTCCGCCGCTAGCCCACCGTCCATTGCCTCAGCTATAGGGGCAGTAATTCCTGGATCTGTGGGGGGTGATAAACCCGTAATGTCAACACTCTCCTCTCCAGAAACAGTCTGGTTATCTACGCTCAGATTAGGGCATGGCCTGTCTGGGGTTTCGACCTCTTTTGAAGCGTTTAATTCCTTAGTCGTTGGCCGCTCAGAGTTACCCTCTTCCGCAGTTGTAAGCGTCGCTGTCATGTTAGTGTCTTGTCCCCCGGCTGTAGCGTTTGCTTTCCCACTCGCTATGACCTGAGTTGCGTTTGTTGAATCTCCCCCAGCTGCCCCCTCTCTTGCTGTCGTCAAGTTATTTTTTGCTACGATTTTGCCAGCACCCTGCCCAGATTTTTTAACATGCTCGTTTAAGGATAGATTAGGAAGTCTCTGTACCTGCTTTGCGGTGTCTCCGCTCTCCTGTCGTTGTCCCCCCAGCGTATTAGGAACTGCTGTAATCTCCGTGGGTTCACCAGAAAGGGCAGGTTTTGCTTTTCCTTTTCTTTTACTCTCCTTCCTTATCAGCAGCGGAGGCGGCAGAGGTGCTCTCCCGTGAGGTGTTTCCTGGGGTAGCCGAGGTCGGTAAGATCAAAGGTGCTGCTACCGCTACTGTTGCCGTCAATGTCGTAGATGTTACCAGCGGTGACACGCCACGCAGGGATACCGACTTAGTAGAGTTTGAAGATGCTTCTTTTCCTATGGGTAATATCCGCTCCTTTTCTGCGAGCGAGCGTGGAGATTTTCAGTTGTAATTTTCAGTGTGGCTATCGCATCGTTTGTGCAGCTCCGTAAAGAGTGGGGAGAGGAGCTCCAGGCGAGCTGCTAGTGCAGATCCTCACTCCGCTATCTTGGATCCGTCCACTTTTCTCTATCTCTCTACTCTTTCGTTTGGAGCATCCTACTTTTAGGCATACTCCCCTTGAGGAACTTTCGACCCTATTTGTGTTGACACATTTGACCTTGGGAGCAAGGGCACTGGACCTCACTTTACTTTTCTAGTTTCTTATTTGAGCTCCCCGTCCCCCCTCTTTTAGTGTATACACATTATGCCAAAAATGACTGAAGATCCGGTCAACCCAATTTCTTGATCCATAATTTCAGAAATTATTTTACCCACGTTTTGCCAAAAGGACTGGATTGAAGGACACTGCCAAAACATATAGAACTCATTCACGTTGTTCTCATTTAATTTTGGCACTTCTTTGTCTCTCCATTCCCCGTCTTAGACATTTTCCGTGGCGTCCAGTATGCCTTATGGACAGTAAAAAGGTGGTTTCTCTTTAACGGCGCAGCTTTTACATATGACCACAAAAGAGACATAGATACTTGCCCTAATGTTTTGAGGTCTTCGCCTGGCAGGTCCTTCTTCCAGATTTCTGTGAATGGGTTCTGTGTGTCCACCCCGGTCTGAATTATCAACCAATACCATGCTGCTACTTCTTTCCGCAGTGTGGGCCTTGTGCGGATCGCATTCACCAGAACTTTGATACAGAGTTATATTGAAACTGTAGAAAGGCACTGCCATGAGATCAACTCATTGCTCACAATTAGTTGTCCCCACTTTAATATCCCAGATTTTCGTAGGGGGATTACAAGTGCATGCCTGGGTGCCTGGATAGGACCAGATAGGTGCGTTGCCGTTATAATATGGTATGTAAAACAGCACAAGCAATTTTAGGTAATGTTACCATGGATCCACATGGTAAGTAGGCAAATGCCAGGGCAAAAATCAATAGCTCTTGGTGGGTAACATTTGTGGGTTATTTTGGCCCTAACTCTGATGATCCAGCCTCTTTACAAGCTTTGTTCCTCCACTTAATTGACATTAAAGATCCTATTATAATGGGGGGATTTCAACATAGTTTTAGATCCTAGGCACGATTCAACATCCAAGAGAGCAGCAGGGGCCACACAGAGCACATGAAAGATTCTGAAACAACTGATGTTAGATATAGGACTTCTTGACATATGGGGGGTGAAGAGATATAATTCTGGGACATCAGGAGGGAACTTTACCTTCCATAATACAAAATCTGGACATTGATCTAGCATCGATTTATTTCCTGATAGATCTCTCCACTAGCGAAAACACGACTAAAGTTAGTCATGTCCCAGAACATCTATCTGATCATTCAGCCGTCCTCTTGTCAGATGGACACTAAATCGCTCAATACTCTTAGAGCCTTTATTCATTGATAGGCTGAAAAAAAATACAATCAAATTCTTCCTATTTAATACAAACTCTGCACCCCCACACATAGTCTGGGATACATATAAAGATTTCTTGAGAGCCATATTAACTTCTCTCTCAATAGCCCAGAACAAGAAAGTGAGGGAGGACATTAGAACTGTCAAGAATTCCCGTCAGGAAGGGGTAAACCAGCACCAGAAAACACGGACTACGAATCCCAGAATGTTTAGCGAGTAAAATGTTATGTAAACGGGAGAGCCGTTACATAACTCAAGGAAACACGCCCTATAAAAGGAGGAACCTGGAGGAAGAACACTGTCGGATATTGTGTTTCCACCGACATGCCTGCTTCGTGAAGAGCAGCGTTCCGGAGTGGTACTCCAGTCAGGCAAGAACGGAGGTAGGTCGAGTCGTTACTCCCTGGGCCGTGTCTTGCCAAGCGTAACCTGTTCCTGACCCGGAAGCTCTACCGGACAACCATTGAGCTTCGCCTTGACTCGGCTGAGTCTAGGCGCCTTGGTACTTGCGCTGGTAGGAGCCGTAGCTCCCAGCCCGACCCGAGATACAGGGACTACCCGCTGTAACGCACACCGGGAGGTGTTTGCCGCGTTACAGTCTAGGAAGTCCACAGGATGGATCGAGCGGCTGCTCTCGATCCCTTTACCATACTTTGATTTGGGCATCGGTGACGCAGCACCAGGAGGTGACTTCGCGTCCCGGTGCAGTACGAGGAAGAGGTTGAGCGGCTGCTCCCTTCAGGTAGAGACCCCGGCTGGGTGTTTCCCTGACTCCTCTGTTCTCCCCTTCACTCTTCGTACCCCTCACAACACACCGATTGGCATTTTCGGCCATTGCATATCTGCCCTCTGTTGGCATACGCCGGGACCGGCGTATTTGCCGAGGACGGTTAGGACCATCCGTGCTGTGGGTTGGTAACGTAAAAGACTGGAGGATTCCAGTGACTATATCTTTTGTTTATTTATTGTATTATTTTTCCCTTTATTAAAATAACTAACCGTACACAAGTGGTTGCGTCCTCCTTATCGTGTCTGTTAACGATCCTGAGACGTTCAGGACGTTACAAAATATCCGACCTTATAACATTAACTGTCTCCTGGTCGATAAACAGACATGGCAACACTTGATGACGTGCTGGCTGCTTTAGCTGCCATGCAAGTTGAATTGGCAGCCTCTAGGCAAGAAACTGCCGATGTAAAAGCCAGACTGGATGCTATACAGATGGACCCGCTCACGCCCAGCACCTCCCTCTCGAACCAAAACCCTGCGGTAGTAGTGGAGATGCTGGTTGCCATACCCTTGGCAACACCGGAGAGATACAGTGGGGACCCCAACACGGTGCAGGTATTCCTCACACAAGTGGCGCTACATCTGTCCTGCAAACCAAAGGCGTTCCCCACGAGTCAGGCCCGGGTGGCTTTCCTTATTTCCTATTTGGCTGGAAACGCGGCACAGTGGGCCGTACCTCTGGTGAGCAGGGACGACCCCATCTTATGTGACTGGGGTGCTTTCCGCGAAGAATTCCTGAAGGTATTCGACCGAAGGGCAGACTCGTACACGGCGGTCCGTGAAATGCTCGAGTTGAGACAGGGATCCAACGACCTGGTACAGTATCTCAACGCGTTCCGTAGGTTGGTTGCGGAAACCAAGTGGCCTATTGCTAAACAAACGGCGCTCTTTCATCAAGGGCTGTGCGATGAGCTCAAGGATGCCGTGGCTCATATAGACCCTCAACCCAAGACATGTGAAGGCCTTATCAACCTGGTATTGCGGTTGGAACATAGGCTTAACGAAAGAAAGGGGGATCATGGGAGAAAAGGAAGAGCCCTTCCATCATATGTGACGGTGGGAAGTCCCGAAACCTCAACCGCATCCAAGGGAGAACCCATGGACATTAGCGCAATACGAGCGAGTCTCACAGCCACGGAGAAAGAGTCACGCCGTAAACAAGGATTGTGCCTATATTGTGGCAAAAAAGGCCACTACGTACGTGAATGCCCTGCCAAACCGAAGACCTCACGTTATTGGGCCAACCGGTCGGTAACAGCAGTGGTGGATGTACCGGCGGAAAACTAGAGGACTCCCAGACCAATGAAGGGGCATCTCGGAGTCACGCATCCATCCCTTCACTATCCAACTCTGTCACGAAAGGACAACGACACCTATTTCTCACGGTGCACGTGGGAGTGCACGACCAGTGGATACCCGTTGTAGCCATGGTGGATTCAGGGGCCACAGGCATGTTTATGGACTACATCGAGGCGTGCAGGCTAGGGCTAGTGCTTCTTCCCAAAGATGTACCCGAAGACGTCTATGCTGTAGACGGGAGGTGATTGGTGACGGGGCCCATCGGGCAGCACACAGGCGTTCTTCCGGTGAGATATGGAAGGAACCATTTGGAACAAATTGATTTTAACATCATCAGAGCACCCCAATATGGTGTCATATTGGGATTGCCGTGGCTACAGAAGCACAACCCCTCTGTGGATTGGCCAACGCATCGCATCGAAATGACGTCACCATATTGCACACTGCATTGTGGAATGCGATCAGAATCCCGTGACGCAGAAGAGAGCGGGAGACAGACGGTGGCTACAGCGGCTGAGAAAGATGTGGCACTCCCTCTACACTATCGCAGTTTCGAGGACGTCTTCGATGAAGTCAAGGCAGAGGTGCTCCCGCCGCATAGACTGTTTGACTGCCAGATCGACCTGGTGCCAGGGGCAAGCGTTCCCAGTGGCAGGCTGTATGCCCTGACGGAACCAGAAAACGTGCATCTCCGGGGGTACCTGGATAAACTCCTCAAACTAGGATTCATCCGTCCGTCCAAGTCCCCGGCCGCCTCACCACTCTTCTTCATCCCAAAGACCAACGGGGAGCTGAGAGCCTGTGTGGACTTTAGGGCGTTAAATGCGATAACCATCAAGAACCGGTACCCTTTGCCTCTCATCAGTGTTCTTTTGGAGCTGGTCAAGAAAGCTCGTATCTACACTAAGTTGGATCTAAAGGAGGCATACCATCTCGTGCGCATGAGAGACGGGGACGAGTGGAAGACCGCCTTTAAGACCAGGTTCGGCCTTTTTGAGTATCTCGTCATGCCGTTCGGCCTGTGCAACGCCCCTGCAGCCTTTCAGTACTTTCTGAATGAGGTATTTCGAGAGGTGCTGGATATATACGTAGTAGTATATATAGATGACATCCTCATCTATTCGTCCAATGTGGAGGAGCACGTACACCACGTCAAAACAGTACTCCAAAAGCTGAGGGAGAATATGCTATTTTGCAAACTCAGCAAGTGCGATTTCCACGTCACTTCTGTGGAATTCCTCGGGGTGATGCTGAGTCCGGATGGACAGGAGATGGCAGAGCGCAAAATCAAGGCAGTGAAAGAGTGGCCGGTGCCTCAAGGAGTGAAAGACGTCCAAAGTTTCATTGGCTTCGCCAACTTTTACAGGCGGTTTATAGATGGATTTTCAGGGTTGGTGGCCCCAATCACACAGCTGCTGAGGAAGTCCAAGGAGTTCATCTGGTCCCCGGAAGCGAACGCAGCCTTTGAGGCCCAGAAAAGCGCCTTTGGTAAGGCACCGGTGTTGGCTCACCCTGATCCGGATCTCCCCTACGTGGTGGAAGCGGACGCGTCGGATGTGGCGCTGGGGGCTATCCTGTCCCAACGTAATCAGGACACGGGGGTGCTTCATCCTGTTGCGTACATGTCCCGTAAACTTAACGACGCCGAACGCAACTACCACATAGCAGAGAAAGAGCTTCTCGCTATTAAGGACGCCTTCACCGAATGGAGGCATTGGTTGAAGGGGGCGAGGCATGTGGTTTCGGTGTATACGGACCATAGGAACCTACAGTTCATGACGGCCGCAAGACACCTTTCTCCCAGGCAGTCGAGGTGGATGATATTCTTTGCAGGGTTCAACTTCCACATCACGTATTGGCCTGGGACGGAAAACCGGAAGGCGGACGCCCTGTTGCGCCAGTCTGCTGTTAAAGAGCCGATGCCTATTGCCGAACATTCCATCATTCCCCCTCAGATGGTATTAGGAGTTATCCAGCCGGATACATTCCTGAGGGGAATCCAGAGAGGGATCCGTTCATTTGCGTGGCAAAGGTGGCTCCTCAGTCACAAAGACTGGCAGGTGAAGGATGGGATACCCCTGAAAGGCAGGTGCCTGCTGATACCCACGCCTAGATTAAGGAAACAAGCATTCGTCTGGTGCCATGACTCTCCATGTGCTGGTCATTTGGGCTTCGAAAAAACGATGGCTAGCATGGGGCGGCATTTCTGGTGGCCCACCATGAGAGTGGATGTCAGGAGGTGGGGACAGGCGTGTCCTACGCGTGCTACCATGAAGGCCGACTACGGCCGACCCCAGGGGCTACTCCATCCACTTCCGAACCCGGATAGACCGTGGGATAACATATCACTGGACTTCGTGGTGGGTCTACCAGTAGACCAAGGGATGACAGTGATCCTGGTGGTTGTGGACTATTTGACGAAGATGGGACACTTCATCCCCTGCAAAAGAGTCCCTACAGCCGGTGAATTGGCGTCACTACTCCTGAAGAATGTGGTACGTCTACATGGATTGCCAGGGGTGATAGTGTCAGACCGGGGGTCGCAATTCACGGCACAGTTCTGGAAAACATGGTGCACGGCGCTGCACGTCAAAACCGCCCTGTCCACCAGCTACCACCCTCAAACTGAACCAAACGCTCAAGCAGTATCTGCAATGTTTTGTGGACCAGGGTAAAGAGGAATGGGTTGACTTGCTATGGGTAGCGGAGATAGCATACAACAACGCCACTCACAGCTCCACTCAGTCATCTCCGTTCTACAGCAACTATGGTCAGCATCCCAGGTTCTTGCCATTTCTCCATCTTCTCAAAGAAGACAGGATTCCCGCCACGGCGGACAGGGTAGCACGCATTAAGGGCGCATTGATGCGCTCAAAGGCTGTCCTGATAGAAGCCAAGAAAAGGTACAAGGCTACGGCTGACAGGAAGAGAAGGCCAGGGCCACTGTACCGTACTGGAGACTTCGTCTGGATATCCACAAGAAACATGCGATTTCGTAAGAACAGTGTGTTTCATCCCAAATTCATGGGCCCCTATCGGATTTCCAAGTGTATTGGACCAGTGAACGTGAAGGTGTGTTTACCCCAGTCGTTGCGGATACACCCAGTCTTTCATGTATCATTGTGGTGAAGAATTGGCTTGGTAGTTTAGTCTGCCCTGTTCCCATGATGCACTGGGCCAGGGACAGACTGATTTGCATATAGCCAGGTTCTGAGCTGGGATGGGGCAGTGAGATAAATAACGGTGATGGATCAAGCCCTGATCTTTGGACTGGGTAAGAGTGGTCTGTTTAACTCAGACACTCTGTTCATCACCACCCCCTTTTTGTAAATCGTTTTTGGCCACTATAGGTGTGGCAGGGTATACTCAGACATGAGTCCCTTTCTCACTGCTCCATCAGGATTCAAGCAAGCCGGGCCGAAGAAGGCTGAAATGCCAGAAACCGGTCCCCGGTAGCTTGTCTCCTTTCTGGTGAAGAATTGGCTTGGTAGTTTAGTCTGCCCTGTTCCCATGATGCACTGGGCCAGGGACAGACTGATTTGCATATAGCCAGGTTCTGAGCTGGGATGGGGCAGTGAGATAAATAACGGTGATGGATCAAGCCCTGATCTTTGGACTGGGTAAGAGTGGTCTGTTTAACTCCGACACTCTGTTCATCACCACCCCCTTTTTGTAAATCGTTTTTGGCCACTATAGGTGTGGCAGGGTATACTCAGACATGAGTCCCTTTCTCACTGCTCCATCAGGATTCAAGCAAGCCGGGCCGAAGAAGGCTGAAATGCCAGAAACCGGTCCCCGGTAGCTTGTCTCCTTTCTGGTGAAGAATTGGCTTGGTAGTTTAGTCTGCCCTGTTCCCATGATGCACTGGGCCAGGGACAGACTGATTTGCATATAGCCAGGTTCTGAGCTGGGATGGGGCAGTGAGATAAATAACGGTGATGGATCAAGCCCTGATCTTTGGACTGGGTAAGAGTGGTCTGTTTAACTCAGACACTCTGTTCATCACCACCCCCTTTTTGTAAATCGTTTTTGGCCACTATAGGTGTGGCAGGGTATACTCAGACATGAGTCCCTTTCTCACTGCTCCATCAGGATTCAAGCAAGCCGGGCCGAAGAAGGCTGAAATGCCAGAAACCGGTCCCCGGTAGCTTGTCTCCTTTCTGGTGAAGAATTGGCTTGGTAGTTTAGTCTGCCCTGTTCCCATGATGCACTGGGCCAGGGACAGACTGATTTGCATATAGCCAGGTTCTGAGCTGGGATGGGGCAGTGAGATAAATAACGGTGATGGATCAAGCCCTGATCTTTGGACTGGGTAAGAGTGGTCTGTTTAACTCAGACACTCTGTTCATCACCACCCCCTTTTTGTAAATCGTTTCTGGCCACTATAGGTGTGGCAGGGTATACTCAGACATGAGTCCCTTTCTCACTGCTCCATCAGGATTCAAGCAAGCCGGGCCGAAGAAGGCTGAAATGCCAGAAACCGGTCCCCGGTAGCTTGTCTCCTTTCTGGTGAAGAATTGGCTTGGTAGTTTAGTCTGCCCTGTTCCCATGATGCACTGGGCCAGGGACAGACTGATTTGCATATAGCCAGGTTCTGAGCTGGGATGGGGCAGTGAGATAAATAACGGTGATGGATCAAGCCCTGATCTTTGGACTGGGTAAGAGTGGTCTGTTTAACTCAGACACTCTGTTCATCACCACCCCCTTTTTGTAAATCGTTTTTGGCCACTATAGGTGTGGCAGGGTATACTCAGACATGAGTCCCTTTCTCACTGCTCCATCAGGATTTAAGCAAGCCGGGCCGAAGAAGGCTGAAATGCCAGAAACCGGTCCCCGGTAGCTTGTCTCCTTTCTGGTGAAGAATTGGCTTGGTAGTTTAGTCTGCCCTGTTCCCATGATGCACTGGGCCAGGGACAGACTGATTTGCATATAGCCAGGTTCTGAGCTGGGATGGGGCAGTGAGATAAATAACGGTGATGGATCAAGCCCTGATCTTTGGACTGGGTAAGAGTGGTCTGTTTAACTCAGACACTCTGTTCATCACCACCCCCTTTTTGTAAATCGTTTTTGGCCACTATAGGTGTGGCAGGGTATACTCAGACATGAGTCCCTTTCTCACTGCTCCATCAGGATTCAAGCAAGCCGGGCCGAAGAAGGCTGAAATGCCAGAAACCGGTCCCCGGTAGCTTGTCTCCTTTCTGGTGAAGAATTGGCTTGGTAGTTTAGTCTGCCCTGTTCCCATGATGCACTGGGCCAGGGACAGACTGATTTGCATATAGCCAGGTTCTGAGCTGGGATGGGGCAGTGAGATAAATAACGGTGATGGATCAAGCCCTGATCTTTGGACTGGGTAAGAGTGGTCTGTTTAACTCAGACACTCTGTTCATCACCACCCCCTTTTTGTAAATCGTTTTTGGCCACTATAGGTGTGGCAGGGTATACTCAGACATAAGTCCCTTTCTCACTGCTCCATCAGGATTCAAGCAAGCCGGGCCGAAGAAGGCTGAAATGCCAGAAACCGGTCCCCGGTAGCTTGTCTCCTTTCTGGTGAAGAATTGGCTTGGTAGTTTAGTCTGCCCTGTTCCCATGATGCACTGGGCCAGGGACAGACTGATTTGCATATAGCCAGGTTCTGAGCTGGGATGGGGCAGTGAGATAAATAACGGTGATGGATAAAGCCCTGATCTTTGGACTGGGTAAGAGTGGTCTGTTTAACTCAGACACTCTGTTCATCACCACCCCCTTTTTGTAAATCGTTTTTGGCCACTATAGGTGTGGCAGGGTATACTCAGACATGAGTCCCTTTCTCACTGCTCCATCAGGATTCAAGCAAGCCGGGCCGAAGAAGGCTGAAATGCCAGAAACCGGTCCCCGGTAGCTTGTCTCCTTTCTGGTGAAGAATTGGCTTGGTAGTTTAGTCTGCCCTGTTCCCATGATGCACTGGGCCAGGGACAGACTGATTTGCATATAGCCAGGTTCTGAGCTGGGATGGGGCAGTGAGATAAATAACGGTGATGGATCAAGCCCTGATCTTTGGACTGGGTAAGAGTGGTCTGTTTAACTCAGACACTCTGTTCATCACCACCCCCTTTTTGTAAATCGTTTTTGGCCACTATAGGTGTGGCAGGGTATACTCAGACATGAGTCCCTTTCTCACTGCTCCATCAGTATTCAAGCAAGCCGGGCCGAAGAAGGCTGAAATGCCAGAAACCGGTCCCCAGTAGCTTGTCTCCTTTCTGGTGAAGAATTGGCTTGGTAGTTTAGTCTGCCCTGTTCCCATGATGCACTGGGCCAGGGACAGACTGATTTGCATATAGCCAGGTTCTGAGCTGGGATGGGGCAGTGAGATAAATAACGGTGATGGATCAAGCCCTGATCTTTGGACTGGGTAAGAGTGGTCTGTTTAACTCAGACACTCTGTTCATCACCACCCCCTTTTTGTAAATCGTTTTTGGCCACTATAGGTGTGGCAGGGTATACTCAGACATGAGTCCCTTTCTCACTGCTCCATCAGGATTCAAGCAAGCCGGGCCGAAGAAGGCTGAAATGCCAGAAACCGGTCCCCGGTAGCTTGTCTCCTTTCTGGTGAAGAATTGGCTTGGTAGTTTAGTCTGCCCTGTTCCCATGATGCACTGGGCCAGGGACAGACTGATTTGCATATAGCCAGGTTCTGAGCTGGGATGGGGCAGTGAGATAAATAACGGTGATGGATCAAGCCCTGATCTTTGGACTGGGTAAGAGTGGTCTGTTTAACTCAGACACTCTGTACATCACCACCCCCTTTTTGTAAATCGTTTTTGGCCACTATAGGTGTGGCAGGGTATACTCAGACATGAGTCCCTTTCTCACTGCTCCATCAGGATTCAAGCAAGCCGGGCCGAAGAAGGCTGAAATGCCAGAAACCGGTCCCCGGTAGCTTGTCTCCTTTCTGGTGAAGAATTGGCTTGGTAGTTTAGTCTGCCCTGTTCCCATGATGCACTGGGCCAGGGACAGACTGATTTGCATATAGCCAGGTTCTGAGCTGGGATGGGGCAGTGAGATAAATAACGGTGATGGATCAAGCCCTGATCTTTGGACTGGGTAAGAGTGGTCTGTTTAACTCAGACACTCTGTTCATCACCACCCCCTTTTTGTAAATCGTTTTTGGCCACTATAGGTCTGGCAAGGTATACTCAGACATGAGTCCCTTTCTCACTGCTCCATCAGGATTCAAGCAAGCCGGGCCGAAGAAGGCTGAAATGCCAGAAACCGGTCCCCGGTAGCTTGTCTCCTTTCTGGTGAAGAATTGGCTTGGTAGTTTAGTCTGCCCTGTTCCCATGATGCACTGGGCCAGGGACAGACTGATTTGCATATAGCCAGGTTCTGAGCTGGGATGGGGCAGTGAGATAAATAACGGTGATGGATCAAGCCCTGATCTTTGGACTGGGTAAGAGTGGTCTGTTTAACTCAGACACTCTGTTCATCACCACCCCCTTTTTGTAAATCATTGATTAAACCAGCAACCTCCAAGCAGTCGGAGACACCTAGGCCGATATGCGTGGAATCGGAGGTGGAGTATGAGGTATCGGGCATACTGGCGTCCAAATGGCATAGGGGCAAGCTTTGGTACCTGGTGGCTTGGAAAGGCTATGGCCCGGAGGAGCAATCATGGGAACCGGCTGAAGGGGTCCATGCTCCGCGCTTGGTCTCGTTGTTTCATCAACGGTTTCCTTCCAGCGCTGGCCCCATGGGGAGCCGCTGAGAGAGGGAGGATGTACTGTCAAGAATTCCCATCAGGAAGGGGTAAACCAGCACCAGAAAACACGGACTACGAATCCCAGGATGCTTAGCGAGTAAAATGTTATGTAAACGGGAGAGCCGTTACATAACTCAAGGAAACACGCCCTATAAAAGGAGGAACCTGAAGGAAGAACACTGTCGGATATTGTGTTTCCACCAACATGCCTGCTTCGCGAAGAGCAGCGTTCCGGAGTGGTACTCCAGTCAGGCAAGAACGGAGGTAGGTTGAGTCGTTACTCCCTGGGCCGTGTCTTGCCAAGCGTAACCTGTTCCTGACCCGGAAGCTCTGCCGGACAACCATTGAGCTTCGCCTTGACTCGGCTGAGTCTAGGCGCCTTGGTACTTGCGCTGGTAGGAGCCGTAGCTCCCAGCCCGACCCGAGATACAGGGACAACCAGCTGTAACGCACACCGGGAGGTGTTTGCCGCGTTACAGTCTAGGAAGTCCACAGGATCGATCGAGCGGCTGCTCTCGATCCCTTTACCATACTTTGATTTGGGCATCGGTGACGCAGCACCAGGAGGTGACTTCGCGTCCCGGTGCAGTACGAGGAAGAGGTTGAGGGGCTGCTCCCTTCAGGTAGAGACCCCGGCTGGGTGTTTCCCTGACTCCTCTGTTCTCCCCTTCACTCTTCGTACCCCTCACAGCATACCGATTGGCATTTTCGGCCATTGCATATCTGCCCTCTGTTGGCATACGCCGGGACCGGCGTATTTGCAGAGGACGGTTAGGACCATCCGTGTTGTGGGTTGGTAACATAAAAGACTGGAGGATTCCAGTGACTATATCTTTTGTTTATTTATTGCATTATTTTTGCCTTTATTAAAATAACTAACCGTACACAAGTGGTTGCGTCCTCCTTATCGTGTCTGTTAACGATCCTGAGATGTTCAGGATGTTACAAGAACCATAGAAACAACAAAACATTTAAATCAGGTGGCATTGGAACATGTTCCGAATAATTTAAACAACATACAAAAACTAACCATGGCAAGAAACGAGTTAGCGGACTATCTCGAAGCAATAACTAAAAGGAAGTGGGTAACAAGCAGGCTGTCTAATCATGAATACGGGGAGGGATGTGGCAAATTTCTTTTATGGAAAGCAAAGGCGGACCACACCAGGAATATGATAAAAGACCTTAAATGCCTGGCCCTGGAAAAATCATCACAGAGGATGCTGAGATTGAGGAGGCCTTCACCCACAAGATCTGTACTCTGAAGATTTAGTATTGAACAAAGAATTTGTAGAATACTTTTTCTCATACCTGAACCTCCTACACTTCTAGACTCGGATAAAGATAAGCTAAGTAACCCTATTACTTTGGATGAAATCCTCCATACCATTACGTCATTAAAGAAAGGAGAAGCTGCGGGCCCTGACATCATTCAAAATGAAATATACAACATCTTAAAAGAAGAGTTAGCTCCATTTTTGCTCCAATTGTTCAATTCTGCTTTTATATCTGTCCAGGACCTCCCTGTATCCTGGAATGATGCCACTATAACCATCGTCTTGAAACCGAATAAAAATTCGCAAGTTTGCGAATCGTATGGGCCTATTTCTCTCTTGAATAGTGATCATAAGCTATATACTCAGATCTTAACTAAACGTTTAGACAGGGTAGCAGTGTCAATAATACATCCTGATCAGAAGGGATTTGTGAAGGGGAGGCAACTTAATGAATTAACTCATGACCTAATTGGAGCAATTGACTTGGCCAAGGAATATGAGATCCCGTTAGCGGTTATGACCTTTGACGCAGCAAAAACATTCAATAGGGTCAGCTGGCCCTTCTTACATAAAGCGATTCAGCATTTTAACTTAGGAGATACTTTTATAGCAGCAGTGAGGGCCCTTTATAAAAGTCCATCTGCTAGAGTTCTTGTTAATGGTAATTTAACAAAACAAATAAAAATCTCCAGTCGAACCAGACAGGGATGTCCACTTTTGACCCTTCTGTTTATCATGTACATTGAGCCTCTAGCATGCAAATTAAAAGCTTGTCAGGGTATTTTTTCTTTTAGCTGTAATGGCTGGTAAAAGAAAATAGTCCTGTATGCGGATGACCTCATGATTTTGACGGGGAATCTTCGGGAGAACATCTGGATACTCAACCAGCAAAAAACTGAATTAATGATATGGAATACCCCCCATAACAGCGACCTTATAAAGCACGAAATAAGATACCTTGGGGTTTTAATAGTCGATATTATAGAAAAAATAGCAAAGGCGAATTTTGACAAAGCAACAGTGTGTTACGAAAAAGCCATCATACGGCTAATTATCTTCCCAAAGGAGCTTTTCTGCAACATGTCTTCAAATACAGTAATAATGTTTGGGCATTCATTATAATCAGGTTGTATCATTTTTCCTTGTTTTAACCAATGCTTGCTACTGCGCTTAACAGTGCTTGTTTGCTTGTACCTCCAGTCTCTAGTATAGGAGCTACTTTTCATGGTCCTGGCATGCAAGGCAGAACACGTGCGTTTCCAACTGCCGATAATTAACATAACTGAACGTGCGTTTGGAAAACGTGAGCAGACCCTATTTAAAACCCACCCGTCCTACTCCCAGTGCTTCGCTTCATCAGATGCGACTCCTACCTGTTCCTTGAATCTCCTGGAGGCATCCTGGCTTCTCCTTCTGTTTCTTACTTCCCTCGTCAGCTCCAGACTTCTGCTGGCTTCCGGCTTCTGTTTCCTGCAAGAAAAGACAAGCATTTGCAATGCAATAGGTCTCGCATTAGGAAAGTTTGAGCTATTGGTACTGTAAATGACAAAGTTTTTATTTATGTGTTGGTTTTGAAAATTGCGAAATTAATAGCTTTGTCATTTACAATAGCAATAGTTTTAACTTTCGCAAATGTGACACTTATAGCATTTCTAATGCAATATGCGTTGTATTTACGTGACATAGATGTATTGATATTACAAATAAAAATGGCTTTTAATTTTTTTAAGAATTAATACTGAAATAAAAGTTATTGTAATTTATAATAGCAATAGCTTTTGTAAATATTTAAAGATTATGTTCATTGTATTTTATTGTGACGGAAATCCAAGAACAGAAGTGAAATATTACATTTTTTTTGTGACATTTGTAATAAAGCTTGAAACATTGAGAGAACATATTTGAACCAGCTGTTGTTGAATGGTTGCACATATTGATGCTGTGGTGGCGCTGAGTGATGTTGTGGTGGTGACGAGTGATGCTGTGGCGTTCAGTGATGCTGTGGTAGCGCATACTGATGTTGTGGTGCCCCTGAGTGATGCTGTGGTGGTGCTGAGTGATGCTGTAGTGATGCGATAGCTAGATAGAGTGAGTGCGATAGATAGAGTAAGTGCGATAGATAGATAGAGGGAGGGCGATAGATAGATAGAGGGAGGGCGATAGATAGAGGGAGGGCAATATAGAGATGGATAGAGTGAGGGCGATAGAGTGAGTGCGATAGATAGACAGATAGTGTGAGGGCGATAGATAGATAGACAGATAGATAAAGTGTATTTATGTTGCATTGAGTAGAGTGTACGAATGAGGTGTGCAATTATGTTGCATATAATTATGTGGCACTGAGTGGTATTTGGAATGTATGTTCCATTGCAGAGTGTGTGAGGGTGCAGAGTGTGTGAGGGTGCAGAGTGTGTGAGGGTGCAGAGTGTGTGAGGGTGCAGAGTGTGCAGTGTGTGTGAGGGTGCAGTGTGTGTGTGAGTGCAGTGTGTGTGCGGGTGCAGTGTGTGTGCGGGTGCAGTGTGTGTGAGGGTGTGGTGTGTGAGGGTGCAGTGTGTGAGGGTGCAGTGTGTGAGGATGCAGTGTGTGAGGGTGCAGTGTGTGTGAGGGTGCAGTGTGTGATGGTGCAGTGTGTGTGAGGGTGCAGAGTGTGTGTGGGTGTGGTGTGTGTGTGGTGTGTGTGTGGGTGCGGTGTGTGTGTGGGTGTGGTGTGTGTGTGGGTGCGGTGTGGGTGCGGTGTGTGTGGGTACAGTGTATGGGTGTGGGTGTGGGTGCGGTATGTGTGAGGGTGCGGTGTGTGTGAGGGTGCAGTGTGTGTGAGGGTGCAGTGTGTGTGAGGGTGCAGTGTGTGTGAGGGTGCAGTGTGTGTAAGGTTGCGGTGTGTGAGGGTGCGGTGTGTGAGGGTGCGGTGTGTGTGAGGGTGCAGTGTGGCTGCAGACATGATCTATTAGCCATAAACAGGACCAGGCAGCTGTGTTCAGATCTTAAAGGGAGTAAACTTTACAATGAATGAAGAAAATAACAGATAAGCTGTGTGTGAGGGTGCAGAGTGTGTGAGGGTGCAGAGTGTGAGTGTGAGGGTGCAGAGTGTGTGTGTGTGTGGGTGCGGTGTGTGTGTGGGTTCAGTGTATGGGTGTGGGTGTGTGCGGGGTGTGTGTGGGTGCGGTGTGTGATGGTGCAGTGTGTGAGGGTTCAGTGTGTGAGGGTGCAGTGTGTGAGGGTGCGATGTGTGAGGATGCGGTGTGTGTGCGAGGGCGTGGTGTTTGTGCGAGGGTGCGGTGTGTGTGAGGGTGCGGTGTGTGTGAGGGTGCGGTGTGTGTGCAGTGTGTGTGAGGTTGTGGTGTGCGAGGGTGCGGTGTGTGAGGGTGCGGTGTGTGTGAGGGTGCAGTGTGTGTGAGGGTGCGGTATATGAGGGTGCGGTGTGTGAGGGTGGACAGCATCAGGGGAGGTTCTCATCCCTTATGTCTCAGACGTGAACAACCACCTGGATAATTCAAGCAATTTCTGGTGCAACCCTGGCGTAGCTCAGGTATATTCATTCCCAAATGGCAGAGTGGGTTCAATGAAGGTTCTTGATATCAAGGCACTATGGAACCCTCCTGCGGTTATCGTGGACAATACACTCATGTCTTTAGGATGTCTCCATTATGAAAGTAATATTCAGGCCAATATTCCCCCAGAACGGGGCTGACTGAATTGATTCTCAAACACATAAGTATGCCTGACCAGCTGAAGCCCCGTTATGTGGTTTCCCTACATTTTGACTAAAAGTGTGACTTGTCACAGCAAGTAGGAAATGGGACTGGGAACCTAGCCTCCATTGCTAAACCCTATGACAGGTAAGCCAAGGAGGCTACGGTGGTTTTATTTATAGATGTAGCTGTTTGGTAAGGCACTGGTTGTCATTTTACGACCACTTACGGGGCTTAAGCCAGGCGTTTGCAGTCTACAGTATCTACGTTTGCGGAAGTGCAGACCACGTCACCTATGGGATCGCAGGTGCGGACTTTAGGCATCACAGCTCTGGCACAAGCTGAGACACGGCCCCAAAGGATCGAATTACTGTAATTCCTGCAGGGGCGTGGATTTCTATTACCCATCGGACAAAACCCAGATTTCCTATTAGCTCTTAAGGGCAGTGAACTCTTTTCCGCATGTAACTCTGCAAGTGCAACCTGTTCTAACCAGAGTACTGCGGGGAACTCGCCCTACACAGGTGCCTGCACAGCAACCATGTGAGATAATTGCCGGTCACCGTCGTGTTATGCAAGGCCTGCAGCGCTGGCAGACCCGCTCCGCTGTCCCTCTGTGTACTGATCATTTCTGAAGGGACGGGAGCCCCCTGTCGAACTCGCACGTGCGTGATTTGGGTCAAACCACATGAGTCAGCGCCAGGCCTTTGCTGCCGACCTAGAATGTATAACGGAAGAACGCCAGACACCCGGGAGCTGCAGGCCAAGCACACGGCAAACGCTGCTGGCACTAATCCAAGCAATTTGAGGAACATTCCCTTCCTGTCCCTTCAGCGTCCAGCGGTCATGAGCACATTGACATCACAGGCCAGCCTCCCAGCGCTGAGGGACAATTGTGTACTAGACTGCCCCCATCAACTAACGTCCCGACTCCCGAGGGAGGCTGCAGAAGTGCACTATAGCCAGCGTTCAGCAGAGGGGGCCGGAAGTCGCTGGAGCAGCGCTCTGAATGACAGCTGTTCAGAACGAGGCCTGACAAGCAAATAGGTTTTCCGGCCGGGAGAAAGAAGAGGCGTGACACGCACGAACTTCCTGAAGGGGCGGAGAAACAATGGAGCGGCCTGCGGAGTCTGGACACGGAGGGACAGGACGAGAGGAGCCGGTGAGGGGGGGGCGTCGGGGCACATTGACGGTGCCCGCCCCCCCAGTGATGGAAGCCCTGCATGTGCCCGGTGAGCAAGGTTGGGAGTGTGTGTGTGCGCGTTTGTGTGTGTATGTATGTAAGCCCTTGGGGGGGTGCGCTGCGTGCCTGCGTGTGTTGTACCTGTGTGTGTGCCTGCCTGCGTGTATGTGTGTGGTGCGGTGAGGGGGGGTGGGGGTAGGTGTGTGCGAGCGAGTGTCTGTCTGTGTATATGCGCGCGCATGTGTGCCAACTTTAAGACATCGGAGGGATGTGCACGGCGCGGCGCGGGACGGAACGTGCGCGTTCGCGCACCCAAATCTGGCAGCAAAAGCTCGTAACACCCTCTTGTCCCTCATTCGCCCGAGAACGGCAACTAAAAGTCTCCAGCTGGACGCATCCTTCGGATGCAGTACCAGCGAGACCTAAAAAAGAAAGACAGATCAACAAAATCGTTGGGAAGGCAACCAGACGTGAGCTTGCTGTAATTTACTCTAAATAAGAGGTAAGCCAAACATCGTGTATTTATTACAAAGACCAGATTCTTGAAAGACTTGATTTGTGCTTGAACACTTTCAACAAAAACCTTTATTTTAACAACCTCTTGAAGCTATTCGATTTCATGTTATTGGAAGTTCCTTGAGAGATATTTATTTAACACACAAGAACGTTTGCCAGGACAGCTTATTAACACTTGAGTGCACATGTTAAAGACTTCTTTAATAGTTATTTCAAAGACATTCATGCTTGTGTGTATTTGTTAGAGAATACTTTCCTTGATAGTTTAAAGAGCATATAATTACTGGAGCTCAAAAAGGATTCTTAGAACTGAGAAAAAACACATGGCTGGCTAAGTAAAGCCACAGTTTGAATTCACAGAGGAAAGGCATAATCTGTGATCATTTGTGTGCTTTTGTTTTCTTTGTATTCTTTTATTTATCATTACAGAACCCCCTTTGCGTGAGAAATCACTGTCCACTACTTCTTAGTTAGCAAGAAAGGCCACTTTATTAAGACAGGTGCAAACAAAATTTGAAACAAAACTATTTCAATTATTTATTTAATAAACCAAAATTCCTTCAGCCTAACTTAGCATCCTTACTAAAGAGTAAACTCCCCACCAAGATAACTCGAACAAACCCAGAAGCAACCGACTCTTGTAGATACCCACCTCCTTTCCTTTAACTGCCCTTTGAGAATGGACCAACGCGCTCCAGGCTGCCCACCCCCCCATTAAAACCCGCCAACCAGGAAAAACGACTAGAGTTTTCCTGCCCCCCCCAGAAAAGGAAGTCAAACCTGACCCTGAGAGCACCAAATGAACATCCAGTAGCTTAGCAATCAAATCCCGCAATTCTAATAAATAAAAGACTGCCCCATCTGAGAAAAGTGAACCCCATCCACCCGGAAAAGGTGCCGTTCAGTAATCTGTAAATGAGGGTGAGACCAACTGTAAACAAAAAATTCTCATAGTTCTATGCAGTGTTCACCTAGCTCTTTCCATAGCTGTGTGATTTCGTGCTCCTCTCAATTGCAGCCGTAGCACAAATTCCGTCCGAATCACCATGGTGCTCAACCAGGCGTCCTTGATGACCGCCAGATCCGTCTTCATTAGTTTCATCAAAGTCAGACCAGATAAAGATACCAGATCGTTCTCACCAAGGTGGAGTACTAGCAGATATGGCCGACCCCCCCCTCCTATGCAGAGTACAGACAACAAAGGAAACAATCCCCCCCAAAGCATTCCCCTTTTACCATGCCAGAAAACCTCTTGAGAACACTGTTGAGACCTAGCGATCTCCCACAAAGTTGCTGCTCTGCGGAGACCACGGCCCACTTAAGGAAGGAGTGTCCCACAATCCAAATCGTCCGTTTACCTGTGACAATCCTGTGCAATGTACCTAGGAGAAAAACAGGAATTAACAAAAGACGAAGAAAATGGGAACTATTTCCCAACATACTTCTCGCAGCATTTCGACCTCCATCTCCCAATTCTGCGTATTTGAGACCAGTTCCACCCCAATCTGGTAGCCTCAGTCGCCGCCCCAATACGAAAGGAATGGGTCCCAAAGTGTAATGGATTCTGCCCCAACATCAGCAAAACCTTCAGTAAAACAGCCAACAACTGGGCAATAGAATTTGGACTCCCATCAGTGTGACAAAATAAGACACCCGGCATGAAAAAAGAAGAGTCCCTGAAAACCTCCCATTCCTGAACCTTGCAACAAGAATCCAAACCACTCCTGACCAAGAAACCCCATTTACCCCTGCCCAACTGGTCCGTCTTAGAAACCTGAAGCCAAAGTCGTAAACTATCTCCCTCCACAAGGACCTCATTACTAGTCATGCCGGCCCTGTTCCTCAACCCAAAAGCTCTGAAGCCCGGAAATCTCCATAAAATAACCATAAAAACACAACCTAAATTTCACACACTCAAAAGCCTCATAGCAGCAAGAAGGCAACTTAATCAACAGCTGCTGAAGGAAATCAAAAGTCACAGGCTGCCGCAGGCGCTTAGAACCAGCCTGTCGCCTACCCAAACCCTTCAGAACCTGTTTCAACAAACCCCCCCCCCCACAGGATCCCTACCCCACCGCAGGTGCTCATAAAAAGAAACTCCAGCAAAGTTACCCGGGATAGTGGTATGTGAAAGACCTTTAATCAGGCCCGTGCCCCACAGATCTCACCAGCTGTAGAGCATCATCCACCTAAGCGCAAGACACACTAGAATCTTCAGGGGCGAGAAAGACATTAATAGAAGACCCTTCGGGCCAAGACAAATGATGGATTAAGCGAAACTCACCAGCTTTCTTTTTAGGCACCACCCCCCAGAGAAGAAACAATCAAGTCAGGCACGAAAGGACCAGCAACCCTGCCCGTACAAACTTCAGCCCTCAGCTTCAGCTCCACAACTTGGGGACATTTCTTGGCTTCAGGTTGTCCGACCACCTTCCCTGATGTGGGCCCCTATACCCGATCTTGAATCCCACTTGGAAACCCCAAAACAAACGGTTTGCTGCATCAGAGTCCGGATAGTCTGCCAACCTTTGTGCTAAAACCTCCACTTTAATAGGTATAGGAGCCCTTTGGGACAAACTGAGAAGACTGGCCTCTGCCCTCTTGACCCCTTCCTTGATCTCCAAAACACTGCCCCGAGAAACAGTGCGTGAGAGGGTGCCTACCCCCACATTGCAAACACTCATGTTTATATTTACAATACCGTCAGGAGCAAAATCCTTTGTTATAATGCCCAGATGCTGCTGCCTGCCCCCTACCCATGACCCCCGCCCCAAAGTGAGCGGGAAGAAATTGAAAGGGACGATTCTGCACAGGTAACCCACTCCCAGTGTGTGTAGTAGCCGGCGGCTGGGCCGAAGTCATCCATTGCAACCATAGCTACGAATCCACACCACCCCAAGAAGGCTCAGGAACGAACTCATCCTATCCCGGACTTCCTCATCCTAATAGAGCCATGCATAGCCCCTAAAATAACTGTGCGCCTTCCTAATAATGTCCATGTACTTGAACATCGCTACTGCCTTATCCTGATGCCGTTCGCAATAAACACTGGCACATATAAGGAGGGTAGAAGTCCAATTCACAATCGACGTCGGGACCCTAGGACGCCGTGCTAACTCCCACTCCTTCTCCTTAGACCCTTCCTTGGCCTGGACATCTCAATGAAGTAATTGAAAAACATCAACAAACTCATGACTCCAAATTTTGTACTACGTTGTTTCCGCCAAATGTGAACCCAAAGGCATGCCAATTCCCACATAAGGCAATTTTTTAATTTTTTTTGTTATGTATGGTCTTATCCTCAACCACATGCTCCTGTGATGTGGAAACCTCCCCCGAAGGAACTTTCTCAACAGTTTTTTGTGTTTGTTTCTTCTCAGTAGCCTGCCGCACCGGCAGCGTTCTTGCAGCAACTTGCTCCACAATCAACTCATCCCCAACTCCAATAGACCTGGACGCTCATTGATGAAACGTAGTAGGGTCCCCTGCTGGGACTCGATAGCCGAGGCGACTCGCCCTTTTGCTATGGATCGTCATCCATATCCACAGGTATGTCAAAGCCATGTTCAATATATACCCCACTGCCGCTCGGCATTTCGCCATCTCTAACTCCACCATTGTAAAAATGCAATTAAATATCATCGCTGCGCACTGCGCCACATGTAGCAGAAGAGAAATCCGCTCCAGATCCCCCTCCTGTGCACCCCCCGAGGCTGAACCGCCGCGTGGTCAGCCCGCAACTTCCTCTAGCCAGCCAAGGACTGGCTCGCTGTAATTATGTCCTTGGCCTTGTAGCCGCTCAAGCGAGACTGCACCTTACCAGAAAACCAAAATCCCCCACTGTCCCATTGGAACCAACCGCCGAATCCGCATCTGTCCCAAGCCAAAACCATTGTCCGCTCCCTCCCGCATGGCCTGCCTTATGTCCAGCAACCGCCAAACCCGCCGTGGGAGGACCAAAGAACCGCGCCTGAGGGGGTAACAGCCGTGTCCCCATACGAGCCCCCACCACCCACCCACATGGGTACCGGAGTGTGACTCGGGGAGGGCGGGAAAGGCACCTGGAATGTGTCGAGGGGTGGGGGGGCAATGTACCAGCTGCGAGAGGCACTGCAGAAAACATGGGCTCGATCCCCGCTACCCCGCTACCCCGCTGCCCAAAGATAGAGGCGCACACAGGCAGTGAACCACCCCCATGTCCCACCACCACGACGCCCTGGGAAACAGCCTGCCCAGTGCACACCCTGCACCTGATAAGGGGAAGGGGCATTACATAAGTCTGGCCATTAATTTGAATGAGTTGAGCCATGTCCTGCCCAGCCTCACTACACAACAGGGGGTCAGGGGCACTCCGGACCACTGCCTCCTCCCAGGCCTTCAAAATGGACCCCAAAGTTCACCTTCTCCAAAGACACCTCCAAAAGTAATTCACGTTCTCCCTATTATCTAAAGGAAGACCCCCCATTACCGTAAAGGCTATGCTCTATGACTATGGAAGTGCCTACCAGTGTGTTCTTGTGGTTGTAGTGTTTGCCATTTATTGCTGTAGTATCCTTGTACCTGTGATTGGTACTCTTTTGTACAGGCACACACCACTCTTCTTTTGTAACACTGCTTGCTACCTCTCACCTTTTGTTTGCCTTTGATACTTGCACCAGTGACACCATTGCCTATGTAACGTTTGTTCTTGTGCCTAAGTGTCTAGCATATATTGCAGTATTATACCTCTAAGCGTACTTTGATTACTCTTGTAACCTGCACACTTGCCACTCTTTCCTCCTGTGCACTGTTTACAACCTCATGTATTTCGTTTGCTCACAATATCACCTGTACCTCATGTAACTTAACGTCTGCCTGTGTAATCCGCTCACGTGTAATGTTCTTTTCATATATCAATTCTGTTCCCATAGCGAGGTGCTCCGACGCCCCCGGGCGAAGCCCGCGCCACACAAAAACGCATAAACAAATAAATAAATAGGTACTCAGGCACTCCGACCCCTTCCTCCCCCTCCCACCAGAAACAACGCAGAGAGAGGAACTGCCCAGGGACCCGCCCGACGATCTCGCGACCCACCCCCAAGGCCTCCCCCGCCGTCCATCGGCGCCCCAGACACACACACACAGCTCCCACAGGAGACTTACGAAAACTCCGCTGGGCCACCTGGAAACGCGGGGGGTCCGACGCCCCCGCACTGCACTCGCCTGCCTCCATCGACCTCGGCTGCCTGCAGGGACCAGCAGGCAGACACTGCAAAACAAACTACGCTACCCGCCTCCCGCCGGCACAGTTCCCTTCCGGCTCTCCCTGCCTCTATTTCTGCCCTCTGTCCTCGTCTATCCGATTATCACCTTCTTCCCGTTGCCAGCCCTCGCGCGAGCCTACCCAGGGAGAGACCGGCTCGCGCACGGCTCTCCCTGGGTCCCCCCCTTGGAATCTAGGACAGGTGTAGGAAAGGTACTGATTCCTCTCTTGCTTATTATTATTGTAATCCACAAGAGCATTGTTAATAGAACTAAGTGTGCTTATATGTTTTTTTATCTAGACAAGCAGACCAAATTATGTGGGAAAGCATTGAATGAATATCACAATGAAACGAATACAAGAGTCACTGTCAGCTAGCATGGTATGTGATTGATACAGATATTAGAATTAATCTCTGATACTATAAGTTAAAAAGGTACACATCTTAATACACTTGTTTATTTCCCTAGATGCCCACAACCCTGGTCAAGTCAGAGCACCTACAATTCCCAGAATAATTTGTCAACCCACTGAGAGGCATCCACTAGAAGAATCGCAGACACCACCAGGCAGTGTTTTGTCTCTCTCTCTCTCTCCCATTCCCCCCTTCCCTTGGGAACCTTTTGGAAACTGCAAGTTTAACAATCTTGCGAGTTCTGATAGATTTTCGAGGGAGTAGGGAACAAGCAACACCAAGAAAAGAACAGAACGGAATTCAGGTGAGAGTTTTCGTGACAGAAAGCGAAGGACAAGTTTGGAGAGGAAAACTTGGATTTTTCCCAATTGACAGCGTTAGTTAGGAAACTGTCAGTAGAAATGAACAAATTAAGAGAAGAGAACCAGGCATTGAAACATGAATTAGAAAAGACTAGATTAGGTTTTACTACTTGGCGAGAATCAGATCCTGGGTCTTTAAAGACAGTTATTTCACCTACAAAATATAACCCCCAATTTACTACTCCTTCAGCGGGTTCAGGGGGGGTGGGAGCTGAGCAGAATCTCCAAGTTACAGTAGTGACTCCTAGCCCAGTTCCTTTAGCTAATCCTGAACGTTTTTTAGGGGACTCTAACCGGTTCTCTACTTTTATGAGTCAGTGTCAATTGCATTTTATGTGCAAACCACAGATCTTTACTAATGACACTTCAAAGGAAGCTTTTATCATTTCCTACTTGGATGGTGTGGCTGCTAACTGGGCCATGCCCTTTGTGGATACCAATGATCCATTGTTGCACAACATTGTTGCTTTTAAAGCAGCAATGTCTGGGTTATTCGCTAAACATGTCTTTATACATGCTTCTGATAATGAGCTTCTAAACCTCCGTCAGGGTTCAAAGGATCTGATAACTTACGTTACAAATTTTAATAGGTTATTGTCAGAAACCCATTGGCCAGAAGATAAAAGAATTTCCTTATTCTATCGTGGACTTCGGGATGACGTGAAAAATTCATTAGCTCACATAGTAAATTTACCTGAAGATTATACTGAGTTCCTAGACCTTGTAGTCAAACTGGATCACCGGTTAGGTGAGAGAAAACATGAAAACCCCAAAGGTGAATTCAGAGCCATACACTTTAGAACTGAAAGAAAAGAAGTTGAGGACATAAATAATCAACCAGAGACAATGCAGATAGGTGTGTTAAAGGGACCCCTATCCTCTGAGGAAAAAGAACGAAGGAGAAAATGTAATCTATGCCTTTACTGTGGAAAACATGGACATTTTGCCAAAGACTGTCAGGTTAAACCAACTAAAAAGAAAGCAATTGCCGTGACCAACACCATTCTGACGGAGTCGGATAACTAATGTCCCAGAGGGAAGTTGAGATCATTTCTTCGGGTATACAAGACTCTAAGATCTCCCATTACGCTACTAATGTACTAATACCCCAAAACATTTGACCCTAAGAATGACGTTCATTTTCTCCACTCAACACAGACATAGATTAGCTGTGATGATAGATTCTGGAGCCACGGGCAATTTCTTTGAATGTGAATTAGCAAATGCATTAGTTCTTATTAAAATTGCGAAATCAGAACCAGAAGTAGTGAGAGCTGTTGATGGCTTGGCCCCATCTTCTGGACTAATAAAACTCCATACTCAACCACTGACAATTGTCGGTGATAATGGACATACTGAAGAAACCATATTCGATCTAATAGATACTCCAACCTTTGGTGTTATTCTGGGAATCCCCTGGCTTGAACATCATAACCCATAAGATAGACTGGGTAAAAAGAACTGTGACCTTAGACTCAATTTACTGGAGAAATCATTGTTACCAAGATACGCAAGATCCTATGCATCCTTTGTTTTGTTCTGCAGTTGAAACTCCTTGTCCACAATTGCCAAAAGACTACCAAGACTTTTCAGAAGTTTTTGATCCAGTCCAAGCAACCAAATTGCCACCTCACAGGGTTTATGACTGTCGCATAGATTTGATTCCTGGTGCAGTGTTGCCCTGTAGTAGAATTTATACCTTGACTGAAGCAGAGAACCAATATCTAAAGATGTATCTTGAGAAACTTCTGGAAAAGGGGTTCATAAGACATTCTACTTCGCCAGTTTCTTCGCCGCGAAAAAATCCTGCGCTTTGTGAGTGTGCTTAGACTACCGCGCCGTAAATAAAGCCACTATTAAGAACCAGTATCTTTTACCATTAATTCCAGTCCTGTTGGATAAGGTCAAAGGGTCTAGTATTTATACTAAACTTGACTTACGTGGTGCATACCACCTAGTGCGCGTAAAAGAGGGAGACAAGTGGAAAACAGCATTCCGCACTAAGTTGGACTTTATGAATATGCTGTGATGCCCTTTGGCCTTTGCAATGCGCCAGCCGCATATCAGTATTTCAGTATTTCATTAATGAAGTGTTGCATGATCTACTTGATGTGTGTGTCATAGTATATATAGACATTTTAATTTTCTCAAAATCAATGGAAGAACACATCACTCATGTCCGTTCAGTTTGGCAAAAATTAAAAGACAATTCTCTATATGTAAAACTAGAAAAGTGCGTGTTTCATACTCGAGAAGTTGAATTTTTAGGCTACTGGCTCTCCCCGGAGGGCATAACCATGGACCCAAAAAAGATTGAGGCTATCTTAAATTGGCCAACCCCAACAACAGTTGAGGACATCAAGCGGGTTTTAGGGTTTGCCAATTTCTATTGTCGATTCATATCTAACTTTTCAGAAAATGTAACACCAATTACTCAATTGTTAAAAAAAGGGAGTTAAGTTTCACTGGAATTCGGACTCAGAATCAGATTTTACAAAATTAAAAAAAGCCTTCACCTCAGCACCCATCCTTATACACCCAGACCCAGATAAACCATTTTTTTGTGGAAGCTGACGCCTCTCAAAACAGCATTGGGAGGGGTGTTATTACAGAAAGATTCCTCAACTGGACGACTCCATCCAATTGCCTTTTACTCGCGCAAGCTCTTGGCAGCTGAGCAAAACTATACAATTGCTGAGCGAGAGTTATTAGCCATAAAGGCGGTATTTCTTGAATGGAGGCATCATTTACTAGGAGCTAAACACACAGTCACCGACCATAAAAATGTACAATTCTTTACTACCATCAAGGCCTTAACCCCAAGACAAATGCGATGGTTACTTTTCTTTAGTGAATTTGATTTCATTATTACATATCGTCCAGGAGAGAAACAACTACTATCAGATAACTTATCGAGGTTAGTTTGTGACAAAAAATCCGAGAAAAAGAGTGATTCACCCAACATAATTCCTCCAGAAAAAATAGTAGCCATCACTACAGCTGAGACATTCCTAGCTCAATTAAAATCATCCTCTAAAACTATTAACAAACAGAAATGGCTAAAACAAAAAGAAAATTCCATTCAGGAAGGTTATCTCTTTCACAAAAAAAATGTTTCTCCCTCAAAAGGAATTGCAACAGCAGGTCCTACAATGGAATCATGATTCCAGTACTGCAGATCACCCAGGAATTAAAAAAATAGAGGAACTTTGTCAAAGATATTTTGGGTGGCAAAATATTAGTAATGATGTCCAACAGTATGTGCAATCATGCCCAACTTGTGCCAGGCAAAAAGCATCCCATCAATCTCCCACTGGACTTTACAACCACTACCCATTCCACCATCCCCTTGGCACACGATCAGTCTAGATTTTTTGTCACGGATTTACCTGAATCTAATATGTTTACTACTATCCTAGTAGTAGTAGATCAATTATCAAAAATGGGACATTTTATCCCCTTAGAAAAGTTGCCATCTGCGATTGAATTCAGTAACATCTTCATAAAACACATAGTTAGGTTACACGGATTGCCAAGTAAGATAACTTCAGACAACCCCCCATTTGTGTCAAAAATGGAACCAATCCTCAACCATTTGAAAATTGAGATAGCTCTATCATCCGCCTTCCACCCACAAACCGACGGTCAGAAAGAAAAACGTAACCAATATTTAGAGCAGAATTTGCAATGTCTAACCTCAACAGTTTCTGCCAATTGGGATGAGGTCCTACCCCTAGGTGAATTCTCTTACAATAACACCCATCATTCAGCCTTAGGTTGTTCACCTTTCTTCTTCCTCACTGGCACACATCCAAGATCCCTTCCTGACATTTTGCCAGATATTTATCACACAATGCCTGCAGTAACTGAAAGGATTCAACTTCTGCATGACTTGCAACAAAAGGCTAAGAGAAGTTTAGCTAAGAGTAAAGAAAAAAGGAAACGTGCTGCAGATAAGCATAGGAATCCAACACCAGCATTCAAAATAGGTGACTTAGTTTGGATGTCCACTAGAAACATTCAAATTGACTGCCCTAAAAAGTTGAAACCAAGGTTTATTGGTCCCTATCCGATTGAAAAAATCCTAAACCCTGTTTCCATCAAGCTAACCCTATCTCATGATTTCACTATCCACCCACCCTCCTGAAACTGCATGACCCAAATACTAGACAGGACCATCCACCTCCACCAATTGTTGTAGGAGATCATGTAGAATTCGAAGTAAATCGCATATTGGACTTTGAAGCCCCTCTCATAATTCGCGGGGACTTTAACTACCTTTTAAAAAAGTAAATTGGATAAATCCTCTCCCCGCACTCAAATCACTTCACCACGACTCAAAGCCTACTTCTTTTCTGTGCTAGATAATTTAAACCAATGTGATGTATGGCATAAATCAATGGCAATTCCAGAAAGTTTCCCTTTTTTAGCAAAAAGAATGGTCACTACTCTAGGATCGATTACCTCTTTATGGAGCTCTCAGAAGTTTTGAAAAGTCAAAAAAGAGATTACTTGCCTATCCATTTATCTGATAATGCAGCACTATATATTAAAATCGAGCTCCCCTCAAATCCCATCACTAGAAGGTGGACCCTGAATAGAAGATTACTTTTGCAACCAGATATCAGGAGTAAGATTGAAAGGACACAGCTGACTTTTTTTAACTGGAACTCAGTGTCTGCCCCTGCACACATGGTGTGGGGCACCTTTAATGCTTGGTTGAGAGGTCACCCGAAGTTTGCTTCGGCGGGCAGAACAGAAAAACGGAAAATTGCTTCTCTAGAAGATCAGCTAGCAGTAGCAGAAGCAAATCTGAAGTCTGGGCATTTCCAGGGGGCTGATAAAGCTAGCCTAGTTGGGAGAGTTGGAGACTTTCAATCTGAATTTAAACTCATGATAGAGGGGAATATGCTTCAGAAATGGGAGGTCAGTAAAATAAGAGATTTTGAGCAAGGGGTGATATGTGAGAAATTGTTAGCAATGAAGTGTAGAATGGATAGATCACACAACTACATCAAGAAGATCAAATTAGAAAATAGGGATCAGGGTGTTCAGAATTGGGAATGTATTGAATTCTCAGAATTCGTATCAAGAGGATTTGGTGGTAGATGAGTTCGCACTGGATCATTGGCTCTCAAAACAACAGCTCCCAAAGCTTAGCACTGATAGTCTAATATTTCTTAACCAGGATATATCAGGGGAACGAAATCCTGACTGCTCTCAATAAAAGTAAGAAAGGGAAAGCAGCAGGACCGGATTTGATCCCAAATGAAATCTGCGTATCACTGGCAGAAGAAATTATTCCGATCTGGATAGAGGTATTTAATGGGATATTGAGGGGCACTTCTCCACTTCCGGACTGTTGGAATGATGCTGCTATCACATTCATTTTAAATCCTGTGAAAGACCCGACTCAATGTCAGTCTTACCCGCCCAATATCTCTACTGAATTGTGATTATAAAAGTTTCCCCAGGATATTAACAGCTCGACTAAGTAAAATTGTCAGGCCTATAATCCATAAGGACCAGAAGGGCTTCCACCCTGGGAGGCAGATGAAGATCTAGTGCATACTCAAATCAGCTCGATAGACCTTGCCAAGACACAGTGTGCTGCATTGTCAATAATCAACCTAGATGCTGCAAAGGCCATTGACCGGGTCTACTGGCAATATTTGAGTAGGACATTAAAGGCTTTTGGCTTTGATGAGACCTTCATGGATATCCTTAAAATAATCTATAAAGCTCCTTGGGCCCAAATAATAGTAAATGGTAACCTCACAGCCCCACTACAAATAGGGCGAGACATCAGACAAGAGTGCCCTTAATCTCCCATCCTCTTTGACTTATATATCGAGCCCTTGGCCCAAAGTCCAAGGCAAAATAAGGATATAACCCCCTTTATGATTGACGAGTTCACCAGGAAGATTGCTCTTTATGCCGCAGCCGACTCATTCATATAGGCCGGCAAAGGGATTAGGCTATCCTGGGAAAAGCTAAGACGGAAGCTCACTCATGGAGGTTTGGGTCTTCCAGATCTTCTACTATATTGCTGGGCACACCAGCTAAAGAACTGTTGGATACTTTTATTGAGGCCAGATAGCACCTTGGCTGGTCATATGCATAAGGCTATGTTGGCTGACAGTGCTGAAAAGAGCTTCATGTATGAATGTGGTACCTCCAAATTCTTTAAAAGAGTTCATCTGAAGGTCTGGCATGCTGCAGCAAAGCTATGGTTTGACTGTTGCTCATGCTTGGGCATGTCTTACTACAGTGAATGGGCTCCTGTGTGGGAATCCCCAGGAACACCAGAGTGCCTTTTAGATTCCCTAGCAAAGTCACTGAAAATAGCTGGTGTCACACGTTGGGGGGACATAATTGAATGGGATAGCTGCTTGCCCTGGGATACCTCGAAGAACTTGACCAACAACACACTATCTAGGTTTAAGTTTTATCAAATCTCAACATGGTATAGGAGTCAGCAATGGCATCCTCCATCTGATAACTCTATCAAGAAAGACCTGCAATACTTAAAACCATGAAAGAAGGAGGTATTGCTTTGGTATGGACATTTACTTGCTGTATCGGACAAGAGTTTGAGCCCCCCCTTTCTGGTCTGGAAAAAGAGCGTGCCTGACGAGGAGCTGAATAACATATGGCAAGTATCTTTCGACATGCTTTATTTCTTGATTAAATCTGCTGCACTAAGGAGAAACTACTTTTTCACACTTCACAGGATCTATTGGACCCCACAAAATAAGAGGTGGCGGAGATGCCAAATGTACAAGGTGGGTGCCTAGGTAGCTGATGGCCTCCACATGTTTACCACCTGCCCGCTGTTAAAAGAGTTTTGGGATAGTGTGGTTAAGACAATGTCAGACGCATTAGGCACAGAAGTAAAGGTAAGCCCTTCTCTAATTTTGTTTGGCCCTTTGCAGCTATCTGAGGGCCGGGAAGGTCCTTCGGGGCTACAGAGTACATTTGTTTTTACTTGACTCTTCTAGCAAGAAGGGAAATATGTAAAAACTGGTGCTAGGCAGCCTCTCCAACATGGAGTAGCTGGCGTAACTCTATGAGATTCTTTAGAGACTTGGATCAAAAGGTTAGTTGTCTTAGGAAAAGAACAGAGCTTGGATTCTTTTAGAGCTTATTAGACATAGAACAGTAGGTTGTTGAAGAAACATTAAGTCCAATGATTACACCTCTTGGTCAGCTCATGATGTATAATGCAGGTTGGATATCATATCAACATCAGCTGAGATGAGACCTCCAAGATATAAGCAATTGGGACGGTTGGGACCGGGAGGATGATTAGTCATTTGAGGTTATATGAAGAAAGTACTGATTACATTGATTCCTTTTTGAGAAGGTGATGTTGCCAACTACAAAACTTGGATAGTTGTGGAAGACAGTTACTTAGAAAAATAACGGCTGGGAATCAGAGGCCCGCTACTCCAGGCCACTACAATTACTGCAGGGCAACCAGTGTCAAGTTCAACTACAGTGCCTGAGGGCAGTGCAGTTGGCTTACAGCTGCCAAAACCAACAACACCAAGAATGATATCAACAACAAGAAGAACAGCAGAATCAACGCCGCCAAAATCCGCACAGGAATGGTTTCTACAGCAAGGGCTTGTTAGGTCTAGTGCTGAGGCAAAGACAAAAGAGGAGAGTAAAGCAGAACATCCCTGAGCATTGAGCAGATGGTCAGACTCCAGGCCTATCTGGATGACCCAACAGCGGTCTACATTGATCAAAACCCATTGCTGTATTCGTATGGGAAAAGGCGCCAATTGGAAGTGCTCAGCAGGCTGGTGATAAACTATCTGGCTTGCCCTGTCGCAAGTGTCTCTTCTGAGCATGTTTTCAGTGCTTCTGGTTCCATTCTGACAGTGCAATGGACCAGTCTCTCGCCCCAAAATGTGGAGAGGTTAACAATGATCAAAATGAATCAGTACTTCATACCACCAGATTACACCACACCTGAAGTACCACAGCAGGAAGATGATCAATCAATCAATCAATCAATCAGAGTACTTGTAAAGCACACTACTTACCCGTGAGGGTCCCAAGGCGCTGAGGGGAGGGGGGGTGCTGCTACTGCTCGGAGAGCCAGGTCTTGAGGAGTCTTTTGAAGGTGAGTAGGTCTTGGGTCTGCCGAATGTGGGTAGGGAGGGTGTTCCAGGTCTTGGCGGCAAAGTAGGAGAGGGATCTGCCTCCATAGGTCGTTCATTGGATGCGGGGGAGAGCGGAGAGGGCAAGGCTGGCGGAGCTGAGCTGGCGGGTGGGGTTGTGGAAGCTGAGTCTGCTGTTCAGGTAGGCTATTGAGGAGTGCTTTGTGTCCGTGGGTGAGGAGCTTGAAGGTGACCCCCCTTGTCAACGGGGAGCCAGTGTAGGTCTCTCAGGTGGGGGTGATATGGCTGCGGCAGGGAAGCATTGACAATCAGTCGGGCGGAGGCGTTTTGGATGCGTTGTAGTCGCCGTAGGTGTTTGGCTGGGATTCTTGCGTGGAGTGTATTGCCGTAGTCCAGTCTGCTGCTGACGAGGGCCTGTGTCACCGTTCTTCTTGTTTCGGTCGGGATCTACTTGTAGATCCTGCGGAGCATGCGGAGGGTGTTGTAGCAGGAGGAGGAGACGACGTTGACCTGCTTAGACATGGAGAGGGAGGAGTTGAGGATGAATCCTAGATTGCGTGTGATGTGTGGCATGGTCGGTGGGTGTTGATGCTGTTCCCAGTGTGGTCGGCCAGCAGGAGTCGTCCCAGGCTGAGGAGGTTGGTCAGAGGATGAGGACCTCCGTCTTGTCCGAGTTCAACTACAGATGGCTGCTCCTCATCCAATCGGCGACGGCCTTCATTCCCTCGTGGAGGTTGATTTTGGTGGTGTGTGGGTCCTTGGTGAGGGAGAGGATGAGCTGGGTGTCGTCCGCGTAGGAGCTTATGTTGAGGTTGTGATGGCGGGCCACTTGTGCGAGGGGGGCCATGTAGACGTTGAACAACGTTGGGCTGAGGGATGAGCCCTGGGGGACGCCGCCGATGATGTTGGTGACTTCGGATCGGAAGGGTGGGAGGCGGACACTACGAGTTCCGCCGGAGAGGAAGGAGGTGGTCCAGTCAAGAGCCTTCTCTTGGATTCCGGCTTCTCGGAGGCGTGTCCTTAGAGTGTGATGGCAGATCGTGTCAAAGGTGGCTGACAGGTCCAGGAGGATGAGGGCTGATGTTTCGCCATTGTCTAGTTGGCGCCTGATCTCATCTGTGGCGGCGATGAGGGCTATCTCGGTGCTGTGGTTTCGTCTGAATCTGGACTGGGATGGGTCCAAGATTTTGTTGTCTTCGAGGTGGCGGGCCAGTTGCATGTTGACGATTTTCTCGATGACCTTTGCCAGGAACGGGAGCAGGGAGATGGGCCGGAAGTTCTTGAGGTCCTTGGGGTCTGCTTTGGTCTTCTTGAGGAGGGTGTTGATTTTGGCGTGCTTCCAACTTTCCGGGAATGTCGCTGTTTTGAAGGAGATGTTGATGACCTTCCGTAGTTGGGGTGCGATGGCTGCGTCTGCTTTGTTGAATACGTGGTGTGGGCACAGGTCAGACGGAGATCCTGAGTGAATGGAGTTCATGACCTTGCCTGTCTCGTCGTCGTTGGACCAGGAGGTCAGGCGGTTGGCGCTGGTGGTGTTTACAGGGGAGGTGGAGTCTGGCGTTGTCGGGGTGGTCGTGGTGTTGAAGCTGTTGTGTGATGACAGCGACTTAAGTCATGGAAGTAGTGTGTTAGATGACCTACTTCTGGGTGAACCACCAGAGTTTGAGGATGAGCTCTGTAGTTCCTATTTCCCTCTGAGCATTGGAATAATATACACTATAGTTTTGGCATAGAACTGAGGTCATTATGCCTCTATAGAGTACATTAAACTGAATTACTTTATTTGCCAGCTAACTCAGAAGTCACTAGAACTGTTTTCAGAATCATGGAAACATTAGATAACAGTTTCACTCAGTCAATTGTGCATGCTTAGTGTCTTCAGAGTTACACAGAGATAGATAGACGGGCGTTTCAATAAAAGGATTTATTGAACAGTCGTATTCCTCATGCAAGAGATATGAGCCGTTACAATTGCAAGACTCTGAAACATATTATGTACAGTGTAAGCAGTAAGAAAAAATAATACTGCAATATCATGGTCTTTTAGCTATGACATATATTCATATGAACATACATAAGTAACACAGGCTCAAATGTGAATACTCGTCTGGTGCTTCTAAATAGTTCTACCCCAGCGTACCTAACCTAAGTGTAGTACGAGCTAAGAAGTAGGTGCTGTAAGCTATAGTATGGTAAGCTATAGTTTGGTATGCCAAGAGTCCGTCTAGATTCTAGTCTGCTCCATATCTTGCGAATGAGAGAGGTTGGAATCGCTTTCCGAATCTCAATCCCTAACACCCTGTGAAGGGAGTCAGGACACTGGAAGCTGGATTCTCTGCAAGGAGGATGACAGCGTCTGGTCAGGGCGTCAGGGGGGGGGCTCGAATTCCTTCTGAACTTGCCGTGGCAAGCCGTATCGAACTGTGTAACCAAGCCGTGGTTTGCCATGGTAATTGAAGGTGTATTTATACCTGGAAGGTACTTAGGAATGCTAGCAACGACGTAAAGTCGGGCAGAAGAAGACTTCATGAATGAACCCCTAAGGAATAGTTGTTCATGCATAATAAATGAGTTCTTGGAGAAATCAATAATCCAAGCAGGGAAAGTCCCAATGGCTTAAGGGTCTGGTTTCTAAAACTCGTTGTGACGTGGGATGGACGGATGTAGGTGACCATGCCTGTATTGGAAAGCATGGCTGATGCCTAAATAAGGAGCTAACTGACCGCTTGGTAACTAGGTGTACGAAAGGGCGCTCCACTGTATTTCTGGGTCACAGTGTCAAATCAATATTTGTCTATAACAGAGCCTTAAGCGGAAAAAGAGATGGTTACCTCACAACCCTGTCTCTACCAGCATGTGCGGATAACAAAATAGAAAGAAGAACCCTCCCTGAGTATTGAATACACGGTTTTGATAGTTTTCTGATTAATGAGGTAGAAAATATTTGTATCATTATGTAAGATACAAGAATTTGCTTTGTTTAAATATCGTTTATTTGGGTTTGCTGCCCTGAAGAAGTCAAGGATGCTTGATATAGCATGACGAAACACGTGTTGGCTGCTTATGATATGGTTTATGTTGGATAAGTACACCTCATTGAATATTTTGGACATACGGACAAGAGAACTTTGCTGTACCGATTGAAGAAAACTTGATTCAAAAACTAGAAGAATAAACCTATGGACATTGGAATTTATTTTTGTGACTTTATACATGTGTGCGCTCGGGCAGGGTTCTTCTGCCTAAATAAGGACTGGGATATTATGTCTAAATAAGGAAAAAGTGAGTTGTGCCTATACAAAGGGATGATTCTGGAAACCTATATACAGGTAACTAAATCGAAACACAACAACCACTCCAGTTCTAAATGACCGACATCACTAAATGCTAAACATGATAAACATACTAAAAATACGGTTACACATGAGTTACTACAAACATGTCTAAAACATATCTTTAAAATGCATTAAAAACTGTTGCCATGCATGAAATGCAATGGTGCCATACATATTAAAGCAAAGTTCCATTCTAAGCATATGCGTACATAGAATGCTAAATGTCAGGTTACATAAATGAAATTGTTTGACAAGATGGCAATTTGTCTCTGGAAGTGTTCAAAGAAGTATGTTCTCTATGAATAGTACTACTGTAAGCAGATTACTTTGCCACAAAAAAGGAAAAATACAAATTTGGAGAAAAAAAATAATTATAGCAAAAAGTTCCAAGTTTTGTCTTTTGTTTTTTAAAATGAAGGCCAAATTCAGAGTCTTCCCGGTACACTATGTGCTGACTCAAAAGTCAGTGTATGGGGATGAAGAAAACGTGAAATCCTCTATTCCTGTAGACAAAAAATTGTCTACCGTTGTAGGTGATAGTTGGAATGCATCGTTTAGAAGATTAACTGCACATAGATGCGAAGCATTGCCTTCAGCATTGGAAGCATCAGCAATGTCCGATTCCGATGTTACCTGTGTGCCTGTTGTTTCCTCTCGTACGTCAGCAGTGGCAATTTGCATCTGTGAATCAATGAATGCCGTCATCTGGATTGGTAGTCTCTGGGGACAACAGAGAGCATGGGCCGTAACCGGGTCCAGCAGAGTATCGATATCTGTTGGCATGACTGATGGGAGTGTTAGTCAGATGTCTAGCGCGCATTCTTCACTGCAAAGGAGGCAGCGTAGAACAGGTAAGATGCAATCTTGCCGATTGGTCTGAATGACAGAAACCATGAGGTATTTAATTCTCGTAGATGAGGTCAACCCAAAAGTTGTACTATGCACTCACAACACTTCTTTTCCAGAAGAGCTCTCTCCACGGTGCTGGGATTGATGCCGGTGGATTGGTTTGCCATAGCGTAGCAGTAGGAATAAAAACAGGATTCCTGCAAAGAGTGCTAGAATTAGCGGCAGACCACCAAAACACTGAGTGCACAAAGTTTGGAATGATTCCGAGGACTGCTTGAAAAGGTGTTAAAAGTCCACAACATACGTTCTGAAATACAAAGTTCAGCGAAGGGTTATGAGAGTGTTCAGAAATGTGGAGGCACTCAACAGGTAGTGGTCATTGGGTAGTATGTGAAGTTAGGTGGTTGGTGCTTCTTGATCTGAGATAACCCTTGTCTCAGAGAAAAGAAGGGGAGAAGATCTCAACCTTCTGTGTACATGAATGCATTGTCAAGCGCACACAACCTGCATCAGTATATCAATTAAGTTTGGTAATCATTCAATGAAAAGGATAAGATCCAACTCCAATGTTTTTAACTTATAAGGTGTTTATTCATCGAATATAAGTATTAATTTCACAAGAAAAACCAGCCGACACGTGTTTCGTCAAAACAGGGGTAATCCCGTTACTCTTCGGGGCTGGGAAAATAAAGTAGAAAATTGAAACAATACTATTAGAGGGAAGTGACAAGTGACAACACTCTTGTGTTGGGGGAATGAGTTGCAGGCCAGTGAGGGGGGCGTGAGGGGTGGGGAGGACTGGCTCAAGTCCAGTCTAGGAAGAGTGGAAACCTAGAAAGGGTGTGGGGAAAATGGCAGAGTGTGAGTTGAAGAATAAAGGAAAACCTAAGTGAGACATCAGATAACAAGTGAGTGTATAAGTGTGGTGGTGAGCTGCTGATAACAATGTTATAACTTCAAATGCAGCGACGCAAGTAGAGAACCACATGGTGAGTGTCATGTGGTGGAAAACGTTTTATATAAATCACAAACTGAAAAGCACTGACAAGTAAAAATGCGGAATTTGTTTGAATGTAACCTGAGGAATGAAAAGGAAAGAGCATGGAAAATACAAATGAAAAATTGTTTACATTGCTAAAGTGCGGATGGTATGTGGCATGCAGTGCCCCTACATGGTTGGTGTTCAAAATTGTGAAAAGCTATCAATCACAAGTAATCTAAATATGCACAGTACAGTCAAAATTATCCTGTTGAGAGTGAATCATCAAATGTCTACATCGCTAGTCCCAGGGTGGTGTTTCACGTCAAAACATCTGTACATGTTAAATATTCAAAATCATTGTATTGGTCCGGTATGTACATCGGATACATTGCGTCATGAGCACGAGAAAGTACTGATTATATTGGTCAGCAGAACTAGTGGTGTAGTTGAGCCATTAAGGAGAGAAAATTTACACAATATGCTATCTAAATATGTACAATTATTATAAAACATGACAGCCATAATGTTGGGTATTCACTAGACCTGAATGGGTAAGTAATCGCTGGATGTGCTATATATGTTTCTCCATCCCTTAAGTTTAGTGATATTGTGACATTAGCGCGGGTAATTCGTAATTATAATGGAGGAGGGGTGAGCAGTAATACTATTTGGCAAGTCACAGTACCGGATCTTTAAAATTGTAACTGACATACCTGAGGAGTGAAATGCTGAGAGTTGTGTCTGTAGAAGGGGCAAAAATAGTAGGGTATGAATATTAATAGTGATCGGGAGACTCCAATTAGTATAATTCACAGTGAATATTGCAACGATATAAAAGTAAGGAAGGCAAGCTACACTCACCGTCGGACCGGTGATATTTCCAACCCGGTCCTAATCGGGTGTATACAAAGAAAGACGCGTGGAGGAGGTGCTTGTAGCGCGTCTGGGTGGTGTGGGGAGGTGGAAAAAACCGCCGCCAGATGAGCGGTCGGAGGGAGCGGCGAAGCAAATCCGCTTGCCCTCGCTTATGAGCTGTAGTTGGAATTAAGTAAAAAACAGAAGGGCAGTAAGCCGAAATAAATAAAGGACAGGGGTATCTAAGAGAGGCTTGGGATGCAAGGCATCCCGGGTCACCTCAAAACATTAGCCAGTTGGTTAGCTTACCTTCCGATCGTTGTATCGAGGTGAGAGGAAGTCCGTGAATGTTCGGGTTTCTAAGACAATGGGTGCGGTTCAAAATGCGCCCTTTGAAGCGAAATCTTGATGACGTGAAAATCCCGCTGAAAAATTGCAATAACAACTAGTGAAAGTCAGGGATATGGTAGTAATAGAAAGTGGACTATGCCGGTATACGGCTGTGGGGTCTGACAGGTTTGTAACAAATAAAACACTGCGGTGCTGTTGCACAATGAAAATCTCCTCTTAGGTATGGCTATCACTATTGTACTGCGGGCTCGTCTGATTCTAGCATTCCCGTTCCTCTCTCCCCCTCATCCCTGTACCTTGCGGGTTCTTCCTTTTGTGGCCCACGACTAATCATACATGCGTTTCACCACTTTTTGGCCTTAAGACCAGAGAATGTTTTTTATAAATAAATATGATCTGTATTAGCCATACCTAAGAGGAGATTTTCATTGTGCAACAGCACCGCAGTGTTTTATTTGTTACAAACCCGTCAGACCCCACAGCAATATACCGACATAGTCCATTTTCTATTACTACCGTATCCCTGACTTTCGGAACACAGTGCGACGTTCTAGTTGTTATGGCAATTTTTCGGCGGGATTTTCACGTCATCAAGATTTCGCCTCCAAGGGCGCATTTTGAACCGCACCCATTGTCTTAGAAACCCGAACATTCACGGACTTCCTCTCACCTCGGTACAACGATCGGAAGGTAAGCTAACCAACTGGCTAATGTTTTGAGGTGACCCGGGATGCCTTGCATCCCAAGCCTCTCTTAGATACCCCTGTCCTTTATTTATTTCGGCTTACTGCCCTTCTGTTTTTCACTTAATTCCGACTACAGCTCATAAGCGAGGGCATGCGGATTTGCTTCGCCGCTCCCTCCGACCGCTCATCCGGCGGTGGTTTTTTCCACCTCCCCACACCACCCAGACGCGCTACAAGCCCCTCCTCCACGCGTCTTTCTTTGTATACACCCGATTAGGACCAGGTTGGAAATATCCGGTGAGTGTAGCTTGCCTTCCTTACTTTTATATCCTTGCAATATTCACGGTGAATTATACTAGAGTCTCCCGATCGCTATTAATATTCATACCCCTACTATTTTTGCCCCTTCTACAGACACAGCTCTCAGCATTTCACTCCTCAGGTATATCAGTTACAATTTTAAAGATCCGGTACTGTGACTTGCCAAATAGTATTACTGCTCACCCCTCCTCCATTATAATTACGGATTACCCACGCTAATGTCACAATATCACTAAACATAAGGGTTGGAGAAACATATATAGCACACCCAGCGATTACTTACCCATTCAGGTCTAGTGAATACCCAACATTATGGCTGTCCTGTTTTATAATAATTGTACGTATTTAGATAGCACATTCTGTAACTTTTCTCTCCTTAATGGCCCAACTACACCACTAGTTCTGCTGACCAATATAATCAGTACTTTCTCGTGCTCATGACGCAATGTATCCGATTTACATACCGGACCAATACAATGATTTTGAATATTTAACATGTACAGATGTTTTGACGTGAAACACCACCCTGGGACTAGCGATGTAGACATTTGATGATTCACTCTCAACAGGATAATTTTGACTGTACTGTGCATATTTAGATTGCTTGTGATTTACAGCCTGTCACAATTTTGAACACCAACCATGCAGGGGCACTACATGCCACATACCATCCGCACTTTAGCAATGTAAACAATTTTTCATTTGTATTTTCCATGCTCTTTCCTTTTCATTCCTCCGGTTACATTCAAACAAATTCCGCATCTTTACTTGTCAGTGATTTTCAGTTTGTGATTTATGTAAAATGTTTTCCACCACATGACACTCACCATGTGGCTCTCTACTTGCGTCGCTGCATTTGAAGTTATAATATTGTTATCAGCAGCTCACCACCACACTTATACACTCACTTGTTATCTGATGTCTCACTTAGGTTTTCCTTTATTCTTCAACTCACACTCTGCCATTTTCCCCACACCCTTTCTAGGTTTCCACTCTTCCTAGACTGGCCTTGAGCCAGTCCTCCCCACCCCTCATGCCCACCTCACTGGCCTGCAACTCATTCCCCCACCACAAGGGTGTTGTCACTTGTCACTCCCCTTTAATAGTATTGTTTCATTTTTCTACTTTATTTTCCCAGCCCTAAAGAGTCACCTGTTTACCCCGGTTTTGACGAAACACGTGTCGGCTGGTTTTTCTTGTGAAATTAATACTTACATTGGATGAATAAACACCTTATAAGTTAAAAACATTGGAGTTGGATCTTATCCTTTTCATTGAATGACTACCAAACTTAATTGATATACTGATGCAGGTTGTGTGCGCTTGACATTGCATTCATACGTTCTGAAATACATGCACAATATTGCTCGTATCAGACATGTTTAAGATACGTCCCAACATTTGTGTGAAATGTGTAGGGCAGTTTGTATTTAACAGAGCCTGTATCTCAGCAAAAGTCCTTGCAATTTGTAGAACATAGGTTTCTTTGGCCGAGGTCAAAGGCACGGTCTGTTGTAAAAGAATGGCTTTCATTCTGCTCAAAGCATCAATTCATATGGCCGGGATGCCCGCCACCGCCTCCCAACACCAATCCCCAAGGATGGGAGAAGTCGGACACAGGTTTGAACTTTTGGAAGGCGGGAGGGAGTCACCCTCTCGGCCGTATTTATTAAAATATGAAACAAAATTTAAAACATTAAATAAAAGTTTCATCATTATGTACAATTTTACATTTATTACATTTCGATGAAGACATGTTCTTTGGCTAACCTTAACAGCTCTCTAATACAAAGGTTTCCTAGCCGAGTCTAACATCCTGAAAATGCATACATTCTAAATTAAAATTGTACATCCTAGCATTAAGGGCCAACGGCAAGGTCTTAACCGGTGTCAGATCCCTACTACCAAAATCTCGCCCTCACGGTGTGAGTGGCGCATGCGCAGAGGACTCTACCCTCATTGCCAACTGTAACTTCCCTTGTCGTGGTGGGGGCCCCCTTTCCACTCTACGCCATCTTAAAGGTCGTCCGAGTTCCCGTGTGAGGTATCTGTAGGAAGGACAGCGTGGACTCCCCCCCATCCCCACACTCTCTATCCACCGTCGCGGATATCCGGCCCCCGGGAAATTAGTAGGAGGGGCATCTAGCCGCCTCCCCCCTGGGAGGGGCCTATGGCTGTCTCCCCCTAGGCGACCCATCCTTAGTGGGTGCCGCCTCCCCCCGGGTGCTCCCATCCATTCTGGGTGGCGCCCCCCTCTAGGGACCTTGAAATTACTGCTCACCGATCATGACCTTACCTCCCAACCAAAAAATAAATACGACAGTTGTTCACCTACTAAGGAAAGAAAATTCTGACATAGCCTTGATGTGTCCTCAACTGCTCGCTCCTACAAAGGAAAAACATTATCCTAAAGGCAGAAGTCACATCCTTATCTTAAACATTCCTTTACTTTTTCTACAAAGGAAAAAAGCCTATACATCTATTTCTCAGCAAAACTTTATTTAAACAAACATTGCCATAAGGGGCTGGTGGGTGGGTCAAAATTGCTGCTTGTTCCGTCGAGGGCTCACGAGCAATGAGTGGGTGCAGCCTTCAGAGCACAGGAACAAGAGGACGCTTCTTCGGATTCCCGCTCTATTTATCCTTCTGCGGGAGCGCGTGTACCCTCTTCCGGTACGCCTACTGGGCGTGGTCTTCCATGTAGGTGTCTAGGACAACCCCTCTTGGGCGGGAAAAGGCGCACCCCGGCTACGCCACTTCGGGCATACCAGCCGAGCCACGCCCCCCGCCCAAAATGGTTTCCCGGGGGGATCGGGGCACCCAACCATACGTTCGGGGGGACCGAGTGGTCGCCCCTTTCCATATGGCCGGGATGCCCGCCACCCCCTCCCAACACCAATCCCCAAGGATGGGAGAAGTCGGACACAGGTTTGAACTTTTGGAAGGCGGGAGGGAGTCACCCTTCTGGCCGTATTTATTAAAATATGAAACAAAATTTAAAACATTAAATAAAAGTTTCATCATTATGTACAATTTTACATTTATTACATTTCGATGAAGACATGTTCTTTGGCTAACCTTAACAGCTCTCTAATACAAAGGTTTCCTAGCCGAGTCTAACATCCTGAAAATGCATACATTCTAAATTAAAATTGTACATCCTAGCATTAAGGGCCAACGGCAAGGTCTTAACCGGTGTCAGATCCCTACTACCAAAATCTCGCCCTCACGGTATGAGTGGCGCATGCGCAGAGGACTCTACCCTCATTGCCAACTGTATCTTCCCTTGTCGTGGTGGGGGCCACTTTTCCACTCGACGCCATCTTAAAGGTCGTCCGAGTTCCCGTGTGAGGTATCTGTAAGAAGGACAGCGTGGACTTCCCCCCATCCCCACATTCTCTATCCGCCGTCGCGGATATCCGGCCCCTGGGAAATTAGCAGGAGGGGCATCTAGCCACCTCCCCCCCTGGGAGGGGCCTATGGCCGTCTCCCCCTAGGCGACCCATCCTTAGTGGGTGCCGCCTCCCCGTGGAAGGGGCCAATGGCCGCCTCCCCCCGGGCGCTCCCATCCATTCTGGGTGGCACCCCCCTCTAGGGACCTTGAAATTACTGCTCACCGATCATGACCTTACCGCCACAGGCCGGATAGTTGACCGACTATCCGGCCCCCCCTACTCCTCCTAAAGGTCATGCTTCCTCAAACCCCTTAGCCACGCTATGAAGTCTCCTATGAGTAAGTCATTCCCCTCCCTGGACAGATGAACCCCATCATTCAGATACATGTGATCACCCCGAATACACCCGTGAGGAATGCTATGCAACTGCGAAGAGCGGAACAATTTACCAATTTTATTGTTAACCCTTTTCACTGAATGGTTCAGTGCTGACACCGAAAGGCCCCCCCGCCATACCTTCCTTGGGATCATGTGGGACCAGGCAATCGTGCAACCCGGGACTCTTTTAGCCAACCAGCTGACAGCCGACAAAATGTGTTCCAATAACACTCGTCTACCCAGTGTCACCAAGTCATTGCCCCCCAGGTGTACTATGACTACAGATGGCGGTGACCTTTGCCGCCCTAAGAGACCCTCAAAAAACGATTCGAATTGGTCAAAACAGAGCCCGCCCTTCCCATGGAAGGTCACTCTGTACCCGTATTCCCCAGCTGCGTGAGTCGCGTCACCTGCCTTGAATACGTCCCCGGCACGCCTCACATATGAGTGGCCCATGACCCATACCACTCTCTCTCCAGTCGGTGATCCTTGACCGCTGGTCTCCTGGTGCTGGGTCGACTGCAAATTCCGCCCCGCGTGACAGGCTCGCGAAACTGTAATTCAAACAAAAGACAAGAAGCGTGAGTGCATGTCAATTGATCTTTACAACATGTGCAATCGCACATACCTTTTGAAGCAATTCGAGGACCAACGTCCCAACTGTTTTACTTCCTCCGCACTCTGACCCCTGGCTGTAGCCTCAGTGGCAGCCCCTATCCTAAAGGAGTGGGTCCCAAAATCGCACAGGCCCATGCCCGCAGCAACGATTGACAGTGCTAGCACCCTCTGGAACTGAAATCTCGTCAGTGGGGTGCCATCCTTGTGCCTCAGCAAACTCCCCCCCATGTAGCCGCCCTCAGTGCCAAGTATTCCTCTATACACTTTATCGGGCACGTGGGGGACCCTCGCGCGCGCTGCACGATAACACTATTTCCCATAGCTCCCTGGTCAGTCTTGGACCTGGCTATCGAGATCACCATTGAATAACCCCTAACTTGGACATGATCCCTGCACAAGCCTCCCTCAACATCTTTCATGTTCTTTGCGACAAGTTCGCTCACCCGCATAGCCCCATGGAATGCCAATGCGAAAGCTGCCCGGAACAGAACTGCTTAGAAATTGGAGGAGCACGTCTCGTCCAATTTTGCTACGAGTAGAGACAACCTGTCCAAGCCAATCGGGCGCCTCGCATCTTGCTTGCGACCCTCAAGGCGCTGCCAGCCGCGAAGGGCTTTCTTAACCAAAAAGGAACCCGTCGGGTCTTTTATGCCATGCACCTGTGCCATGAATGAAATGGCCGCCCTATGTCTACTGGCCGTTGCCGCTGATCGGCCTTCTCTGTGTAGCGCTACCAGGAACCCCAGGAAGGATTCCTCCTGACCCCAGCTCTGTCTCCCCGTTGGGCCCAAAAATGTGCAGTAGGAACGAAACGCTCCTTCGTATGCCTTCCTTGTCCTGGGGGCTAAGCTTGCTGCCACGAGGTCCTGTAATCCGAGGCACCGATTAGCCATAGCGCTTCGGGGAATGGTGCCGCCACTAGGTCCGCTGTGGGTAGATAGCCCCTGAGCGCCTGCATATGTGAACGAGAGAGTGCATCAGCTGCATGATTCAGTACGCCTGGCACATGTTTCGCCCTGAACTGTACATTCAATCTCATGTAAAGTAGTACAATTTCTTTCAACAATCTCAAGATCCACTTGCAGCGGGCTGCCTGCTCGTTAATGCACTCGACCACCGTCATATTATCGGACCAAAACACCACTGAGCGGTCCCTGAAGTCGTCTGGCCATGCCATCAGAGCAACCCAAATGGGGAATAACTCCAAGAACCCAATGTTACCTGTGAGACCGCTGGAGTGCCACCACGTCGGCCATACTTGCGCCGACCATCGGTTGCCAAAGATGGCGCCAAATCCCACGCTCCCAGCTGAGTCAGTCCACAGACCAAGTTCGTCTGAAGACGCTGGTGGCTTGTTCCACACAACTTGACCGTTGAAGTCCGCCAGAAATTATTATTATTATTATTATTATTATTATTATAGAGGCTTTTGTAGCGCGCTCTGTTGCTAAACCAATAGTATCCTGGCGCGAGAGAAAGGGGAGACAGATCGGAGTGAATCCAGAGTAGAGAAACAGCCATTAAACAGTGATGTTAAAGAGATGGGTTTTTAGGCCCTTCCTAAACACCATGATGGATGAAGTTGTTCTCAAATGGAGAGGAAGGGTATTCCAAGCTCTCGCAGCTCTGACAGAGATGGATTGGCCACCGAGCCTGCTGTATTTAAACTTTGGTACATTCATTTGGTGAAGATTAGTTGACCTGAGAGGGCGATTAGGAACATAAAGGGAGAATCTTTTCCTTAGATAAACTGGACCAGTTTGATGGACTGCTCGGTATGCCAGAACAAAGATTTTAAATAAAATCCTCTGAGCAACTGGAAGCCAGTGAAGGGTTCTAAGAGGTTGACGAACACTAGAGCTTCTGGGTATGTTAAACAAAAGCCACACTGCTGCATTTTGAATGACTTGGAGGCGATGAATCAGATAGGCCGGAAGTCCGCAGAAGAGGCCATTCGCATAATCCAATCTGGATAATATAAGAGCGCGAATTACCGTCTCCTTGGCCTCTCTCGGGAGCAAAGGAAGAAATCTGCGTAATGTTTTGAGTGTAGAAAAGCAAATCCCAGTAAGTTTTTTTAAATGATCCTCAAAGCTGAGGTTGTTATTAAACCAAACTCCTAAGTTTTTTGCAGGTCCACCGATGGATTTGGGGCATGGCAGATCGGTGGGCCAGAGAGAGTCGCTAAAGTTATCTGGAAAGGAGCCATATAGCAGGATTTCAGATTTGCTTTCATTACATTTAAGTTGGGCGCGGGCTAGCCAACGAAAGACCGATGATAAACAGAATTGAACTCTCGACGTGTCCAAGTTATTTTTTGGCCATGTGAACAGAAGTTGTGTGTCGTCAGCGTAGGCCATAATTTTTGCTCCTAGCTGTTCCGCAAGATAAATGAGAGGGGTCATATATATATTAAAAAGCAGGGGGCTAAGGGTGGAGCCCTGTGGAACACCAGTTGTAAGTTTTTTGGGAGAGGAGGCAAAGGGTGGCATCCACACTTGCTGAGATCTATTATCTAAAAAAGATGTCAGCCAGTCAAGAGCAGAGCCTGTTATGCCTATGGCCGCTAATCTGGTAAGTAGAAGGGAGTGAGGAACCGTATCGAAGGCGGCAGAGAGGTCCAATAAGATCAGAGCCGCTCTGCCACCTGCGTCCAAACATTCCCGGATAGCCTCAGAAACTTCAACTAAAGCCGTCTCTGTGCTGAAGGCTGCTCTAAAGCCTGATTGCGCTGGGTGAAGAGCCTGAGAGCTTTCAACAAATTTGTCCAGCTGTGTAAAAGCAACCTTTTCGCATATTTTTGCCAGGGCCGGCAACAGTGATATGGGCCGGAAGTTAGCGGGGACCGTAGGGTCTAAGCCATTTTTTTTTTTAAGTGGTAGCAGTTTAGCCTGCTTCCAGCATGCCGGAACAGTGGCAGTGGAAAGAGAGTGGTTGATAATGTGTGTCACCTCATGGCCAACTGTATTAGCCAGGCCCGCAAGAACTCTGGCAGGGCAAGGGTCAGAGGGGGATCCTGATTGTAGGGTAGCAAGAATTTTAACAACGTCTTTTTTGTCAACTGGAGTAAAATGGACAAACTGATCCGTAAGGACAGGCATAGTGGGGGATGGGATAATCATTGAAGGTGGAAAATATTACATACGGTGAGTAAATCGTCTTGAATTTTGGCGATTTTGTCCACGAAGAACACAGAGAGTTCTTCACACCATTTGACCGAAGAGGTTAGTAGAGGTTGAGCAGCACATGGTGAAACAAAGCTTTTAACAATAGCAAAGATTTCCCTGCTATTGTTGTTAGCCTTGGTTATTCGCCCAGCGTAGTATTGACTTTTTGCCGATTTAATCGCTGCGTAATACCTCTTTTGCGCCGCCCTCAGTTCTTTCTTAGCCTCGGGGAGATAGGCTTGTCTCCAACGTCTTTCAAGTTTTTTGCAGCCTAATTTAAGATCACGGAGGGTGTGGGAAAACCAAGGTTTAGAAGGGGTAGAGCGCATTCTACAAACACGGCCTGTTTTAATTGAAGCAGCAGCTCCACATTCAATCCATGAGTTGAAAGAACGAACGGCTGACTCAATTTCAGAGGGAAGAGTAGGGCGAGAGGTATCTAGTTGGTCACATAGAATATCTATATTAATTTTCTGTGTATGAGCAGCTGAATGATTGATCTCAGCGGGGCGGGATAAGGGCCAGGTGAACCTAATCAACATATGGTCAGACCAGGTCACTATTTCGGGATGAGTCATATTTATATCAAAGTTAGTACATACCAGGTCAAGGACATGTCCCCCTGAATGAGTGGGAGCCTTAACCCATTGTTTTAGCTGGGCCATAGCAAAAGCATCATTTAACCGAACTGTATCAGGTAGATCTAGATTATCCACATGAATATTAAAATCCCCCAAAAGGAGATATCTAGAGTATTTCAAGGCCCGTGGGACTATTATGTCCTCTAGTGCCCCTAGAAATTTACCTGCATGGCCAGGTGGCCGGTACACCAGAGTACCCCATAAGGTAAAATGTGCCCCAAAAGATAAAGAAAAGTGGAGCATCTCAGCATCAGCTGGGGGGCCCAGAGGATCAAGAGAGAGTGTCCATTTTTCTCTAAAAATGGCTGCTATGCCACCTCCTCTGCCTAAGGGGCGATCTTGTCTAGCGATTTTAAAACCACGTGGAATAGCAAATTCGACCGCTGGATTGCATGTCTCATTGAGCCACGTTTCTGTGACAAAGAGGAGATCAAACTCATTATCACTCAGCAATTCAAAAATGTCATCGGAGTGCTTGACCAATGATCTAGCATTGACCAAGCCAGCCCGGATACATAACGTATCGATGGGAAGCTGGATAGGACCAATTAGAGTAGGCTGAAAGCGAAATTTGCATGCTTGACAAATCAGCAGAGAGTTATCAGCCAGCTCTCATCTATCCCTGCAGGGGCAGGAATTCGTACTAAGTGCCATAAGATACTCACGGGAGTAGCGAACTCTGGACCTGTCAGTAGATGGTAGAGCACCGGCAGGGGGGCTGGCCCTGGCCACGTCCGGGACACGGACGGGCACAGACGGGCCCTCCTTTGGCGCTCCTTCGGCGCGCAGACGGCGCGCCCGCTGCGCGTGGCCGCTGCGCGTCCTAAAGAGCATGGCTAATTATAGACAGAAGCCCCAACCTCCGCTGGACCGCTAACTCAGGTCCGGCAGGGTCTGACCCACACTTAAGATGGCGGCCGACCTAGCCCTCCACAGCAAACGGCACGTGAAGCCGCGGTGGAACGGGGCTCAGGGGGACCACAGTCAATGAAAAGCAAGTAGCGGTAGGTTTCTAAATGAGCACACAATACTTAACACAGTGATGGTAAAAATATTTAAAAAACGAGTCAGTTCAAATGCATCAGAAGGAATAAGGTGCAAGCAGAGGAGAGCCCTCGCAATCTGCTCGCCTTTCTCAAGCGTTGTGCCGAGGTACTGCCACTGCCTCTACACAAAATGCCAACCAAATACGCATATCCTGGCGAACCTCCGCCGACAGTCTCGTACGGTGGTGTCCTTCCTTGAGACCCACCATAGCCTGTGCAATAGAGCGTGAGAAGGGGCGGGCCATTGGCATCACTCTCAAGGCAAAGTTAAGCTGACCCACTGTTTGCTGCAACTGGTGCAGGGTCACTTTCTCCTTGCCCAGGCATTGTATGAGGGAAGCCCTGAATTTGGCTACCTTTTCCATCGGTAAACGGAAACATCATTCCACCGAATCGAGCTCAATTCCCAGACACTCCAGTGAAGTAGATGGTCCGACAGTCTTACCTGGTGCCAGTGGGACTCCGAACTCCCGCATGAGGATGCAGAAGTCCCGTAGCGCCTGCGCACAACTCGTATCGCCGGCTGTACCCAAAAACCGGAAGTCATCTAAATAGTGCATCACATGCTTATGGCCCGTGGCCTCAGTGAAAACCCACTGTAGAAAACAGCTGAACATTTCAAAATAAGAACAAGAAATGGAGCAACCCATCGGCATGCATTTATCCATATAATAATTCCCTTGAAATGCAAAACCTAGCAAGCGCTGATCCTGTGGGTGTACCGGGAGCAACCGGAACGCCGATTCGATATCTGATTTCGCCATCAGCGCCCCGGGGCCCAGGCGATTTAACATGGCCACGGCATCATCGAACGATGCGTACCGCACTGAACAAACTCCTGGGTCAATGGCTTCGTTCACCGAGGATCCCCTTGGGGCGGACAAGTTATGAATAAGTCTAAACTCCCCAGGGTCTTTCTTCGGGACAACCCTTAACGGGGAACATGTGAACTCCGCCACCGGTGGGCGATGAAAAGGCCCTGCCACCCTCCCCAAGCCGACTTCTTTTGCAATTTTCTTTGCTGCAACGCTTGGGTTGTGTTGGACAGATAACTGTTTTTTACAAAAGGAGTCCCCCCGAAAATCCCCCGCCGGGATGTGGAAGCCATGTAAGAATCCCTTCCTCAACACCCTGGCGGATACATGATCAGGGTATTTGTTCAACCAAGGAGTCAGAGCCATGATATCAATAGGTGTAGGCAATCGGTCACAAAGTCCTACCTCACTCTTGCTTGGACCCCCCTTTACCTCCCGTCCCACTGTTTTTTGATCTACAGCTACTCTCCGGGTGTGAGGAGTTCCCACAGCCCGCACATGCATGTCTGAACCTACATGTTCCCTGCGGTCTGTTACAGTTGCCTCTATTGAAGCCCCAACAAACCCCACGCTTGCCGCCATTCCCTCCGGTCTTGGGCTGATAGTCCCCACCGGCGCCCACTCGAAAGGGCACCGCAGGCTTTTGACGGATGAACCCCGACCCGCTCCCGCTCGGCAAGGACGTACCTGCCGCCCCTGGCAAGAGCTGCTTGTACCATGACACCGAGTCAAGGCAGTCCCAAGTCAAAGTAGCATCAAACTCTTTCGTTTTCCGAAATTTCATATCATAACCTTTACATTCATCCCCCTCATACATGGAATAAAAATCCATAATCCGATTCTGATAGCAAGTCAACTCGGTCATCAGTTCAGGCTTTCGTTCCCCCATGACTGCAATAAATATGGAAAAGGCCTTAACCCAGTTCGTTACTGTCTCATCAACCCTGAATTCCGCCATCTTGGCGCGCCATACACTCGGATGCCACAAATCTTTCTGGGATTTTGCATATTCCATCTCGCGATGGTCAGTCAATAGTGGAAACATGTTAACATATTTGTCCCCCCATATTAGTTCTTTTGTGGCCAAAGGGATGTGCTGTGTCACCCTTTCCCGCCTCGAGGGTAATGAACCCTCTCCCGCCATTGGCAATGTGTGCTTACCAGGTTCGGCCGTTATTTCTGCCGCCTTTTCCCGACCAACCGCAGGTCCTCCCGGCGCCACCTGTGGGGGAACAAGAGGAACATTCGCCGTTGCGGCCTCTCTCGACTGCCGCAATTGCTCGATTATTAGTCTGGCCTCCTCGGCCGGGTCTCCCGCGGCCACTGCCCCCCCTGCTTTTTTCTTAAGCCATGGCAACACCGCTGCCAACTGGATGGCCAACTCGGGAGGCATCTCTTCATCATTAGCGGGAGTAATTACAACCGGGATTGGCAAACCTATATCTGGGTTTGGTACCGGGATGTCCGCCGGCGTGACGCGGGCAACTGGGGGTACCTCAGGAACCGGGACCTCCCCAGAAACCGCCCTCCTCTTGACCCGCTTCCCCCTACCCTCGGGGACGACTCCCGGCAAGGCCGGGCCTATTACCTTCTTAGGGCGACCTGGGTTGCTCAGGGCCGCCAACTGTTTCTTAACCTCCGACAAACCTTGACCGATCGAATCAACTTTTCCGAGCTTTCGGTCCATGCCAGCCATTCGGTTCGACAACAGGCGTAATACCTTCTCCATCTCAGAACCCTTTCCTGCTTTCTTGCCAGCCATGGTTTCGAGTATTCTGCTCCTAGTCGATCAACGAGGTCCTGGATCTTTCGTACTCCAAATAACTGAAAGAGAAACAACAAGATTACAAGTTCTCAAAATTGCCGCTTGTTCCGTCGAGGGCTCACGAGCAACGAGTGGGTGCAGCCTTCAGAGCACAGGAACAAGAGGACGCTTCTTCGGATTCCCGCTCTATTTATCCTTCTGCGGGAGGGCGTGTACCCTCCTCCGGTACGCCTACTGGGCGTGGTCTTCCGTGTAGGTGTCTAGGACAACCCCTCTTGGGCGGGAAAAGGCGCGCCCCGGCTACGCCACTTCGGGCATACCAGCCGAGCCACGCCCCCCGCCCAAAATGGTTTCCTGGGGGGATCGGGGCACCCAACCATACGTTCGGGGGGACCGAGTGGTCGCCCCTTTCCATATAGAAGGGATGTTCAGTGAAGGCCATAAAGGCGACTCCCTGACTGTGTCTAATTTGGGGAACAAGTCCTGCATACAGGAAGTGACCCTGGAAGTAACCGTTACTAGATACGGGATGCCTGGCAACATGCCACAGCAGCTGTGATCATTCAACATAAGGTATCTCCATTTGAAAGTTGTCCAAAAATTGGATTAATCACTGAGGCTGGTGAACCGTGCAGCTGACATGACAAATTTGCAGTGGAACCAGTACAAGCCCTGTATTAATTAATACCCTGACATAGGAGAGAACCGCTATGTGCTTTTTCACAGTGTGTACCACTAAGAAACACTTCACACCACCCCACTCTAACATCTGTGTGTGTAAGGTAAATCCCTGGATGTCTTGATATATTCATTACCCAACCTTTCATATTTGTCTGCTGGTATATTTTTTAGGCAATACTGAAAATGGAAAGTTCTAACAGAGTTATTTTGCCATGTATGATCCACTCAGTAACTGGTTTTTCTGCTACCGTAAATTGCAATTTTTCCAGTTTTTCAATGCGCCTGTTCGATCTGTTTATCAGAGAGACTGAATTCTGAAAACAGAGACGTAGTGTAGATAAAACACCAAGGCATATAGCCTGCATGCAAGTTTTAAAGAGTCCAGCCTAATAGCAAAATAGAACGTAGTTGAGACTGGCCTTGTTGCAGCGTGGCCAAGTCTTGTTCCATAATATCTATGGCAGAGGAAACAATGTTGCCCAATGAATATATCCTGGATGACAGAGTTGTTAACCCATTGTCGACTACAGCGAGAGATTTCGCTAAATTAATACGATCAATTTCTCGTATTCTTTCTGCAGCGTCTGCTTGGGTAACCTTCCATATTTCATTATAAGCAGCTTAGATACCGGCATACATGAAACGTTTTTGACGTGGTTTTCTTGGACCTAGCTAGAAATCCCTAAGGTCTGCACCTTCTTTAAGTAAAGATAAGTGTTGTTTCACATCCTCGAGTGTAGATTTATGTAGCCAATCAAGGCATAATTTTCCTACACTGTATGTTGTTCCTACCCCTGGATGCTGTTGTTGAACATGACGTGGGTCTGGCCTATTGATAGTAAAGCCCTGTATATTGTTCAGGAATCTTTCTTGACAGATGTTTGTGTCTGTGGGCCAACCATTTTCCCCATTCAGGATCTGATCTGTAGTTTTGTAAAATAGTATGTACGTCGACCTCCCCCTGTGTAGTGCTGTTACTTGCAGGTGCAGGTGTGGACGGAGTGTTCATGTCTTTGATCTTGGCTAACCCAAGGCAAGACGTTTGTTGGACAGTGCCATTCAAAAACATTATTTGCTATGGGATAATACAGGCTCTAAACAAAGCTTATTTGCCCTCTACTTGCCAATCTTTTGTACCCCACACAGATTTTGTGTCAATTATGTCTTTCCAAAAGTCAAAACCCTGTCTAGACAGTTGGGCAATAAAGGCTGCAGAATAAATCTGTTTTGTATTGGTTAACATATTTTTAATTCTTGTTTTGTTCACATTTTTTAAATAAAATGTTTCTGTATTGGGTATGTTGCACCCTGAATATTATGGAAACTTCATTGCAAACGTGTTTTAGCCACCCCTTGTTGGTGTTCCCATTGGTTATACATAAATACATTTCTAGGTGAGGCAGTTTTATGCAAGAAATGATGACCATAGTGGTTGTAACAATAAAGCTGTTCATAGTCTGATGAACCCTCTAAATAATCATGATTAGAGAATGCAGCTGATTTTTCTAGACCAGACATCATGGTATTAACATTCTTGAAGTCCCAATCATCAGAAAAGGTACTGGAGGTAAAAAAGTCACTTAATGAAATTTTAAATAAGTATACAAGTATTTGAGTGGAAACTTTTTAGGTAACGCTGCACTGCTGCCTTTGCTTGAAGCATTGACAGCCAATATTATCTCACTGTCTATTCTTGTTTTTGAAAAAGTGATCGTAGCTAAGGGGCTGACGAACCACCTGCCAAGAAAGACCCCAATCACCTCCGATGCATACTACTGAACACCTGTTCTGCACACAAGCATGCCGTCGAGCTCTGGGACCTGCTTGACACAACAACCCTGCATATCGCCTTCCTGATAGAGACCTGGTTTAACGACTACTCCGCACCCGACATCGCCATAGCCATCCCAGATGACTACAAGATCACCCGCAGAGACCGCACCAACGGAGTTGGAGGAGGAATCGCCATCGTCCACAAGAACAGCATCAGGGTCTCGACTACCACTGATGACATGCTCAGCACTGCCGAACACATGCATTTCCAGCTCCACACAGACCCTAACTCCACCCACAGAGCCCCCAGATCCCGCTCCCAGTTCAGCGACTCCATCGCCGACTTGATCAGCACGCACGCCCTGACCTCCACCGACTACATCCTCCTCGCAGACCTGAACTTTCACCTTGAGAACAACAACGACAACAACTTCACAACCCTGATCGATAATCTTGCCAACTTCGGACTGAAGCAACTCGTCACAACGCCCACCCACTCCGCTCGCCACATGCTCAACCCCATCTTCTCCCGCACGTCTCCGTCTGCCACACCACCGAACTCCTCTGGACCTATCACCGCTGAATCCACTGCACCAACACACTCGCCCCGCTGAAGAAACCCCCCCACAGAGACACCAGCAAGAGGGCCAGCTGATTCATCCCAGAACTCATAGCCTCCAAGCAAGCCTACCGGAAACCAGAGAAGAAATGGCACAGTAAACAAACTCCGGACAGCCACGCAGCACACAAGGACGCCATCCACAACCACCACTACCTCATCAGGGCGGGCAAGAGGACCTCCTCCAAAAGACCCCCTCGACAACAACGCACACAATAGCAAGGAGCTCTTCAACATCGTGAAGAAACTCTCCAACCTCAGCTCCAACACCAACGACAACCCGCCGTCGCAAGCACTGTGCGACTCCCTCGCCACCTTATTCCACTGCAAGATAGCAGACATCCACGACAGCTTCAACACCCAAACAGCCCCAACAGACTGCAATACAACAGACCCTCTGACCACGACCCCCTGCTAGCCTGGGCCAGCTTGAGCATCGATGACACCTTCAAGACCATGCGCACAATCCACTCCGGCTCTCCGTCAGACCCATTCCAGCACCATGTCTTCAACAGAGCAAGCAGCTCCATCACGCCCCACCTGTGCAACGTCATCAATCTCTCCCTCAAGACCGCCACCTTCCCAGAGATCTGGAAACACGGCGAGATCAACGCCCTACTCAAAAAACCTAAGGCAGACCAAGAGACCTCAAGAACTTCCGGACCATCTCTCTGCTCCCCTTCTCTCCCAAGGTTATCGAGAAAAGTGTCAACAGACAGCTAACCCGATACCTCGAAGAAAACAGAATCCTGGACCCTTCCCAGTCAGGGTTCCGCAGCAACCACAACACCGAGACTGCCCTCATCTCCGCCATCGATGACATCAGGGCCCTGCTGGACAATGGCGAGACCGCAGCACTCATCCTCCTAGACCTCTCTGCCACTGTCTGCCACCTCACACTATGCGCACACCTCCACGCTGCAGGGACCCACGAATTGGACCACCTCCTTTCGCTCAGGCAGAACCCAGAGAGTCCGCCTCCCCCCATTCCGTTCCAAAGCCTCTGAGATCATCTGCTGTGTACCCCGGGGATCCTCCCTCACCCCGACGCTGCTCCACATTTACATGGCCCCACTCGCACACGTAGCCCGACAGCACAACCTCAACATAATCTCCTACGCCGACGACACTCCGCTGATCCTCTCCCTCACTGAGGACCCCATCACCGCCAAAGACAACCTCCACAAAGGAATGAAGGCCATCGCCAACTGGATGAAGATCAGCCGTCTGAAGCTGAACTCGGACAAGACAGAGGTCCTCATCCTCGGCTCCAACACTTCAGCCTGGGACGACTCTTGGTGGCCGACGGCACTGGGAGCAGCCCCGACACCCACCAACTACACACACAACCTGGGAATCATCCTCAACTCAATGCTCTCAATGACCAAGCAAGTCAACACCGTCTCCTTATCCTGCTTCAACACCCTCCACATGCTACGCAAGATCTACAGGTGGATCCCGACAGATACAAGAAAGACAGTCACCCAGGCCCTCGTCAGCAGCAGACTCGACTACAGAAACGTCCTCTATGCGGGAGCCCTGACCAAGCTCCTCAAATGACTAGAACGCATCTAAAACGCCTCAGCACGACTGATCCTCAATGTACCACGCCACGGCCACATCACCCCCCACCTGAGAAACCTGCACTGGCTCCTCATCAACAAAAGGATATCCTTCAAACTCTTCACCCACGCACAAAAGGCACTCCACAAGACCAGCCCTGCCTACCTCAACAGACGGCTCTCCTTCTACATCCCCAACTGCCAGCTACGCTCCGCCGACCTCTCACTCGCCACCGTCCAGTGCATCCGAAGAACAACCACCGGTGGGAGATCCTTCTCCCACCTCGCCGCCAAGACATGGAACACCATCTCACTGAGCCTATGACAGACCCAAGACCTGCTGACCTTCAGGAGGATACTCAAGACCTGGCTGTTCTAATAGTAGCGACCCCCCAGCGCTTTGAGACGCTCGCAGCTATGTAGTACGCTTTACAAATGATTGATTGATTGATTGAGGATTGTTCATTGAGGAAGTGCATGTTTCAATCGCCCCTTAGTATTGAAGTTGATCTAAGATTTCACTGACCTGTTTTTTAGCTTCTTGCTTACTTGGATACTGCATTTGTGCAGGAGGTTGATTTTTTTTACTGGATCTTGTGGTGAGGTGAGTCCTCATCCCATCCCACATGATTTTTTTTTATAATGCTGGGGCTTGGGCAACTGCCCATTTCTTGGCATAAGTATCTTTTAAATGTACTGGAACATGGTTGGAGAAGGCTGGCATAATGATATCTTCTCCATGTGGGCACTCCCTGACAAATTCTGGTGGCCAGTCCTGTTCTGCTAGAAGTATATCATAACCCTTTGAAAGTCTCTCCCAAAAGAGTACTTTCACTGTTCTTGGTATGTCTCCCTCCATCCAGAGTGTTATTTCATTTAACTTTTGTGGAAAACTAACCCTGGTGTCTATAGTCTCTACTTGTATTTACTCATTCAAGTCCACTTTCTCCAGAAGTTTCTTTATGTTCTGGCGAGCTATTGTTACTTCTGCTGCACTGTCCAGCATTGTCTATGCCTATTCTCCATTCTTGAGTTGTGTTCCCAGAATTCTCTGCATGTCTGAGCTTCAGACCTGCTACCTTTTTCATGGAGAATTGAGGTTTTGATTTGTTTTTCTGAACATGTTGATAGTCTTTGCACTTCACGCATTCTTCTTTGTGATCTGACTATCCTCTTCTTTTGGATGTCTGTGACGATATCTGAAAGGCACGAGAGGAACGTGTATCGGTATCTCAATACATGTCAGTTTTTTTCAAATTATCCCTATTCCTGAGGTTATATCTCTTTTCAGAGGGTTCCTTTTGAGGAGACGTACCTCGGGATTGAGAATGTTTCTCTTTTGAACGTTGTTTGTTATTTTCCCACTTCATTTTAGAAGATGTAGGTTTGTGTGTACTAGAGTCCTTTTCAGGAACTCCAGACAGTTGTGGTTTTCAAAGTTTCCCATCCAAACTGTCTCTGCCTAATTCTTCAAAGGATTTTTCAATTATTCTGGGTAGTTCTTGTTGATGTGCTGTTACATCAAATTCCCTTAAGCATTGGCGGATCGCAACAGATGCTGCCTCCCCTTTAATATTAGATGATAGGGACTTAAATTCCTTCCAAAATTGCTGTGGCGAGCCGTATTGAGCTGTGTAGCCGATCCGTGGTTTGACAAGGTAAGTAATGGTATATTTATACCTGGAAAGTACTTAGGAATGCTAGCATTGACATAAAGTTGGGGAGAAGAAGACATCATGAATGAACCCCTAAGGAATAATTGTTCATGCATAATAATGAGTTCTTGGAGAAATCAGTAATCCAAGCAGGAAAAGTCCCAGGCCTAGATGTAGGTAATTTTATTTTACCACTTCTTAAATCCCGAATTTTACCGATTCGGTATTTAAGAAGTGGTAAAATAGAGGGGGGGGATGTAGGTATTACAGAATTGGTAAATACCGAATCGTTAAGATTCAGTATTTACCGATTCTGTAAATACCGATTCGGTAATGCCCATTGATTCCTATTCGCATTGAAGCCCATAGGAATCAATGGGCATTACCGATTCCAGCAAGGGTGCAGGGGGTGTCACTTTGACACCCTCTAGCACCCCAAATACAGGCATGTGTGCCATGTGGCACACAGACATGCCCTAAGGGCATGTCTGTCTGTCACATAACATAGGTGTGCATGCACACATGTGCATGCACACCTGGATTCAGTATTTTACCATCCAATTGGATTGGGTGGTAAAATACAGAATTTGAAAGGCCTGTGGCACTGTAAACTGTGCCACCTACATTTGTAATTACAGAATCGGTATATTTACCGAATCGGTAATTTTACCGAATCGGTAATTTTACCGAATCGGTAAATATACTGATTCTGTATTTTTCAGCCCCCTACATCTGAAAACCCTAATACCGGTCAGAAACGGCCGAAATCTGCCGTTTCCGACCGGTATTAGGGCTCCTACATCTGGCCCCCAATGGCTTAAGGGTCTGGTTTCTAAGAACTCGTTGTGACGTGGGGTGGACGGATGTAGGTGGCCATGCCTGTATTTGGATAGCATGGCTGATGCCTAAATATGGACTGGGACATTTTGCCTAAATAAGTGTAATGTGAGTTGTGCCTATATAAGGGCATGATTTGAGAAACCTATGTACAGGTTTCTAAATCAAAACACAACAGCTCTACTTCCCTGACAGCAACTAGGCTTTCGACTTGTTACTTTCTTTGTTGCTTTGACACCCCAAAACAAGCACCCCAAAACAAGCCCCCCAAAAAGACACAGCTAAGGAATATTATTTACTTTTATTATTTGTTTTTGTCACTGCCTTTCCGGTTCGAATCACAACAAATCCATCACCATTGTCTTACTCTTTTATTGTCGGATTGGAGTTGCAACTGTGTGCAGTCAGTGAAGAAGTAAATCCACTCCTCCAAGTCCTGCTCTAGTCCTAACTCGTCCTAAATCCATTTCCCTCAAGCCGGACATTGGATGGAGAATAGTACAAGAAATCAGAAATGTGTGCCTGCCTTGTCGAGTCCCTCCAAAGAACATGACTGTAGCTTGCCTCCTTTCCGAGCCTAGAGGGACTGCCCCGTAGGAACAGGTAAATGATGGCATGCATTGGATGCTGACTAAGTGATTGGTGTTTGTGTTGCGGTGTTGTGTAGTGACATTATGTCTACTAGTCTTTAATCTACACATAAAAAAGTGACCCAAGTCAATGTTTCCCTTCTTGTTGTTGAATAATAAAATTGTACTACTGCAGGCCGATACATTGCATTTTTGATTCTGGACTTACTCAGTACACTACAGAGTTGGACACCATGATGATCATACCATACTCGCAGTCAGTCAGTAGGATCAGATATGATTAATAGAATAACTCAGGGCATTTTATGAAGCGGCCTAAAAGGTAACCAACAACAACAGTACCAGACCTACATGTGTAGTGGTGGGGGCGAATGTAGTGTTATGACTGACAGCGGTGCATTGATTTAGTTACTTAATTTAGAAAATGCTATGTTGCTGTGTATATGTGCTCAGTGCTGTCTGACTAAAGAACACATCTAAGAAAAGTGGAGGTTGGGTGGGCGCTGCGGGCCTGCTGCTAGTGTGTTGTTGTAGGTTAATGCTGGAAACAGAGTGGACATGATTTAGCCATGGCGCCTCTGAAAGTTTTCTTGTTGCACTCCTCCTTTATTTATGCAGTTTAACTTTACTTTTCTCCTCGATTTTTCAATATCCCTTTTGTTTTTCCCTCTACACTTACAGGCCGGCCTTTACACTGTGCTAAAATGGGAAAAACATTAACAACTCACACTTACCTTACCAATCCGCATCGGCCAGGCAGGTACCCACGATTGACGGATGGAGCGTCCATGGACGGAAGGACCAAGAGGAATGCTGAGATACAACTCCCAATTTGACCATAGCATAGCTATAGTATCATCATTTAATGTAATTCCTTTTTTCTCTTCAATCAATACGACTGTGTGTGTTGTTGTTTATTATGTTTGCTTATATTTGACTTCTACAGACATTTTTCTTTGCTAGCTTTAAAAGGAAGCCCAGTACAACAGCAGAACATAAAATGTATGTAACTTGGGTCTCTCTGGGGGCAGACAGGCAAGGCAATTACTTAATAATAATAAGTAATAATATATTGCTGCCCTGTACTATTTGTCTGGTACTACTCATCAAGTCATTATCATGCATGCATTTCCTTTTTCTCCCTTAACAGATTTATGATAGTCGTCTGCCAAGATTGTGTGTTGTCCATGTGTAGTGTTTGTCTTTGTCAAACCTTTCCCTAAAATACCCCTTCCCAACCATTCATCAAACCCTAACCCTCTTCCCGGGCTGTATGATTTATTGTGAGGTGTGACTAATAATTGATCACAAACTTGCTTGGACAGATGTGGTGAAAGCAACACTAGCTCAAGCAGGGCAAGGATCTTCTTCTGCTTGCCCACTCATGCTCAGTATTTGCAAGTCAATTTGTTTTCCAGAGGAACATAATCCATCATAATTAATTGCCGGCATCAATTCATCATCTTTCCAGCACTAAAGGTTACACTTGTCCACTTCATAGGTCAAGTCATCTTCAGTTTGTAACTTATACTAGGCTATGTTATGTTATGTTATTTAAGCTTGTAAAGCGCCTGGTTACACTGCACCAGTGTGTCCCCGCGCTATAGGACTGCCACGTTAAGCCACTCATCTGCTAATTCTGCTCACTCGAACATAGCAGAACCCGACCCTAGTCTTTGGGAAACAGGAATGTTTTCAGCTCTTTGCGGAAATTAAGCTCTGACTTCTCCAGCCCGAGCTCTAGAGGGAGTCTGTTCCATTTTTGAGCTGCCAAAACACGAAAGGAATGTTCTCCCATTCTGATTTTAGGAGCCTGCACCCTCCCTGTCCCGCTAGATCTCAGTTGACGGGTCGGGTGGTACGGCGTGAGCAGGTTGTGCAGGTAAGTGGGTCCTTTCCCTTGTAGGATGCGGTGTCCAACACAGAGTGCTTTAAATGCCACATGTCCCTTAATTGGGAGCCAGTGCAATGTTCTCAGTGCTCTCTTTGAAGCAACTCTTTTGGGCAGCATCAGGACCAGACGGGTCGCCGCATTTTGTACGCGCTGCAACCTCTGAATGCATTTGCACTGGCTCCCAAATATAGGACGTTTCCATAGTCCAGCCTAGATGTTATTAGTGCATGGACCATGGTCTTCCTGGCTGTCACAGGCAGATAGTCCAATGTCGTCCTGAGGACACTCAGCGTGCCAAAGCATGTGCCTGTCACTCGTTTGGTGTGGTACTCGAACGAGATCTTGTCATCGATTCACACCCCTAGGTTCCTCACTTGATTGCTGGGAGTGGGTAGAGGACCCAGCGCTGGAGGCCACCATGCTGAGGTCCACACTGAAGGAGCCTTCCCCACAATCAAGACCTCTGTCTTGTTTCCATTCAGTTTGAGGCAGTTATAGGCCATCAAGGCCACCACCAGTTGCGTATCGTCTGCATATGACACGACTTCCAGCCCAAATTTTTCTATGATCTCAGCCACTACTGTCATATATAGATTAAAAAGGGTTGGGCTTAGACTGGACCCTTGAGGCACCCCCTGTTTAAGCCTGATGGCTTTGGACCGAAAAGTTCCCTGTGCTACTTGGAAACTGCGGTCAGACAGAAAGAATTCCAGCCATTCCCATGCATTGTCCACCACTCCTCCCCTCTTTAGACAACGTAGCAGCGTGTGATGGGCCACAGTGTCGAATGCGGCACTGAGATCCAGCAGGATCAGTGCTGCCGTATGGCCTTCATCAGCATGTTTCCGTAAGGTTTCTGTGGCTAGCAGCAATGCTGACTCGGTCGAGTGGAGTGCACGAAAACCCGATTGAGTGGGATGGAGCAGTCTGTTGGCCTCAATACAGGCGGGTAGCTGATTATTGAAGGCCTTTTCTGCGATCTTGGTGAAGTATGGCAGGAGTGAAATGGGACGCAAGTTCTCCAGTTGCTCCATACTAATATTAGTTTTTTTTTCAGGGGGAGCACCACAGCCTCCTTCCACGTTTTAGGTACCTTGCCTTCCTCAAAGGAGAGCTCTAGTAGGTGTCAAATATAAGGCTCTAGAGTCTCCACACTCCCTCTCAGTGTTTTAGGTGACACAGGATCTTTAGGGGAGCCTGAGTTAATACTACGCGCTTTAGTACAAAGGATCTCACGGCATGGAACACTGAAGGTTTTGAGGCAGTCCGTGCTTTTAACATTGGTAGAGGTGTCTCCTCCCGAGTGTCCTTCTCTGGCCACTACCGGGAATGAGGAGTAGATTTTCTCTACCTTGTGTGAAAATAACTCTGCCATCCGATTGCAGGATTCCTCTGACCCTGTCATAGGAACCGTAGTGCTGGAGAGGTTAGAGATCTCTTTGTAAACAGAGAACAGCTCCTTCACTGAGTTATGTGCTCTCTCTATCCTATTGCTGTAGTAGGATTTTCGTGTTTTCCTAATTAAGGCGTGGTATTCTTTCAACATGATTTTATAGTCAACCCTATCTTTCTCAAAAAACTCTCTCCTCCATTTTCTCTCCAGGCATTTACATTCCGCTTTCTTGCCCCGGCGTTTAATCTTGAACCATGGGGCAGACTTAGTCTGTCTCCTAGGTGCATTATTCGAGTAAGGCGCCATACTGTCCAGTGCCTCCGAAATGCGCTTGTCCAGCGCCTCACAAGCTGCCTTAATACCCCGTCCTCCTGGGGGCCCACCCTGGCTTAGGGCCTTGTTTAGTGCCTCAGTAGAGAAGTTTGCCCATTTCCTACATCTGATCTTTGTTCCCTGCTTGCCATGGGTTGGAATTGCAGGTGTCACTGCCTTAAATGAGATCAAAAAGTGGTCGAACCATACCACGGGTATAGGGGGCTCAATGTGCAGCATCTCCCAATTCGCAAATATTGGGTCCAGAAGATGGCTATGGCAGTGGGTGGGCAGCTCTGATTACAGAGTAAATGGGAGTGCAGCCAGTTCCGGCTAAATTTCTTGCGCCTCCATGCTGGTGGCCTCATCAAAATGGAGGTTCAAGTCTCCCAAAATCAGGAACCACTCATACCTAAGAGCTGGCTGAGTAAGGCTCTCTATCAAGCTTGCAGCGAAACGCGCCCCCGGTCCTGGTGGTCTATATACCAGGAGTCCCTTGAGGATGTGTTTTTTTAACGCTGAGATCGAGAAGAAACCAGATTCACTGTCCACAACATCGGCCGTCTCAAGGGTGCACTGGATCTCGTGCTTACATATAATGGCAATCCCTCCACCCCTTCCCGCATGCCTATCAATTCTGCTGATTTCATAGCCATGAGGGAGAGCTTCTAGGATTTCTGGTGCCGAGGTGTCATCAAGCCATGTCTCAGTGAGGAATAGGACATCCAGCTGCTCATCCACCAAATGGTCATGTATTTCCACCCGGTTCTTCCTTAGCGATCTGCAGTTCATTAGGGAGATATTGAGCATCTGACCCCTCTCTCTGCGCTTCAGCTTTCCGCTTACGGCAAAAGAGCAATAAGTGCAGTTTTTGCTGTGGTTCTCCATGCTGATACAATGCTTACATTTCTACCCCAGTGTTGGGCACAGTGCGTGAAGCTGTTGAGCCCTATAGCGTATTTCTTCAGTCGAACCAGCAGGGGTGGTGGCCCCTTGCCCCGGCCGGTCGTGGACGGGCGCAGAGGGGCTAGCCTTTGGTACGCCTTCGGCGCAATGCCGGCGCGCCCGCTGCAGCGTCCGCTGCGCGTCCTAGCTAGCATCCGGTTTTTATGGGGAAAGGCAGGCCGCTCTAACACCACCCGCCCCTGCTGCCGGAAGTGGCTCCTCCCTCCACAACAAAAGGGAAACTCACGCGGTGGAAGGGGGAAGGGCAGACTAAGTTTCCAACAGTAAGTGCAGCAGTTAATTGAGCCAAGAAACCTTAGTTCTGAATTAATAGTCGAACATTTATAATTTTAAAACGAGTTGTGAAAAATGAGGCAAAATAGCAGCAAATACGATGAAGCAGCAATTATGTTCTTACGATAGCGCGTCCGCCACCATTATGTTTTATTTTACTTTAGTATTGCTTATCATCATCATGGTTTCTTGTTTGGCAGTCTTCTTGTGTACTGTACTTCTACTACTCGTTCACAAGTCTCCCTTAGGCGACTGATTGTCTAATTTTCTTTTTTTGCAAATGCTACTGTCAGTGTCTACTACCACTACCACTACCGCTACCACCACCACCATGGAATCTTGGAAAACAAAGCCATCATCACCATGCAGTCATCACTTTACCTAAGTATAAATAAACATCAATCAAAGGTAAGAGAAGACGTTTGGTGGAGGCATATTTAATAATATGGTAATTCATTAATTAATTCACACACCCACACTTCACAAACCCACACCCTTCTGAGTCTAGTTGCAGACCGCATAGACTAGGAGCAAAAACTGACAGTACTAGTAGGACAAGTCACAAGTGAGGGTACCGCATCTATCTTCCCACCCACTCACATTTTTTTTTATAGAACCAAGCGATGGAATTCTAGCGGTGGACTCACCAGTTACTCTTCAGGACCTTTATCTGCTCCTCTAGGTGCACCATCTAGAGGAGCATGCGGCGCTTGAATGCTTTACAGTTGCATCCACAGGGGAGGGCAGCAGTGTTCAATGAAGTGCGGAGGGCGGCTGCCAGACCATGGCGCCGTACCACTGGGGGGCATGGCTGGGGACGGGACATTTGAGAAGGCTGCAGCAGCTGCCTCCTCCTCCTCCTCTGCCAGAGCCCTCAGCCTCCGATATTCTGTATAGATGGCCTCCAGGTTCCGGCACTGGGCCATGGCTGCTAACTCCTTCCTGTTTGGTTGTGCTTTTGGTTGGGAAGGAGTAGAAAGAAAAAAGACAATTATAACCAATACTCTTACCAAAAACAGTAACACAAAATTAATTCTACACATAGTGGCACAGTAGCACTAGCAAGTATAGTACATAACAGGTGTGGTATCCTCCCACTTCCTCTGCCTCTAACATTTGTGGGAATTTCAGGCATTACTACTACTAGGTACTATGGATTAGACAAGTATTTCTCTCTCTGTCTCTTGTTTAGCTAAATTACCCACGATGTAGGCATGCCAACCCAGTCAGTTTGCTCCCTAAACAGACATACCTATGTCACAGACTCAGGTTATTTTTATTTACACCTGGCTGCAGGTAGGGCAGCTGTAGTCTACACCTACACAATTATCTTATTTTTCTATCATGGCCACACAGTGTTACATCAATGGCAACTGCTCAATTTCACCTTCACCCTGACTACTACAACAAGGCCGCTTGGTAATGAGTGGGTATGGGTACATACATACACAATATATATGCTGCTTGCAAACTACTGTGAGTCAAGGGAGTATTCTAAAATACAACCTTGAATCAAAAACCTTGAAAAAAAACAGTCCTTGTTTCTCTCCCCTGCATTTTTTCCATTTATCTTTGCATTGCTCTTCTAGCATTATATTTTTTAATTCTAATATTATTCTATTCACCTTGGTTTTGCAACTCTGGCATGTTTTATTTTTCTTTTACATTTTTCTTCATCCAGTGGCAGTCTCCACGTATGCTATGATGATTGAATACCATCCAGGCGTCCCTCCATTCACAGTAAACATGGCTATCAATCTTCTTAATCTCTCAAAAAACCTTTCACCAACAAAATATATTTGTAATTTTCATTTAAAGCACCCCCCATGCGTCCTTCCTTGCTTACCTTTGAGTTTGACCCATGAAACTCCCCGGGGGATTCTTCCTATCACCCAAACAGTTTTACTCACCCAGGCTGGCATCCTTTCTTCCACCTTCCACCCATCCTTCAACCACCTATGCATCCGATTCCTATCAGCCACCTATGCACCACAAGCATCCTTCTCCACCAGTCATATATTACATGTCACCTGTCCTTCCTCTGTCATCCTTTTTTCTATTTCTCGTTCAGCCCATCCATCAAGGTCGCCTGACTTTCCCAGCTTATTTGAAGTCAGATAGAAGAACCATTAGTTACTCATCACTTGCCATTTATGCTATTGCTAATGCTAAGAAAAGAGTGTCTTCAACCGTTGTTCACAACAACTTAGTTTCCATCAACAGTACAGTGTACAGCGAGTGTGTAACTTTTGTCAATAAGTAAGGAAAATAACTACCACTGCCCGCCCCTGCTGCTGTCTCACCCACCCCTGCAGCAGCTGCCGCATCTGCACCCTCCTAACTGGCGTCGCCTGCCCTGCTGCTGGCTTCGGCACTGGTGATCGGTACGCCTAGAAAAAACATTACACATTTTTTAGATGCCATATACGCCTCCCCCTATTTTTTTTTCACTAGCAAGATTGAAAATACAATGCATACATACACCACATGCATCACTAGTACAAATCAGCTACTAGAGTAGAGTAGCTGGTAGTATGTCCTATCCTATCTAAAATAGTAAAATATCTGATTGGAAAGAAGAGGACAACCCAAAGGATTGGACTCAGTGGCTAGAGCTATTGGTGAATCTGAGTTTCAAAACTTTCAAAAAATAGAGTGGCCAACTGGGCAAGCTACAGACAGACTAATATTAGTACAGAGTCAGAGGCAGTTAGATTGATGTAAAAAAACAGACACTAAAAAAATATATAATTAAGTAGGTAGGTAATGAAAGGATAACAAGAATCTAGAAACAGATAGATCGAAGAAGATCTAGAAAGAAGGAGAAGAAGAAGAAGAAGAAGAAGAAGAAGAAGAAGAAGATTTAGTGAAAAGTAGAATTAGGAAACAGAAATAATAGTTCGGAAAAAAAAGGTGCAGTAAAAGGTAGGAAAATATCATTATTAATACTAACAAGAGGAGGACTTACTGGGGCCAACATCAGAGTCCTTGGTAGAGGAGCGATCCTGCCCTGGGAGGCATCTCCAGCCCCCGCCTCAGACCCCGTCGTCTTCTTGCCCTGGATGCTGATCATGTAAGATATAATAAAGAAACAAAAACCGATTGGTGTGAAACAAACTAAATATTTTTTTTTAATGCTCTAACAATCTTTCTGGACAGGAAACAAATATTGTAATAAAATTGGCCTATCTAATCTGATGGACTAGTAGTTAGGTGGACCGTCTAGTTAATATTTATTAATCCAGTATTCCATCCGATTCCAGAATCCTAAACCTGAGTACCACCTAGCCAGCCTATTCCAAACACATTGGGAATGAATTGCCTAAAAATATCTTTGCTTCCTCTAAGTTTCAATCTCATTCAAAATTATCAATGAATCAACCCCCTTTGACAGGCTAATTTTTCAGTCTGCATTTCCATTTATTTTAGTTCTCAAAAATGTATAGATGGACGCATGCATATTCCAAACACAAAATTGTTGGTTGATTGCTGCTGCTGTGCTGATGAGTTGCTATATTACTCACTCACTAACAATTTACAAAAGGTTCTACTAAGGAGGACTGGAGTCAGCAGCATATGACGGAGGACGCGTCACGCATACCGCCAAACATTACCAACTAATACTAAGTAACTAAACTACCTACCTACCACCACTATCTTAGTGACATGACAGGAGACAAAGGAAATGAGTCTCACTCTAGCATTAGCTAACTTAAGTTCTCTAAACTCTCTTACATAATCAGCCCAAGCGAGCTCAAAGTTGCAAAGATTAGAAGTGCTGAGCACCTGTCTAGTGTGTAGAAGAATAACAATCACATAAGATAAGATTGTTAAACGTAACTTACCTGCATGTAAGCAGCAGCATTCTTGCTATTTGGGGAAAAAATAATATTCGCAATAACGCAGATTAGAACACACAATAGTACTATAATTAGCTACTCATAAAGCCCCAAAACTTCAAAACCTAGCAGGTCCAGCAGGTCTTGCTACCGTTCCAAAATGTTGGACCACCGGAGAGTCAGCTGGTTGTAGGTGCGCTGGACCTCAGAGCAGCAAAACACTGCTCAGCGCACCCTCACCCACCGGTGTTGCCGCTCCTGGGTAATGTAGCCGGAGCCAGGCTACCGCTTGCTGCCAAAGTTAAGGGGAGGTGGCGCTATACAATAAAAACAAGGGTGGTCACCTCCACCTTGGAAAACAGGGCGCAGGACTGCACCCCTTCCGGGCGCCGTCTTCCGCAAGGAAGGTGGCTCCTGGTCACACTAGCCTTGGCCTTCCCCTTCTTATTAGCCTTGGCCATGGCTCTGGAGGGGCAGGCGGAAAAGAAAATGTAGTAGTACAAAATAAAATCAGAAGAAGTAGGAAAGTTTTTTAAAAAAGCAAGTAATAGAAAAACAATTAAAAAAATGCAGTAAACGTAGATATAAAAAGCAAAAAATACACTTATGGAGAGAGAGGGATAGATAATAAATATTAAGATCAGAAAAACAGTGAACGAAACAAAGAATTGAAAAGATAGGAGACATATGAAAAAAGGCCCCGGAACCATGCAAATAGGAGAAAAACAAGATGGCTGCACCCATTGGCGACGGCGTGGTGAAGTTTGTGCGATATTTCTCCCCGAACACACAATCCGCATTGACAAACATCAGAAACGTCTCGCGAGCATGCGGAACGAGCCACTCCGCATGCACGCAGAACTCAGCGTAGTGTTGCAGAGTTTTCTTACCGTTTCGCGTAGGTTCACGTAGCACGGCTATGCAAACTCCATCCGGGCTGAGAATGCACTTTGACACTATTTACACCATTTGAAAGGCATTTTATTTCTCAGCAACTTATGCAAAGGTTCCACAATACTAGCATAATTCTGTACAAATTTGGAATATTCTGAAAACCCTAAAAAGTACATAAGTTCATCAGTATTGGTTGGAGCTAACGTATTTTGAACGGCTTCAAATTGGGCTTTATTCCATCTTGTGAAATTGTGTTCCTAAGATGTTCTACAGCACCCACCCCGATGTGACATTGTCTTTCTTTAGAGGGAGCCCCTGCTTATGTAGTTCTGTTAACATCTTCCTAAGTATTTCATCATGTTCTTCCATGTCCCTGTTGTGGATGATAAGGTCATCTTGAAAACATAATGTGCCAGGAATGTCTTTTAGAACGTGCTGCATGATCTTTTGGAAAGCAGACACTAAGCCAAATTGCATCCGTAAGTACTGGAAGGCACCCAGGGAAGTTATAAAAGAAGTGAGGTGGTGTGACTCAGAATGTAACTCTACCTGGTGATATGAAGAGGATAAGCACAGAACACAAAAACAACTTGCACCTTTAATAACAGTAAGTACTTAATGAATCCGTAGTTGGGGGAGTCTGTCTACCCATATGATATTGTTGAGATCCCTGAGATCTATACATACATTTATATAATTGCTGGATGGCTTAGTTGTTAAAACAACAGAAGCCAGCCACTGGGAAATCTCTATGGGCTCAATTACTCCCAACTCCAACAGTCTATCCATTTTTTCATCAATGGAGCATGCATCGTGTGCAGAATAGATTGTACTCTGTGTGCTCCAGGTTTAGCCTTGAGCTTAAATGTAATGCAATGTTGAATATCTTCAAATACTCTAACCTCTCTGTGAACACCTCTGGAAATTCAATACAAACATCATTTCCGCATAAAGAAGGATCCACAAGGATCACCTGGTCAGGACAGTTGGTCTCTAGTTTAATTCCTAGTTCTTTCTCATGTCTCCATCCTAATAAGTTGGAACCTTTTTCTGTAGCATAAATTCTTCTTGCTGTGTTCCTTCCCTTAAAACCAATCTTCATGGTGATCATTACCAATAACAATATGGGGTCTAAATCCTTTTGCGCATCAGGGAACATTCTCAAAAACATTTCCACATCAGCCAGGGTATAAGGCAAACATGAGTCCGCAAATACTTTAATAGGTTTTTTATCAAGAGTAGTTCTGCAGGAGGGAAAACTTGTTATATCGGTACAATTCTGTGATTGGAATACTAATTTAGTTTCCTCTGCTTTATCTTGTTCCACAAACAACACTGGTTTGGAACATAGATGTTTGCATGCCCCGGGCAAATGACCCTTCTTTTTACATTTGTGACATATTGCTGATCTGACCTGCCAAGATACATTATTAGCACGATGATTAAGGCTCCCACATGTATAACATTTTAATTTGCTATCATTGCTTACTTGGTTTTGGTTTTTGTGTTTCGATTCTTTGGTGGCGTCATGTTTATTACTTTTACTTCCACCATATTTCCAATTCCTTCTTTCATTTCTTTGATGCTTTATGCTCTTTGCTTTCTGCAATTTCAATTGATTCTTTAAGATCAAGGTTGAAAAGTAGTAATTTGTCTTGAATTTTGGAATTATTTGTGCACCTGATTTATTGGACAATCCCTTCAATACTGCAATGTACAATTTCACTTTTCCTCCCTTTCCTTGCGCTCTAGAAAAAATATGCCTTTCCAACACTATATTGATCTTTTTAACAAAATGTTTCTCTAATTTGTTTATCATATCTTGAAATACATTTTCATCTTCATCACTCTCCTTATCATCTTGGGAAGACACTGTGATTTTTTCATATGTTTTACTACCTTCACCCCTAAATTGTGAAGCAAAATGTGCTGTTTACGGAGTGAGGTAAACCCCCCCGCCCCCAATAGCTATAAGATTCAAACAAGCCTATCCATTACTTCCAAGGTAGGTTCGCCCACCTCATGTAAGAACGTGGATGGTCGAGAAATATTAGATGCAGCCATAGTGTACAAATAGCCTTAGATAATTGACCACTATGGATAATAGGTACACACACTCCCATGGTCACAGAAGCAGAGAGACAAGGAGATAAGTCTATGTTAATATTAAATTATAATTAGTACCACTAACCCAAAATGTAATGGATTAAAGTTCAATTGGTCCATAAAGGATACAAATAATTGATACTCCACTACACCAATGCTGCACTAGTAATGATGCAATGGAAAAGCATATCCTTAAATCAATAGGACGAGGGTCTTGTTAAAGTAGGTACACTGAATATAAGGACCATAGTACGTAGTACCTCATTTCACCAGAAAATTGTGTAGCAAAAGTTTATTTGAACTACAAAATGCTGTGCCCATCAGCCGGAGAATAGGTTGACAGGCTGAACTAGGAAGGTAACAGCTTCTTCAAAGACATACCTTGATGCACCAGAAGTATATACCCAAAAAAGACTCGGAAAACATCAAAAAAAGTCTGTCAAAGACAGACAGAAGGGTACCTCTTTCTCTGAATCAGTGCTTACTGGCACAGATCAAAAGAATTGATGTCAGTGCACTGAAGTGGCGCCTATATTGCCCAAGGAGAGGCTGCAAGTTTGATGCACTGCTGTTTTTTTTACTGTGGCCAATATTGCAGCTCAGCTGCAAAACCCACCCCCAGTAACAAAACCGACCCCCACCCTGCTAGAATCCTCGGGAAACACCAGATGCCCGCTCAGCTGTCTGGATCTTTTGTTGCCTCACTTTGCTCTTTTCTCCTTCCTAATATCAGTAGTAGTTTGGGGCCTCACTGCTTTCTTTAGCACTACCTTAATCTTTTTAAATAAAAAATGACCAAGATTTCCCAAGGCAGCTTTCACATTTACTGACGGACATTAGAAATGTGTGACAAGGGAGCACCAAATTATGCATCAAGGTTGACTTAATTATGCAGCAAGAAAAGGCAAATTATGTAACGTAATGCAGCTTTCGACTTTCTGCTCTCAACTGTACTTCAACATTGTAATATTCTGAAGATTCGATGTGAGTCCCAGAGGTGAGGATTATGCTCATCTTTTATTATCACAGCAGCGAAGAATAGAATTGAGACTTTCCGTTACAACAGCTGGGAAATGTTATATTATGCAGCAGGTGATGAGTTGTGTGGCAGATGCAGCAAATTATTCAGAAAATGAAGCTGCTGCAGAATCACATTTTTCCAGTGGCCCTGCATATAATATTCTTTGCAGGTTGGTTTTATGACTACTAGGAGTTGACACTCTCCATTAGGCAATTTAAAAGGGGTAACACCAGACCTTCTCAGTGTCTAGACAGTTGGGGATCATAAACCGCTGTTTAAACATTATTGTTCTGGCAAGAGGGTGGCAAACCTTCTTGTCCTCAGAAAAATTGTTTTTAAGACCCATATATACTGCTATAGGTGCTTCAGTGACTTGACTGGACTGTCAAGAGTTGTGGAAAATTAAACTACGTAATACAGTGCTCAACAACAGTTACAATATTACATGTATAACAATTTCAAGCAAGCATTGCAAAGCCAATAGGTATGTTGTAGGCCACCAGCCTTTTGGAAATTTTTGTTTTGTCTTGTCATGGCTTTTGAAAAACTTTATTTTTCTGCAAGCTGCCGGGTCTTCATCAATTGAAGGAAAAGAAAGACATTGGCAAGGGCAGAAATGTTTTTTGTGGTCCCAAAAAAGCACACATTACCATAACACTCCCTGGCACTGAAGGGAACTACTTTGTGTGTGGCAGTGTCCCTTGTGACGTAGCTTATAGTGAAGCCAGACAATGGCTGAATTGGGCTGACGTTTTGCTCCTTGATGCATGCCGGAGTGAGACGAAGAAAATGTCAATGACACAACCACAGCCTGATCGAGGAAGCCTGACAGAAAAAGACAAATAAGCAGTTATGTTCTACCCTATTTTAATAAAATCAAAAGGTTTTGCTAACATACACCTAAAAAAAGTTAATTTGCTTGGCATTGGCTACTAGCCTCTTGCCTTCATCAAAGTAAGAAAGCAAGAAAGGAAGAAGGCGCAAAAGAAAGAATGAAAGAAAGTAGTAAGGCAAGTAGCAAAGGAGGAAATAAATAAAACAAGAAGGAAAGAAATAAGGCAAGAAAGAAATAAGGATAGGGAAAGAAGAAGTGAAAAGAAAAAGAATGAGGGAAAGTGGAAGAAAAAAGGAAAGTGAAAGAAGGTAAAAGAAGGAAGGAGAAAGAAGGAAAGAAGGCAAGAAAGAAGAATGAAAAGAAAGAACGCAAAAGAGAACAAAGGAAAAAGAGAGAAGGCAAGAAAGAACAAAGAATGAAAGGAAAAAGGAAGTAAAATGAAGAAAAAGAAGGAAGGAAAATAAAGAAAAAGAAGGAGGGAAAACTGAAGAAAGAAAGATAAAAGAAGAAAGAAAAAATGGACAGGAAAGAAGGCAAATAAAGAAGGCCAGAAAAGCAAATAAAGTAAGAAAAAGAAGGAAAGAAAAAGAAGGAAGAATGCACACAAAAAGGAAATATAGAAAGCAAAAAGATAAGAAACAAAGCAATGAGGAAAGAAGGAAAGAAAGTAATAAGAAAAGAAAGACATACAGGGTTGCAAAGATAGAACATACTCATGAGCTTACATTCAGAGTTGGTGTGAGCTTCTGTGTTATTACTGTTGGCTTTCAAAAGGCTCTGTTCACTTTACAGACTAGTAAAATATTAGCAGTCATGTAAAGAAAGGGCCCTATAAAAGGAGTGTACAACAGCATTGGCAGGTGACAGGACCTGATAAAGCTGGATTGTGAAAAGCGCCCTGTTATCACATCAGGCTTAAACACAAAGGCAACACTAAAGTACTTATAAAGTAAAAATTAAAACTCTGGCACTCAAAGGAACTACCTAGTGTACAGATGTGCTTAATGTGAGAGAGCAAAATGCAGTCATCATCATCATCAAGAATCTTTATTCGGCTATTCTATTTGAAAACAAAACGGCCATAAAAGCACACACAATATAATACAATAAGCCCTTAAGGCCCCAAAAAACAGAGATACGGCCAGTAAATTGTGGTTACTCAAAATAGAGGGAACAACAGTGGGATTGCCACACCTTAATATATCTGAAGTAGAGACAAATATGTGGTCAATAGCTGAATACATATTTCTCCCTATAAATTTTGGGAATATGACCCCATGTTGGCCACAACCCCTCTAAGTAGGAGGAGATCATATTTAGATATCATCTGATTTAGGGGTTACTTCTACTCATTGTGGCAAAAGTGATCAGTTCGTCCCCATCACCAAGGCTAAGGCTACATGCCTGAGAATTGGGCATATCGCAAGCCTGTATATTAAAATCTCCCGCCCACAATGGGACATAATCTGTACTGATTAGAGTTAGAAAGATTTCTAGTTGCCGGTCAGGAGCAGTTACCACATTCATACGACTCAAATGAAAATATTATTGTAAAAATTTACTAAGATAAGATCTTCCCCTCCCTTCTTGCTTAGCCATAGGATCTGAGCGTGGGGTCCCACTGTTACAACTTTTTAACCCGTACAAAGAATTAAGTAGAGATGAGAATCTGTAGGCCCCCCTTTGCTCGACCTGATTGTGAACCAGTTGCTGGAAGGAAGTGAGAAGAGAATCCATTGATCTGTACAGGGTTTATGCACCATGTTACCTGGAAACATATAATATCATAACAGGAGATCAAATTTACCCAATCAGTATTCTCAACCTTGTTCGACAGCCCATTCACATTCCATGTTGCAAAATCAAACTCTTTCCCATGATGTTGTACAGTTTGCTTGGTATATCTTGCTCTTATTCTGAGGTGGTCTTTTTTTCCTATTTCCTCAAATGTCTCCCCTGCATTAGTTGATGTAGTTCCAACCTGCCCATCCATATGTGAGATCTTTGTTGTAAGTGGGCCATTGATGGGCCCTAGTCTGCTTATCTGGTTACAAAAAAGTGACAAAGTAGACAACCCTTGCTCCTCTAGAATTTACAGTGGTTCCAGTCAATCGCATTGTTCCAAATTGCTGATGGGGGTATATCTATTATAGAGTGCACTGCTGACTCTCTAGTTCCAACATTCATTGGGTCTACTGGTCTTGGTTGCCCCCGCTCCCCAAGTGATCTACATTCAATTCAATTCAATTCAAAGATTCTTTATTTCGGCTTTGTTGCCATAAAAGAAATAATTCATATACATACAATAAAAAGAACAAGGTAAAACTGTACAGCATGGAACTTAAAAACCATTGACTAAAAACAATTCATTTTATATTGGAGACAATCGATACACAAACAACCATAGAGTTCTGCAGTGGGCCCCTCACTAATAGCTTAAAAAGTTTGTCAATTCTATCTCTGGAGTTGATCCCGTTTACAGTTGATATCCCAGTTTTTTCCTTTGGAAAAAAATACAATGTAAAAATCTACTAACACTAAATATTATAGGTTGAGTTGTGTTAGTTGAAAGAATTATCAAAGCCTGTGTACATGATCTCACGCCTAACGCTAGGCATATTGGTTTTATCCATCTTTTCCTGGCCTGTGCATATACTGGGCAGAAAAAGAGGATATGTTGCTCATTTTCTTTCTGGTGGCTTCCACACTTAGGGCAAAGTTCATCTGTCACTGGGGTTGAAATATTTGGGCCACTGGCCCAACGAGCCAAAGTTGAACTTATTTGGAGATTACCATATCTAAATTTTAAAAATAAGGTTTTGGCGAGTGGAGGCTCTATTTCATCCAAAAAAGTCTCAAAAAGTGGTTCATCCTTACAAGTAAGGAACTTTGTTACTAAGGTCCCACCAGTTGGAGCACTCTTGATCATGTTAGCAATAAAGGTCCAGAAGGCCCTTTTTAATATTTGTTTCGAGTTGGATGGTAGTTGGTCCGGGTTCTCCCAAAAATGTTTCAGACCTAAGTTAGTAAACCTAGTTTTAACATGTTTGAACCAAGGGATAACTTTGAGGTTATCAAGCTCCATAATTTCTTTTAGCCCATCCCTGTAGTCTTGTAATTCGGGTACCCGCCATAGCCTAATCCACAGGAGCAATGGGCGTATTATAGTGTGGTGGTCCGTCCTTTTGAGGTTTAGGTCTAGTTGGAGGGGCACAAGGGGAGTGCCTCTCGGGACCCTTACCAAACTTCTCATAAAATTATTGTCCAGGACACTGAAAGTGCCCTTGGACCCAGGGCCCCAAATTTCTGCACCATAAAGCACTGCTGGCTGTACTTTGAATTTGTAAAGTTCAACCGCCGGGGACACGGCTTTGCTAGTGCTCAGGCTTTGTTCCCTAAGGATGGGTTTTACATTCTGGGAAAATGTCATCTTACTTTTTTCCAATTGAGCCTTCCAGGAAAATTTGGAGTCCAGTGTCACCCCTAAATATGCAAAATGGGGTACCGATTCTAATTTTACTCCTTTAAGGGTTAAGCAGCCTTTGTCTGATTTAGTAGGGTTTAGGGCCATACATTTGGTCTTTTTCCCATTTATCTCCAGTCCCTTCTTGCTACAATATTCACTGAAGGAATTCAATAGAGCCTGGAGACCTCTTTTGGTTTGGGAAATCAAGATAGTGTCGTCAGCGAATAATAGGGAAGTTACCTTTTCGCCGTTCAGTTTAGGGGAATCATTTTCGCATCCCTCAAGGTATGAGGGGATGTCATTCACGAAAAGAGAAAAGAGTATAGGTGCCAAAACGCACCCTTGGCGAACACCACGCTCAATGGGAATTTTGGGGTTAGTTCTCCATTAGGGCCCCAACGGATTCTCGCAAAATTACCTCTATGAAGCTCTTTAATCTGAACTATTAAATTGTTGGGCATCCCTACTGCACTCAATACTTCCCATAGTAACTTGCGAGGCACTAAATCGAATGCTGCCCTTAAATCGACAAATGCGACATATAATTGACCCTTTTTGATCTTTACATATTTCCAGTAAAGGCAACAAAATCGGAAGATTTGGTCTATTGTGCTGACTTTGGATCTGAATCCAGCTTGATATCTAGTTAAAATTGCATTTTCATCCAGCCAATCACTAACACGAAATAAAATATGTCGTGCATAAATTTTCTGGAGTATATCCATTAAGCTGACTGGCCGGTAATTAGAGGGGTCCAACCTGTCTCCTTTTTTGAAAATTAAAACTATTTCGGCTCCCTTCCAACTTTCTAGGAAGTCTGGGTTACGGGATAGCTTATTGCACAGGTAGTTAATATAAGGTACCCATACTTTTAGATCGTGTTTGTATAAGTGTCCCGGAATCTTGTCTAACCCTGGGGCTTTACCAGATTTTATTTGGCTTATTGCCAACTCTGTTTCACCTAAAGTGAAATCCAGATAATCTGTTGGAAGGACGTTGCTTGGGGCATTCGTATCAATGGGGAGATCTTCGTATTTTTTATACAGGCTGGTGAAGTGGTTAACCCAGGTTTGTTCGTCCAAATAGACGTCCTTAACCACTCTCCCTACATGATTTCCATTAGCTACTAGCCTCCAAAAAGCTACGTTGTCACGTGATTTGGCGGCCAGCAGCATATCGGCCCATTTTTCTTCTTCCCAAGCTATTTTTGAAGCCTTTTGTACTGATTTGTAATTGTTCCTAGCTGTTTTAATATCTAAGGGTGCCTTAGATTTAATCGCTATTAAAAGTGCCCTTTTGGACTCCCTACAGACTCTATCGTACCAGGGTTTGCTGTGATCTACATTCATTTACTGGTATTGAAGGGTATCAAAAGAAGAAAAACCAAGAGGGTAAGACTTTTATCTGTGTATCCCTTGAGGAGTCCCCCACAAGTGGTCCGGAAGGGCTCTAGGGCCATAATGATTATTAAAATTCAGGATAACACAATCTCCATCCATTGTTTTTTTTGTCGAGCACAGCCACTACACCCTTCTTGCCATAATAATTTGTTTTGCGAGTGGGACTGCCCTGGTTACCCCTCTAGGAACTTGGGTGACAGCCAGTATAGAGATTCATTTAGCAGTGGGATAGTGCTTTCCGGCTGGTCTTTCACTAGGATTGATACATTTGCCAAAATCAGGACATAAGGGTCTGATGCCCGAGGGATATGCAAAGAGTGGTTGGGTTTAATAGGTGCCCCCCCTAAGCAAACTATGTTTGTTGAAATGAGGGGCCCTCCCCTCCTGTCCTTGTGAAGTGGGTCGGATATTATTTCCTGGATCATTGGTGGCAGTGACAAATTTCAGTTAGGGGATCTCTTCTCTACGGTGGGGTGTATGTTGGTGTGCAGGATATGCCATTTGTACTTGGTGCTTAACTTGGGCAGTAGATGACAAACTACTCATAATGGGGGTCTGTTTTCATTCCCCTCTTTTGTATTGGGGATCTCAATCCCTCCCTCTCCCCTGGATAGGTTGAGTCCCCTGCGCAGTACCCCTGCTTAAATGCGGCAGAGGCCTAGTGTGTTGGTACTGGTGCCCCATGGGTTAGTGGGGATGCCCAGTCGGACGATGGTAGAACTGATGTAACCAGACCCTCAATATGTGACATCCGCTCCTCAGTTCTATTTAGTTGTGTTTGCAACGGGTTTAACAATACAGTGATTAGTGTCTCAAACCTCTCCCACATATCGTCACCCTCTATTAGTGGGGATGAAACAGAGTCCTTCGTTATCACTGGAGACAGAGTGGAATTTGAAGCAGGGTCAGTTATTTCAGTTCCTTCCTTTCCTCTGCATCTTTTAGGTTGTGATTTCTGCTTCGCTGGCTGCTTTGCTGGTCCACCCCGCCTTCAAAGTTTCTCTGGGGGATCACTGGTCTTGTCCGTCTCCACTAATGAACCACTGCTCACTATTGGTTGATTAGATCTAGTAATAGGCTCATCAAATAAGTGAGAGCCCTCTGGAACCGCAATGTGTATGGGTGATACCAGTAGGACTGATGGAGTAGAGGGTGAAGCCATTAGGGGGGCTAACGGAACAGTTGTACCAAGCGAAGAACGCTTCTGATTAGTCAAGGAATCCAGGGAAAAGCGTCACTCAGTTAAAACAATCTCATGAGTCAATACCCATTCTCCCCTTCTGTTAGAAAAGCATCCAATGTTCCTGTCACACTCCCCACTGTCTGGTCCGCAAGGGTCTTCCTTTTAGCCATCAGTTAAATCTATTTGAGGCTATATGTTAACAAGATTAGGAAAGGCCCACACAATCTTTGTTGCCTACAATAAGGTGGTTCGTGTAGCAGTACCTTGTCCGATGTATTGTGGAGTCCCGGATCACAGATGACAGAGAGGAAGCCCAGTCCAGTCTCTGCATGGCTCTGATGGTAGCAGACGGCCTCGCCCTTGGCCCGGGTTTCCCCGCGCGCGACGCGGGCATGCTCGTGCATGAACTGAACGATTGAACTTAAGCAGGTCTCTTACCTTAACGTAGACTCAACAACGACGGATTCAACGAGGAGGACTAGGCCGGGGCCCCGCGACGACGTCCGACTCCTGCCTGCAGCCCTGCCCACGCGGCCTGCCGCCCGATCCGAGTAGTGACTGACTGCCAGGTCACGTACGGCGTGTGCGCAGGCTGAGTGCGTCATACTGAGCGGGGGCTGGCCATAAAATCATGTCCAGGGCCGTCTTTGGTAGCGCTTTTGCGCGCTACCAGATTGCCGGCCCTGGGACCCACTGTCACCTGCATGAGGATTCAAGGCTGGCGTCACGTCACCACCAGGGCACACACGCACCACCACCACCAAGCTAGGTGGTGGGGGGTGCGTGCAGGCGTCACGGTCAGGTTTGCGTGCGTGCACAGACGGTGTTGTTCCCTCCTTCCCTGCATTAGTTAGTTACTGCTGCATGCGGGCCTGCGGCCCGGCCCCTGCGCGAGTGCTGTGCTCACTGCGTAGCGCTTTTCCAAATTACCCCCATCATTTATTTATTCCCACAACTACAGGGCCGGCGGCGGGGTCCCCCTGAGCGCGAGGCCCTGGGCAGCTGCCCATACCACCCATGGCTAGGACCGGCCCTGCGGGCGTGCCCGCACTGTGGGAGCCCTGGCGGCACTTAAGCGCCTCCTGCCGCTTAGAAAGATTTACGGTCTGGGGGCTGTGGTTCTCTATCCCCTTCTGGCAGCAAACAAGCAGCAGGCAGCAGGAAACGGGCTCCCGCGCTGCGGGTGCCCTGGCAGGACTTATGCGCCTCCTGGCGCGAAGATTGACATGTGCTATGAGTGCACCAATTTGCGGTCTGGGGGTTGTGGTTCTCTCCCCCCTTCTGGCAGCAAACAGGCAGCAGGCAGCAGGTGACAGACTCCCGCCCTGCGGGAGATCTGGCCGGCACTTATGCGCCTCCTGGCGCAAAGAATGACCTGTGCGACATGCGTGCCGCATTGTGGTCTGGGGGCTGTGGTTCTCTCCCCCCTTCTGGCAGCAAACAAGCAGCAGGCAGGCGGCAGCCGGTAACTCAAAGTGAAGTTAACCAGTGGCTCAAGTAGGCTGACCAACTGCCCCATGCTGTATCCGGCAATGGGTGGAAGGGTGGAAAGGGGATGAAGAGAGGCGGGTGAACCCCCTTTAAGTAATTAGATTATACATATAATTTAGTAAAATGAAAAGGTCTTGGCTAACCTCAGACCTAAAGTAATCAAATGACTGAAAAAACAGGCATCATAGTGAAAATGAAATACAAAAAATGTTAATCATATTTTTCTTTTCCATCCCTCATTAGCTAATATGTCGGGATTTAATTTACTAAGGAATGCAGTGTACGCACGAACAAGCCAGCCATATTTAAGTAATAAAAGGCTGTTTATTTTGAAGGCTCTCTTCGGATGGCAATAGAGACTTTATTATAGTTTTTGGTTTCTACAATTTAAAAAGAAAGAAAGTTCTATAATGAAGGTACCTTTGCCAGCCCCTCTCATTTGACATAGAAATGCTAAGGACAGATTTTCGATTCCGACAATCCCTGTTGCAAGCATTAGGAAGAAAAGGCCTGCTCGGCTGACAAGGACGCACAGTAGAGATTTTGCCACTATTCGGTGACTTCACTTGTTTTCTGCTGGGAGGTTAACAGTTGTCTACTTTAGCAGGTAGATTAGCAGACGCCGCCCCCTAAGAGATCCTCACAGGCTGGCACCATAACGACTGCAGTGGACATTAAAATTACGAATTTGGCCACTGCGGCCTGCTCAACAAGAAGGGGCGAGTTGTCCCCATTCCCCCCAGGCCGAGAGTGCGTGCCCAAGCTGGCACTAAAGAAATGGACCAATGAGAGCCCAAATAATTGTTTGAACCCCCAGAGGTACTGCCAGTATTTGCCAGAGGTGAATGGGGGTCATAAACACAGCGGGGCCCCAGCGCAGGATACTTCCTCGAAGCAGTTCAACTTTACGTTCAAGCCCCACCCACATCAGAGCACTGTTACTGTGCTGGACGACAGACAAGGTGAATATAGAGGGTACATTTGTTGGTTACGGAGGCACACCGGCAAGGCGGTGTGCCGGAGGAAGGCCACTTAACTGGGGATGCATTACGGCGGGGTGAGTAGGGCGAAGGGGGGGAGTTAGCGGAGCGCAGCGCTCTCAGGCCAGACCCTCTGGACGGCAGGGCACAGACTGGTCTGACAATTAGCGAGTTGGTGCCTAACAACAGCAAGAGGTACCCTCCCCGTGCGATTGGGAAAAAAAACAAGAAACTTTGTGACCCGAGAAACAGCATGTATGATTGCCTCAACAATCCGAAAGGTGTCATTAATATGACAAGCAAATAACAGGACTTATTTATGATATGTCAGCGATGATTTATGGCCTGTCATCCATTTGTGATTTATGACCTGCCACGCACATGATTTATGACCCTGGCCTTCTTCCCTTAGTATGGTCAGACCACAGGCCCGTACTATTCGAGCTCATGGTCTCTGACCACGCCTCGTCCAAATCACAAACAAAATACTTAGAGAAAAGAGCTTGGAATAAGGCAGAAGCAGAGGATTTACAGGAAGCATTATCCTCCACTCTTACCACGCAGCCCAGGATAAAGCAACCAGGTCTGAAACAAACTGGCTGGGAGCAGCAGGAAACAAGTTAGAGCCCAAAAAACGTCTTCACTTCAACAGACAGCGTCCTTCATCCCGGTGGTATTTGCAGGAGCTGGGAAATCAAAAACTGCTTTCTAAGCACCTGGAAAGAAACTGGAGGAAGGAATACAATGATAAGGAAAGAAAGGAATATAAGTTGATTCTTGCACTGTATTTAAAGAGTTACTTTCCCAGAGATTGGAAACAGGCATCCATTCTACCCCTGCTCAAAAAACCTGGCATGGGGGCCAAAGATCCAAATAACTTCAGGCCCATATCTAGACTACCTCTACCGACTAAAATCATAGAAACATGAACACCCAACTCTAGGTGTTTTTACAAGAATCACAGACTTTAAACACAACTCAGTATGGTTTCAGAGAGGGGCATAGCACGGAGACTGCGCTCCTCAAATTCACTGAGGAGATTAGGAATATTTTGGATCAGGGAGGAAAGGCTGTGTTGATTATGCTGTATCTCTCAGCAACCTTTGACACGGTCCATCATGTTTTGCTGATGGGCCAATTGTATGAGATCGGAGTCCAGGGTACCGCTTGGAAACTTCTCAATTCCTTACTCTCTGACAGAACTCAAACGGTAGCTCTGTGCGAATACAAGGCTGATTCATTCTCACTACCCTGGGGAGTGCCACAAGGGTCGTCATTGAGTCCGACACTTTTAAACATTTATGTGTCCTCATTGGGGCCCCTAATTGAATCCTTTGGCTTCAGCCTGACTTCCTACGTTGACGACACCTAAATTGTGGTGTCCATATGGCCTGGGGTGCTTCTGGGAACCGCATTCCGGCTCCAGGATTGTATGAATGCCGTAGGGGTCTGGATGGCACAAAATTGCCTAAAACTCGACTAAAAAGGAGGCTGTGCTCTTTGGCAACAACGTCAACTTTTGGTCCTCTGACTGCTAGCCGGACATTTTGGACTCACTTCACACTCCCAGTAGGAAAGTAAAAAACCTGGGAGTATAGATTGACAACAATCTTAGCTTTAGGGACCAGGTGAACACAGTGGCGTCACGGACTTCCTATATTTTGAGATCCTGTAGGAAAATGTCGCTGCTCCCCAAAGACACCCAAAAAAACAGTCATTACAGCGTTAACATTGTCCAGATTGGACTATTGCAACAGCCTATATCTCAATTACCAGGAAGGACTGATGAACAAATTACAGATCCTGCAGAATGTGGCGGCGAGACTCCTGACTGGCACACCAAAACACGCTTCTATCTCGGCTGAGATAAAAAGAACTCCACTAGCTGCTGCTTAGGAAGCGCACACGATTCAAAGCATTATGCTTGGTCTTCAAAGTCCTTCATGAAACCGGGCCAGACTATCTGCAACAGCGATTACGCTGGTATGCACCGAACAAATCGCTTAGGTCATCAGTTGGAACACTGGTGATGGTGCCATTAGTGAATAAAGCCAGCTGGGGGGGGGCAGAAGCTTTGTAGCCAATGCTGCCAAGGCATGGAACAGCCTTCTTTTACACCTCAGGAGTATGACTAATTCACTTGCCTTTAGAAAAGCAATAAAAACATGGCTTTTCATTAATTAATATCAGTGTTATTTCTTCCACCTGTAGTCTTCAGCAGGACTTCATACAGCACCAGGTCACCTTCGGGTAGCAGTAGCGCTCTAAAAATGTCAATAACAATAACAAAATGATTTATGACCAGTCAATCGATCAATCAAGATTCTTTATTCGGTTTACAGCTAAACCATAAAAGCATACAAATAAGACATTTAAAACCAGTGAGTATATATATCCACACGGGCACTTAGAGTTCAAATATAATTTACAATCAGTGACTATCCTTAATATTTGCAAATCGGCTAAATGTTCATCCATTAGCAAACTCATTTATACAATTTAGCAACTGGTTAGTTACAGCCTAAGATACGGATGGTACTGTATGCCCCACTATCCCATTACTGGGTATCCCTACAAGATCGGGATTAACTACTAACCATGCTCTGCGGGCGTGGACGGATGCGGGAGTCACCACAATAGGAGAGTTTTACTCGGAAGGTGTCCTAATACCGCATGACAGTGAGATATGTGATTCCAGTGGGTCACTGGGACCATCCCCTTGGGAACACTATTTACTCCTCTTGTGGACAGAGGATTCCACACAGTTTATTCAGTTTATGAACTTCATTTATTTGTCAATGTTCTCTTATTTCAATGAATATTAGTTGCAGCATATTCAATTATTTGTAGTTTCACATTTTTTTCATCAATGAGGCATCATTATAATACATGATATCCAATGCATTTCGGGCTGCATTTCGAGCCCTTCATCAGGGAATAACACGGTGGAGAAAAACATTTGTATGTGACTTGATTCTCTAGTTAACATTAAATCATACATTCTTTGAAACATACAAAAGTAACAGCAACTAAGATGATAGAATCGTTTGTTTGTTGCATTGTTAATAACATCTGAAAAAATGAGTAAGGTGGTGACTTACATGCCTGTCTTTCTCTTTTCTGGGCTCTAATGTTGGGTTAAACTAAAAGAAAAGTGCAAGGAATACGTTTGAATAGTTCAATGCAGTTATGGGATACAGCGTGGCAAGACGGGTTTGTTTTGAGCAAACTGACCTGATGTTCGAAAAACGAGGGTTTAAAACAACCAAGAACGCGGCTCCTGTGTCGTTCTTTTCTTCTTGCTGCAACATTGTTGCCGTTGGGTTTGTATATTCAAACGTGATCGCGATCACGTGACAAATAGAAACTGAAACAAGACTACGGTCCGACCGGTTTTTAAGAATAATCTAATATGGTAAATGTAGAAAGATCGGCCGTAAATACGATAACGACCAGAATTACACGATGGTTAAAATTAATTAAATAATTAAAAAATTATGACCGTGAAAGCGTTTATCTAACGGCCTCGAACCGGGGTATGTAAAGAGAAAATAATGAGGGGTGATGTGTGTTCTAGTGTGGTGAGCTATGTGGCGACTCTATTAGAATACGTGCTGTAAGAGTGTGTCATGGTACAGTGTAAGCATACACAGGGGTGCCAAGATAAGGCACTGGGGCAAATTTACAATTTGTACATTATAGGCAGCATGAGAATTCTATCCTTTCATTGAGTCCTAAAGGTTTTTGAGTACACAGTCTTATAGACTGTGTACTCAAAAACCATGAATTCATGAATTCTCTTTTTGAAGTAGATGTTTGGTATTGTCTCTTCCTTCAGTCTTTTTAATATTTTCTAGAATCAGAAATTTCAGTTGAGCGATACTGTGTTTTGATTCCATAAAGTGCATTGCAACTGTAGATTTCACATTTTTTAGGCGTATGTTCGATTTGTGTTCTGTGATTCTTACTTTGATACGGCGTTCCGTCTTGCCGATGTATAGTTTGCCACACGGGCACTTGAGAGCGTATATGACATTGGACGAATCACAGGTTGCGTTAACTCTTAACTTGATTTCCTGACCTTTCATGGGGTGGTTGATTTTATTGCCTCTAATGATGTTGTTGCAATGTCCACAATTGTGGCATGGTTTGGTTCCATGATAGATTTCTATTGTGGACGTCCGTGGTTGGATCATTTCCCCTATGTTTCTTGTTCTGGTAAATGCAAATAATGGTGGGTCTTTAAAACAGTTATTGAAATCGGGTTCCAAGGTGAGCATTTGCCAATGTTTAAGTATGGTCTTTTTAAATTTGTAACTTGATGTTGAAAACTTAGATATGGCAACTATCCTAGGTTGCTCTCTTGCTTGGCTTGGTTGTAGTAGAGACCTTCTGTCTTTTTGTTCAAGTTTTTGTTTGGATTCTTCCATGATATGTTCTGGGTATCCTCTTTGTTTGAATTTGTCTTCCATCTCCGTTATTCTTTTTTGCAGCACATTGGGTTCAGACGTGATCCTTTTTATTATGGCCATCTGAGAAAAAGGTAAAAATCTCTTTAGGTTGTGTTCGTGGAAACTGCTGTAGTGAAGCATGTTATTCCGGTCTGTACTTTTGGTGTAAAGATCAGTTTCAAGTCCTTTGTGTGTGCGGTTTACTCTAACATCGAGGAATGTGATGGTGGTGTTGGACATTTCCCCACAGTATCGCTCAACTGAAATTTCTGATTCTAGAAAATATTAAAAAGACTGAAGGAAGAGACAATACCAAACATCTACTTCAAAAAGAGAATTCATGGATTTAAAGACTGTGTACTCAAAAACCTTTTGGACTCAATGAAAGGATAGAATTCTCATGCTACCTATAATGTACAAATTGTAAATTTGCCCCAGTGCCTTATCTTGGCAGCTCTGTGTATGCTTACACTGTACCATGACACACTCTTACAGCACGTATTCTAATAGAGTCGCCACATAGCTCACCACACTAGAACACACATCACCCCTCATTATTTTCTCTTTACATACCCCGGTTCAAGGCCGTTAGATAAAAGCTTTCACGCTCATAATTTTTTAATTATTGAATTAATTTTAACCATCGTGTAATTCTGGTCGTTATCATATTTACGGCCGATCTTTCTACATTTACCATATTAGATTATTCTTAAAAACCGATCTGACCGTAGTCTTGTTTCTGTTTCTATTTGTCACGTGATCGCGATCACGTTTGAATATACAAACCCAACGGCAACAATGTTGCAGCAAGAAGCAAAGAACGACACAGGAGCCGCGTTCTTGGTTGTTTTAAACCCTCGTTTTTCGAACATCAGGTCAGTTTGCTCAAAACAAACCTGTCTTGCCACGCTGTATCCCATAACTGCATTGAACTATTCAAACGTATTCCTTGCACTTTTCTTTTAGTTTAACCCAACATTAGAGCCCAGAAAAGAGAAAGACAGGCATGTAAGTCGCCACCTTACTCATTTTTTCAGATGTTATTAACAATGCAACAAACAAACGATTCTATCATCTTAGTTGCTGTTACTTTTGTATGTTTCAAAGAATGTATGATTTAATGTTAACTAGAGAATCAAGTCACATACAAATGTTTTTCTCCACAGTGTTATTCCCTGATGAAGGGCTCGAAATGCAGCCCGAAATGCATTGGATATCATGTATTATAATGATGCCTCATTGATGAAAAAAATGTGAAACTACAAATAATTGAATATGCTGCAACTAATTTTCATTGAAATAAGAGAACATTGACAAATAAATGAAGTTCATAAACTGAATAAACTGTGTGGAATCCTCTGTCCACAAGAGGAGTAAATAGTGTTCCCAAGGGGATGGTCCCAGTGACCCACTGGAATCACATATCTCACTGTTATTCGAAGGCGTTTTTAGGGGTATCAATGCCACCCACGGAGAACCTAACCCTTACTAACTTGAATCAAATGGCTGTGCATCCATCCTAGACTTTTTCTAATACCGCATGAAACATTTGTGCACATACACGGTGCCCCCGATACAATTTTCCTATTGCAGGCACACATATTCAGATATATACGCATCACATGGCCGCCGGGTGATACTAAACCAACCACGAATGTCCTACTTACCATGAAATACCTAATGGGACATGGAGCACAACTAACAAAATGGCTCACCCACAGTATTGATACTGAGACCGCGATCTCCTTACGACTATTACGCGACAGATGGGATGAAGACGTAGGCCGTGAGTTTACAGTTAAGGAATGGTATACTATAGTGGGATACCCCAGGAAGGTGTCTCGCAATCCTAGATTAAAATGCATCCAATTGATGTTACTACACAGAGCTTATTTAACACCCCGCCAGGTTGAACACTATGTTTCCAGGAGCAAGTGATACCTGCTCCTGCTGTCATGCACCCAATGCGGGATTGATACACATGGTGTGGGATTGCCCCCGACTAGGGTACTACTGGGCGACAGTGTGCAAACTACTAGCTGATGTAGTCCCGGTGCGCCATACAGTCACCTTGGAATATTGCATTCTGGGACTAGGGCCTCGTGGAAAGAAGGGTAATACCGCCTCCCGATTTGCTAACCTTGCACTCCTTCATGCTAAAAGAGCCATAACCACACAATGGAAAGTCGCTAGAGCCCCATCTATACAGGACTGGCATGCAGAAGTGGTGAGATGGGGAAGGGCTGAGGGGGTTGAACTAAAAAGAGAGGAGTATAGGGGGCTAAGGAAAACACCAATCTAGCTGAGCTGGAATGCAATGATGGAGGAATATGCTGCGATAGATATATTATCCTACTAGAGTGAAATGTTATTATAGGTTGAGGGACTGGCTCACTGTTATGTGATCCAGGGGCTCCTTACATTATCCATGAGTTGTTTCGCAGCGGTCGAAGCGCCTTGGGACCCTCCGGGTAAGTAGTGCGCTATATAAATGCCTATACATACATACATACATACATTACATTGCACGATTCACAAGACTGCACAATATATCTAAGTCAGATTGTGGAACCAAGATGCACATGAGTCTAACTGTGGAAATGTGAAAATGCTACTATAGATACTTATTGCCGGACATGCGGGGAAGGGAGGGAAGGGTTGGTACGTTTTTAGTTGAGCTGATGTCAACGTATTTAGCACTGATAGATTTGATTACTCATGGTATGTTTTATTAGACTCCAGGTATAGGAACAAAAGATGGAAATTATGCGTACTGGTTTTGCAATCGGAGATTTAATTACAGATGTAAGATTACTAAACAATGTCTTGCGAGGAGTATCATAATGCTTCGGCACTGTCACTGTGTATTCTTCTATACTGATTGCAAATGTATGTCATTATGCCATGTACAACTATGATACTGTATCAAGTTATGCTGACTAAGCTGATCGTTGTGTAAAATCAATAAAAACAGATAAAAAAAAATAGTAACAGCCTAAGTTAAGAAAAAGGTCACGGATGGTTAATTCCATATTAAATAAAACTAGTGCAAAGCACATGCTTAATGCACTTTGTTAATTAAAGTGCTTATGCACTTAAGTGCCAATGGGTCCCATGAATTCATAAAAGCCCCACGTCTAAGGGTAGCATCAAATAAAAAAAAAAAACTCATCATCATGTTCAATATATTAAAATAACTACACCATCTTACCTCACCTTAAACATTTCTAAGGGTTTAAATAGGCCATAATCACACATAAGGGAAATCCCTCAGCTATGCCAAAGTTTCCTTCTTTCATTCGCAGTGACACCCTACTGAGTGACTATCTTTTTCCTGGCTCTAATGGCACCTGCCAGGAAGCTTGCAACACCATAACAAACCAAGGAGGACGATAGCATTTGCAGGTATATCAGAGCTGATTTTGCTTGCAAAAATTTATTATCGTTTAGCAGGGGAACGATATGGCGGGACCTCAGTGAGGGATAAAAATTGCCAATGAATACAAAATGTATAGAATCCTGTATTGAGAAATTATCACATGGTCAGGTTTCCACTCCTCAATTTTATGAAAACCTTTAGGGAACTGATAGTTGTCAGTAAGAAACGCCAATACAAATTGGTAACTACCACCAGGTAGGCCTCTATTGCTGACTTGTCATTAGTTTTACTTATGACCTGTCATGTGTATGATGCATGACCCTATCAGACACGATTTATGACAATATAATTATTTATTTATTGCCCTGTCATACTGATTTATTACCAGGTACTGTGAGTTAAAAAGAAGGATTATATCATACATGTTCTCTGCAAAGCAGGTGCTTGATTGCTGCTTTTGGGGCAGAGCCCAAAAGACGTTGCAGGACCTAGTACAGGAACTGACCAATAATGGACAAAAGTCACATGGTACAGAACACCAACAATGTGAGCTTTGACCTAGTCAATATTAATGCAGTTTGTAATGCTGCAAAGCTGACCTTGAAATACGTTGAGAAATTTGACATTTTGATCAACACTAGGGGTGTGCAAAATATGAATAATTGCATTCACAACATTTCTGAAAAATTAAGCTAATTAACATATAATGCAAAACTGCCATTCGATGCTGTATTTTAATGTGAAATGCATCCTCGCATCTACTTCGAACAAGAGAATGCATTTTGAACTAAAAAAGTGCACAAAAAAACAAGCACCGCGTACAATAGCCACTCATGCTATGTCGTTCACTTTGATCCTGTGCCTTTGTGATACATTTTTGCTGCAAATGCGCTATAACTTTATATTATGAATCAATCAATCAGGGATTTGTAGAGCGCACTACTCATCCGTGAGGGTCTCAAGGCGCTGGGGTGGGGGTGGTATTGGGCAGCTACAGTCATCCGAAATCCTGGTTCTTCGGCTTTTCCTGAATCCAGTTATCCAAAAATGAATGGCGGGTAGTTATGTAACAGGTTGTGATAGCTTAATTTTGGGAACTTCCCATAACAAGAGACAAATTGAATTGCTAAAATGATGTTGGTTATGCCAGTGTAATGCATACTTCAGGGAAGCCTAATCAAAGCCACTGGCTCAAGTTAGGGAGGCAGAAAATTAGACGCAGGAGAACATAGGCAAAATGATGATAGAAAACAACTTTTGGGCATATTGGTATAAGGGAAACTATTTTGCCTTCTATGATCAAGAAACTTTTTACCATTCTACATTTTTTCATATGCATACTGATGGAGCCAGGTTGCACACGTAAAGCGACTTGCTTGGATTAAGACCTCTCAAAATAATATTAATGTACTAACTAACATGTTTTGTCATATTAATATTGCATTACACGACATTTCTAGTATCTAGGGGAAGCTTGACAATGTGCTTTTACTAACTGTAATCCGCTTGCATTAAAATGGCTGCTGCTACGCGGGATTTTCTACTGCGCATGCGTCTGTCACACTCACGTGACATGACGTACTACTTCGCTTGAAGGGAAACTTTTGCTTCTGCGCACTAGAACTAAGATGGCTGTTCTGTGTTTTAACATGCAAGAAGATTGCATTGCTGCTTTTGCTAAGCTGTTTGTTCTGCCTAATCTTTAATGCAATAGTTAAAATAAAATAATGGGAATAGAATAGAGATTAGTGGTATACAGTGCATTCATTGATTCTGTGTTTCTAAAACTGTTTCTCTTCTATTCTTGCATGTATCGCATTTGGGCCTGAAATGTATTTCTGAACTCCATCTTTGGAGGGACTACGCCTGAACAAAGAAACTCAAGCTACTAAAGCCAAGGCATTGAACCGATGCCAGCATCAGACATGAACTGTGAAAACTATGAGAACATAACCGCCTAACCCTGCCAGAGGACGCTGAATTGTACAATTTGTTAAAACATTTTCTGTTATTGATACATTCACTGCCGGGTGTAATAAAAGTACATGGGAAGATAAAGTTATGGGAGGGAACGTAATTTAAATACTGAATGACAGTTACCTCATATTAATATGGTGTGCTGACATCTCCTCGTCTTTTTACCAATAAAATTGTGGGATTTACACATTTGCAACATTAGAGGGTGGTACACTGACCTGGAAAATAGTATAACTAGGTTAGGCTTAGCTAGTTAGATTGTCCGACTTGTCAGAATAGCGGACCTGTCACTGACCCAACGCACTCAATAGTTGATCGAGAGCAGAGGTGCTGGCGGAGCACTCTGTCAGAAGATTTGATGAGTTCTGGGAAGGAGTTTGTTAACCCAATCGGGGTTCAACTGTTAGCTGCAGAGAGGGTTTACAACGCTGGCATTCTGAACTTTAGCTGTGGTGCCGATCTTAGCCTGTGGTGGTCCAGTCCTGATCCAATTTGGTCCGTAACCTGTCCTGATTCTGGTCTGCATCTGTTTTTTCACGCTGGCACCTGCACTTTGGGATTCTTATCCTTTATCTCAGCCCGTGGCCAGGGTTGGTCTTCACACCATTCTAAGTAACTATAAAGTGTGGGTTTGTCATTGTACGGTTTTCCCCTGTTCTACCCACCCTGTGTTTAATGCTTAACAATATTTCTTTCCAAATGATTGCACATTTCATTTTTAATCTTCATCATTCTAAATAGAGCACGACATTATTGATTTATTATGGTTTCAAAGCATTTAAGAATGTTACTTTAGATAAAGAACTTCCTGAGTTTGTGGTTTTTTATGATACGCTAATGTTATTCTACTACCTATTTTTCTTGCTAACTCCCTTGATCCTCTAGGATTTAGGTATTGGTGACTTGGATTGGTAAGTCAAATGGTGTAGGTCCCGAATGATTAAATTAAAATTGATTGAGTGTAGGTTTACCTGTTCAACGTGTATATAGTTTTATGAGCCCAGGTGAGTATACAGAGCAGGTGAGCCTGCGCTCTATCAATACTGAATATGATTTTGTAAATGTGCTGCATGTTTTTATTTCATATATGATAACGTAACAGCTTCTTAAGCTGTGCTGTTCCCATTAAGCTTCTTCAGAGAGGGGGACAGATGTATTGATGATACAGGACCATCTTTGTAACATCTTTTTTGATGGGTACAGTACAGTGCATGCTGGGAAATCTCAGGCTCATGCCCTTGAATCCCACTAAGTAAACAATCCCCCTGCTGGTAGGCTACTGCTTTTCTGGCTGCAACACTGCCTACTGATTTATCTGGATTATCCTACTACATTTTATGAGGCCAAAGCAAGAGCCAGGCTTATGACAAACCGGTGAATGTGCTCAGAAACTGAATATGGTTTGAACTCTGTAAAGGCATCTGTTTTCCTAAGCAACTCTGTCAAGTGTCACTCATCAGGGGTTAAACCAATGCAGACAGAGACTTGTCCCTTATTACCACACTGAAAACAAAGTCAGTCAAATTCAAAACGTCTTAGAGCTCCACCTTTAGGGACCAGCAATGTGCCAACCAAAGTAACTTGTCTGGGCCGGTGACTGAGTCTCAGTGCTCTGACAGTATTTAGCTCCTGTCACTGCTGTAACTTGTCTGGGGTGTTGTGAGAAGCTACAGATAGAGTTGAGAGAAATATTCCACTGAAGCTCGTGATATCTGCCTGTGGTGGAATTTAGGACGCATAAGAGATTCGCTGTGGGTTTCAGAAAACTGATCTACTTCAGAACATTTATAATTTCATGGAAAGTTTAGAGCATCGTTTGGCTTTTCGTGGTATTTAGTCTGGTTCTTGAAAAACCACAAACACAGAACCTTTGACAAAATGTTGTGCATAGTTGTATTTGTTTGGTGCCTAGATCCTTAGTTCTGTGGAAGCACAATTCTATGAACTGTCGCTGTTTTAATGTGTGTTTCAGCAGAATAAAGAAATAAATGTAATACTCTGTCCATCACCTCCCCCTTTTCTGAATCGTTTTGTCCACCATAAGCGTGGAAGGGTATACTCAGACATGAGTCCCTTGCTCACTGCACCATCAGGATTCAAGCAAGCCGGGCCGAAGACGGCTGTAATGCCAGAAACCGGTCCCCGGAAGCTTGTTTCCTTTCCAGTAAAAGAATTGGCTTGGTAGTTTAGTCTGCCCTGTTCCCATGATGCACTGGGCCAGGGACAGACTGATTTGCATATAGCCAGGTTCTGAGCTGGGATGGTGCAGTGAGCTAAAAAACGGTGATGGATCAAGCCCTGATCTTTGGACTGGGTAAGAGTGGTCTGCTTAATTCAGACACTCTGTTCATCACCACCCCCTTTTTTGAATCGTTTTTGGCCACTATAGGTGTGGCAGGGTATACTCAGACATGAGTCCCTTGCTCACTGCACCATCAGGATTCACGCAAGCCGGGCCGACGACGGCTGAAATGCCAGAAACCGGCCCCCGGAAGCTTGTCTCCTTTCCGGTGAAGAATTGGCTTGGTAGTTTGGTCTGCCTGTTCCCATGATGCACTGGGCCAGGGACAGACTAATTTGCATATATCCAGGTTCTGAGCTGGGATGGTGCAGTGAGCTAAATAACGGTGATGGATCAAGGCCTGTCTGTTCATCACCACCCCCTTTTTTGAATCGTTTTTGGCCACTATAGGTGTGGCAGGGTATACTCAGACATGAGTCCCTTGCTCACTGCACCATCAGGATTCAAGCAAGCCGGGCCGACGACGGCTGAAATGCCAGAAACCGGTCCCCGGAAGCTTGTCTCCTTTCCGGTGAAGAATTGGCTTGGTAGTTTGGTCTGCCCTGTTCCCATGATGCACTGGGCAGGGACAGACTAATTTGCATATAGCCAGGTTCTGAGCTGGGATGGTGCAGTGAGCTAAATAACGGTGATGGATCAAGCCCTGATCTTTGGACTGGGTAAGAGTGGTCTGCTTAATTCAGACACTCTGTTCATCACCACCCCCTTTTTTTAATCGTTTTTGGCCACTATAGGTGTGGCAGGGTATACTCAGACATGAGTCCCTTGCTCACTGCACCATCAGGATTCAAGCAAGCCGGGCCGACGACAGCTGAAATGCCAGTAACCGGTCCCCGGAAGTTTGTCTCCTTTCCGGTGAAGAATTGGCTTGGTAGTTTGGTCTGCCCTGTTCCCATGATGCACTGGGCCAGGGACAGACTAATTTGCATATAGCCAGGATCTGAGCTGGGATGGTGCAGTGAGCTAAATAACGGTGATGGATCAAGCCCTGATCTTTGGACTGGGTAAGAGTGGTCTGCTTAGTTCAGACACTCTGTTCATCACCACCCCCTTTTTTGAATCGTGACTTGCCCCTGGCATCTCTGGTGCGACGGACCCCTACTTTGCCCGGTCGGGTTTGCCGCAGCTGCTGGCACTCCACACGGCACTGGAAGGAGGTGTTCGGGGTTGCGGCCGCCCGGGAGGTGTATCAGCCACCAGGTCGGGTGGTGGAACCCAGTTGCAGTGGCTCCCTTCTTTCTGTGGCCACTGCCTGATGCCTGGGTTCCCAGGCGCTGCTGACACCCCTGTGTTGCGGTGACTGCTCCCTGAGGCCCTATTTGAGGGCAAGGCCTCCCCGGGAATCCTTCCCTGGCTGACCCGGCCTCACAGCTGTTCAAGCTGCCACTGTGGCTGCCCCCCTGTGGTTGCTGGTGGTTGATCCACTCCACCGTCTACCTCTGCGACACCCCCTTGAGGGCCTCCGGGCCTGATGGTCGCTCTGGGGCCGGGCTGCTGCTGCTGCTGGACTGCTGGGGTGTAGCCCATTTCACTGACATCCGAGGACCCGTCTCTGCTGGGGCCCCCTCATCTCCAAATGCAATGTTCTTCCACAAAGGCTGGCCTGGAAGGGAGATGGAGGTGTCTGCTGGCCTCATATTGCCCGGCGCCCCACAAGACTCTGTGAAGCTGTGAGGAGGTGGGTGCACTTTCTACCGACGACTTGAGATGAGGGGGGGTTCCCGGTGCCACTGATCTGTCTGAGGCCCCCGCTCCATTCTGTGCTCCGGTGGGGGGCATGTTCTCTGCCCTGCACCCCTCCACCCCTGCAATCCACTTTGGCATTACCTCAACGGGCACAGCAGCGGCATTTCAGTTTACAGAACTCCCGAGGCTTCGCCGGGAGCAACGCTAACTTTTAATCCCCCCCTGACCTTGGTCTTCGCTCGCTCGCTGTGCCCCTCAGCTGCGCTTTGGACTTCCTGCGCATGGCAGCATTTTTTACCAGCCTCCATCTTCTCCCTTCTGCACGCCACCCAGAGCGCCTCCCGCTGATCGTCTCCTCCTGAGACGGGCGAGCTCTCCATCTTGGGCGGCTCTGGGTCAGCGGTGCAGCGTTTGGGCCCCTCCCCCCCAGACCAGTACTTCAGGCGCACTGTGGACATCGCGCCGACCATTCAGTTTACAGAACTCCCGAGGCTTCGCCGGGAGCAACGCTAACTTTTAATCCCCCCCTGACCTTGGTCTTCGCTCGCTCGCTGTGCCCCTCAGCTGCGCTTTGGACTTCCTGCGCACGGCAGCATTTTTTACCAGCCTCCATCTTCTCCCTTCTGCATGCCACCCAGAGCGCCTCCCGCTGATCGTCTCCTCCTGAGACGGGCGAGCTCTCCATCTTGGGCGGCTCTGGGTCAGCGGTGCAGCGTTTGGGCCCCCCCCCCAGACCAGTACTTCAGGCGCACTGTGGACATCGCGCCGACCATTCAGTTTACAGAACTCCCGAGGCTTCGCCGGGAGCAACGCTAACTTTTAATCCCCCCCTGACCTTGGTCTTTGCTCGCTCGCTGTGCCCCTCAGCTGCGCTTTGGACTTCCTGCGCACGGCAGCATTTTTTACCAGCCTCCATCTTCTCCCTTCTGCACGCCACCCAGAGCGCCTCCCGCTGATCGTCTCCTCCTGAGACGGGCGAGCTCTCCATCTTGGGCGGCTCTGGGTCAGCGGTGCAGCGTTTGGGCCCCTCCCCCCCAGACCAGTACTTCAGGCGCACTGTGGACATCGCGCCGACCATTCAGTTTACAGAACTCCCGAGGCTTCGCCGGGAGCAACGCTAACTTTTAATCCCCCCCTGACCTTGGTCTTCGCTCGCTCGCTGTGCCCCTCAGCTGCACTTTGGACTTCCTGCGCACGGCAGCATTTTTTACCAGCCTCCATCTTCTCCCTTCTGCACGCCACCCAGAGCGCCTCCCGCTGATCGTCTCCTCCTGAGACGGGCGAGCTCTCCATCTTGGGCGGCTCTGGGTCAGCGGTGCAGCGTTTGGGCCACTCCCCCCTAGCCACTCCCCCTCATGTGTCCCTATATTATGGTTGGCCAGTCCCGGCAGCGCAGCGGACGGGCGCAGCGGGCGCGACGAAGGCGCGCCGAAGTTGCGCCTAAGTTAAGCCCGTCTGCGCCCGTCCGCGACGGGCCGGGACCAGGGGCCACAGATTCTGTCCTTCCCCTGGCGTACTCTTCTGCCCAACTGTTTTCCTTTTCTGCCCCTGTCCCTCTTTCTCCCTCCGTGGTTCAACACTTATCTTCGCTCGGTATCTATGTTCCCAACCCTTCTTGTCCGTGCCCTGTCTCTCCCACTCTTTTTTCCTCTATTCCTCCTATGTCTTCTGTCACTGACACCACTTCCGGTTCTCCTGCTGTCTCGGCTATCCTTCTAAATACTTGCTCTGCTGTTAAAAATCAATTAGCCCTCTTCAACCTTTTGGACACTGATTCCCCGGATTTCCTTTTCCTCACTGAAACTTGGTTCTCTTCTGACTCACTCCCGGATCTTCTTGCTATCCTCCCTAGTTCCTACTATGCTCTTCGCGCTGACCGCCCCGACGGAAAAACTGGCGGTGGTGTGGCGATGATAGTTCGCTCTTCTATGAAATTCCAGCTCCTTCCGCACCCCCGCATACCCAGTGTTGATTTTTTGGTGGCTCGCTCTCTTAATCTCCCGGTTCCTCTTACGGTGGTACTCATGTACCGCCCTCCTCAAAGCATGCCATCATTTGTATCTACCCTGCAGGATCTCCTGGCCACTTTGGCTGTTAACAATTCCTCGCTGCTTCTGCTCGGGGACTTTAACTTCTGGCCGGGTGATCCGAGGGAGGACTCCTCCTCCAAAGATTTCTCTGCCACACTTCGGTCTCTTAATTTTTCACCTCACGTTTTGGCCCCTACTCACACCCACGGTCATATCCTGGACCAAATCTGGTCCTTACGTTGTAATCTCTCGGCCACCTCTATTCTTCCCTGTGTCTGGTCAGATCACTTCATGATCTCCTTTCCCATTCACTTGGCCCAAGCCGAGAAAGCCCCCTTGCCTAAAAACATCTTGGCTCGGAGCTGGAACAAGACTGATCTTAATGATCTCTCTTCCCTATTGTCGTCATCTGCTCCTATCCTGACTGACCTGTCTTTGGAAAGTCAGGCGGATGCTATCACCGCTTGGCTCTCTTCCGCTTGTGACCAGGTCGCTCCACTTAAAAAGATTAAATCTGCTCGCCGCCATGACGCTCACATGTGGTTTTCCAGCGACCTCAACTCCCTGAAATTAGAACTCAGGCGCTCGGAGCGTCACTGGCGACGCAACTACTGCCCTATCCTCTGCCTCAAATACAAAGCCCTCCTCAATAACTACAAAAAAGCTATCTTAGCGGCCAAATCCAAATATTTCACTGAGCGAGTGGCCCTCTCGGCCAACAAATCTCGCGAGATCTTTTCACTAGTGCACAGTCTTGCTACCTCTGACCGCGCCTCTCTCTCTCCTGCCCCCTCTCAATCTCTCTGCCACTCCTTGAATGACTACTTTATTAATAAAATCATCACCATTAAGGCCAACATTCCTATTGTGCCTCGGCCTGACTCGCCTGATCATTTTCACCTGCCTCCCTCCGCTCTGGATCACTTTGACCCAATCTCATCTGAGCTCTTCCTTGACCTGCTTGTCAAGGTTAAGTCTGGCTCCCCTGCGGACTGTGCTCCTGCACGGATCCTCAGAACCCTTTACACCATCTGTCCCGTCCCCCCCCTTATCTTTCTTAATTCCTCCTTGGCTTTGGGTTGTGTCCCTTCTTCCTTCAAATCTTCTATTGTTCTTCCTATCCTGAAGAAAGCTGGCCTGGACCCCTCCCTTCCATCTAATTTTAGGCCGATCTCCCTTCTCCCCTACCTAGGGAAGATTCTGGAGAGCTATGTGACTTCTTGCCTCTCCGCCTACATTGAGGACAACCATCTCCTGGCCTCCCACCAGGCGGGTTTTCGACCCGGCCACTCCACTGAGAGTGTGGTCCTCGCGGTCCTGGATGACCTCAAGGGGAAGGCCGACAGTAACCTCCCCCAGGCCCTGGTCCTTTTGGACTTGTCCGCTGCGTTTGACACGGTCGATCATGCCATCCTTCTCGGCCGTGTCAGCGCAGCGGACATCCAGGGCACGGCCCTCTCCTGGATCGCGTCCTTTCTTCAGGGCAGATCACAGGCAGTTCACCTCTCTGATTTCTCTGCTCCTCCCCTTCCGGTCACTTCTGGGTTCCCACAGGGTTCTTCTCTTCCCCCCTTCTTTTCAACCTCTACATCCGCCCTCTTGTTTCTTCCCTTCTTGAGCTGGGGGTCTCGGTGTACAATTACGCAGACGACCTCCAGCTCGTCTTTGATCTCTCATCCCCTGCTGACTCTCTCCCTAAGTTCTGCTCTACTCTTGTCTTCATTTCTCAGTGGATGAGCTTCAATCATTTGAAGCTCAATCCCGATAAGACAGAGCTCGTCCTTACTGGTGGCTCGTCTAATCATTGGTCCTCCGTTCACTGGCCCCTTTCTTTTGGCCCCCCTCCCTCCCCAGTTCCCTCTGTCCGGACTTTGGGCATCAAGATCAGCAATGACCTATCCATGCATGCCCAAATTAGTTCCGTTGTGTCCTCTTGTTTTTCTTCCCTCCGCCTTATCCGTAAGATCTCCCGGTTCTTTTCTGTTGACGCCCTCAAAACCATCATCACGGCCTTGATTACATCCCGCCTGGATTATGGAAACGGCTTGTACGTAGGCATTCCTGCCTACGAGACTCGCCGTCTCCAAGCTATTCAAAACCAGGCGGCCCGCCTCATCCTTCGTCTTCCTAAATCTGCCCACATCTCCCCCGGCCCTTAAGACCCTCCATTGGCTTCCTGTTCACCTTCGGTCCCAGTTCAAACTTGCCTGTTTGGCCATTCGGGCGCACTCTCGCTCTGCCCCGCTTTTCATTAACTCTTTAATCTCCTCCCATGCCCCCAGCCGCTCTCTTCGTTCTTCTTCCTTTTCCCTTCTTCACGTCCCACACTTTCGCAAATCCCGCACCGGGGGCACCCGATTCTCTGTGCGGGCCCCCCAGATCTGGAACAATCTCCCTCTTTCTATTCGTTCTATCCCTATTTTTTCCCACTTTCGTAAAGCCCTCAAAACTTTTCTTTTCCTTCAGGCCTTCCCCGGCTAAATTCTTTGGGATCCTCTGTTTATACTGATTTGCCCTAGCGCCAGGAAGCCGCATGGCCGCAGTGCGCTTTAGAAATATTTTTTTCATTTCATTATCTGGGGACATCCAGTGGAGATGCAGGAGTGCTGAATGGACAGCGGGAGGTCCGAGCCTTGGGATGCCTCATGGGTTAGCATTTACCCGGTGTTATCGGTCACGCATGTCGAGCGGCAGGGATCTCCCGGCACCGCCCCCCCCCCTCATTCTGCCGTGCCTTTGTAGCCTTGAAGCCCCTTGCGAGGCCCGGCCCGACCCTGCTGATCAGTGACGCCCCTCCCTTGTTTCGGCTGCCGTTTCGGGCGGCGTAGAGACATTGCTCTCCGTGCTGTCCTGAGGGGTCCCCTGGTGTTGAGGACTGGTGCCTGGGTGGATTCGGTGCCCGGGCCTGAGCACTGATGGTCTGGGTGTCGGATTCCTCGGTCTGGGGTTTCATCGGCCTGGGACGCGTCGCAGTTGAGATGGGTTGTGATTGCGCCCTGAAGACACCCGCCCGAAAAACCCAAACAAAAATGGACCAATACACTACCGCAGACCGGAGCCTGGTGGAGGTTGCCACTGGTGGCCCTCCCCTCGCCGGTGGCGAACTCTCGACCATCTTACATGCCATCAGTACCTTTTAGGCCTCGGTGGAGGGAAAGATTGGCGAGGTACGGGTCGACATGGCCCTTATCCGCCAGGGCCTGCGCAACGGCACAGCGAGAATTTCAGAGGCCGAGTCGGGTCTCTACGTGGCTGAGGACGAGTTGGGACAGCTGAAATCCAGGTAGCCCTCATGCAGACTCAAACCTCGGGACTACACTGAAGGGCTGAAGATGTGGAAAACCGCTTCCGACGTAACAACCTAAACCTCATAGGATTCCTCGAGGTGGTCGAGCAGGGGCGGGCGAACACCTTCTTGGAGACCTGGGTGAAGTCATGGATACCCAACAACGCTCTCTTGTGTGGTTTGTAGTCGAATGCGCCCGTTGCCTAGGTCTGCTCCTGGGGCACCGTCCCGTCCCCTCATCATCCGGAGTCTAAATTTCCGGGACAGGGATGCAGTCCTTTGGGTGGCACATGCAGTAGTTTGGAGGATTAACAATATTAGAGTGTGTGGTGTGTCTATCCGTGAGCCTGGTCTGCTGTCTGCCAGAGTTTTGCCTGAGTTGTCATAGTGCAGTCAGTAGACAAAGCACTCATAGTATTGATATCAAACCAGGTCTTAAGGTGTCTCAATTTGGAAATATCAAGCAGTTATATTTAAACTTAAATATTCAGGCCATTGCCTACCACTGGTCAAAAAATGATAAAGTTCCAGTTATGTTCCAGTTGACACAATTAACATGGTTGTGGAGGACTGAAGAGTCAGACCCAAAATAGCCTGATGGAGCACACAGGAGTGGGAGGGGAGTAGGGAGGTGAGTGCTTCGGACTGAAGAATATGGTTTAAGGGAGTAAAACCTGGTTCCCGAAATCCCAAATAACCGCCTGCTACTGAACTATCTGACTGAGCTTTAGTAAGACTCAGGTCTCGATGTACAAAGAATTTGCATCAGTTTTCTGTTACTTTCTTAACACAGACCCGATGCAAAGTGTACTGGTGGGATATACAATCCAATACAAATCATGATTGGCGTAAGATTGTAACCCAAAGTAACACAATGCACTGCCTCATTTTAAGTTGCATCAAGGGGGCTTTCCATGGGGGGTGCATGGGCATTGCCATGCAACCACCCATGAGTTTTGATGCAATTTGCTATATATAAAAAATTGTAGACAGGGAATTATGCCTCCTTGAGGCAGACGTTATGAGGAAAAAGGTGTTCCTTTCTCGCATTTCCCTCTTTGCATATGTGTAGCATTCTACAGCACACATACAAAGAGGGAAAAGCCTTAATGTTTAGTTTTTGTTCAAGAAGGGAGACCCAGTGCAGGGATAGAGCAGAACACCACCTGATCTTAGTAGAGTTGGCACTGTTCTGCTTTCTCCCTATTGATGTAAAGCAGCAACTTTACTTGCTGCATTGCTTAATTTGTTTATAAACATGGTCGTAGGTTTAGTACCTTGCAATGCCAATCATTTTTGCCTATCGTGTTTATATATCTTCTTCCGTTCATATTTATTGTGTTCCCAGTAAAATCTATTTAGTTCCCTGGTACATGAACACATATGGTTTGTTCTGCGTTCTCAAACTACCAGGATCAGTAGAAGGGACGGTTCTAGGATTTTGGGGTCCTGGGCAGAAAGGATATGTGCGATACCCATCAAATCTGCATGTAACATGGCACATTCAGGGCGGTTTGTTGCTCAATTGAGGCCCCTGCTCCTGAAGGTTCTTTGTTCAGATCCCTCCTGGGCTGCAGCTCCTCCCTCTCAGCCACCTGCAAGCAACTCTTATACAGCTTATAAAGGGCTGAAGGTGTTGAAATTGCTTTTATCTGAGAGTTTTTATTTATAACAAACTTTATTGAATTTTTTTGCAAGGTAAAATAACCCATCTGAACACCGCACCCATCCCCATCAATTGGGTTCTGGCATTTGATCCCAATGCACAATAAGACAGAGCAAATCTGTTATGGTCCATAATCCACAAAGCATACCTCACAGAGTCTTATATCTGCAGATATTTATAAAATTGTGTGTTAAATAAGAAGAAAGTTGATTGCAGATTCTGAAAGGACATCATTGCCCAAACATCTCCCAACAGTGATGTCCTAATCCTGTCCCATTTGGCAAACCCCTTCAGCTGGGAGACCTGACACAGCCATGCACCTCTCAGAGTGGGGTCAGATGGGTCGGCCTCTTCTGGCAATCCATCTTGGCACCCTTGCTGGAAAGACCTTTTGGGATTGGTCCCTCTCACAATAAGTGGAAGATACTGTTCAGGCCCAAAAGTGAAAGTTCGGCTTTGTAGGCTGATTAACCCCACCCCCTGTAAAGCCAGTCATTGATTACAAATAGTTGGGAGGTTCAATAGTATTACTTATGTCAGCCACTGTCGTTGGTGGACTGACAATACTTTTCGAAAGCTATGCGGGAGCAGTAACTTGCACATACAAAAAGCCTGAATGATCGAGGTCAGACTGTGGAACCAGGCAGATAGAATGGGTAGGGGATAATTCTGTAAGGCATAAAGGAAGTGGGGCAGGACATTCATCTTAAAGAGAGCAACTCTCCCAAAAAGCCCTAACAGGATGGTCGCCCAACATATGAGACCCTCCTTCATGCACACCAACAAGTGCTTTACATTAAAGTGCCAAATTAAAGTTTGTCCACACTTTCAAAAACACACAGATAGCAGAAACTGAGACGCATCACCATGATGCTTACCCCACCAGGAATTCATCTCCACGCCCTCATTGATTGGGATGACCAAGGATTCGACCCAGTTGAGTCAGAGTACCGAAGCATCCTCAAATAAGTCAAGGATATAGAGCACTCGGGCCGGACTCCTTGGGGCGGTGAGATATCTGAGAGTTTTAAAACTGGGGGGAGCTTAACTGCAGGGCAATGAGTATGCTTTGGTGCTTATAAATGGGCAATTGTGCAGGAGGCCTGATTGTAGGACAAACCTGCAGAATGTGCCTTACTGGAATTGGAACAGTGGCGGCTCGCTGAAGGAGTGCTGCAGGGCATGGGGTGTTCGGGAGAGGGGTAGGATGTGGCGGGTAATGGAGTCCAACATACAACAGACTGGAGTAAGATAAGTAATTAAATAAAAAAAATAATTTACCTTGCGCGCGCTGCATTACCGAGTTGGTGATACAGCGCGCGCAAGGTAAATTGTTTTATTTATTTAATTACTTACCTTACTCCTGTCCATCGTATGTCGGACTCCACTACACCTCTGCCCCTCCCCCGCCCCACAGCATTCCCTCTGCGAGCCGCCACTGAACTGGAACCATAGGAGGAGCCCCCCCTCCCCTAGGCCTCACTGTTCTACACCAGGGCTGCGAGGCCCAAATGTGGGGGCCTCCTGAGGGCTCAATGCAGATGAGAAAACTCTCTCTCGAATGGATCTGCAGGGGGAACAAGATGACCAGTGTGGTACTGTAGCCTGGCTGTGCTGCAATTGTGCGGGCCCATGTTAGTGAGCTGTGTGTGGGGCCAGGAGCAGCTGCCAACACTGCCCGTGCCTAGCGCCGGCCCTGGTGAGTAGGAATCTCGAACCTCGGCAGTGTCTTATGTCTTTGTGGTCTTTAAGTGTACACTAAATCTTCTCTAGTATCAACAGTCCTTTCCTTGCAGATTTCATTTACCACAGATTGGAAACACATTTTCCTCAATACTGATATAGCGCACTGAGGACATCAAGGAGGACCTCTTTTTGCAACTGGTTAGATAGTCGCTGCTGTTGCTTCTGCTTCCCTGGTCGTGGATCTGCATTTGTTTGCCCAGGGGGAGCTGTGGACAGTTGGTAAAGGCCACACAATTTGCGACTGTCCACCACCGTGCTAACAACGCTGCGGAGAGCTGCATTCCAGGAGGCGGCTGCGTGCAGACGTTCACTCTGACGCACAGGCACGTCTCTGACGTTTGACACGCCACTTCTGTGAAGAAGAAGCAAGCGCTCCAAGGTTCTTTCAATGTACACATACAATGCATAGCTGCCAAGTTTAAAGATTGCTTGAGTGTGACATTTCATGGCATTATGTATGACACTTTGAGTGACACTTTCGCATGAGAAGACCCAAGCAGTTCTGTCCATTTAATTATACGCATTTCATAAATGAGCCCATATACTGGATTGACCTAAAACACAGCGCTCATAATTGCTTATTCACTGTCACTAACATAATTCCCTAAATCGATCATCCTGGAAACGTCTGCTTATTGTAGAGCAAGTAGTTAAAATCTTGACTGCTGCAGCTGCTGTCTGTGGCATAAGCAGGGCCACAGAAACTATGCGGCAGGTAAGAGCCAAATTATGTAGCCAGGTTGACTAACTTATGCGACAAGAAAAGGCAAATTATGTGCCATAATGCAGCACATTTTGTAATGGTATTACTTCATTATTTCGTTTTTTAAAACTTGTTAACACTCGCAGAACATTGGTTGCATCTGAATAGTACCAGTTTAACACCCAAACATAGCAATAAGTAACAGAAAGGTGACCAGTCCAGCTTTGCACAGGACTTTGCACTACGCAGAACTTTGCACTACGCAGTAACACATGTCGTTGCATTTTTAGTAACTTTTGAAGCGTGTGACATAGAAACAAAATTTTATTTTGTTCAAATCTGCAAATTATGCTGCAGATGATGGATTACATGGCAAATCGATAATTATGCAAAAAACGCCACAGCCACAGAATACGATAATTACAATGGCCGTGGACATAAGGTAGGACCATAAGGAGCTACTTTTTGATACAGCTACCAGTAATATTTCCTACCCATCATCCTCATGTGTGGAATCCTCAGTCAGTACTGGTTTTTTAGCAAACACTATGCAGCATTCTGGTACTTATGGATTCACTTTTAAAATTGGCTGATGGCTGGTAAAACGTATCATTAAGAAGCAGTGCTTATGACATTTGGGTGCACTGCAATAGCTCTTACTGATCTTTCACTAAAAACCCCACAATGATGTGATGAGTTGGATTATTAGGCAGCGTGGATTAATGCTGCCTTTTAAATAAGGTGGTACAAAAGGGGGTGGTGATGGACGTAGCATCTGAACCAATGAAACACTCACACCCAGTCAACAGATCTGGGTTTAATCCATCACCGTTCTTTAGCCCACTCTGCCACTCCAGTTCAGACATGGCCACGTGCAAATCAGTCTGACCCTGTGCCTCATGGGAACAGTCCAGCCCGAACTGCCAAGCCATGCCTTCCCTGGACCGGAAACAAGCTTCCACACCACTGGAGTCAAGCTATCCTGGCTGAAGACGGGTGATAGCCAGAAACCGGTCCTAGGATGCTTGATTCCACTCCAGGAAAGACATGGCTGGACTGTTCCCATGAGGCACAGGGTCAAGGCTGATTTGCATATGGCCATGTCTAAACTGGGGTGGTGTGGAGTGCAAAAAAAAAAAACGATGGATTTAGGCCCAGATCTCTGTACTGGGGAGAATGTATGACATTGTTCTACATTCTGTCCATCAACTGTTGTTTTGCCTTTTAAATAAGGCATCCTTTCACGCTGAAAACCTGGTCTTAAACAGGCAAAATGAGAATAAGGTGGCTCTTCCTGCACATAAACAATTCCAATAAATGAGGTTTTGCAACTGCTATGTGCACTGCATAAAGTAGCACACATAAAAGTTCCAAAACACCATTTAAAATTGTTTATGTGCAGGAAGGGAGACCTTCCTGCAAATAAACAATCTTCCCCTCAAAGCGGACACCCTGGCACTATGGTGCAAGGGTGCCTCCGTTGGCGCTAGGCTGCTAAGTTTAGTAGCAGCGCAGGAGGAAACGCAGGGCTGTACCATAATGTCGTAAATGTGGTGCAGCCCCACGTTACTGAAGTTACTGAGCTTGGCGTTAAGCCAAGGATGCTAACGCCGCGCTCCTCCACTTCGTTATAAATATGGTCAAAGTATCAGCTAATACTACAGTAATGCTACACTAATGTTCACATGGAATTATATTTTAGGCGATAGCAGGGGGTGTGGGGTGGATAATGGGAGAAAACAAAGCATGTAAGGCCCTGTGAATACATTGACCTGCTACCACATAGCATAAGATGTAGTTGAATATTTGTACATGGATGATATGGACTCTGCGGAATGCCCAGGGCTTATCCATATATCATCCGACATGCAGTGGCCATATGGGAGATGGCTGTCAAGAAGGTTGTCCACCATGTGCCCTATGCCCCGAATATGCCACTGTGGGTGGTAAAACCCTTTAAAAAGTTAGCAGACTCAATGTCCATCAACAATTGGGTGGAGGGAGGTCGTCTCACAATGGAAGATCTATACAGTAATAAACAATTTATTACTGAAGAGGAGGCTGAGCAAACCTTTGAGTTGGGAAGAGGACAGTTCTTACATGATTGCAGCGGTGGCTCGAAGCTGTGGCCCAGCTTCCCACAGGAGCCTCCCAGCACCTCAGTGCTAAGCGTGAAAGATGGGAGGTCGCAGGTTGGTCTCACAAATATACAGGGAATTGCGAGACGACTTGACGGTGGGCCCCTCCAGTGCAGGCAAGATGGGACGTAGTAATAGGCAAACTCCTGACAGACCGAAAGTGGACAAAAATGCATGAGGGAGTTAAACGGGTGAGTTCCAATGAGATATTTAAACTAATACAATATAATTTCCACGCATGCGTTACAACGGAATGCTTTTTCAACGCATAACCTTTAACAAGAATATTCCTTTACCATGCATACCTTTAAAACTATTTTCGTTGTAAATGTATGCATGGTAAGGGCATACTCTTGGTAAAGGTTATACCCCTCCCCTGTACCCTTACGTGACTCCCCAGCCCCAATCCTTCTTATATTTAACTCTGCCCTTAACCCTCAATCCTTTTATATATATTTTTTATAATACTAAAATTCCCCTTACCTCTTCACCTCTTCACGTCGTCTCCTCTCCTCTCCATTTTCTGTGGTGACATTGTACGTCGTAAAGAGGAACCGGAAGTTTCTTTCCGTTTCCTCTCAAACAACGCCAATTGCCTGCACTTCTCGACATGACTTCAGGTAAGTATTTTTTGGGGGTGGGGGAGATCCCCTAAGCCCCCTTTTCCCCCACATTTTTATTTTTGGGGGGAGACCCCTCAAGCTCCCTTTTTCTAATTTTACCCTTTACCACAAATGCCTTTCTACGTATCTCGTAGTAAAGGTATGCGTGGTAAAGGCTTTCGTGGTAACCACACATGGATTGTAATGCATGCGTGGTTAAGGCTTTAGTGGAAATTGGCGCATTGTAGTGGCTGTTTCCCAAGCGAACGGGCAACAACAGAATTAATCAGAATGAAACAGGTCAGAAAAGATGAGAGGATAGAGGAGGATGCCCAAGCCTGGACACTCATGATGGTGGATGCAAGAGACCCCCTGACCCTACAGTTGAGGCGGTTAGAGGAGGTATTGATGAGGCAGACGAAGAAGGGGGAGCCAGATGCAAAAACCTGATAGGGAATGCATAGTGTAAATGACTGGCCGGGCTCTTGAGGGGGCAATATGATTTTTTATACTGAGACACGACCAGGGAGGCTGGAGGGGAGGGAGTTAATGTGATTAAGTTGGTGTGATATGTATGGCAAGGACAAGGAAGAGACCAAGTTAAAACCTTCCAATGAGACATGATAAAAGGTTATGATGATACAACATGGGAGGGGAAGAAACAAGACAAAGATGTATTAATACTGTACTTATGCCTTGCGATCATACTGAGAAAACCAATAAAGATGTTTAAGTTAAAAAAAAAGATGGTATTAGACATTTTTTGGTACGGGTTAATACTATCCAAGATTTATGTGTGAGTGCACTATCATTGGTGAGCTTTAAAATCTATCCTCAAAAAACGCATGAGGATTGAAGTTTGAAGTTTAAAGTATTTGTAGAGCGCTCTGTGACCAAGCGGCTTCCTGGCGCTAAAAAATTAAAACAATTACCAGAAGACGGGACACCAGGAGGTGGTTAAGACTGGAAAGCTTGGGAAAACAAATAGGTTTTAAGAGCCTTGCGGAAGTGCAGATCGACGGATATGGATCTGATAGTCTAGGGGAGGCTGTTCCAGAAGCGGCGGGCAAGGATGGAAAATCTATTGCCGCCTACTCTGGACTTACGGAAGCGAGGGACGGTTAAGAGTGCCTGGTTGGAGGAGCGAAGGTTACGAGAAGGAAGATAGTGGGTGATCATGGAATTGATAAAGATAGGGGCCGTGCGGGCGCGGGCCATAAAGACCACGCAGCCCATCTTGAAGAGGGTCCTCTGCAGGATGGGAAGCCAGTGGAGGGATCTGAGCAGGGGAGTGATGTGGTGGAATCTAGGAAGCCTATAAGTGAGGCGGGCGGCCTGATTCTGGATGGACTGAAGACGCCGCAACTCGCAGGCGGGGATGCCCACATAAAGGCAGTTTCCATAGTCCAACCGTGAGAGAATCATGGCCAAAACAATAATTTTCAGGGCATCAAAAGAAAAAAAACGAGAAATCTTTCTAATAATCCTGAGGGACAAAAAGCAGGATGAGACGACAGAGCTGATCTGGGGACGAAGGGAGAGGTCCTGACTGATTTTAATTCCCAGGGTTCTGACTGAGGCAGAAGGAACCGGGGGAGGACCAAAGGTGGAATGCCAGAAGGCAGAGGTCCAGGGGTTTGAACAGCCACCAGTCAGGACTAACTCCGTCTTGTCCGGATTAAGCTTTAAGTGATTTTGATTCATCCAGTCAGCAATGAAAATGAGTGTAGTTTGAAATTTAGAGATGGAGTCAGAGTCATGAGAGAGGTCAAAAACCAACTGAAGATCGTCAGAGTAATTATATACGGAGACCTCCATGTTTAACAGAGAAACAATAAGCGGGTAGATATAAAGGTTGAAAAGAAGAGGGGAGAGGGAGGAACCTTGGGGAACCCCACAGGACACCGGACACGGCGGGGCAGAGAAACTGGAGAGACGAACGGCCTGAGACCGACCTTGGAGAAATGAGGCGAGCCATGAAAAGGCAGAGCCCTGAATGCCCGCTGCCATGACACGGTCGACAAGAATGGAGTGGTCAACCGTGTCAAAAGCAGCGGACAGATCAAGAAGCACTAAGGCCTGAGGAATGTTGGAATCAGCCTTGTTCTTCAACTCGTCCAGAACAGCAAGGACCACGGATTCAGTCGAGTGGAATGGGTGAAAGCCAGCTTGATGGGAGGCCAATAGGTGATTGTCCTCGATGTAGGCCGAGAGGCATGAAGTAATGTGGCTCTCCAAGATCTTGCCTAAGTAAGGGAGCAGAGAAATAGGTCTGAAATTAGTAGGGAGAGTGAGATCAGAGCCAGGTTTCTTCAGAATGGGGATCACTGTGGCTGATTTAAAGAGAGCTGGAACTGTACCCTGGGAGATGGAGGCATTGAGAAGAGAGAGAGGGGGATCGGGGCAGCCGGAGAACAACTCCCTTAAGATTCGAGCCGGTGCATAGTCGGTAGGAGAACCTGACTTGATTTTTCTGAGCAGAATAAGGAAGGATTCCTTAGAGATAGGTGGAAATTGATTGAAAGAGGAAGACAAAGAGGGGAGGAAAGGGGAGGGAAGGAGAGAAGAGGACGGAGGAATGTTCCGTTTGATGTTGGCAATCTTCTCAAGACAGAAATCATTCAAGAAAAGGCAGAGGGCTTGGGATGGGACTGGGTAAGGGTTGACTCTATCAGATGCGGCCAAGGAGTGAACGATAGAAAAAATCTCCTTAGGTTTATTTGCCGCTGACAGAATCTTGCCAGAGAAATAGTCTAATTTAGCTGAGAGAATAGCTCTCTTATAGTTGTTAAGGAAAGACTTGTAGCGTGCAGATGCGAAATTGAAAATGAAATTTGATTATGCTTGATTGTTCTCTGATTTATTTTCCAGATGTCATTATTGTACTGAAATGTTTTTATCGTATTTTGTCTGTACTTTTATGGATGTTTTTATTCCGAATAAAGATCTTTTGACTTGACTTGACTTGTAGCGATCTCTCAGGGAGGGGCAATAATTGCGCCTCCACTGGCATTCTGACTGTCTGAGAGCCAATTTCAGGGCCTTGAGGTCATCAGTGAACCACTTGTTGGCTTCGTGGAGGTGACACGCCTTGACCCTCCTAAGGGGGGCCACTGGATCACATGAGGTGGACAGCCAACCATTAATGGCGTCAACTTGATGGTCCAGAGAAAGATCAGATAAGTCAGGAGGGCGGGTCGCCAAGGATGAGCAGCGAGTGTTAAAATCCACCCGATTCCAGTTCCGTGCTAAGATGTTTTTAGGCAGGGAGGGCTTGTCGGTGACTCCAAGGTCAATAATAAAAGAGATGAGCGAACGATCCGACCAGGTGCAGGGGAGAATAATGATGGAAGAAATAGCCCGCCTGGCCGACCATAGCTGGTCAAGGATATGACCATGTGAGTGAGTAGGGGAGTGAATATGGGAAGTAAAATTAAGGCCACACATGGTGTCAGTGAAGTCCTTGGAAGCCCTGTCTTCCCTGGGGTCACCAGGTCAATAATTAAGGTCGCCTAATTAAGGTGGCCAGCAGCTCCTGTATAGCAGGCACAAAATGAGACATGGTCTGGGGGGGATAAATAAGAACTTCTGTGAGGGGGTCCACGAGGTTCATCGACCGAGCCACTATAAAGTCTACATTGGGTAAGGGAGGGTGAGGAAGCAGTTGGAAGTGAAGGCAGGATCGGTTAATCATGGCCACGCCCCCACCAATTTTCCCATCGGGGCGATCAGCCGGAAGGGCATAGTAAGAATCGGGGAGCGCAGCTGGGACATCAGGCGAGGAGTCTGCGGAAAACCATGTTTCCGTGAGGAACAAAAAAACAGTAGCCTCTGTATCCAATAGGTTATAGAGTTCCAGCTGATGCCTGCCCGCCGAGCGGGTGTTAAGAAGAAAGGCCGAAGCCCTAGCAGGCGGGCAGGGAGGGTGAGGGAGGGGAGAGGCAGGAGGGGCGGTCGACTGGGGTATGGGCAAGGGAGCTGCAGTAGGGGGAGAAAAGGGAGCAGGGATTCCAAGGGCAATAATATGTTTAAGCGTAGAGGAACTGATGGCCCCCTTACCTTGAAAGGCAAGGAGCTGTGAGGAAGTGTAAGTTATAAAAGGGGCAGGATCTGTGGCCCCGGGTCCCGACCGGTCGCGGACGGGCGCAGACTGGCTTGCCTTTGACGCGCCGCCGGCACGCCCGCTGCGCGTGTCCCCTTTGCGGCCGGGATTATGTTGTCATTATATGCTGGTCAGAGGGGGGAGTGGCCGAGAAACTGCACCGGCAACCCCAGAGTAACCACAAGATGGCATCCAACATGGCCCGTCCCCAACACAGCAACCTAATCGGCTGGAAGGGGAGACGAACAGTGAGGCAGGGCAGTAGCAGTGAAGGTGCCGGCAAGTGCAGAGATTTGGTAGGTAAATTTAGACAAGTGCCCAAAAATAATGGAAACGCTTCCAGAAAGTGCAGGTATCGGTGCTACCGGCTTAAAATGCCTCAGGAGATCTACAGGCGATAGTAATCATGCGAGCAGACAAGCGTAGAAGTTTAAGGAAAGTCACGTTATGCACAATACACAAATAAAAACAGATTCGCTTTTTTAAAAATGCAAGTAACGGAGCTCCCGGCTTTAATCGCCTCAGGAGGTCTGCAAGTAATGTTCAATTATCACATGTCGATTATGACATTTGAGAAGGGTGTTGAGCAGAGTGGAGTGGAGCCTTTTGGCAGTTTAAGGATTTAATAACTACTGCACCTGCCTTTAAGCCATTTATCATTGTTGTAAAATATGCTGTGACTCTTCATTCCAGTGCTATCGTCGTAGGAGGTGTGTTGTGTCAGTGAGTCAGTAACAAAGTACATACAGCTCTCATTTCTACCTCAATACGTGGCACTGAGAGATATTATAGCGCTGTTGAACAAGAGTCCTTATCTTATGCATAGGCTGTAGCGAAATTTAAAACTTACTTATTGGGGACACTTTTTAATTTATACAAAATAACATAACATAATCTTTATTCGGCAGTAAATACAGCCAGAAAAAGAAACAGTTTAAAAGCAAGATCAAAATTCATTAATTAGATACATGGCAGCCAAATGTGCAAAATCTCAAATTGTCTGTTTAGTCGTTAATCACAGCTCACTTTCTTAACCTCATTGGGATACCTAAAACCAGTTGATAACAATAAAACTAAGTCGTACAAACCATGGCTGAGGGGTGCTAGACACGATAAGACAGCACACGCGTGCTACAATTAAAATCAGAAAAGAGGCCACGATTATCATCAACAAGTCATTTACTTTATAGCAGTATGACAAGGTGCACACTCACAGCTATTCTTACCTCTTCAATCTTCTGTAGTGTTTCTTGACCTTAATGCAGATCTTAAAAAGTTGGTAACACAAAAAAGTGTATAATCACTAGGTAAAAGCTGTAAATACAGTATAGCTATACGGGTATGCCTGAATCGCAGTTCTTTTAAAAGACCTTTAAGGAGCAATCGTCTGGGGTAGTAAAATTAGGGTATCCTGTCGAGACCTATTGGTACAGCCACAGGGACCTCTATCGTCTATGTGTGAGGCAAAACCTAAGGGGGAGGTCAGTAGATGGTGAAGTTGATTGAGTCTAAAACAAGTAATTAAAAATCTATCATATGCACTTGTTAAAATCGATAAATGAGACTCCATACCCTGCACAGACTTCACAAGGACCTGCTCTGTAACCATGGGTTTCCTAAACTCCTTGTCCTCTCGGTAAAACGTAGCATATTTAAAAAACAACAATTTGATAATATTTGTGTCCCGTGACCTCACATTATCACGTCTAGAAAACATGGCTGCTCTACCTAAGGTGGTAAAGGCATCCTTAATATATTTTCACCATGGGATTTTTAGCGCGTGGTCGAGTGAGATGCAGTCCTGGATTACTAATCTGTTAAAACCTGCCTCCTTATGAGAGCAAATCTTCACCCTACATAACAGGGGTTTAACAGCCGCCAAATCCATATTGCACTTAGTCCCCAATTCGTCATGTACAGAAATCATAAACCTTTGGTATACATGATGGGTGGGAATAACATTGGTAGAGCTTTGTCCTGATTAATACAGCTCATTTCAAAACTATTGGAGTATAATTTTACTATAAATTATGCATTGGGTGGCAAGAACAAAAGGGCTGATTGCCTTTCGAGACTATCTACTGTCGTCCCCTAATGTGTGTTACCGTGTAGCCACTTATGTTCTTAAATGCATCGGGCACAGGAAATCAATCATTATATGATCCCCGTTGGTAAAGACACCTATTGATCAACCGTGAACTACTGTTAAACTACATGCATTTCTCTTATACATGAACTTTGGTTATTATGCACTTTATATTTTGTATCCGGGTAATGATTGTCCCCCGGCTTTGTACCCTTCTGGACTAACGCCTTTTTTAAATTTCTGTATATAAATTGCTGCTAAAATACGTAAGAGATTATATAGACATTGCACTTTAGTCATATCCTTGCGTATTTTGCATATACTATTGCACTTTATGCCCAGCGCAGGCTTTTCTCTGACTTGTACTACCTCACTTGGCATGTTTTGCACTAAATTTCTAAATTGCTGCTAAATACAATGTTCAATTTTTGCATATTTTGCACATACTATTGCACTTTATGCCCAGCATAGGCCTCTTGTTTAGTACCATCCCACTTGGCATGCTTTGCACCAAACGTCTAAATTGCTGCTATATATAGTGATTATTTTCTACTGTATTACAAATGTGATATATTGCAGGTTTTAACTTGATTGGCTTGGATCAAAGTAATTGTTTTTAGAAAAGTTTCATTATTCTTTCCTCTTTACAAATGTGACTTCAACTGCATTTATGAATGTTGCTATATGGTTGTACTTGTACAAACCGAATAAAGCATTTTGAAACTGAAACTGACTATCTAGTGGTAAGAAGCACACAATTGATGAACATGATGAGTAGCAGGAGTGTGCTGCAGCAGTGACTGATGCGTGGAGGGAGTGGAAAGGCAATATTTTTTGTGAGGAGGACACAGAATCTTCCCTTAACAAGCCTGTTTTATGTGAGATAAGAAAGTCCATTGTGGAGGGCAGGCCACCTGTCAGCAATTTGAGAAAGGAATTAAAATGTTATGCACAGGTTGCTTCAGAACTTACTATCGCATGTGAGTTTGTTTTAAGTCAGTGTGTATTTTTGACCCCAGAGAACAAATGAAAGCTTAATTGCCATATCCTATTAAGGGCATGATGGTGTTTCTGGTATTGAGACTATTATACAAATTGTACTGGTGGCCATTTATGGATGTACTAGTACAAAGACATGTCAGTCTTTGCAGAATTTGTTTATATTTTGACAGGCACTGGAAGAGTAGAAAGAATCTACTGCACACTATTAAGTTACCTTAAAATAATTGGGAGAAAGTGGCTGTAGATTCCTCAAGTCCATTCACTTTAATTCTTTGATACATGAGGTATCTTAAGGGTCGATTATGTGGTTGTGGCAGATGCAACCAAAGAAGCAGGTTGTGAGTTTTTGTCCACTGTCTTTTAATTGAAAGGTGTTCTAAGACAATGGGACACATTTCGTATTTTTTCAGCTGCTTTTGGTTTTCCATGGTGTAAAGTACTTGAACAATACTTTATACAGTCCCTCTTTGAATGTCTTGGTTTAGAGATCAAATTGATTTTTGAGCAAGGTTATTCAGATTACCATTACTTACTGGATGTTAAAATGCTTTTTGTGACACTATTACACGTTTTACTATTAAGGATTGTCACGTTTTGTTTTACTACAGGGACATAACAGAAGAACCAGGTTGACCTAATAGTTTTTGGTAAAATACAGTTGCTCCAATGATACAGAAGATCATGTAGAACAAGTGGAGAGTAAGCAAATAAACTCAAAGGTTTATTTGGACATGGTGAAGAGAACCAAGGAAGGTTTTTTTTGTGGGAGATACAGTTTTGATAAAAAAAACTACCTTGGAGAGTTATTATAAAGACTTTTCTAAATTCAGTGATCAAGCCAAAATATAAAAAGTTACATGCAATTCTGCTTTACTGAGTGGTACATGATGATGGAGAAATCTTTGGGCCTAATTATGATGCAGTTCGGACCACTACCGATAGCTTGTTGGTTGCGGTCCTAGCGGCATCTACTGTTGCAGTCTGACCGACACATTACTATGCATGCAGTCGGAGGCAGCAGACTGAGGGACAAACCAACTATTTCCAAAAGGCTCATAGAGCCTGCCGGGCAGTTGGAAACTCCTCCTAATCCCTTAAGGATGGCGTTTCCGCTGTCAGGATTATGATGTCGGTTTCTGACAGCCTTTTTATGTTGGCATTTCTGACATGGAAAGGCTGTTGGAAAGCGACATTGGCGGTCCTTAGCAGTGACCCCTTTCCCCCTGGTCCTGCTCATCTGGGCCTAGGGGCAACATAGGTGCCCCCCTGAATATCCCTGCGCCACGTGGCAGGCACCATTAGGTGCCTGTCACATGGTCCAGGGATGTTCACAAACTCCCATTTATCAATAGGAGCTTGTGCTGCGAGCGGTTTCTGCTTGCCGCACAAGCTCCCACTGAGCAATGGGAGTTTCTATGGTCGGATCGTAATTCAGTGTGCGGAACTGTCGACCTATGGTCGGGCGGTCCTCCACCATAAAGGTGTTGGTCGGAGGCAACTCCGAGCGACATCGTAATCGGGTCCATAGTGTTATATCCATTCATAAGAAGCAAGCTGCAATTTTAAAGAATTTTGGGGCGCAGGTATCAAGCAGTTTTGTCTACATAAATGGGCTGATTCGCAGAATCGGTTAGTTTGCGAAGGCAAAAAATGCTTTTCAGATGCAGCAAACTCTATTTTGTGATTAATCACAAAAAGGGTTTGAGATTCCCTATTAGGAAGGAGCGTGTTCAGGACGTCTCTTCCAACTTCCGAATCGCATTCGTATGTAGGAATATTTTGTGACTGAAATGCGGTCGCAAAACATTAGCATTTTACCACTTACTTCAAGTAGGTGGTAACCCATTCGAAAATAGGAAGGGGTCCCCGAGGGACCCCTTCCCCTTTGTGAATGTTTGTAAAAGCATTTTTTTAAAGCAGGCAGTGGTCTCACGGACCACTACCTGTTGTTAAAAAATGAAAGGAAAGCTTTTCATTTTTATTTTTGTAAAGCATCCCATTTTCCTTTAAGGAAAACTGGATGTTTACAAAAAAAGATTGCTTTTTTTAAAAGCAATCACCGACATGGCGGTCTGCTGACCCCAGCAGACCACCATCTCTGTGATTTTTGTGATTCCTATGGGGTCGCAAATTGCGACCCACCTCATTAATATTCATGAGGTAGGTCATTTGCGATCCCCTGGGAATCGCAGAAAGGGTTCACAACACTTTCATGCATGCCGGTTTGCGATTTCCTAATCGCGAATCGCAATATTTTGCGATTAGGGAATCGCAAAACAGTGCATTGATTCATCTGGCCAATAGATTTGCATTTAGATAACGTTTTGATTTATCCAGATCCGCACCAAAAGTTAATAAAAGCTCTAAATCAAATTCCGCAGGATAGGAACAAGATAACCAGGAGAAGGAAAACCTATTAGCAAACTCTGGCAGCTGGCAAAAAAAGAAATTATAGCGAAAGCGTGGGATGATTTACTGCAAGTAGATATTTTTAAAAATAGTGGCTGGTTTAGGGAGGTTGTTAATTGTCCTTTCCTTATGAGAATTGTTAATAGCACGACCTGTTGCACCATATCCGCCGATACATGGGTAACTCACTTTCAGGGCATATACGGAAACCCCTCACAGGCACATAAGACTCCCATAGCGGCACCCACCAGAGGCAATTATATCCTGCCTTTTACTGAGGAAGCAGTGTCTGAGGCCATTATAACTATGTCAAAGGACAAAGCACCTGCCTGATCCAGACTGTGTCCCTGCTGATTTATATAAGTCAAACCTTTCAGTTTGGGCTTACATTTTAACGCATGTTTTTAATGCTGCTTGCATGACAGGGGTACCATCGTCCTGGTCAAGGCCCATTATCATACCAGTATTCAAGAAAGGGGCAAGAGCAGATCAACAACGCTACAGACCTATTTCTCTTATTGAGTCAGTAGTTAAGGTTCTGGGGAGAGTGATCCTCTCTAGACTGACCGACTCCAAAGAGCGATATAATGTAATCTCCAACTTACAATTTGGGTTCTCGTCCGGGAAAAACACTATAGATCAGTGCCTTAATTTACAGTTGATTATTGGAAAGCATACTGTAGCTAAGCGAGGCACACTGCACTTGACACATGGACGTTATGGCTGCTGTGAGATATAACCAAACTGGGAGTCTTTCTTCGCCTTTAAAGGTATGTAGGGGAATCAGACAGGGCTGTATATTAGCTCCACTTTTATTTGCTCTATATATTAACAGCCTGGGGCCAACCTTATATAGAGTCTGTAGAGATATTCCCTAGGTGAGCACCCAGCTAATTCCTGCACTCCTTTATGCGGATCACACAGTACTGCTAGCTAGGATGGCAGTAGGGCTCCCTCACTTGTTAAATTCGTTCACAGAATTTATGAATTTGCTTGGTTTGAGTACCAATTTTTCCAAGTCTCATACAATGGTAATGGGTCAGAGAAATAGAAACCAGAGAATTCAGTACGGGGACGTCGTTAAAATAACTAGGGTATTTACCTTTCCTTACTTAGGAGTCCTGTTTGAGATAGGGATTTGAGGATCCAGGTAATAAGAGCAAAAAGAAATTCTGTCAAAAGCTGCAGCTGCAGTTCTTTACTATGAGGTCCGAACCAGTACAGGCCCTGCTGAAAGTTTACAAAGCGAAATACCTCATCATCGCCTGCTATGGGAGGGACAGCTGGGGATATGAGGATTCTGTGCACCTACAAGTAGTGGAGAATACATACTTGAGACATTTGCTATCTGCCTCTCAATCTGTATCGCCCATGAACGGTTGGGGATGTGGTACATTTCAGACCTGGTGGCTCTCTCTCTATTGTTGCACTTGATTAGGATCTGGATTAACCCTGATCTGGGTCTGAACCAGAAAATATTCAAAGATTTTTTGTTCATGGAGAGGGTAATAGTATTCCCTGGTTCGACTACATTAAGATCTTAGTGGAGAAACTGGGTCACCCCAAATTGTTTGTGTCCAATTTTGGGCTCACTAGGAGAGATTTGAACTGGGCTAACAGAGATGTTTTGTCTATCGTGCGCAGAGAGAGAAGTAAGGGTGCTCACTAAATCCACTGTGCTGGCCTATATTTCATTAAAAACCCATCCCTCAGTAGAGCCCTATTTAGTTGAGACCACCTTACCCTACCACTCTTTCCTTCTAACAGGGTTTATACATAATCTCCTACACTGGTTACCTGCTGTACACGGGCGTACCCGGGGGGGGGGGGGGAGGGGGTGGGGTTGGTCCGCCCCTGGCGGCACAATTTTTGGGGGGACGGCCGCGGCACTGGTGACCCGTTGTGGCTGCCTTTATCATTTATTTGGGGACACCAGTGCCGCGCACCACCGCCCCGGCCGCGGCACTGGTGGCCCGTTGCGGCGGCCTTTATAATTTATTTGAGGACACCAGTGCCGCGCGCCACCGCCCCGTTTTAAGTGCAAGTGCACCGCCACCTGCTGCTTGCAACTGGTGACTGCAGCAGCGTGTAGCACACGCACGCCACCACCACCATCAGGCCCATGACGTACAGAGCGGGCCGGTGAAGTCGGTGAAAGGCGCCAGTGGCCGGGGTTGAGTACTGAAAGGGAGAGCGGTTCAGTTCCTCTGCGAGCAGTAAGTTAAATGTTAAATGTTGTATACTTGTAAAGCGCACAGCTGCCCCAGCAAAGGGGCGTCCCGGCGCTGTATACCGCTGGGGAACCCGTCCTGGCTTTCCCTGTGGGATGGTCCCTACTGGGAATCCCCAAGGTGGAGTCAGGCATCCCCGGCGTTGATGGGGCCGTTGTGGAGATTAGGCAAGCTAATGCCCAGAGTTGCCGAGTGGGACCCCAGGTTAGAGTAGGCACCGAGGCGAGAATTGTCGAGTCTGCTGACCCTGGTCCACGACCCTGCCGCGTCGGGAATTGAACCCTGGTCCCGGGCCGTCTTCTGCTCCCGGGTCTGCCACCTCCAACCAGTGAGCCACACCACTCCACATAAGTAAGTAGAAGAGTGTTGCACACATGGGGGTTTCTCTCCACTCGTTGGGTCCCTAAAAGTATGGGACGCAGGTGGGGGGCACAGGAGGATGCCGCAGAGTAACTTATTTTGGTCCTAATCGTGCTCAACTTCTGGCATACAATGCCCTCGTTAAATTACATTAAATATGCCACTGCACTGGGCCATGAATCTAGGTTACCCTGACCTGTTTAGTAAGGCGGAAAATGTAGGGGCCAAAGACAATGTGGGATTTGAAGTTGTTTGTAGTCTGTAGTTCGAGCGAAAGGGATCCTCCGTTTAATAAATAAATGAATCAATGAATGACTTTAGTGACTGCGGAACTCTCCCAAGACTACCTTTTGGATGGGACCTTGCTTCATGTTAGTTGTGTAGCCTTTTTGAAAGATATTTATTGGTGAGATTTGGATGTGGCACAGTTCACCATCTAAAGGCACAAACTAACCTTTCATATGATTTATATACAAAAAGTGGCAACAGTGGTACAAATGTCGCACATCATTATCATCAGAGGAGCATTGTAGTACAGACAACAGTGGTGCTCTAAACACTGTTGACACATCTGTCGCCACGATATGTCCCACCTAGATCCGCGAAGATCGTTGATCATAGCCCAAACCACATGTTAACAAAGAGCTCTCCTAATTTATACGTATTGCTCACTTTCTGCGTCAAGCCCCCTAGTTTATGTTGTTACAACCAATGTCATATGAAACATTATTCCCTCATTCCACAGCATTAAGACAGAAAATCAATACGTATACATTAGAAGTGCTCCGCTATTTAATTGTTAACCTTTCACATGAAACCGGTGATAATTATTCATGGCCTTGCGCCAGCTCATCTAGTCACACGTCAATGCACTTTTTATTTTATTGTCAACACTACATAACCTCAAGCCAAAAATTTCCTATAAAAATAAATAAGTGGGCACATATTTCACATAAATCTGAAGAGATTTTATTGTATCTGTGTGACTCTTTATTGTTTTTTTTTAAGTTGGTCCGTTTTAATGTTAAAGAGTAAATTACTAGTTTTAAGATTTATTCACAAAAAATTAACTTTGAATGAACTGACGTCATGTATATAGTTTGAATGTCTGAAGACAGTTTCTCCGAGCCTATTACTCTGTGATGGGAATTCATTTTCTGGCACATTCAGTTTGGTATACCCCCTGCCCCTGTCTCAGAAATAAGGAATCTTGGATTATACTTTGATGATTGCTGCAATTTTTCCCAGTAAGTTTCAAATGGCAATTTTTATGCATCTTTTAACTTTGATGATACAGCACCTTTGAGTAGGGTAATAATATGTTATAAATTCCAGAGGTTGCATCACACGTAAATGTGAGCCTTAGAAACTTTGCAGCCTATCTCAGATTACTGAATTGTGATTGACAGACTACATGTATTTTAAACTGCACAACACTTATTTTGTGGAATTAGAAGAACAGTGATTGTTTTAGCCTGTGTTGGCATCCCTCGATTAAGCCACCTATTCATAGGCGGATCAGTAACAAGCTGCTCTGCCAAATACATAAGGCACTTAACATACCAGTTTTTACCATCTTGATCGACTTGCTCAAGATTCTCAAAAATCGGTCCTGGAGGGCCGGATCCATGCCAGATTTGTTAGATGAATACATTTATCTAGGGGGCGAGGAGGGGAGAGGAGTTGGCCAAACGGCTAGGGTGGTCGTCTCGAATCTGGGGAACTGAGTTAGAGTCTCATCAACGACGCTGAACACCCTGTGATTCTGGGCAAATCACTTAATCTCCCCATGCCTAACAAAAAATGAATGTGTCCTCATGTAACGCAACTAGTGCTATGTAAAGTGCTCTGATACCCGATTCGGGTCAAGTTTGCGCTATATAAAACTCCGTAAAATAATAAATAAATCTAAACGGGGATATACTCAAAATCTGACATGGATCCGGACTTCCAAGACCAACTTGGGAGAACCCTGCTTGCGCATAGATCCCAGTCCAACATGCATGCATCACCTCCTACCTTCAGTTCTGAGACGCTTAATTGGATATTTATTTTAAGGTTGACTCCTTCTGAAATTCTTTTCCTGAAACACTACATTAACAATCCAAGCATTTGAAAGTCAGACGAACCTCAAAGACCTGTCTTCACCTGTATCAGTCATATCATACCTTCATCTAATCAGATCATATTTACAGAAGGGGTAGTCTAGCACTTATTACAGAATATATAAGAAAAAAAGCATCAATGGTGGTCACCTGGACTCCTGAATATCAAATGACATTGCAACATTACGAGTGTGATTGCACATATCAGACCTAAAAGCTCCAGGCTACTGCCAGGATGCTATTGTGCAGATGCATGAATTTATAGAAGCTTCTAGAACAAGTAGTACGACTCCCATGCACAATGAAGTGTTCTTGTCTGAAGACAAGTAACCCGACTTCTCGCAAGACAGTATGGCTACACTTTCTGCTTATCAGTATCTTCTGATAGGTCTTTGGTGTTGTGTGTATATAAATAGTGAATGTGTGCATATATAGTGAGTGTGTGCATGCGCGCGCATCCATGAAAACACTTGTTAACTATTTACTGACTTATATAAAACACTTTAAACATAGGTATTTGGCAACCTCTAGGACACCCTATAATTAAACTGTATTTATTGTGCTGCTACCTGTAGTAACGTACACCACTACAGTAGCTCGAGTTTAAAAGCTATGATTCTCAGAGCCCGTGTTGGCAAGGTTGTGGAGCTGACTGACCCCTTTGTGCTGAGTTTAGTTCTAAGAGCACACAGTGAGTCATTCCCTGTGAATAATTAATTTGCTGTTTTTGAAAGATAAAGAATCCCAGGCTTCAACACGTTAAGTTGGTTTTGGGTCCCCAGAGCACATTACTTTTGTGCACGTCCCCACTGGTTTACTGGGGGGACCATGATGTTTGGTCTTTTAATGTCAGCTGTAGATGATAGATCCCCGAACAGTTCCATGTATGTGCATGTTTGCATTGGGCTGAGGGGATTTCCATGTAATCGTTCATGCAGCTCTCTGATGGATGTCACATGTGGTTTTTCTGAGTCCCCAGATAGATCATGCAGTCTGTGTGTTCTCCTTTGTACTGCCGGTCACCGGTGTATTCAACTGTGTAGCCTTGGACCGTCTCATGTATGTGCATGGTACTTGCATGATCGAGGTAACTATTAGCAGCGATACTAAGTGTCTCTCGGACCTCTTTCAAGTGCTCGCCGTCCTTTTTCCTCTGCTCCTCCCCCCCCCCCCCTCCCTGGGGTGCCAATCTGAAGGATAGCCCGGGGCGACACTAGCTCTAGCTACACCTCTGCTGCTGTACCTCAGGGCCAGCATAAAAGTAGATGAATTTGGTCCCCGTACCTGTGATAACTCTCCCTGCAGGATATTTAGCATATTATAATGTTTTGCAATCATTATTGCTTAGTGTGACTTTATTTAGTGCCATTATTAAAAGACAAAGGCTTTTTGCTAGTGAGACCGGCCCCAGCTTATCTACAGTTATTACCCAGTCCTCTCGGACATTTTTATGTTGCTAGCTTTTTAGTAGTCGTAGTTAGAAATAGGAAGAGGCGTAATGTGTAATTTCGGGTTAATAATTGTTTGGTATGCTCTTGCCCGGGGTGAGATGCTTTTATTACTTACATGCTGTGACTTTTTATAAGCGCCGGGACACTCCGACTGGAGTAGCCGTTGCGCTATAGAAGAGCTCAATTAACATAACATAACATAACATTGTACATGTTCTTGCGATGATTTTTAACGTGTTTTTATAGGTAAAATATTTTTAGGTGTATTTCGATTTTAGTGCATTTGCTTTTATGGTTTTAATTAACCAAATAAAGTATATTCTGACTGATTGATTTATCCAATATGGGAACAGGATCTGGTTTCGTTGGTTCTCCTGCCCAGGAAAATCGTGTCCTACTTGTTTCCTTCTAGTGATCATTTAAGAAAGGATGTGGAAATTAAAGATGGGGATGTGGTCGAGTTTGCTGAGCCTGTGGATAAAGACTAACAGCCCGATTCATCAAGCGAAATTGCGCTCGCAAAGGGCCAGATTCTGAGAATCTGGCCCTTTGCGAGTGCAATTTTTGCATTTGGAATTCATCATCCCAAATGCAAAAATCGTTATTAACGAAATTGCATATTTGCGAGTAATTGGATTTAAGGAATCTCTTCCTTAAAAGCAATTCATCAACCAATTTGAAATTGCGAATTCGCAATATTTGGTCGCAATTTACCACGAAGGCTGACTTCGTGGTAAATTGCGAAAAAAGAGTAAAAAGCACTTTTTTTCTTTTGCATGTTACACACACACACATGTCCTTTGGACATTTGTGTGCGCAACACCTGTTTAAATTTGCATTAAGGGGTGCTACAGGGTGTCCTTTGGACACCCCTGGCACCCTTTAAATCGCTATCTTATTTGCGATTAGCAAATTGCTAATCGCAAATAAGGAATGTGTAGGAATCGCATTTTATTTTGCGATTCCTACATGAATCCCGTTTTGCGAGTCTGTAATAGCGATTCCTTATGAATCGCTATTAAAGACTCGCAAAACGGGTCTTTGATGAATCTGGCTGTTTATTTTTAACTGTGCAAGAGGGTTGGTGTGTTATGAGAATAGGAGACAAGTGATGGTGCCTGTTCAGTATAATGGTTTTATATTGTGTGTTTGAAAAGGATTGCAATTCAGAAGCTGTGTAGTAACTTGCATAGTCTTTCTTGGTGATTCATCTTGGTTTATTTATATATGTTTTTCTGTTTCTTTTTATGGTGTTTCCAGTAACACCCAGTGTATGCTGCATAGAATGTTAACCTATGGTTACATTTCACACATAACTACACAGAAATTATGCAAACGTCACACATAAGCAATCTGAAACCTTGGCAGCTATGGACCGATTTACTGTTCTTGTGCTAGTTTAAATATGTGCAACCACGGATAATTCACAGTGCTATAAAAAAAAAAGTCTACAATTCACATTAGAATACATGAAAAGTAATATTTGGACCGTGTATTTACATGTACAGTGATCCGTTGCTGAAAGTTAGATTTCGCATTCTTTAATACACATTTCATAATACGTTCCCATAATCTTACATTTTCGTTTTAGTAAGCACAGGGTACAAACTGAAGCCAGACAGACGACAGACGGACGGTAGTAGGAGGCGGATCCCTCACTCTCCAGGATGCTTGATTCATTCAACAAATACGGAAGCACTGGTGCTGTGACCTTAGGAAGTACAAGATAACACGTCTATACACGTCAGGATCCGGACTAGATTGCACAACTTTTTCATTCATGCAAAATGGAGCGAATGGAACACGCAAAGTTTGCAGAACTTTCTGCCACGTGGCAGAACGGAAACAAACTGAAGCTGTCCTGTTTCTAGTGTATTTAATGAATAAGGAAAGGAACACAGACAGCAATTCCACGCCTTAAAATCGATAAAATGTATTTATCTGCAGACAAACTCATGTTGCACCATTGTTTCGGAAAGCAATGTAATGATACACAATCGGTTTGCTTTATTATTTTCAACGTTCCTTCAGTGATCACTTATTTCTTTGCTAGAAACTATCTTACATGCTTGAATAAATTTATAAGCACGCTGGTTATTGGTTTAGCTATAATCAAAGTTTTCCCGAGTGAAACAATATATTCATGTAAAAAAGGTCATATCAAAAAGTCTGTTTATTCGATTTGATTTTTTTTGCAGTTTTTACAGCGCGATCTCGACCATAAGATCTGGGAGTGCTTTTATTGGGACGGCTCCTCCATTAGGGCGGAGGAGCGTCACCCCACTGCTTTCTCGCAGTGCCAGAAGCAGAAACATAAAATGGTAAAACTACCATTGTATGTTTCTGCTTCTCGCACTGTGAGAAAGCAGAAGTGTTTGGTTGGGGGCGGGCTTTTGGGTGAGTTGGGGAGGAGTGGCTTTCCCAATGTTGTGGGCCCTGACTGTTTGGTCGGCCCTCTGGGGCGACCAAACCAGTCATGTGTACTCTCCCTTTTCTCCATGTAGGCTGCCTGCTTCCTGTTCAGCAGGAGAGCAGGAAAACGGGACCCGGCCAGGAGCTGCGACGGCATGGGACTCGGGAAGGTAAAACTTTTTTTAAATTTTATTTAGCCCCAAACCCCCCGTACGAAAGCTTCATACCCCCCCACCCACGAGTCATGCAAGCCGAAAATCACAGGATGTTGAGCCAACGCTGAGTTACGAACCCGGTTCCCCAGCTCCAAGGTCTTTCCCCTTTACGCAACATCATGTGCAGGATGCAAAATGAGCAGTTGCTTCATTTCTGCACTACTGCCAAGTTTGTGCAATCTAACCCTAGGGTGAGTTGGCATTGGCACTCATGACTCATATATTCCTTCAATTATGAGAATTGCCATGAGAGGCAGGTGTAAGTAAAAAATTTGCTTGCATTAAGGGTACAATTTTAAAGTTGTCAGATGCCTTTCCCACCAAACGCGCAGCTCACTACTACTAGATCTATCCCCAGTCACTTTTTGACGGACCATTTTTGACCTTTTAGATTTGTTGAGACTTTTTCTCCTGGTGTGGCAGGGATGTCCATGAGGGATGCTGTTTTCAAGCCCTGTGGCACCTGTCACCGGCAAATGTCGGTGATGGATCCACACCTTGTCTGCCTCTAGTGTTTTGAGCTCAACCCCCATGCCTGCGTCGATTGTTGCTACAAACACCCCAAGGCCTTGTGGGAGAGGTCCCTCAACATCCGTGCCACTCGCCTTGTGATACCACGATCCACTTGATTCCGGTTGAGAGGAAGGTTCCAGGATCAGTCATGGAGCCATCGATCTTCGTTACAGTCGAAGTCATTCAGGTAAGTCCCACAAAAAAATGAAGATCATTAATCTGAAGACGTCTTTGACTTTGCTCAATTCGTTGAGGTCATCCGACGAGATGAGGGAACGTCAGCCTTTGAGGCCTGGTCGTGCAGTTGTACCTGTGTCTGGGCCAACTCCGTGCCTACCCGAGTTTCCTGCAGCCAGAACGGCCCCATCCAACTTCGTGAGCTTTATGAGGCTATGAACCTCACACCCCGCTAGCGCGCCCCCAGGCCCTGCTGGATTTTGGTCAGCTGCTTCAACCCAGGTGCCAGCTGGGCCCCTTGGATCTCTGAACAGATCTGTACAAATGCTGGGCAAGCCACCACAACCTTCCCCGGTGCCAGCCGCACTGCTGATGTCCTCGGCTCTACTGGCCCTCACTGACTGTGCCACCAACATTCTTATCCCCAACTCCAACACAGAGCCAGATGGGCGTCATCCAAAGCTATTCTGGAGCTGGGCTAGCACTTGACGAATATTTAGAGAGCCACTGGTTCCTTATAAATAGCAGCCACTAGAACCCAATGAGGACAACTGTTGTGAGGATCTTGCGGATACCAGTGGTCTGGATACCTCCCCAGATACTGGCTCAGTCTCTCCTCCTACCGTGGCTACAATGGAAGGAGCCTCATTTGCTATGGTGATGAGGAGCGAGGTTGAGGTCATGGACCTTACGCTACCCTCTGTGGATGTCAGACATTCATCTTGAGAGAGATGCTTCAATCAGGAGTGTCCCCATCCGGACAGCTTCTCCCTTTTATTAGAGCTCTCACAGACGGATGTACCATGTTACAACGCATACTATTACAACTACCTACCGTTACAACGCGACCATTACAACGCATACCATTACAACGCATAGCGCTTTGAGGTGCTGGATAGTGGTAAGTATAATTTACTATTCTAACTCCAGTCCCCGTGGACCCTAGGGAAAGTGTTGGATAGTAAATTATACTTATTCCCTATCCTAGAGCGCCCCCCAGCGCAATGCGTTGTAATGGTATGCGTTGTAAAAGTCGCGTTGTAATGGTAGTGCGGAGTAAAAGATGCGTTGTAACAGGTGTATACCCTCACAGACAACCTACACAGGGGTTACTGCGAATAGGACAATTGCTTGCCGCCATCGCCATCCAAGAGCCTTGATAAGATATTTCCTTCCGCCAGCCTGACACTGCAGTGATTAAACACTCTCTGCCTTTTGATATTCCCACTTGCTCTGGGACTTGGTTGCGCAGGTGATGCCTGTGGTCTTGGGCAATATCAAAGCCATTCTCTCCCAAACTACTGCTGAAGGGAGACACACAAGTAAGTTCACCATACGCTTTGGGCTGGATATGACCAATTCACTAGGTAGAACGGTTTCATCATCCGAGGCCCTATGCGTCACGCCTGGTTGAGAACCACTGGCTTTTTGGGGCATGTCCAGGCCTCACTCCTGGACATGCCCTTTGATGGCTTTTTATCTCTTCTTTGACAATGAAGACTCAATGCTGCAGCGCTTTAAGGACAGCAGAGCTACGGCCTGGTCCTTGGGTCTTTCTATGGCCCTTCGCCAACCCCAATACACCTTACTCTCCTTTTGTGACCCTGGAAGGGGCTTTCAGCTGCATCTCTACCCGCCCAGCCACTACAAAATGCAAGTTTCTCAGACCTTGCGTGGCTTAGGATGCAGAAACCACAGACCCTGTTGTTTAGGTAGCCAGAGGTTGTGCCGTTCCACTAGTCCCCCAGCAGCTTCAGATTCCAAGTCTCTTTAGTTTGCCCTCCAAACACCACGGGCAACCTATGGGTGGCAGGGTAAGCCACCATCTGCACCTCTGGAGGTCAATAACATCCCACCACTACTTCTCCAGATTGTCCGAAGGCGCAACTCCCTCCCCTTAGTCACCAGCCATGCCAACCTCTTGTGACTGGATGACAGGGACCATATCTCCTTACTCTGCCAGGAAGTAGCGCCTCTCTTGGTGAAGGGAGCCATAGAGAGGGTGTTAGCATCAGAAGTAAGTTGTGGTTGCTATTTCAGCTACTTTCAGTTGCCCAAGAAGAACAGATGCCTTCATCCTATCCTAGATCTTCAACCTCTTCATTTCTTCTTGAAAAACAAGAATTTCTTAATGCTCAAGGTCGCTCAAGTCCTGGATGCCCTCTGCCTGGGAAACTGGATGGTAGTGTTGGTCTTGTTGTACTTGCAGGATGCATACTTCCACATCTTTTTACTCTGCCAGAAAGTGGTGGCTCTCTTGGTGAAGGGAGCCATAGAGAGGGTGTTAGCATGAGAAGTAAGTTGTGGTTGCCATTCCAGCTACTTTCTGTTGCCAAAGAAGGACAGAGGCCTTCATCCTATCTTAGATCTGCACCCTCCTAATTTCTCCTTGAAAAACAAGAAATTCTTAATGCTCAAGCTAAATCAAGTCCTGTCTGCCCTCTGCCCAGGAATCTGGATGGTAGTGCTGTTCTTGTTGGACTTTCAGCATGCATACTTCCACATCCCAGCCCGGTCTGAGGTTCACAGTAGGACACAAGCACCTTCAATTCCCTGTGCTCCCCTTTGGCCTTACCAGGGCCCCTTGGGTGCTCACAATGGTAATGGAGGTTATTGCAGCTCATTTGTGAAGATCAGGGGTACCTAGTTTTCACCTATTTCGATGATTGGCTGTTTATGGCGGTTTCGTCCCGGGAGTCGTCTCCCACCTTCATAATTATGGCAGCCCTCCTTCACTCAATGGGGTTCATTATCAATCTGAGGAAGTCACAGCTGATCCCATCTGAGAACCTCCCTTTCATCAGAGCGGTTATGGACAGAGTGCAGTTTCGGGATTACCCTTCCAAATAGCGAGTCAAGGATAGTCAGGCTATAATACCAATGTTTCAGCCTCTATCCTGGATTTTGGTGAGAATGACTCTGAGGCTGCTGGGACTCATGGCCTCCTGCTTGTGACACATGCTTGCTGGCCTATGTGGACTCTGCAATTGGACCTGAAGTTCTAGTAGGTGCAGCATCAGGGGAAGCTCTCTGACATGGTCTAGATCTTGGAGGGTCATGTAATAGATCTGCACTGGTGGTTAACAAACTGCGATTGGGCCAGCGTCAGTGAAAGACTTCTCTCCCTTCCCCAAGCAAATCTGACAGTAATGACAAATGCCTTGATCCTTGGTAGGGGCAGCCACCTGAGAGAGATGGAGATCCAAGGGCTCTAGTCTCCGGTGAAATCCGGACTCAACATCAACCTGTTAGAGCGCCAAGTAATCCAACTGACATTGAAAGCCATTCTACCCTGCATCAAGGGAAGGTTAGTGCAGGAGCTCACAAACAATACTTCCACCATCTGTTACTTCAGCAAACAGGCAGGGTGGGGTCATGGACCCTTTGTCAAGTGACTCTGCATATCGAGATATAACTGGAACGTCAGGGCATTTCCCAGGTGGTTCAAACCTGGCGAGAGGTCTGAACACCAGAGCAGATGAACTTAACCAAAGATTCCAAGAAAATTCTGAATAGGGTCTTCATCCAGAGGTGGTGCAAGGTCTCCTACAGCAGTAGGGAGAACAGTGGTTAGATTTGTTCACCACTGCTGAGAATGCAAAATGGCCGAATTTCTGCATGCCGGAGTTTCCAAGGCGGCTCTTGCTCAGAAACGCTTTTCATCTAGAGTGGAGTTCAGGCCTCCTGTTCGCCTTTCCGCCCACCAAGGCCAGACTGGCTGTAGTGAGCATAAGCATTTTCTGGGAGGCTGCAAGAGTAGGGGGCCTATATTGCAGCGGTGCGGGCCATTCTTGTTACTTGGGGCCAGTTTAGTCGCAGTGTTGCTGTATCTGCCCCCATTAACAAAAGCAGGAGAGGAGCTGGTAAGTCAAATTTCCACCGCTGGTTTGGGTTCCCAGTCTGGCCCTAACGCCCACACCACTGCTGCCAAGAGTTCTCAAGAAGATCAGGAACAACCAGGCTCAAGTCATACTTGTGGCTTAGGATTGGGTTTGGAGAGTCTGGTATCTCAAGCTGTTAAACATGCCTATCGGTCCTCGGAACGGTGTGCCCCTATGGGAGGACCTTTGGTCACAGCAGAAGGGAAGGGATCTCCACCCAAACCTAGCAATAGGTTGAGCAGCGAAAGTTGACAGCTTTCGATCTTACATCCAAAGTCTGTAACTTCATCTTGACAGCCAGGCCCTCCTCCATCAACATGGTATAGAGCTGCCATTGGGGCAAGTTTGCAGCATAGTGTGCATAGAAACAGGTTGACTCCCTTTCTGCTCTGCTACATCAGCATTTCTGCAGGTATCAGATCAGTCATCCCTTGTAAAGTCCCCTATTGTACATATGTTTCTGACCGGTTTCCAACACTTGTACCCAACTTCACTCTTCATCATGCCTTGGTGAGGCCTTAATTTAGTCTTAAGTTTTCTAATATTCTCTCCTTTCGAGTCGCTACACAACTGTCTTATCAGGCGCCTTACCATTAACGTAGCCTTTTTAGTGGCAATAACATTTACCTGGAGGGTTAATGAGCACCAGACTGTGTCATCTAAGCCTCCGAACCTTAACATTTTTCAAGACAAGCTGGTCCTTCGCACCAGAGCTTCCTTCCTAACAAAGGTGGTCCCTCCATTTCATATAGGCCTGTCTACCACCCTACCTACCTTTTGCACTCTGCCTCATCCCTCCAAGGAAGAGGAGTGACTCCACTGGCAGAACCCAAAAAGAGAGTTCTTGTTCTATCTTGACAGCACAAAAGAGTTCTGGGTGGATGACCACCTCTTTGTGGGGTATCCCGGAACCCAGAATGGGAAGGCGATACAGAAAACGGATAGCATCTCCCGATGCATCGTGCTGTGTATCAAAATCTGATTCGCATTGGTCAAGAAGCAACCCCCTAATAGTTTGAATGCTCCTTCCACCAGAGTCAAGGCTGCCACCATTGCATTAGCATGTAGAGTTCTGGTCCCGGACATCTGCCAGGTAGCAACATGGGCATCTCCGCACACATTTACCAGCAGTACTGACTATATAGTCAGGTCCGTAGGGATGGGCACTTTGCTGGACTTTTTAGAATAAAATTGTTTCATAAACTATTGCTTGGGTATCAATTCTAAGGTAAGGAATCTGAGGCTAGAAGTCTCTATAAAATGAACAAGTTACTTACCTTTGGTAACACCTTATCTGGTAGAGACTCTAGCCACAGATTCCTTACTAACCCCCCGTTCTGCCTATTGATTTATAGACTTAAGGCATTTCCCCTTTCAGAGCCCTAGTTTTCACACACCAGTGGTCAGTACTCTTTGTGCCTCCACACTTCTGGTATGGAAAGTCGCGAAAAGAAACTGACATCAGCGCACTGGGGTGTCGCCTATATAGGCACTCCGCATGTCACTTCAGGCACGGAGTACGCACACTATGCCATGCACATCCAAATGATGCCACCCAGCGGCCTACAGGGGTACTGCTCATGAAAAAAGTTCCAGATCCATTCTGACGCCTTGGGATAATTCTATGGTAAGGAATCTGCGGGTAGATAGAGTCTCTATCAGATAAGTCATTACCAAAGGTATGTACCTTGTTCATTATGTGCATCAATATTAGTGGTTCACTACCATTTGTATGGTCCTGCGAGCCATTAATGGATGTATGAAATCGGGTTGTTGTTTGCATGGGGTGTGAGCACCGATCAAGCAGCAACCACAATCCATGGCAGGGCAAGTCACAAGCAAACCCCAAATCAACCTGCACTCAACACCCTCTGGTAGCTTGGCACAGAGAAGGCAGGCTTAGCTTAGAGGCAATATGTAAATTATGTGTGCAACAATTCAACATACTTAGAAAAATGAGTACAACTTAATAAATAAAACAAGATTAAAACAACAAAAATACAATCAGTGGTACCAGAGATATTCAATTTTAAAGATTTTAGTGAAAATATCGCCAAAAAAACACAAAGCCCAAACTGTGGATATCTGGTTGCACTGGACCGGGACAAAGTCACAAGTACAGGCCAACTGCAATGGAGGGCAGGCTGGCTGCAGGGACATAGTTAGGCTCGCTGAACAAAAGGCCTAAATCTTGGTTGGGATTATTGCGAGGACCTACATCGCACAGCCGAAGTGATGTGTCAGATCCAGGATGTGATGAGGCTGCAGTGCGAGGTCCTTTTGCGTTGTTGTCGAGGATCCCGTTGACTGAGCTTGCGATGCGAAGTTCAGAATTGGGGATGCGATGCGCACTCAGGGTGATGCATCGGTTCGGAGGACCAGTGAGGCTGCGATGCGGAGTCTGCCGTCTCCAGTGAGGCTGCTGTTGATGAGCAGTGCAAGGATCTGTGCTGTGGATGCACCACACTGTTGCGGTGATGTGTCGGTTGAAAGGAATGCTGAGGCGCTGCGAGTTCCACTGGAAAGCATCTTAGGACCACTTCCAAGAGTCCAGGACTAGAGTCACACCACTTAGCAGTGTAGAGTCACAGTTGGCAGAGTCTAGCTACGGGTGCAAGGTTGTCGGAAGCCTGTCATGTCCCTGAGGCTTAAGATCAGGAGGCCAGTCAGCTAGCATTTGGCGTCGCTTTGGGTTTAAGAAAGGAAGGTCCAGTCCCTCTTACTCATGCAAGAGGGCAGTAGGTCAGCACAGAAGAGCTCGAGCCAAGCATAGTGCAGTCCAGCAAAGTGGCAGTCCTTCCGCAGCTCAGCAGTCCTTCTTCCTGGCAGAGAATGTACAGGTCCAGAAGTGTACTGAAGAGTTGGTGTCTCAGATCCCCTTTTTTACCCTGGTGCCCTGGTTCTGGAAAGTGTGAGAAGCTTTTAGATGGTGCCTCTGAAGTGCACGGAAATCCCTCACTCCCTTGCTTTGTCTCTAAGTTGCCAGTCAAGTAGCATTTGGTGTCACTCTTGGTTCAAGAAAGGCAGGTCCAGTCCCACTCACCCAGGCAAGAGGGCAGTAGCTCAGCACAACAGAGCTGGAGTCAAGCATAGTGCAGTCCAGCAAAGTGGCAGTCCTTCAGCAGCTCAGCAGTCCTTCTTCCTGGCAGAGTATGTACAGGTCCAGAAGTGTACTGAAGAGATGGTATCTGAGGTCCCCATTTTTACCCTGGTGCCCTGGTTCTGGAAAGTGGGAGAAGCTTTTAGACAGTGCCTCTGAAGTGCAGGGAAATCCATCCCTCCCGTGCTTTGGCTCTAAGTTGGCTGAAGTGACAATGCAGGGTCTCTAGGCCCTTTGTGTGGAGACACCTATTCAGGTGTAAGTGAGTCTGGCCCAGCCCTTTCTTCCCATCCTGCTAGTGATGGCCCACCCAGCAAACCTAAGCTCTCTTGTAAGTCTATGTCTTGGAGGAATACACAAAGGCCATAATGCCAACTACACCCAGTCATATGATCAAAGACAGGCTGCAGGCACCAAATGGCTAAGGCAAGAAAATGCCAACTTTCTACAATTCACATTTTCAGAATGGCAATTTTAGGATTTTAAATTAGGATTCCAGAGACACCAAACATGAACCAGTTATCTCCATTTGGACATTACACTTATAAAATGTAATAATGCAACTCCAATTTTATCCTATCGGAGAAGTGTGCCTTGCTGTAGTGAAACACAAATTTGAGAGTTTTTTACTAACAGGACATGTAAAACCTAAAAGTACGTGTTCTACTTTTTAAATAAAATGCACCCTACCATCTAAGCTGTTCAAGGTCTACCTTAGGGGTGACTTGTATGTATTAAAAAGGAAGACTTGGGCCAGATCGAAGTGGCAGTTTTTCTTCACACATAGGCTCTGCACTGGCAGGTCGGATAAAAGTTTAAAGGCTGCTTAAGTGGGTTGCACAAAATGGAAGAGGAAGGCAAAACGTTGGAGGAAAGACCACCCTAAGGCCAACAGATCTAGCAATGGACAATATGGTTATTTGGTACTTGTTGAATGAAGTTAAAATGGTCTGTTCACATTGTGTTAGTTTTTTTTCATATGTCTCGGAGTTTCAATAGTGTCTGTCAAGGTTAGATAGACAAGTGCAATATTTAGTGAGAGATTATATTGGGTAGCGGTTAGTGTGACCACATCTTTCCAGACATTCGGGACACTGTCTTAATTTCATTACTTTTCACCTACAAATATTTGATTTTAGGTATGTTAGTCTAAGTAATACTATCGAAGCAAAAGAACACTACAGCACTCAGAATGCATTAGGCTATTTCACAAATGTACATGACTTGAGAAGTGTCTGTATTGACCTGGATGTAGGGTTTCTCCATAGGAGTGGCTAGCCAGGTCATTATGAATGTCTGTGGACTACTGTACTGAAGGTTTTCATCTAATGGGGGTACTGATGCTCCTGGGCTTGGCTTTGTTTGGCTATTATGAATATAATTATCTTCCAATATTCGAGTCTTATCAATGTAATTATTGAAATAAAAGAAATACATAGACAATATTAAAAATTGTCTATGTAGATATAAGCAGACCCAATCTTGATTGTAACTTTGTGGCTTTCTACATTAACTTACGTTAAAAGGGACCGCTGTCTCTTAGAACTTATCATTACCCTTTGCCCCTTTTTGACTACAAGGTTCCCCTTGAGTCCTTTTCCTGATTATGTGCCGGAAGGTATGCTTCTGGCATATAAACAGTCTTTAAATGGCGTTTTGTAACTTCTATGTTTGCTACTTAATGCTCAGCCAAGGACTGGGAGCCGGGGCATGTTCTCTACCCAGGCTGTAATGCAGCCTGCATGGAGAACATGCAAAGTGCGCATGACAGTTTTGTAAGCCCGGACTGAGACGGCTGGCCAAACTGTCAAGTGCACTGATAACAGTGCATACCACTCCCGTGGGTGCCTGCTATCCCCCTGGCCTCGCTCCCAAGACTCAGAGACACAAAATGAAACTATAATAAACCACGGTTCAGAATCATTATATTTTTATTTTCTTTGGCTTGCTGGTAGGGGGAGCTGCCGCTGACCTTTTTTCATTTACTCCCCATACATTACCTCTCTCTCTCGTTTTCAACTTTTTTACATTTCCCATGTTCCACCACTCTCTTTTTTATCCTCTCTTATATTAGCCCACTGACTTTCTTCATTCTTCCTCCATCTGTTTCAGTGAAGCAGGACACCACAGTACATGGCGCCATTACATAATCTTAATCAGCAGAAACCCTACACTCTTACACTGATTGCTCCAACCAGAAGTGTCTTTTAAAGTCAAGTCACTGGCCTATCAGCCGCTTTGTTTCTTTCCAGTTCACTGGTAAAAACATGATCCCCTGAACCCTAGTGAAGGGGATAGAGATCTGATACCAACGAGGTAACAAAAGAGTGAGTTAGGGGGTTTTAGGCCTATAGCCCTGGTGAGTGTCACAGATACCTGGTAGATTTTCTAAGACCTTTTCAGAGAAAGCTTGCAAGTGCCTCTCAACCCTTCCTGTTGAGTTATGCTAGTTTGGGCAGGAGTAAAAGTACATAAAAGCAGTCAGAGAATCTCTTGCCTACACATTATGGCCCAGATTTATTATGATTTGATGGCGCAGTCCCAACACAAAATCAGTACGCCCTCAGTGCTTCTCATTACTTGGGCACTGTGCTGATTGTCTGAAAATCCCCACGCCCAGAGTGTAAAGCAGGCCCAGCACTGCCATTCTTAGGGTGACTCGTTTGGCTTCACTTGGTGCAGTCTTCAATTACAGTGCCCCAGTAAGAAACAAGCATTGGCAAAGTCAATAGGTCTCACCCATACAAGATATTGGCTTTGCCAATATGTTTGAACAATGTTGTACACCAGAGTGATTGCTCTTTGGCATTGCTAAAAGTTAATGCGGTAAAGGAGTGTGGTGTGGAGTGGAGTGTCATAAAGTGGAATAGAGTGAAGTTTTATGGAGTGGCGTAGAGTGGCGCACAATAGAGTTGAGTGTCATGGAGATGAGTTAAGTGGAGTGTCATGGAGTAGAGTGCAGTTTTGTGGAGTGTTGTAGAGGGAGTAGAGTGTCATAGAGTGGTAGGCGTCAGGTGGAGTGGCATATAGTGTCATAGAGTAGTGTAGAGCAGAGCAGAGTGGCATATAGGGTGTTGCATAAAATGGTGTAGAGTGTTTTAGAGCAGAGTAGAGTAGTATAGAGCAGAGTAGATTGTCATAGAATGGAGTTGAGTTGTGTGTCATAGAATAGAGTGGAGCAAAGTGGCATGAAATGGCATAGAGGAAGTTGTGTGGCACATTAAAAAAGATAAAAATAAACAAGCATGTGCTCACAAATAAAGTACAAAAATATAAAAATAAATGGCCACACGTACAAATAAACTTAAAATAAAAAAAAAAACGTACGTTAGGAAAGGACCTCCTGCTTCCGACCTCGCGACTCCAGGTCGGCTACCAGGAAACTCCAATGACCAGTCCTGGCGCTGCTCTCATGCTATGAGCACCAGAAAACTACAAAGGGGTGGCTCTAATCAGTATGGCTGAGCCAGTATCTATAACAACAGGAAGGGGATGCCAGTACTGATACAAGTAACCATTTAGCAATTTAAGACACTCAACCTGAAGTAAAATTCAAGGCTTGGAGCTGATCAGTAGCTTTTATTATTTTGCTTAATGTTATCAAAGAACAATTGGTTCAAAATTAAACAGTATTACATGCTAGGTACAAAAAATGTGGGAAGGAAAAATCTATCATTCTATCAGGCATGTCACAAGCTTACAACAATCAATCATACAGGGACAGTGGGGGACATGGAAACTCATATATTACAGTGGACAGTATTTACAGTGAACAGACAAGCACAAGAATAGTGCAATAGGCCACAGTCTGCTAAATTTCTAAAAAGTTTAGTTATAGAATTATTTACATAAACTGTACATTCCTAACGCAAGTTTTAAATAATCACAATTTTTGATGCAGTCAACCAAAAAGATGAATAAGGTAATGTACAACTAAGGGTGAAAAAGTGGCAAAACAATTCAGGTCAACTTGTCACCCAGGCAGACTTAAAGGTGGTGGAAGGCCTACGCGTTTCGAATCCTACAGGTGTACGAGGATTCTCATCAGGGCCTTTGGTTCTGCTACCGTGTTTACAGATGATGCTTTACCAGGTGCGGGGTCACTTTGGAAAGGCTGAAGGGTTCCTAATATTTTAAAATCTCTATTCTTATTTATAACCGATGTCCCTGTCCTTAGGGTAGCTGTCGCTTTATTTGAGACACTGTCGCCGTGGGAGTAGAAGTGAAGTTGAATCAGAGGCCGTGTTTTAAATTACGGCGGGCGTGGTCCGCTAACCGTGGTTGCAAACGTTCAAACCATTCTACGATCCGTCAACATTACACAGCACGCTGCAGAAAGGTGATTTATTCTTTCAAAGGTTCAGGCTGGCGACCTTAGCGACGGCGAACGCGAACAAAGTGGTAACCTTCAGGCAAGGAAGGTTACCACTTTGTTCGCGTTCGCCGTCGCTAAGGTCGCCAGCCTGAACCTTTGAAAGAATAAATCACCTTTCTGCAGCGTGCTGTGTAATGTTGACGGATCGTAGAATGGTTTGAACGTTTGCAACCACGGTTAGCGGACCACGCCCGCCGTAATTTAAAACACGGCCTCTGATTCAACTTCACTTCTACTCCCACGGCGACAGTGTCTCAAATAAAGCGACAGCTACCCTAAGGACAGGGACATCGGTTATAAATAAGAATAGAGATTTTAAAATATTAGGAACCCTTCAGCCTTTCCAAAGTGACCCCGCACCTGGTAAAGCATCATCTGTAAACACGGTAGCAGAACCAAAGGCCCTGATGAGAATCCTCGTACACCTGTAGGATTCGAAACGCGTAGGCCTTCCACCACCTTTAAGTCTGCCTGGGTGACAAGTTGACCTGAATTGTTTTGCCACTTTTTTACCCTTAGTTGTACATTACCTTATTCATCTTTTTGGTTGACTGCATCAAAAATTGTGATTATTTAAAACTTGCGTTAGGAATGTACAGTTTATGTAAATAATTCTATAACTAAACTTTTTAGAAATTTAGCAGACTGTGGCCTATTGCACTATTCTTGTGCTTGTCTGTTCACTGTAAATACTGTCCACTGTAATATATGAGTTTCCATGTCCCCCACTGTCCCTGTATGATTGATTGTTGTAAGCTTGTGACATGCCTGATAGAATGATAGATTTTTCCTTCCCACATTTTTTGTACCTAGCATGTAATACTGTTTAATTTTGAACCAATTGTTCTTTGATAACATTAAGCAAAATAATAAAAGCTACTGATCAGCTCCAAGCCTTGAATTTTACTTCAGGTTGAGTGTCTTAAATTGCTAAATGGTTACTTGTATCAGTACTGGCACCCACTCATGCTATGAGAGCAGCACCCTGATTGGAGGGAGTGGAATCATTCGGCGCTCCACAACACTGTGAGGGACTGCATTTTCTCTAATCTTGCTGTTTTAAAGATAGCTGGGTTTGAGGTATCAAAGTGCGCATATCTGGCTGGCCATCTCGAGACGGCCAGACAAAAGGGCATGCACACTTTGAAAAGTGCAGAAGCAGCGCCCCATCCTCCCTGCTGCCTTCAGCACTGCCCCCAGCCCCATCCTGACGCTCGGTTCAGGACGCTCAGATGAAAAATAAAATGGTAATGCATTACCATTTTATTTTTCATCTTGCTCAAACAGAGGAGCCACATCTGATAAAGTGCAGTGGTGCACGGTAGATTAGATTGGCATAGAGTGTAATGACCTAGAGTTCAGTAGAGTGGTGCAGAGTAGAGTGCAGTGGTGTAGAGTAAAGTGGTGCAGAGTGGAGTGACATAGAGTAGACTGGCATAGGTTTTAATGGAAGAGAGTGCAGTGCGGTAGAGTCAAGTGTTGTAGAGTGCATTGGCACAGAGTAGAGTTGCGTAGAGTGCATTTGTGTTGATTGCAGTGGCATAGAGTGGTTTTCAGTAAAGTGACTGAGTGCAATGGTGTAGAGTGCCATAGAGTACAGTGGTGTACAGTGCAGTGATGCAGAGTAGAATGGAATGGAGTGCAGTGGTGTTGAGTGTATTAGTTTTGAGTAAAGTGATGTAGAGAGCATTAGTGTAGAGTGCAGTGGCATAGCGTACAGCAGTGTAGAATACAGTGGAGTGACACAGAGTGGAGTGGCATAAAGTGGAATTGGGTGGCAAAGACGGCAATTGCATAGAGTAGATTGTTTCAGAAAGAATGAAGTGGCCTAGAGTGCAGTGGTATGGAGTAGAGTGGGGTGATGCAGATTAGAGTGGTGTAGAGTTTAGCTGCGCAGAGTGGAGTGGCACAGAGTAGAGCAGAGTGGTGCAGGGTAGAGTGCGGTGGTATAGAGTGGAGTGATGCAGACTAGAGTTATGTAGAGTGCATTGGCATAGAGGATAGTGGCACAGTGGCATAGAGTTCAGTGGCGTAGAGTGCAGTAGAGTGGCGTAGCTTGCAGTGGCATAGAGTGAAGTTATGCAGAGTAAAGTGCCAGAGTGCAGTGATATAGAATGCAGTGGTGTGCAGTGTAGTAATGCAGAATAGAGTATCAGAGTGTTGTGGCATAGAGTGCAGTGGCATAGCATGGTGCAGAGAGCAGTGACATAGAGTACAGTGGTGTAGAGTAGAGTAGAATAAAGTGGCATAGAGGGCAGTGACATAGATCACAATGGTGCAGAGTGACGTAGCCTCCAGTTCCATAGGGTGCAGTGGCACAGAGTTGAATGTTGTAGAGTATAGTGGCATAAAGTGCAGCGGTGCAAAGTAGTTGGCATAGATAAAGTGGCATAGGATGCATTGGTGTAGAGTACAGTTGTTTAGAGTACAGTGGCTTAGCATACAGTGCAGTGGTGTAGAGTGGTGCAACGTAGAGTGCAGTGTCAGAGTGGAGGGCGCAGAGTAGGGTCGTATAGAGTCTAGGGGCATGGAGTGCTGGGGTGCAGAGTATATTGTTCAATGGTGGTGTGGAATGGAGTGGAGTGATGTAGGGTAGAATTTAGTTGTGCAGGGTAGAGTGCAGTGGCATAGAGTAGAGTAGATTGGCATAGAGTAGAGTGGTGCAGCATTTATTGCAGTGGCATAGAATGGAGTGCTGCAGAGTGGAGTAGTGTGGTATAAAGTGCAGTGGCACAGATTACAGAGGCATAGATAGATCAGTGTAAAATAGATTGCAATAGTGTGGAGTGGCGTAGAGTGGAGTGGTGTCGAGTTGAATAGAGTGGCAAGAATTGCAGTGGCATAGAGTGATTGTTTCAGAGTAGAGTGAAGTGTCATAGAGTGCAGTCAATGGCGTAGCTAGTGGGGGCGGTCCGCCCCATGCGGCACTACTATGGGGGCGGTGGGACAGTGCACACGTTAGGTACCATTATGTAAATGGTTTGTGAAAGCACACCTGGTACAAATTCTGCAGTGCATGCCACGCACCGACGCACACGCCACCTGCATTAGCCATCCCCCGCGCTGTCCTCCCGTGACGCACGCCTCCGCCATGCGATTGATTCAGTGGAGAGACAGTCTCGGCAGGGGAGTGCTGGTTCGCTGGCTGCCCTTTTTGAATCTCGAAAGTCATAAAGTTAGACTTTCGGCTCTTGTTTCTTTCGAGAATCACGCCCAGGGTCTTCAATATTTGATGCATAGACATTCACCAGGACTACATTGTTATCCACCAGCGGCCCCTCCAGAATCACATATCAGCCTGCTTTGTCAAGGAAGCTATTAGTAAGGTGGAAGGATACGCCCTTGTGGACAGGCGCGGTGCATCCATTGGGGCGTAGGGGCGTAGCCCCACTAAGCCCCATGGACCCACCGCGTTGTCACTAAAAGCCAAATATAAATATATTCAAATAAATCGCGCTACCTGCCGGCTGGGAAACCGGGAGACACCCGACTTTCCCGGAGTGCGCAGGGGGGGGGGGGGCGGCGGGGGGGAGGGAGGATGGACATGCTGCAACTGCGCAAGTGTATTTTTGGGCACAAACATGCCCGCGCATGCGCAGATCGTTTTCCTGTGAATTCCCCCTTAGAGAGATGACCAGGGGGCGGGCCACAGCCCCCGGGGTTGCACAGGGCAACTGGGCGAGCAGTCATGGTGCCCCCCCACCCCAGCCAATCCTGGCGCTGCATACAGCGCCAGGATTGGCTGGGGGGGCACCATTAAAAATTGAATGGCTTTACCTCTTTACAAATACCATGGTTCACTGCCTCAGTATACAATACAACGGCTCTTTGCTTCATTACAAGTGTCACAGCTCTGTGCCTCTTTACAAATAACAGGGTTCAGTGCATCATTACAAACACAAGCTGTGTACCTCATTTCAAACATCATGCTCCATTAAAAAAACTGCAGCTCTGTGCCTCATTAAAAATGTTACAGCACTTGGCCTCATTACAAATGTCACTGCGCTGTGCCTCACAATAAATATGATGGTAAAATTCCTCATTACAAATATGATGCTTTGTACCTCATTAAAATGTCACATCCCTGTGCCTCATTACAAACACTACAGTTCTTTAGCTTATTACAAATTACATAATGCAATACTTTATTTGTAAATAATGCAGTTCTGTACTCCATTATGACTCAGTGGCTCTTTACAAACGTTCGGTGCAATATGCAATATGCAAATTAGCTTACGCCTCACCACTGTCAAATGTCACCAGCCGCCCCTGCTTGTGGATGAGCGTACACACGCCCTGTGAGTATGTATTGTAACAGGAGAAATACGTATGAGGCCCCCACGATTTTGTAAGTATGGGGGGGGGGGGGGGGAGGGGGGGGGGTCTGGTGGAAGTGAGTGAATTTCCTGCAGGAAAACTATTCTTGCTCCGTGTCTATTGAGATAAATTAGGATCTGCTTGCTTTTGCAGGGGTTGTTTAAACCTCTAATGTTTCAGGCCAGGAATGTTATACCACACGAAGTACATCAGAAGAAAAAAACAATGCTTCAAAAAATCCCCACTTTAGCAGAAATCCCTTCCCCCACCCACACTGAGCAATATGTTGCCCGGTGACTCCCACACACCCAACAAAGAAACTGGATCAATAAATATCAAAAAGTGATTAACACCTTAGGGGTGAGCAACGCTATGCATAACGCAGCCCAGTATGATAACCTTCATGAATAAACTGGAAAAATAGCTCTAGGCATGTGTATGCATCCACCGGTCGGACATTTGGACGAGCTTAAGCTTGGGTATCCAGCTGATAGTGCACAGGCAGGCGACCTCAAAGGTAGCAGCACAGCATCCGCAGTTCAGCCCGATGTAACGGGATCCACCTGCTGCGTCCCATGCATGTCAGTCCCTGTCTGGATTGGGGAACTGTTCGGTGATGGGCAGCACTGGGTATTTTCTGTTGCTGTTGCACAGGGCGGTTTCCATATTTTTACTTTGCATCATTTTAAAATATTGTGGCATTTTCATTACCCGTAGAAGAATGAGATGCGTTGGTACAGCAGGAGGCTCTGTAGTTTGAGGAGGAGCAGTGTTTTGAAGGTGGGAATGGCATTGTACAGGTAAGATGTTGTTTGAGATTATAAAGTGTACTTTAAAGGTAGGAGAGCAAACTGGGTCTGAAGAGGCAGTTTTTAAAACCGTAGTTTAGTGTGTGAGTTTTGGTGATATAATGTGAGGGTAGAAGGTTGGCTAGTTTAAATATGGGATGGGTTAATAGGAGGAGTATGGAGTAGTTTGGGGGTTGGAGGGGTAATTATGTTTGTGTGAATTTGCTGGTCTAGCAAGTTCTGAATTCAGTACACTTGTGAGCAGATTTACCGAGATTCACACTATGCAACTATGTGCAATAGTGTCCCTTGCACAACCAAAATTAGCATTGCATTGTATTTACTGCACATTGTGCCACAATGATGGCATCAGCCACACACATGCAAATAACTCTGTTATTTGTCACAATAAATATGATTTTTCATTTATGCAAAGACAGAGAAACAATACTTTGTATGAGTTTTGTGTTTTGAGTAAACCCTCGAATGCAATTCTTTCATGCAGACAGCCTCCTAAGGGTAAATTGGTCACTGTTTGTAATTTTAGCAAATATCACACCTAATATGCTTTGAAATATTTTGGCATTTCCCATTGTCTGTTGTTTGTCCTGGGCTACGCTAGTTTGTATGGCTTTAGTTTAGTTGATATGGCTTTGCTTCGAGTTCTAGGCCTGTTGATGTGGTTCCTACCCTATCACACCCACTTTGCAAGAATTTTAAGGGGGTTTGTGCTACGCGACTAGAATTAAATAACTCAACATTATGTTGTTATATATATATTATAATTTATGGAATAATAAAATGTTAGATGAGAGAGGATGAATTTCAATATCAGTAAATAAGACAAGTTCTAGAAATCCTTGGTATAGTGAAAGGGAAGGGGCATGGGGTATTGAGGCTGACAATGCGAAGATCTGCTCAGGTAAAATGGGTCATGCTGAGTGTGCAGGGTAAGTTGATACTGGGAGACTGAGGATAGGAGTAGTAGGTAGGAGGAGGGGACAGTTTGAAAGTTGGAAGTATTTAGAGGTCAGGAGGGATGTGACAAAACATAGGGTAGCTTCGGTGCTGGGGAGGAAGTTGGAAGGTAATAGTTTACAGCTGAAGGTAGTTTCAGCATTGGAGGGGTAGTTTGAAGGTGGAGATTGCATGAAGGTGGGGGTAGTTTATTTGAAGGGGTGACTTTGTTCTAGAATGTAGTAAGTGGAGATACTCTGACTGTTGGCAGAGTTATTTGACAATAGGAAGTAGTTTGAGTGGAGGGATAGTCTAAAAGTATGGGGTAGCGAGAAGATGGGGTCGTTTTGGTGCAGTTTGGGTGAAGGAGGTTAGGTTGAAAGGGGAGGGATCATTTGAGCATAGAATTGCAAGACTGAAGGTAGAAGGGGACAGTGTGAGGGCAGATTGGGATATCTGATGTTTGGAATAGTTTAAGGGGCAGTATTGGGTAAAAGTGCATTAGCCCTGGCTGCGTATTACGGCCATTTAAAATTAGTTTTAGCCACACTGCAAAGCATCTGCACTGCTGTACAGCATGGCTACAAAACATTGCCAAAGCAATAGCTCTCATAAGCAAGACCTTTTGGCTTTGCCAGTGCTTGTTTTTTATTACAGCGTCAGCTCAGCAAAGTAAGCCTGTGCTGAAGTGGACATTTACAGCTGAAGAGTGAATGTGGCAAGCAACACCTGTGTGTTCTTAGTAACACACACAAAAAGAGCGCAGGCGAAATGAAGTTGCAGAGACCTTGGCATTACTCGCGTGCTAGCGAGAGATGTTAGTGAGGACAGGCACATACTGTGATATCAGGACTCACATTCAATTACTTTGCTTTCTAAACTTTCAGGAATATTGAAACAAGGCACCTTGGGTGCAATTTATTTTAATACTACAAACTAAACTGTTATTAGTATACTTTGCCAGGGTTCCTTCTGCAGATTCCGAGGGTTGTCTCCCCACAAAAATATTAAAATATTTCAATAGATTTTTACATATTTTTTACTGGAACGGGGCTGTCTCTAGTGACAGGTGCAGGGTCAAGGCTGTCTCTACGATGGGCCACATGTCAGATTCCCCTTCTGGCCTGGGTAGGTAAAAACTGCATTTTTCACATTCTACTGCATTCTCTGGTCTGCCAATCCAGCTTATTGAAATGCTTTCAGAGCACTGACAGTCTTAAAAAACTCACACTACTATACTGTGGTGACCATATGCAACACTGAGTTGGCTTTTAATGCTCTCTGTTTGGCGGGAGGGAGGAGTAAAATGGTTACACTGCTCTCTCCTGGGATGGGTGGGTCAGGGTATGTAGTTCTTCTGAGGTTGGGGCAGTGGATGGCTTCACTGCTCTCTCCTGGGAGGGGCACGTGTGATGGCTTCTACTGAGCTGGCATGGGGGGCTTGGGTGGAGTGAGAAGGCTTCCACTGCAGGGCTGGTACTGCCCCACCTTCAGAACTTAAGTTAGTCTAGTGATCAGGTGCATTGGACTCACCTGTAGTATCCTGAAGGTGCTGCCAGGGGAATCGTGGTCAAACCCAGTGTGGTGGACCGGTCTGCAGACATTGCTAAGGTTCATGGACGGGGTAGATAGGGGACAGGGGACAAGGGTCCTGCGCAGCTGTGATGTTATGAGTGAGATGTCACAAACAGGGTAGGTAGAACTGATGTAAGTTTTGGGTTTCCTTCTGCTTTTCTTACAGCGGCATAGCTAGGTGGGGGCGGTCCGCCCCCGGCGGCTCTGCTTTCGGGACGAGGGCTGTCTAGCCCTGGGCCGTGTCATGTATGTGCAGGTAACTTGCATGATCGAGGTAACTATTAGTGGCGATACTACGTGTCTCTTGGACCTCTTTCAGGTGCTCACCGTCCTTTTTCCCCAGCAGCCCCCGAGGGGGCGGCAATTTGAAGGATAGCCCATGGCACCACAAGCTCTAGCTACGCCTCTGAGTGCAGTGGTATAGAGTAGTGGCTTAGAGTGCAGTGTTGCAGAGTGACGTGGCGTAGAGTGGACTGGTGCAGAGTGGAGTGGCCCAGACTGAAGTGGTGCTGACTGCAGTGACAAAGAGTGCATTGGTGATTGTAGAGGAGGGTAGAGTGCAATACCATAGAGTAGAATGGAGTGAAGTGGCATAGAGTGCAATGTCATAGCGTGAATTGGTGCACTGTAGGTTAGAGTGACATACAGTGCATTAGAGTAGTGTAGAGTAGTACAGAGTAGAGTGCACTGGCATAGAGTAAAGTGGCAGAGAGTGCAGTGTTGCAGAGTAGAGTGTTGTTGAGTGATGTGTAATAGAGCATAGTGGTGTCGAGTGCATTGCTGTACGGTGCAGTACAATAGAGTGGTGCAGAGAAAAGTGGCAGAGTGCAATGGGGTAGAGTGGCATAGAGTATAATGGTGCAGAGTACAGTATAGTCATGTACATTGCAGTGCTGCAGAATAGATTGGTATAGAGTACCGTGGCGTACAGTGTATTGGTTTTGAGTAAATTGGTGTAGAGAGCGTTGGTGTAGAGTGCAGTGGTGTAGAATAGAGTGGCATAGTGTGGAGTGGCGTGGAATGGAGTGGTGGAGAATGGAATTGAGTGGGGAGGGCTGCAGTGCATAGAGTGTATTGTTTCAGATTCGAGTGAAGTGGCAGAGAGTGCAGTGGTATAGATTAGAGTGGAGTGGTATAGAGTAGTGGAGTAGAGTTCAGTGTTGCAAAGTACAGTGACGTAGTGTGAACTGGTGCAGAGTGGAGTGGCCCAGACTGGAGTAGTGTTGAGTGCAGTGACAAAGAGTTCAGTGGTGATAGTAGTGTAGGGTAGAGTGCAATGGGATAGAGTGCAGGAGTGTGGCGTAGAGTAGTGCAGAGTAGAGTTCAGTGGCGTAGAGCAAAGTGGCAGAGAGTGCAGCGCTGCAGATTAGAGTGTTGTAGAGAGCAATGGTATAGAGTAGAGTGGTGTACAGTGCATTGGTGTACAGTGCAGTGGTGTAGAGTGGCGCAGAGAAAAGAGACAGAGTGCCAAGGGAGAGGAATGGCATAGAGGGCAGTGGTGCAGAGTAGAGTATAGTCATGTATAGTGCAGTGGTGCAGAGTAGATTGGCATAAAGTGCAGTGGCATACAGTGTATCAGTTTTGAGTAAAGTGGTGTAGAGAGCTTTGGTGTAGAGTGCAGTGGTGTAGAATAGAGTGGCATAGGGTGGAGTAGAATGGAGTGGCATAGAGTGGCAAATTCTGCAGCGGCATAGAGTTGATTGTTTCAGAGTAGAGTGAGGTGCTTAGAGGGCAGTGGTATACAGTAGAGTGTTGAAGTGTGCAGTGGTGCACAGTAGATTCGATTGGCTAAGAGTGGATTGGTGAAGACTGCAGTGGCATAGAGTGGAGCAATGCAGAGTCCAATAGCATAGTGTTCAGTGGCATAGAGTGGCATAACCTAGAGTGACAAAGTAGATTGCTGACTAACAGACTAATTGATGCATTGTCTATTTGTCTGTTGGTCTATTGTTTGTGTTTTCTATTTTTCTTCCAAAAAAGAAAAACCTTGTTGATGTAAATTGCCCTAAACAACTAGAGTGTGACAACAGGAGAGGCCCACTCAAACAGACCATGCAGCAATCAGCGTAGTAGAATTAGGTAAAAACACCTTCTGTTCTCCCCACGTGTGTTGTTTGTCACATATGCAATTTGTGTATTTGAATATTTTTATATTACCTCTTCACATTTGATTATTGTCCTTTGCTAGGGTTTCCTACTACTTTGCTAGGGTTTTTTCAACATGAAGCTCTAAATATAGGATTAATAAGCACCTCAGAGTCTACAGCATGGAACAATGCACTTAGGAACTTTCTCCTTGTTATACACATATTTTATTGATGTCTTATTGCTATCCTCCTTTAGGTCGATTCCCAGGTAGATGTACCAATAAAACTTAATTTGAGAGGTAGGTCGTCTCTACTTTTCACATTTATGGGTACCCTGCACTAACCCCTTGTGGTGTAGGGACACATAGACTTTGCCCTGATTAATGCCTTACACGATTAGGCAAGTTATAGGCAGAAACATGTTGGCAGCATATATTCCACTCAGTGACACATATAGATCATTACACCAATATATGCCTCCTGATTTTACCCACTGGTAACTTTTAATAAGCCTAAGATAGCACCTTAATAAAGGAAACTTTTGTGGTTTATCGTAAGGTTTTTTTAATCAGAAAACTGGATCTGAACATTATCTAGTACCATCTTACCAGGGTGGGACGCAATGGCAAATGATGAAGCATGTCACATTATGTGAGCGAGCCATCCGCGTCAAATTCTTGGAATTGCCTTGGTATAGGGGTATAAGTAGATAGCACCAGTAGACAGTAGGGATTGTTTCACACTGAGCCTGTTCACTTTTGCCACAAGCCAACTGGGCGTAGAGCAAAATTCCAGGGCATCACGCCATCTATGTGGAGTGGTATGGCTCACTGGTTAGAGGCAGCAGACCCGAGAGCGGTGGATGGCCTGGGACCAGGGTTCAATTCCTGAAGCGGCAGGGTCGTGGACCAGGGTCAGCGGACTCGATAATTCTCACCTCGGTGCCTACTCTAACCAGGGATCACACTTGGCAACTCTGGGCATTAGCTTGCCTCATCTCCACAACGGCCCGCCACAGACGCCAGGGATGCCTGGTTTCACCTTGGAGATACCCAGTAGGTACCATCTCACAGGGAAAGCCAGGACAGGTACCCCAGCGGTCTATTGCGCAGAGATACTCCTTCGGAAGTCGATTCTAGCACGTTAGAAACCCGCAATTAAATTAAATTAAATATGTGAGTAAGGGCAGGCGTGAACCCACCAATTCCCTTCGTGTGATTCAATAAAGTGGAGTTATGTGGAGCAGAATGGCGTAGTGTTCAGTGGCAGAGAGTGGATTGGTGCAGAGTAGAGTGGAATGGTGCAGGGTAGACTGCTGTGACTTAGAGTAGAGTGATGCATACTGGAGTGGTGTAGAGTGCATCGGCATAGAATAGAGTGGTGCAGCGACATAGAGTGCAGTGACAGAGTGAAGTAGAGTGTATTGGCGTAGAGTGTAGTCATGCAAAGAAGAGTTTCGGAGTGCAGTGGCGTAGAATGCATAGGCATAGAGAGTAGTGGTGTAGAGTGCAATGGCATAGAGTGTAATCATGCCGAGTAGAAAGTCAGAGTGCAGCGTTGTAGAGTTCACTGGTATAGAGGGGTGCAGAGTAGAGTAGTACGGAGAGCATGATGTAGAGTACAGTGGTATAAAGTAGTATAAAGTGGCATAGAGTGCAGTTACATAGCACACAATGGTGTAGAGTGACATAGCATGCAGTGGCTAAGAGTGCAGCAGCATCAAATAGAATTTTGTAGAGTACAGTGGTGTAAAGTGCAGCGGCTTAGGTACAGTGGTTTGGTTTTGAGTAAAGCGGTGTACAGTAAATTGGCATAGAGTGCAGTGGTTTAGAGTAGAGTGGTGTAGCATAAAGTGTAATGGCATAGAGTGGCGCAGGGTAGAGTGCAATGGCATAGAGTAGAGTGGCACTGAGTGGCACTGAGTGATGTAAAGTGGGCTATTGTCTGATGGCATAGAGTGCAGTGGCACACAGTAGATTGTTTAAGAGTAGAGTGAAGTGGATTAGAGTGGAGTGGAGTGGTGCAGGGTAGAGTATAGTGGTGCAGGGCAGAGTGCAGTGGCATAGAGTAGTGGTATAGATCACAGTGGCATAGAGTAGAGTGGCATAGAGTACAGTGGGGTAGCATTGACTGCAGTGGTATTGAACACAGTGGCGTTGAGTCGCGTAAAGTGCACTGGCGTAGAGTGTAGTGGCTTTGATTAGATTGTTTCAGTGTAGAGTGAAGTGGCATAGAGTGGAGTTGTGCAGAGTGGAGTGGTATAAAGTAGTGTGGTAGAGTATATTGGTGTTTCATAGAGGAGTGGTATAGAGTGGAGTGGTGCAGAGTGGAGCGGCACAGAACTGAGTGCAGTGCTGAAGAATGCAGTGGTGCATAGTTGAGTGGGGTAGAGTTCACAGGCTTGAAGTAGAGTGGTGCAGAGTAGAGAGACTTACAGTGAAGTGGCGTAGAGTGCAGTGTCAGAGTGCAGTGGTGCACAGCAGATCAGAGTGACGTAGAGTGCAGTATAGTGGTGCAGAATAGAGCGCAATGGCATATAGTAAAGTGATGCAGTGTAGAGTGGCATAGAGTTCAGTTGCAGAGAGTGCAGTGCTGCAGAGTAGAATGTCATAGACTGCAATGATGTAGACTGCAGTGACATACAGCGGTGCAGAGGAACGTGATCTAGAGTGCAATGGTTTAGAGTAGAATGGCTGTAGGAAAGTAGGATATGCTTCTTATGGTTACCCCCACTTTTTGCTTGATGTGATGCTGTTTTTGACAAGTCCAACTGGGATCCTGCTAATCAGGACCCCAGTCTATTTGCTTACTCCTTAAACTGTTGTGTTATGTACTTAGGTACACCCCAGATTGGATACTGGGGTACCCTTGTCAGTCCCAAGTATGTGGTACCCGTGTACTCAGGGCATAAGTACACCAGAGGTCTCCCATGGGCTGCATGCTACTCCCGAGAGACCATTCAAATTGGAACTACAGGCCTGCCATTGAAGCCTGTGTAAGTTGGTGCATGTACCACTTACAAAAGATATAGGTTTACTATATCTAAGGTCACTGCAATTAAAAAACCGATAAGTCACCCCTATAGCAGGCCTTTACAATCCTCAAGCAGGATGCTTGGTTCTAAGTGACAGTGTGCCCCTGGATGAGCAGGACTCCCCTGCAGCCTACGGAGTCCATTCTCCTGAGTTGTCGGTGAAGCAGCCATATACTCTATAGAGGGGCACCCCATAATAGAGCGATGACCATCTCGAAAACAGAGGCAACAAATCCTATCATGTTTGGTATCAAACATGTTGGAATCATACCCCCACACTGTAAATGGTGTGGGAGGTATGATTCTAAGCACTTGAAAAGCCCTCTGTTAGGCTGTCAGTGTTCCCGGTACCAGCCTTCTAGTACCGGACAGCACAAAATGGTTGCTGCCAACCAGGGACACATTTCTGCCCTCCAACTTCTGAGCCAAGTTTGAGCAGGGGAAGGTAGAGCAATAGGCATCCTGTCACAGGGAGGCGTGACCACCTCCCAGACAGGATTTAGGGCCCGATGTAGGTAAATCCCATTTACCGATTTTGAAATACCGAATTTTACCGATTCGGTATTTCAAAATCGGTAAATGGGATGTAGGTTCCAACATCTGGATTCGTTACCGAATCCTTAACAATTCTTTAATTACCGATTCGGTAAATACCGAATCGGTAATGCCCATTCATTCCTATGGGCTTTGAAGCCCATAGGAATGATTAGGCATTACCGATTCAGTATTTACCGAATCGGTAATTAAAGAATTCACAAGGGTGCAGGGGGTGTCACTTTGACACCCTCTAGCACCCCCAAAACGGGCATGTGTGCAATGTGGCACACAGACATGCCCTAAGGGCACGTCTGTCTGTCACATGGCACATGTGTACATGCACAGATATGCATGTACACAGGAATCGGTATCTTACCATGGATTTGTATTCCATGGTAAAATACCGATTCTGTAAGCCATGTGTCAATAGAAAATTGGCTACCCACATAGCATTTTCGGTAATTTTACCGAATCGGTAAATATTACCGAATCGGTAAATATTACCGATTCGGTAATTATTACCGAATCGTTACTTATTACCGATTCGGTAATAATAACGATTCGGTAAAATTACCGAATATGTGCACCTACATCTCCCTAGCCCTTTACCGATCGGAAACGGCCGAAAATCGGTATTTTCGGCCGATTCCGATCGGTAAAGGGCTACCTACATCTGGCCCTTAATGTATTAGGGCTGGATAGGTGTCTTGCCAGTGCCTGAAAGTCAGCATGAGGGGCACATTTGCTGTCCCTGTGCATAGTCCATTTCAAGCAAGTTCTGGGAGCCGTCGGCTCCCGCTCTGGTGCGAAACTGGACAAAGGACATGGGAGTAACCTCCCCCCTGTCCATATCCTGCAATGGGAGGGTCCTTTGAATTTTTCCAACCCTCTCCTTAGGGTACTTAAGGGCTTACCTGAGTGTAGGTCCCTAGATTCGCTGTGGGATAAGATTCAGAATTGAAAGTACTGAGCTTCTACCGTCTGGGCACTCTGGACTTTGCTGGACTTTGTTTGGATCTGACTTTGTCTCCCTTCCAGTCTGCTGCATCGTCTGTGCATTGAACAGAAACCATCCAAGGCCTGTGAAGCATAAAGGACTACCAAAGTAATCTCCCTTGAAATGAAGGAGTCACTCCCCTGCATTCATAGGCACCACAACTAAGTTGACCAGTCTACAGATCGTGAGCTCCTCCGGACTCTGTGGGCTCTGCAACACAGGTTGTGGTTTTCCCCAGCTCCCAAGGCCTGCTCTACCCTCTCACCATGTTTGAGGCCAGTAGCCCTTGTCGAGGTTGTAATAACCGAACCCCTGAGTACCGCGTACCCGTTGCAGTTTCAAAGGGTTGTTGACATCTTTGCAAGAAGATCTTCAGGCTCCGAATAGCCGCAATCTTAAGCACCACCAGTGACCTGAATCTTCAGCCACACCGCATTGTGTGCATTGTGGTCTGCATCTTTTGGTGAGCTGTTTGAGGTGCTCTCACGACTCCTGTGCCTCCAGCCTGTGGGTCCATTTGAGTTGTCCAGTCTATATGAAGAACAATCGCACTCCTGGTAAAGCAAATGGAGGTCCAGTCTGAAAAAGTAAGTAGGTGCAATTTGGTTATTCCTCCTGAGTGCGAGGAATTCAAATATACAGTAGATAGCGCTATCCCAAACAGTGAAAAGCGTCACCAAATGCACTCAAAAAATATTTTTCAATAATGTTAGTCAACGTTTTTTTGTAATTTCATACATAGCTTTTATTCAAATGTCTTTCTTTTCTAAATGTTTTTCATTGTTTCAAAACAAAAATGTTATTCATCGTTTTTTCAGACAAATGCCCAATTCATTTCATGCCTAGCCCATGGGGACTATTTTTCTGTAAACAGTAAAACACAACTTAAGTCAACATTATGTAAAAACAATTATGGTTTACCGAAAGGTGGCAAGCCATAGTCAATAAATGTTCTCTTGATCTCATTTGACTAAATATTGAAGAATTGGCAAAATTAATTGAAGATCTAAACAAAGAAGCTCAACAACTCAAGCAGTAATTAAGTCAAATGTTAAGCAATGAGGAATTAAACGAAATACTAGATGACATAAATAACCAATTGGATACATACACAAAGGAGATCAACGAACGGAAAAAAGGAAATTCAAAAGAGACACCTTGGATTATAAATTGGGAGAGGATTGCAACTGGGCTGACATTTATGCCCGACTCCGACTGCAGAAACCCAACACCGGAAGATCGACGGATGAAACTTCGTCATTTGATGAATCACAATTTAGAAGGCGACCTCCATTTGAGAGACAGGAATTTAGAAAAGAAGGTGAAACATCATCTACACCAAGTGAACCTCAACCAACCACATCAAACGTGGCTTTTTTAGGAACAGGTCCAACCCCATCAGAAGAACCAGGAGGGGCAGTGGAAAGGACAAAACAACAAGAAGACGCAGTGGCAAAGAACACGAGGAGTCAAAAATCTTAGTTATTAACATTTCCAAACAAAAGATTACTAACTTCCAATCCAAGGTTTTACAGAAAGGTACATCTTATGTATACACTTACCATTCTAACCTACTAGAAACCCAAATATGCACCTACAATTTTTTAAGATCATTAAGGTTAGAACACTTTTTTTCAAATGTTATACAGACAACAGGGGAACCACCTGAGGATACATGAATGGGATTATGGAACAGGAGTACGTTTTTACCATCCACCAGTCATAAGGTACTGGACGCTTTTGAAAAAGTCATTTCAAAAGACATGGAGAATATTTACAAACAACCCGAATCTCACCCAAAAGGAACAACAGCTTTAAAACAACCGGCCAACAATCCACTCATAACCATCCATCAAGCAGACAAGGGTGGCGCAATGGTTGTCATGGATACTGATTTCTACCTGATGAATGTAAATGAACATGTCAATGATACCAACACCTATACCAAAATTGACAGAGACCCTACAAAGGAATTCATAAACATTTTGTGTACTATCATCGATCAAGCTATAAGCAAAGGTACCATCGGAACCAAAGAAAAATAATTTTAAATAAAAATAATCCAGCACTGCCATATATTAATATGATTCCTAAAGTACACAAACATCTTACGAAGCCGCCATGCAGACCAATAGTGTTCACTATCAATTCGATACACAAACCCATAGAGAAGTATCTAGATAAACATTTACAGACAATAGTTCAAGCAATGACAATATACTTAAAGGATACAACAGTTTTTTGAATATTCTGGAGGAACACAAAATGAGGTACACCAAGGATATGATTTTATGTACGATAGATGTAACATCTTTATATACATCGATTCCTCATGGTCTTGGGTTAGAAGCGGTTGCATCATTCCTAATGTTGTCAGAAAAGGATCAAGATTTAAAAGTATTTCTAATGGATCTCCTCCATTTCACACTCTATCACAGTTACTTCAAGTGGCAAAATTCATATTTTATTCAATCCTCTGGAACATCCATGGGAAATTGTGCAGTTTCTGCCTTTGCGGACATCTTTATGTATCGATTCGAATTGGATAACATTTTAAATCAACAAGGTTGGTCTGAAAATTTGATCTTATATAAAAGATATATCAACGATATATTTGTTTTATGAAAAGGTTCGGAACCAGCTTTACTACCTGCCATTGATAATTTTAATCAAATAAATGACAGAATCAGTTTCACTCATACCATACACAAGGAACAAATCACGTTTTTGGAAGTCATGAAACACAATTCAGAAGGAATCCTAAAAACTACAGTAATGAAATGAAATGAAATAAAACTTATAACGCGCAACTTTGCCCGGAAGCATCAAGGCGCCTATAAAAGAATCATTAAAGGCAAAAAACCAGCAAACTAAGGATAAGCTTTGGCAAAAAGCCATGTCTTCAGGGCCTTTCTAAAAATTTGCATCGAGGGCAATGTCCTAATTTCACAGGGCACAGTGTTCCACCATCTAGGAGCAAGGCTGGAAAAGGCTCTGCCTCCCCACTTGGCTCTTCGAACTCGGGGAACTGAGAGAAGAAACTTCTTTGAAGAGCGAAGGTTTTTCGGGGGAGTGTAAGGAGTCAGAAGATCTTTTACTCCTCTTATCTCTTTCCTATTCAAGGCTCCGTAAACCAAACAAAGGACCTTAAAAGAGATCCTGGCTTCAATTGGAAGCCAGTGCAAGGATTTCCTGGCGGCAGTAGCCGATGACCTCCTAGGCAAGTCCAGAACGAACTTAGCCGCGGCGTTCTGCACCATTTGAAGTCATTGTAGCAAACATTTATTTACTCCAGCATAAAGGGCATTGCAATAATCAAGCCGAGCGGCTATCAATGCAACCACAATTTGCTTCCGGGCTTGTACGGTCAAATAATGCTTAATCTTCCGCAAGATCTTGATAATACCCCAGCAGGTGGAAATTGTCCTGTTGACTTGATGACCCATAGCAAGGGCCGGATCGATCAAGACCCCCAAGTTTCGTGCTAAGAGGGTAGGTACAGGGCAAGTCCCCAGAGATAAGGGCCACCATTCCGTCGACCAGATGTCCTCCTTCCCGCCAAACACAAGGATCTCCGTCTTCTCGCCATTTAGCCTCAATGAATTGTCAATCATCCATTGAGCAACTGCCTCCATACAGTGTCTAAAATTGGAGGCAGGAGAGCTGATAGGCTGGGCGAGAGACAGCAAGATCTGGGTGTCATCGGCGTAGGAAACTACCTCCATCCCGAACGATCTTATGAGCCTGGCCAGTGGGGTCTCATAGATATTGAACAGGGTCGGGCTTAACGCCGACCCCTGTGGGACCCCACATTTCACCAGCAGGGATGGAGATAGGAACTCTCCCAGCATCACTCTCTGTTCCCTCTGGTCCAGGAAGGAGGCCAACAGACTTAGAGCAGGCCCCTCCACCCCTATCTCCCTCAGTCGAGATGTTAAGACCAGGGGAGACAGGGTATCCAACGCAGCCGTGAGATCTAACAGGATCAGCAGGGTACTGATGAGGGTGATGAGAGTACCTGAGGCAACCGTGTCCATTCTCGGCAGAGCTGAGCGCTCCCTCGTCCAGCTCGTCCTTAGCGCAGACGGGCGCAGACGGGCTGGACTCTGGCGTGACTCTGGCGTTACTACGGCACACACGCCGTGCGCATGCGGCGTGCGCTTGTGTACTCATGTTTTAGTAGGGCTCAGCCTGACTGCTAGAGCGCTAGATCGCTAACCTACAATGGCATCCGGCGTCCCTTTCAGACCCCCAAGGTGGCGTGTAAACTGCGAGGGAGCGCACAGTAGAGCCACTGAAACAGCAGTGTGGGCACAATTAAGGTGCAAGAATGTGGAGGTTTATCAAAAACTGGGCAAACAGTCAAAGTAAGGTTTAAATAAAATACACAAAACGGGGCTTTTAAAAATACAGCACAGTGCTATAATGCCAAAGCGTTACGCGCAGCAGTGGGTTGCCTTGTCAAGGCTGACCTACCCTTCTTTCCGTCCTTAAATGCACTTCTCAATCGCCTCTAGCCAGTCAGCCTGACTGCTAGAGCGCTAGATCGCTAACCTACAATGGCGTCCGGTGTCCCTTTCAGACCCCCAAGGTGGCGTGTAAACTGCGAGGGAGCGCGTAGGAGAGCCGCTGAAACCGTGGTGTGGGCACAATTAAGGTGCAAGAATCTGGAGGTTTATTAAAAACAGGACAAACAGTCAAAGTAAGGTTTAAATAAATTACGCAAAACGGGGCTTTTAAAAATACAGCACAGCGCTATAATGCCAAAGCGTTACGCGCAGCAGTGGGTTGCCTTGTCAAGTATACACCAAAGCCACCAATAGGAATACTCTTTTGCATTTTAACAGTTTTCATCAATATTTTCTTAAAAGACACCTACCATATTCTCAACTATTAGGTTTAAAAAGAATATCTTCTACAGAGGAATCATTCAATGAAAGTATGAAGAACACGTTAAGCAAATTCAGAGAGCGATGCTACCCCACAAACATTCTAGAGGAAGCTGTATCAAAGGTTGCGAAAATTGAAAGAAAAAATTTGGTAAAACAGAAAGTTAAGTAAAAAGATGAAAATAGAATGGTCTTTGTTTCTTAATTTTCAACTGAAAGTCAAAACATAAAGAGAATCATACTTAAACAATGGCCATTGCTAACTTCAGAAGAAGATTTTAACCGAATTTTCTCCAATCGACCAAGATTTGCATATCAACGCACAAGAAATATTAAAGAGCTACTAAACTAAAAAGAAGATCGAAAAAAACAAACATACAAAGTTACTTTACCATGTCACAATTGTGGTAATTTTAACGCCATATTTAAAGGAAAAGAATCCCAGCATCCTAACAAAGGGACACAAATAAAACTGAGGGTTACAGCCACCTGTGACAGCACTAACTTGATTTATATGATAAAATGTCCATGTGGATTGGCCTATGTAGGCAAAACCGAAAGAAAAATCAAAACACATCTGACCGAACACAAGAGCAACATTCGTACAAAAAGTTTAAAATCTCCATTGGCTACTCATTGCAATGTCTACAATTACAATCCCAGTCAGTTACGTGTTTTGGTATTGGAGGAAACCCAGATACTTCCAGGAAGAGATAACAAACAATATTATTGCTTAGAGAGATACATTGGATCAACTTTTTGAATACAGTACACCCGAAATGATTACATGATCGAGTAGACTTTAATTGCTCTCTTTAAAACACATGATCAGTTATGGACTTGTGAACATGTGATGATATTCGTAATACCACAAATTCACATTGTTTTATTGCAATATGAGATACCATCTGTTAAGGTGTAGCTGTTTTCTTCTTCAACAATAGATTATTGACATGTACTACAGTCGTTGTTTTTACCATGATTACAACTGCGGGGAATGAGATTTTGATACCTTTTCTGATCACTTAGATACCTATCTCATTCATCTATTTGGATCGATTATTTTCTGTCATTGAGTAAAAGACAAACCCCGCATAGGTTAAATCAACCCCATAAACTGACGCAACTCTGAAGAACCACTTACGACTGATGAAGTTTTAAAAGTTTAATATAAAATCAGAATAAGTTGCATATACAATCCTCTCAGGATAAGATTCAACAAGTATACAGGAACTAAAAGGAACATAAATTCCCTAAAGAACCTCAGTCTACAAAAGAATACAATCAAAGTCAATTCCAATATCAACAGATTAAAAAGCATAGACACAAAGTGGTTCCGTTGCGTCATCTACAAAAGAATAAACAAGTTAATTCTGTCCCTACTCTGTACTAGGTGACATCCCTACTTCGCAAGTTCCTTACCTAAAAAAGGTGTCAGCAGTTTGACTTCCAAAGAAGTTCAAACTCTCTTAGCCTCTAATGGTAACTTATGTCGAGAAACAGTACCCTCTCTGCCTACCCATCCGCTCTCTAAGGGTCCTCGGCCTACTGCTCTCTTGCGATCTGTTCTCTCTGCGCTCGCTCCTCACTTGCTCTCAGGCCATCTGCTCTTAACTTCTCCTCCCCAGGGTGCTGTCCCTAAATACACAATCATAGTATGGGTGGAACGCCCCTTGACGCCCACCACGTACACATACATATGATGTCATTTCTGGCTCTTTCCATAGCTTCATCTCTTCGCGTCGTCCGTTAAGTTGACCTTGCTTCGTAGGCACCATCTTCGTCTTCTTGCTGGTGACTTCATTGACATTCCAATTGACACTTTCAGAGCAAAGTCTATCACCTCAACAGACCTTTTATTCTTTACGACTATATTCTTAACCTCATTTGGTCCTGTGAACGGTCATTTCTAAACAAGACCCAAATTCCAAGCGTCTCTTATCTCACTTAGGCCATAAACTTCGTCCAACATTGTCACCTTAAATCTAGCAAGACCTTTGACTCTTGTCTCGCACATTCAGATCAAGGCTATCCACAATTCCTGTGAGCCCACTAAATTACATACAGCGGACTACTCTCCTGCGAACTCTTGGTCAGTTAGGTTAAAATCACACATGACCAAACCTTTCTAACATTCCTACAAACTCCCTTCTACACAGTATAACCTTTAACACACATTTATATATAATCGAATTTAGCAAAGCAATGATTATACGCAAATGCATTTTACATATAACACAACATTTATATTCTCGTGCTTACATCGTGTTATACATCTGCACATTTCTTCGCTTTACGTTTCGTCTTCTTTTCTCCGTTTAATAATTACACACGTATATTCAGTTTTGCACGTTCTACTGTTCTTAAGCATTTCTATACATTTCTATATTAGCCCACTATGTATACGGGCCTTTCTAATTCTAATACTCTTTATAGAATACATAGAGATACATTTCCCATTACATTGGTTACATCGGCTAACTTTACGCTATAAGTGTTAACTTCACGTTATAGATTCTACGTTTGCGTTATATGCTTGTGAATATGGTACATACATACTTTTTATTCAAATTGCGCTCTCTCAGTTCCCCCCTTTGATGACCTCTAGGAGTCATCACTAAATGCAATTTGAATAACCTCCTTACACAGAACTAGTTACAAGATTCCCCCTTTTTATCGTTTCGAGAGCTCTTAAACTTTTATATTGTTGATCTTGTAAAGCAGCTAATCTCCTTTCTTGCTCTCTCATGGACCTTTGTAACCGGTTCGACCTATACCATTTGTACAATTTCACTAATCCTAACAATGTAATTATGCAAATCAATATTATTAAAACAGGTTTTAATATATACCACACAATGCTTTTACCAAGATTGGCAAACCAATTTCCAACCTTTCCTACTCCATGACCTACTTTCTCCCAAACATTTACTTTTGTTAAATCTTCGATTTCTTTATGTATCTCTGTAATGTTCCGTATGACTTTCTCAAGTGGTTTTAAATTGTCTGGAATGTAAGTACAACATTCTTGGACCTTCAAAGCCTTGCAAACTCCGCCCTCTTTTGCTAGCAGAACATCTAAAGCAAGACGGTTCTGAAGAACCATTGCTCTAATCGACTGCATCTCTCCTTCTACTAGCATTAATGACCTTGCAGTACTTGCAGATAATCTATCTACAACTGTAGCTAGTCTCCTGATCTTAACATCGTTAAGTATTAAACCTAACATAGGAAACATTGCTCCAAATATGTCTCCAACTACTTCAGCATCTCCTATTTCCCTTTTCGTTCTTGTCGAAGCCTTTCCTTCTGTGATCGCTAAATCCTTTGCATGATATATTTTGGGGAAGACAATTGCCAAGTAACACGAACCATACCAATTGTCAGGCAGTCTTACATAGGCATTTCTTCCACATACAAAATATACATTAGGAATCGCTTGCATCCCTTTCATAAAATCTTTCGTATAGTACTCTAACCTAAAAGCATGTTCGCAATTTACTTCACCTACAAATACACTCTCATAATACGTCTTGCTTCGAGTTAAACATAACTTTCCTTTCTGCGTTCTATCCAAAGCTATTGGACCATTGCTACCCTTCTTCTTGTGTGCTTTTTCTTCTTCGGTCCAATCTGTTTTCCATTGTCCTGACATTTTTAGAATCTTCTGCCTTCTGTATCGGTCATCTACCTGTCCTATGAACTTTTTCTCTACCTCTGACACTTTGCAAGTCAGATTATTTCTGCGTGCATATGAAGTATCTAATGTATCCCAAGGAAGAAAGAACTTTGTTAATCTGTCTTCCTTTTCATAATAGTCCCACTTATTCATTTGCTTATAATTCGGGACTTCAGGCAGTACCGAATCATAATTTGAAAAGTAGTACTCGAACCCTTCTCTACCATAAAATATACTGAGCAATAAACTACATGTTATCCCATAAGTCAGTGGGAGATGATGATATCTGATGCCTTCATCTACGGAAGCCGGCAATTGCATGCATACATAACATTCTTTGGCCTCCATGGCATCGATATACTCATACAATAGCTTGGCATATGCATTTGATCTAAAATTTCCCTGTGACTCGTCTACGTGTAACCTACGAGCTTCATTTGCCAGTAACGTCTTTTCACGAATGACATTGCTCTCCTCCTTCTTCCCAACAAGAGCAGGTTTCAAAGTCGTTACAGGCTTTACATCTGTTGTCTCTTTTTCACTTGCATGTCCTACCATGTACGATGTGGTAACTACTGTAATAATAAGAAAAATTACTACTGCTATTAGTGTACCTATTATGCATTTTGCTTTTCGGTTTGGGTTGCCATTCTCCATGTTATCAAAACAGCGTAGCTCTTTCCTTTACGAAGAAAAGTTTCTTTTCAAGTCTTTGGTTTGCTTTATTTGCTTTCTCAGTCTGTAAAGGCTCTTTATCAACAAAAGTCTCTTTTCACAACAATGTCTTTTTATCTTCAGCAATAGACAACCCTAACCCTTCTCCGTCCTCTAAATGTAATCCCTAATTTTATTCTTCTTTCCACTCGGCGCTAGGTTATCTTCTTCTTTATAGCTTAAATACAAAAGTCTTTATGCATCTACAATTATTCTCGTACCTGCAGCTTTAATAACATGTTCCAATAATTCTGAACGAATGACTTTTTCTTCTTGTTCTGGTATTTGATGGCCAAAAGTCGGAAACTCTAATCGATTTAGCACTAGATCTTTGATCCGACTCAGGTAAGGGGGTATGGGAAGTGTGAAAGTCAGTAACCCCTCAGTCTCGATTCCAGGCGTCAACATCCATATCTCCACTGCCACAAATGGTTCGAGATTGATCACTTTCACTTCTTTCACTCTCCCAGATTTCTGTCCCCAAGACATCTGCTAGATAAGTCCACTCTGGGGTGGCGTACCTTCTGCAGGGCACACGTACCCTTCTTGATCTTCTTGGACTCTCAGATCCTGAATCTGTAGTTTCTTCTTCTTGATCCGATTCTTCAGAAATCGGGACAAGGGTTCTCTCTTGATTTGCTTTTAAGCTTGGCCTTCTCCTTCTTCCGGCCAACTAGCTTCGTCACTCCTTGTCCTCCTGCTCCTTGTCCTTGGACTTGTTTCTTGATCGATTACAGCTTGTTCGGTATCTGATTCGAACTCCCAGGTACTCTCTTCTTCTGAGACGACTTCGGTCTCACTGGTGTCCTGACCGTCGTCAGCCTGCTCCGACACAGGCTCAGCTTCTTCGATCACCTCTACAGCTTGGCTTTCCCCCTCTGTGGCTTCTCCGCTTTCTGCTGGATTCTCATCCGAGAGAGGAGCTGTTTCTTCCAGAGGTGTTGGCACTCTTCGGGTGTGTGAGGCGTGTATCCAGTTGGGCAAGCCTCCACACTTTACTGCAGTGTTCGTAACTAGTGTGACTTGGAACGGTCCTCTCCAGCGCACGTCTAGACAGTTCTTCCTGACATGCTTCTTCACCAGGACCCAGTCCCCCGGACACAGGTCATGGCACAAGTCTTGTGCTGATGGAACCTCTGCAGCCTGGACCTGGAGGGACACAGAATGAATGGCATCAGATAGTCCCTTGCAGTAGTCCAAGATCAAATCGTCTGTGATGTTCAACAACGCTGCAGTCGGAACCGATGGCAATCTCATAGCTCTTCCCATTAGCACCTCGTGTGGAGAGAGACCTGTTCTTCTATCTGGTGTGCTACGTATGCTCATAAGAACCAATGGAAGTGCATCAGGCCAACTCAGAGATGTCGATGAACAAACTTTGGCAAGTCTGGATTTTATCGTACTGTTAATTTGCTCTACGATCCCTGAAGCTTCTGGTCGATAACTGCAATGGAGCTTCTGGTCAATACTCAAAGCGGAACATAGCATCTTCACTATTTCGCTGTTGAAATGAGTTCCTCTGTCCGATTCCAAAGAGGATGGCACCCCGAACCTCGGTATCAACTCTCTAAGCAACAATTTTGCTACTGTAAGTGTATCGCACCTACGTGTCGGGTAAGCTTCAACCCATCTAGAAAATATACAGACAATCACTAAGACGTATCTGAGTCGATTGCACTTAGGCATTTCAATAAAATCCAGCTGCATTCTATTGAAAGGCCCCCCAGACCTCCCTATGTGACTCAACGTTACTGGTGTTCTCTTTCCTACGTTTAGTTGCTGACAGATCGCACAACGCTGACATACTGCTTCTGCCGCTACTCTAAACTTCGGATTAAACCACGTTTGTCTAAATACTCTCACCATAGCATCTCTACCTATGTGTGCTGATCCATGCAATTTCCTTGCCATTGGACTAACAAGTTCGTTTGGTAAAACTGCTCTCCCATCTGCAGAAATCCAAAAATTCATTTCACTTTTAGTACATCCAGCTGTTTCCCAGCTCTTTTTCTCATCATCTGGTGCATTTTCCTGAACACATTTCAATTCGTCCCACGTATCTACAGTGTCTAACAACATTGTCAATTCAGTTCTTTCCTGTATTCCCCCCACTTCTACATTGGTGTGAGAATAACCTTGTTCTGCACAGTAACGTGCTACCTCATCGGCATAACGGTTGCCTTGCGACACAAAGTCTACATTCTTCGTGTGCGCGGCACATTTGACAACCGCTATGGCTGTCGGACCTTGTAATGCCTCTAACAATAATCTCACGAATTCTCCATTCCTGATAGGAGAACCCGAGGAGGTCATGTAACCTCTTTGAGACCATAACTGCCCGTAATCGTGAACTACCCCGAAACCATACTGGCTATCGGTGTATATGGTGACTCGAATTTTGTTACCTGCTAAACAGGCACGGGTCAAAGCAATAATTTCAGCTACCTGGGCGGAATGTACTCCTTCCAGGCAGGCGGCTTCCACAACTCTGGTAATTGTACAAACTGCATATGCTGCTCTCAGCTGACCGATATCGTCTCTTACGCATGAACCATCAACAAAGAATATTTCATCGGGGTCAGTCAATGGCTCATCTACGATATCTGGTCTCGGTTTGGTGCATAGTTCAGTCACATCAAGGCAGTCATGATCTGTACAAATTTCATCATCAATCTCATTTGGAAGTGGCATCAAAGTAGCAGGATTCAAGACGGAACATCTCTTTAGGGTCACATTCTCAGCAGCCAATATGACTTGCTCGTAGCGTGTGAGCCTGCTATTCGTCAGATGCTGAGTCTTAGTCCTGGTCATTAACAATTCCACAGAATGCGGTACGTACACCACTAACTGATGTCCCATTACCACACTTTCACATCTTTCAATGCTGACACCCGTTGCAGCTACGGATTTGAGACATCCGGGCAACGCTGCGGCTACTGGGTCTAATGTAGCCGAAAAGTAAGCAACTGGCCTATGCGCATTGCCGTGTATCTGGGCCAAAACTGCTAAAGCGCAACCTTCTCTTTCGCAGCAGTAAAGCAAGAATGGCTTTTCGTAATCTGGCATTCCCAAAGCCGGGGCACGACACAAGTCCTCCCTCAGCTGCAAAAATGCCATCAAACAATCTTTGTCCCATGGTACCGGATCACTTACTCCTTTGTGCGTCAGTTGTAGTAAAGGTTTTGCCTTCAGTGAAAAGTTGGCTATCCACTGCCGACAGTAACCGACCATGCCTAGAAACATCCTGACTTCTCTTTGTGTTTTAGGCGCGTTCATTTTCATGATCGCCTCTATTCTGTCTGGAGACACCTTCCGTTTTCCCTTTTCAATCCTGTGGCCCAAGTATTGCACTTCGGTGAGACAATACTGCAATTTACTTGGAGACACCTTGTGTCCGTTCTCGGCCAAGTGATTTAATAAGGTGATGGTGTCTACCTTGCAAGCTTCCTCAGTTTCTGACGCCACTAGGAGGTCGTCTATGTACTGGACTAGAACCGAGTTCTTGGGCAGTACTAGACTTTCAAGATTTTTCTTCAGCAGCTGGTTAAAAATCGATGGGCTTTCTGCACACCCCTGGGGAATACGACACCATGTTAAAACGCGATTTTCCAGCTTAAAAGCGAAAAGATACTGGCTCTCCTCATCTAACGGAATCGAAAAGAAAGCCTGGCATAAGTCTATCACTGTGAACCATTCAGCTTGGAACGGTATCTGAAACAATATTACTGATGGATTCGGTACCACTGGACAACATGAAACAATGATATTATTAATCTTTCGAAGATCCTGCACTATTCTGTATTTCCCACTAGGCTTCTGCAAACCCATAATCGGGGAGTTACATGGACTTCCCACGATCTCCTTCAGTATTCCCTGTTTAATCATGGATTCGATCACAGGCTTTATTCCTGCAATTGTCTCCGGTGTCAACTTGTATTGTGGTGTTCTTGGATACTCAGCATTGGGTCTTACCATGATCTTTACCGGTTCTACCCCTTTAATCAGTCCTATTTCTTCTCCAGTAAAATCCCACACCTCAGCTGACACTGTCTCCTTCAAGTCCTGTGGAAGCTCCTCCACCGTTAAGGTAGGATATAGTTCCACGCATTCCTGCGAGTTTACAACCTTAAAATCAGCATCATCGTCGTTAGTCTGCACTTCTACTCCTTCAGGCGTGCAATATATTGTGCAATTTAATTTACACAACAGATCTCTTCCTAACAGACACACAGGGCTAGAATCACAGATCACAAACTGATGTTCATCACTGTAATTCCCTATCTTCACTGACACTGGTTCAGTCAGAGGATTCGTCATTCTCCTGTTTGCGACTCCTACCACCTGAATCGTCTCTCCCGACATTGGCAAACCTGGGACTACCGCCGATCTCAAAGTGGATCGAGTGGCCCCCGTGTCTACCAAAAAGGTCGTAGGACATCCAGCCACCTCAGCCTCTACGTATGGTCCTCTCTGGTCTACCTCCAGGGCTGCACCTAGAGTACAGTCTTCTTTTCTATTCACTCGTTGCCCTGTAAGAGGATCAACGTAGTAGCATTCTTCTCCTCCTACAAACAGTGGCAGTTGTCTATAGGTTTTCCCTCCATTTGTAATGCGAGGCGGTTGAGGGAACGGGGCTCGAGGAGTCTGAGTCCCCCCTTTGGTAAACTTTCCCTTTGGGACTACTGCTCCCTTAACCATGCTGGTTTGAACCTCATCCTCCTCCTGTTCTAATTCCCCCGTCTCGACATTATAGGGACACTCGCGTCTCCAATGTCCCACCTCGTTACACTGATGGCACCTCGTTGTCTTTTTCAACGTTGCGATGTCTACCCTCGGTCTCGGTCTTTCTTCCTCATCTCTGCTTTGATTATTCTGTTTCTTTCCTGGGGTTCCTGTTCCCTGTTGCCGCTGTCCACCCTTTCCAGCTGATTGCATCTGCACCAACATCAGCTTTTCCTTTAGTTTCTTTGCTTTCGAATCTATTTCATCGCTACAGTACCTCGCATACCTCAGAATCTCATCTAAAGGTTTGTTTTGCCAACAAATCAAATGCTGTTGTATCATTAGGCTTATGTCTGGCCTCAATCCTAGGACAAACTTCGACACAAACTGTCCTATGTCTTTGGGGTCCATTACATCCAACCCACTATACTGTTTGAATGCTTTCAGCAATCTCTCATAGAACTCGAGTCGTGAACTGTCTCTTTAGGTTCCTGAGTTGTTCGATCTATCTTAACCCAGTCTATGTCTTGCACTGGCACTTTCTCTTTTAACCATGCAATTACTCTCTCGTACTTTTCCATTACTCTCTCTGATGGACCGTTTGTCTGAGCATCCCTCGGGGGTTCACAAGCGGGCCATTCAATACTAAGTTTGCATGCCGTCCACAAATCTCCGGGTACTACGATATCAAACAGAGTGTTCAAATCGATCCACAGTACCTTAGAGATCTTCACGAACCTCTCTACCTGCTTATACCACTCAACGGGGTTCTCTCTGAGTTTTGGAAAGGAATTGGTAAATGCCGCTAAATCTCCCCTACTCCAGGGTACATGCACGTAGTTTCCGTTCGCGATTTCTCGCAAAGGGAAAGCTTCCATTCGCATTAGCTCTCCATCTTGGGACCTCGCAAGTGTACTCCTCCTGACGGATCCCCTCTTAGACCATCTTTCCTCCCATTTATCCAAATCCCTCCATACTCTGATACTCAGGATCAATTCCTTTATGTGTACTTTCAGCCCAATCGTCCTACGATCATCCAGATCTTGATCCGTGCAATTTAGCCTATGGTTACCCTGTAACGCTTTAGTTCGTGACATGTCTATCATGTACCTGTCCGCCAACTCGGATAATTTTTCATGAACTGACCTCGCTTTTCGAGTAACGTCCTTAGACATAAACAGTATTTCATCATGATCATACAGCTCTATCCTTTCCATTGGCAATGTGCCGTCTATGATTTCATCCAAGTCTGATTTTAAACTCATTACATCGAGCCGTTTTGCCTTTATCTCGGCTTTCAGTACCTCACTCCTAGGTGGTTCGCTTACATCCCTCTCACCCCCACTACGAGCCCTACGTCTCGGTGCAGGTGAGTTATGAGGCGTCCTTCTTGTTTCTCTTTGTTCCCACCTCTCTAGATCCCAAGCTCTCCCATCCTCCCTTGGGGTATGGTGAAACATTGATCTATTCCCCATTACTACATTCTGTCTCTTCGGCTCGGTCTCTCTAGATGCGAGATAGGATCTTCCGTTCTGTTCCACATCACTGCTATTCCCTTGCTGTCTGGTGTCACTTAATAAATGGAAAGGTCCTTCACGGTCCTCCATGTTCCCGCGATCCCGTCCGTGATCACTGGATGTATGGCGAGACCTTTCGCGACTCTCTATATTCTCATGACTCCAATGTCGCACATTTTCTCCCGGGGCATGGTGAGTGCACCTGAAGCTATCTCGGTACTCCTGCGTCTTTCGTTCTCCCTCACTAAGAATGAGGCGAGGCACTCCCCCACACCCTGCACTCCTGTCGTCGCACATTTGTCTACTGCCACTAGTGGTATGGCAAGTATCTCCCTTGCTTCCTTGACTCCCTCTCTCCCACTCAGGGCTGCTTTCGCCAGCTCCGCAGTGAGAGAGGATCCTGTTATCCTGACCTCTCCATTCTGCTTCTGTTTCTAACTTTTTATTCTGAGTCTCTTCGGCAGCATCCCATTCTCTCAAATACTCACTTAATTCCCTAAAGGTTTTCGGTTTCGGTCCCCTCAAATCCATCTGGCTTCTCTCCCTCTGTTCTATCCAGGGACCCGTTGCCGAATCCAATGGGGTACTCCGACTCTTTGGTCCTAGCGACTGCCTTTGGGAATTGATCGTATTATTCCTACTCTCCATCTCTGCCCTTTCCCTGTCCCATCGTGCCTGTTCCTCCTGCTGGACTCCCTCTGGGTTGTAGATTGACACTATAGGACCTATGGTAACAGGTACTTGTAGAGCATCTGGCAATTGATACGACCTTGCATGCTGTGTTTCTGGCACCTTCTGGACCACGAATCTTCCTACTACTCTCTGTACGGGACTAGATTGAGGTACTTCCTCACCTTTCTTGGGATCCCACTCTGTTACTGGGAGCGGTTTATATTCCCCCCATCTAGCTCCGTCCCCTTGCTGTAGTTCGGGACTTTCGTCTTCTCTGTTGTACGGAGGTGGTCTATCTAACAGTAGCCTATCTATCAGATCCTCATCTGGCTCGCTATCCTCATCTTCTTCTAGAGGTTTCTTTTCTCCCGTAGTTTCTAGCATTGTGAACAGTTTGTCTGCTTCTATTTTCTGCACCCTCCACTTTTTAGCTTCATCGTCCCATTTAGCATCCTGCACTGCTTTTACCGATCGTCTCACTCTTTCTTGGCGTCTATTCAAGCTCTTTTCGTGTGCCGTTCTAAACCATGCACTAAGGGCTTCGAACTGTGTTGGCCTCGGTAGAGGTCTCGTTGCAAGCATTACCGCTTTCAGTTGGTTCAATACTTCTAGCTTAAACGTCCCGTATCTCGGGAACGTTAGCTCCTTATTCCCTTCTGTTAGCTTATTCCACTCAGAGATCCATAGTATTGAGGGTAAGCCTACATTCACTGCCATGTGGTAAGCTGGTGTGCCTTCTGGTGGAGCTTCTTCTCCTGCATACAAGTTTCCTCTATCTCTCTTAAAGATCGCCCTTAAACGCTTAAAACACTTCATTTTGAAAATTTACGATTTTCCTTTTAATTCTCTTCCTTGTTTACGTCCTGATGACAAACAACCAATCCCTACGCGGCTCTTGCTGATCAGCCTATCCCAGCGTGGTTCTACACCGACCAACCAATCTCAGCGCGGCTCTACGCTGACGTCACTCGTCCCCTCTGCAGCAGTTCCCCTCCTTTCTCAACTCGTCTCACGGTCTTGCATGCGTTTTCATTCATACCCTGAAAAATGACTACTTCCGTCCAAGCGATCACTTTTCTCTGACTGTACGTCCACAGTCTAACTGTAATTGTCACCTCAACTGACGAGACGTCTTTCCTCTCACGGTCAGACGCTCGCCTTAACTGATAGGTTACTTACACACAGTAAACGTCCGACCAGCGTCCGTTACTCATACACTCACTCTGTCACTCCCCCTATCATCGGTCCTAAGGGCGATCAATGGTACCTCATGACCCCCTTTCAATGGTAGACAATTACTCTGGGTGTTCGATACACCCGAACCACTTAAGCTCTCCTTGAACTTAAGATTTTATCCGGTTGCGCGCGCTCACAACCTTCCCTCAATCACACTACAGGCATTCAACTCCGCTTGACATTACAACACAAGTACAACATAAAACACCGCAATCTGGCAACGAATGACCCTTATACTCACTCTCGACCGACTCTGCTGCTTTTCTCTCGCACCGTCAGCACCGTCTTCGGCAGGGATTCTTCTTCTGGTCGTCGATGACTAGGGACCTTGGGGTAATCTAGACCTGACCTAGGTTGTCTTCCTCAAGAAGAAAACCATCTTTCTCTGCTACCAACTGCGGGGAATGAGATTTTGATACCTTTTCTGATCACTTAGATACCTATCTCATTCATCTATTTGGATCGATTATTTTCTGTCATTGAGTAAAAGACAAACCCCGCATAGGTTAAATCAACCCCATAAACTGACGCAACTCTGAAGAACCACTTACGACTGATGAAGTTTTAAAAGTTTAATATAAAATCAGAATAAGTTGCATATACAATCCTCTCAGGATAAGATTCAACAAGTATACAGGAACTAAAAGGAACATAAATTCCCTAAAGAACCTCAGTCTACAAAAGAATACAATCAAAGTCAATTCCAATATCAACAGATTAAAAAGCATAGACACAAAGTGGTTCCGTTGCGTCATCTACAAAAGAATAAACAAGTTAATTCTGTCCCTACTCTGTACTAGGTGACATCCCTACTTCGCAAGTTCCTTACCTAAAAAAGGTGTCAGCAGTTTGACTTCCAAAGAAGTTCAAACTCTCTTAGCCTCTAATGGTAACTTATGTCGAGAAACAGTACCCTCTCTGCCTACCCATCCGCTCTATAAGGGTCCTCGGCCTACTGCTCTCTTGCGCTCTGTTCTCTCTGCGCTCGCTCCTCACTTGCTCTCAGGCCATCTGCTCTTAACTTCTCCTCCCCAGGGTGCTGTCCCTAAATACACAATCATAGTATGGGTGGAACGCCCCTTGACGCCCACCACGTACACATACATATGATGTCATTTCTGGCTCTTTCCATAGCTTCATCTCTTCGCGTCGTCCGTTAAGTTGACCTTGCTTCGTAGGCACCATCTTCGTCTTCTTGCTGGTGACTTCATTGACATTCCAATTGACACTTTCAGAGCAAAGTCTATCACCTCAACAGACCTTTTATTCTTTACGACTATATTCTTAACCTCATTTGGTCCTGTGAACGGTCATTTCTAAACAAGACCCAAATTCCAAGCGTCTCTTATCTCACTTAGGCCATAAACTTCGTCCAACATTGTCACCTTAAATCTAGCAAGACCTTTGACTCTTGTCTCGCACATTCAGATCAAGGCTATCCACAATTCCTGTGAGCCCACTAAATTACATACAGCGGACTACTCTCCTGCGAACTCTTGGTCAGTTAGGTTAAAATCACACATGACCAAACCTTTCTAACATTCCTACAAACTCCCTTCTACACAGTATAACCTTTAACACACATTTATATATAATCGAATTTAGCAAAGCAATGATTATACGCAAATGCATTTTACATATAACACAACATTTATATTCTCGTGCTTACATCGTGTTATACATCTGCACATTTCTTCGCTTTACGTTTCGTCTTCTTTTCTCCGTTTAATAATTACACACGTATATTCAGTTTTGCACGTTCTACTGTTCTTAAGCATTTCTATACATTTCTATATTAGCCCACTATGTATACGGGCCTTTCTAATTCTAATACTCTTTATAGAATACATACAGATACATTTCCCATTACATTGGTTACATCGGCTAACTTTACGCTATAAGTGTTAACTTCACGTTATAGATTCTACGTTTGCGTTATATGCTTGTGAATATGGTACATACATACTTTTTATTCAAATTGCGCTCTCTCACAATCATCTCCATTCACTGGGTGATACTCTTGCATTTCATGCGCACACTGTTGTAGCGAGTATTGAAATATTGTTGACCGCTACTTTTTCTTTTACCCACTGTGTTTAGTTACCAGCGAGGATGCTTTATTCCTAAATTCGTATTATACACACGGGGTTCTTTTTTCCTCCGTGAAACGCATAACTCCGTAGTATTTCGTTGACCTCTGTTGTTGAGGTCATGTGATGCAAATCTGTGCTCATTAACTTCAGCGTCGGGATAACGGTCACGGAAGCCGTTTACGAGCGTCCGAGGAGTCTGGCGGGTTAGAAACTCGGGGTAAGAGATATTATGCACTATTGTTCACAGAAATTACCTCAGGAGAGGAATAGACGTTTGACCGGTACTTTTATTCTCTTTTTTATTTAATTTAGAAACGTGCCAGAAGCGAGTTACAGGACTTTGTGAAATAATGTAGTCTGAGTCCGTGAGTTTTTTTCAACCACTTTAAAATTTTGCTTTTAAGCTTGATTTACGGTGGCACAGCAATTTTACAAGTTGTTATACTTCTCTGTATCAATTCACAGGTCTCGAAAAGTTGAGGCACTTGATGCTTCAGACCGTGTTATTAATTGTTTGATGGAAGTAAGGTTTTAGTTACCGAGTTCTGGTGTCGGGTGACTTTTTACATTTTATTTATTGTTGAACCATCATATAAAGGTCCTTTTAAAAATAAGTATGTCAATCCACAGGATGATTTGTGGTTCTTTTTTAACATTGAGCATTACATCATGGTCACACGTTTTTTCATAGATAACTTTATGGAAAAACACAATCGTTCATTTCAAGATCAGATGTGCACCTTGGGAAATGAGGTACATCACAAGTGAAATACATTTGTTTAAGCATCATTTGACAATGGACTATATGTTTTGGATTCATGTTACTATAATGCTGTGTGTTTTACTGTTTATAGAAAAATAGACCCCTGAAGAAGGGCTAGGCCCGAAATGCATTTGGCATTTGTCTGAAAAAACGATGAACAACATTTATGTTTTGAACCAATGAAAAACATTTAGAAAAGAAAAAATTTGAATAAAAGCTACGTATGAAATTGCAAAAAAAGTTGACTAACATTATTGAAAAAATATTTTTTGAGTGCATTTGGTGACCTTTTCCACTGTTTGACCAGCGCTATCTACGGTCCATTTGAGTGTCACCATTGTTTTCTGTGAGTTCCCCTGATTGCTCGTGGCCTGCCTTGAATTCCCTGCTTGTAGTGAGTCTTCTGGACTTTGCTGGTCCCAACTGTGCACTTTCTTGACTTCCTGCTTGGGTTGCATTTACCAAGGCTTATTGGTGCTCCCGCCAGACAGACCCCTCAGCACTCAATATCTTTCGTGGAACAGCTCATATCTGGGTCCTGGTTATCCTCAGCATCATCTGGTCCACCGTAATCTTACCTGAAGCACCTGACATCAGAGGGCCTCCATCTTCATAGTCTCCTGGTCACCCCCGAATGACATAGACACTGTCCCCTCTGCTTTTAGGTACTCCTCTTCAAGAATCCATTGTTCGATTTCTCCGGACACTTTCTTTTCTTCCAGCAGCGGTACTTTCCTGAATTCCTCCATTGGGTTCGCTGGCGGCTTCCGGCACAACCTCACACCTATGCACCCAGCTTCCCTGGAATAGGTAACTTGGGTACCACGGGTGGGGTGGCTCCCCAAACTTCTGTATTCCACTGAGTTTCTTCAGGGTCCACTGGGAAGGCTCCCTAATCTTTAAAAATCCAACCGCAACTTGCACATAGACTTGTACGGAGCACGCGGTTGTGTTCACACACTACACACGCTCTCGGTGGGGTCCCTATCTACTTACCTTGGGTGGTTCTGTGGGTCCTCAGCAATTCTACACCCTCTCAACATTGTCTTGACTCAAGTCATGGTTCTTAGTAAATGGTTAGGTCCAATCCAGGACCCACTGTGTATTAGTGCTATTTGCTGTGATTTCTGCTCTAGTATTGTGTGCTTTGTGTCTATCCCCGTGTGGGAGATAATGTTATATAATAAATACACATTTTTATAAATACTTTGTGTGGTTCTTTTTCATTTAATATATACTATAAGATTGCATTCAGGTAAAACAAGCTGCTTTCTAAGGTTGTCTAAGACCTCTTAAATCACCATAAGGGTTGTCTGAACTGGTGCAAGGTGCCCACTTACATTAGTGGACATCATATACCAGGCCAGCTTCTCACAGTGGCATAGAGTGCATTGGCATAGAGTAGAGTGGCATAGAGTGAAGTGGTGCAGAATAGATTTGCATAGAGTGCAGTGGTGTTTAGTTCTTGGTTTTGAGTAAAGTGGTGTACAGTGCAGTGGCATAGAGTGGCATGGCATAGTGTGGAGTGGTGTAGACTGGAATAGTGTGGCATAGACTGTTTCAGAGATAGAGTGAAGTGGTATAGAGTACAGTGTTGTAGAGTGCAGTGTTGAAGAACAGATCGACTGACTTAGAATGGATTGGCGAAGAGTGCAGTGGTGTTAAGTGGAGTAATGCAGAGTTCAATAGCATGAAGTTCAGTGGCGCAGAGTGGCTTTGAGTGACAAAGTAGAGTGCAGTGTTGCAGCATATACTGTCGTTGCCATGGAGAGGGGCTTTCATTATCACCATACATAAGAAGGGAGCGAGGGATAACCCTGGAAATTACAGGCCATTAGCCTTAAGGGCTTACACAAAAGATCTTTGCGAAGCAGGCTCTCGCTTGGCTCCAAACGTGGATGAAAGACTGTGAGAAAGTGGCTCTATATGTACTGGACCAAAGTAAGGTACAGTGTGTATAGAGTCCACAATCCCCAGAGGTATAACACAGGTTAAAGGCAGGTTTGACCTTACTCTTTAAAGTGGTAGCTTGGTCGAGCAGTAAGGCAGTACCAGAGGACAGTGTAAAGCATTTGTTGCACACACTCAGTCAGCAAAAGGTTTCACACACTCAAGTACTGAACTCTAGCCCAATTGTTTTTATATCCAAAGATATAGTTGTTTTATTTTTAGAACCAACAGGTATCAAAATATACTTTTCTCGATATGAGTACTCTCATGTAACTACTTTTCAAAGAGGCAATAAACTTTGTAAACAAAATAGGTACAATGGTTGCAGTAGGCAACACAACTCTAAACACAAAATAAACATTGAGCTCAATGGGTTTTTCTACATAAATGCAGTTGATTACTTTATAGATTACTTTTGTAACTTCATAACTGGACCCTAGATTCAGTCCTGGGGTCTAAGCTGAAACCAGTTTAGTAAAAACGTTTTAGTTATTGCAATGATTTCTTAAGAATATGAAGGTATTTTAAAAAGTTGACGCACAGAAACTTTTTAGTGCAAAACCAGCAATGTTATCCAATGGAAGGAAATTCAAAGCACAGGTAAAATAGGTTCTCGTTACTTTTGTAATCCAGTACTGGACTCCTAGGTTCAGCACTGGGGTCTCTACCTAGGACAGCTAAGTAATTACGTTTTAGTAGTTGGTACGATTTTTAAGGAATATTTGTAACTTTCAAAAGTAACTTTCAAAAGTAGACAGAAGAAATTTCACTGAAAAACAGTCAATGGTTTCCTATGGACGAAATTTAGATTACTCTTAACCACGTTTGTGATTACTTTTGCAGTTCAGTACTGGGCTACAAGATACAGTAATGACTTCTCTACTGATCCCAGGTGAGTAATTCGAAATTCGTTATTCGGCTGATTTTAGATGAATATTTTTAAGTTTCAAAACTTCACACTTAGAAGAAATTTCGAGTCAAACCAGTCAATGTAATCCTATGGCAGGAAAGTGAGTCATCGGTTTTTAGGTGAGTACTCGACTGATGAAGTCAAGGTTCTGGGCATAAACTCAGGGGTCCCCCATGGTCAGGTAAGTACAGTTGGTACACCCTCAGCGGCACAGGGGCGGCCGGGTGCAAAGGTAGTTAGGCTCAATGTTATCCAATGAGAGGCAGGGGGCCTTCGGTTGGTGGTTGCTGGCTAGCAGGCAACGCGGCTGTGGGAGCTGGGCTCCTGGTCACTTGCTCAGGGCAAATGGGGAAGTAAGATAGGACAAAGGTTGCACTCCCAGGGGAACTCGGGCGGCGGGGTGCAGAGTGCTTTTAAGCCATCGGGCGCTCAATGTTATTCAATGAGGATCTTGAAATGGGAACAAAGGCTGCAGGCTCGGGGACGGTGGATCTTCTGGAGCGACCAACACTTCGAGGGATAAGTTGGGATCTTAGGGGATAAGTAGGCACCCAGGAGTTGCGCACAGGGGGCCGTGGGGCGCCGGGTGCAGGGGTGTCTTTTGAGGTCGGGAAATCTTACCCCCTGCTGGTCGCGGTCAGAGGCGTCCTTTGTCCTGAGGCTGCAGGCGTCCTTGGGGTCGTCGAGGAGGGTCCTTGGGCACTGGATTTCAGGTAAGAATCGGCGGAGAGAAGTCCTCAGGGTCTTGATTCACTCCAGCACTGGCCAGGCTTGGCGGGTGCAAAGTGTGCAGGGTTCACGGTTCCGGGCTGATGCCAGGGCTTGTTACTTGCTTTCAGCAGTACCACTGCTCGTGGGAGACCCAGGTAGTCAGAGTCACAAGGCAGTCAGGTCCTCTGGGGTGTTTAAGGTTGATGACCACTGGAGATGCCAGGGTTTAACAGGCGCAGGCTCGAGGGTCGACAGGCCGGTAGGGTTGGGGCCAAATCAGTTGGTGTCTTCCTCTTTTTGGCAGCTGCACGGCAGGTCTTTGTGTTCCCTGATCTTCTTGATCTTCTTTCTTGTTTCGTAATCTGGATCTGTGGAAAAAGGTTCAGGATGCCCCTAAATACTAAATTTAGAGGTGATACAGGTAGGGCCAGGCCAGGGACAAATGGGTCCCTGTCCTTGGGTGGATACACCCCCTAGCCTGCTCCTCTCCTGTGGGAGGGGGCAGGAGCCTAGCTGTGATTGGGCAGGGCTCCCCATCTTCAAGATGGCCGGAGCCGGGGGTCGTGCATCACCTCGCCTCTCCCACCTGAGGGGTGGAGTTGGCACAGGCTGGCACACCCCCCCCCCTTTCTGACTTAGGTTTTCCAGCCAGTCTTCCTGTCAGAGTGGGGGTCAGAACTGGTGGGGGCCAGTTGCTGAGTACAGCAAGTGGTCTAGAGAAGCTCACAAAGGCGGAATGCCTTTGAAGCTTCTCCTGCCCATCCTGGGGGAGGAGGCTTGGCACCTCGTCCAAGGATGTGCATTGTTGCAGGCCCAGGAGAGCGGGGAGCTCTCCACCCAGGGGTCCAGCAACATGTCTGCTGTGTGGCAGCCTCTCAGACAAGACATGGATTGTAGGTTAGGTTTTCCTCTGTAGTGCATTTTACAATAAATCCCACACTGGCATCAGTGTGGGTTGAATGTGCTGAGAAGTTTGATATCAAACTTGTCAGTGTTCAGTGTAGCCATTATGGTGCTGTGGAGTTCGTAATGACAACCTCCCAGCACCATATACTCTTAATGGCATCACTGCACTTACAGTGTCCAGGAATGGCCCTGAGTACTGTAGGGACACAGAGCTCAGGCACCTGTGCCCACTCCACTGGCATAGGGCACTCAGCTAGAGGGGTGGCTGATGTATGCCAGGGCAGTGGGTTTGTGGGCAGGGCACACAGAGATGTGTGTCATGTCGACTCTTTGCTTAGTTCTGCACCTAGACACTCAGCCTGCACAGGCTGTGTGTGGGTGTCAAGGTACAGGGCCCTAAGGGTGGCACAATAAGTGCTGCAGCCCTTAGGGATCTTCTCTGGTCACAATGCCCTGGGTACCTAGGGTACCATTTACTAGGGGCTGACATGTGACCAGAGATGCCAATTGGGTTTAGGCTTTAGTATAGGTTTTAGGGCAGGAACTCAGGCCCTGAGTACCTGATTGGCAGGGACCAAGGGCACACCAAGGAAAAGTATATCCGGTATCAGCCAAAAAGTGGGGGGTACTGCAACCGAAACTCATTTTCTCACAAAGACCATCAGACATCGCCTGATTTTTAGGCAGGATTTCATGAGAAAATAAGCACAATGGAACAGGTATTTTCTTTTTCAGCTATGTGCTGGAAATACCCTACACTACACAAAGGCCATCTCTAGGTGGTCTTCATGTGGTCTTCATGCAATTAAAGGCAGCATTTGATTTAATCCCTAGCAAATGCTGGTGGGAAGTTCGCAGACAATATGCCATCCCCGCAGACCTTTTACACATTTTAATTACATTAAACACTGACACTTATTCTCAAGTCAAGTGGAATAGTTGTGGGCACCTTACTGATAGGATTCCTATTAATTGTGGGGGTTACACAGCTGCGTTCGCTCCCCAACCCTGTAATTACTGTTTATAAACGGATTAGTGAGGTAGATGAGTGGCTGTCAACACAATGCCCCATATCAAGCAAACATCAGCACTCCTGTGCTGATGTTTGGTGACAATAGGCTTCTCATATCACACACCCCCATGAGCCTCCAAGTTATGTTGGGTGAATTCCAGAGGTTTTGTGCAAATAGAAGCCTTGAAATAAATGCTGGTATAACATAGTTCATGACCCTAAACCCCCACCATTCTTTTAAAACTCAAAAGGAGGGAGGTGGGACATTGATCCAGCAAGTTAGGAGCTTCGATTATCTACGTGTCAGATTCTCAGACAAATTCTCCTGGAACCCCCAACTTGAGAAGAGTAAATCCTTTTTGCAGCACATATCCGCAGCTATTTTAAAAAGTACAGATGCACTTCAAGTAGGGTACTTTGTCCTGTCCTTAAGGTCCACAGAGTTGTTGCATTGGGTGGGGCTCTCTATGGGCCTGAACTCTAGGGATATAGTGATACTAGTTTATTAACAAGAACAGAATATAGATTCCTAAGATCATTATTAAATTCCTGTAGTAGCACCCCTATGCTTCCACTGAAGTTGAATATTCAGAGGGATGATCTTATCGCATGACTCCGAATCTTAAAGTATTGGATTAGACTATGGACAGCGCCTGATTTGGTTGATTATAGAATAGCCTTACAAGAGTTGATTGCTCTTGATAAGAACTGTTGCCTGCCTTGGCTTAAAGTGATTAAAGAGATTGGCTGTAGTTTATATCGTCTGAGTTGTGGGAAGATCCAGAAAATGTAGGAAAAAATGTAGATACTCAGACCAAGCATTTATACTGGGACCATATCCTTTTAGAAGTCTGGTGTGAACCTCGTTTGAAGGGTTCAATTGAAAGGTTTCTGGCCCATACGTGTTCACCCAAATATGAAACATTAATGGATAGGATTATTCCCCATACTACTAAAACTTTGTATTTTTGCTTTACAATTGTTTCCCTTCCCCTAAACACCCAAGGAAACTGTGGCCCATTTCATATTTTTGCCCAACCTTACTGTACACTAAGTGGATTAGTCACCGCTGCCGCCACTTGGGCATTGGCCATTGCATGGAGGCGAGGCATATTCTTAGTCACAAGATACATGAACTGTTAGTCTTCGTGTCTTCAAGATTCTTAAAATAGACATGGCATATAATGAAATTCTTGTTGTTTAATTCTGACTTAGCACAGTATATTTAACTCTCATGCAACCTCTATGTTCTGTATACAATTTGTTTTACTTTGTACGGAAATTGTTTCAGATCTCCATTAAAGTAAGTTCTGGGTTTTCTAGCTATACACTCTGACGTACCTTTCATGCCCGGATAAAGCACAAGTCACTTTAATTTGATTCCATGTTCATTGTTATGTTAGTTTATTATTCCTCATTCTTTGTAGCTTGACCAACTTGCGGAGATTGGTGTTTCAGGGTCGTCCTGGGGCTGGATTAGGTCCTTTCTGGAGGGTCGGGTGCAACAAGTCTGGCTACCACGGCAGCGTCTGCCCAGCTACAGTTTACTACTGGGATCCCACAGGGTTCGTTCCTTAGGCCCCTCTTGTTTAATATCTATCTTACTTCTTTAGTTGTACTGGCTGAGGATCTGGGGGCTAAGGTGAATGCCTAGGCTGATGATACCCAGCTACTTTTCACCTGGAAAAAGGATGAGGATTCTGTGGCGGCTGTTCAATTCAGCCTGTCTTCGGTATTTAATTGGCTTGCAAGTGCCCAATTAAAATGTAATGAAGACAAGTCGGAGATACTCTTGTATGGTAATTTACTCCCTGGTTTTAGAGATTTGAACTGGCCCCCTGAGTTCTTGCCACCGTTTTCTAGCAGTAGCAGAGCTAAGAATTTGGGAGTTTGGTTCGAGGATAATTTATCTTTTGCCACCCAAGTCAAGAGCCTTTCAGGGTGCTGTTTTGGCCTCCTCAAAATCTTGAGAAGATTTCTTCCACTTCTCCCACGGGTTGCGAAAGAGACAGTTGTCCGCGCGCTCATTCTTTCCCACCTGGATTATGCTAATGCTCTTTATGTGGGGATTCCGGCATACTCCCTTAATAAACTCCAAGTAGTGCTAAATGCGGCGGCTCGGCTCTTGTTAGAGATCACTGCAAGAAGTAGTGTGCAAGGTTGTCTTCGCTCTCTTCATTGGCTTCCTATGGCCGCTCAGGTAAAATTTAAATCTATAACCATCGCCCATCGTGCTCTGCATGGCCTTGGGCCAACTTATCTGCAGAAAAGTTTTTCTTTTTATGTGCCAGGGAGACTACTTCGCTCCTCCACTCTGCTCCTGGCAAAGGTTCCCTGTTTTTATCGGCACAGGCTTGGTGGCTGTTACCTTGCCGTTATGGCGGCCCATGCCTGGCACGCTCTTCCACTTGCACTTCGTAACACTGAAGATCCTGTGATTTAAAAAAAAAAAAAAAAAAAAAAAAATCTTTTTGTCTAGTATGGTGAGTGTCCCTCTGTGCTCACGCCGGGACACTCTTTGGAGTATCTGTGCGCGTTAGAAAACTATACAACATAACATAACATATTATAGTGGCATTGAACTCCTCAATGCTTATTTTATTTATGGAAATCTCTTGTTGTACCAATCAGGTCAGGAACTGTCAATAAAGTTTCCCCTTTGGGTGAACTTGAAAGTAAACCACAGTTTTACACTAGACATACAGAGAATTCACCCACTTTCACAAACTCAGAGCAGCTAATGATAAACATGAAACAGTCATACAAAAAACATGTACATTTTATTTAGGTAAATTTAAAAGCAATTTAAAAAAACAGAACATTGTGACACATCATAAGTTCATTACACGTGAAATGGGACAATACATAAGGAAAATAATTCCAATTATAAAAGGGGAGAAAAAGACACCAGTTCCAATAAACTGATGAATGTTACTCCAGTTTGTATATTCAGTTTCACAATTACAGGAGTTTCTTATTTCTATCACTTAGTGTTTCTCCAACCAGAATTGCATCGACGCGTTTCAGTTATGGCACATAAATGTTCAAAGCCAAAAACCTTCCTCAGGATTAAAATAATAATATCCCACTTTAACACAATATCTAAAAATAAAAATACACAAAATAAGATATACAACATATGACTGTCCAAATTAAACATAAGAACATGTTATACAATACTGCTCCTACAAACACATAACATTCACTACATACATCTGTGGATTTTAATGGCGTAAGATTTCATTGTATATTGATAGTGTCACCAGGAACGTGTGCAAACACTAGTCATCTAATAGTCTACGAATTATTTATAATATTCGCAAGAAATAAAATAGCTGATACTGATTTAACGCACCAATTAGGACTAACGCGTATTGTTTCCAGTGTCAATCAATAACGCAAGGGACTTTTAGTTCACCGATAGGATTCTGGACATTATTACATAAGTGCAAAAAACGTATACACAAATTATGTGGAGAATTTACCTTGATGATTATCAAGCAAATGTTGCTTACAGTCAACTGCTTATAATAGTCAGCCACCTTCAAGATGTACCTACAAAGGTCGATTAATAATTAGCATTGTATTTAGTGTTTACTTTAGATACAATGGAAACCCCATCTCCAAAATATAGGACAGGGCAGAGACCTATTTATATCCTTGTGTACGTTGTAGATATCAAAAGGATCAATAAAGATAGAGTATCCTCGGAAAGCATCCAATTAAGATGCACAACCTATAGTCAAGCTACCAGGTACTTCATTTTAGACAATGTACCATGACTCCCATGGTTGATTTACATGAGAACAACGATATGTACGTATCATATCTAATGCTGGCATATGGACGTTAAAAAAGTCGTTGTAATAGCTCTAGTATCCCACCCGCTATATGCTAAGCATGTGCTGTGGGGGAATAGATGCATTAGCAAAGTGTTAGCCCATAGCTCCAAACGCTATGGAAATGCCCTTTAATGTTAAAAAGGATAGCAGCTTCAACGAAGAATTAAATACCTCCAAATGGTTTCCATGTGCGTATAAAGATATACTGCACTTCGTCTTCAGAGACGTCACAATCACGTCTCTTGTACCGGAGACAGAGGGAATACTACTGTTCTCGTCTATAGTCAGACCGCCCGCAGCTTAGGGGATATTAATAGAGACACGGAGTCAGAGCTATGTTAATCCTTATATCGTCTCGAAACACTGGCTATCCCTCTGATTACACATACCTGCTAGTCGAACGTTTCCGGCTGCAACGTGGGATACTGTGTTTTGTCTACTCCGCTGTTAACAAACGAGTTGGAGACTGATGCTTTTATATCTAAAAAACGTGCGCTCGTTTAGTTGCATGAAGATCTATGATCGGTACGGTCGGCTTCCGATTGAAGGAATACGTCCGGGTCATGGGACACAGTCGTCGGTAAATGTTAAATGACGGACTAAAATCGCTTAGCGTTATAGTATTCTTTGCATTGTGGTTTGATAATTTTCCTCAAATCGCGGTATTTTTTACAATTGTGGCAACTTAATAAAAATACGCAAGAAACCTACCGAATAGGTTTTATTTACATAAAATGTGCTATACTGCATATTTACGATGTTTCAAAGTCTCTCTGAGAAAAAATTTACTATATTTTTTATTTTATATATAAAACGCGACAGAGAGTATGTCACGCTATATAAACTATATATTATCCCTACTAAATAGGTAATTTAACATTTCATGTCAGTTGGATGTGACGTCATGTAAATAGTCCCTAAGCTAGATGAAGGTAGTCCCTTAGCTAAATGGGACTCATATATATAATATAATAAATTGCATATATATTCGCTAACCTTGAAAATATGCATTTGAAGTAAATATATATATTAACACAACCATCTATACATACACAAATTAATGTTCGCACAGTAAGAACAAGGTTGACATACATTAGCGATCAATATGTAGGCAACTAATATGGACCCTGCATAAATACACCATAATGTTATCAGAGTGAGATCTTTTCAAATTCATCCTATTTATACCAAGAGTATAACAACTGTTGTGAGTAAGTATATCTCATTTACATAGTCACATATATTTCGTGATATCTTCAGGTGGTTAATAATACATGGCAATCATCTGGAGCAATGGTATTGTAACGACCGGATTCTCGGACCAGATAGAATCAGCTCATCAGAGCACCACCAACCCAGCCGGAACGTAATCACCTCCCTTCTTAGGACCTATTTACAACAGGTATCTATGTCTCCTACCCAAGGATGGGGAATTAGCAATGTATATGCCTAAGTTTTCTACAATATCACACTCATACCAATTAGTCTCGCGGCAACTTAGGCCCAGACTATTCTACCCTGGGGCAGTCCTGAATATATACCATTACACACTGCCCACAACCAGTGCTCTCTCAAGCCACAACCCGGTGGGTATAAACACCAGTATCCTCCCTGGTGCTCGCTAAACAAGCCACAATCCGGTGGGTATAACGCCGCATCCCAACGACGATCACTTTCCTATGAATACCATTAGCTCTCTCTATTGGGGAATCTCTTGTTACTTACTAAAGATGGAATACTACGATATTATGAGTCACCACGATAGCCAAATTAGATGATATGCGACTTATCCTTTTTCAAGGGCTCCTCTCTCCCTCATTATTTGGTCTCCGCTTACCTGATCGGGAGTTGCATCAGTTCGTGTAATAGTAACTGACTAGAAGAACAGGTTACCTTGTTCATATAAGAATAAGAGGCACATGCGGTTCACTAAGAACTGGGGTACTTTATTAATCATATAATAATATCAATATAACATTATACTATAACATATAGCCTGCGAAGGAAAATGAAAGGTTAGAATGTGCACACTACAAGGAAAGGGTCGACGTCACCTGATTAATGTGAAGTCTGGATTCAGCAGTCATCTAGGTTCCCTTCTCGTCTGTGCCTTGGCTCGTCTTTAGGCTCACACCTCTGCAGTCACGGATACACGTCTGCACCGCTATGCTCTGTCTCCTTCTCCTCCCTCCAAGTCACTGGAACCTTCCTCTCATCAGCTGCTTTCTCTCTGGCTGTTCTGCACTACTCCTCTCTCCTCTCAATCACGGACCATCTTCACTTTTCTGCTTCGATCTTATAACTCAGTTTCAGCCACTCTGGTATTCGTTCTCTTGACTAACTGCTTCACTCGGAATGCTCTGATCTTAAAGGTCAAAGCTCGCCAGCTGCTCCAGCTAAAATAACTTCAATCTTTCTAAGGGAGTATCAGCTTCTCGGTCTTTCTCGGACTTCAAAATGGCGACTGTCTGCCTTGGAATAATTAATGGCATTGATGCTAACAGCTAGCTGCCGCCGACAGACTGACTGACTCACTGCCTCATGCTTTCACTAATATGGAAGCTTGTCCCTTCATGGAAAGTTACGGCCAGTAACCTGTCGCCCACCAAATTCTTGTACCTCCCCGTACCAAGGACACGTTCCCAGCCGGCCGGCCTGATGTTGTGTCTTCGGAGTGGGGAAAAATACAGTCTTTCGATAAGGGCCAGCCTGAGCCGGTTCTCTCCAAGCGAACAACACCTCGTAACTAAAACATTACATTTGACCTAGAAGCATCTCAAGCTGCCGGGGCAGAAAGAAAGATGGAGTCTCTCCCGTTTGAGGCCTACAAGGCCCGAAATAAGCATAACTCCATAGAAGGTATACTAACACTCTTACAAAAGGACGAATAATCACTAATACTAATGAGTCTATCCCCTAACATAAAGTTATAAGCCCTGATCTAAGGAAAAGGGTACGGAACTATATCAATATGCCTTGTGAATAGGCCCTGTCTACGGTTCTAATCCTCGCACTAGAATGATAGTAGACTGAAGTCACCTTCAATCATCTTCCCTCAAAGGAGGGCCGAAAAAGTCGGTCAGAACAGGTATATGCTCATGTATATAACTAGATGGTCTGGGAGATACCAATGCAAAAAAGATACATGAAACCATATGTACATTCGTATATACATCGTGAGGACATTCCAATCTTTAAAAATGCATAATTACTCTAACATTATGTGACAGCTATTCACGAAGAATTATATCACTTTGTTATACAAGATATTACTAAACTAAACTAGCATAGCAATGTTGATAACTACAGAGAAAGGTACCATATAGTTCTTATTACATCAGAAGTACCTAAACAACAAAGTATTTAGCCAAGTTCCCTCAACATATGGATACATATATGAAGCAGAAACAAGTACAACTCATAGCTCTAATTATTAAACAGGTCTAATAAGACACTCCCATTCTTCTTTTGAGTTCAGACCCTTTCTTACAGTATTTAAGAATGAAATATGCCACTGTTCATGTGATTTCCGTTTTGATTGCATATTTCCTCCTCTTTTGCCAATGACTATTTTTTTTAGAATAAACCATGTGAAATCATTTTCACCATGGCCTGCCTCCAGAAAATGTTCAACTAATGGTGCAGTTATTTTCCTAGTTTTTATAGCAGACCTATGTTCCTGAAACCTGGTCCTAGCTTCTCTGCCGGTCTCTCCAACATAGCCTAGTCCACACAGGCATTGCAGTAAGTACACTATATTTTTAATCCTACAGTTCGTGAAGCTTTTAGATTTTAACACATGACTATTAAAGTCGATCTCCTTTGCTTGTATACATTGCGGACAGATATTACAAGTGCCGCATTTGTAATTTCCTAGCACTATAGTGTTGTTTAAGGTTCTTTGGCAAGGCTGTGGTGCCTCTCTAAGGGCCCGATGTAGGTAGGGCTTTACCGATCGGTATTGGCCGAAAATACCGATTTTTGGCCCTTACCGATCGGTAAACAGCCATCGAGATGTAGGGAACCAAAAATAGAACGAATCGGATAGAAAACCGATTCGGAATGAGTACCGAATGGGAAAGAATCCGATACGTACATACCGAAAATCGGATATGTAACGAATCGGAAAAACACCGAATCGGTTACAAAGACCGAATCGGTCCTTGTACCGATTCGTTAGTGACACCGAATCGGAAAATCACCGAATCGGTCCAAGAACCGAATCGTAAGTGACACCGAATCGGAAAATCACCGAATCGGTCCAAGAACCGAATCGTAAGTGACACCGAATCGGAAAATCACCGAATCGGTCCTTGTACCGATTCGTTAGTGACACCGATTCGGAAAATCACCGATTCGGTCCAAGAACCGAATCGTAAGTGACACCGAATCGGAAAATCACCGATTCGGTCCATGTACCGAATCGGAAAAAATACCGATTCGGACATGATCCGAATCGGAAAACATGCCGATTCGTATGAATCTCCGATCGGGAAATTCCCCGATTCCGACAGTTGGGGAGATGTAGGGAGGCACAGAAACACCGAAATCGGCTCAAAATCGGTAGAATTCACTCGGTATTTACCATGGATTGCAATCAGGTGGTAACCAACTCCAACCCATATAAACAGTCCCAAAATGCATTGCAACTTGCAGGATGGCAGCTTTCTATGTCATTGCGAGGCGGCTACGGCTACAGCAGGAAGAACAGAGGGAATGGCTACGAAATGAAAATCTACTCCACCTTCCCATCTGTAGCCACTCCCCCGGAAACGTGCAAACCATCTCCCCTTAGACCACCTCCCCGTCCAGGCCAACCATCGCTCGAGCACTTTCTCCCTCTTGACCTCGACACCTTAAGCAAAGTGGCCCGTACGGTCAAATCAGGATCTCCCCGTGACCCCGCCCCTCCAGACATCCTGATGCAGGCAAGCGAAGCCACCCTGCCGGTAATCTTGGACCTCTTGAACTCGTCCATCTCTGCATGCTCTGTCCCCACAGCCTGGAAACAGGCCATGGTACGGGCATTGCTAAAGAAACCTAGCCTTGACCCAAACGACCTGTCAAATTACCGTCCCATTTCACTCCTTCCCTGGACGAGCAAAGTGCTAGAGAAGCACATAAATGCACAGCTGGTACAGTTCCTGGAGGATCACTCGCTGTTGCACACATCCCAGACGGGTTTTAGACCACAACATGGGACTGAAACCGCCTTATTAGCAGTCACCGAAGACACGAGAAGGATTCTGGACCAGGGAGGATCAGTGGCAGTGATCCTCCTTGATCTAAGTGCCGCATTCGATACGGTCAGCTACGCCACCTTGCTAGACCGTCTCCATAACATCGGAGTTTCGGGTGACGCTTTAAGGTGGTTTGGATCCTTCCTGTCCGGGAGGTCGTTCCAGATCTTCGACGGTGCAACAGTATCCTCTAGCAAACCCCTGAGCTGCGGAGTTCCACAGGGCTCCTCCCTGAGCCCTGTGCTGTTTAACGTCTACATGAGGCCGCTGGCAAGTGTCGTCGAACCATATGGCATTAAAATCGTATCTTACGCCGACGACACTCAGCTGGTGGTCTCACTGGCCACCGAGAACAGCAAGCGCTCCCCAGCCGATCTGTTACACTGCCTAGAGGACATAAAGGGATGGATGACCAACTCCTCCCTTAAATTAAATGGAGACAAAACGGAGCTCATGCTCCTAGGCCCACCCTCGCCAGTACCATTCACCTCTCTGTGGCCCAATGCACTGGGTCCCCCTCCTACCCCAAAGGAGAGCGTGAAGAGCCTGGGAGTGTGGTTGGATAACAAACTCTCCTTTTCCATCCAGGCTACAAAATTATCTGCCTCATGCTTCGGCCTTCTGAGAACCTTGAGGAAGGTTCTTCCGCTGCTGCCGCTAGAAGCCAAAAAAGTTGCGGTCCAAGGGCTAATTCAGTCTCGCCTTGATTCGAACAACGCCCTGTACATGGGGGCACCTGAGTTTACACTTCGAAAACTACAGGTTGTCCAAAACTGTGCAGCGCGTACCTTGCTACAAATTCCGCGCACTCAGTCGGCTAAACCTGCCCTAAAAACTCTCCACTGGTTGCCAGTGAGGCAGAGGATAGCTTTTAAGGCACTATGCCTAGCGCACCGCTCCTTCTGGAACACAAGCCCAGCGATCAACAGAAACCTTGTCACCCCCTACCATCCCAACAGGAACCTACGATCGAAGGAGGCCTTCCTTGCCGTCACTCCGAGAATAAAGCGAGCCAGAGCAGGGGGAAGAATGTTCTCGCTGAACACCGCCAGACTCTGGAACGACCTTCCCCTTTCTCTCCGGTCCAACTCAAATCTCCTTTCATTCCGTAAGGACTTAAAAACATGGTTGTTTGACAAACCCACTGTACCATAAGCACCTCTTCCGTCACATTCTGGTCAGCTCAGCGCTTGGACGCCCACGGGCAGCAATCGCGCTCTACAAAAACCATTACAATACAATACAATACAATTACAGACAGAGGATAACCCTGTTCATGCTCACTGAGGCTGAGATCCTACAGAGATACAGGCTGGACTCTGACACCATACTTGAGCTCATCAGGGACCTTAAGCCATACTTGGACCACCACACCCCAAGGGCACACGCCATCCCTGCGCACGTCCAGGTGCTATGCAGCCTACACCTGGTAGCGTCTGGTAGCTATCAAAGTGGAGCAGCAGCAGCAGGAGGGGTGAGCCAGAGCAGCCTGTCAAGGTTCTTCCACATATTCCTTGACGCCATGATAGACAGGATGGAGCAATACATCTCATTCCCTGCAACCCACGCAGAACTGCTACAAACCAAAGCAGACTTCTACCAGATGGCGCAGTTTCCCCAAGTCATCGGTTGCATAGATGGCACGCATATTCCGATTTGCCCACCAGCGGACACCGAATACATATACCGCAATCGGAAATCGACACACACCATCAACGTGCAGGTGATCTGCAATGCCAAGTGCACCATCACAGACCTGGTAGCAAAATTTCCAGGGAGTACCCATGACTCCTATATATTCCAACAGAGCGGCATATATGCACGGCTGATGGCTGGCGATTTTGGAGAAGGATACCTCCTAGGTGAGCCACATCATCAGACCCCCATAACACATAGTAGGTAGGTGTAATACATGTATGCATGTGTCTAATGTGACCCCTTTCTCTTCCAGGCGACAGTGCATATGCCCTCCGCTCATTCATACTCACCCCCTACCTCAACCCCTCCACACCCAGCCAAAGGAGGTATAACCGGGCCCACATACGCACCAGGAATGTTGTTGAACGGACCTTTGGCATCTGGAAAAGTAGATTCAGATGCCTGCACAAGAGTGGAGGTGCAAGGCAGTATACCCCCATCACCTGCTGCAAGATCATAGCTGTATGTGCAATGTTACACAACCTTGCGGTCAAGAAGGGCACTGAGGTGGAGTTGTCTGACTACGAGGACTATGACGACGACGAAGCTGTGCCACTGACACAGCCAGCTGGGGTGTGTACGCCATGTGATGGCAGATACAGACGTGAGGAGATCACTGAGAACTATTTCTGACTGAGTACAGATGCAAAGACAGCTAAATGTTGCTTGGAAAATAAAATTTCTAATAGTGATGCACCACAGTTACATCACTGAAGTGCATCAAAAAATGGAGTCTGTAAAAACAAATAAAGTCCAGGGTTCTGGTTTGCTCATCCCCCCTTGCCAGCCTATTTTTTGGCCCGCTTTCCAGACCCACTGGGGTGTCCCTCGGCCCCCTCCGAATGGCCTGCAGCATCAGCGGATCGCCTGGTGCTCCTCCTTGGCTCTGATGCAGCGCTGGCCGGGCTGCTGCGGCTGCTGCTGTCTCCAGCATCACCCAGGTCCAGGGCAGGATTGGAGGCGGCGTTTGATATTAACATGGCCTCCATGGCCGTGGTGATCCTGGCCATCCCCCTGGTCAGCTCAGCCGTATGCTGACTGAGCACCGACTCCTGATTTGAGCTTCGATGGCACAGCTGTGCGGTCGCCGCTGCAAGGCGGGCCATGGCCCGGTTGAGCACCCGGGCATCCCTCCTGCGCGCAACCTCATGCTCCTCCTGCCTGGCAGAGGAGTGGGTGATGGCAGTGGTCAGCCTGCCCAACCCTGCTGCCACCTCCTTGTTGCTGTCCACAACAGCCTGGAAACCCTTCACCAACTCCCCCATCTGCAGGTTGTGCTGCAGGAGCTGGCGTTGGCAGGCCATGGTGGATCTGGCCTGTTGGCGCTGGATTTTGACCATCTGGCCCTCCAGGCCCAGGAACACACTGCCCTCCCGTGCTGGTGCAGCAGTGGTGGTGGTGGTGGTGGTGGCACGGCGTCTGGCACTGCTGCCTCCGGCCTGCTGAGTGGGCAGGGGTGCCACTGGTGGGGGTGTGGTGCTGGCCGGTCCCGGAGCCCCTGCTCCCAGGACAGGTAGGACGGGTGGCAAGGCCACGGTTGTGGCAGGTGCTGTTGTCGGCGGAATGGTCTGCCTTGTAGGGGAGTTTTCAGGTGAAAATTGCATGGGGGGTGTGCTGGCCAGTACTGGGGAGTGCACTGCTTGGTAATCAATCACCAGGACTCCCTCCATTCCAAGCCCTGGGGTGTCTCCTTCCTCATCCTCATCCTCCTCCTCCTGGCCAGGCTGGCTGGTGCTCGGCCCTGCCACTGCAGTATTTGATGTTGAAGCTCCCTCTGCTGCCACAGTGGTGCCGCCTGATGGTGCCCCTAGGTACAAAGAAGCATTTGTAAACTGAGTGCCGATGTATTACAGTCAGTACAATTATGGCATTCCACATGTCCTTGCATCTCCTTACACCGTGTCACACTGTTTCCTGTCTTGTGATTCTGCACTGACATATTTGGCTAACTTCTGCTGACTACATGTACCATGATGCTTGTCTCTTGTATGTTGGTGACAGTACAGTGCTGGTGTTTGCCTATGCATTGTGTCTAATGGGGAGGTGTCTGGTAGGGTGTGTCATGATGCGCATGCTTCTTACCTGTAGCTGTGGCCATCGCAGTGCTGTCCAGGGTCCCGATCCCTACGATGCTCTCCCTCTCGATGGTGCTGGAGACAATTTCCTCCAGCTCGGTGAGGGGTGGCGCCGGGTTCTTGCCTCCTCCGGTGTGTCCAGCCTGCCTTTGGAGGTCGGCCAGCTTCCTCTTCGTGAGGCTGCGGAGGTCGTAAAACCTTTTCTTAAGTTCCTCAATGGACCTGGGGGTGACTCCAGCAGCATTGACCTTCTGGGCGATGTCGGCCCACAATCTCCTCTTGGTGCTGTCTGGCACGTTGAGGGACAGCTTGCCAAAGAGCTGGCGGTGCACCCTCACCACCTCCTCAACCAGCACCTGAAGTTCTGTGGTGGTGAATTTGGGCTTCCTCTTTTGGGAGGACTTCTGGCTTCCTGCCTGATCTGCCATTTTCTCCTGCTCCTGCTCAGTCTGCAACCTCCTTCTCCCACTGCTGCTAACTGTGTGTTGGGCTCAGGCAGGCTTTCCAGAAACTTCTAGAAACTTCTTAATTGGCTGCACCTGCCAGGGTTGCCACTCCCTGTTTGGGTGGGGGAGGGGGAGCCACCTCATTGGCTGAATCGCCTATTGCCGAGTCGGCTTTTACCGAATCGGTAAAATCCGAATCGGTAAAATCCGATTCGGTATTATCCGATTCGGTAAAAGCCGAATCGGTTCATGCAATGCATTCCTATGGGCTTTTTCGCCATGGGTCTATGATTGCCGATTCGGTTTTTACCGAATCGGCTTTTACCGAATCGGTATTCGCCGAATCGGAAATATCCGATTCGGTGGTAGCCGATTCGGTGTTTTCCGATTCGTTGTTGGCCGATTCGGTAATTTCCGATTCGGACCGAGCTGAATCGGAACGTACCGAATCTCATTACCGATGCCGACCGAATCGGTTTTCATTCGGTATTTTTTTCCTACATCTCGTTTTCCGATTTCAGAATACCGATTCGGCCCGCCTCGGTATTTTGAAATCGGAAAATCCCGTTTACCTACATCGGGCCCTATATGTATGTACTAGGAGATCACGTAGATTTTTGTTTTTCTTAAATGGAAACATGGGTCTCAAGTTTTTGTTCATCGTGATTTAAAATGTGCCAGTTTTTATTCACAGCATTTTTGATTTGATTACTTAAGTTTGAAAACTGACTAACAAAAACTACCTTTTTAAGGGGTTCCTTCTCTTTTTTATCCCCATTTTTTTCCTTTTTGACAAGTGCCTACCGGTAATAAAATCTAGCCCTTTTCAGGGAGTGTGTAAGGAGTTTTTTAGGGTAACCCCTATCTCTAAATTTCTTTTTAAGGATTTCAGAGTGTTTATAAAAATCCTCTAAGTTGGAGCAGTTCCGTCTAAGTCTAAGGAACTGGCTGAAAGGAATACTCTCTCTTTGAGTTTTGGGGTGAAAACTTGTAAAATGCAAAAGGGTATTTTTAGCTGAAGGTTTGGTATAAAGTTCAACCTCCAGGATACCCTCTACATCTTTTATGGTAATATCCAAGAAGTCCACTTTGGATGTACTATACGATGATGTGAATCTTAGATTTGAGTCACCAAGGTTCAGCCAATTTAAAAAGTCTTCCAGCATGTCAGTTGAGCCTTCCCACACAAAAAAAATATCATCAATGTAGCGGTACCAGCCCGCTACATTCTCATAAAAAGGCGCTAACTTGTTGTAAATATGTTTGGTCTCAATCAGAGACCAGTTTACTTAACTCCCATTGAAATCTGCATGTTTTGCACACAATGAGTTTTAAAGTGCTGTGTTTTTATCATGTTTTATTTGTGATTTTGCTTTACTTCTATTTTATTTATTTATTTAAATTTTTGGAAGACCTTTATTTAGAAAAGGGTGCACACAGCTATTCAGCCAAACATCCCTGAGGCATGGCAGCAAAATTAGAGCATCAAACTGTTTTGGCACACCCAGGAGAGCTGCTCAGGATAAGGGAGGTCAATTTTCTTTTAAAGTAAAACAGGATATTCACGGTAAATACTTAGTACTGTTCCAAATGTTAACAAAAAGAAGAGAGAGAAAAGTAAACAGTAGGGGGCCGGCTACAGGATCTAAAGTAGATACAATCACCGGGTGGGCAGGGAAGCAAGTCCAACTGCAGAGACACCCACATTTTAAAGCGAACAGTATAAGCAAACATACATTTTCGAAGACTCTCGACTAACGCCCCACCTGATGATTCCAATGACAGGAGAGGCTGAGCGGCCACAGTCCCAGCCCCGCCCCAAAGGTCCGAACAGTAACCCGATACACTGACCCCCTACCCAGGGAGAGAGGAGAAAGAAAAGTCCAGTCAAATTAAAAAGAGAAAAAGGCCATAGAAACAAGGAACGGAAAAACAAAAATACCCCACCCCCTACCACCCACCCTGCACCCCTGCAGATGGCTACGGCCTACCCCTCTAGCAGCGTGCCTATTGCCCAGCGACCAAAAAACTGAAATATAGTAGAAAAGAGATTTATAAAGGAAGGAAACACAGAAAAAGAAAGAAAAGAAAAATTAAGGGAGGAGGAGAAGCACACATTCCCGGTCACACTGCCCCCCTCCTGCGACGTACAGTCCTGGTCATTAAACAATAAGCAACAAAGCAAAATAGATGCGGTAGAACCCAGGAAAGACGTCCTACTGCCCCGCCCCCAATACAAGAAAATGGCGGGTCCCGGGTCCCTCACAAACCCCTAGCATCCGAGTGGACACCAGTCTCACCCTTGACCTCTACGAGTGTTCACCATGAGTTCCGCACACCGCATCCGCCTATTCACAGGATAAAGCAAAAGTCCAGCCAGTCCACAAATCTGTGCGGCGAGTCCAACGGATATCCACAGTCCACCACAATCCTCAGCCGCCATGACACTCGCCGTGGTACGACCAGATCCCGACCATCCCATACTCCACCACACTGCACAGCTCACACGATCGATAGATGTTCGCTGTTTCCGTCGGGTCACAGTTTCAAAGAAGTCATTGGGGGACGAGCTCGTGAACATGACCCCAGGTGGACTCTTCAACGTAGGCGGGCGGTACACCATGGCAGCGGATTCAGCCGCACACTGCGGTACAGACAGTGCTTTCCATGTTTCGACACTAGATGGTCCTCGAGTCGTAGATTGCGGGGTCAGAGTCGGGGAAACAGCTCGCTTAGGGGGACCAGACAGATCAGAGTCATTGGACGATCGGGCAGTTTCGGTGGCATCCGCGATCGGCCTATGTGAAAGAGCAACCATGTAGGAGCACAGACCCTGAATGGCGGCCATCATGGTTCGCAATGATGGCTCTTCTTCACCCCGCACTGCCGCGAACTGATCGACACCAGACATCAGTGCACCCTTCGGGTCACCCGATTCCCCCAGGGACCGAAGTGCGAGGAAGGCAGGCGGGGGCAGGAGGCACACAATCCAGCAGCGATAGGGCCTCTCGGACGGGGGCCCCACCCCGGCGGGAAGGTAACGCCGAGAAGGGGACCCCCGGCCACTCAGCCACTCACATGATCATTACACCTCCGCAATGCGTGTAGAACCGCGGGTTCGCCACCAGTACAAGGGCAGGTTGCTCTCCACTTCTATCGACCGGGTCGTGTCTGGATCCCCCGGCCGCCGTTGTTGCACTGCAACCCGGCAGGGTCAGTACTCGAGGTCCTGGCTCTCGGTCAGCATTAGGCCAAGAACTTCCACTCGATGTAACTCCGGCAATCCGGGTCGTAAGTTTCCCAGGACCACACCGCCAGTATCAGCAACGGGTCACCCACACGGGGGCGAGGCGAAAAAGCAGGATTTGTATCAGGATATTCAAGCGGCAGGAGGAGGTCGACGGAGCCGAGAGCTTATGCGGCCATCTTCGTTCGTCGCTAGGCTCCTCCTTCCTTTACTTCTATTTTAAATGCACTTTTATGGTTATACCTATGTAGCCGAATAAAGTTATTACTACTATTACTGTGGTAGATTGCAGTGGGATATAGTAGAGTGGCGTGGAGTGCATTGGTGTAGAGTGCAGCAGTGCAGAGTAGAGTGGTGTAGAGTGCACTGGCACAGACTAGAGTGGCATAGACAACAGTGGCATAGAATACAGTATGCAGAGTAGAAGAGATTGGTGTAGAGTGCAGTGGTGCAGAGAAGATTGGGGTAGAGTGCATTGGTTTTGAGTAAAGTGGTGTAGAGTGTATTAACATATATTGCAGTAGCATAAAGTGGTGCAGAGTGGAGTGGTGCTGAGTGCAGTGACATCGGGTAGACTGTTTCAGAGTAGAATGCAGTGGTGCAGAGTAGATTAGATTGGCATAGAAGAGATTGGCATACAGTTGGGTGGTACAGAGTAGAGTGCATTGGCTCAGAGTGCAGTGCCATAGATTGCAGTGTTGCAGAGTAGGGTGGCATAGAGTGAAGTCACATGTAGTGATGTAGAAAGCAGTGGAAAAGAGTGCAGTGGTGCGTTGTAGAGTAGGTTGGGGTAGAGTGGGGTAGATTGGTGTAGAGTAGTGAGGCATAGAGTGGAGTAAGTGCTGAGAGGAGTGCAGTGATTCAGTGTGGAGTGGAGTGGTGCACTGTAGAGTGGTGCAGAGTAGAGTGCAGTAGCGTGGAGTTGTGCATAGTATAGTAGATTGGGATAACATGGAGTATGCATTTTATGGTAGCATTTACAACAAAACATCTTCAATTGAAATGACTATTACACTTTCACTCACATTCAGTTTTACTGATAAAAGTATACAGCGCACAAACAATAATGTGTGGAAATGTCATCACTTAATGTATTCATTTGATCATCAGAACGGGTCGTTCAGACATTTACATTTTGTTTTGTGTACAAAAAAGAAATAACATTGTTCAGCCTTCCTCAAGCAGCCCGCAGTAGCCAGCATGATTGTCACATAAATCCTCTCACTTTTAAGTTGGAAAAATAAAAATAAACACCAAGCTTGCTGGAAGACACAGTCTGACATTTGACCTCTGTCTTTGAATGCACAGCAATGTGACAAGATAAGTTCAAGATTTAAAGGCCTGCTTACAGAAAGCGAGCCCATGGAAGAATACAGTAAACAAGGTTTGGGCAATAAGAGGGACAAGCAGGATAGCCTAAGGAAACTAAAGCTAGCAAATAGCAACCATCTTCAAAGTAAAGACTCTGCGACTTGAAGAACCAGAAAGCTTGCCCCCATTTTGTCCTCTGCACACAAAAGCCTCTGGCCTGGGTCCAAGTGGTGCACCAGATCCAGGAAGATTCCCGAGCACTCCAGAGCCGGAGTCCACGGTGGGCTGACCTCTCCTGGACTCCTTGATGTCACCTGCAGCCTCTGCACACAGACCCCACTCAACCGAGACCTGCTCCGGTAAGCTGTTTCAGACACCAACAGGCACCCCTGCACCTGTCCATCCTGAGACTTGTTGAAGAGGGCACGTCCAGAGCATCTCAACTTACCTGTACAGCTGTTGGTTCCGTTCGACCGGCCTCCAGGTCTGAGCCTGCAGCCTTTTTCCGATTTGGCTTTTCTCTGTTCCTTTTCATTGGGCACCCAACGCTATGTTGGCACTGGCACCAGACAGCCTCTGTGCCGCTGGTGGTGTAGTGTTGGTGCAGCTGTGTGCCCTGTCCAGTGTTGGCCTCAGCTCCCAGAGACTGGCCCCCCAAGCCGCTGCTACTTACCTGTAAGCAGCCCCTGTCTGATTGCCCCAGATCCCATTGATTTGTATTGCACACCGACCTCGAATTTGCACCCTGCACTCGGCTGCCCATATGCAGCTGATGGTATACTGTTGGTGCACTTTGACACTTTATTCTATACATAATAGATTTGTGAATTAAAGAAAGATCTTTTTCCAAGATTGCACATGGGAAATAACACCTATAGCCAAACTGTTAAAAAAAAACATAATTTAGGCCATCAAACACTTTCACGTTTTTGTAATGGTTCTGAGGTTTCCTTATGATGTGTTGCCGTACATTTTAGTTTCTATGCAAATGTATAATTTATTTATATAGCAAGGGGCTCAGCATGTCTGGATTTTGGGAGCTTCATTGTTTTCAAAATACATTGGTTACTGAGCTTCTTCATGAAACTTTGGGCCAGATTTAACAGTTATTCACAGAGCGCAGTGCGGCAGCTGCAAATGCTGCACTGCGCTGTGTGAAAAGGAGAGAGGAGGAGAGCGCCATATTTACAGAACTATGGCACTCTCCTCCCCTTTCCCTAGCGCTGGTGCCGAAATCAGCTGCCTGGTGCCACGGAGACACCTTTGCACCATGGTGCAAGGGTGTCTTTGTAAGTCATGCATAGGTTTTGTACTGGAAGGATAGCTATCCAGTACACAATACTACACTTAAACAAACTGTAACACTTTCCCCTCTATATATGTGCAGTAAAGTGCAGCACACGCACAAAGTCAGAAAATAAAAGCAATTCTCTTTCCTTGTGCCTATTTAAAAAGTGCACTGTTTTCTGAAGTATTTAGTAAATAGGGTTTAGCGTCAGAATCCTTAGGTGGCTGCATGGGCACGCCCATGCACCATCCATGGTGCACCACTCTAGTGCTAAGTGATGCGAAGTTTAGCGCTGGAAAGTAAATGGGGAAAAATACGATTTTGATCTGATGTGTGTCACTTTTGCGACGCAAACATGGTTTAAATCTCCCCCTTTTTGTCTGCATGTATCCTGCCCTGGTTATCCAACTGCTTAGAAAACTGGTATCCTGACTTTTTAGTGGCCAAGCTAACACACTAAAGTGTGCCTCCTATTGCCTAGGCCTGTCCATATTAATCGTAATGTCTAAAAATTCTTCTGTGACATGGAGGGGCACACCATGTGGTGCTCTTTTATCACCAAATGCCTCCTGCTGCCCTTGTCCTGGGTTGTTTACATAAAGCGGTAGTGGAAGTTTACTGTTTTTTGTGAATTTGTAGTCCGGAACAGACTTTCCTGAGGACTGGTACCTGGTGGATGGTATTGAAGAAGGGTGTGTCCGTGGATTCTTTTGTCAAAGGTGAGGATGTTTATATTCAGGCACTGCCCTTTTATCTTTCCCTGATTGCCACTTCAGGAAGGCTGAAGACAGCGAAGTGCTGAGTTCCAACACTTCATTGTGACCATGTTTGGATACTTCTGCTTGGAGACCCCATCCTCATTACCAGCTACAAGAGCCATTATCTTCCCCAAAGGCTGTGTCTACTTTACAGCCAAAAGAATGACATCGGAAAGGGACTCATTGCAAGGTTCCAAACCTTTAACAGTGGGTAAACATCCAATGCCTGGAAATTAAATATAAAAGTGGTAACCAAATCATCCAACTTCCAGTTCCATGTTTTTCTTGACCAAGGAACGAAGCGTTCTGCTGAGTATTCAAAGTGGTCTGCATAACCCACCAGTCTCCAGGACGTGAGAGGATATCACTTGAAGTCTGCACAACTTTCTGCAGAAGATGTGTATCTACTTAGCACCTAGAATTCTGCATGCCTGCTCCAAGAGAAGAACAGTACCTGACCCTTTAGGAGGAAAGACTGTTCAGGACAAGGATCCCAGCTGTATTCTAGGAGCGTGAAACATTCAGAAACAAATGACTGCCACTTGGTTGTATATCTTAACTACGAGTTCCTCTACAACGCCTACTTTACAATGCAGTCTCAACAACAACCGGGTCTTAACCACGAATTGTTTTACCACTCATTCCTTTACCACAAATTTTCATGGTAAAGGCATGCATGTAAACAGCTATCCATAGCTATGTTTACCACACTCCTCCCTCTCCCCTGAGCCCTAGATGCACCCCCCAACCTCCTCAAAACGACCCCGAACCCCCACCCCCTAAAAACTACTCCAAACTCCCCACCCCCTAAAAGCTACTCTGAACCCCTCCCACCCCCTTAAAACTACCCCAAACCCCCCTCCTATCCCTTAAAAACTACCCCAAACCCCAACCCTAAAAACAACCCCAAACATTCCCCACCCCTACAAACTACTCTGAACCCCTCCCACCCCCTTAAAACAACCCCAAATCCCCTCCCCACTTCCTAAAAACTATCTCAAACCCCCATCCCCTTAAGACTACCCCGAACCTCCCCTCCCCCAAAAATCTACTCTGAACCAATTCCACCCCCTAAAAACGACCCCAAACCCCTCCTACCTGTCCTTTTCTCTTTGCGACAATCTCCCCATCCATCCGGAACACTAGAACAAGTTGCCTTAACCACGCACATGCATGGTTAAGGCAAAGTCGTTATTCAGGCAAGTCGTTGTTCGGCTTGTGGGCTTCTGAACTCATGGCTCTAGCCTCGTTGTTCCAGATGTTTCCCCTGCCAAACAGGAGGGCCACAGTGGCTGAGTTATACCAAGAGGGGCCGTCCAATGTTAATGTTAATATGAATTTGTTAAGCGCACTGACACCATAAGTTTCCTGGTGCTAAGTATGTATGAATGAAGAGGTGCGCGGCCAGCAGGTTAACAGGACTGAGAGAATAACCAGGTCTTCAGGGCCTTTCTGAAACTCAATAGGGTGTTACTGGTCTTCAACGTCAGGGAGAGAGAGTTCCAGAGTCTGGGTGCCAGGTAAGCATACCTGCGACCGCCAAGCTTTTTCCGTTTGATGGAAGGTAGGAAGAGCGGAGGATGCGGGCCGGGCAGTGTTTTACAATGAGACCCTTCATAAAGTCCAGACTATTGCAGTGAAGTGTTTTGAAAATTAGACCGCCTGTCTTGAAAGCAGCTCTTTGTTCAATTGGCAACCAATGCAGTTTACGCAGCAGGGGCCTCGCCGATTGCCATCTCGGAGTTTTGTAGATTAGTCTTGCTGCCTGATTTTTAACAATTTGGAGACGGTGGAGCAAAGACTGGGGTAAGCCCAGATAGAGGGAGTTGGAGAAGTCCAGGCGAGATAATACCAGGGAAATCACAACTTGTACAAGTGCCGCGTGCGATAATAGGTGGGAGATCTTTCTAATTTTACTCAACTGAAACATACTAGATGAGATCACTGCCCCCACTTGGCCATTGAGGGAGAGGTCGGAGTCAATGACCACCCCTAAACTCTTTACCGAGCCTGAAGGTGTGGGGGAGGGCCTAGGGCAGGTGGCTAGAAGTGTGGGCCCCAATGTGCCACACTGTTTCCTGGAAGGATCAATTCCGTTTTCCCTGGGTTAAGTTTGAGCTGATTGAGATTCATCCACTGCTGTATGTGGAGCATCACAGCTTTGAATTCTGTGGCAGGGTTAGGGGAATCCAAAGGGAAGATGATCTGAAGATCATTGGCGTAGTTGAATACCGTATTCTTCCAATTTTTTAGTGAGTGGATCAACGGCCGAAGGTACAAGTTAAATAGTAGTGGTGAAAGAGAGGATCCCTGGGGTACTCCGCATACTGTGGGTGCCTGAGTAGCAGTGTAGGGACCCAGACAGACCGTTTGTACTCTGCCTGAAAGGAATGACTTGATCCACTCAAAGGCCGGGCCCTGGATGCCAGCTTGTCCGACACGGTGCAACAAGATGTTATGGTCCACCGTGTCGAACGCAGTGGACAGATCCAGGAGCACCAGAGCCTGCGGAGCCCCCTTGTCGGCGTTTCCCCTCATAGCATCTAGTACAGCTAGGAAGACGGTCTCTGAAGAATGTGCTGGCCTAAAGCCTGCTTGGTTGGGTTCCAAGAAGCTAGAGCTTCAATGAATTTAGAGAGGTACTTAGTTACATGGGCCTCAAGGAGCTTCGCCAAGTATGGCAGGAGGGAAATGGGGTGATAGTTGGATAGGTTAGCGGGGTCTGCCTCAGGTTTCTTCAATAGGGGGGCCAGTATGGCCTCCGTTAAGGTGTTGGCAATAATACCCTTACTACGGGATTTGTTAAAGATGGGGAGGATGCTGTGTGGTAGGGTTGAAAAATATCCCTGAGGACAGAGGGGGGACAGCAGTCGTTGGGAGAGCCCGATTTTATACGGGTGGTGAGCTCTAAGAGGGTACTCGGGCTAATAGCGGGAAAGTGGGTGAAAGACAATGGTTTAGGAAAAGAGGAGTCCAACGGACTGGCAGGGGAAGGAAGGGGGATGGTATTCTTAATAGCCACGATTTTCAAAATGTGTTTAGCGCGTTACATGTCTCGCGTAGGGGTCTGAGTGGGTAAGACTCTGTCATCAGAGGAACAAAAAAATCTCCAATCTCCAGAGTATGTCCTCATGGTGATCTGCATACAAGAAACGTTGAGCCAAGCAACAACTCGTGCAGCCTGGAGGACTGGTGCTACTACTGCTAACTTGAGGTGCAACCTGAGAAGAACCATTGCTGCCGAACATTTGAAGTGGCTCAGAGGTCACATCTAATCATGGAGGCGAGTACCCACCAGTCTGGCCTGGAAGCTGCAAGTACAGAAGAAGACAAGCACCTGCCAGCTTACCCCGTAGAGTACAACTACTGAAGACAGCCTCCACAAGTCCAACGTGCTATGCTGATATCTTCAGTGGTCTCAGTGAAAGAAGTGAGGCTGCCACCAAGATCTAAGGAAGCTGAAGAAGATGTCCACTGTATAAGCCAACACATGCACCAGCCAAGCCATGTCTCAAAGGAGCAAGTAAATCTGACACCTGGCCTACAGAAAATGAGACTATAATGTAAACAAGGATAAGCCGCAGTAAGATGTTATGCTTATCTGAGAGACTTGTTGGGCTAGGAACCATTCAAACTAACCTACAATACACCAATAAGGCAACAGCTTAGTAAAAATTGCCCCTGTGCCTAACATTACTTAAAGGCACTACTTGCATGTAGGCATGTCACCAAACACTTTGGGGGATTCTGTAGAGTGGGAACGGGTGTGTCACACACAGTGCAGTGCTTTTTTAAAAGCGTGTGGCTTCGATCAATAATCTTATAGTTGTAACACTAACTGTGTAGTATTTCATATTGCTGGACAGTGGTTTATTGTGTCTGTTCTTTAACTGTTGAGTTCTGAGTCCCTGCCTACTCTTTCCCTGAACTGCTTCTCTGAAAAAACTTTGACTACTCGCCCTCGCTGCCTTGAGGGTCGAGAGCAGAAAAGTGTACTTGGCCTAGAATGGAAAGCCATGGTATGACAGATCCCAGGACACCATTACCAACCAACCTCAAATGCCCTGGTAGTGGTCCAGTAGCCCCTGCCTGTCCTGTCCTGTGTCCCAATGGGGCCTGGCAGGTAGTTGTGAATGTTTCCCTAATTTTGTGTTTAGAGTTTCTTCATGTAGGTATCTATTAGAAATGGAGTTCTAGTTAGCAGTGGGATGCACCCTGTCCAAGTAGGCCCCTTTCCTTCTAGTCGGTGTAAGGGAATTACACATGCAAGATAATCCCTGCTGACCCCCTTGGTAGCTCAGCACGAGCAGTCAGGCTTATCTCAGAGGCAATGTGTAAAGCATTTGTACATAAACACACAGTAGCAACACTACAAATGGACACCACACCAGTTTAGAAAAATAACCAATCTTTAGTTACACCAAACAAGACCAAACTGACAAAAATCCAACATACAGAACTCAAATGTCACTTTTTAGAGGTTTAAGCAATTCTGTCCATAGAACTCTGTGAATGTGGTGATTTTAGCACAAAGTGCCTTGATGCGTCAAAATCCAAGATGGAAAACAGATGCAAAGGAGAGAAGCGATGGAAAACACAGTGATGTGTTTGTTCTGGAGTAACAGGGGAATGGAGGCGTCAGTTCTGTTGCACATAGGAGAAGTATTGCTTTGATTCCCTATTGAAAGGAAAAGCGATGTGTCAAAATCTGAAGACGGTTCTCGTCTAGGAGGTGATACTTTGGAAACTTGGTACACAAATGCCAAGCGTGGAAGTCTGGACACACAGGGGTTGATGCGGTGGCAGCAAGACAGGTGCTGTATCGATTCTTCCAGCCATGGACAGGGATGCATCGATTCCTTCTGTGCAGCAGGGCTTGCTTCAGACCAGGGGTCCCGGTCGTCGGAGACATGGTGCTCGGACTTTGGGGGTCACAAGCAGGCACTGTGCCGGATTTTTCAGACTCATTCGTTTTTCAACTGCATGGTGATGGAAGGAAAATGCATGGATTTTCAGCTCTTTCTGCAGTAGAGGCCATCTCCAAGGACCCAAAACTGGAATTCGCACCACTTGGCAAATCAGTTCAGGAGAGGAGTTCAGGGGCTGCAGGTGAAATCTTTGATGGCCTGAGACTTTTTAACAGGAGGCAAGCACACACAAGCCCTTGGAGAATCTTCCAGCTCTTCCTCTTGGCCGTTTATTTTTTAATCAGAAGTGTTCCACAAGTCTGGGGTTATAGGTCCAATACTTATTCCCATTTAGGATAGTCTTTTTAGTGCAAAGATCCTGCCTTGCCCTTTCCTGGTTCCAGACACACTACAGGGGGGTGGAGACAGCATTGTGAGGCACAGCCCTATTCAGGTGTCAGTGACAACTCCTCCCACCACTCTAGCTCAGGAAGGCCCATCAGCCTGGTGATGGGCAATCAGGATATGCAGCACACCTCAACTCACTTTGTGAGATTGCACAGTCAGCCTATTGTCAGTCTAAACAAACGCTGATTCCACAGGCAGGCAGAGGCAGAGGATGATAAAGCAAGAAAATGCCCACTTTCTAAAAGTGCCATTTGCAAACCCATAGTTTAAAAACCACCTTCACTAACAGATGTGATTTAAAATTATGAGCTCAGAGACCCCAAACTCCAAATCTCTATCTCTTCCCAAGTGAAATTTGCACTCCTAATATGTTACAAGGCAGCTCCAATGATAACGTATTGGAGAGATATTCCTTGCAATATTAAAAAACGATATTGGCAGTATTTCACCCTCAGGAATTTTAAAACACACTAGTACATAGCCAACCTCACATACAGTGCAGCTTGCCCCTTGGGCTACCTTAGGGTGCTTTACATGGAGTAAAAGGGAAGGTTAGGGTTTTGCAAGCGGGTGTACTTGCCAGGTCGACATGGCAGTTTAAAACTACCCTTGCAAACACGGCAGTGGCAGGTCTGATTTGCAGGGTTACTCATGTGGGTGGCACAATCAGTGCTGCAGGTCCACTTTTAGCATTTGATTTACAGACCCTGGGCACACACATTGCCCTTTACTAGAGACTTACCAGTCAATCAAATATGCCAATCATGGCTAATCAATCAGAATCACAAATTACACGGAGAGCATATGCACTTAGCACTGGTAAAGTGCCCAGAGTACTAGAGCCAATAAAAACAGGTCAGACAAAATAGGAGGAAGAAAGCGAAAGGTTTGGGATAGCCCTGCAAAAGGGCCAGACCCAACAGTAGCCTACATGGAGTTTCGATGAATCCTAAACTGAAGTAGTTTGTGGACATTGAGTTATATGTAAAAACATTGTTTTCCTATTCCGTAAACATGCATTTGTTTAAAAAAACTATGTGTTAAATCTCAAAACGTGTCACATGGGCCTTGAGCAAGTCTTACACGCCCATCATGTCAGGGTTTTTGTTCCCGCATATTATCAGGACGGTATTGCCCTGTCTTATTTTCATAATAAATGTTTAAGAACACATGCTGGAAATGTGTGACTCAAAATCCCGAATGAAGAAAGGTCTGTGAGATGATTGAAGTACGAGAATGTGTTTAGCCACAGATAAAGCGCAGCAAATATTTAAAGTGAAATCCTGGCACATTATCCGATTGCAACATTATTTCTAAATTCGATGGTGTTATGAGTCCCAGTAACAGATTACTTGTCGGGGTTAAACGCTCTGAGGTGAATACAGCAGGAGGAAGTAATAAGTTGTCCTCGTGTGGGTTAACTTTCGCTGGTTTGTACCCCCATGCACCTGGATACCATGGGGCAGATTTACAAGACCCTTGCGTCACTTTTAACATGGGAAAAATGACGAAAAGTGGAGCAAGGGGCTTGTAAATCTGCCTCCACATACTTTGACCTTGGCATTTACATACATAGTGGGTTCCTTCCTTTTGAAAAATGCATGCCGGAATCACATAATGGTTACAGCTTTTCAGAGATGCTGTAATTAGCATTTATGACACGCGTAATCGGCCTCAAAGGTAGTAGTACGCTGAATGTGGCGACTCAAGGTTATTCTTGTTAGGCCTGGGCGGTAAATTTCGTTACGCTTCCGGAATTTGAGATATTTTTACATTTTCGCGGTAAATGGTGAGCGCGAAAATGTCAAGACTTTCGCACTCTGCAGAGAAATGGAAGTTTTTTCTTGTTCGTGCTTTAAAAATGCGTTCTTGCGTTCTGGGTATGCCTGAACAACAACCTATATTGTTCAGTGGTGATGCCAAACCCATCAATCAGAGCACTCTTCAGGACAGAGTAGTTGTTAGCATCCCCATCACTAACTGTGAGGAGCTTATCTCTACCTTTTTCTGAAAAGGAGAGCCATACGATTGCTGCCCACTGACTTTGGGGTACCTGCTGCACTTTGCAGACCAAAAGCAGTTATCCACTTGTGGATGTCATCCCCTTCTTTGTAGGGGGGCACAATCTTGCTTAGGTTTCTATTCTCATAGGACCTATCTTTATCCTTAGGGATATTGCTGCCACCAGTGGGTTCTAACCCACTCCCTCTATGCTCTCTAGCACTGGCAAGCTTATCTTTGGCCAGGGCAACCTCAAGTTCCTGTCTCTCAATCCTAAGAGCAGCTTCTCTCATTTTGGAACAATGTAGGTAAGGGAAGTCGGCAAGTCAGATCCGTAACTTCGGGATAAGGATTGGCTCTAAGGGCTGGGTCGGTCGGGCTGGAGCGCGAAGCGAGGCTGGGCGCGTGCCGTGGCTGGACGAGGCGCCTCCCTCCGGGGCGGCGGCGACTCTGGACGCGAGCCGGGCCCTTCCTGTGGATCGCCCCAGCTACAGTGGTCGTCTCTCCCCGTGCCCCCTAACCAGGGGCGTGGGGCCGGCGTTCTGCCGCGGCAGGTGACTAGCTGCTGACTTAGAACTGGTGCGGACCTGGAGAATACGACTGTTTAATTAAAAGAAAGCATCACAAAGGCCCGAGGCAGGTGTGGACGCAATGTGATTTCTGCCCAGTGCTCTGAA